>NW_028318294.1:4835000-7235000 GCF_062004578.1 Staurois parvus | reverse complement strand
AACATTTATTGGTACGCTGCCCTGACATCAGTAACTAATAGAGTGAGTTTCAAAAAATGCCCCTTATAAGCCAATAACATCAATTATTTTTTTGTGCTCTTCTTTGACAAATTGGTTAAACAGTTATCATCCACGACCGCACAAAGTCAAACCACGCTCCTTCCAGAATTCCCTTTACAATACAAATAAGAAGCATAGACTCATTTGTTTGAGACACATATAAGTTTGGAAAATTCCACAGTCTGCAGATTTATCATTGAGGGACATTTGCCATGAGAAATATTGAAGGTGTCACAAAATGCAACAATCTATCACCATTTATGATTCATCTTTCATTCTACCCTATCAAAAAGTTAAAATATCAGCCCCCTTCTTTTCCTCGTACTCCATTACTTCTAACATGTTCCAATGGCATTTCCAAGGAAAGGTATTTAATTATAGCGCAGAGAAAATCAAACTACCATTCCAAAACATTATTTTTCATGTTAACATTACAAAATAAATTGACACAGTTTGAAGTATGAGTGGAGTCAAACAGAATGCTTTAGTGGAATTCCAAATGAAACGTTCAAATATCAGAATTCTTCAAAGACGATGGGGTTTCAATACTCTTACTGCTTAAACTTGCTTGAATCATTCTCTTTACCGAAAATGGGTAGAAAAAAAATAGGAAGAGGGCTTATTTTGCTTGGAATTTTAAAAGCATAAAAATGTGGACTGTTATTATTATTTTAAATTTTTTTTAAGTAAGCTTCTGCTTTGCCAACAGAGCCCCGAGTAATTTCGAGCTTGGCTAATTTGGAGATTATACGGGGTTAAGGTCTCCCATCTTGCTCCACAAGAGAGTGCTCAAACTTTACTGGCATTAGTCTCCAGGTGCTAAGTGCTTCATCTCAGGGAAGGGAAGAGAAGTGCACCCCACATACGGCAATGTGAAAGAGTCAGGTGAGTATAAACAGCAAAGATCAAGGAGATGACACAGGCAAACCTCCCTTTCTGAGATAATAATATTTTAGGTGCAGTAGGTATGTAGGCAAAGCACCTGTTCTTGATCAAGCAGTTTTCTTTAACTTCATTGAAAAAAAATGAAGCCAGTAAACTGAATCTGTTGTCGTGATTGCAAAACTGTCTCAGAATTGAACAATTTTGCCATAAATGAGGTGTAACAATTTAATTTGATTCAAATTAAATGTTTTTGAATTGTATAGGCAATTGAAGGAGGGCCAGGAAGATATTCATCATGATGCAAGAACGGTCAACTAACATTGATACTTGGAAATTCTGAAAATGTTATGGGAATCTGTTTGGAGGAAAAGATCAGAACTCTGGCATGATAAGTGAATTCTCCACCATGACAGTGCTCCTGCACATGATGCCTTAAGTGTTCCTGAGTTCCTGGCCCAGAGATTAATTCTGAAACTTGACTAACCACTTTATTCCCCTGACATAGCACCCTGCAACTTTTGACTGTTTACAAAATTAAAAATACATTAAAAGGACACAGATTTTATGACATTCCAGATGTCTGGTGCACCGCAACAAAGATAATGTGAGGCGTTCTTTTACAGCAGTGGCACAGTCGTCTAAAAAAGTGTGTTGATTCACAAGGGGACTGAAAACAGCTGCCAGTGTATAGAAAAGCACACATTATGGGAATTATCACAGTATACTATTATATATATATATATATATATATATATATATATATATATATATATATAAAACCTTAGAATCCCTTTACTTGTCCAAATCTTTCTGCAGTGGCCAGGCTGCCAAGTCCATTTGGCATTTGGTACTAGTGACTCCTCAGAAATATTACTCTGAGAACTGGCGCAGTAATGGTAGCTAATAGAGCAATTGAAGATCAGGAAACTGGCTGCTGTGTCATAGATCACCACAAAGAATCTGCTTTGGCTGTGTACCAGACTCCCTCTAAGTGCAATGTAAGCTCAGAAATCTCTGTAGTGTCTTTGCCCTGACAGACACATTTGTCTGTCTCCCTGCTGCTCCTTTTACTATACCTTTATGCATTGATTCTACACAGAAATACAGAACTGCAAGAGTCATAGGGTCCAGTGTGCCAGAAAACAGACAAAGAAATGAAATACAATAGATGTTGCTATGGATTTTAATGGTGTGTCACTTTTCAAGACTTAAAGGGAAATGCCAAAGCTAAAACTCTTAGTTAGAAATTACTAAAAAAGAATGATCAATTTTTTGTTTGTTTTTTGTTTTGTTTTTTTTCTGGGGAGGTGTTGTATTTTAGGTGGTTTATTCTACTTCATTTAGGGATTTTGTTATAGATTTTTTTACACAAGATTGACAAAATGTCATGCCAGATTAACAGATTTTTCCAATCAAATCCAAATCCAAAAGAAATGTTTGAATATTAGAGAATGCTGTATTCATCTTGTGTGGAAATATAAATATTTGAATAGACTCCTTAAAGATTTTTGTATTTGTGGGTTTTTCTTTCTGTATTGTATTGTTATTGTTGTTTTGATATTTTATTTGACCTTTTTTACTATCTTTTTTTCTTTCTGTGACAAACAAAATGTAAAACAATAAGGTCAATGGCGTGTGAAAGAGCAGGTCCAGGATAATTGAAAGGAACTTCTGTAACCCTCAAGAGTCATCTAAAACCCAATGCACTATTAAGAATTGCACAAAAAAAAAATCATAATTTTGCCTTCCCCATTGACTTCAATGAATTTTCCCAAAATAATGATATGATTTACTAAAACTGGAGCACTCAGAATCTGGTGCAGCTATGCATGGTAGCCAATCAGCTTCTAACTTTGGCTTGTTCAATCAAGCTTTGACAATACAGCCTGAAAGCTGATTGGTTTCTACGCAGAGCTGCACCAGATTTTGCATTCTCCAGTTTAAGCAAATCCCCCCCCCCCCCCAATGTGTGTGATTGGGGTCAACCTGCTTTCTCTTAGGCCCCTTTCACACTAGTGGACCGATGGGTTCCGTCTGTCCATTTTTCAGGTGGACGTGATCGGTTGATCCATACACTTCTATGGACTGATGGGTGTCAGCAGACAATAGTCTGTTGACACCCGCCAGCATCCGATCCGATCCTGTAGGCCAAAAACAGACAGATGGGGATCCATTCCCCATCTGTTCAGCAGATCGGATGACAATTGGGTGGTAAGAGACTGGTGGTCCAATTCCACCCGACAGTCCCATTGAAATCAGCGGGCAGTGTCTGTGTCTGCTCTGCCGCACTGCAGAGACCTTGCATCCGCCTGCTCAGTGGGAATCACTGGGGAGATCCTCCGCTGAGAAGACGGATCACGCTAACAGATTCGCCCCAACTAAAAGGGGCCTTATTTGGGACTTTGCACACAGTAGCCATAGTCACCCCCCTGCTACACTACATAGACTATCAATAGAGGAAACTGCAAGTCTTTACAAATACAAGAAGAGTTGTTGATTTATTAAAATCAAATAAGCTGTTTGCTTTGCAAGAGAATTTGCCCCAAAACTTTGCAGGGAAAATTCAAATGCATGCAATGGAAAAAAAATAAAAAATTTTTATTACACGTGTTGGATGATGGAAGTCGTTCACAAAACTCTGGGACAAATTCCCTTGCAAAGTGCAATTTTCCTTGCAAAGTGAACAGCCTATTTGCCTTTAGTAAATCAACCCAAAGGCCTCTAAATTTCCACATAATACACACATTTCACAGCATAACTTAACCCAGGAATAAAACACTGTTGGGAAGGCTACAGATCAACTTTAAAAGAAACATGACCTTGAACCAGTTTTAACATTTATGTCTTTACTCCTTCTGTGGTGTCATTTAGGAGATATTTCTTAGGTCTCCAGAAATCATTATGTACAATATCAAAACTACGCACATGCATATGCACCCGCTGCTTCTAAACACACTATCATGGTGTGATATACATTTATGCTTATTTCTTGACAGATGTGAGAATTCATTTTACCACAGGACATAATTTCAAAATGTGTCTGAAACATGCCTGTCAATAACAAGAAGTTCTCTCTCCTGTAACCTCCCGAAGCTGTTTCTGCCTGAATTTTTTTTTTAACACTTTTTTCCTTCTTCTATTCCCCTCCAGCGCCAGTGGGATCAGTGAAATACGATTTATAGTTGCTGCAAACCCACGGCACTTCCTTCTACTCTCTCTTTGGTGCTTTGGGATTTGCAACGTATTTGCCTCTTTTATTTTCTTACAAAAAAGAACAGTATCCTTCAGCTGGCTTTAAACAGTTTTTTTTGTGTCTGTGTACTGGAAAAGGGACCGTGCTTAATCTATTGATGTTTAGACAAAAAAAATGTTACTTACAAACTTTGTAGAAAAGCCACTAGATTCATATGCAAAGTATTAAATATTTAGTTTCGCCATAAATAAATTGTACAATATCTCTCATACTTTTCAAAAAGAAGACAAAAATTACACAAGGGCTGTATGTAGTTTTATTATTAATGTTGCTAGAAGGCTTGACCGGACCAAAAAATAGCATACAAAGATATGGTATATAGCATAATGCATTGAGTACAGTTTATCATAAGCAGAAGTTAAAGTATACCAGAAGAATGATGCAGAATCTAAGGAATGTTCAGTCTGCACCATTGCTCTACTCAAAGAGTACTGGAATTTGGATGTGTGGTGACAATAGATAGACAGGGATAGGCTGATTAGGATATGGAAATGGATCAAGACATCTCTAGGAATAACAGAACATTTATCTAGAAAACCAATTGAGACATAACCAAGAACAGCTTGGATTACAGACAGAGCTTCTGAATGATCAAACCAGAGACCTGAGTAGGACTGGATCCTTTATAAGTTTCAAATATATACAGTAGGTTTGGGAAAAGGAAAGTGTGTTACAACAAAACGTGTTTTCTAAGAGGACACCCAGCTTTTATCATGGTCACCAATCTTTGCAGTACCATTGCATACTTTGTTGTGAACTTTCTACAGCCCATTGGAATGGTCATACATACAGCTTCTGAATGATCATACCAGAGACCTGAGTAGGACTGGATCCTTTATAAGTTTCAAATATATACAGTAGGTTTGGGAAAAGGAAAGTGTGTTACAACAAAACGTGTTTTCTAAGAGGACACCCAGCTTTTATCATGGTCACCAATCTTTGCAGTACCATTGCATACTTTGTTGTGAACTTTCTACAGCCCATTGGAATCTTTTCCTAACAGGGACCAGTTGATTGTGTTTGCTTTCCAAGTAAAACGCTTCCAGGCCTACTCTGGTAGAACCACCATTATAATGATATGGGGGCCAAATACCTGAAATCCATTCCTGGTTATGTACTTTTACATTTTGTCTGCTCAGGTTTTGCAGAGTTGTCATAAACTGCTATGCAGGGGCGGACTGACAACTCATGGGGCCCCCGGGCAATACGGGATCATGGGGCCCCTGTGTCCTTGCCCACACTCAAAGCACACCCAAAAAAGCCTATAAAAGGTACCAGGGGCATTTCATGGGGCCTATGGTACAATTTTTGAAAACACCTCCTACAGGGAGTGTAACCTATGTGCGGTGCTACAAATGTTTTAGACTATGGTTGTCACAACCTTTGCAGCACATTTATATCCAGACCGGTCTTGGTGTGATTTTAAATGGTTTTAGGTCTGTGTGTATTGTCTCATACTGAGGTGATGGTAAACCAGGGTGATTGCCCGATTGTCTATTATTAATATGTAATAAAGCATAATTTTTGGAAATTTTTCTGAGTATCGCATTCTGTCCATAATGTAGCTGCTTTTTCTGTGAATCTCTTTTCACAAATTTCTTTGTTGGTTTGCATTTCATGGGGCCCCCTACTGACCCCGGGCCCTCGGGCAGTGCCCGAGTGCTCGAATGGTCAGTCCGCCCCTGCTGCTATGGAATTCTACTACATGATAAGCCTAGGAAATGATGGAAATGCACCTAAAGTGTCAGGAATCAGCAGCAGGGATAGCCAAATCTTTGTAGCTGCACTCTGGAGACTGAGACCAGACCATATATGCTTTAGGTAAGATTTATTTACTGTGAAACCAAAAATCCATCCAAACACCAGAGAACACATAAATGTGTAAGTGAACCAAAAACCCATTGACAATATCTAGCTAACAACCTAACAGAGTAAGGGAAAGCCTAATAAGCAAACTGCTATATACAATATATACAAAATGGAAAAAAGCTGAGTAAAACTGGAGATGCAGGAAGCAGATGGGAAGGGGGTCCAAGACTGTGATCAGGGCCAAGGAGAAGTAGGCACAAGACAGCAAGGTACAGGGTAAAGGTACAAGGCAAAAGCAAGATCAGGAGCATAAACAGGATAAACGGCAAGCAGTAGCAAAGCAAAACACTGGAGCGAAGGGGAAACATAGAGAAGGAACTAAATACCCTCCCAATTGCCAGCATCAGGTGAAAATACACTTTAAGCTTACTAAACAATGAACAAAGAGAACTGATGTAACAGCTATTTAAATCTGAAATGGCAGAATAGCTTAGGACTTCAGTCCATTTAGAAAAAAAAATGCATACGTATTTATTGAAAAACCTCGATTTTTTTGCAATTCCAAAGTCTAACAGTCATGAACACATGTGTACAGTGTATACTGTATTAAAACGGAGTTCCAGCTGAAAAAAGAAAAAGAAAGTCAGCAGGTACAAAAACTGTAGCTGCTGACTTTTAAAATACAGACACTTACCTGTCCCTCGGTCCAGTGGTGTCCTCACCACGGTTGGTTTCACTGGCCATCTTCTCTCCCCAGCGCCGGCATCTTCAGTGTGGGTACGCTGCAAGCTGTCATAGCCGGGTGCCCACTGCTCATGTGCAAGAAGCGCTGCACTTTGTGAATGGCCCTGTAGTCTTCTGGGACCTGTCACATGTTCCAGAAGACTACGGGGAGGGTGGAAGGAGGACCACTTCCACTTCCAAACGCCTAGGCAATTGCAGCGGAAGTGGGAGCGGGTACCTATCAAATTCGGGTACCCGCTCCCCAAAGGTGCCAATCCTTAATGGGGTGCGGGGGACAAAGGCTTAAAACGGAACTTCCCCTTTTGGGAGGAGCTCTGCTTTAAGCCGGCCAGAGAAATGTAAATTTTCATTTAATATTATGAAATTATACTGTGGGCGGCACAGTGGCTTAGTGGGCGGCACAGTGGCTTAGTGGTTAGCACGTCTGCCTTGCCGTAAATGGGTCATGGGTTTGATTCCCAACCATGGCGCCTCCTGCATGGAGTTTGCATGTTCTCCCTGTGCTTGTGTGGGTTTCCTCTCACAATCCAAAGACATGCTGGTAGGTTAATTGGCTCCTGTCTAAATTGTCCCTAGTATGTATGAATGTGAGTTAGGGACCTTAGATTGTATGCTCCTTGAGGGTTAGGGACTGATGTGAATGTACAATATATACAGTGTGTAAAGTGCTGTGTAAATTGACAGCGCTAAATAAGTACCTGAAATAAATAAATAATATTCTTTCTTAAAGATAGATTTCTCTAATAATGTGGAAACCGCTTGATAGTAACTTAATAAGTGAAGTTATTCTATTAGCCAAAATGTTAGGCAATCCTGTTCATTACCTGTCGCAAAACATCAACCTTTTTTTTATATTCATTTTTTAACCTAAATTAGCTGAGTCTAAAATTGAAACTTTTTTTTCCAATGAGGCATTGACTAACTGTGGCATCTTTAGCATGTTGCCCAATGTACCAGCAATTGCTTTTAACTCCTGCACTCAACTGCAATCAAATCAAGGAGCAAACCAACCAAAGTTGTCATTCCTCTTAACTTACCATGTCTAGGAAACATAACTTGGCATCCCCATAAATATTTAAATGCAAATTCCTCACCAAGTCTCTCTTATCTACACGTACCTGTATCAAGTGGCATATCAAAGCAATAGAACATGACAAACTGGTTTAGATTCTTAGATGCACTGACATTCTGTAGAACATCTGCATTAAAATATAATTATGTGTAATGAAGCAAACAGCCTACTTGACAGAGATGTTGGAGGAGATAGTCAGCAAAATGAATTCAGGCTAAAAGGAGCATGACACTTCCCTGATTTATGGATTGTGGCTAGCTAGTGCTAAATCTTTGATGAAGTGTCTTTATTTTTGTATGATAACCTTTTGGAAATATGGGTGCTCAGACAAGTATTCAATTTATTTTGAGTGTCTTATGTTTGAAAGGTAATTTCAAATTGAGACAAAATTCTTAATCTCTGATTGGATTTTCTTGCAAGAATGCAAAGGATGAGAGAATTGAGAGAATAGATTTTAATTAGTTGTACAGATCCCAACCGTGTTTTCCAACACAAGCATTATTGCTGAGCTATAAATGGCTTCAAGGTTTAAGAGGCAAGAAAATGTGTATTTGAAGTTATCATTCGAGTTAGTGGTGCTTTAAATGGTAGCATGGTTTCAGAGAAAACATATGAAGATATTTATAGGAAAGTAAAACTAAAAAAGGTCTTAAAAATGGTAATAAATATGTAAAGTAAAAAAATTATTTACCCTTGACTGGTCTTTGTTTTATATCTAGTTTAGAAGAAATAATAATATTCTATAATTTTAGGCTGTAGTAGGAAATAAAACCTGTCTCAGACAATGTCCTTTTTTGTGGGTTCTACACATCAACTAGCAATCTCAGATAGAAATTCGAAGTTACGTTGGCCCATATCGTAGGCATTCATCCTTCTATTGGTATATGCACCCACCTCTATTAACATAGGGGTTGATTTACTAAAGCAAATAGGCTGTTCACTTTGCAAGGGATTTTCCCCCAGAGTTTAGTGAATGTGGTAAATTTTCCCTGATGGTGGAAGTCAGTCCAGTGTCACCTAATTTAATAAAATGGATCTAAAAGCTGAAGTTGTTTACCTTCATGCATTCCATGCATGTAGGCAAAACACTTCAGTATCCAGCCCCCCCCCCCTTATCTGAGGAGTTATTCATAGTAATAAGTTGCCTTCCATATGACAAGATGAAGGAAGATTAAGCAGGCTAACCTGTATAGACCTATTCAATAATACTAGTTCTGCATTTATCTTTACAAATAGCAACAGTACACTGACAAAGACATAATCCACAAGTGTCTGCTGGTTGAAGTAAATGTTTCCTGAAAGAAACATGAAGGCTGCCATTGCGGCCAATTACACCAATACTAGGACTTATTTTACTTGCACATTACAATAATGTACACTGAAGCAAAACCCACTTTATTGGCCACTCCTCCATGTGTTTGGCAGGTGGCATGCTATTAGCATCTTTTTTCTTGATGCCTTCAATGTATCCCTCCTAAATATGCATGCATATCTTGGTGCTTCTTATTTTAAATCTCTAAAGTCTTTATAATTTAAATCACTGGTCTTCAAACTGGGCCCTGGGGGCCAGATGTGGGCCTTTTCTTGCTTTTATCAGGCCCTTGGGGCACTAGTTCATCTACTGATACCAACAATGGGACATCATTTCCCCCACTGACACCAATAATGGGGCACAATTTTTCCCAATGACACCAACAATGGGGCACAATTTCATCAAATGATGAGAACAATGGGACTCATTGACACCAATTATGGGGCAGACCCCCACACACACACTGACATCGATGGGTACTATTCCTCCATATGATGCCAATGATGGGGCTCTATTCCTCCCAATGATGCCAACAATGGGGCATGATTTATCCCCACGACACCAACAACGGGGTCTACTGACACCAATAATGGTGCATAATTGCCCCCCACTGGCACCAATGATGGGGTACTTCTTCTGCATATGATACCAATGATGGGATGCAGTTCCTCGCAATAACACCAATGATGGGACACAATCTCTCCCAATTATACCTACAATGGAGACCAATCACTGATGCGACACAATTCCTTCCACTGACACCACTGATGGGGCACAATTCCTCTCCCTGACACAAAAAATGGGGCATTGTTTTTTCCCACTGACATCGGGACCTTTTCTACTCCCAATAGCCACAGTCCGGCCCCCCTAAAGTATGAAGGACAGTAAACTGCCCCTTTGTCTAGAATGTTTGGAGACCCCTGATTTAAAGGAAAGCCACTTGTTTTAAAAGTCTGTGACCAATTGAGGGAGTGTTAAAATAAGGTTTCAGTTTTATGGATGTGGCTACAAATGGGGACACAGTTTGGTGGGTGTGGTTAAAAAGATGCATGGTCAATAGGGTGTCCCTGGATTTCATTTTGAAAATCTGGAAACCTTAGTCTTTCTCCACTGACACATTGTTCTTCCTGTTGATGACTTCACAAGACCCCAACCTGGGGTAAAATGAGGCAGAGGGGAAGAGCAGGTTGAAATTTTTCTGCTGCATAACAATTTCAAATGGCTTTGCTCGTGTCTTCTTACAAGACATTCAGCTGATAACAACTATTTTTAGTTTAACACATCTAGCTGTGATAGAACATAAGAACTATCCTATGAGGCAACTAGAAAAATTACAGGTTTGAATATTTTTTGCCATGGGCCCAGAAGCCAGTGAAGGTCAATGTAGTAGGAGTGCCTACAACAGTAATTTAGAGATTCTAGAGGGCTCCCACAGGTATGGTAATTACTTAGATTCATCACTGTAGTGCCGGAGTCTATTTTAGTGATTTCCAGGTTCCAGGGGCATCGACCAGGTTTGGTATATACATAGTTACATTGATCCAAGCTGGACGAATGTAACTATGTAAAAATATCCATACCTGGAATTCCTCTTTAAACATTTTTTTTTTCAAATTTTAGTTTATTTGAAGAAAGGCAGTACCTATAATGAACATTGCAAAGGTCTTAATGTACAAATAAACTGACCATTGTGACTACTGAATACAGATACCATACAAAAACAGTTGTTCTGAAGGACTACACAGAAGTTGAAACATAACAAATAGATCTATTAATTTTATCAACAGGAGGAACAGGTTCTGAAACATCTCTAAGTGGCTTTGTGGCTTCCAGCTATAAGTAGTCTTAGCACATCACAAATGGAACCTCCCATACAGGTTCCATGTGGGGAGAAGGGATGCTGCCCCAATTATATTTTTATACAAAGATAGAAAGAAAAATTAGGGGGGGGGGGAGAGGGATAGAGGAAAGAGAGATCTTAAAAGAAAAAGAAGGAAGGAAAGGATAAAGAGGTGAGGAGTGGAAGGAAAAAAATGAGGGAGAGGTTTATGTATTCACTATGATCCAGGGGAAGACGCAGGATGCCTATCACTCATCAAAGCCCAAGTCAAAGAGGACCTTACCTACCTCAGAGTATATGAACATATTTCACAATGTCCATGTTTTATATATAACTCACAATTATGTTGTGAGGTAAGGACCAGGTCCTCCATCTGGTTTAGTTCTTCTACTTTCATGAGCCAAAGATGAATGGAGGTTGCGTACTTTTCCAAGTAAGAGGGATGCAAGATTTACCGACATTGAGAAGATGGCGAAATATCAATTTTTTATAGACTTTGGCGGGTATATTTTTCTTCAAACATTTTAAATATTCAGCACATCATACAATGTGTTATTTTTCAGTACTTGATTTTCAGTACAAGATGTTACATGCAAGTACAAGTTGACAAAGAATACCTTTCAAAAAATGTGATGGAGGTAGTCTGACATGCCCTTATAATTCTAAAGTACATGTTAAATGCAAATTCACAATTATAACAGTATGCCGGAATGCAAAAATAGAAGTTATTCTCTCATTTTACCATAATGTTTAGTAGAGTGGTCTAATTAGCATGTTACACAGAAAAAAGGAAACATTTGTGGATGAATGGTGAAGTAATGAAAAGTCTATGAATGCCGCATGGTAGCTTCAATATTTCTATACAACGCCACATCCCCTATGAAAGGTGTTGTATACTTCAAATTGTATTATTTTATTTTAGTTTACTTTCCTTTTCTTTTTTTTATACTTAGTTCAGTGGCCTTAATTGAATTGCAGAATATACCACATTAAATATTTCAAGAAAAGCTTAAGCAAATATTATTTTAATGGTTATTTATCGCACATACCTACTTCAAAATAGAAAAACATATTCATAGTTGTTCTTTCAAATGTTCTTTTGTATGGCCATAATATAGATGTAGCTCTTGAAAAGAAAATTGTAAAACAATTTGAATCATAGCACGGATGAAAATTATTCTCCAAGCAGTATCTGACCTTGAATAGCTTCGTTCGCATATACTGTAATTTCACTGGCTCTTATTTACTTGAAATAACTAAAGTAATGAGAACAATTGATAAGATGTCATGTAATTTAAGACAAATCACTCAACCAGTTATGAAGCACAATGCAGATAACCTTTAAAGTATATCTTGATATTTCGAGAAACAAAGAAATCTACTTTCTATGTATGTTATCTCATTTGACTATTAAGAAAAATAGTTCTTTTTCTACATCCAGAATCTTACTTTTAATAACGGGTTTAATCATTTATCTGTGTTCACAGTTCATTTTACTTTTGTTAATCTGGTCATACACAAGGGGATATGGTCATTTGTATGCAAGCAAGTAGGAAGATACCTTTTTCACCTAGAAGACTCATCCTCTATAAATGAAAACTTAACTCCTGTTAAGCATAGCATACTTGTGATTAAAGTGGTATCCAACCCAAAGCCAAAAATGTAATATGGAAACAGATAAAAATGGTATAAAGTGAGCGCTCCTGAGTAAGCAGCTAAAGCACTAAAGGTAATCGCAGTGTACCCATAAAATGACAAATAAAACAGTGCAGCGCTAAAAAATAAATATAAAGTGCAAAAGAAGATAGTCTGTGGTTAATAAATTGATTCATATAAGTAAGTCCTAAAAAGATAGCTGAGGAAACCAGGAAACAATGGAAAGAATGCGCACTCACCGGACGCGCATGGAAAATGCGCATATAATGAATATTCACTGGAATCTTTATAGTAGATGAAGAGAGTAAACTTCAATCTGTGGGTCAATCAGCCTGGGAAAGTATATGGGAAGTCCGGAGGTCTCCTTAAGGATGGTATGGTGCTCAGCCAGAATCCAAAGCTCCGTCCCTCTGGTGGTAGTAGGTGAAAACTACAGGTATCCTGCAAGTTGATTTAGCTCCCAATAGGAGCCAAAAAGACAGGTGCCCATAGTGTAGTATTTCAAACACGTTTATTAGACTTAGGGTCAGTATCATCGCTGCATACTCTGCTGTATATTATATACTTCACACAACCAATACTACCCTGTATTCACCACATTATTTGGTCTAATAAACTTGTTTGAAATACTACACTATGGGCACCTGTCTTTTTGGCTCCTATTGGGAGCTAAATCAACTTGCAGGATCCCTGTAGTTTTCACCTACTACCACCAGAGGGACGGAGCTTTGAATTCTGGCTGAGCACCATACCATCCTTAAGGGGACCTCTGGACTTCCCATATACTTTCCCAGGCTGATTGACCCACAGATTGAAGTTTACCCTCTTCATCCACTATAAAGATTCCAGTGAATATTCATTATATGTGCATTTTCCATGCGCCTCCGGTGAGTGCGCATTCTTTCCATTGTTTCCTGGTTTCATCAGCTATCTTTTTGGGACTTACTTATATGAATCAATTTATTAACCACAGACTATCTTCTTTTGCACTTTATATTTATTTTTTAGCGCTGCACTCTGTTTTATTTGTAAATGTAATATATTGCAGCTTATCACTCATTTGATGTGATTTGCATTCATTTTCTTTTTTCTGTTTTTTTTCCCTCGGTTTTTATCTGGTGATCTTGCCAGTAACACACCTCATGTGTTAGAGTGTCCCCACTCTGGATGAAGGAGCACAGCAGACAAGAGCATTGTCAGTCTAGGGGGAGGAGATTGTTAGCTGTACTAGCAGATTTAAACACACTAACAAATTAAAGCCAAACAACAACTAACTTTTTTAAGCAGTTACAAAAAGACAGGTTTTTTTTCCTTTCGGGATAAAGATTTAGGCCCAGGGGTGGACTGACCATTTGGAAACTTGGGCACTGCCCGAGGGCCCTGGGTCAGTAGGGGGCCCCATGAGATGCCCCTGGTACCTTTTCATAGGCTTTTTTGAGTTTGGGCAAGGACGCAGGGGCCCAATGATCCCCTATTGCCCGGGGGCCGCATGAGTTGTCAGTCCGCCCCTGCTTAGGCCTCATGCATACAGTTTTAAAACGCTACTCTTCTTAGTTACAAAAGACAGGTTTTTTTTTTCCTTTTGGGAAAAAGATTTCTCTTAGGCCTCATGCACACAGGACATTTTAAAAACGCTACTCTTCTTAGCAACAGTGCTTTGGCAGAAAAACGCCTGACACTTGTCAAAGTTTCTAAAGCTTTTACAAGAGTTTAAGTGCATTTACAGGTGTCAAGCGCTTGGGGTGTTAATTAATTTCATTGGCCATAAAAATAATCTATTCTGGCCATCGAAATGAATTAACGCGCCTAGTGTCAACATGCGTTTAGGCACGTTTAGGTGCATTTACACGCATCAAGAGTTTTTTCTGCCAACACACTGCTGCCCCTAGATGCACTGGCCCTGGGTTTGTTTTCTTACTGGTAAATGCTACTGCTACTAAAAGCTTATAAAAGTCTATGTGTGCATGGACACATAGGATAATAAGGAGGGCCATTTGCAAGCAGTAAAAAAAACATGCCCGATGCCCCTAAAAGTGGATGCAAAACGCTGCATAAGGCCTTAAAAATCTTACTGTTTTAAGCACCCATGTAAGTGTTAACTATTTTTTCTCATCTTTGTAAATTACATCTGAAAAAGAGTTTGTTCTTTTGAAAAACAACAAACTTACTGGCTGGATCACCAGCTGACTATAATAAATGTTTGCTTTTGGGTTTATTATTGTTTTAAAACATTTTTTAATAAAATAATAAGGCTTTCCAGTTGTAATATAAAGTCAACCAATTTTTCCTATGGATACAAGAAAATACATCTCCGGGGTTATGAACAAGATACGTTTGTTCTTTAGTTGAATTTGTATGTAAGTTGGAACAGATACATTTTTTAAATGTAACTCCAGCCAAAAAAAATATTTTTAAGTTTTGGATAGCATAGGGAAGGGTTAACTGTCTATGCAGTGATGTGGGATTGCTCACAGTTCTGCCAGACAGTAGGTCGCAGCATGCGGTGAGCAGCAAGATGGCTGTCCTGCAGTTTCTGGGACCAGTGTGACATCACGTTGCCTCCATTTCATTCATTCCAGTGACACCAATACAGTGATCAGTGCTAATAAAAAGCACTGACACTGTACTAATTGCACTGTCAAGAAGGGTTTAACATCTGGGGCGATCAAAGGGTTAACTGTGTGCTGTTTTACTGTGTGCTGTGTTACTGCTTTCAATTGTAAGCACACTTCTTTATATGGCTCTGCTATGCAGAGCCATACAAGGCAACGTGCTGGAGCTGACAGAGGAGAGAACTTTATTGGTTACATACATTTCTCTCCCCCCATCGGTAATGCTTGGCAATCACCAGGTGAGTAATCACCGTCTGGGACCCGGTAATTGACAGCTAAGGCCGCAAATATGGCACAGGTACTGTCTTAGGTACCCCTACCCGGAAATACAAGATCACGTATATATACATGATTTCGCACACGCCTGCCGCCCTGTAGGAATATATCTGCTGTAGGGCAGCTGGAAAGCGGTTAAAGTTATCTACTTAGCTGACCAGAATCAACTGAGGAAGTCTATTCCACATTTTCACAGCTCTTACTGTGAAGAAACCTTTCCGTGTTTGGAGATTAAATCCTCCAGATGTAAAGAGTGCCCCCTTGTCCTCTGTGATGACCTCAGAGTGAATAACTCTACACCGCGTTCACTATATGGACTACCTATATATTTATACATGTGGATCATATCCCCCTAATCTTCTCTTCTCATTCTATAATCTATAATCTATGCATCCTCTGTTTTGCAAATAAACTTCTAGTACATGACAAAGAATTTACAGAGCATTTTATATCTGAAGCAGCACAGTTGAAGCTTCCTGGCTTTCAGAGACAGTCGTCCAATATGAAAAGAGTTATAACTCATACTAATTCAATTGTGTGTGTGTGTATTACTGCTTGAGCCATTGAGCTCTGTAAACAATATGATATGATTTTTTTTTTCAGCATGATGTTAAAGCAGATTTAAACTCTCTCAATCAACAATACCTGTTTCAATATCTTATGCAGTTAGCATTAGTGTAAAGATGTAGAAAGGTGTATTATATTTACTTGTTTAAAACTTTTTTTTTAATTTCTTCAATTGCTTCCTAGATTCTGGCATAGACCAAAATGATATCATACATCTCAGGAGTCTTCATGGGCATTTATTTCTTTCATCTGGAGGAGGGGATGAAGGGCTTTCACAGCTAAGCACTCCCTCCGGCCTGCATGCCTGAGCTAAGGGCATAAGGATTCCAGGAAGTAAAGAGTCATCTACCCTTACTTAAGATGGTCACAACTTGAAATGCTAGGGTAGGGGTCTCCAAACTTTCTAAGTAAAGTGCCAGATTACTGTCCTTCAGGCTTTACGGGGACCAGACTGTGCCCAGTGGGACTAAAACATTCCCAGGTGTCAGTGCCCCATCATCAGTTTTAAGGGGAGGAATAGTGCCCCATTGTTGAAATCAATGAGAAGAATAGTACCCCATTAATGGTTCAGTAGAGGGAATGGAGCTCCATCATTGGTTTCAGTTGGTGGAATAGTGCCCAAGGGCCAGATAGAAGCATGGAAAAGGCCACATCCGACCGCTGGGCTGCAGTTTGGAGACCACTGTGCTAGGCGGTGTTTTTCAAAGAAATTTCTCAATTAAATAAATCGTGGAGACATGGATGGATAGGGGAGTTTGCTTTGAATATTGAAAATGTTTGTGGTGGTCACATACAGTTTAGTTAAGCTTTAAACAAATGAGAAACAGGTCAAATGGAGTCTACAACTCCCCTTACTGGCTAAACAGAAGACAACTTTATGACTTTTTGCTTACACAAATCTTTCATCCAAATTGAGTAGTGTTGGTGTGTGTGTGGGGGGGGGGAGGGGTGTGATTGAAAGCAAATAGGGGTTGTCGACAGTTACAAAGATACTGAAGATCAGTTATTATATCCTAAATAGTTATTAGTATCCCGCTGCTGCCCATTAGCCTTGAGGAGAGTGGGGCTGCAGATGGGCACAGTGCTGGATCACTGACAGGCTCAGATAAGTTAGAAATAAACTTGGGGTGCCGCATCAAGCAAGAAGAAAAGTTCAATCCACTTGGTCCTCAGAAATAGGGATGTTGGTGTTCAGGCCCACTCATCAAACTGTCACAAAACCTTTAAGTATGAGGAGATCCACTCTCCCAGCCCAACCGGAGTGTAAGTGAAGGTGTTAGGAGGCCCTAGTCAATGCTACTCTGCAAACCATAACCACTGATGCAATTCGCCCACCTACCTGGGCTAAGTGATAGGCTCAGGTAAGTGTTCCAGGAAGGGAAGAAGGAACAGCTAGCAGAAGGTTTTTAACTTTAATGAAGAGAATGCATTAACCTCCTTAGCGGTATTCCTGAGTGTAGTTCGGGGTAAAATGTCAGTACCAAAAGCGGTAACCCCGAGCTACACTCGGGCTTACCATGCGGCGTTGCTCTGGGAGTCCCTGCAGCACTTACCTTGTCCTTTGCTCCCACGATGTGTCCCCTGCAGCGTCCCCGGCCATCTCCTCCGGCCGATGCCGGCATCCGGCTTTCGTGTTCGGGTCCCTGTGACGTCGGGACGTACGGGTGCCGGAACCGTCGGCAAATTTGAAATTTTTTAAAAATGTCATTTTTTTTAAAATGACTATTACATAGTAAAACATTGCTGTTTCAATGCATTTCACATACATTTTGTCCCTACTGCTTTGTCCTGTGCCCTGCCTGCATTTTGACTGTTCTTTCTGCCTGGAAACTTAGAAAAGTCCATGGCGTCCAAAAAGCGTCCCTTTATGTCAAAAGCGGTTTTAGACCAGCTAGAGAACAGCGATAGTAAATCAGAACTACTTGCAGAATTGAGTGATAATGATTCGTGGGGAAATTCGTCATCAGACACTGAAAACGATTTTGCGACTTTGCTCAGCGATGTGCGAATTTGCTTCTGTATTTCAAATTTCAGTGTTTTTGGTTTGATTATATTATTGAATTAAATTTATTATTATTATATTATTATTTTTTATGATTATTTATTAAATTATAATTTATGATTTCGTGTTTCAAATTTTATCATATCCGGGATGTTTACTAGACTCTTGTTCGTACAGATTTCAGTGAGTAATTCCTAAAAGTTACAGCCTACAATAAAAAACTACATATTTCCATGTAAAAAAATGGTACCGCTTTCAGCACAAAAAATTGGAAATAATCAGACCGCCGAGGAGGTTAAGATACAAATACGTTTTTGACTTTAGAACCACTTTAAGCAAACCAGTTTCTTTGCCCTGCAGGTTTCCTGTTGCAGGTTGATGAATCAGGATAATGTAAAATGAAGAAAGGAAGGGGAGAAAAGAAGAACAGGAGAAATAGGAAGGACAAAAGAGGGAAAAAAGGAAGGAGTTTTAAAATAGAAACAAATGAACTAGATAGGCAGACAGAGATTTTTTTTTAAACCTAAAATGACCCGGTCACTGCAGGAGGTAGAAAGATACCGTTGAGAAAGAAAGCACTAAAAAGAAAGCTTCATATAAAAGATATAAAAACATGTTTGTTGTCTTCTGTTGCTTTTTTCCCAGATATTGCAGAAATAAACTGGGTATAAGTGAGGCTACAAAGAAGTCATTGATATCGGAAGTAAAAAGCTATATTTTTATTATCTGTCCCCTGGGAGCAGCTCCTCTTATGAAGCGCTGCCCTTCAAACTCAACGTTCCTTGTTTAGAGTTATGAATACTGTCTGTCACCAGAGCAGACAACAAAATTTGTCACTAAACCAAACTCTGTTGAGAATGTACACCTTATAAATAATACTGATTAAGATGGAACACTAAAGCAGGCTAAAGGACACACATTTCAAACATTTGCCAAAAAAAAAAGGTAACACTTTTTAGCACATTTTTTTTAATATAGTCATTTGACTTTGTGTTCATGACATACAACTAAAATACGCAGCTATTACACAGGCTTGTTTTTACATGTCACATCAACGTCAAAGGGTAATTATCACCTATATTAGTGAGACTCCAAGCCTGGTAACAGTCTCAGTTCATGGTCACCACTTTCCTTTAGAGGTCCTCCACCCCAAAAGGCCTTCAGGCTATACAAATTAAACCAAATGCAGCATTGCCCACTGTGGTAGTTGTTGAGGCGTTAGAGCTAGTTACATAGTTACATAGTTACATAATTAGTCTGGTTGAAAAAAGACAAAAGTCCATCCAGTTCAACTATTAGTGAGAGTGGTGAGGACATCCACCACATCTGGAGGTCTCTGATCCTAGTGGCGCCCATATCTCCTAGATTGTAAGCTCGAAAGAGTAGGGCCCTCTTACCCGCGAACGTTGTTTGTTATTGTTGTACTGTGCCATGTATTGTCCCCCCTCTATTGTACAGCGCTGAGCAAACCCTTTGGCGCTATATAAACTCGATGTAATAATAATAATAACTCTATAAGATCCAAAAAGGAAGAGGAATGATTTCTTCAGATGACCACCCTGAAGACATCGGAAAAAGTATAAGCATAAACTATATAAAATATATATTATTATTATTATTAGTATTACATCGAGTTTATATAGCGCCAAAGGGTTTGCTCAGCGCTGTACAATAGAGGGGGGGACAATACATGAAACAGTACAACAACAACAAACAGCACACGAGGGGTTAGAGGGCCCTACTCTTTCGAGCTTACAATCTAGGATATATAAATATATAAAGAATAAAATACTCCCAGGGAGGGGGATTCTAGGGGAGTGGAGATTGGCTGGTAAAGGGGAGAGCCCAGATTTGGGCTTTAAAATAATACTTGGTGATTCTGATATAAAGGTCCTGATTCAGGCACTACTTGTAAATGGCAATGCTGTCTTCATTATATTATGTAGACAGGAAATGGATGCAAGCAAGGATGAGTGAACTGAGTAAAATTCAGTTAACTGGAGGTATTTACAAGATATTGTGAGAAAATACAATAGGCACTTCCATGGAGTACATGTGCTATTTAAAAAAAAAATTAAATATATTTTAGCTGGGATAGAATCTTTTAATGCTGCCCAAGAAGCAGCATTGAAAATGCACAAATATTTTATACACGCTTGGAAGATGCAGGAGTGGCTCATTCTCAATGACTGCTGATAATCAATATGAGTTCTGCTGGCTCCGCTCCAGTTCACATGCCTGCATCTTCTACTGCTTGCTCTCCCTAAGTCTGGGTTCCCACTTGTAAATTGCATTTGACCTCAGGCACATTGGGAGTTTAGCCCTGATGCATGAGACTTTATCGTTTAGTCGCGGGTGGAAGTTACATTCCGCTGCTGGAAGCCTGTCCAGCTCTATGAGAGGCTGAAAGCTGCTGCAGCTGGATAGGGTTGGGCGGTGCACTGCGTGGTACTTATGTTTAGTGCAGTATGTGCCCATGGACAAATGCCTGGATTGCATGCAGTCTGCATTCTGTGGATTCATCCCTGGGTGCATACTGAAATAAAGGTAAGTACTACTCGGTGCATCATCCAACCATGTCCACCCCTTTGCAGCTGCTGGCAGTGGGGCTGGATGGTGTGTTTGTACCTTCCACCGACAGCTAAATTCTGGTGCCTCATGCACAGGGGCGTATTTACCACAAGGCAGACAAGACACTTGCCTAGGGTGGCATTATGCAGGGGGGCAGCACCTCCCCCCCAGAATAAGGGATGAAAGAAGGGACATGCACACCATAGGAACCAGTTGGGAACTGAGAGAGGCTGCAGGCTGCTTCATGGTGTATGTAGAGCCTGACTCTCGTTCCCGGGGATGTCTGGAGCTGTGAAGATGAGTGTCTTTCTATCACCGGGGGTTGGGGGGGTAGTGGAAGGCTCTCCTAGGTGGGGGGCAGGGGTGTTGTTGGTCAATGTCAGGCTCTCTCCGCGGGAGGGGGAAGGGGGGGTGTTGGTCGGTGTCTGTGGGGGCAGAGAATATTTGTGTTGCCTAGGGCAGCACAAAACCTAAATACACCACAGCTCATGCACTAGGTTTAAACACCCAATGTACATGAGGCCATAGTGTGCATTGTACTAGGGCAACCTGTTCATTGTGAATGGGTTCAAAACTCCATTCCATGGCTAAAAGTGCACCTGACACTTTTACAGGTACACACTGCAATGAACAGTAGTGCATTGTTGTGTATTGCGAATGTGCTGCAACACAGGAACATTGCTTTAGTATGTTGGGGTGCCATTCAGAATGTTTGTCTCTTCAGTGCACCAATGCACATAACATGTTATAACAGCGCCATATTGTAAACCCAGCCTAGAGCACCAAGTAGCATACTTCAGGCTCACCTAGGCCTATTGCAGTGCCTTTACATGTAGTCAGTGTTGCCAACTATTTGTAATCATCTGTTCCTCTCACACCACTGACACCATGGCATTACTTCTAATTCATGGTCAACTTGAACCTGAACCTCATCCTTAGCTGCAAAAAGGAAGCAGGAGATCAAGAACACCGAAATGCATCAAAGGGGGGAAAAAATGTTCTTTTTAATTTTACAATTTTTATTATTTTTAAAATTAAAATAATTTATGATGCTGTGATTTATCAAACTATTGGTTTCTATGCAGAGCTGCACCAGATTTTGCATTCTCCGGTTTTAGTAAATCAACCCATAAACATCACTTATTAACCTCTCTAGTGGTCTGATTATATCAGTATTTCTGTGCTCAAAGCAGTACATTGTTTTCAATGGAAATATGTTGTTTTTTTATTGTAGGCCTGTAATTTTTAGGAATAGCTCACTGAAATCTGTCCGAACAAGAGTCTAGTAAACATTCCGGGTATGATAAAATTTGAAACACAAAATCATAAATTATAATTTAATAAATAATCATAAAAAATAATAATATAATAATACATTTAATTCAATAATATAATCAAACCAAAAACACTGAAATTTGAAATAGAGCGCTAAGTTCGCACATCACTGAGTAAAGTCGCAAAATCGTTTTCAGTGTCTGATAATGAATTTCCCCACAAATCATTATCACTCAATTCTGCAAGTGGTTCTGATTTACTATCGCTGTTCTCTAGCCGGTCTAAAACTGCTTTTGACCTAAAGGGACACTTTTTGGACGCCATGGACGTTTCTCAGTTTCCAGGCAGAAAGAACAGTAAAAATGCAGGCAGGGCTCAGGACAAAGCACTCGGGACAAAATGTATGTGAAATGGTTTGATACAGTAATGCAATACTATAAGATTTTAGTGTATTGAGTGAATGTCACATTTTTACATTATTGAATTTCCCGCTGGTTCCGTCCCCCGTATGTCCCGTACGTCCTGATACTTGCAGGGAACGGACCCCGGAAGATGGATGCCGGCATCGTCCAGAGGACATGGCCGGGGACGCTGCAGGGGGGACATCATGGGAGCGCAGGACAAGATAAGTGCTGGAGGGATCCCTGAGCAACGCTGCACGGTAATCCCGAGTGTAGCTCGGGGTTACCGCTTCTGGTACTGAAAGTTAGCCCCGAGCTATACTTGGGAATACTGCCAGGGAGGTTAATGGTTTACTTTAAAGTTTTAGAAAAAGTTTTTCACTATTGTATCCTTATATTTTTTCTCACAAACTCCCAAGGTAATTTTTTTTTCTTTAGTCTTCTGTTCTAGTCACCCTTTTAGAATCTTCATTGCATATTTTCAATTTCTTTCCTATGGAAATAAAGTCAGATTCCATCTGTAATGCTTTTAGGTTATGCCTTACCTCCAAAACATATTTGTTATCTGGCCCTTTATTAAACAGAGCTGCGGGTATAGTTTTGATGTGGCAAAGTAAAAATCGTGCAGGAAGAGTCTTCGTTTCTATTTATGCTTTCTCACCTCTCCAAAGGAAGTGATTGAATTATGAAATTGTCTCATCTTCATTTTACCCTTTCATCTGATTTTAAGTGTCTGGAGAATTAAACTCGGTGGAGGAAACAAAAGCAATCTTTTTCCTTTTCGAGGAAGCCTCAAGGAGCCATGACCTCTGTGCTCACCTACTTTCATTTTAAATTTGCACCATTTACACAATAAAATAACAGAGCTATCTGTGATGTGCCTATGGTATTGTAAGTGATACTCTTACATAATATGGATGTTTTTAGCTCTCCCTGGGAAACTAGTATTTGAGGAATCTACGCTGGAGCTGTCATGTTAACTTGTTGAAAAGCTTGAAATATATTAAAAATAGGTATGCCATAGCTAAGTTAAAACATAAAACTACATTTTCTATAGGCAATTTCCATTAAAGAAGGATTATAGGTATTGATGTTTTATATATAGTAGTTACATTGGTCTAGTTTGGAACAATGTAACTCTGCATATACCATGCCTGATCAATGCCCCTGGAAGCTGGAAATCACTGAAGTAGACTTCTCTACTCATGTGATCTTTGCTTGTTTCCGTGTTGGGTAGGTGCAGCGTGGTGCTGCGGCAGTAAACACACAGAGGCTCGGAGTGCAGTAACCGATGTATTGAAGAACGAACACAGTGGGGAAAGTCATCTGACTGGGAACTTACAGTCAATGCAGAGGAAAATTAACTCTTGCCAAGGGGGTGGAATGCGTTCTGGCCAGTCCAGTCCCAATGGGATCTCTCTGAAGTGCAGA
This sequence comes from Staurois parvus, assembly GCF_062004578.1. Classification (NCBI taxonomy): domain Eukaryota; kingdom Metazoa; phylum Chordata; class Amphibia; order Anura; family Ranidae; genus Staurois; species Staurois parvus. Next base: position 7,211,234 of record NW_028318294.1, on the reverse strand, counting down.
TATATGCCCTGAGTGTCAGGGCAGGAGCTGTGGAACGGACAGGCAGGCCTAGTGGCAGGGTCATGCACTGACTGAAGAAAAACACCACCCACAGACTGGAGACCCTCAGGGTGCGGAGTCTAAGTCCCACACTGCCCTTCACCAGGGCCCCTGATGGTGGGGATGGACTTGACACAGCCAGGAACCAGGTCGCGGCCCCGAGACACCCCAGCTGCGGTAATGGCCACTGCCAATGGTGTGTAGCTGGTAGGAACCAGATCAGACAATAGTGAAGTCGGGCAGGCCGGGTCGACAACAACGGGACAAACGGTACAGGACAGTAGACAAGAATAACAGGTCACACGCCGGGTTCAGCAACGGGATGTCAGATCAAAGGAAAATGCAGAGAATGGTCTAGTCAAAAGCTGAGTCAGATTCCAGGAGAGTCACGAGAGTATAAACAGAGCTATTGCAACACTAACACACAAGACACGAATGCAGAGAGCATTTGCAGACAGCAGGCTTAAATGTGATGAACCACACCCTTCTGAGGAGGAGCCACAGAAGCCTGAAGGCATAAAGGTTCCCACCATGCTTTGCAGAAACCCAAGATGGACACCAGCACATGGGATGCACAAGCTCTGAGGAAAGGTAGGACCTTGACACTGAGCTAACCCTACTCCTCTGGAACCTCTTCCTGCCACTAGTGCTGTCCCCAAAAGATGGATATGCTTTCCCTCCAGTAGCCATTATGCAAATGTATGCCAAAAGCTAGGGAGAAGAGACTTGAAAAGACTCTGAATGACACACGATGGCTGCCAGGGTCACCTGGATGCAACATAGCCAACTGAAATGCTGCTTCAAAGAACATAGAGAATGACAGGAAAGGAATCCTCATGTGCCCAGGCACACAAATCTCAGAAACTCTGCCCGTGGCTGGATTGCAGATGCGCGTGCATGTATCTGAATATCCGGGAGCGCACGAACATGAATGTGCATTGGTGCCAGAAGAGCTATTTAAACTGCACTATTGGAGTCTGTCAGTGCCGTTTGGTCTATTACATTCCTGTGTTCCTGATACCAGTTACTGCCTGATCTTCTGCTATTGACAAAGTCTGTCTCTGACTCTGCTCTGAACGGCACCTGTACCGACCCCTGGCTTGTCTCTGGACTATGTCTCTGCTTGCTCCTTCTGCCATTACCGCTTGCTGTTACCGACCTTGGCTTGACTCCTGACTACTCTCCTGCCTGCTGCTTGTACTTCATCTGCTCATTAGTTACCGACCTTGTGCCTGCTAGTCAGCTGGCACACATTAGTTCCTTGTGCCTGCTAGTCAGCTGCCTCTGCTATCCTGTGTCTGCACTGGTTCCAGTTCATCTGCCAGCTTGTCCAGTCCTGAGCTTCCTGCTCCCCTGACACACATCAGCACCAACCAGTGAGAGACTTATCAGGCACTCATGCCACCCAGTGCTCCGTCCTTTCCTGTCACCTTACCATGGAATCCTGATCCAGGGCTGTAAGAGAGGCCTTTCCCAATGCTTCAGGCTCCTCCATCAGGTACGTTACAGAGAACCATAGAGAATCCAGGTTTCCCTTGACTTCAATCCCAGCTGCAGTACCAGAAGAGTGCCACCTACGATAGAGAAAATAGACTGCACCTGCTTACGTCTGGGTCCCGTACTGAGACCAGCCATTTTCTGAAAAAATGCCAAGCATTCTCTGACTGTTAGAGGTGGAGAGTGTGATATCCAGAGGAGTCCCTAGGGTTGGTGTCACCTGGTGCGGTAACACTTGGTGACACCCCTTCCGACGTTCCCCGCAGATTGGATCGGATCTGCGGATTGAGCATAATGGATCGGACTCCAATCCATTATGCTCAATCTGCAGATCCGATCCATCCTGCGAGGATCGTCAGCTTTCTTTACAACTTACCTTTTCTTGGAGTGGTTTCGGGACAACTGCGCATGTCCCAGTTTCAGGCACGATCAATCGATGATAGCAGTAGTTCTATAATCGATTGATTGTACCTGAAACTGGGACATGCGCAGTTGCTTCAGGGGAACTTCTACATGGGAGACACATCTTGCCAATACACCGGCTTCAACCCGCAGGATCGTCCGCATGCAACCTATACGGGGTGACACTGGACCCGCTCAAAGAATAGGAAAGAAAAGGGAAGTTGTAAAGAAAGCCCATGATCGTCGGCTTGCTTTACAACTTACCTTTTTGTGGAGCGGGTCTGGTGCACCCCATGTGGTCGGTGTTACCTGGTGTGGACTGCACCCCCCGCACCTGCCTCGGGACGCCACTGGTGATATCACCACCCTGACTATCCTCCTCATCAAGTCAGAGACTGTTTTGCATTCATTCTGAATGAAGGTCAGCTTCTCATGCTGAGCGGCTGACCTCCTGTATTCATAAGACAGCATGGCAGTTGCTCAGTGCAAGACCAAAAAGCAAGTGGAATAGCAGTGTGTACTTTAGTGATTTCCAGGGGTATCGGCCATGTTTGGTATATACATAGTTACATTGGTCCAACCTAGACTAATTTAACTATCTGTAAAATATCCATACCTGGAATTCATCTTGATCTCTGTGAATGAATGGCACAGCTATTCAGGCAAAGCCCCAAACATCCATGTACATTTCAAAAGTGACAGCTGTTGCAGTGACACCTTGCACAATGACACAGGAAGAAAGAGGGCAGTTTGGAAGTGGTGGGGTCTCATTTGCACCATGGTACAGCTTACACCCTAAATAAGAGTGTAACATGTAACATAGTCCAGAAGGTGAAGTCATCCTTTAGGGTGCATTAAGGTGCATTTTATACAGGTTTATTATATGTGGCTGGGGGCATGTCGGTGTTCAATCACCTAGAGGGCAGGATTTTAAATCATTTTATTTATTTATTTATGTATTTATTGTGCCTGTTGCCACAGAAATATCTGCAGTTGCTTTATGGGTCCCTGAAGGCATCTTTTCCCTCCTCATTTGCATCATGGTACATCTTACACCCTAAATAAGCGTGTAACACGTAACATAGTCCAGAAGGTGGAGTCATCCTTTAAGGTGCATTAAGTTCTTATTTTACACAAGTTTATTTTATGTGGCTGGGGGCATGTCGATGTTCAGTCACCTAGAGGGCAGGACTTTAAATCATGTATTTATTTATTTATTGTGCCTGTTGCCACAGACATCTCCATAGTTGCTTTATGGGTCCCTGAAGGCATCTTTTTCCTCCTCAGCAGACCAGTAACTCCAGTGTGCTTCCTAATTCCTGGGTGACAGGTCACCTCATGGCTCCTAGGAAGTTCCTAAAAGGCAGGGCTGATGTCAGCATGTCAACGTTACCTCTAGTAGGTGTATCAGAATTTCAGTTGCTGGAGAGGTTTTATCTACCCTTCCTTGCACTCTCAGCATTGCTCTGCCACCATTCTATCTTGGTCATGGCTATCTCTACACCATTTCAGAACATGGACAGATGAGAAGAAGGCACCAGTGCAGGTATTTTGCTGTCCACTCTAGCTTTCTCTAGCATAATGCACCTTGCTCCATTTTGAGAAGGCAATGCAGTCCAAAAACACTGTACAGTAGTATAGACAGGAAAAGCCCTTATTGCTTTATTAAAAGTAATAAAGTTCATCTGTTTTCTCATACAGCAATAAAAAGTTTCATTAACAGATAACAAGTGGCCTCTATCACCTGGAGGGTTACTAGGGTTAAAATCAAGGAGGATGGTAAGCAACTAATAACTCTCTACAGGAGCCTTAACCTTCAATACTGGGCAACTTGTGGAGGTGTAATACACTGTATCTGTCAGTGCTTTTTTTGAGATTGTACGGTTCTGGCACCAAGAAAATATTGAACAACTCACTTTACCACTTAAGGTAGGTATAGAATGGTTTAGTTCAATTGATTTATTCTTAATGCTATTTTTTCTATGTAGTTGATTATTTTTTGTGTACTTTTTACATTTTAATTTATGTTACAATTTTTTCACTGTTTGCTTTTTCCTGTCTGTAAAAAAAAAGTATAACAATGACACAAATGAGGGATCTTTTCGGCGCAAGAACAGGTCCAAGATTTTCAAAAGGAGCGTACGTAGCCCTCTGGATCCATTTATAGTCCATTGTCCAAAAAGCACCAGTAAGCAAAAAACCTCTGTGCTTAGGTGTAACCTCCCTAAGTGCAGCTGCTGACACCAAAAAAGCTTGGAATACTGAGCTCAAAGTAACCTATAATAAATATCAGTGCAGCGCTAAACCCCAGAATACACAGTGCAAGTAATCACATACACTCATCGGCCACTTTATACACCTGTTCAATTGCTTAGTAACACACGTTGCTAACCAGCCAATCACATGGCAGCAACTCACTGAATATAGGCATCTAGACATGGTAAAGACGACTTGCTGAAGTTCAAACCGAGCATCAGAATGGGGAAGAAAGGAGATTTAAGTGACTTTGAACGTGTCATGGTTGTTGGTGCCAGACAGACTGGTCTGAGTATTTAAAAAACTGCTGATCTACTGGGATATTCACACACAACCATCTCTAGGGTTTACAGAGAATGGTCTGAATAAGAGAAAATATCCAGTGAGTGGCAGTTGTGTAGACAAAAATGCCTTGTTGATGTCAGATACACTGATGGGCAGGGGCGGACTGACAACTCATGGGGCCCCCGGGCAATAGGGGATCATGGGGCCCCTGTGTCCTTGCCCAAACTCAAAAAAGCCTATGAAAAAGGTACCAGGGGCATCTCATGGGGCCCCCTACTGACCCCGGGCCCTTGGGCAGTGCCCGAGTTTCCAAATGGTCAGTCCGCCCCTGATGATGGGCACTGATGAGGCTGAACTGATGGGCACTGACAGGAACTGACGAGGCTGCACTGATGAGGCAACAATGATGGGCACTGATGTGTCACTGATTGTCACTGATAAGCTACACTGGTGGGCACTGATGAAGAGGCACTGATGAGGCTTCACTAATAAGGCACCATTGATGGGCACTGAAAGGTGGCACTAATGGGCACTGATAATCTACACTGATGGGCAGTGATATGGTGCACTAATAGACACTGATATGCTGCACTGATGGACATGGATTGGCACTGATGGGGCTGCACTGATATTATGCACTGATGGGCACTGAGATTCTGCACTGATGACACTAATGAGGCTACACTGATAATCAGGGTACTGATGATTGGTGCCCTGATTAACAGTGCAAAAAAGTCCCCTGAGATAACGCTGAGGAAAGAAAATGCTGATAACTGGCAATTGTTTACATGTGACCAGCTTTGATTGGACACAGCTAATCACATGATAAAAAGAGCCAACATCATTGGCTCTTTACTCTGATTGGTGATGGTCACCACAGATCCCACCCTGCGTGCCCCTGGGGACACAGACAAGTGGCGTGACTGGGATGACGTCATATGATGTCCACCTGGAGGGACAAAAGGCCCACCCAGGCTATTGGCGGGGAAGGAACAAGTTAAAGGAGATAAGGAAAAACTCTTTTAGCACATATGGTCAGATGCAGACAACTTTAACTTGAGAACTTGAGAATTGTGTACAATAATTATTGATCTGACTATATGTGTATATATATATATATATATATATATTGATGTCCTGTTATGTCTATTATACAAATTAGTGTCAATATCCCTCCTGAGGAAACAAAATTTTGTTATGAAAAACCTGTTGAGAAGATGTTGCACCCTGTCACCTAACAGACTAAGGAATTTGCATTGATGGCATTCTGAATTTAGTTTATGCCGACTGTTTACAATTATATGCATCCCAAATGTAGACCAGTGGGAGTTTGTGGCAGAGATTAACCACTTCCATGTCGCCCTATAGCAGAAATACTGCTACAGGGTGGCACAGGTGCGCAAAATAACATGGCATCTACTGATCGCTGGTGCAATGCTTTCCAGGCTCCTGTACACAAAAATGATAAATGCACATTTTTTTTACCTGCAAAAAAAAGTACATTTATTATTTTTGTCTAAGGGCTAGTTCAAAGTAGGTACTGCCCAGTGCATTTTTTTCTGCATCAAAAATGCATGCAAAGTGTTTTTTTATGTATTCCAATGGCCCTAGTTCACACCAGTGCAGTCAGTTCCAGTGCAGAAAAAAAGTAGAACGTGGGGGTTTTTTTTGGCTTTAACAGTCTGTGCACAGCAGGCCTTGGAATGTGGAAGGAAGAAATAGCACAAGGAACCAATCAGTTAATGTGTTGACAAGAATCATGCAGATAGGAGAGGAAAACAGGATGACAGAGATGAGATCATCTTGACTGCTTCTTCTTTCACTGTCCAGTCACAGGCCACAGTCAGGTCCTAGACAACCTGAGCTCATTGGAAGTGGGTTGAATGATGCTGGCCATCAAACTGAGGACACCTAGTGGTAGAAAAAATACTGCATTGAAAATCTCAAGACTGAAGATGAATATTGCAGCAAAAGCTAATTTTTTTAATTTTATCTTATAAGAAGTTTGTTTTCGGTATTTTTGGATGTAGTACTGCTTTAACACTTACTAAATATATCACTTCTGTTTTTAATTAATCAGTTTAACTTAACTTGCACATGGTCCATGATGACAGCCGTATTTGTAAATCAGGGACTGGTGTTCATTAAGTAAAGTGGAAGGTAATCTGGGAGCAGAATACTATTTACAGGGAGAAGGACTGCCATAATAAATGAGGCACAGATGAAAAGATTCCCTCGTTATTTGCAAAGGGTTGGTCGCCAGTTCCTTAGGAGCCCCTGAAGGGTCAGGTCTTTCTCATTTTCCTGTATAAACATGTGTGGATCTGTCAGAGTGATTTACAGGCCTGGATTTCATACTAATAACCATGCATGACATAACTGCATTCAGCAGCTGAGACTATGTTAATATTTTGTATTTCTTTTCAAAATTTTTTGGAAGCTTATTTCATTGGATAAGTGATTTTCAGTCCTGGAACTGCTTCCAACACCGATTCTTCAGGCGCATTATATAGTAAGTATGTTGCTATAGGGGTTAGTGCTGCAACAGGGCATAGTTAGGGGTCAGAGTTAGGGTCAAATGTTATTGGTTCATGATTATGCATTGAGGTTAAAGTGATACTAAACCCAGGACCCTGCATTCACTATATCTGGTCTCCCACAGTACACAGAACATGCAAATGCATTTATTTTAGTAAATATAAACCAGGGGCGGACTGACAACTCATGGGGCCCCCGGGCAATAGGGGATCATGGGGCCCCTGTGTCCTTGCCCAAACTCAAAAAAGCCTATGAAAAAGGTACCAGGAGCATCTCATGAGGCCCCCTACTGACCCCGGGCCCTCGGGCAGTGCCTGAGCTTCCAAATGGTCAGTCCACCCCTGATATAAACTGATAAATATCTTTTCTCATCAGCATTTAGAACAGTCTTGTGACTTCAGCAGAGCACTGGATGGAGAGAAAACAGGTGGCGCACACACCTAGTGCATTATCCAAGGTTTATTGTAGGAGTGAAAGAATAATAAAAACATACTCACAGACGAAGCATGTATCCTAAAAAGCATAGTAAAATGACAATGGCCACAATGGCAGGCAAGGTGTTCTCACTGTCAGTGCGGTCAAACTGACGCATTTCGGGGACGAATCCCTTTCATCAGAGCTGATGACCAGCCTCTGATGCAGATGTGTGATGAATGGAAAGTAGGAGCCTTGCTGTTGATGCCTGCCATTTGACCGCACTGACAGTGAGAACACCTTGCCTGCCGTTGTGGCCATTGTCATTTTTCTATGCTTTTTAGATACATGCTTTGTCTGTGAGTATGTTTTTATTATTCTTTCACTCCTACAATAAACCTTGGATAATGCACTAGGTGTGTGTGCCACCTGTTTTCTCTCTATCCAGTGGCTGATTTCCCCGTCTGAGGAGGGCTGCACCCCTGAAGCATTTCCTTTGGTTGTCACTGTCCTGGTACCCTTGGCTTCCCTTTTGGCTGTGCATATCCTGAGGCGCTGGAGAGTACATACGATATCCGGTTCAGCAGAGCACTGGTTAAAGCTTGTAGGAGGAGTTTTCATTCTGTTTTAGGAGGATATGAAACCCTTGACCCTCTGTCTGGACAGTGCTGATTGGCCCTGTGCTGATCACATGCACTCGACCAAAAAAGAAAAAAAAAAGCATGTGCATGTGACTACGGATTCAGTCTGTATCAGGTGGTCATTTCAACAAGAGGAGGGGCAGAGAAGACAGGATCAAACGGCCTTTTTACACAATGCAGAGGATTAACCCCTTAGGTTCCACAGTGAGTATAACAAGCATGCTTTACTGCATATACAGACTGATTTTACTGTTGTGGGTTTAGTAACACTTTAAGCTCAAGGTATTAGGATGTTACACTTAGGATAAAAGGCAACTGAAATAAAATTGTAAAAAAACATTAGTATGTAGAGAAAAAGAGAAGAGATTTGTATAGCTATTCTCCTGACATTTTTTTTTCTTTTGTATGTGTACATTGCCTATGGAATTTTCACTGTGCCTGGTACACTCTTGGCCTACTAAAAGCATCTGTTACTTGTTACTTGGAGGCAAGTGCCATAATAATGTAAATTGCATGCATATGCATTGGAGTTACACCATCAATGGCCACTCAATGATTGAACAAAGAACTGTATGCAGAAGAAATGGTGGACAAGATGACAATGGTGGCAATGGAAAGGCAAAACTACCTGCCCTGTCCAACCAGCTGCTGTCTTTATAACCACACTGGCAGAGTCATGTTCACAGTCATACATCTCCACCCACACACCCTTCCAGGGTGGGGGGGAAAGCCCTGTCAGGTAGACTGTATGAGGCCCCACCATTTCTAACAGAAGCCATGGTTCTAATTCATTTATTTTGTTTTCAATCTCAAGCCCTGATGGAGGGGCAGTTTTGAAATCCTGAAATGCATTAGATTTCTAACTACCCTCTGACCTTTACTGGAATAAAGTCGTATTTGACCCTTTCAACAAGAGTGTGTTTACATTTCTGTTACAATACATTACAAGTCAAACAGACCATGGAGATCCTCTGGGGTGTAGAAGTTACCCGCCCATGAATAAGATCACTTACATCAACATCTATACATTAAGATAAGATAGCAATACCAATAAGATAACCTTATGGGCCCACTGCCATTTTCCCACTGTCCTTAACTCTATATTTTAACAAAATTATATTTTAATTAAGAATAGTAAAACATTTAAAATAGTATTTTTCAGTGCTGAGATTAGTAAACAAATGAAGAAAACATCTAAACATGCTATTTATTCCCTTCAAAGAACTCATTTTTAATTTTCTGGAATGAATTTCAGCTGTGTACTAGCATTTTATTACAGCTTGTACAGTGCTACAAAGAAGGTTTCAACCCATGAAACTAGAGTAAATTGTGATTAATCCCTGCAGTCTTTCTTTACTCCAACATAAAATCTTGAGGGACCTGATTATTGCTGGCACGGCGCAGTAACCTATCATTCTTAGTAGAAAATCACCACAGAACTTGTAGACATTCACGGAGAGAGGGTTGCACTTGTGCTTGGAAAAGCTCGTCGTGACTTATTCGATTAGAGGATCCCACTGACAGGAAAAGTCATTGCATGCCGTGATTTCTTGTCTAAATAAAGGATTGTGCCAGCAGATGAATATAAAACATGTTGTGGAACATGGCTTGTCTGCTGAATGGCTGCCTCATCTAAGGGATTTCTTAGAGTGATTTCCAACAAAACTGGCAGCTTACGCACTCCTTCCTGCTAAATCCCACTCTTAGCAATGGTTGCTGAATGCTGGATCACAGTTATTAAGGAGCTCTAATGTAATTTACAGGCAGGGTTGTTTTGTTTTACATGGGGAGCTGTTGGAATAACTAATAAAACACTCCTATATGCTGTGTAGATTCATGTATAAGGCATTTCAAGGAGAGAAGATGTCTGCAAACTGCAGGCAAGGTCATTTCTGAACAGTATGGTGCCCTAGGCTAAACAGCATTTGTTGCCTTACTCCCTCCTACCAACACATCCTCACTATAATTGACCCTCCAGCATATCAACTGACCCAGGAGTATCAGACGTCGTATGTTTTGAGGATCTTTTCCCAGTCTCCCAGTGGTTGAGGAAATTTTTCCAGAGTCTCAAATGCTCTGCATCTCCTTCAGACACCCAGTACCTGCATCACCAGACCGCAATAGGACATCCTATGTAGCTATTGTGCAATGTAATGATATGAGGATGCTGGAAGGACACCTACCAACACATCCTCACTATAATTGACCCTCCAGCATATCAACTGACCCAGGAGTATCAGAAGTCGTATGTTTTGAGGATCTTTTCCCAGTCTCCCAGTGGTTGAGGAAATTTTTCCAGAGTCTCAAATGCTCTGCATTTCCTTCAGACACCCAGTACCTGCATCACCTGACTGCAATAGGACATCCTATGTAGCTATTGTGCAATGTAATGATATGAGGATGCTGGAAGGACAGTGCTGCTTGCTGTACTGCACTATGGAGGACTCTGGCCTCTCTGCAATGTATTTCTACCTCACCTTTCCTTTTTCTACATCCACCAGGGCCAGGTTTTATCTTTGGGTCCTATAGGCACAAATCTATTGAACATTTACTTGTTTTCATAGTCTTAACTTGTGAAAGAATAGTGAGTTAATGTGTGAATATGAGAAAACTATTCCTATAGGTGATAAAAAAACCTTTTATCTAGCCAATAAGTATACAAGGAAAAGCCACCTTTTTTACCTCTTCCACCTATAGGCAAATGCCTGCTGTGGATAATGGGAAATCCAGCTGCTGTACTGCACTATGGAGGACTCTGGCCTCTCTGCAATGTATTTCTACCTCACCCTTCCTTTTTCTACCTCCACCAGGGCCAGGTTTTATCATTGGGTCCTATAGGCACAAAGCTATTGAACATTTACTTGTTTTCATAGTCTTAACTTGTGTAGGAATAGTGAGTTAGTGTGTGAATATGAGAAGACTATTCCTACAGATGATACAAAAACATTTGCCTAGCCAATAATTATACAAGGAAAAGCCACCTTTTTTTTACCTCTTCCACCTATAGGCAAATGCCTGCTGTGCCTAATGGGAAATCCAGCCCTGTCCCACACACCCCCTTTCACCTGTGACAACAGAAACCAGAAATAAAATTTTATATGTTGCTTCTAGATTCTTACTAGGCAAGGAAGTTCAGAAGATGAATGCTCACTGGTCTCCTCCCTCTCTACCTGGCGGCACCCACCATGCTGGACATGGATCTGCTCAATGAAGGGGATGGAGAGCAAATGTTCCAGGGGTGTGTGGAAGTCGGAACACTTCCAACTGACAAATGAAGCTGACTTGTTAGATTATAGGCTGTAACAGTAGCCAGGAGTGTGTGTAAAACCCCCTGCTGCTGCCGACATATAGCATAGGTCATTGGCAGGGAAAGGGCTAAAGCCTGTGTGTCTCTCACTTGAAACTGATTGTTATGGGGGCACTCTTACAGGATTTTTCCTGAGCTGGGCTGTGTTCATCTATTGACACCCACAGCACAGCTCAGCCCCCTGCTCCCTTGTCACAGGATTCGATTTACAGCAGCAGGAGCCAATGGCTCCCCGAGCTCTCACTGAGTCCCGTGAGGAGGAAGATAGGAGAGCATTGCTGCTCTTGGGCACAGAGCTGTATCAGGACCGAGCTCAGGTAAGTATTTGTGAAGGTGGCTGGAGGCGGGGGCACTAATCATGGAATGTTTTTACCTTAATACAGAGAAAGCATTTAGATAAAAAAAAAACCTCAAACTTTTGCAACCACTTTACTATTTGCATTTGTGTGTCTTACTTTATAACTTCTGTTTTTTGTAACTTTTTGTAATAGCGCACTGCTATTACAAAAGGGGGGGTAAGGGGGAGGGATGGAGAGAGAGAGAGGGAGAGAGAGAGGGAGGGGGTGGAGAGGGAGAGAGAGAGAGGGGAGAGAGGGGGAAAGGGGGGGGAAAGAGAGGGGGTAAGAGGGAGAGAAGGGAGAGAAGGGGGAGAGAGGGGGTAAGGGGGAGGGATGGAGGGAGAGAGAGAGAGAGAGAAAGGAGAGGGGGGGTGGAGAGGGAGAGAGAGAGAGAGAAGGGGGAGAGGGGGGGAAGAGAGGGGGTAAGGGGCAGAGAAGGGAGTGAAGGGGGAGAGAGGGGGTAAGGGGGAGGGATGGAGGGAGAGAGAGAGAAAGGAGGGGGGTGGAGAGGGAGACAGAGAGAGAGGGAAGGGGGAGAGGGGGGGAAAGAGAGGGGGTAAGGGGGAGAGAAGGGGGAGAGAGGGGGTAAGGGGGAGGGATGGAGGGAGAGAGGGGGGGTGGAGAGGGAGAGAGACGGAGAGGGGGGAAAGAGAGGGGGTAAGGGGGAGAGGGAGGAGAGAGGGGGTAAGGGGAGAGAGAGAGAGAGGGAGGGAGAGAGAGAGATGCCAGGAGAAAGGTTTCTTACAATTCTGTAATTTGTAAGTGGTGGCAGCTTAAAAATTCAAATGTCTGTATGTTTTACTGTTACTACCTGTTCCCAGATTGGGGAACATTTGGGTTCTTATGAAAATTTAGTTAAAAATAAAAAGCAGCTCTAGCTGCTATACTTACTTGATCTCCGGCACTGTCTTGATCAGAACCATGCTGCACACTGCTCACACACTGCATCTCTTTTCACCAGTTCTAGATTGAAGAAGAGACAAGACTTGTTGTACATGCTACTTAACCACTTGCTAACTGTGCTATAGCCCAATGACGGCTACAATGCTGTTTTGCAGTTCTGGGAGGGTGTCATATGATGACCAATCACAGCTGCCTTTTACCACATAATCAGCTGTGTCCAATGACACAGCAGATCCCTGGGTAAATACAGTTGGCAGTTATTGGCAGCACTTTCCTCACACTGGCACAGCATGAGGAAAGTACTGCCAAAACCGGCAGCTGCCACAGAGCAGATTGGCACTGAAAATCAGGGCACTGATGATTAGTGCCCTTCAGTGCAGTCTAGCAGTGCCGCCCACCAGAGCTTAGCAGTATCCAGCATTGCCACCCATCAGTACCCAGCATTGCCACCCATCAGTGCCCAGCAGTACCACCCATCAGTGCTTCCCAGCAGTGCCACCCAGCAGTGTCACCAGTCAGTGTCGCCAGTCAGTGCTGTCAGTCAGTGTCATCAGTCAGCGCCACCCATCAGTGCCACCTATCAGTGCCCATCAGTGTCATCTATCAGCACCCATCAGAGCCACCCATCAGTGACCATCATTGCTGCATATCAGTGTAGCATCATCAATGCCCACCAGTGTCACCTCATCAGTGCCACCTCATAAGTGCAACCTATCAGTGCCCATCGGTGCTGCATATCCATGCCACCTCATCAGTGCCTATCAGTGCTGTCTATCAGTGCCCATCAGAGCTGCCTATCAGTGCAGTCCCATCAACACACATCAGTGAAGGAGAAAAATTACCTGTTCTCAAAATTTTATAATAGAAACAAAGAAAAACTTTTTTTTTCAAATTTGTTGCTTTTTTTTGTTTATAGTGCGAAAAATAAAACACCCAGTGGTGATTAAATACCACCAAAATAAATCTCTATTTGTGCGAAAAAATGATACAAATTTAATATGGGTACAATGTTGCATGACCGCGCAATTGTTATTCAAAGTGCTACAGCGCTGAAAGCTGAAAAAGTGGCCTGGGCACGTAGGGGGGGCCTGGTAGGCAAGTGGTTAAAGTGATATTGAAAAAATATCAAACATGTCAAATTTACCTGCTCTGTGCAGTGGTTTTGCACAGAGTAAGACCGATCCTCCCCATATCTGGCCCCCCCACCAGCATTTCTGTTCCATCCCTCCTGCCAAGTGCTCCCACGGCAAGCAGCTTTCTATGGGGGCACCCAAGCAGGCTCACTCCCAAGTCACTGCTCTCTGTGTCCATTCACACAGAGGCGTGACTTGGCCATGTTCCCACTCGCTCCTCATTGGCTCACTGGCTGTGATGACAGTAGTGGGAGACAATGGCTCCCAATTCTGTCTTAGCCAATGAGGAGGGAGAGACCTGGACAACCAAGGCTTTCGTGCACATTGCTGGATCGAGACAGGGCTCAGGCAAGTAATAGGAGGGGTTGGGGGAGCTGTTGCACACAGAAGGTTTTTTTACCTTCATGCAAGGAATGAACTTTGAGCCTTTACAAACACTTTAAAAGTAGCAAAGAAAAATAAAATCCCCAGTCATACCAGACAAGACTGTTGTGTGACAGAACTGTATAAATCTCAGAACTGGATAGACAGAAACCCAAAACCTTTCACAAGAAAAACAGCTTCCATATATTTATTTTATCTGTGTATTAACTGTGTGCCCAAAATTCAGCTATAAAGTTAAATGCCAGCTAACTCTTTTTTTTATTATTTATTTACCATTTAGAATTAAAGGAACTTGATGAGCATGACCACCAGGCATCTGGTTTTGTCACTGTATATATTTCTCAGTGCAAATTTCTTGAAAAAAAAATTCTGAGTTTAGCATTCATTTTAATGCAAACATATCTAAATATTTTGGGATTTATAAAAATAGTTACTCTAATCTTTACAATGTAAAAATATTTCAATATTATAATATTTTAAATTAAGAGGCATGCCGGCTCAAGAGATCTGCTGGAAATGGTCCAGAGAAATGTCACAAAGGCTCTGCCAGGAAGAATACAATGAACAAGCAGATGATGTTCCAGCTGCCGGACCCCAAAGGATGTTATAGGTATCCATATCAGATATGAGGAGAACTGACAGGACAAAGCTTCAAGGTGCAAAATTCATATCAGCTGCCAAAAAAATCTAAAGACATGTGAAGACAATAACATTAATAATCTCAAAGTTGCATGTAGCTGTCAGTAACAGACATCAAGTTGCTGGTACCGCTGAGACTCTCACAAGATTTCTTCCTCTTCTTTTCATTTTGTCTTTCTAGAAAATTGCTAAAGGTAAACTTTGAAATATCCTCAATAAGTGAACATATTATTTCCCCCAATAGCTCCTAGGCACACAACAATTAATTGTATTATTCTGTAATAGGGCTGAGCTGGAATGGAAAGCCCACTCTGCCAGTGATGTGTTAGAGATTTGGTAAAATGTGGTCTAAAGAAGCTTTTATCAGTTCAGTAAGTGGCTTTACCATAGCCACACAGCTGCTTTTCGAAGACCATTTTTCCACGATATTTGTGTTGCACACCCTGTGTTTTACAAATTTGCTTAAGGTTTTTCTTGCTTTGGGTCTCTTGAACAAGTGATGCCCCAGGGGTTTGTCATCAAGGTTATGAATGAAACATGGGGGTTGATTTATTAAAACTGGAGAATGCAAAATCTGATGCTGTTCTTCATAGAAACCAATCAGCTTCCATTTTTTTTTGCCGAAGCTTAATTGAACAAGCGGAAGTTAGAAGCTGATTGGCTACCATGCACAATCAAACATATTTCCATTCTCCAGTTTTAGTAAATCAATCCCATGAAATGCAGGCACAGTGTAAAGTATTTATTTCAGTGACCATTGGAGACAAGTATTGGCTTTTTCTTATAAACTGGTCCCTAAATGTGGAGTGGACATTGGTTTCCATTTAGAGGAAGCTCCAAAAGAGCATAGGTTCTCAATCCTAGACTGAACCAATGGGATAATCTTTTTAGGTATCAATGAAGTGAAACTTGGCCCACATCATTGACCTTATAAGAAAGTAGTATACCTCCTTAGCAGTTACTGTTCTAAGATGTAAACTTCTAATTATTGGGGCAGTAATGTCACACCAAGTTGACAGGTTTGGGCCTATTGTCTGCATTTCTTGCAGTGAGCAGGTGAATTGTCCTTCAGAACACCTCATAATTTCATAAAATAAATCATTCCAAGCAAATGCGGGTTCAATTTTATTTATTTTATCTGGTGTGAACTTCTAAGAATGGGTGCTAGTTATGATGCATTCATTAATCCTATTCAGAAAGGGTCTGCAAAGGATAGCAATAATGCATAAAGGTTAGCAATAAGTTCTTTAGGTTTCCACGCTGTGCTAAAAAAAAAAATGCAATTCCCCAGAACTCAGCCTTAGTAGCCAGCATAAAGGAACTATTGAAACTATTTATAGTGGTAAAAAAGAACCATTTGTATATATTCACATGCAAATGTATGCAGTGTAATGGGGACTTTAGAGTGGATGTAGGAAAATTTGCCTATTCCCAGCTCTGCTTCATTCTTTCAAATTAAAACATGGCATTAGGGTATCCATTGTAGGTTCAAGGACCCCACAATATCCATTCTAACACTAACAAGTCTTAGCAACAGCAAAATACACTATTTAGAATGTAGGCCAGCACAAGCAGAGGGAAGGATAGTGTTATTAGTGAACCATGGATAGTTTTGGAAAGTAAAAACTGTTTTATAGCTTTCCATGACTCCATTGGAGAGATCAAATTTTACTTTCAGAGCGCCAGTAAGAGAATCGAAAGAAACGAGGGGGAAAATGTCATAGACAGTAATGATAACCTGGCAGTAAGGGGCAATCTCCATTGGGAATTCCTCTAATAGGACCTCTATGTTTTCACTCTACAAAATGTAAAGAAAGTTCTTGGCTGAGTCAGGCTTAAGCTACATTCCTTTTCATTTATTAGCCCTTTACCCTGTTATTCCCTTAGTCATCTAATTCTATCCACTTTTTGAAAATGTTACTAGTTGCCAGATATGATTTGTAAATGAAAGAACACTTATGTTTCCAAACTGCACATGGTCCACCGCAATATATTATTACGGATAAATAGCATATTACTCCTACATGGTAAGGTTACTTACTTATATGAAAAAAAGATTTGTTGATTATCTGTAGGGTGAGAATGTTTCTTTTACATGTTCAAGCAATCTGGGCACAACATTTTAAAGCCCAATTGCAGGCTTCCTCTCCACCTATCAGCTTTCCCCCCTCTTCCCTGTATTAATTTTTTTCTATATTTTACATTTACAAGTCTTCAGGTTGGTCATGTTATGTGCTAGGTATTCTTTGGATCTATTCCAGTGGAGAGTGTGATGAAATCTGCAAGCTCTCTGCATCATTATATTGTGAGTGCAGGGCACTATGGTTACATTCTCTCAATGGCGAGTCCATGACGCTTCGCATTTACAAAATGTTCTCAGTATCATTTGACATCATTCAACCCAGAAGACTGAGGATCTCTTGTGGTAAAAAGAGATACTGTGGAAGACAGCGCCACAAAGGAGTTAAGTAGTCCAGGCAGAGTTGAGGACTTTAGAAAAAAAAACCCATTTTAACCCAGATTTTGGCTTTAAAGTGGTTGTAAACCCCCTAAAAAAAATCAAAATTTAAATGACTAGTCTACCTCACACAGCATAACAGCAGAAGTCATTTGTCTGTAGTCCGGTCAACAAAGGAGCAGCCAGACATTTGAAATTCTCTCTGCTTTCCTATGGTAAAAAAACCCGACACATGAAAAAAAAATTGTGTCTCCACACCCCATCTCACCACAACTCCTCTGTGCTGTATTGTTTTATTATTTTTTTGAAGTTTGAACTCCATGGACACACAGTACGCTTTTTTGACCACCCTATGGTAACTGATGTCACCCTACTCTAGGCTGCAGAAATTGACCTTCTATGCTATGGTCAGAGGTGTCATTATACCTAATTCCCCACAAGTAGTATTTTTATAAATGCTTTCAGGATCTATCAAAGTAGTTAAGAGTGGAATTATTATGCATTTTCTTTGCTACCACCCTTTACTGACTGTTGGCTTGTTCCTCGAATACATTCTGCTTGATTCCAACCTGCAACTACTTTTTACTGACTTTTGGCTTGTTTACTGACTGCACTTCTGCTTGATTCCTACCTACTATATCTACTACTGGACCCCAGCTTGCTCACCTCCTGGTTGGGCTATCCTGAGAACCACGACCTGGTACTAACATGCAGCAAAACCCATCAACACCATCAGGAGCTCTGATGAATGCCTGTTAGTGCTTAGACTCTGAACCTTGGGTGACCCCCACCATCCACCGGGGTGACATGCTTGTATACCTATCCTGCTGGTCAGTGGGAGCTTCTCTTCTGTTACAGCTTCTGGTCTCCCAGCCTGACCCCTCACCATAATAGGGTTATATTTTTTGTGTAGAGTCGCTCCTGGCCCAGGAGATAGGGACATATGAAAATGTTGATCTCCTGGAAAGTATTCAGAGAATCTCAGGAATTTAAAGATATGGTCGCTATCTGATTAATATGTGTAGTAGGTTTTGGGGTGTGGGTTCCCACATGGAAGAAAAATATATTTGAAATATATTTTAAAAATATTCTTCTCAAATATATTGACATATATTTGAAATGCTACAATTTTGGCCATATTCAATATATATTTATATATATATATATATATATATATATATACTGCATGTTGAAATGTATTTTTATTACAAAATATATGAAACATATTTTTAAAAATACATTTCAAATATACTGTATGTCTTTAAAAACAAATCTACATTTTTGGAATGCATTTACAAATATATGTAAAAATATATGTTAAAATTACTTTTTTTATATGTTAAAAAATATCTGAAGAATATATTTAAAAAAAATATATACTGCATTTCAACATGCAATATATATATATAGCAATATATTGAATATGGCTAAAGTTGTAGCATTTCAAATATATGTAAAAAATATATGTTAAAATTACTTTTTTATATCTTAAAAAAAATCTGAATAATATATTTAAAAAAAATATATACTGCATTTCAACATGCAGTGTGTATATATATATATATATATATATATATATATATTGAATATGGCTAAAGTTGTAGCATTTCAAATATATGTCAATATATTTGGGAAGAATATTTTTAAAATAAATTTCAAGTATATTTTTCTTCTATATGTATTGCCCCTTCCTGAGGGTACTGTTTTTTGAGTGTACCTATTATAAACCTTAGAAAAAACACACCCTGCTGAATAGTATAGTAATGTGGTAAATTAGGCTGCTTATTGCTTGCTCCTTAGTATGTGAAGACGACTCAAAGGTGGAAACCTTTTTGTTTGTTTTTTGCATTTTTATGCATTTTAATATATTATTATTGGTATATGTAACATAAAATGTCTTTAATAAAAATTAGTTTAAAAGAAAAAGCTGGCAGCAATAGCCAATCATGCATAATAATGCTTACAGGAGCTTCAGGAGAATTCTGTGTCTTTTTATGTTAAACCCTTGCTACATAACTACTATGAGAAAAAAATCAAACAGATTCAAATAGGTAATAAAACTAAGGAAAATATAGGCAGTAAATTACTAAATAAAATGCACAGCCACATTCTGCAAAGGATGTATTTTGTCCAGTGTGTAGACGTGGGGTTTCCCTTTAACCTCATATCCTGTATAAAAACTGTAAACGGTATCATGCGGATAAAATTTGTGCTGTGAACAAGTCCACGGGGTACGACATAGAAGAACCTGTAAATGTTTCTGCGCAATAACACATCTAATCAGTTCGAGGGCAAGAAAGTCAATGGTAGAAGAATGGAACCTCCAGAACCATTACTTTCTGCTGGCAATTTAGATGTTATTTAAGCAATAATCCTTGAGGAATTAGGCCCTGCAAGCAGTTAGCAACTAGTAACTTAATGACCGGAGGCAAACTAATTGAATGGTTCTTAAAAGAGATCTGAAAAAAGAGAACTGTATGCAAGGGCACGGATCAGTAACACATCAAAATGTAAGGCATTTCCTTGAGCTTAACAATTGATTTTAAAGTGCCTAACACACTGGGTAGACCTAATGTAATTTTTAGCGGCAGGCTTAGAACACATCCTGGGAGCGGGAGGGGTAAAAAAAAAAGAAGACATTATGTCCAGTCTTAATTAAGTTAAATAAAATGATGCTGTTCATAATTAGAGGAGCTGTTACACTGTTGTTCATGCTGCGTACTCTAATTTTAATTCTTGCTACACACACTGTACCTGATGTGTCGACTCGGCCTCTCTTGAGTGCAATGCAAAAACCACATCAAACATTAAGGGGAATGAGTAACAGAGAGCTCCCTAGAGCTAGAAAATAGTGCCAAAAAATGTTCATTCTCCAACAGGGAGAAAAATAGGAAATCGGCAGCAGACATATTTATATGCTCCACATTATGGAAAAAAAAAAGGAAGGCCATATGTATTTAGAGTAGCTGCATTCAGGCAATTACTCCTGGAGGAGTATGGGTAGCAGGTCTCGTAATAAAAATTCCTTTCACTATAGGAGATGAGCCATCCTTGCATATATCTTAACAGCGGGTACGAATGAGTAGTTTGTCTACCACTGTAGGTAGCTGGGATGGAAGAGTTAAAGCTGCTGGTGTTCTCTGGCTTTAGCAGTACAGTAGGTGGTAAATGCCATTATGTTTTTATTACCTGTCACCAATGAGCATTTATAACTTCCCATCAGCAGCGTGTAGAAGAAAAACTAAACAACTAGGTCAACCAAACAGTTCAGCTCTGATAAGGAAGTGTGCAGAAGCTTGCACTGATAGATTCGTATAGAGATGAGTGAACTAGGCCAATATTGGTTTCTTGGACATGCAGTGCACCTGGCTAGAAGTTCATGAACCCCAAAAGTAGCACCAAACCATGCTGAAGTCTATGGAACAAGGAGCCCTCAACATGGGGACAAGGTGGCTTAGAAGGGGGGAAATCTTACCCCCCCCAGCCTTCCAAGATACCCTCCTAATCTTGGAGGCATTGGAGTACCGAGACAAAGCTGAGAAGAAAGCACTGTAATGATTGTGTGCATTAAGCACAAGGAAGCTGTAGGTGACAGCCATCTTGTCAGGTCTCAGCCATTTTTTTCATGAACCCAGTGATCATACCCTCTCCCTCCTTCTGCAATATATGGAATCCATAGCCTTAACTTTTAACACACTTCAAAAGAGCCTGTTAACTCAATTTAGGGACAGCAGACACCATCACAGGTCTTGGTCAGAGCTCTAAACAGCTAATTGCGTCCTGGCATGATGTCTGTTTCTATGGACCATAAAAAACCCTGCAGATTAACACTTCCCTCTGACCTATCATAAAACAATGACAAAATCTGTCCATTCTGTCATACATGATGTGTAGGGCAATTAAAGTACTAGGAACACTTCGTGTGCCATAAAACATCTACACCGAAAGAAGCCAAGCGTGGGCAATCTCTGTGACACGTGTGCCCAATTCACAACTTAACGAAATCCACAGACAATTCATAAAATCCAGCAGGACTAAGACACATGAATATTTAGTATATATTTGATTGGGGAATATCATATTGAACAAAACAAGGTCATACATGACTATGTTAGCACATACAAAAGGGGAGAAAGCAGTCTCCTCCCTCCTGGGTGACGGACCCATCCAAAATACTCTGTGTTTGGTATCCCTGGACAGAGAACATAATGCTGAACAATAATCTACCGATTTCCAGAATGCAATCTGTACATAGTGGAAGGTATTATTATTAGTAACTGTGTGTAAGGGAGGGCTACGATAGAGTCATAAATGTGGTGACCTCCCAACCATCACCCCTTAAACCAGGTAATCGCTCAGATGGTCTCTGTCAGCACCCCTTTGGTACAGCAGAAAAAGGAAGTGTCAGGACTCTCTGACAGCGCTCATTTTACCATCAACAAAGGAACATCTGTCAAGTTATGGGAGCCAACAATACCTTGCTTATTGATTGAACTCTGCTAAAACAAAGAAATTGGTCTTTGTTGCTTTATGGTTTTTTTATTTCCTTGTAACACCTGTTTCTGTAAATATTTTATTTGCACCATTTTTACCTTTTCATTACTAAACCCTATTTTGAAAAGTGTTAAAATTGTCTCTAAAGCTTTTAATGCAAACTAAGGAATCCCTGTCTCTTGAAGAGCACTACTGTATATAATAATCCTCTGAATATACCTGTCTGTGGTGACAGTGTGTGTACAGACTTGTTTTTTTCATACTGTATTTGTTATTGCTAAGATTATGAGTTTCCACCTTCTCAGTCAAAAGGTGGTGGGTAGTAGCTTAAAGAGTTAATTGCTTAGTAACTTAATCCAGTGACAATTGCTCTCAGGCTGCTGGCACCTATATTGTGGTCCCGCAAGCTGGAAAATCTTTGTGCAGGGCACAGCTGGGAGTGGCATTGTAAATGACAATGCAGTGTGAGACTGGCCGGTCCTTTGTCACGGGTTGGTGAAAAGGGCAGAGGTCGGGCACTGCATTCATCACAAGTGCTAGTCGATGATGGATGTTCTCCAGCCAGTAAATGAGGTAGACTGTATTTTCTTTGCATCAGCTTCTAATGCACACTGTGAGAAGCTTACGGTGTGCGGTGAAATAAGAGTAAGCAATTACAGTGCTAGAAATGAGCCAAAACAACTGTTCAAGAGGGGAAGTAATGTTGGAGGATATTGTTTTTTAACCACTTCAATACCAGGCACTTATACCCCCTTCCTGCCCAGGCCAATTTTCAGCGTTCAGCACTGTCACACTTTGAATGATAATTGTGCGGTCATGCAACACTGTACCCATATGAAATGTTTATCATTTTTTTCGCACAAATAGAGCTTTCTTTTGGTGGTATTTAATCACCACTAAGTAAAACAAAAAACAACTGAATTAAAAAAAGAAAAGCACTTTTCTCTGTTTCTGTTATAAAAGTTTGCAAATAAATAAAATTTGTTCATAAATTTAGGTCAAAATGTATTCTGCTACATTTCTTTGGTGAAAATAATAAAAATAATAGTAATAATACTTTAATTTGTATTTTTTTTCTAATTTTTCTATTTTTTATTACATTTTTTTTCCTTTTTTTCCTTTTTTTTTAACAGTAACCAAAGCAATACAATGTTACCATAGTAACATTCAACTATTCTGGGCAAGTGATCAGGATTTTTTTTAATTTTTAACATATTATGATTGCTAATACCAATGTATTTTTCATTGATATTTGCAATCATTGTTACTGAATGAAACTGATTCATTCAGTCTTTTGTTGTGATTAGCTGTGACTGGGCAAAGCTGATCACATGATACAGATGGGCTGTGAATGGCCCTGTCTGTATCATGAGACTGCTTTGACCAATCACAGCTAACAATGCAATTGTGTACAATGGATGGCATGGGAGGAAACCATCCATTGTATACAATTGTATATATATATATTAATTGAAATATATTTTGAAATATATTGAATATGGCCAAAATTGTAGTATTTCAGATATATATCAATATATTTGGGAAGACTATTTTTAAAATATATTTCAAATATATTTTTATTCCATGTGGGCTTCCACAGTGAGTATAACAAGCATGCTTTACTGCATATACAGACTGATTTTACTGTTATGGGTTTAGTAACACTTTAATGCATTAGGTAAAAAGAACCCTTTGCCTTTAGAACCACTTTAAGGTAAAAATAAATACCTTTAAGACTTTGGAACTATGTTAATGATAAAAAGTGGAATTATTTGTAAAAATTATAAGATATTGTATATCATCATATGCCAAGAATTTATTCATGTAAAGGTCCTGCAAGGTTCACATATGTACAAATGTTTATAAATTGCCCTCTGTTGGCCTAAGCCTGTATTTGAAATAATAAAATTCAAATTTAAATTGTCAGTATGCAAATATTATCAAAACATTTTTTAAGATAAATGTCACGTGAACACTATCAAATCAAGACCTTTTAATTTACTTTTAAACCTTAATGCACGACAAGATGACACATCTTGAAATTTATTGACAAAATGAGGCTTATCACAAACAAAGAAGTTATCTGTAGCTTGCACCATGTAATCTTTGTCAGGCATTAATATATTTATTTAGGCTTGCTCTGGAAATAAGAAATATCTTTCAGATTTGACCTTCACAAAAAGCACACAATGATGGATCATGGATAAGAATAAATAATTGAAACTGTATCAAACAGGATTGGAGCTTGCGCTGGCCTCAAGGTTCAAAAGCTGGCAGGACGAGCATTCCTCCCTGTCTGCAGGTTTCTATGCTGGCGAGCCAGCTTCATACACCAGAGTGAAGTAATTCTCCTTGGACTGTTTAGTAGGCTTTTGTGACATGCTGTCAATCGTAGCTCAAAGCAACTGAACCTTGTTAGTTTCTGCTATGTCAAAACACCATTTTAGCAGCTGTCTCCAGAGCTGAAGGAGAAAAAGACGCTCAGTGAAACACCGGGGCATGAGCTCTAATTGTTCAGTAACGGTTTAAGTCTGTTTTACATCACATTACATAAAACCTATAACAGATGAATAAAGAATTTATTGACCCCTGAATCTGGCTGATTTACATGTTTTACTTCAATGGACATTAAACACATTTTTAAAAAGCAGATCTATCCACAATGGGATTTTTTTTTCTTCCTCACTTCCTCACAGCTGTGAAAGGCCAGGATTTGTGCAATGGTTTTTCTTAGGTCCCGTGCTGGTGCTCCTGTCTCCTCCCTCCACCTAGTGTCCCCATTGCAAGCCGCTTGCTATGAAGGCACTTGTGTGGGTTCACTCCCAAGATGCACTCTGTGTGTCCATTGATGTACAGAGTGTGGCCTGGCCCCACTCCTTACTCCTTCCTCACAGCTGTGAAAGGCCAGGATTTGTGCAATGGTTTTTCTTAGGTCCCGTGCTGGTGCTCCTGTCTCCTCCCCCCATCTAGTGTCCCCATTGCAAGCCACTTGCTATGGGGGCACTCGTGTGGGTTCACTGCCAAGATGCACTCTGTGTGTCCATTGATGTACAGAGTGTGGCCAGGCCCCACCCCTTACTCCTTCCTCATAGCTGTGAAAGGCCAGGATTTGTGCAATGGTTTTTCTTAGGTCCCCTACCAGTGCTCCTGTCTCCTCCCCCCACCTAGTGTCCCCATTGCAAGCCATTTGCTATGGGGGCACTTGTGTGGGTTCACTGCCAAGATGCACTCTGTGTGTCCATTGATGTACAGAGTGTGGCCCGGCCCCGCCCTTTGCTCCTTCCTCACTGGCTGTGATTGACAGTAGAGGGATCCAATGGCTCCAGCTGCTGTCTTTGAGCCAATGATGAGGGATTGAGTCAAGAGAGCTGCTGCTCTAGAGCACAGTGCTGGATCAAGATCAGGCTCAGGTAAGTATAAGGGCGGGCTAGGAAGGTCTGCACTCAGAAGGTTTTTCACCATAATGCCTTAAGATAAACAACTTTCAGCCTTCAAAACCACTTTAAATCATGGCTATGAACAAAGGAGAAAGTAGAAACTAATATTTGTTGGACACCACATGCCATTCATAAAATACAGGCTGTGGTGTGGAACCTTGGGTGTCCCACAGAGTTCCCTTGGATTAACAATGTAAAGCTTCCTCTAGATGGAGAGTTATTTTTTCCTCCACCCAAGCAAGGTGGTTAGAAAAATTCCACACACCCCAAAAAAAGAAAATTGTATTCTGACAGCTGAACTTGCCACTGTCAGAATACATTGATTATTGGAGACAGCAGAAGTTTTCAGCTTGTCCATTCAATAGAAGTAGATCAAACAATTGAGCCACATGCTGATCGAAATTTGACCAGTGCTTTGAGCAATTTGAGCTCTGATGGAGAGAGTTTGTCTCCAGAAACGCGTTAGCTTACCTTACTAAGGGTCTATTGTCACTTCGGACTGTTATTGTGGACTCTTCTTATCTGTTTTATCCCCCTTTGGTTTGTGAGTATGCATTTTTATGCTTTATAATAAATTCTTGGTTTACTACGTTAATGCACGAAGAAGTGCGCCCTGTTTTGCTTTCGTTCACCAGTGTCAAGATTTTCCGATCTGTAAGGGCTGCACCTCTATGAATGACAGTTTCAGTTATCTTAGTCTGCATGAAGATTTGAGCACTGGTTTCATTTCTTTATTTAAAATTTGACCAGTCCCTGCTGAACCGGGCCCAATTTTGCTTTGTCTATGTCCAATTTAAAAATAACTCTGTGATTGGAGGAAGGGCTGGTCATATGACTTTGACAGGTCATTTGTCTTGGCTTTTCTCCCCTTGCCTTTTTTACATTCATTTGAAAACAGTTTGGATACTCTTTAAAACCAGAGAGGAGGCTGAAAAATATCTTTCAAGTTTAATAAGCACAGCATTAGAGATTTTCCCAACAGCGACCCATAGAGAGAAATATAAACTATGCACATTAGATATGTTAACAAAAGTGACTCCAGGTTTTTATATTATAGATAAATTAAAAAAGAACCTCTCATTAGCCACTGTGGACAATGGCTGTGAGGTTTTTGCTTCTTTTCTTTTTCTAGTTTTAACAGAGTGTTCTGATCAACAATGTTTTCTGAAATGGCATTGGGGTTTATGTTATGTAATCAGCAAGTTAGTTATAGTGGCAATCCAGAAAATATTTTTCAAGATTTTCTCATCTCTACTGCTTACTGCTGCTAATGCTTTTCTCATAGTTTGTCGTTGGCTACTGCATACGCAATATGCCAAGCTGTCTAACTGAGAGAGACTATCTATTTATAACATCCTACAGTTGCAATTGATTTAATTCCATCTGCCATGCACCCTAGTTATGGGGCGGTCCAGGAAAATATCTTTCAAGACTATGCACTAGCTCTGGAGGTTTAACGGACTAGTTATATATTTGACTCATTTGTAACTGTTTATTATATACCCACACAGCTATCTTTATTTAAAGTAATTTACACCACTCCAGAGTTTATTTTTGAGGGGCTTATTTGTATTTATTCGGCAGATTAATAAATTGATATGGCACTATTGAGGGTGTTTTGCCCCCTACTGAGAATTACTAATGTGCTCTCTAGATGCTAGCATTTTTTATTATGTACTCAGAGACAAAATTGTCTCAAAATGTCATGTATTTGTTGGTGACAGGTGTCGGAAAGGTTTTGGAATTAAGCAGTACATGTAGAAATTTTACTCAATATTTAATAAAATGTTATTTTTTATATAATTGTACCAGTGTCAAAGGCAATTATTCCTTATTCTCTAACCACTTTCTGGGGTTCCAATTTTCTATTGGGTCCAAATATTGCAGATCTGCTTAACAGAGTCCTTTAAAAGAAATTTAAAATATAGCTTTGATATTTTTCTATGCCTGTTATTATTGACTGAGCAGAATGGTTCTACCACTATGCCTAAATTTATCGTAGATCAAATTATTTCTTTTATTCTGTATTTATTATTCAACAGTAAGTCCCGAAGTGCTGAAACATGGTGAAAAAATGTAAAAAAAGATTTGTGGCAAAGAAATATTTATATGCGCCAAGCTGAATTTTCCATGCTTGAGAACTTAAATTTCTTTTTTTTTTTATTGTACATCGAGCAGCAATAAAACACAAGTTTTCAAAAGCCATTAAGTAAGTGAGTAAGTTGGAAAGTTCATGAAATCAACGAGTATATTTAGTTTCATCTTCCCCCCAGAATTCTGTGTACTAAGCGTCAAGCTGAAATACGATCTATTTATATGTCTATTATACAGGGAGTATTTTAGATTTACTGCTGATAATGTCAGCTTTGAAAATGCTTATTAGAAGCTGGAATTCAGTAAGCCACGTCTATTAATATTGTGCCAGCCAAACATCAGCTTGATTAAATTACAAAATGTCAAGGAAGGCATGTTTGAAACACGCTCATTTCTGGACCTAAAACACATTGCTATCAAGGGTTAATAAAATATATTATTCAAGCATTAAGCTGATCTCTTGAGTTCTGTTTTGATGGCTTCATATTAAAGAGAATATACTCTATATTACTCTATATAACAACCTATTATCTTGTTAAGATAACATTTTTAGATATATACAGTACCTATTGTGATATGGGGTGTGGTGGGCGTTTTAAGTGAGTCCATGTCAGTCCGAACTTGGGGTTTAAGGGCATGGCAACCCACTTTAATTAAAAAGGGAAAGATGGTCTTCAAACTTGCCCACACAGGGTATTCAGTTTCACACAGCACAACAACCAGCAGAAAAAATACCATGGTACCTTGCTCTCACATTAGCAGTACCACTGCTCTTTACACTGGGCCCTCAGGCCATGAGTTCTTCAGACTCACTTTGCCTTTGCTCACACCACTTCACTGTACCAGTTCACACCTAGCCTCTGGATAGAGTATCCCAGCCCCATGCACTCCCACTCGAATTTTACAGATCCCCCTCCTGAACTCTCTAGTTGTCTCAGCCGCCCTCTCAATCCTCTGTTGACCTGCTTAGCTGTCCCAACTCTCCAAATCCTATGGGTAAGGGAATCTCTCCAACATGGAGTCTTGTCTCCTAAGTAGGTCACCTCTCTTGGCTGGAGCGCACTTCTATTCTCACCTACTGACTGCTTCTGAACAGCGGAAACTGCAAATACAGTAGCTCTGATCAGGCTTATATCAGCCCTGCACATGAACTCAACTGGGCTGCTGGTGTCTTGCTAAATCCAGACACAGGATTGAGAGTTCAGTCCCACCCAAGATGCTTTGGAACCTTCAAACTCCGGGCCCTGATCCAGGATTACAAAACTCCTGACTTCCTCAGGAAGACGTGCACACCGTGCACACTGTGATGTGCACACCGTGACGTAACGCGCAGATATACGCCAATAGGAGGAGCTCGCACGACCAACGTCTTGACGTCATATCCGGCGCGAGCGCCATCTTGGTGCTCCGTTTTTCCCATTACACAGTACACCCATTGAGTGGTGTGAAAGTTTTTACATATCGGATGTTTGTAAGTAAGGTACTTCTTTTTTATTACATTCAATAAAACGGATTTACACTATATCAGTATTTTTTGCCTTACTGGGAACGCCTTATGGAGTGATACTGTCCTGCTGTACCACCAACGATTGGCCACTCACCCTATAGAAGGAGAGAGTCCCACCATCACTACTGAGGGAATCCGCCATCTACCCGGAGGAATTCAGATTGATTATAAAGTTCATTGGTCCATGCGGGCCTGGGCAGGAAGGTGAGGGGGCACCCTGGATATTGAGGATTGGCACTTACCGTTCATGTCTGCATGAAGATTCTTTCTTGATCCTTGTTTCCCTACCTATGGACATTTTATACTATTTTATGCCTATTTGTATATTATCTACATCTGTTTAGGTGCATGAGTTTTATACCTGCAAGGGCACATTCACCATCCAGCACCTATTTATTTCCTCATTGTGGACACAAGTCACCTGGGGGTTTGTGAGTGCATGTTTATTTCCACTATCCCTCTTCCATGTTTTTGCATTTATTTACATGTTATGACTTTTATGACTGTTGGCATTTAGGTATCATTAATAGCGCTGCACTATTTTATATTTTGATTCCTTTGATTTGTGCCGTGGGTGTGGCATTTAAGTGCTAGCTGCTTAGCAGTCGGATTTACTTAGTAGCGCAGGAGTTACCTTTCGCCTTTCAAAAAGTCAATATAGTGAAAAGGTGTGACTTGTTCCTGAAAATCAAATAGAGCTACTAATTGGCTAACCATTTCTAACAACTGACGTCATAAGGTGGTTCTCAGAACTTGGGAAAGAATCCTTAAGAGAGAGACTCTGTGTGCTGGCACCTTGTAGGTAGACACAGTGTTCAGCTCCACAGCAAGAGGGAACTGAATGTATAGTGAGTGCAAGACAGGCTAGGAGTTATGTTATATTTCACATTTTTTTGGGGGCGGAAATGAGGCCTATGTTTATTTGATACTGAAAACACAACAAAATTGGCTGCTGTCAGTTGGAAAATTCAACTGCTATGTAGACTATTGCTACAGTACAGTTGCTACTAGTAAAAACCCTCATTAGAGACTGTGTACTGCAAAGGATAGTGAACGTAGCACCATCGTAGTGAGTCACACAACCATTTGCACTCGAGCGTGTTCGACATGTTCTAACTTGTACTCTCATGGGTTGCAGCCCAGTTGACTCAGTCTTTATGGAGTAGTAGAAAAAAATAACACTGGTTTGCATTGCACTGTTGGTGAGAAATGAGTATCAGGAATCTGGAGCAGTAGATTACCATCAAATTGTGTGTTACAACAGGCTTATGGTAAACACTTATTTTTCCATGGCATAGACGATTTAAGGAGGGGCAGAAAGATGTCCAGGATGACCCAAGAAGTGGCCAGTCAAAAATGCAAAGGATGGATGCAAATGTTAATAGAGTGTGAACCCTCGAATGCTCAGATCAAAGAGTGAGTGTGTGAATGATGGCAGAAGAATTGAACATGAACAGGGAAACAGTGTGGCAGATTCTAACGGAGGATTTGGGAATGAGAAATATTTCTGCAAAGATGGTGCCTCGAATCTTGAAAGAAAATCAGAAAGAACATTGTCTTCAAATTTCATCCAGTCTTTTAAAGAATGCAGAGATGTTTGATAAGGCTTTTTACACTCCATTTGGGGAATTAAATGGTCACATCTCATATTCTGTAGACATTTATATTATTTATATTATTATTATTATTATTATTATTATTATTATTAAAACAAGGTTATCTGTTTCATCTGTTGGACATCTCCACCCTTGCCTCTCCGCCTTATCCAATAAGAGAGCACTTTGCATTCATTGAGAAAATGCAAAGCATTCTCTGAATAGCACCCATCCAGAGGCCAACCTCCTTTGTTCAGGCACCTAGGCAAGAAAGCAAGAGGAGATCACTAGGGTAGAGGTGTCTCGTTCAGTGATTTCCAGCTTTCAGGGACATTGGCCAGGTGTGGTATATGCCTATATGCTCCAAACTGGACCAATGTAACTATATATATAAAATATCCATATCTAGAATTCAACTGGCTACCGTAGAAGACACATGAAAAGGAGCCTACAGCTCCACCTAATGGCTGGAAATGTGCACTTAAACTATACATATGCAATATTTACTTGACTAAAAATGTTAAACAATTTTTGCACATTTTATTGTTTGGTTATGAACTTAATAAAAAATATATTTAGAAACACTCTACAATACTATTTGTGGTTACCCTATCTAAACTTAACAGCTTTTTAGTTCTGTTAGGGGCTCACTACTAAAGTTTCTGCCACTTAATTGTATTTGCATAAACACTTTGTGTTTCACTCTCCCTGTTGGAATTTCCATTTGTTTTGGATAACAAGCAGAAGGAAGGTTCCTTGCTGTGAGAGAAGCAGTGATTTGAACTTTGGTTGAGGGAACTCGCCCCTGGAGCACTTAAGAGGAGGCTAGATGACCAATGCACATTTTTAAGTGAACTTTGATATATTTGTTTTTTCGTTTATTTTTTAGCAATATTAAGAGTCTTCTTTTCTTCCTTATTTGCACTTGCATAATGTATGTCTTTTCCTACGTCTTATGTCAGCTTCATTTTTATGGAAAAGCATACATGTAGAGTTACTTCTTTCCCTTGGGAAAAATAATGTTTCACTTGTAATCTAGGACTTCTTTATGAAATTTTAAAAACTTATACAGAGCTCTAAGCATTGATTGGCCAGTGTTTTGTGACTTCCTTCGTTCCTTTTACAATTAAAAAGAGTTTAAAGTCTTTAACAAGTAACTATAGACCTGTTATTACTTCTATACTTGGGAAGATATTTGAGAGTTTAATAAAAGACCATACAGATGAGTTTTGTCCAGAAAATAATATTTTAAGTGATAGACAGCAGGGATTCCGTAAAGTCAGAAAATGTCAAACAAATCTGATTTCTTTTTATGAGGAGGTAAGCAAAAACAGCGGCTCTGGCTATAGTATATTTGGATTTTCAAAAGCATTTGACACAGTTCCCGACAAACGGCTAATTTGTAAGGTAAAGTCTACAGACTTGGAAAAATCAGTTTGTAAATGGATAATAAACTGGCTAAAAGACTGTATTCAGTAGTGGTTAATGATTCATACTCTGAATGGTATAAGGTTGTTTGTGGTGTACTCCAAGGTTCAGTCTTGGGACCCTTGCTTGTTAATACATTTATAAATTGTATAGGGTCTGGGATTAAAAGCACAATTTTAGTATTTGCAGGTGACACCAAACTATACAGTGGAATAACATAATTACAGGATGTCTCCAACTTACAAGCCAACCTCAATGCATTTATTAATTGGACAACAGTTTGGCAAATGATGTTTAATGTTGATAAATGTAAAGTTATACATTTGGGGGCTAAAAATATTCATGCAACATACATACTAGGAGGAGAACAACATAAATGGGGGAGGATCTGCCACGGCTGATGAATAATCAAAGAGTAACTGATGCAGTCACCATTTGGCCAACAATTTTCAATCCAGCTCCTTTGACAAAAGATTATGTTTAGCTGGGTGGTGGTGGCAGGGCCACCTACATAAAACAAAATTGGCCGATTTAGCAAGAATTGTCTGAAACTTGAGCAGCGTATGGCCAACATTAGTGTACAGCAGAATTAATAGACAGAGAGTAAAGAATGTTAGTGGCATCTTGTACTCATTTAGTTGTATCCTCTATTCTGCAGCTATTGTGCTCTGTAACCAACAGACCTTTTCAGCAAAGTAGTTAAAGTGGATTTCCAGGTATGGATTTTTTATACATAGTTACATCGGTTCAGCTTGGACCAATGTAACTATGCATATACCATACCTGGCTGATGTCCCTGGAAGCTTTAAATCATTGAACAAGACACCTCTTGTTCACTGAAGAAGACACCTCTCTACTGATTGCCACTTTCCATGCTAAGCAGCTGCCCTGCTGCACTGTGAACACTGGAGGTTGGAAGCTCACCATGGGCATCATAAAAGCAAAATGGCCTCTGATTGGATGAGGTGGAGAGCATGACATCATCGTCTCACCTTGCCACCTGTCAGGAATGGACTCAGCACTGGTGGTGGGACTCACCTGCCGTGTGGGCTGCAGTACCAGGGCTGACCAGCGGGTGCTCTCAGCAGCCAGAAGCTCACTCCTGCAATCAGCCAACACCTGGGGCTGATTAAGGAATGGCCAGACCTGCAGTCAGTGCCTTGGTGTATGTTTCCTATGAGCCCCTGTACCTGCATCCTGTCTGCTTCCTGCTTGATTCCTGATTCTGCTTTGATCCTGACTCTGAGTGAACTCTGCCTGTCCTGACCTCGGCTATTCCTGACCACTCTTCCGCTCTCTCCTGGTACCCTGTTTGCCCATTTGCTACCGACCCGGCCTGCCCGACTACGTTGATTTGTATATATGGTTATCTGTTGGAGTTTGGGTTGTTTGCACTGTGTTATGTTTACCTTGCACTGCGTTTGTGTTGTTTAGTCTTAATAAATTGTCTTATTTACACTATACCTGAAGCCTGCGTTTCCCTGTGTCAGTCCACACACCTCTGGTCATACCTGGAGCCCTGACACCACCTTGTTCACAATGCAGCAGTGCAGCCCCTCAGCACGGGACCCAGAAGCAAGTGGATATCACTAGAGTAGCGATTTCTACTTCAGTGATTTCCAGCTTCCAGGTGCAATGGCCAAGTATGGTAAAGGCATAGTTACATTGGTCCAAGCAGGACTAATGCAAATATGTATGGAATATACATACCTGGAATTAATCTTTACGGATTCCCTAGAAGACAAGTGAAACACAGCCTTCAGTAGGAAATGTTCACATAAACTTTACATATGCAATATTTACCTGACTAAAAAGTTTTTAAAACATTTTACTGACTAGTTATGAACATAAAAGAATATATTTAGAAACACTCTACAGTACCATTGTATATTGTTAGCCCTCCTATGCCTATCAGCTTTTTATTTCTGATAAGGCCTCACCACTAAAACTTTTAGTTGCATAAACACTTTGTAAGTGTGTTTTACTCACTCTGTTGATATTTCCATTTATTTTAGATAATGGAACAGAAGTAAAGTTCCACACTGTGAGTGAAGCAATGATTTGAACTTTGGTTGGGGGAACTCGTCCCTGGAGCGCTTAAGACATACAAGAGGCTAATAGATCATGTATGTTTATCATTTATTTAGTTATTTATTCATTTGTTTTTAGTAATCTTGAGAGTTTTCTTTTCTTCCTTATTTGTGCTTAGATATTTGCTTTCCTACATCTTATGTCAGCTCAATTTTCTGGGAAAGCACACATGTACTGCTACTTCTTTCCCCTGGGAAAAATCATTTTGTTTTATTTGCAATCTTGGACTTCTTGTGAAATTTAAAAACATTATACAGAGCTCTTAGCATTGATCGGTCAGTGTTTTGTGACTTATTTCAATATTATTTTACAATTCTATTGTACTGAAGATTTTCTTTTTACTAGGAACAAGTTATGAACAGATGATTAACTAACATTTCTATTCCCTTGTGTTTACTTCCCACACAACTGCTGAGTAATGGAAGCTATAAGTTTGTAAACCAATGAAGGGGTCAGATGCACTATACCTTACTGTATTTTTATCATCTAAGTAGAAATATCACATTGGTTACATTTTAAAAGGGATTACTTCAGTTTAGAACACATTTTGAAAGTTTTCTGCATTCTTCAATTCCTTTATCGTGAAGAATTATTTGTGTAGAAATGACGCACTGGCTAATTTGCAGATAGGATTACCTTGCATCACCAGAAACAAAACATTTTTTGTGAGTGTTATGTAAGTGAAAGTCAATTCATGAAGATTATTGCACAAGCCTGTTGGCAGATGGTCTATTTTCTCCACTGTAGGTGGAGCTGGACCGCAGGGGCAAAGCATTGGGCAAAGGAAGTTGAGGGAAACTGGCTTTTTCTATGACTTCCTCGGTTACATAGGGCAGTAATCCGGTTGGATGTTCTGGTTCCATGTGACCCTGGTGGCCATCTTGGGTCAGGTAGTCTAGTTAAGACTCTGACCCCTGGTTTTGGTGAACTTTATGCAAGTGGCTAGTGTAGGGACAGATCATCCATCTGTCAGGGACAGTATTAGCGGTAGTTAAAGCTTCCATTGTCATTGAGAGTGGGGACTACTTCTACCTTTTCAGGAAGCTACCCATTGGTGTGGACTGGCCAGGCTACATTCCTCTCCTCATGACATGTCTGCAGCTCGGAACGTGCATCGCACGCTCTCTCCTCCGTACTGTTGTGAGTGCCCTGGTCGGGCAAATCTCCACACCCGGCAAATTTGTGCTGTTTTTACACATTTTGTAATACACCTTTCTTGGCAAATCGGGACTTTGTGTGCCTTCTGACTGCCGCACCACACTATGCGTACCCAACATGCGATTGTGCCTAAAAGGGCTAGTACACC
This sequence comes from Staurois parvus, assembly GCF_062004578.1. Lineage (NCBI taxonomy): Eukaryota > Metazoa > Chordata > Amphibia > Anura > Ranidae > Staurois > Staurois parvus. The sequence goes on along the minus strand of NW_028318294.1, from coordinate 7,176,048 downwards.
CAAAACTGATATCTATTAGTTTTTTTATGCTGCTGATCAGCCTTACAATGTATCATATCTCTCAAGATCATTATTGGTGAAATCTCTGCACTTACGTTTTTGACCATGCACACCTGCTTTTTGTGGGCTCCCTTGTTCACTGCCAGAATTTTACATTTACTTTATATGGAGAATGCTGCCAGAGGAACTGGACCACAAAAATGTGAACAGGAACATCCAAAGCTCCTAGGTGGACAGAAATGAGTTGGGAATGATGGCATTGGAGTATTCAGGACTTTAAAGGAACACAGGAACTAACTTAGTTTACTTCAAAGCTCATCTATATCTAAAGTATCTCTGTTAGGTATAGAGTTGCCACCTCATCCCTTCAAAACCGAACGCATATTAATTACATAGGTTCATTAGCTGATTAAGGTGGTAATTAAACTCACTTAGTGCCTTATATGCATTAAATTAGCCTCAGAACGTATGTAATTAATATACGTTTGGTTTTAAAAGGATGAGGTGGCAACCCTAGTTAGATACTGTAGCTTGGATCTTTGAAATACAGCTCACTTCTGACCAGGGGCGGACTGACCATTTGGAAACTTGGGCACTGCCTGAGGGCCCGGGATCAGTAGGGGGCCCCATGAGATGCCCTTGGTACCTTTTTCATAGGCTTTTGTGAGTTTGGGCAAGTACACAGGGGCCCCATGACCCCCTATTGCCCAGGGGCCCCATGAGTTGTCAGTCCGCCCCTGCTTCTGACTAATGATAATAGTAAAATTAAGGTATATGCTGAGTAAGTATGCACAGCTGATTTCAGCAAAATTGATTTGGCAACAAAATTAGTCTTTAACTTCATCATATGGTACTGTTAGGTGACATTAGGTAAGAAAAAAAGTTAGGAAAGACGAATAAAGCAACCAAATGCATGTACTTCTGCGCTGGACCGTGGACTTCACAATGTCAATATCCCCACATGGGAAAGGAAGGAATACAAGCCTTGCTGCCCTCAATGGACCAGGGAAATCCAAAGAGAACTGTATATAAGAAACAAAGAGAGGGCACACGGGCCTAGTGCATTACCTTTAAAAATTAGATTTATTTTAAATAGTAAAATACTCACAAGAGAAATAAAATCAAATGGAAAGCATGTCACAAAGGATGCAATGTGATCCAAAATCCCTGAAGGTGGTCTGGTGGGGGACTGTAGACCTCTGGATAGCTGGTGGCTGACGCGTTTCAAGGTTGTACCTCTTCCTCAGAGCCATGTGATTCCCATGTCATTGCTGACATAGAAATCACATGACATTGTTTATAACCAAGGGAACAGTTACTAGATACTGCTGGCCAGTAATTCTTCTCATCCAGCAATTGGCTTCCCTGCACAAATTCACACAGAAAAGTCTTATTTTGAGTCAATTCAAGGTTCTCATTTTTAACGAAGCCCTGATGAAGGGGGAGTTCCTTTAACCCCTGAAATGCGTTGATGTCTTTTAGAACAATACCAATAAATTAATTTGGACTCTTTTATCTTTTGTCTTAGCGTTCCTTCCATATATGCATGTTTTTTTTTTAACTGCAATGTAACTGGCTGCCGTTGGACACTGCAGAGATTTTTGTGGCTAGCAAAGAGACACTTTGAGTTTGACTATTGTTGTTTGAGCTATTATTTCAGTATTTTTAATGCATACATAACTGGATTAAAGGAGGGTATTTTATATATGATAGCATTTACATTTTAACACTTAAGGGTCTGTTTATTAAACATTGGATGCATGAATGTCAGAAGCATTTGTCTAAGTTGAATAAAATGTCCTGTACTTTTTCTAAGAGATTAAGACCTGTATCTTCAGCTCCATCTAGTGCCCAAAAAGCAGTCTTGTTTTCTGAAATGCCTCAATGACACAAACCTTGAATAGAAACAAATGCTTTTGACATTTGTACAATGAATGTTTTAAAAAATAAACCCCTTAGAGTGACTCTGATGCAAAAATGTTCTTTCAAACCCTCTTACCTGTAAAAGATGTCAATGCATACTCATCTTAAATGGTAACCACACTATGGAATGCCACTCCAATCACTAGAACTGGTACCCTCACCACCACACTATGTGACCATGTCATGTCATGTCTTGCAGAAATGTGACATCAGAGGGAAGAACCACTCCTGGAAGTGTTGGTTTCCCAGTGGGCTTAGGGGTGCCTGTGCGATCAGTGTAGTGTTCAGCAGTGTGAGCATTGGGAAAGGGGAGTATTTAGATTTCATTTACAAGAAAGAACAATTTGTAATTAAAAATGTTTGAGACATTGTCGCTCTAACTTCCCTTAACATGTAACTTAATGTGGTTGTAAACCCTTACATATACCCAGTGAAGTGATACACAGAAAGGAAGAAAATCCTCCTACATAAGTTGTACCTGTTTATTTGCAGTCTCTCTTCTTTACAGCCATTCAAAGTATAGCGTTTACACAGCATATCTCAACCTCAGGAGACAGAAGGTGGGGATCTGATGTCACACACTGAGCAGGGAGCTGAGTGTAATATGAGATGAGATAATAGACAGACCCCTCTCTACATTCAGTGCTTTGGATTAATGAAAGTTAACACTATAAAAGGATATGCTTTGTTCATTTTTCATTTCAGAGGTTTACAACTAGAGATGAGCGAATCGAAGTAGCCGAAGTGGAATTCGAGTCGAATATCGGAAAAATTTCGATTCGCGCCGAATCCGAAAAATAGCCTAATTCGGACGCGCGAATCGAAATTTTTCCGAAAATGGCGGCTGACATGTGCGGCGACGGAGCGGGGATGTCTGGGAAGGCGCGCAGACAAGGCGCGCTGACCCATAATGCATTCCTCAACGACATGTGATCGCATCAGCCAATCAGCAGCCAGCCAGCTAGCACTGTGTAATGGTCGAGCTATAAATAGCGGCCATTTTGGAATTCTTCATTTGCCTGCAGTCATTGAACAGAGGCAGACCGCTCTGTATTAGGGACAGGGACAGAGTTAGGGCCACAGAAACGATACTTGGGGACAGAGAAACGATACTTAGGGACAGAGAACTATTACTCAGGGACACAGAATTGTTAATTAGGGCCACAGAATCGTTACTTAGGGACAAAGAAACGCTAGTTAGGGCCACAGAATTCATACTCAGGGACAGACAGAATTGTTACTGAGTGCCAGAGAATTGTTACTTAGGGCCACAGAAACGTTATTAGGGCCACAGAATTGTTATTCAGGGACAGACAGAATTGTTACTGAGTGCCAGAGAATTGTTACTTAGGGCCACAGAAACGTTATTAGGGCCACAGAATTGTTACTCAGGGACAGACAGAATTGTTACTGAGTGCCAGATAATTGTTACTTAGGGCCACAGAAACGTTATTAGGGCCACAGAATTGTTACTCAGGGACAGACAGAATTGTTACTGAGTGCCAGAGAATTGTTACTTAGGGCCACAGAAACTTTAGTTAGGGCCACAGAATTGTTACTCAGGGACAGACACAGAATTGTTACTGAGGGCCACAGAACTGTTACTTAGGGCCACAGAATTGTTACTCGCACAGACACAGAATTGTTACTCGCACAGACACAGAATTGTTACTGAGGGCCACAGAACTGTTACTTAGGGCCACAGAATTGTTACTCGCACAGACACAGAATTGTTACACAGGGACACAGAACTGTTACTGAGGGCCACAGAACCGTTACTTAGGGCCACAGAATTGTTACTCGCACAGACACAGAATTGTTACTCGCACAGACACAGAATTGTTACTCGCACAGACACAGAATTGTTACTGAGGGCCACAGAACTGTTAGTTAGGGCCACAGAATTGTTACTCGCACAGACACAGAATTGTTACTCGCACAGACACAGAATTGTTACTGAGGGCCACAGAACTGTTACTTGGGGCCACAGAAACGTTAATCAGGGACACAGAATTGTTACTGAGGGCCACAGAACTGTTACTTAGGGCCACAGAATTGTTACTCGCACAGACACAGAATTGTTACTCGCACAGACACAGAATTGTTACTGAGGGCCACAGAACTGTTACTTAGGGCCACAGAATTGTTACTCGCACAGACACAGAATTGTTACACAGGGACACAGAACTGTTACTGAGGGCCACAGAACCGTTACTTAGGGCCACAGAATTGTTACTCGCACAGACACAGAATTGTTACTCGCACAGACACAGAATTGTTACTCGCACAGACACAGAATTGTTACTCAGGGACACAGAACTGTTACTGAGGGCCACAGAACTGTTACTTAGGGCCACAGAATTGTTGCTCGCACAGACACAGAATTGTTACTCGCACAGACACAGAATTGTTACTCAGGGACACAGAACTGTTACTTAGGGCCACAGAACTGTTAGTTAGGGCCACAGAATTGTTACTCGCACAGACACAGAATTGTTACTCGCACAGACACAGAATTGTTACTGAGGGCCACAGAACTGTTACTTGGGGCCACAGAAACGTTAATCAGGGACACAGAATTGTTACTGAGGGCCACAGAACTGTTAGGGCCACAGAATTGTTACTCGCACAGACACAGAATTGTTACTCGCACAGACACAGAATTGTTACTGAGGGCCACAGAACTGTTACTTGGGGCCACAGAAACGTTAATCAGGGACACAGAATTGTTACTGAGGGCCACAGAACTGTTACTTAGGGCCACAGAATTGTTACTCGCACAGACACAGAATTGTTACTCGCACAGACACAGAATTGTTACTGAGGGCCACAGAACTGTTACTTAGGGCCACAGAATTGTTACTCGCACAGACACAGAATTGTTACACAGGGACACAGAACTGTTACTGAGGGCCACAGAACCGTTACTTAGGGCCACAGAATTGTTACTCGCACAGACACAGAATTGTTACTCGCACAGACACAGAATTGTTACTCGCACAGACACAGAATTGTTACTCGCACAGACACAGAATTGTTACTCAGGGACACAGAACTGTTACTGAGGGCCACAGAACTGTTACTTAGGGCCACAGAATTGTTGCTCGCACAGACACAGAATTCTTACTCGCACAGACACAGAATTGTTACTCAGGGACACAGAACTGTTACTTAGGGCCACAGAACTGTTAGTTAGGGCCACAGAATTGTTACTCGCACAGACACAGAATTGTTACTCGCACAGACACAGAATTGTTACTGAGGGCCACAGAACTGTTACTTAGGGCCACAGAAACGTTAATCAGGGACACAGAATTGTTACTGAGGGCCACAGAACTGTTACTTAGGGCCACAGAATTGTTACTCGCACAGACACAGAATTGTTACTGAGGGCCACAGAACTGTTACTTGGGGCCACAGAAACGTTAATCAGGGACACAGAATTGTTACTGAGGGCCACAGAACTGTTACTTAGGGCCACAGAATTGTTACTCGCACAGACACAGAATTGTTACTCAGGGACACAGAACTGTTACTGAGGGCCACAGAACTGTTACTTAGGGCCACAGAATTGTTACTCGCACAGACACAGAATTCTTACTCGCACAGACACAGAATTGTTACTGAGGGCCACAGAACTGTTACTTGGGGCCACAGAAACGTTAATCAGGGACACAGAATTGTTACTGAGGGCCACAGAACTGTTACTTAGGGCCACAGAATTGTTACTCGCACAGACACAGAATTGTTACTCGCACAGACACAGAATTGTTACTGAGGGCAACAGAACTGTTACTTAGGGCCACAGAAACGTTAATCAGGGACACAGAATTGTTACTGAGGGCCACAGAACTGTTAGGGCCACAGAATTGTTACTCGCACAGACACAGACTTGTTACTCGCACAGACACAGAATTGTTACTGAGGGCCACAGAACTGTTACTTGGGGCCACAGAAACGTTAATCAGGGACACAGAATTGTTACTGAGGGCCACAGAACTGTTACTTAGGGCCACAGAATTGTTACTCGCACAGACACAGAATTGTTACTCAGGGACACAGAACTGTTACTGAGGGCCACAGAACTGTTACTTAGGGCCACAGAATTGTTACTCGCACAGACACAGAATTCTTACTCGCACAGACACAGAATTGTTACTGAGGGCCACAGAACTGTTACTTGGGGCCACAGAAACGTTAATCAGGGACACAGAATTGTTACTGAGGGCCACAGAACTGTTACTTAGGGCCACAGAATTGTTACTCGCACAGACACAGAATTGTTACTCGCACAGACACAGAATTGTTACTGAGAGCCACAGAACTGTTACTTGGGGCCACAGAAACGTTAATCAGGGACACAGAATTGTTACTGAGGGCCACAGAACTGTTACTTAGGGCCACAGAATTGTTACTCGCACAGACACAGAATTGTTACTCGCACAGACACAGAATTGTTACTGAGGGCCACAGAACTGTTACTTGGGGCCACAGAAACGTTAATCAGGGACACAGAATTGTTACTGAGGGCCACAGAACTGTTACTTAGGGCCACAGAATTGTTACTCGCACAGACACAGAATTGTTACTCGCACAGACACAGAATTGTTACTGAGGGCCACAGAACTGTTACTTGGGGCCACAGAAACGTTAATCAGGGACACAGAATTGTTACTGAGGGCCACAGAACTGTTACTTAGGGCCACAGAATTGTTACTCGCACAGACACAGAATTGTTACTCAGGGACACAGAATTGTTACTCAGGGACACATAATCGTTTAATTAAAGAGTATGTCAGACAACATGCAGAGGAGTGGCAGAGGAGGCAATGTTTTAGGAGCGAGCAGACATGGCAGCAGAGGAAGGGGTCGAGGCAGCACTATTCGCAGCCAGAGGCCAGTGCCCGGTAGCCGGTCTAGAGACAGGTCTGTCTCCTGACCCAGACGCAGCCGAGGGGGTTAGTAGTGAGGCGGAGACCCTACTTGATGATGAGGAGGTTGATCGCACTTGGCAGCCTCGTCGTCATCAGGCAATTTCTTCCGCATCATCAGGAGAAGAGGGTGGCAGCTTGGCAGTGAGCGAAACAGTCGGTGGGTTGCCCAGGAGACAGCAGCAGGGTCGCAGCAGTGTCAGTGGAAGCAGTGTCAGTGGAGCCAAACGGCCACGGAGTAGAGCACCAGCTCCACTGCAGCCTACCACCACGGCCAGTAGTGGTGCCGGTGTGCACGGAGGAAGCAGCAGTCAGCCAGTGAGGAGTATCGGGGGCAAAGTTTCCTACTCGGCGGTGTGGCAATTTTTCGTCAAGCCGCCCGAGGAAGTAAACGTAGCCGTATGTCGACTATGTGGCCAGAAAGTCAAGCGTGGCCAGGGGGCCCATGTTGGGACTACAGCGTTGCGGCAGCATATGCAGCGTCGCCATTTGGTGGCCTGGGAAAACCGTGATAAAGATACGGCGGTTCTGCCCGCCCCAGCCCCCGCTCCATCACCCGCTCCGTTACTTGCTCCGTCACCCGACGTCAATCGCCCTCCATCAGCCAGTCAAGGCTCCAACACCTCTGCTGAGGGGAGTTGTCGCTCGTTGGCATCTTCCGCTCGTTCAGATGCTCCTTCTCCTGCTACTCCTCTTCACGGATTCCGTCAGCAGTCTTTCTTGGAATCCGTTTCCAAGAGACAACAGTTTGCGAGCACGCACCCGACGGTGCAAAAGCTGAACGTCCTCCTGTCCAAGTTGCTGGTGCTGCAGTCCCTCCCTTTCCAAGTGGTGGACTCAGCACCTTTCAGAGAAATGATGGCTTGTGCCGCGCCGCGGTGGAGAGTGCCAAGCCGTCATTTCTTTGCCAAAAAGGCAGTGCCAGCCCTGCATTCACATGTAGAAGACATGGTGGGCCAGTCTTTGAGCATGTTGGTCTCTGCCAAAGTGCACGGCAGCGCCGACGTGTGGAGCTGTAACTACGGTCAGGGACAGTACATGTCATTTACGGCCCACTGGGTGAACGTGGTGCCGTCACAGCCGCACCAGCAACTTGGACAGGTCACGCCGCTTTTGCCTCCACGTTTGCACGTCCTTGGTCCGGCAAAGATGTCCGCCTCTACCACCTCTTCTTCCGCCGTGTCCTCAGCCGCCACCCCCGTGCCAAGTCCCATTACCCGACCGGCATATCACATGTGCAGGGCGCAACGTTGTCACGCTGTTCTGCACCTGGTATGCCTTGGCGAACGTAGTCACACAGGGGAGGAACTTCTGAGTGTAATGAACAGAGAAATCGACAGATGGCTGTCTCCGCGCAAACTGAAAATCGGAACCATGTTGACCGACAACGGAAAGAACATGGTGTCTGCTCTGCGTCAAGGAAGGTTGTGCCATGCGCCATGCATGGCTCACGTGTTCAATCTGGTTGTCAAGCGGTTCCTAAAATCCACCATCCCACTGCAAGACATCCTTAAAATGTCACGTAAACTTTGCATGCATTTCAGCCATTCCTACACCGCAAAGCACACCCTCCTTGAGCTGCAGCGGCAGAACGGAATTGCACAGCATCGCCTGATCTGCGACGTTGCAACAAGGTGGAATTCAACCCTACATACAGTATGTTAGACCGCCTTTACGAACAGCGAAAGGCCATCACCGATTTCCTGATGTTACAAGCAGATAAAGGTACTCCCCTGTGTAACTTCGATGTCAGCCATTGGCAGCTCATGCGTGACACCTGCCGCTTGCTCAGGCCCTTTGAGGAGGCCACGCTATTCGTGAGTCGGCAGGACTATGGGATGAACGACGTCATTCCTCTGTTGCACGTCCTTGAACAAATGCTGTTAACAGTGGCTGGTCATGGTGCGGTAGACGTGGCGCACAGATCTCAACGCCACATGACCCCTGTGGGGGCAGGACAGGAAGAAGAGGAGGAGGTAGAGGAGGACATTTGTGCTCAGGAATTATTGAGTGAAATGGGTGGTTTTTCCACTCAGCGGACAGGAGTGGAGGAGCAGGAGCATCTGGAAGAGGAGGAGGAGGAGGAGACAGAGGACCCAGACGCACCGTGGCAGTATGCTGTGGAGATGGAGGCAGGGAGTCCCTCGCATTCCTTGGCACAAATGGCCCATAGCATGCTCGGTTGCTTGCGTAGCGACAGCCGAATAATAACCATCAGACAGAGGGATGACTTTTGGCTGTCCACCTTGTTGGACCCTCGCTACCGTTCCAAAATGGTGGCCTTTTTCACACCTGCTGAGAGGGAGGCCAAAATAACGTACTATAAAAACCACCTATGTAGTCAGTTGGTCTCTGCCTTTGTGCGCCAACGTCCATCCTCAGACACTGTGGGCCCTGTGCGCTCGCGTTCCGCTGCCATGGCAGCAGGGGAGGGGTGGGGTGGTAGGAGCAGTGGCAGCTCCACCAGCAGCGGCTGCCTCAGTCTGCAGTCGATGATGAGTAGCTTTCTTCACCAGCGCAGTGAGGAAACTACTAACCAGCCGCAGCAGCAGCAGCATCAGGTGGACCTGGAGCAGGACCTCAAACAACAGGCTTGGGCCTACTTGGACAGCACCCTGCCAACCGAGGTAGACAATCCCCTTGACTACTGGTCAACGAAACTTGACCTTTGGCCCCAACTAGCTGAATTTGCCCTTGAAAGGCTGTCATGCCCGGCCAGTAGCGTGGCATCGGAGCGCGTGTTTAGTGCGGCAGGAGGTATTGTAACTCCGCGGAGGACACGACTGTCCACCCAAAGTGTGGAGACACTCACGTTTGTGAAAATGAATCAGGCGTGGATTAGTCTGGATTTCAAACCACCAGTTCCTGACACAACTGACTAAATCCGCCATGAATCATGCCTCAAACATGTGCCACTTTGAGGTCTCCTCACACACTGCTGGTGTGTTGAATTTTTTGACATAGGGTGCTGGCAGATTATGGGCCTCCTATAGCTGCTGCCAGGCCCCTAATCTGCCATGGGCCCCTATATACCGCCTCCTCATGCTGCTGCCAAGTCCAGAGTCTCTCATGGGTCCCTGTACGGCCTCCCATTGCTGCTGTCTCCATCGCCACACTCTGCCATGTGCCACTTTCAGGTCTCCTCACACTGCTGGTGTGTTGAATTTTTTGACATAGGGTGCTGGCAGATTACGGGCCTCCCATAGCTGCTGCCAGGCCCCTAATCTGCCATGGGCCCCTATATACCGCCTCCTCATGCTGCTGCCAAGTCCAGAGTCTCTCATGGGTCCCTGTACGGCCTCCCATTGCTGCTGTTTCCATCGCCACACTCTGCCATGTGCCACTTTCAGGTCTCCTCACACACTGCTGGTGTGTAGAATTTTTTGACATAGGGTGCTGGCAGATTACGGGCCTCCTATAGCTGCTGCCAGGCCCCTAATCTGCCATGGGCCCCTATACCGCCTCCTCATGCTGCTGCCAGGTCCAGAGTCTCTCATGGGTCCCTGTACGGCCTCCCATTGCTGCTGTCTCCATCGCCACACTCTGCCATGTGCCACTTTCAGGTCTCCTCACACTGCTGGTGTGTAGAATTTTTTGACATAGGGTGCTGGCAGATTACGGGCCTCCCATAGCTGCTGCCAGGCCCCTAATCTGCCATAGGCCCCTATATACCGCCTCCTCATGCTGCTGCCAGGTCCAGAGTCTCTCATGGGTCCCTGTACGGCCTCCCATTGCTGCTGTCTCCATCGCCACACTCTGCCATGTGCCACTTTCAGGTCTCCTCACACACTGCTGGTGTGTAGAATTTTTTGACATAGGGTGCTGGCAGATTACGGGCCTCCTATAGCTGCTGCCAGGCCCCTAATCTGCCATAGGCCCCTATATACCGCCTCCTCATGCTGCTGCCAGGTCCAGAGTCTCTCATGGGTCCCTGTACGGCCTCCCATTGCTGCTGTCTCCATCGCCACACTCTGCCATGTGCCACTTTCAGGTCTCCTCACACACTGCTGGTGTGTAGAATTTTTTGACATAGGGTGCTGGCAGATTACGGGCCTCCCATTGCTGCTGCCAGGCCCCTAATCTGCCATGGGCCCCTATACCGCCTCCTCATGCTGCTGCCAAGTCCAGAGTCTCTCATGGGTCCCTGTACGGCCTCCCATTGCTGCTGTCTCCATCGCCACACTCTGCCATGTGCCACTTTCAGGTCTCCTCACACACTGCTGGTGTGTAGAATTTTTTGACATAGGGTGCTGGCAGATTACGAGCCTCCCATTGCTGCTGCCAGGCCCCTAATCTGCCATGGGCCCCTATACCGCCTCCTCATGCTGCTGCCAAGTCCAGAGTCTCTCATGGGTCCCTGTACGGCCTCCCATTGCTGCTGTCTCCATCGCCACACTCTGCCATGTGCCACTTTCAGGTCTCCTCACACACTGCTGGTGTGTAGAATTTTTTGACATAGGGTGCTGGCAGATTACGGGCCTCCCATAGCTGCTGCCAGGCCCCTAATCTGCCATAGGCCCCTATATACCGCCTCCTCATGCTGCTGCCAGGTCCAGAGTCTCTCATGGGTCCCTGTACGGCCTCCCATTGCTGCTGTCTCCATTGCCACACTCTGCCATGTGCCACTTTCAGGTCTCACACACTGCTGGTGTGTAGAATTTTTTGACATAGGGTGCTGGCAGATTACGGGCCTCCTATAGCTGCTGCCAGGCCCCTAATCTGCCATAGGCCCCTATATACCGCCTCCTCATGCTGCTGCCAGGCCCAGAGTCTCTCATGGGTCCCTGTACGGCCTCCCATTGCTGCTGTCTCCATCGCCACACTCTGCCATGTGCCACTTTCAGGTCTCCTCACACACTGCTGGTGTGTAGATATTTTTGACATAGGGTGCTGGCAGATTACGGGCCTCCTATAGCTGCTGCCAGGCCCCTAATCTGCCATCGGCCCCTATATACCGCCTCCTCATGCTGCTGCCAGGTCCAGAGTCTCTCATGGGTCCCTGTACGGCCTCCCATTGCTGCTGTCTCCATCGCCACACTCTGCCATGTGCCACTTTCAGGTCTCCTCACACACTGCTGGTGTGTAGAATTTTTTGACATAGGGTGCTGGCAGATTACGGGCCTCCCATTGCTGCTGCCAGGCCCCTAATCTGCCATGTGCCCCTATACCGCCTCCTCATGCTGCTGCCAAGTCCAGAGTCTCTCATGGGTCCCTGTACGGCCTCCCATTGCTGCTGTCTCCATCGCCACACTCTGCCATGTGCCACTTTCAGGTCTCCTCACACACTGCTGGTGTGTAGAATTTTTTGACATAGGGTGCTGGCAGATTACGGGCCTCCCATTGCTGCTGCCAGGCCCCTAATCTGCCATGGGCCCCTATACCGCCTCCTCATGCTGCTGCCAAGTCCAGAGTCTCTCATGGGTCCCTGTACGGCCTCCCATTGCTGCTGTCTCCATCGCCACACTCTGCCATGTGCCACTTTCAGGTCTCCTCACACACTGCTGGTGTGTAGAATTTTTTGACATAGGGTGCTGGCAGATTACGGGCCTCCCATAGCTGCTGCCAGGCCCCTAATCTGCCATAGGCCCCTATATACCGCCTCCTCATGCTGCTGCCAGGTCCAGAGTCTCTCATGGGTCCCTGTACGGCCTCCCATTGCTGCTGTCTCCATCGCCACACTCTGCCATGTGCCACTTTTAGGTCTCCTCACACACTGCTGGTGTGTAGAATTTTTTGACATAGGGTGCTGGCAGATTACGGGCCTCCTATAGCTGCTGCCAGGCCCCTAATCTGCCATAGGCCCCTATATACCGCCTCCTCATGCTGCTGCCAGGTCCAGAGTCTCTCATGGGTCCCTGTACGGCCTCCCATTGCTGCTGTCTCCATCGCCACACTCTGCCATGTGCCACTTTCAGGTCTCCTCACACTGCTGGTGTGTTCAATTTTTTGACATAGGGTGCTGGCAGATTACGGGCCTCCCATTGCTGCTGCCAGGCACGTAATCTGCCATGGGCCCCCGTACCGACTCCTCATGCTGTGACGTTGCAACAAGGTGGAATTCAACCCTACATATGTTAGACCGCCTTTACGAACAGCGAAAGGCCATCACAGATTTCCTGATGTTAAAAGCGGATAAAGGTACTCCCTGTGTAACTTAGATGTCAGCCATTGGCAGCTCATGCGTGACACCTGCGCTTGCTCAGGCCCTTTGAGGAGGCCACGCTATTCGTGAGTCGGCAGGACTATGGGATGAACGACGTCATTCCTCTGTTGCACGTCCTGGAACAAATGCTGTTAACAATGGCTGGTCAGGGTGCGGTAGACGTGGCGCACAGATCTCAACGCCACATGACCCCTGTGGGGGCAGGACAGGAAGAAGAGGAGGAGGTAGAGGAGGACATTGGTGCTCAGGAATTATTGAGTGAAATGGGTGGTTTTTCCACTCAGCGGACAGGAGTGGAGGAGCAGGAGCATCTGGTAGAGGAGGAGGAGACAGAGGACCCAGACGCACCGTGGCAGTATGCTGTGGAGATGGAGGTAGGGAGTCCCTCGCATTCCTTGGCACAAATGGCCCATAGCATGCTCGCTTGCTTGCGTAGCGACAGCCGAATAATAACCATCAGACAGAGGGATGACTTTTGGCTGTCCACCTTGTTGGACCCTCGCTACCGTTCAAAAATGGTGGCCTTTTTCACACCTGCTGAGAGGGAGGCCAAAATAACGTACTATAAAAACCACCTATGTAGTCAGCTGGTCTCTGCCTTTCTGCGCCAACGTCCATCCTCAGACACTGTGGGCCCTGTGCGCTCGCGTTACGCTGCCATGGCAGCAGGGGAGGGGTGGGGTGGTAGGAGCAGTGGCAGCTCCACCAGCAGCGGCTGCCTCAGTCTGCAGTCGATGATGAGTAGCTTTCTTCACCAGCGCAGTGAGGAAACTACTAACCAGCCGCAGCAGCAGCAGCATCAGGTGGACCTGGAGCAGGACCTCAAACAACAGGCTTAGGCCTACTTGGACAGCACCCTGCCAACCGAGGTAGACAATCCCCTTGACTACTGGGCAACGAAACTTGACCTTTGACCCCAACTAGCTGAATTTGCCCTTGAAAGGCTGTCATGCCCGGCCAGTAGCGTGGCATCGGAGCGCGTGTTTAGTGCGGCAGGAGGTATTGCAACTCCGCGGAGGACACGACTGTCCACCCAAAGTGTGGAGAGACTCACGTTTGTGAAAATGAATCAGGCGTGGATTAGTCTGGATTTCAAACCACTAGTTCCTGACACAACTGACTAAATCCGCCATGAATCATGCCCCAAACATGTGCCACTTTCAGGTCTCCTCACACACTGCTTGTGTTTTCAATTTTTTGACATAGGGTACTGGCAGATTACGGGCCTCCCATAGCTGCTGCCAGGCCCCTAATCTGCCATGGGCCCCTATATACCGCCTCCTCATGCTGCTGCCAGGTCCAGAGTGTCTCATGCCATGTGCCACTTTCAGGTCTCCTCACACACTGCTGGTGTGTTCAATTTTTTGTCATAGGGTGCTGGCAGATTACGGGCCTTCTATAGCTGCTGCCAGGCCCCTAATCTGCCATGGGCCCCTATACCGCCTCCTCATGCTGCTGCCAGGTCCACAGTCTCTCATGGGTCCCTGTACGGCCTCCCATTGCTGCTGTCTCCATCGCCACACTCTGCCATGTGCCACTTTCAGGTCTCCTCACACACTGCTGGTGTGTTCCATTTTTTGTCATAGGGTGCTGGCAGATTACGGGCCTCCCATTGCTGCTGCCAGGCCTGTAATCTGCCATGGGCCCCCGTACCGCCTGGTCACGCTGCTGCTGGGTCCACAGTGTGACATGGGTCCTTGAACCGCCTCCCATTGCTCCCACTGCATGTGCCACTTTCAGGTCTCCTCACACTCCTGCTGGTTTCCATTTTGTCATAGGTTGCTGTATGGCCTCCCATTGCTGCTGCCTCCACCGCCACACTGTGGCTCCAAACACTGGTTTTGGCCCCGTGACTGGCCAAATGAGTGAAGTGTGCGGTGATTCTAAGATCGACGGCACTCATCTGCATGTCATACTGAGTGACAGTATTATTTCTCTTCCCCAGCAGACTCCAAGGGCATTTAAATTAAAGGTACAGTGTTCTGCACTAATATTAAGTCTCTCTGAAGCCTAGAAACACCCTTTTTTAAGTTAAATTCACAGCGAATTTATTCGACTCGAATCGAATATTGTCCACGAATTCGCCGAATCAGTCGAATCAAATTTTTCATTTCTTCGCTCATCTCTATTTACAACCATTAAACCTGAATCTCTTAAACACCTAGCCCTTACCCTTAACATTGACCTAACCCCTAACCTTTTCCCTAACATTGATTTAACCCATTCATTGGGATCTGATGTCAAAGGTTAACAGTTCCATGAAGATACAACTGTTGGGAATGCAACAGCATGTACTATATAGTATTGTGTGTTAATATCACTTGACCAGTAGATGGCACTGTACACCAAGGTTACCCATTGTGCATATGTGTAAAACTTGTTGGTTCTCTCTCTTCCTTCCTCTCTTCCTCTCTTCTAAACCAAGATGTCTGCTGAAATGTGTTCTGTATGTTTGCAACTTAAGCCACACAAGTAAAACAGAGTTCTGCCTCATCGCTACCAGTGTCTCCTCTAACACATAACCAACAACAACATGGGCAGGTAGTATTTTAGTATTCTTTGTAATGAGGAGGGGGCATGATACAACAAACACTGAATGCTGCTTTAGGGTACAGACACTATTTTCCCCTCCTGTTCATACTGTATACCTTTGCCAGAGTAATTTCAGGAATAGAAAAAAGTGTTACATATACATTTTAAATGAACGTGACAAGCTCACAGGTACAGCCAGCAAGCCAGCACACAGCAAACTAGTTTTCTATGTTTTAACATCCTATATGTAGAATGTTAATTAGAAATTGATGTGATTAAGCGATTACATTTCAATAAGAAAAAATTAATCAGACAGTCTAAAGAATGTGCCGTGTTATAATCTTCTGAACATACAAACATAATACCCAATGTGCTGATGCTTCTGTTTTATTTTAAAGCCTGAAAGATAGATTAAGTTCTGGTTTACAATTTTATTACAATATCAGTTTTTAAAGGAAACTATGTGCACTACAGGATATGTTTCTTTTTTTGTTTAGATGATTACAAGGTCAAACTTGGTGGCAAATTTTTGTATGTGATATTTATTACAGAAATAATTACAGTGTGACACTTCATAGGTAAATATTTAGAAGGCTCCTTGTCTCTCAAACGTCCATCATACCCAACCAAGATCTGTGCCACTCTAAATAAATAATAATTGGGTTGCTACAACCTAGATCATTTTGGTTACAGTTGGTGCCTGATGTTTTGCCTTTCCAACACTGAAACCTTGCTGCAAAAAATTCCACACTCTCATCCTGTCCACATGGACATTTTGGGTGGTTTGATCATCTTTCTGTGTCCCATCACATACTTCTGTAATCTTCATAATATAAATTAAATAAATAATTGAGCAGTTATGATATGATCCATCACTATCGTCACAGCAGTCATGCATAACCAGAATCTCAAGCACAGTGACCTTACCAATAGAGTGTGATGAACAGTCTGATGGTCAAGAACTAAAGATGATGGTCAGGAACAGCCTGATGGTCAGAAACTACAGCCAGGATCTAAGGTCAGGATCTATAGCTTAAATATAGTAGAAAACACCTGTTGTAATTCCCCGAGGTGGTGAGAAGTCAGTGCACTGGCTAGTAGTATCCTCCTGGCACCCGAGCAAACATGTAGATAAAAAGAAGCCAGCAGCTCAATCTTCCACAATAAATGAATTTATTAATCCAGATGTGGTACAAACTAATAAAAGGCGTACACGCTTTATAGACTATCACTAAGGCTACATGCTGGGATGCGCAAGCCCTGTATTATTTTGTACCACATCTGGATTAATAAAATAATTCATTGCGGAAGATCGAGTTACTGGGTTCTTTTTATCTACCAGAACTATATCTGATGAGTATTTCTTCTACCTTCACCAGCCCTTGACCCTTTAAGGCAAGCTATAGTTACCACAGTTGCCCCAAGATCTTATAACATGATGCTATAGTTCCTGGCCAGATGGTACCGGAAGGATGCCTGTAGTGTTGAAACCAGTAAGGAAAATGGCAGCAGCTGGTAGAGGAATCCTGAGACATCCCAAGGTCAGGACAGGCAGTGGGCAACCATAATCCATTAGAAAATTCCAACCTTAGGGCAGGCAGTGGGCAAGCTATTCCACTAGACCAGGGGTGTCAAACTAGCGGCCCTCCAGCTGTTGCGAAACTACAAGTCCCATTATACCTCTGCCTTTGGGAGTCATGCTTGTAACTGTTAATCTTGCAATGTCTCATGGGACTTGTAGTTTGGCAACAGCTGGAGGACCGCCAGTTTGACACCCGGTCACTAGACAGTTCCGAGGTCAGGTAGATGGAAAGCGTAATCCAGCAAACAATCCAAGGTCAAGTTCAGGTAACAATCCATACGAGTAGTCCAAGTACAAGGCAGGGCTCAGCAATGTGGATCCAAATGAAAGGTAATAGGCAGACAGGGCACAACAGAAAGGTAGCTAGGCATCAGTATACCAGATTTTTATTATACAAATGACACAACATTGGCAGAGTGTTATGATTTTTTTTTTTTTTTTACTAAAAAGCAGAAGCTGTTGATTTTCAGACTTTCTGTCTCTAAATGGAACCGTATCATTCTATCTTGATAAAAGGAACCTTGTGGGGTCACGCACTAAGAATGCATCTAACTTATTTCTTGAATAGGAAAGGAAAAGAAACCTAGAGCTTAAAGTGGTATTAAAACCAAAACTTTAATATTTTGCAGTTTACCAATCCTTAGATGTAGTGGCTGTATTATTTTTCTTTTTTAGGCTTATCCCTTTGTTTTCCCTTGGGGACCACACCTCTTGTATTATGCAGACACCATTCTGAATGAATGAGCACAGTTGGCAGGTTTGGAAAGCGGTACTGTCAGTCTGGGGGGAGGGGAGTGTTAGATGTACTAGCAGATTTAAATACACTAACACATTGAAGCTGATCTCCAGCTAATACTTTATATTCAGTTACAGCAAACAGTTTTTTTTTCTTTTGGGAAAAAAAACCCTAAAAAAGAAAACGAAAGCAGCCAGTACATCTACAAATTGGTAAACGGCAATAAAATAAATGGTTACTTTTGGGTTTAATACTGCTTGAATCATTTGGCTGTTTACAATACAAAATATTCACATACAATACTTAATTTGCCAAACTTAAGAAGGTAATATTGTTAAACTTGTATTGTATGTTTTATTCATAGCAAATAAAGAAGCAAAATATCTTCAAAACCAATATACATTCCCTTTAACATTCAATTGAAGGGGGCATGCTATTCCTTATTATTTATTAGCACTTTCCCAGACTGATTGACACTAATGGACACAGTATGACACATGAACAGATGCAGAATGACAGTGATAGACATAGGTTAACTGACTTTCCTGGATAGACATCAACAGTGAGAGATAGGTAGAAACACCTGTTGCCATGTTTCTCTTGTATCTGGCAAGTCCCAATTTTCCACATCTCATCTTTCTATTCCATTTTCTGGTTTAAAACCATTATCATATTTGAGTCTATTTTTCTAATATTGAAATGAAAAACAAAAATCAGATTTGAATAATAAACAGTTTCACAAAGTGTAGGCATCATCAATGTATAAATAATTAAAAACAAGTGTTGCATAAAATATATGCTGTAATTTCATCCATGCTGTACATTAAGGCCATATGTGCTATATATACTAAAGAAATGTTAATTATTATTCTTTCATATTTCATTATTATCTATATCAGATAGAGGGGATCACATGGCACACTCCCCTTCCTTCAACATCACAGCACTTCTGCTTAAGTTATGGCTGCTCACGCACCAGCACCATGACATGGAGGTGGGCAGAAGAGAAAATCCTCCGTCTTGTGTAATCTCAGACTAAGGATGACTTGGAGCTTACATGGTGCTTCTTCTCCTCACTCATGGAATGATCAGTTACATAAGAGGGTGTAAAAAGTCCCAAATCTTTCACTCCAACCCAAACCAATCTCAACCCAGCTTCCTCCCTTTCATAAGTATAGTTGTGTTCAAAATAATAGCAGTCAGACATCACTAACCTGATCAATCACTGTTTTTGGTAGAAATGATATTTCTACATGGCAAATAATTTACTAGCAGGTGTAGTAGAGTAATAGAAATCCAACAGATCCAACAGTTATGACATGTATGCTGCTGATTCTGTGTAATTGAATCACTAATTGAAAGGGGCATGTTCAAAATAATAGCAGTGTGGAGTTCTATTAGTGAGGTCATTCATTCTTTGAAAAACAGGTGGCAATTATTGCCCTTATTTAAGGAAGGAAGGCAGCAAATGTTGTACATGCTGTTTACAGTGCATTTCTCTCTGAAATTCTGAGGAAAATTGGTCATTCCAGACATTGTTCAGAAGAACAGCATACCTTGATTAAAAAGTTGATAACATATAAAGAAGTGCAGAAAATGATAGGCTGCTCAGCTAAAATGATCGCAAATGCTTTAAAATGGCAACCAAAACCTGAAAGACGTGGAAGAAAGCGAAAAACTACTATTTGAATGGATAGAATAGCCAAAATGGCAAGGACTCAGCCAACAATCAGCTCCAGGAAGATCAAAGAAGGTCTAAAGTTACCTGTGAGTACTGTTACAATCAGAAGACGCCTATGTGAAGCCAAGCTATCTGCAAGAAGCCCCCGCAAAGTCCCACTATTGAAAAAAAGACATGTGCTGAAGAGGTTACAATTTGCCAAAGAGCACATTGACTGGCCTAAAGAGAAATGGCGCAACATTTTGTGGACTGATGAAAGTAAGATTGGTCTTTTTGTGTCTAGTGGCCGGAGACAGTTTGTCAGACGACCCCCAAACACTGAATTCAAGCCACAGTACACTGTGAAGACAGTGAAGCATGGTTGCGCAAGCATCATGATATGGGGATGTTTCTCATACTACGGTGTTGGGCCTATTTATCGCATACCAGGGATCATGGATCAGTTTGAATACATCAGAATACTTGAAGAGGTCATGCTGCCTTATGCTGAAGAGGAAATGCCCTTGAAATGGGTGTTCCAACAAGACAACGACCCCAAACACACCAGTAAACATGCAACATCTTGGTTCCAGACCAACAAGATTGATGTTATGGAGTGGCCAGCCCAATCCCCGGATCTTAAGCCAATAGAAAACTTGTGGGGTGACATCAAAAATGCAGTTTGAGGCAAAACTAAGAAATAGAGAAGAACTGTGGAATGTAGTCCAATCATCCTGGGCCGGAATATCTGTTCACAGATGCCAGAAGTTGGTTGACTCCATGCAACACAGATGTACAGCAGTTCTCAGAAACAGTGCTTATACAACAAAATATTCATTAAGTGATTCAAAGGAAAGCAAAATCTTCAAACATTTTTCAGTTTATATAGTGAATGTTTGAGTTTGTAAAGAAGAATACAAACACTGCTATTTTTTTGAACAGTCTAATATTCACTTGTCTTCAATTTTTTTAGAGGAACAACACAAATTTGATATATTTTTCTTAATGTTTTGATTTGGAATAGAATGTGTAGTGTTCCCAATGCATTTGTATGTATGGAAATAAAAGCTATTAGAAGGATTTTGAGCTTTATTCACTTTTTCAACCCACTGCTATTATTTTGAACACAACTGTACACCATTAACTCTGGAGTCCTGGTCATAGTGTGTATAAACACAGTCATTGCATTTTATTCCTCCACCTAAAAATTGAGGTTGGACTTTAAAAAATCCCTGGGAGACATCTGGAACACTTATGATGTATCCACATTACAACCAAGTTCAGGTAGGCTTCTTGCTAGGAAAGTCTACATGGTGCTCAATGTAAGAGTAAAGGTTGACTGCTTACTGAGTTCTTCTGCAACATACTAAATCATCCAATACCTGTAAGAAATCCATTCTATCATCTTTAACCTACCTGAAACTCTCTGAATTTCTATGAAACTACTGCATGCAACACTTGACTTACAGAGAAATCTACCACACATGTGTTTCAGAACATCCTAAAGATTTACATATCTTTGAAAATAAAAAGATGTGAATTGCATTTAGTTATTGTAACTCTGCTGTACCCTAATTGCTCTATGTCTGTTTTATTTAGGAGAACCCAAGCCTGACCATTGGAAAAGCTGGCCCTATGCTGTTTTCAGGGAGATGACTGCCAGTAGACCTGGATGCATTCAGTCCTACTGCTCCTAAATCATAAGTCAACCCCACCTACATAGAGCTGTCCAGACCTTTAAATAAACCATTGATTTGCCCATCCAAAGCAAAGTAAAAGGTTCACGTATATTCTTTAATCCCAAGCAACACACACTTATTTTTCCTTTGCTCCTCTGCTGCTTCAGTCACCCGTGGCAGTGAAGAGAAAAGTACTGTGTTTTGTCAAGTCAGGACCTGAAACTTACACAGGCCTAATGTCTCTCCATGCCAATATAAAAACTCTGAACTGATTTACAAGCCCAAGCCCTGTCAATGAAGTCTCATTCTCTTCCACACCCAGGATATTGTTTTCCCCCTATAGCTGCAGTCACATCATTTACCTGTAATGAAGTATGGCCCCCGTCATGCAGGCTGCTGATTTATGTAGAAATGTTATCTTCAGGTTACTTGGCCCCTGAACTTACAGCAGGGCAGGGATAATTTGCTTCAGGTATTTTGGCTTAGCTGCATTCAAACTAAGTTAAACGTTTGCTCAAGAGCTAAAGTATAATCAAAATTTATTTTGGTCTCTATAGGTAGTCATATCACTTACCTGTAATGAACTATGTATCCCACTGTGCAGGCTGTTGCTTCATTTAGAAATCTCTGCAGGGTGCCTGGTCCTCTTCCTGGCACTATGCTTCTGGCACAGATGGGGGTTAATGGTGTTGGGTCTTCAGGATTAGCTGCATTCAAGATAATAAAAAGGGCAAAAAGTAATTTTTGACAAAACTTCGGCTTTAAGGTAACAACCACATAGACTGTTCTGTTTCCCATGCATTAGACCTAGCTAAGACATTAACTGAGTAAGACACAGCCACTGTGTAGCAATACTGAGCAGGAATGAAAGCATAACTATGTAATGAGGAAATATGGCTGCCCCATGTAGCTAATGTAAACCTTTCCTTAGAGAAATATGCAAACTGCAATTTCTGATGTTTCCTGGATATATTACTGACCCACTGTCTCCAATACTTTCTGAGCCACAGGAAGATCACCATCATCACAGTCAAGTGCAGCAAGACATCATCTTTATTAAGACATCGGTGTGTACAGCACAAACAATCAACACGTTTCCGCCATAACGCGTTGACTGTTTGTGCCGTACACACCAATATCTTAATAAAGCTGATGTCTTGCTGCACTTGACCATGACGCTGGAGATCTTCCTTTATTCAGTTCTTCAGTGTCTGCAATCCATGCCTGAGCACCAGCCATTCAGCCAAGGATGTTCAATTAAGGAGGTAGAAGTACTGCTTTCTGTTTCTTTCTCAGCCACAGACCAGAAATAAGTATGCGGATTAGAAAGGCCCAAATAAATGTACATCCATCAGCATGGTCAGAAGCTCCACCTATTAAAGCTAGAGAGTCAACAGCTGGAAAGGGTGAGCATGTCAGGCAGGCTCCAAGGTTTTCTCATGGAAAGGTTTGCCTGAAACATTAGAGAAACAAAGTTATTTAAAACATGAATGCATATTGATAAGATATATTGTAAATGTCAGGGACCATCGCGATGCATGGGTCTGCACATGCGTAGGTGTCTGTCAAGACATGCAGGCATCAGGGCACTAGGACCCAGGCGCACCCGTCGCCTATGACGGTGCTGGGCAGGCACTAGGACCTAGGCTGCGCCTGTCAGGTGCAGGGCAGGCTACTTAAACCAGCCCTGCACAGACACAAGTTGCCGTATGGTCTGATCTGGTTCCTGTGTTCCCGTTGTTTGAGAGTCGTTGCTGACCTGCCTGGACCTGACCTCTGCTGACTTCTCCTGCTCTGACCCTTGACTAAGTTTGACCTCTCTTTTTGGATATCCTTACCTGATATGAACTACTGGTACCGACCCCGGCGAGTGACCTGACTATTCTTCTGCCTGCTGCCTTGTACTACGCTGACCCCTCTGTTACCGACTTGGCCCGTTTGACCACGCTATTGCTCAGCCATCCATCTGACCCGCACGGATTAGCTGCTACTCTCCAGACCTGTCTGCCTCTTCACGTCAGGCTCTCTACCTGTCATTACCTCTGGTGATTCCTCTACCTCAGGTGGGTGTACTCAGGGGCCGCGACCTGGTCACTGTCCGCTCCAAGCCCATCCCCACCATCAGGGGCTCTGGTGAACAAGCAGACTGGGGCTTAGACTCCGCGCCCTGGGGAATCCTGTCCTGGGGACTGCTAGAGTACACCAGGTGGTCCATAACAGTATGTATATCCCACTGAAAAAATTCTGGTGGTATTAACCTTGTCAGGTTTTCGCATCTTTTCAGGTCTCTGTAAAAGTGACTCTGTCATTCCCCATTAGCTCCTAGTATTCTACCCTTCAGTTGGGTCAAAAACCTGCTTCCTGCAGCATGCTGTGGTAACACCCACAAGCTCGTACATCCTGTAGCAATGTACAAATTGGTAGGAGGAACCATAATATTCCACGGGAATGGGAGCAGGTATTTGATCCTCCTAAAGGGGCAAATATGTGAAGCACATAGGGAGCAGCACCACGGTGGCTCTTTAACACATGGGATCCAAAAAGATAATTGTAGAGTTTTTTCTTTTACAGGTAATTCTACTATTTTTTTGGGCCCAGCAGTGACAGGGTCACTTTAAACATCTGCAACCTAGACACAGGCAGCAATTAAAATCTGACACGGAATCTAGAACCCCCCACTCAAAAAAAGTTTGTATGTCTGTCTGTGTTGATGTTGAGGACTTTCCATTATTTCTGTCTGGTAATTCGCCATGAGCACACCAGGTGAAATCTCTCTTACAGAGCCTCAGATAGCTGTAACCGGAGTCCTAATTCCTTCTCACTCTATCCCAAAAAAATATTTTGGCTAGGCATACACTTTACCCTTCAAAATATATAAAGTATACAATATATACTGTGTACATATAGTATGTATAGTTACTGTATACATACACTACATGATTTGCAGGTGTGAAAGTGACGACATTTTTTGCATTGAAATTGGAAGTGATGTAACATTCTTTTGCTTCTGCTGTGGGGTGAGACACCTAGCTAACAGGTGGGAAGTCTCACTGCATGCACTGCTAGTAATATGGAGTCACATCAAAGCTTACTGAGCTTCAATGAGGGCAAATTGTTGGTGCCACCATAGCTGGTACCTCTGTGACTAAAGTTGGCAATTTATTTGCATGTCATGAGATAGAGTATCAAAGGTTATGATGACATATACAGTTTGATGGAAAACATTGTCCGATTAGCATAAGTGTGGTCGACATGGTCAACTGATCGAAAGAGACAATAGGACATTGCGACCTCAAATAAGAAAACAAATGCTGCAAAAATGACTGCTGAGTTCAATCTCAGTCTTCCAATGCCCTTGTCCACAAAAACTATGCGGAGGGTACATCATAAGTAAAACATTCACAGGTGAGATGCAATTGCCAAACCGATAGTTTGGCTATCGATCAATGGAAGACTGTAATATGGTCCAATGAACTGAGCTTCACACTGTTCCCAGTCATCGGACGTGTTTACGTGTGGTGAACACCGTCCCAAGCTTACAACCAGGACTGTCTTGTGCCAGCAGTTTGGTTTGAGCAGCAACATCTTGGTATTCTGTGGGCATCATCATCATCTTGAAAGGTAGAGTCACTGGCAGTGACTATGTACAAATTTTGTCTGACCATATTCATCCCATGGTACAGACATTGTTTCCCAAAGACAGTGCCATTTACCAAGATGATAATACTTTAATTCATACAGCTGGCATTGTCAAATCATGTTTTGATGAGCATGCAGATGAAGTCTTGCACCTTCCCTGGGTGCCGCAATCGCTGGACCTCAATATCAGAGAGTTACTTTGGTCAATTTTGGAAAACAAGGTTCATAGATTTTCTCTTAAAATGTGCCCAGTAATTCTAGCCTGCTCAAGCCCAACTTCATCTGCTTTAGCATATAATATGTTTTCTAAAATATATTTTGAGAACTTGTCTTTTGTGTTCATAGATGTGCTTTTTCAAGGGATTAAACGTCTTTCCCTTGACAACAGTGAAATATGTTTCAGACTGCACTATACACATTTTAATTACAACATGTCTGATTGATGCTACTTTGCATACATATGTTAAGCTGGATACTTAGGTCAAGGTGAGCGCAGAAAGAAATTCACTCCATTTCGGCAGAATTAGCATCCGGTATGTAAGGCCAGTGATTACGGTGAGAAGTGAACTGAGTTTATGGCTGAGTTTGATTGGCAGATCTGATTAGTATGTTGTTTACCAACTTATTCATTTCCTTCTGTTTTCCTTCCACTTTATATGAATAAAAATAGAGAGTAAATAGAGGAAATTCATGCTTCTGAGGGCAGCAAAAAAAAAAAAAAGAAAAAAAGCACAACTGTCATTTACCGTCCTTCAGGAAAATAGACTGGAAAACATTTAGCTGATGATCTCAGTAGGGATATATCTAATGTGTCACCCTTAAAATAAATGCATGCTTTGTGCGTGCAAGACAAAGTAAAAGGTACACTCAACTGCCCAACCACCCATTCTGCCATTGCATTCACTCATCTTATCTTCACTTCATGCACTTGTTGAAGCAAAGGGAAGGAACCCTGTGTAGATGCCTAATCAATATTTCCTAAAAAAGGTTAAAGTGCATCTATGCCCAAAACTTTTTTTATTTAGAAAAATTCTATTTGTGAGAATTCTTACCCCAGTAATTGAAGTTTACATCTTTCAATGATGCTGCCTCCTGCTCTCATAGTACTGCTTTCCTGGATAGAGTTAACAGTGGACAGTCCAGTCTGTCCTTTAGCTTTGAGAACGGAGGGGGTAAGAGGAAGGAGCAGGGAAGTGCCCTGCCATGCTAGGTAATGAGGCTGTGGGTTTGTATTGATGCACACAATGTAGGGAGCCACAACTCCCCCTACATTGTGTACATATATTCTCTGTATAGCACTTCCCCTACAGGAGCCGCTAGATATGATGAGTTCTCTGTATAGCACTTTCCCTTACAGGAGATGCTGGATATGATGGGTTCTCTGTATAGCACTTTCCCTTACAGGAGATGCTGGATATGATGGGTTCTCTGTGTAGCACTTTCCCTTACAGGAGCTCGGTATGATGGGTTCTTTGTTCTGCCGTGACTCTTAAGGCTGCTTGGACCCCACTGACATGCTTTGTAAGATTCTAGGTGAGCAGCCGAGTGTTGCTGAAAACTCAGGATGAGTTTCTGAAAGAAGCCTTAAATTGTGATTAAACATGAAAACATAATTTTAGCAGGATGGCGAAGGATTAGAGCTTGTGATGGGTTTCTAGTGATGTATAAGAAAGTTGTGAGGCACTGAATCTTTAAAAGCAGTAGGTATTTTCTGTCAGGTCTTAAACAATGTAGAGGGAATGATTATCTATAGGCAGCTTTCCCAGGAGTGGTGGCCGAAGGCCAGCACTTTGCTCGAGTAGGGATATGGAGAGCAAGAAAATCAAAATAAAAATGTATAAATTCAAGATTTGATTTTATGTAGATTCCTATATCATAAAAATCCAACGTATTTCATAGGTTCAAATGGTCCTCCTTAATCAGGGCCTGGGACTGTTGGGCAAAGTGTGTTTCTTTAGATAGACTTGGTGGGATCCTGAGCAGTAATAAGCATGATTGCTCCTGATTATGGTTAGATGGTTTTTACTTTTGTCTGCATTCTCCCACTTTCTGTCTCAGTGACAACCTGAGTGAGATTTTCTAAAACTGGATCACTCAGAATCTGGTGCAGTTGTGCCTTGGACCCAAAGATTCTAACTTCAGCTTGTTCGTTTAAGCTTTGACAATAAAACCTGGAAGCTGATTGGTTTCTATGCAGAGCTGCACTCTCTCTTTAGGCTCCATGCACACGGGGCGTTTTAATAATGCTGTTAGTGCTAGCTGTGTAACGTCACATTAAAAAAGTGAGTTTTTCAGTGTTTTTTTAGTGTTTTTACATTAGCATTTAGCTGCTTTTTGCCACGTTTGTGTTTTTTAGTGTTTTTTTTTCCAAAAGAAAATTTTTTTTTGCTCAAAGCAGCTCAAAAATGCTGCTCTGCCGCTTTTTACCATGTTTTGCCACATTTTACTGTGTTTTCCAGCGTTAGAGCGTTTTTACAGCTAAAATAACTCTTCTAGAAACCCACTAGTTCTGGGCTTTGTTTCCAGTCAACTAACACCCCTGCCAAAAAATGCTGATTACAGCCTATCTGTGCATGGACATATATGATAACATGGGGCGTTTACTGGGTGTAGAAAAAAATGCCAAAAGCAAAAAACAGCAGCTGTGAAAATGTCCAGGTTGCATGAGGACTTACTTTAGTAAATCAACCCTCCTGTGTGGTTTTAACTAATTCTATCAAATCTAAAGAACAAACGTATTGGCTGAAGTTCAAATGAAGGTGGCCTATATAACATTAAAGCATTAAAGTGGCAGTGGACCCAAAACTACAAAAAAATATGTGGTGGCTGCATTTGTTTTTTTTTTGTTTTTTTTATTAACCTGGTGATCACTTCCTAACGTGGAGTGTCTCCACGTTGGATGGAAGAACAATGGTGACACCTATGAAAAGCAACATTGTCAGTCCAGGGAGAAGGTAGTGAATGAGGAAAGAACAAAGAGAGGGTGCACAGGCCTAGTGCATTACCATAAAAAATGTTTAATAAGAAATAAAATAGGTGTTGTACTCACAAACAACAATAAAGTCAAGGCACATCATAAAAGAACAGCTGGGTCAACACCGCGCTGAGTAACAGTCCATAATGGGGAATGTAGACATCCAATAGGCTGACGCATTTCGAGGACTTGCCTCTTCCTCAGAAGACCTTCCAGGTAATGCGCTAGGCCTGTGCGCCCTCTCTTTGTTCTTTTCTCATTCAGTATATTTGGATTCCCCCGGTCTGTTGAGGGCAGCAAGGTGTGCATGTTCCAGGACATTCTTAATGTGGTTGCAGCCTGCATCAAGTCCATCCCCAAGCGCAGGAGCATTTGTGTTTGCTGGTTCAAGGGAGAAGGTAGTGTTAGGACTACATTTAGATGGACTCCAACTAACACTTTTTAAGCAATTAGAGCAATGGATAAAGGGTTTATTTACACAAATTACAATAAATGGTCTGTTAAAGAAAGACAGAGTTGCTGGCTGACTGAACTAACAGAGTAAAATAAATAAAAAAAAAACATAAAAAAGGAAACTAATCACTAAATCTGAGAATTGGTAAACTCCAATATAATAAATATTTGTTTTTGGATTTACTACTATTTTAAAAAAAACAATAGTCTTCCTTTATATGTTTATTTGAAATTCTAGAAGCAAATCAGTATTTTAACATAATCAGTTTTTAATCTAATTTCACTGTAAACCTCTAAAGCATTTGCGTCAATAGGTCTGGAGATAGTGGTATGGTCAGAAAATATTCTTTAGTCATTTTTTTTTACTCCATTTGGCGAATTAGTTAGTGATATTTGACATAAATGAATCAAAGTAAATAATCTAATTTCCTGAAATGTTCACAGGTTTAATATTATTAGACTAAAGTATAGTTCAGACATAGGTCAAAGTCAGGCAGATCAGACAAGCTTCAATAGAGGAAACAATACAAGGTCAATGCAAATAGTAGTTGGCAGGATGGTGTGCGGGTCAAATATTTTAAAAAGAATTCAATGTAGTTTAACATTAGGAACATCCATGGAAGATTGACATCGTAAGTCATTCTAACATTCATTATTTATTTTTTGTCATCATCTTCTGTAAAGCAAAGGAATGTATTAATTATTATTTTAGCATTGTTTTTCTGTAGTCATTATTGGCCTTTATTTCTAAACAGATATAACAGATTATCTAAAGAGATGTGCACAACAGAAACATTTGTTTGGTTTCTTTTCGATTTCATTCATTATGTAAATCATTTTGTTTCATCATATTGGTTAGTTTTCCAAATGATTAGTTATTTACAAGAGGTTGTGAGGGTTTGAGGATGGAGGCAGTTATTGGACTTTATTTTTGAAAATAAGGGGGCCTGCCAGGGGCAGACTGACAACTCATGGGGCCCCCGGGCAATAGGGGATCATGGGGCCCCTGTGTCCTTGCCCAAACTCAAAAAAGCCTATGAAAAAGATACCAGGGGCATCTCATGGGGCCCCCTACTGACCCTGAGCCCTCGGGCAGTGCCCGGGTTCCCAAATGGTCAGTCCGCCCCTGGGGCCTGCAGATAGAACCCTCCAACATGAATGAGTAAGGGGTACAAAGTTCCCATACTGATTCATAAAAAAATAAAATAGTTACTAAAAACACCACTCTTTTTCACAAATTTAAAAAATATATAATAAAAATATAAAACATCATCAATCACATTATCCAGCGATTGACACCAAGCACAATAAATGATGCTTGTTGACCTGCTAAAAGAAAAAAACTGCTGGCACAATCCACTTCTGCCAACTGCTCACCATGAATGACAGCTCCTGATCCTTGATGCAGCGGGTAAACAAAGCAAGTGGGGTTTCCCAGGTGATGCTATTGACCAACTATGGAGATGATCATATTTGAACAATTACATCACCTGGTACCAGGGGCGGACTGACAACTCATGGGGCCCCTGTGCAATAGGAAATCATGGGGCCCCTGTGTACTCGCCCACACTCAAACCATACCGAAAAAAGCCTATGAAAGGTACCAGGGGCATCTCATGGGGCCCCCTACTGACCCCGGGCCCTCGGGCAGTGCCCGAGTGCCTAAATGGTCAGTCCGCCCCTGCCTGGTACACTATTTTTTTGTGTATGGGGTCCCCCATAACATCTATACCAGACACTATCTAGGACCTAGGATCTAAGTCTAGATGAAGGGAATTCCTGGCCAATTTGTTTACAAACTGAAGGAAACAGCCAGGAGCTGTCATTTACCAGCAATTTAAACAGTACTTTTTAATTTGTAAGTGTCAGCTCTGCTGCAGTAGGTTGAATATATCATACATACTGTATACACTACTTCACAGGCAGGTTAAGCGCATCCCCCAGATATGTTATTTACAGTATAGGGATTTTTCATGTTTGCTGGAAGAGCTATTTTTACATTTTAGGCCTAAAGATTGGGTAAAATCCATAAATATTGTATATTTTATGAAAGTAGAAGCCCCAAATGTTTGTTAAAGAGGTTCTAAAGGCTCAAGGTTTTTTTACCTTCATCCATTCTATGCATGAAGGTAAAAAAACCTTCTCTGTGCAGCAGCCCCTTTTAATACTCACCGAAGCCCCTTCTCGATCCAGCGATGTGCACTGTAGTCTCGGCTATCCCCGGACTCCCTCTCCTCATTGGCTGAGACAGAAGCAGGAGCCATTGGCTCCCACTTCTGTCAATCACAGACAGTGAGCCAATGAGAAGAGAGAGGAGGTGGGGCTGAGCCACGGCTCTGTGAGTGAATGGACACAGGGAGCAACGGATGCCCCTATAGCAAGCTGCTTGCTGTGGGGTCACCCGACAGGAGGAACGGGCCAGGACTGCTGGCGGGGGGCCAGGACTGCTGGAGGGGGACCCGAGAAGAGGAGGATTCGGGCTGCTCTGCACAAAACTACTGCACACAGCAGGTCAGTATAGACATTTTTTTTGCTTTTTAAAAATAATCACTTTAAGTTAATTTGAATCCAGGATGTTCAGATCATCCCTATCACTTCACCGTAGACCAAAATCTCACTACTATAATGCACCAATACTTCTATAATACTATACCAATACTTTATCTACTAAAAAAGTAAACTCATAAAATATACTTCCCTTGAATCATAGCCATCCCACGCTACGTAAGGTAAACTCACAAATCCTGGGCTAATTCTAAGTCTATTAGTTTGTGCTTCTCATCCTACCATTTTTCACATTTTTGACCACTGGATATTTTTTACCGTGGAGTTTGCTCAATGATTACTTTTTTTTTGTGTGACTTCATATAGTGCAGTTTGACAAATAACCAGCCTGTCTCATAGATCAATATAGAAAACTGTTACCCTGGATGACATTGATTATTTTTGTCTTGGTCTTACCAACAGATTTAGAAGGATAACAATGTAAAAGAAATATTAACTAAATAGTTAAACAATGCAAAAATTTTTTTCTAACTTCCTATAATAAAAAAAAACTGATGTAAGAGCACTGGAACCACAAAGCATAACTGCAGAGAGATTAGAGGGCTCATTTGGGTCTGTGGGGTCAAAAAGCACAATCAAGACTTACTCCTATAAAGTTAACATTTGTGTGCTCTGATTGTGTTCTGTAGAGGATACAGCATTGTTTCTTTATACATCACATCTTTGTTTCTGTTCTGTGACTTTTTTTTGAACCTCTATTGGCTTTTTCTGACTGAACAAGGTGAAGTTGTCAATTTTGCTAAAGGCAATTTAAACTAAAAGAAATATGATAGCTACCATTGCTATAAGAGTCAATATTGCACATTCTGAGCATATACGACTTGCTCACGTCCCACCCAGTACCTCTTTCCTGCAACAATCTATCCTTAGTCTTCAGGGTTAAATCACTTCCGATCCTGAAAGAAAGGGGTAACCTACCCAACAGGAGTATAGATCTGTAATTCAGGACTCAAAATTTCAAGTTCTGAGCTACTAGCAAAGGCCTTAAGAGTTACTCACCACCAGTTGCCCCATCCAACCCCTACCCTGCCCCACCCACCCCTAATTCTGCCCCAAACATGCACTCATAAATTATCTCATGAAATTACACTATTAAATGTTTTATGCAGAATAAAGTTACAAAAAATATATATTAGCAACAAGAACTTGTAAACATAATAGGAAAATAAGTGTTTTACATCTATAGGAAAACAAAATGACACACAGTGTGGAGGTTAGCGGTGTGATACATAGTGCAAAGTGGTGGAGGGGGTTGATGGGATCAGTAGCAGCTGTGGTGGTGGAGGGGGTTGATGGGATCAGTAGCAGCTGTGGTGGTGGAGGGGGTTGATGGGATCAGTAGCAGCAATGGTGGTGGGGAATGATGGGATCATTGGCAGCATGGTGGTGTATGCATATAGCAAGGAGTCAAAAGAAAAAACACAACACAAGCACTCAAGTCCATGAGCATCCCAGGACCACAGTAGCAGTCATTTGCTTGGGTGCAGCCCTCTAAAGATCGAGAATCTTGATTATACTGGAAGAAAGCAAAGAAGGGGCGCACTCTCCTCGTGCATTACCGTGGTAGAAAGGAATTTATCTGAAAATGACAAAAAATATATACTCACAAACCAAGATTCATATAACAAGCTAGGAACCAATGTGACAGTCCAAGCAACCGGTAATCTAACAGCAGGATGTGCTAACGCGTTTCAAGAGATGTACTCCCTTCCTATAGCAAGGAGTACTCAGCCCAAAAGCAACAATAAAACCTCATTAAAGACATCACAAAAAGGGGTTAAACCACCATTATATAAACTAGTAATGAAAAAGTAGGCAGCAAGAATGGCTAAGTTTCTCCAGACATGTGTCCACCATCCACCTCTACCAGGTATTGAGGTTAGAGCCGCTGCCTCTAAACCTCTCCAACCTGGCATGCACAGCTGACTCAAATAACAATGAATCTTCAGGAGGGTCCCTAACCGAATAATAAATATCAGACATCTCTATGTCTGAGCCTGCTGGGGAAGGTGGTGGCAGGTGTTTTAAGATCCTTCAAACAGGGGGAGCTATGATTAGTAGCAAGTGAATCATAAATCCTTGCATAGTAAAAGAAAAAAAAAACTCTGCCATGAGACAGGGAAAGGAATGACCAGATGAAATTTAAAGAGGCTCTGTCTGCCACCAATACAGGTGGATCCAACTGGGATCTGTAGCAGGTGAAAAAAGCACAATAATTTTGCTTAGTTT
The DNA here is from genome assembly GCF_062004578.1 of Staurois parvus. Taxonomy (NCBI): domain Eukaryota; kingdom Metazoa; phylum Chordata; class Amphibia; order Anura; family Ranidae; genus Staurois; species Staurois parvus. The sequence continues at coordinate 7,142,982 of NW_028318294.1, read as the reverse complement.
AGATCTTGCAGAGTACATCTAGAACCCTGGTTAGATGGTTCACTCACAGTGACAGATGTGCTAAATAGCACCGACTGCTGTAATAGAAGGGAAATAGATTTCCCCAACTCCCCCTGAAACTTGCTGGTGTGACATTGTAAATGGTGGGAAAACAAAAGCAATGCTAGGTTACCAGTCGCAGAGAAGTACACTGAAATGCCCCATTATCTCCCTAAAGAAAAACATACACAGGAGGGAATCCATGCTTAGCTGTCAGAAGCAAAGAGGACAGTTTAATGAGAATCAGCATAAAGCCAACATTAGTAACAATGGAGTCTAACTCAGTGCCCAGCCTGTATGTAGAAAATGTAGAAAAGTACAAGTATGTAGAAAAGCTGTTTTCTCTTACTGTACCACAAAATCTTGTCCATTAAGGGACACAGGCGTTTTAGAACTATTCCCTGGAGATCAAGTGCCTTTGGATCAGGGGCGGACTGACCATCTGGAAACTCGGGCACTGCCCGAGGGCCCAGGGTCAGTAGGGGGCCCCATGAGATGCCCCTGGTACCTTTTTCATAGGCTTTTTTGAGTTTGGGCAAGGACACAGGGGCCCCATGATCCCCTATTGCCCGGGGGCCCCATGAGTTGTCAGTCCACCCCTGCTTTGGATTTACACTACCCAATATAGAGAAGTCCTGCAGCAGGTTCCAGCAGGTTCTGCCGACTAATTGTCCAGAGGAAAGAGGAGTACAGGGCGGTCCAGCAATGGAGACTTTCTTCCAAATAGGAAAGAGGGATCTCAAATAAGGCAGCCTGTGACATTGCCGGGCCCGTTCTAAACTGCACATGCACAGAGGATTTTCCGCACATGTGCAGTAAAAGAGGCCACCACTGTTATGGGTGAAAATCCCAAACAGAGTGGCCATACATCAAATCTAAAAGAAGCAGCAGGCCATGAGTAGTGGGCGATGGACCCCACCACAATGCTGCCCATGCCCCCTAACATATGTATGGGCTTTCCCCCCCTGATGGCAGCCCTGCACACTCGTCCCCACGTTATTTCAAAATGCTAGCAGGTGAGTGTAAATTTTGAGGCCTGCTGTAATGTGTGCTAAAGTGGTTGTAAACCTCTGAAATGAAAAATGAACACAGCATATCTTTCTATAGTGTGTACTTGTTTCAATCCAAAGCACCTAGTGTGATTTCTGGCTGCTCCATCCTTACTCTGCTATCTGCTTTGCTCACTTCTGATTGTTTATGCCGACACCAAGCAATCTAGCCCAACTCTCCTCCAGTACACAGCCTGTGGTTGACAGCCTCAGCTATGCATGATTCCCTATAAGACTGTGTAGAGGGGGTGTGGCTATTCCCTTCACTCATGTCTCTGATTACACTTAGCTCCCTGCTCTATGCTGTGCACTGTGACCTCAGATCCCTGCCTCTGTAAACAGGGCACTTTGAATTATTGTGGATAAGAGAGGAAAGCAGAAACAGGCACAACTTATGTAGGAAGATTTGTTTCATTTCCATGTATCACCTGAGGCTAGTCACTTAAGTGAGAAGATACAAGGGTTTACAAGCACTTTAAAGCAACTACTTATAGTCATCATCAGAAGTCTGTGAGACAATGTGTATGTAGGTGCCTACAAGTTGGGCTGTTATGAATGAAGGTAATAGGCTGGGCCCAGTTGGGGAAAGGGTAAATTGAAGCCTACCCTTCACCCTGTATTATATAGTATTTAAATGGGGAGGAAGGCTGGGCCCAGGGTTGTCGGCCTAGAGCCGGAGAGGACCTCATGTGAGAAGAGGTCAATAGGCCCACACCAGATGATGTTACCTGCACCTACCTGCAAAACCACCTGCCCAGGGATTTACTCCATAAAGATTCTACCAATTATGGACTGGTAGCCTGGAACATTTATTCAAAGGGGTGCTTGAGGGTACATGGCATATTTAGAAGAACACGGCCTTTAAAGCACACATGGGGTAGAAGAGGAAAACCACCACAAAGGGTTAATTCGGCAGGAGAGATGGAGAAATGTATTTGCCATGGGTAACTATGAACTGGTGAGAATGTAATGCAACTAGATGTCAAGGAGTGGTACCGAGCTTGGGTGACAGGTACTCAGGCAGCAAGGTGGGTTGGTAGTCTACCTCCCTCCCTAGCAGTCACTTCTCCAAAAAAGAGGACTGGGACTGAACCTGCAATATGGAGACCCCACGTATCCAGCTGCATTGTTCGGGAGAGAGAAGGAGTTAATTGTGTGCATGCATGAGGTCCATGCTATTGCATGGCAGGACCCCATTCTGTCACTGGGAGTGAGATGGCATCTTGATCTGGTGGAGCATGGCATAGGATCTTAAATGCCTCCTAAATGCAGCATTCAAAAATAAAAGGTGTGTAGCAGCATGGGACAGAACATTTTACAGAGGGACTCTGTATGTCACATGACTGCACAATGACTGCACAGTGTACGGCTCATCTCTAAGTCGGGGTAACGCCTTAAAGTTGATCATCTCATGAACATGGCCCCGCCTGGTCTCGGGGCATTGATGAGTTTGTACACCAGAAGTACCCATGTGTGCACGGGCAAGATGTTGTTACATTATAAAAAGACGTTCCAGAACAAGAAACTTCATGGTAGGATCACCCGTCGTAATAATAAGCTGCAGATTGAAACGTACTGAAAATTACATTAGAAATTATATTACCATGATAAAACCTATATAACATTTTAATGTCCAGGTTTACATATACATTGCAAGTTAATGAATGAGTTATTATTTAATTAACTAATATTATGTAGAAGTTTTGGATGCTGGTTTCCTATAGCATAGAGATTTATAGCTAGATAATTGAGTGTAAAGTGCTTTATGATGCATCTGCACTGATTAGTTGATAACAGAGACAGGCGCCTACTTTTTCAGTTTCTGCTTTTTACATTCAGGGAAATGCCTAAAACTTTCTGCTACCATAGCACTGCATGTTTTAGTTTTTTATGTTGTTCACCAATGTAATTGCATTGTTCATAGCACATCCTGTCAATTCTCCAAAATGTCAGATAAAACAATTTTAAATGTCACAAACTGTGCCGTGGTTATTTTCTACAAATGTTTATTTGCTTACTATTCATATTCCAACAAAAGGATCACAAAAGCTTACTTAATTAAATATAAAGTAATGTGCTGGAATATTTAATTATCTATTCTACACCTTACAACTAATGATTATGTAAATGCCTTGCATTTAATCTTGTTCCCAGGAAATTAACTTAATGGCCTTCAACAAATGAGTATTTTGTATGCATTGCAGGACACTTTATCTACATTTCAGCAGTGTGGTATTAGTTTCAGATAATAACATGATTATACAATTTAAAATGTAAATGCATACAGTACTATGCTTTTATCTCACGTATTTTGGAATTCAGGTAGAACACACCCCATTCGCTATACCGCCATTAAAATTTACTGGTAAAAATAGGTGGCTAATCAAAAAGACATTCTGCTGCTGATTTCCTTTGATCTGCCCCATGTAGCATATGACACAGGTACGTAAATCAAAGATATCAGGTTGGTAGCTTTGTTCTCCAGCCAAGAAAGACTGAACCACACTGGGGTGACACATGCAAATGTAGCAATTTTTGCTGCTCCCAATTTAACACATTGCTAACCAAGAAAGTCTACATATTTTCCCTCTTTAAAGAGCAAATTCAGGATTTCCTAAGCCCATCAGTCTTTCTCTCTAGTACCCTAAATACACAAAAATGTGCTGCCCACCCCTGTAAGCTCTCACTTACCTTCCCTGTTGACTATTGCCTCCTGTGTTGGACAGTACACACTGAGTGTCAGGCTGCCCACATATTAGAATTATCATCCTATAGACTTCAATAAAACCTATCCATATAGAAGGACAATGTCCCATTAAAATCCATGGGATGCTAGTGCTCAGGTATTATTATTTTAGGTACTTATATAGTGCCATCAATTTACACAGCGCTTTACACATATATATATATTGTACATTCACATCAGTCCCTAACCCTCAAGGGGCGTACAATCTAAGGTCCCTAACTCACATTCATACATACACATACTAGGGACAATTTAGACAGAATCCAATTAGCCTATCAGCATGTCTTTGGAGTGTGGGAGGAAACTGAAGGAAACCCACGCAGGCAAAGGGAGAACATGCAAACTCGAGGCAGGTTGTGCCGTGGCTGGGATTCGAACCAACGACCCTAGTGCTGCCAGGCGGAAGTGCTAACCATTTAACCACTGTGCTGCCCAGGTATGGGCAGTCAGCACTAGAGATAAGCACCTGTGGGGAGGGGGAATACGGTTAGAATATTTAAGTGGTTAGGAAAGAGGAATAATGTGATTCTAAAAGTTGTATATAAAAAAAACTTTATACTTACCTGCTCTGTGCAATTATTTTGCACAGAGCAGCCCCGGTTCTTTTCTTTTTGGGTTCTCCGCCAGTGTTTTTGGCTCCTCCCCCCAGGTGAGTGCCCCCAATAGCAAGCCTCTTGCTATGGGGGCACTCAACAGACAAGCTCATTCACACCCTAAGTGTGGCTCAGCCCCACCCCCCCAGCTTTCTCTTCATTTGCTCACTGGCTGTGATTGACAACAGCAGGAGCCAATGGCTCCCGCTGATGTGTGAACCAATGAGGAGAGTGACCCAGGAGGGCAGTGGTTCTCAAGCACATCGTTGGATCGAGATTGGGCTCAGGTAAGTATAAGAGGGGCTGAGGGGGGAGCTGCACCCAGAAAGTGTTTAACCTTAATGCATTTTACGTTTTAGGTATGTGTTCAGCTAAAATGGAAAGGATTGAAATCCCTGACACTTTATATATATATTTTTTCTGTGCCATTGTGAGATAGATCTTACCTTACTATCTCAAAGGTGCAACACGATTATTATTATCACTGTTAAACATTACATTTCCATGTCAAAGTTAAAATGTTGTTTCCTTGCATTAGGGCAGCCTGAGGCCATATTGTGCAATGTATATAAAACTGCTCCAAAAATTTAATTCTCTAGTTTTCTTATGGACTTACCCTATTTTTCAGTTGTCTGCACAAAGTTTGAAGTCAAATTTCAGGTTCTCTTCATGTTTTTCTGAAATACTCTATAGGAATATGAATGCAGTATCAGACCCCAGCCAAATGACTGGTCACACTCACAAACTGGTTACTCCAGGGAAATTCCTGAATGAGTAAGTAACACATTGACCCACAGACACTTTCACTCTTGAAGGAAACTTGCCATCAAAGACATTCCCCCAGAAAGCAGAAGACTGAAAACAAAGAGGCTGGGTATCCCAGGTATTGCCAATGACCACATATGGACATGACTATATTCGATCAATGATGATGCAAGGCATAACTATGGCATTATTGACTAAGTATGTGCAGGTACATATTAGGTCAAGGCACTGCTTAAGACCCCCTTTGTTTACGTTCAGCTACAGAGCTGGAGCTGTCATTTGTGGTGAGCAGTCAGCAGAAGTGGCCATGCCAGTGGGCTGGTAGGCACTACAATATGGATCTGCATCACTGGATAATGTGATTCATAATGGGCCCACGCCCCCCCCCCCTCCTATCCATCACTACCATCAATCCCGCCCCGCAAGCCAAAGTCCTTGGCGTCATTCTGGACTCAAACCTCTCCTTCCAACCTCATGTCAAATCACTTACAAACACATGCAGGCTCCACCTTCGCAACATCACCAAAATACGCACCTTTCTTACCCCAGACACTACTAAAATACTCGTACACTCCCTGATTATCTCACGCCTTGACTACTGCAACTCCCTCCTCACCGGCCTACCCCAGTTCAGGCTTTCCCCTCTTCAGACCATGCTGAACTCAGCGGCTAGACTCATCCACCTCGCCAACCGCTCCACCTCTGCCACCCCCTCTGCCTATCCCTCCACTGGCTCCCGATTGCCCAACGCATCAAATTCAAACTACTCACTCTGACCTACAAAGCCATTCACAACACTGCCCCTAACTACCTCACCAACCTGATTCCCAGGTACCACCCTACCCGTACCCTTCGCTCTTCACAGGACCTCCTTCTATCCTGCCCCCTGGTCTCCTCCTCCCACGCACGTCTGCAAGACTTCTCCAGGTCCTCCCCCATCCTCTGGAACTCACTACCCCAATCCATCAGACTGTCACCTTTCCTCCTCACCTTCAGGCGCTCCCTGAAAACCCACCTCTTCAGGGAAGCCTACCCTACCCTCACCTAACTGCCGTTCTCCTTCATTCCTCCTACCACTCCATCCCCCACAGCCACTTCCTCCTGTACCACTACCCCCTCCCTCCTAGATTGTAAGCTCGAAAGAGTAGGGCCCTCTAACCCCTTGTGTGCTGTTTGTAGTTGCTGTAATGTTTCATGTATTGTTCCCCCCTCTATTGTACAGCGCTGAGCAAACCCTTTGGCGCTATATAAACTTGATGTAATCTAATGGATTTTCATTATCACAGCCATATTTGGTCAATAATATCAACCACCATCTTTGCCCACTTCGTTTACACTCAGCCTCTGGCCAGGAATCTCCTGTTCAATAGATGAATGGGGCTGGGTTACATTACTTGTTGCTAGAATGCTGTCGACTGCTTGTTTACTAGCAACCAGGAACCCTGAGCTGGAAGCTGTCATATCTAGCAGCAGTAGTAATATTGCTGCTAAATGTATGATTTCCTGCTGCAGTCAGAGGTTTGGCTCTGTGAGTGGCCAAATATCCCATCTAGTTATCTAATTTGCCAAACACCAACCAGACAAAGGTAGGAGTGCCGGTTCACATATACTGTATGTGGACTGGATGCGGTTTGAACTGCATCCAATCCGCATGACATGTGAAACAACATTGCTTCCTATGGTGCCTGCTCACGTATGTCCGATTTCTGAGCAGTGCGGTCCGGTTCAGGTTCGAATTACAGGCTATTGACTTCTAAGGGAACTGTTTCTAAACTGTAAATATCATCAGTTGTGAAGGGGATATAATCCTGACCTGAACCTGATCTAAACCTGTTCTGAACTTGATGTAAACCTGACCTGGACTGCTGAACTGTATCAATAAGCTGAGAAACCTGAGTTTCAATCCACACTGCACATGGGTCCAAACCCGGACCTCATCCCTATCCAGCAGCAGAGAGCTTCCAGGGTCACAAAAGGGAGGGGAGATTAGTTATAAAATATTTATTGATCTGTCTCTTATTTTTTTTGGTCCCCGGCTTTCTTTTCATTAACCTTGAGTATTACTTGGACTCAGAAGTCTTTGTAAAAATGGTTACACCTAGGTATTTTCAGGATAAAATTTTATAAAGAATTACGATTAAGAGAACCTGCCATTTGTCTTGTTTGGGTAAAGCTGGAATCTCACTTTAAACGTTTGTTCTGAAATTTCCCTATCATGTCTCAGGAATGTTGTTAAGGCAGATTAAAGCAGAAGGGAGCCTTGGGCATGGCAGCAGCCCTACCCTCTCTCATCCCTTCAATTGACATGCATAAGAATGTCAATGAGCAAAGAGAAATCACCTAATTTGCATTTTCAATATGAGCATTACCCTTCTCCTTCAGATGCCAACTGCCTACAAATGCATCTTTCCCTTATGAAGTGTCAGTCAAGTGCCCACCTTTGGGCTTACCTAGTTAACCAGTTTTGTTATCTACCTGGTTTATTGCATAGGAAAAATTGTCGTAGCTAGGCACCCTGGATATCCATTGGGCCCTAGGCACGTGCCTAGGTTGCCTTTAGGATTACCTGACTCCTGATATTTCCAATTAAATCCAACTGCTGAAGTCTCTAGCTCCCTCACCTTCCTCCAGTCTTGCCCATTCTCCATTGGGAAAAAAGGAAAAGAGTATACACTAACAAAATGTAAATGTAAAATGTATGAAAAGTACAACAGGAAGTAACAGAGATTTCACTACCAAACTCCTGAAAAGATAAGCTCTCAGGAGGTGACCTGGCACTTTAGTAATAATAAAATCCATTTGGTATTATGCTGCCCCTTTGAACACCTTATATTAAAATTGTATTATCTGAACACTACTATGCTAAAGCAACAGTGAGCCTTTAAATGTGTGTGTAAGTATGTTCATAGACAGCAATTACTGCAAAGATTGTGTTCCTATTAGGAAAAATGTTCTATTGAAGCACTAGACACTGGTTATAGAGCTGCTAGTGTCGTTTATAAAATGAGCCTGAGTGCTGTACATTATGCCAATGCAATCATAATCTTCATGCGATGATTACAAGATCTAATTTTATTCAATAGGGAAATGCCTGATTGATAAGTGCCGAGGACGCCATGGAGAAATGGAGACAACAGTGCATCTTGACATATTTTGCTCAACTGTAGAGGAATCTGAAGATGAAGAGAAAAAGGCTAACTTGCATCCTTTAGTAGATATAACAAAACAATTGAGATATTTGTTTTATTTGCACTAACGTTACCTTTTTGGGACAAACTTTTGGGTTGTTTTTTTTACTTCTCAGTCAATGCAGTACTTAGATTGTATAAGAAATCAAATGTTGTAGTGAACAGTCTGCCAGACGAATTTGGGTGTTCCCGATTACATTTAAGTCTCTCAAGATCCAAACATCCATTACCAGGGCTTAAGCTACACAAATGATTTTAGGAGCTTAATTATTTTCCTGGAATCACCTACTATACATTTTGATGATCTGTAGGAATCCATTTATTAATCAATGAATATGACTCTTACCAAACACTCTCTGGTGGAGAATTAATCATTGTCATTTAAAATTCATGGACCTGAAGAGTTCTCCTGCAGAGACCCAAAAGTACAGAGGATTAAAAAAAGTGAGTAAAATACTCAAAAAAGCATATGAGGATGGTGTCATCAGTTAAAATGAGAGGTACTATTTTGATCTCAATATCCCGGTATTTTATATTCTTCCCAAAATTTGTAAAGGTCTCACAGATCCACTTTGTAGGTCTATAGTTTCTTGAGCAGACTCGCATACATCCAGACTGTAAGAATACATTGATCTGCTTCTGTAACCTTTTGTAAGGAAGCTCCCCTCATTTTGTAAAGATACTAAAGATGCTCTCATTTCTTTAGAGCAATTAGAATGGTAAAAGTTTTGGTTTCTGTTGACTTGTGATGTCAAATCATTGAACATGAGAGTGGAGTAGGGGCTGATAAAAGAGCTTTTGAGAAATCTCAGATGGATAAATATCCAAGTTTTTGTTGGAAGCCATTAAACTGATCCTGGAAAATAACAAGGTTTGGTTTAAGGGTGCTCATTATAGGCAAATTGGGGGAAGAGGCAATGGGTTGTAAGTTTTCCCCATCCTATGATAACTCTCCTTTAGGCGCACCCTGAAAACCCACCTCTTCAGGAAAGCCTACCTCACCCCCTGCTAACTTGCCGACCTCCTCCACTCTTCCTACCACTCCATCCCCCACAGCTATCTCCTCCTGTGCCACCATCCCCTCCCTCCTAGATTGTAAGCTCGAAAAAGCAAGGCCCTCAATCCCCTCATGTTTTGCATTGTATTGGTATTGTTCTGTCACATATTCTGTCCCCCTTTGTAATGTACAGCACTGAGCAAACTATGGGCGCTTTATAAATACTGTATAATAATAATAATAACTTGCTTATGGTACTGTGGGGGGGATGTCCACATCAACTACAGGGTCAGTTCTGTCCTGGTGACGTGGAAAAGGTATATTTATGATTGCCTGTTTGTCTGTGTGTGTGGGGGGGGGGGTATGGAAGAATCTCTACTGGAATTTATAGCCCAGCTAAACAATTCAGAATAAAATTTAGAATTTCTTGTTATGTGAACTAAGGTTGAGCTGAAATTTCTGGATTTAGTCATCAATAATAACAGACAGAAAACTTGAAACAAACATATACCACAAAGAGACTAAGTGCACTGGGTTTGTCCCTGGGAAAGTTGTCTCCATAGTCCATGAACAGAGGGTATCCCAAAGGGACAATTCCTTATATACAAGTGCAGTTGCACTAGGAAAGAAGTTTTTGTACAACAATCTGATAGTTTGAAGTAGAAATTCCTGGACAATAAATACAAACACAAAATTATTGATAAATCTTTTAAAAAGGTCCCTGATTGTAATAGGAGGGTTTTGTTGGAGAAGAACAGCAGTGAAATAAAAAGAAATTCCTATCCGCATACTCCTGTAGAGTGTAAATAATGATAAGTTTATCAAGGTGATTAGAAAATACTGGCCAATAGTAAGGAAAGACCCCATTCTTAGAATTATTTTACCCTGAAAAGTTTTTATGCCAAAGGGCCCCAACACTGAAAGATACAGTATATTGGTGAGGGGTTTCATACTGGAAAAAAAGTGCCCATAAGGAATTTTCTGACAGAGGAAAAGAGTTGCTGGGCAGGAATGCTGGCTACTGAACCACAGTGCTGCGCAAGAACTGTGGTGCAATTGGAGGTACTAGTTTTAACTGCTTCCGCGCTGCCCCATAGCAGAAATTATGCTACAGGGTGGCACGGGTGCACAAAATCACATATGTCTACAAGATTTTGCAGTTCCAGGTAGGGGGTCTCGGCTGTTAATCACCGGATCCCAGGCCGTGATTACTCTCCAGCACCCAGTGATCGCCAAGTATCTCCAATGGGGGAGAGACCTGGGTATAAACAACACAAATCTCTCTCCTGTCAGCTCCTGCACACTGCTTTGTATGACTCTGCATAGCAGAGCCATGCAAAGCAGTGTGCTTACAGTGGAAAACACACACAGCACACTATGTAACAGTACACAGCACACAGTTAACCCTTTGATCACCCCATATGTAAATGCCTTCCTGCCTAGTGCCATTTATACAGTGTCAGTGCTTTTTATTAGCACTGATCACTGCATTGATGTCACTGGGGATGTCAGTAACACCAAGTCAGTTCACCCCAGTGTCAGAATGCCAGCTGCAGTCCCACATAAGTAGCTGATTGCCGCCATTACTAGTAAAATAAATACCATAAAAATTCCAGTATTATACCACCATTTGTAAACACTATAACTTTCACTTAAACCAATTAATTTACACGTATTGGGGGTTTTTTTCAGCAAAAACATCGAGCAGAATACATTTTGGTCTAAATTTATGACGAAATTTGATTTTTAACAATTTTTTAATGTTTAATAGCAAAAAGTAAAAAATATTGTTTTTTTCTCAAAATTTTCAGTCATTTTTTTTCTTTAGATCGCAAAAAATAAAAAATGCACAGGTGATTAAATACCACCAAAAGAAAGCTCTATTTGTGGGAAAAAAGGATATAAAATTAATTTGGGTGCAGTGTTGCATGGCCATGCAATTGTCAGTTAAAGTAACGCTGCTCCGTATTGCAAAAAATGGCCTGGTCAGGAAGGGGGGTAAATCCTCTGGAGGGCAAGTGGTTAAAGAGGATGTGATCCTCATTTTATTCTGTTTAGAAGGGGTTAACTAGTATTACCTATTAAGGGAGGGATTAATGGATCTGGTTTATGTATAAAAAATGGATAGAGTTTGACTCCCTACCCCCTGATGAAGAAGGTATTTCAACCATCGAAACGCATTGGGATATGGAGCGAGCAGGGGCGGACTGACATTGGCCGAGTTTCCAAATGGTCAGTCCGCCCCTGGGTGGGACTCCAGTTTCTGTGGAAGGAAAGGACCATAACCTGTTGGATTCTGTGAGTGCCGGTTCCAATCAGATGTTACCAGTGGGGAGTTGGTCCCCTTCTGGATGCAGGATAGAATTTGCACTTATGGGTAGCATTTTCAACGTAAATAAAATTTCTTTATGTTTGCACATTTTTTTCGATCATAAGTCCACTGTTACTGCCTTCCATTCAAAATCATCCAATTGTTTACTTATACTGTATGTCAATGGTAGAGGCTTTAAAACCCAAGTCCGGGCCCCCTTTCATCCCCCTCCCCTGGAGGCTCCCTTCCATGTATGCTTTGCTTTGCATTTGCCACTCATTTATTCATAGCATATCCTCGGTCTTCAGGACTGAATGATGCCCTAGGACAGTACAAGAGAAGTACTTTTGGGACTACTTTGGATTGACGTGAGTATTACAGCCAGGCCCAGGGGCGGACTGACAACTCATGGGGCCCCCGGGCAATAGGGGATCATGGGGCCCCTGTGTCCTTGCCCAAACTCAAAAAGCCTATAAAAAAGGTACCAGGGGCATCTCATGGGACCCCCTACTGACCCCGGGCCCTCGGGCAGTGCCCGAGTTTCCAAATGGTCAGTCCGCCCCTGGCCAGGCCTGATTGTATTTTTTTAATCTTGTTTGGGAGGCCTTTCACTTTTAAGTTTAAAAAAAAATATGACCAGAATTGGGCTTTAAGCTTCTTGGAGGGCTAGGACCTCTAAGGCTTTTGCCAAATTAAAAAAAAAATCAGTATCCCCTTTAATAAGTAACAATTATAACACAAACAGTAATGCTGTTTTTGGAAGAAAACTAAACTTTGTAGTCATAATATACAGTATACATAATTTTTCTGCATGCCTAGCATTCATAAAATATTAATACATAAAAGCATGACATTTAAACAAACTATTGAAAGATGGCTCTGATAAGCAATGATGCTTTATTAGATTAGAGCTCTTTTCCCAAGCCAGACCAGGCACAAATATTATGAGTGACGATTTAATTACCTCCAGAATTAAATATTGCATTTTCTCCAATCCTACATCTAAAGTCAATCTTATTTTGTGCAAGATAAACTTTAAATCTCAAACTAATTATTTCCAAATGATCCAAGGAAAAAAAATCGTATTTGAGCTGCTTTTTTTTGTGAAGGAAATCACAAAAGTTTTATTTATTTCATTTTCTTCTTTCTTTACAGGAGATTCTCCGAGCCGTAGGAATTTCAATTAAAAACCGCAGGAGAGGAAGAGAATATGTCAATGAAACCACAGACTTGTAAGTACTGCATACCAGTTTGCAAACAAACTCAGCGAGGACTCCTGGAAGAAACACACTATTACTGTAAATTTAAACTCAATGCGCTCAGCTGAAGGTGACTGTCCTAGTGCGATGTTTTATGGTTTTTAGAATTCCGCTACATTGTTGTCCGGGCTGCTCTCAATGCATACTGACAAAAAGCCTATTTTATTTATGAAACTTTAATCAAGTCCTGGAGAAACTGGGTTTAATGGATTGTTGTTGTGCCGCTAAAAGGGAACAATGGCAGATGTCACAGATGAGACGCTGAAAGCAAAATTAAATTTTATGTGTGATTCAGAGTTTGAAAGTTACCGTCTTCGGGAAAAGAGGGAAATGATGCCACCAGAAATTACCGTCACCCGAAATTACCACCACCGTGAGAAAAGACATCTTCCATTACCATCTACTGTCAGGACTAACCCCACCTATAACTTTTATTCGCAACAACAATTATATTAAGCGATTACCAACAACATTTGGAGATTGGTTCATCTATATTGCCGTTGTTCTTTGGTTATAAGCTAGAAGACATATTCAACTGTGGTAAAGGATCAGCTCACCCAAAATTGATGTTTTGGACACATAGTGGTCTCGAGGTAAACATTGATGCTATGTTTTATAGTAAGATAATATCTTTGATGCATCTGATTAATGTTAATATTGGTAACTGGTTCTCAAATGTTATGCAATTGTCATCATTGCAGTGACGCTGTTTTGCACAATTCGTATATAATTTTCATTAAAAAAATTATAGTTAAAAAAAATAAATTGATGTTTTGGGTATAAGTGAAGCCTGGTAAGCTGAATCAGCTCTTGGTGTTCTGCCCCTTTCTCATCTATTTTTTATGTATTGTATTAAACTGCATGAGGTTATCATGTTTCTATTATATGCTGACATCTAGTGGAAGTTTTGGGCCACTACCACTTGGGTCACTGCTATGATATTGGTATCTTTCTTTGTCCTCCACTCCTGTTTAGCACTAGTTAGTTCAGCCATAACTAGACCCATTGGTGTATTTAGGTTTTGTGCTGTCCTAGGCAACGCAAAAATTGTCTGCCCCCACGGACACCGACCAACACCAACCCGCCCCCCCCCCCCTCTCGTGGAGAAAGTGGAGAAAGTCTGACATTTACCAACAACACCCCTGCCCCCCACCTGCGACAGCCTTCCACTACCCCCCCGGTCATAGAGAGAAAGACATTCATCTCTGGACATCCCCAGGAATGAGAGTCAGGCTTTACATACACCATTAAGCAGCCCGCAGCCTCTCTCGGATCCCACTTGGTTCCCATAGAGCACTTGTCCCTTCTTTCATCCCTTCTTCTTGAAAAATGCTGCCCTAGGCAAGTGCCTTGTTTGCCTTGTGGTAAATATGCCCCTGACATGTTCCCTCAGTCAATGCTAGTATTCACAGAGACAGGGCTCAGGAAAACGAATGTCTTATTATACTTCAAAAGACTAGAAAAGTACCCTCTGTTCTGCAATTAGCAGAAGTAAAATTGCATTGGATTCAAATTGTGTATCTTATTGAAGAGTTAAGCTGCCTGTGGATGGTGATAAGTCAGCAGGTAACCATACAGTGCAGACCAGGTCTAAGGGGGTATGACAATGCATAAAACAGCATTAGAAACGTAATAATTGGTTTCCTCTTATATCTTGGATACTTAAGTTCTTCCCATATATAGTCGGTTTATTAATATTCTGTAGCACAATGTCCTATGATGAGGACATATTAACCACTTCTGGCCCAGCCACTATGCGTTTCCTGTAGACAGGTGGCCTGGCTGTGCTAGAATACCTACATGTACATGATCCAGCATTTCTGGGTATAGGGCTTGAGTGTGCACACCCCTTGCTCAACTTGTGCTGTTATTCTGTGATTTATGGCCGGGACCTGCTGATCGGCTTAGCAAATCATGGTGCAGAGCCCTGTTTTACTATCAACACAGGGCTCTGTACAGAGAGCACGTGTATTAGTAAAAGCACATATTACACACATTACAGATTGTTAGGCACACAGTTAACCTTTGGATTGCCTATAGATAGTTAACAACTTCGCAGCCAGTGTCATTAGTATGGTGACAGTGTACAGTATTAGCACTGATCATTGTATTAGTGTCACTATTGATGTCAGATTGCCCACCTCATTATTACAGTCCTACTATAAGTCGTTAAATTCCACCATTACTAGTATAGTGTCTTAGCTGTGTAAATTCCAGCATGTATCCCATAGTTTGTAGATGCTATAACTCTCACGGAAACCAATTACTATACACTGGTTGGGACTTTTTTCTACAAAAGACATGTAGCAGAATACACTTTGGCTTAAATTTATGAAGAAATTAAATTTTTTTTATTTTTTTACATTTGATATGTTTTAAAACAGAAAGTATTGTTTTTTTCACAATTTTAGTTATTTTTTTCATTTATATAATACAAAATAAAAAACGCAGTAGTGATCAAACACCATCAAAAGAAAGCTCTATTTGAGTGAAAAAAATTATATAAATTTAATTTATGTACAGTGTTGCATGACTGCACAATTGCCAGTAAAATAGCGTAGTGCCGAAAAATGCCCTGGTCATGAAGGCAGTAAAACCTTCTGGAGCTTAAGTGATTAATCACTATAGCACCAGGCCTTTCTTGACACTTTTTGTTAACATGTAAAAATCAGTATTTTTTGCTAGAAAACTACTTAGAACACCCAACAAGTATTTATTTTTAAAGCAGAGACCCTAGAGAATAAAATGGTGGGTGTGGCAATTTTTTATGTCACACAGTATTTGTGCAGCGTTTTTTCAAACGCAATTTTTTAGAAAATGTTTTTTTTTGAAATTTTGATGCACAGAATATATTTTTTTTGGTAAAATATTATGCAGAGTAAATTGATACCAAGAATGTCATGTTTTAAAATTGAATTTTCAACAAACTGTAAATTTTATTATCCATAGGCAACACTTCAAAAGTCTTTACAGGCTACTACTTCAGATTTACACAGGAGGTCTGGTGCTAGAATTACTGCCCATGACCTGACATTCACGGTGATACCTCACATGTGTGGCATGATCCCTGTTTGCACATGTGAGGGACCAACACATGCGTTCACCTTTGCATTTGAGCATAGGAGGGAAATACCCTGTGATAGCAATAGGCAGTGACAGGTACCCTTTACTGAGACATCTTCTGGGCTCAGTTAGACCCCTTATCTCTCCTCTTCAAAGTTTTGGATCATAACAAGATAATCCAATGCTTTTTCAAACCACTAAGAGATTGTTTACGTCGGGCGAATCCGGACTAATTGCTTCTGGTTTCCTAGACCATATAGCTGATCAGAGCCGTTTCTGTCTTCCATTAAGTATATGGCAGGGGCAGACTGACAACTCATGGGGCCCCCGGGCAATAGGGCATCATGGGGCCCCTGTGTCCTTGCCCAAACTCAAAAAAGCCTATGAAAAAGGTACCAGGGGCATCTTATGGGGCCCCCTACTGACCCTGGGCCCTCGGGCAGTGCCCAAGTTTCCAAATGGTCAGTCCGCCCCTAGTCTATGGTCATACGGTGGAACTACTGGCTGAACACTCAGGACTCCCGGTGGGATGGGAGAGCTTGGGAGAGCCACAAAAGGTGGACGAAGGGGGGACATCCCCTCCCACTGTTTGTAAAAACAATCCATTAGAGCTATGGGGCTCAAGGCATCAGTGTGCCTAGGCACAGGAAATGCACTGGTTTTTAGGAGCAATTTACAAGAAAGGTAAGTCTTTTAAGAGTACTGTTTAGACATAATTAACATTTACTGATCTCCAAATGTTATTTACTGTATATGTATAAAATAACAAATCTCCACTTTTTTTTCTGGATTAATTGTTACAAACTTTTTGCTGTTTTATAGTAGACAGCATTTACTTTCCAACCTTTATTTAATGGCAGAATGGAGAAAAGATGGAAGCTCACACTGAGCTCATTGATCTTTACAAAGGTTTGTTGAGATAGCAGCAATAGTCATGCAGGTGATGGAGCAGAAAAAGAGGAATGTGGAGCATGCTATACTAAACTCTGGTAGGGTTTGATACCTAAATTCTGGCATAGTTCAGAGGTGCCAAGAGAAAAGGACTGGGTAGAGAGAGTGAATCAGATTAGTAGGATGGAGAAATTGTACTATATCCAAGAAGACAAGATGGAGGTATACAATAGGAGATGGAAGAAATGGGAAGATTTTGTACATAAAACGAATATATGTGAAGCAATGGGAAGTGATAAGTGGAGTTACTTGTTTTTTTAAGGGAAAGATGTAAGAGAGAATTGCAGAGTGGGTGGGAGGTGGGATGTGGTGGGGAGGAGGGGTAGAGGGAAGGGATATAAAAAGGGGAAAATAGAAGGAGATAGGATTAAGAATTTTATATGTAATATGAGATTGCTGAAGAAATGTTTTGTTATGTTTTTTTCTTTTTCCCTTTTATATATATATATATATATATATATATATATATATATATATATATAAAATTAATAAATATTTGAATTAAAAAAAAATAAACTCTGTTTGACTACCCTAAAACAGTAGTACGAATGTGTATGATACATTTTTTTCATACCAGGCAATTTGTATTTAATGTTTATGGATCTTTTAAGGCCTACTAAGGTTTGATCCCAAACCACACACTTAGTGATGAAGTAGGGCATTGTAAACGATGCTTTTTGGTCTTTAGTGGTGCATGGTATGGTGAGGAGAGCATCACTAGAGCTAAATATGCCCCTTTATACAGGTACAAAAAGGTTAGAAAAAGTTTGTTAGTGCCTACTAAATCACTGTAGTATCATAGGTGATAAAAATTTACAAGAAGCCCAAACTGTTAAATAGTACATTTAAAGATTCTGTCCAAGTGAACCACTATTTCCTCAAACTGCTACAGGTTTAAAGTTCAGGCACATAGTAGTACCTGCAGAGTACCTGCAGCAGCATTCCAGTGTACTGTTGTTGTGTTGCGCCACCCTCAGAGGAGCTGCTTGATTTGTTTGGGACTTCTTGCCCTATTCTGGTAATGACCCATCTTGACATCCAAATAGTATTATTATTATTATTATTAATAATAATAATAATACATTATTTTTATTATTAAATAACATTACATAATATTAAATAATATTAAATATTATTATTATTATATAACACTGATATGTCTGGAATTGTTGAAATGTACTTTATTGAACAGGCAAAAGCCATAAAAAGTAAGGGTGTGTTAGACAGCTGAATAACAGCAGGGTGAATACTGTTTGATATGTGCTACAGATTACTAAGATAATGCTATTCGATACCCACAGCCACCTATGAAATAACTGGCCCTGAACACACTAGGCTGGCATAGGGGACCAACACTAACCCGTAAAGCAGTACAAGGAGAACATCAAATACGGCAGTGCAAATAACTGTACAAACAGTAAGATTACAGAAACAAATTATATAGAGATAATAGGACCATTTAACACAGTATGAGTAACAGGCACAGTAATGTTCAGGTGAATAGCAACTGTAAGGCCTATATAGAAAGCAAACACCATGACTAGACCACTGGTCAGTAGGAATACAGCTACAGTCCTGCCAGTGTTGGGGTCCTTAACTAATGGTGGAGCATTCACTTTAAACAGAGAGAGAGGGCAGGGCTGTGTAACGGACAGGTAGACCTAGTGGCAGGGTAACGCACTGACTGATGACAACCACCACCAACAGACCGAAGTCCCTCAGGGCGCGGAGTCTAAGTCCCAGGCTGCCCTTCACCAGGGCCCCTGATGGTGGAGATAGACTTGACGCAGCCAGGAACCAGGTCGCAGCTCCCGAGACACCCCGGCTGCGGTAATGGCCGCCGCCAATGGTGTGAGCTGGTAGGAATGACAATAGCGTAGTCAGGCAGGCCGGGTTGACAACAACGGGACAAAACGGTACAGAACAGTAGACAAGAATCACAGGTCACGGGCCGGGTTCAGCAACGGAAGGTCAGATCAAAGGAAAACACAGAGAATGGTCTAGTCACAAGCCGAGTCAGATTCCAGGAGAGTCATGAGAGTATACACAGAGCTGTAGCAACACAAAGACACAAGACACAAGTGCAAAGAGCATGTGCGGATCACAGGCTTATATGTACTCAGCCACACCCCTCTGGGGGATGGACCTCAGAGACCTGAAGGCATAAAAGACTCCCACCATGCTCTGCAGAAAACCAAGATGGACGCCAGTACATGAAGCTGCACAAACTCTGGGAAAAGGTAGGACCTTGACAGATTTGTAATCCACTGGGAGTATTTAAAGCGATATTAGTTTTTTTTAATTTCATGGAGGAATTATCATGATAGAGAAAACTGAGGGTGAATATATGGGGAGATGTTGGTGAAGGAAGAAGAACTCTGTAGTGGAACAAGTAATCTGGCTCTGCCAGGCTAGATTCTGCAATTACTGCAAAAGCCAGGAAGCTAATAGGTGTCAGTTCACAAAGCCCCATTAGTTATTGCACATGTGCTTGATATTTCAAATAATGTACGGTAATAAAAATCGTACATGAATTATGTTTTTGTAGATTAACACAGACTGTTGGTTTCATTATTGGAGACCAGAAAAGAAACTGCGCCAATGCTTAAACTGGGATCTCTTTTTGTTAGCAGACTTTATTTAATAGACAAGATTTCCATAGCAACTGATCAGAAATCTTTTTTTTTATTATTATTCTGGGCATAGAAGTCATTTATTCTAAATATCAACACACAAAAATAAGTACAAAATGAATACCATCTCCAGATAATGTACCACCAAACCAAAGCTCAATACAAAAACCTTGCCACTTCCTTATTAACCTTTACTTTAGCTTTGTTGAGCTTGTCCAAAGAATAAGCCAGCCGCCAAATGGTCGTGGCCACAATGTCAGACCACACTAAATTGGTCCCAAGTAAAAAAAAAACAACCACAATTGCAAAAATTTGAATTTGACATACCTAATCAACTTGCATATGTAATGCATACATAGGTCATTATCCTCAGCTAGTATGAGAGAGCCATCCATGGGTCTTTACACTCTAGCAAAATGGCAACATTTGTCAAATACCATACCTGGGACACCAATCCACATCAATCCTTTGGGCAATGGCATACCTGGGACACAGTCTATCTTTTCCTTACCTCAACCCACCTGGCATCCCTAAAAACAAAATATGGGCAAGTATCCACATCAAATATTCGGATGCCCCTGAAAAATAAGAAAAAAATACAGCATCCTAGCACAGTGCTGTACACTAATCACTCAAAGTACAAACAAAAATTTGGCAAAAAATGTCCATAGTATTAGAAAAAAGAGAAATGCACAAAAGAAGAAGACCTACCAATCTCCCCAGTTACAACAGCTTGGGATAGAAATACAATGGGAATCTTTGTGATTCTCATTTCCCAATGTTGGACAATTCGGTCCATCTAATTGCCTCTGTAGCTTCCCCTATTTTAAAAAAATGCAAAGAAAGCCATCACAAAGGCTGTCCAGACAAAAGCCAACTCATATTCTGAGGAGCAGATCATTTCCAAGTGTCACAAAACATCTGGAGAGAACAGGGCAGTCTGTGTCCTAGACTAAATGCCCCTATGATAACCATTCATGGACTGCTTAATTAGAAAATCCTTAGTAATGTCATCAAGTTTGAACAGGAAAGCCAAGCTGGCTAACTTACAATTCATCAAGGACACAGAAATAGTTTTAAAATGCTTTTTAAAATTCTGACCAATAAAGTACAGATACATTTGTTCTTTTTTCCTAAAAACAAACCCCAACCACACTCAACAAATTATTCTATTCCCAGCCAAACTTTTGATATGTTCCACAAGTGACTATGACAAGGAATTCCATGCTGTTATAAATAACCTGTACAACCCCCATGTAATGACAGTTTCATTTCTGAAACCCCATAAAGCCACAACTAATACAATAGGGATCAGCTTCAACAGGATGGGATGCCAAAGAAGCCATTCTTCTGAGCATTTCCCCTTGCTCCATCAGCCTTGAAAATACATTCTGTAAACTGTTGTCAGTAAACAATTCTAAATTAGATACTGCCTTATTTGTCCAAAGGGATCAATCATTTTAGGACCCCAGAAAAATCTCCCATACCTTTATTTCATCCCAAAGGTATTTTCCAAGCTTTAACATCAGCAGTGGCTGCTGACAAATGTCTGCAAAAAACATGCCCCATCAGCATTATGCTGCAGACTAACAGTACACCAAAAAATTTAAACATATGCTGCACTGTGGCCAGCATGGTCACATAAATTGCACCCTTAGAGGCCCAATATATGGGAAAGCATCTAGGTAATGGATAATGAAATCAAGTCCAGTGACATCTTTGACAGCCTAATCTTAAAAAAAGGAAACAAAAAAACATTGCAAACAAGAGATTGCACAGCCAATGTGTAAACAGAGGTCAACGAAATATTGGCCTTGCAACTGGCAACCTTCCAAATAAAAACTATGAGTATTCTCTGAAAGCAAGCAAAATGCAGCCTCAGTGTTCATTCGTGCCAGCAGCAAATCCCTACTATACCTACAAACCCATACGGCTGCCTTATCAAAAGATGTACACAAGAGAGCTCTTGTATTAATCTTCCTCCTACAACTGACCACTGGACACCTTCCTTTTATACCTCAATTAGGGCACTACAGTACACCAGAGGACTTCTGGATGTGTCTGTTTTGCCCCTCCTCCTTTATCACAAATGTTCTTTCCCCCCACAGTTCAAGCCATATAGATTATGAATCACACACAGATTGATCAATCTGTTAGCCCAATCTATTCTATGTTTCCTCTTCTCTCCTTTTCTTTCTTTCCTACTTTTTCCTTCTTTTTCTCCTCTTAAATACCCTCGCCTTCCCCTTTACATACAAACCATATTTTTTGGATTCCAGTATGTATTTTCAATGGGTTTATTACACCCCATAGTCCACTCTCTTGGTAGCATTGACAGAACACATCACTGGTCTCCAGGTCAATATATATGTCACTTACCATCACTTTTAATATGTGTCACCTTTATGATTTCTGTTGGCTATGGATTTGAATGTTAACACATGATGTACTGGAACCTTTACTTGATACTTTTGTGTTTTACGCTTTCTTATTGGAATTCTGTTTAATTTTAATTTCAACAAATACATATTCAACCTAAAAGATGTGCACAAATTCAGATCAATAGCATTATTCTCTGTATCTTTCATTGGGTAAGACAAATGGTGGGTGACCCAGAACATCTTCTCCAAAACCATATCCAGAAGAAAAATAACTACATTTTGAAATGAAGGAGATTCATATGGGCTGGCCATCCATACCAATGCTACATCCTTCAGTAGTTCTTCAAAACAAACCTCAGGATACAGGCAAGCAACTTTCAAATTGTTAGCCTTGGGAGAAATGAACTAGGGTTGGCAAGAGATCTGAAATCCTCTCAAAAAACATTCCAGTAAGGCTTTGTAGTCTCCCTATTATCATACCTATTCAGAAACTCTAAATTACTTTTGCACCCTCACGTGTTTCTTTAGTTTTTCCAACGCTGTCTGATTTTTTCTTTCTGTGAATAAAACACTAAGACCAGGAGTGTGAACTACTGCAACTCGGACACTGCAAGTTCCTTGACTGAACTGCCAACAGTACTTGTGTTTTAAGCCTGGTTGTGAGGTGGTCACAGTATTCCCTGCTTCACCATGAAAGGACCATAAGTTACCCTGGGCCACAGGCATTCCCTTATCCAAAACAATGAACAATGTTCAGGGGAATTTCCCTCACTGGTCAAGATTGTAAAGGCCTTAAGCCAGTTTGCAAATGTAAGGAGTATTAAACAATAATGTCATTTTTCTTCCTTTTCACTTTCATCCAATTTGACCTTATTTAGGTTAAACTTTTGCAACAGCAGTAAGGATGTACCATTCCATATTCACTTTTTTACATTTGTTTCAGATGGGCCCTCAGTGCATAAGTACAACTCAAATTTAGCCAGATAAGCCAATAAAATCTTATTGCCTTCTTTAGCCACTATTTTGGCTTTGAACCCTACACCAGTTGTGCCAGCTGGTAGAGCTGTTGCTAGATTAGGACCACTCAAACACCCTATCTATGGGTGGTGAGATCAGCAAACCTGTGGGTCACAGATGCTGGTCTACTGTAAGATACAGTCTCTAACCTAGAGTACTTAGTCCAAAAGGCCATTCAAGCTGCCGCTGAAGAGGATGCTAAAATTGTAGTAATCCTAGATTTACAATGCATTGAAACATTCCTCAATCCAGCAACTAATCTCTGAACTATAGCCACTGTAGCCAGCACTAGCCACCCCATCTTAACTGCTGTAACAGAAGATGATGTGGACAGATTAGCCCCCAAAAGATTCAGTCCCCACACTAATAGAAAACTGACCTCGGTCCATCCAGCTACACAGCCACTTCTTTGGACCCCTGCATTGAAAGCCCTTCCTTAGGAACCCTTTCTCCCTCTTCAGAGCTGCTAAGCTCCTCTTCTGCTCTCTTATGTAGAAGCAGTAGTGCCCCTGTGTAGAGACTTTTAGTCTCAGCAGTAATACATGCTGGACATGAACTAATGTTATCGGTGGCCACAACACTGGATCTCTTGCCATTTCCAATCCACCATCCCACATTGTGCACTCTGTGACTCTGTCCAGCTGGCAGATGCTGCAATCAGGTCCTAGGAGGAGATGATATAAGGGGTTGAATCTGACCTCTGCTTTTCCTAGGAAGGGCCCTGGCCACAACAGTGGACTGGACAGCACCCAACGGAACAACTAACTTTTGCCAAGACACACTACCAACAGGGTGAGTATCTGCAGAGATGGCAGCAGGGTCCAGGGACATAGCAAGCTGGGCCTGGGAGTGTGTGGCAGCAGCTTTACTCCTGCCTGGCTTTCACCTAGGATGGGAATTCCTCCTTGCCCTGATACCAGAAGAAGCAGGTGTTTGCTTAGATGGTGGAGCAAGAGGGTCCCTTGCAGGGGCTTCCAGAGTAGCAAGGAGGTATTACATCAGGGCTAAGGATCTCAGGAGGCCTAGACCTCATTGAATGTACAGTATGGGCTAGTGAAGAAGGTACCTGCAAGAGCCCTGAAGCACATCTGCAAGCTTGGCCTGAAGCTATTGGGGGCCATTCTTGAAGGCCATTCACCATTGCTACCCATACATGGTTGCTGTTTTGTCACAGCTGGGGAATCTCATCCAAGGCTGGAAAAACGTAACTAATCATCAGACAAGAAGTGCCCTCCTCCCAGTACTCCAGGACACAAATTCCAAAACCCCACCACTCCAATCGGGTAAATGTGATTTTTTTTTTTTAAACCTAAACATTTTAACCTTGTCCTGACCTAGCCTTTCCTGCAAGCCTCAGCCATGTCAGCTTTAAATTTACTTGCACTTTGAGCTCCAGACCTAATTTTGAACATACAATAGAGGTTATAGAGTGACAACAGAGTGAAGCAGTGTGAAGTAATGAATTAAGAGTGGATCTGTAGGCAGTAATGCAGGTAGTGGTATGCAATATACAACATACAGCACAGTGTACAAAGCAGTACAATGTGGAGTATATATCACTCAGTGTAGAGGGTGTGTATGGTAAAAAATGTACAGTACACTTCGAGAAGCAGAATGGTTTTTAGTATTAGATTTAAAGCACAGAGTATATAAATTACACTGTGGCCCATCTAGTGTATAGAGGAGTGGTGTGAAGTGCAAAATGTGCTGCTTGGGGGAAGAGTGGAGAAGTTTGGAGATTAAGATATAAAATAAGCAAAGGAGAGGGCGAGAGGTGTAAGAAGATGTGCACAGATGAGAAGGGTGGGAGGCCTGACTAGCTTCAAACTGAGGAGAAATTTCATTAGGGGAGAGATCTGAGAAGCAGCGCGTAGAAGAGAAGGTTCAGAGGTCTGCTGAATCACACAAAGAAGAAAGGGGTGAGGGGGTTCTAGGAATTGCACACATAAATAAGGAGTGAGCGGTCCCAGAGGAGGATGAGAGGTGTAAGAAGGTGCAGAAAAGAGAGGGATGAGAACTCAAAAGTGTAGCCCACTTTTCCATCTCAGGGAACTACTGCTGAAAATTACTATTTCTACAGCTCATGATACATCAGAGTGATGGCTTGTGGGAAGAACTCCATGCATTTAGGGTCACTGGGAAGAATTACCCCTTACAAAAAGCTACAAATATCAATGGAGTCAGTGGGAACTTATCTGAGAGGCAGAAATTGCTAATTGCTCAAGGAACCCTTAGCAACCTCTGAAGGAGCCTTTGGGTTCCATAGACCCCTTATAGAAAAACCCTGGGTTAAAGTTTTGAGGGGGCCAAACTTAGAGGAAAGAGGTGAAAAGTCTAAACAGCCATACACAGAGGAGAGGCGTAAGAGGCATGAGAAGTCACACAGAGGAGAGGAATAAAAGGCTTAAGGGTTCAAATACAAAGGAGAGGGGTGAAAGGTCCCAGGACCTGCTCTCAGAGTAGAAGGGTGTGAGGTCCCAGAAGTTTCACTCAGAAGAAAGGGATGAGAGGTCTCAGGAGATATGTTGGGGATCAGTTGGTGGCATATGTTCTCCTGGGAGTAGGCCTAGATTCAGTAGAGTAGACTCTGCATGCAGGGGGGCAAATCTTACAGGTGGAACCTGCTCCTTATAACTAAAGTCGGGCTTGTGGCAAAATCTTCCACCAGCAAAACAAGAATTTGGCTTTAAATTAAATACAATGGGATGGAGCAGACGAGAGGATGAGAAAGGTTATGATGATAATAGATGCACTCTAATACTTCTTTTCTCTCTGACTTTAAATGAAAAAAGGCTGCTTTGCAGAAGAATGACTTGGAGATGACATTTTATCTGACACTACTTTGCACATATATAGTTTATTTAGCTTTGTGCTTATATTTTTTCTTTGTCACATAGAAATCGGTCGAGCTAACTGCAAGTATTTTAATTTAAAATCCATTAGCATTCCACATAATTAATTAGACGTTTACACTTCAGTGGTTTTGGTTTCCCTCAAGAAAACGCGGCACACAAAGTATAATTTGATTTAATTTCTGGTCTACATTTAATCTACCTGAAACAATATTATACCTTGGGGAATGAATTAACATCTTAGAATTGTACAGTTTCCATATTAATGCCCAAAACAAAGATAGTATTTACTGCAGATGTTCTAACATTACTGGTATTATAAAGCTTACAAATTACATTGACCTAGAGGGCGACTTGTAAGGGTGCTAGAAAGCAGATGTAACAATTCATAAAAAGAGGAGGTAAAAGATGACATATACCATTAGGATACAGAGTAAGGCTGTGAGTACATTAAATTATGCGATATTTAATTCAAGTTACTCGAGGAGTTTATGCATACCTCCCAAATTTCTAAAATGAGAAAGAGGGACACAATTTTAGCATAAATTATGCTGGAAAAAGACACACCACTGCCATGCCCACAGTTACCATAAATAATTAATATGCAAAAAATGATTGGTTGAACCTACAAATGCTTATTTACTTCTTTTCATAACTACTTTTCTTTTACTCTGGTTTTTCAGTATCACAAATGCAATACTTTCAAGATTTTAGTGGACTATAAGACTTTGGAACTAAAGGCAAAACTATTTTTGTAATTTTTAATATGAGAGTTTGCACTTTTGTGAAGTTTTTATTGCTGTCTGGGTCCCTGCTAAGTTTGTCCTGATTACCATTGTTATTGGAAATCCAACATTTTAGAGTTGTTGCTAGAACAATGGGGACACCAGTTCAGATGACAACTGTCTAAAAGGAAAAACTCTGGGTTGAGTATTGAGAAACATCTAGTACAAAGGTCATGCCACTCAGAGGTCTTTTTAAATGTTTATTGGTTAAGAGCATCAAATACAGAGAACCGCTGTGGATGTCAATGTTAAGTTAACGGCACCTCAAAAACGTTTCACAAAGTGCACTGCGATTGGCTGAATTGGATCACATGGGTGTAAACAAATATGCAATCCAATTTCAGTGCAGAAAAAAAAGGGTCCTGCCCCTTTCCTGTCGGTGTGGTGTGTGATTTGAGCCACACAAAATGAATGGCTCAAATTATGCTGCAAAAGAATAGCATGCGATTTGAACAGGAATGTGGTGCAATTCCTGTCCGAGTCACATGCGATTTTCCACAATGGATCACTGTGAACCAGTCCTAAAGGTTCCTTTACTTCGCCATCCTGACAGAGTACCACTTTTATCTTGGGATTATTACCTTTTGAGGTCAGTTCTACTCAACAATATATATATTCACTACATTCTTAAAAGTATTGGGATGCCTGCCTTTACACGCACATGAACTTTAATGCCCCCCCAGTCTTAGTCCGTCGGGTTCAATATTGAGTTGGCCCACCCATTGCAGCTATAACAGCTTCAACTCTTCTGGGAAGGCTGTCTACAAGGTTTAGGGGTGTGTCTATGGGAAGGTTTGACCATTCTTTCAGAAGCGCATTTGTGAGGTTAGGCACTGATGTCAGACATTTGGTGTGCCCTCTTTCTCCTTTTTCTTGTTGTAGTTACTACAGGACAACCCCAGTCCTAGAGGGTAGCAAGGCCTCATGTGACTACCCGCTCTTACACTGAACCAATACTTATGCGCAGGAGAACACAGGAGAACGGGGGCCATCCCCAAACTGTTCCCACAAAGTTGGGAGCATGATATTGTCCAAAATGTCTTGGTATGCTGACACCTTAAGAGTACCCTTCACTGGAACTAAGAGGCCAAGCCCAACCCCTGAAAAACAACCCCACACCATAATCCTCTCCAACTTTACTCTTGGCACAGTGAAGTCAGGCAAGTACGGTTCTCCTGGCAACCGCCAAACCCAGACACGTCCATCAAAGTGACAGACAGAGAAGCATGATTCATCACTCTAGAGAACATGTCGCCACTGCTTTAGAGTCCAGTGCTTTACACCACTGCATCCGATACTTTGCATTTCACTTGGTGATGTACGGCTTGGATGCAGCTGCTCGACCATGCAAATTCATTCCATGAAGCTCTCTACGCACTGTTGTTGTGCTAATCTGAAGGCCACATGAAGTTTGGAGGTCGTCAGCTATTGACACTGCAGACAGTTGGCAACTTCTGTGCATGCGCTGACCCCGCCCTGTCATTTTATGTGACCTACCACTTTGTGGCTGATTTGCTGTTGTTCCCAGTTGCTTCCACTTTGTTATAATACCACTAACAGTTAACCATGGAATATTTAGTAGGAAAATTCACGGATGGAGTGCACAGGTGGCAACCTATTATGGCACTACGGTTGAATTTACTGAGTTCCTGAGAGAGACCCATTCTTTCATAAATGTTTGTAGAAGCAGTCTGCATGCCTAGATGCCTGATTTTTTTACCTTAATGCAGAAAATGCATTAAGGTAAAAAAAATCCCTTAGCCTTTACAACCAATATAACTGACAAGCCTCGGGGGCGGTCTCCTGAAATGCATAACCACACCCATCTGTCTTTCCTTACAGAAAAGATGTCTCCAGACCTCCCTGGAGTTCCACGCACTGGAATATCATCTTTTGGAGGTGCCTTTTTACAGTTACTATCCTCCCACCTGCACACAGGGCCGGCTGATTTCTGAGCAGAATGGCGTCCTTATGAAGGATGTATTATGTGTGTTCACCCTCTCCTACTTATGTGAGTGGCCTTTTTTCTGCATTTAATATTATTAAAGTTTGTTAATACTGCACTAGTTCCTTTGGATCAGCTCAAATGAACTCTTTAAACTTAAATCAAATCTGGAGTTAGGCTTTAATACTACGCCTCTGTTTAACACTGGCATTTTTGTAATTGTTAGATGCAATTATAGTATTAAAAAAAAAATAAAATAATATAATAGTAGTAATAATAAAAAATAATAAAAAATACATATATATATTTATATATAAAATGTTTATATATACATATATACAGTATATATATAATTATAATATATAAATAAACAAATATATATATATATAGATATATATATCTATATATATAGATATATATATATAACATTCTTGTTTCACTTGTCAGACTATGTTAAAAAAGAGATTAGAATTTTTGTTAAAACAGTGTATTAAATGAAGTCCTTATACAGCATTAAAACAGTAGTCATAGAAATGAGTTTACAGTGGTTGTAAAGCCTGAAAGTTTTTCACCTTCATGCATTCTGTGCAAAAAGGTAAAAAACCTTCTGCACAGTCTGGAGGATAAGATCTTTTTGACGGTTGTCCCTTCTCTTATTTTGCCCTCCCCACTTGCTTCCCTCCCCCCCCCCCTTTTTTTTTTTTTTTTTCTCCCCCTCTTCTTCTTTCTGTCCCCTTTTTTTTTTTTTTTTTCTTTCTTTCTCTCGCCTTCTCTTTTCTTTTCTTTCATATGCTTTTACACGTTTTGGACACTTTTTCCGATAGCACACTGAGTATGCGGTCAGCATCACCTCCCGCAATTCGTTCGCGGTTCCCACGACAATTACTCCTACATTCGCACAATTCCACCATCGTATTCTGTAGTATTGACTCTCACATAGGCATCGTACTTGCTCTTCTCCCCCCTACAGATTTTTATCGCTAGACGTTATGGTGGAAGGCCAGACGTCTCTTTATTTTTAGCACTTGACAAGCATAACTAAATATTGCAGGCACAACCCTGTCGTGGCCTAGTTCATCCACACTGTTTGGTCTTGCGTTGGACCTCATTTGCCTTTGTATGATTTATGTTTTGCTGTTTGTCCTATGTGCATTTCCTCTGTACATTTTCGTGTGATAATTTGTATCTTGTTTTCAATAAACTTTGTTTTTTGGAAAAAAAAAAAAAAAAAAAACCTTCTGCACAGCATCCCCCCCCCCAGATTCCCTAATTCTTACATAAGCCCCATCACAATCCAGCAATGTGCACAAGAGCCTCTGCTCTCTGGGGACTCTCCCTCCTCATTGGCTGAGACAGCAGTGGAAGAAGGATTAGGGCTGCTCTATGCTAAACCACTGCACAGAGCAGGTAAGTATGACATGTTTGTTATTTTAAAAAAATGCCTTTAACATCACTTTAAGTTATCTAACACATACAGATGCTACTAAACTTTGCCCAGCCATTTAGGCTTCAATGAATATTTAATGTATAGTGCTATCAAATATGTTTGAGCTTTATAAATGAAGGATTGTATTGAAAATAACAAAATAATCATTTGATCACACACTGTGATGCTGTAGCATTGCTTCTCATGGCTCCACAACTCAGCGTTAACTTAGTGATAATTTACATAGTAATGCTTTCTGCACAGGGACATACAAAATCAATATGATAAACATAAAATAAGATAGATGCATGAGTTGGAGATAAAGATCTTAAATGTACAGCTAAATAAAGAGCCGACATAAAGCTTTATTGCTTAACTATAATGCCTTCCCAGCTGGTGAATTTTAGAGTTGTATATACAGGGAAAATTAAGACTAACAGGTTCTCAATAAAATGTGTGTTAAAATGCATCTTATGCATTCCGCATAATTAGAATTTTTTTTTAAAGTTTCTCGGTTCAGTGTAAATCACCATCACAAATTGTTTGAACACTAATGAACCAATCATGGGCAAATTGTGCTTTTTTGGCTATTAACACTTGTTCTACTCTTGTGTCCCTAAGTAAATGATATCATTAGTCAAGCGTTTTATGTCTTTTTGCAGTGAGAAAGGTTTTAAAGGGGTACTATCAAACCAAGATTTTCACTTTGTCATTTAGGATTGTTTTTATTTAGCAGTGCAAAAATGATCAAAAAGTTGAACTCCAAACAAACAGCTAAATACATTGGTGAAATACTATATGGGAGGTGTTCAAACTGATGAAACAAAAATTTTAACTTTTGTCCAGCCAGTCCTAAAATTTACACAAACCTGTCAGGTGCCTCACTTTTCTTTACTGCAGTTACGCAGGACAGTATGGTATCCCCTCTGCCTCCCATCTGTGACTGAAAGGAGCCATGGTAGACTGAAGAATTCATCTCACTACTTCTCTCATTTGTCATCATATTACTCACTAGCACCTGTGCACATAGCAGATTCTGGTTGGCACTGAGCACGTTTAATGCTTGTTTAGACTTGCGGTCGGGAGGCAATAAACACAGGTAGTTGATCCACTTTTTTACCCTCCTCCATAATCTGTAAAGGCATTGAACCTGTTGTGTTCGATGGGCAATGTTACTGCCAAAAGCAACCCATTCAAGTGTATGGGCCACTCTGCCACTCCCATGAAACACGTGTGCACACAATTGCAGCACAGTGGTGAGGCTATTACAGGGTTCAAAGCCTAACTCCAGCTTTCAGTGCACTTTAAATAGTTTGTTTGTACCTAGTTAGCCTAAATGAACTATTTTTTTCACTATCACTTGCAGCCCCAGTCAGCTCTTTATATACTGTTTGAAGCATCAGGCATATACAGTCTACAACACAAGGCCCATGGGCCAAATACTGCCTGCCAGGCCATTTCATGTGACCCTTACACATCTACTGTACCCCTTATCTGCACCCCAACTTTGTCTCAGCACTCAGCAGCAGATAGGAAGACAAAACTACTCCACCAGATCCTGCAATTCTCCATGTAGTGGTGGGGAGGCTTGACTCTGCCCCCTTCCCCTTCTCAGCAATTGGTAGCAGAGAGGAGGACAGAACTCCATCTACAGATCCTGTGCCTCTCTGTGCAGCTAAAACACCCCCCTCATCTCCACCTCTCCTGGTCTCGGCATTCAGCAGACTCCGGCAGCCGACTCCAGCTCTCCTCTGGTTCTCTTCCACTTTCTGCTTCCGGGCTCTGCCCCCAGCTTCTTCCCGGCAACAGCACAAGGTAAGGGGGGTACACTTTGATGTAAGGGAGGGTGGGGGACTCTTACTTTCTGATGGTTGCTCTGATTAGCTGGACCAAAGATTGTAATGTCCTTCGCCCATGGCTCTACCTCAGCCAATCACTCTATAGTGATACCATACAGGAAGAACCAGTAGGATGAGACAGGCCATTTGTAATGGCCAAGGCTGGACTCCTACTTCTTGCCCTCTAAGCTAACTATCTTGGGCTAGTCCACTCCTCACTCATTTGAAAGTCTTACTATCATACTAGGAGTTTCAGATATCATAGGCACACAAGGTACATCTAGCTGGGGTTGGAAAGACTGAAAGAGACTATCTCAGTACACCTAAAACCACATGCAGCGCCCTCCTAGCATAGAATACTAGGTAAATTTAGTAGTTTTTTCTCCCTCTGCATTCAAGGAGCAGTGATTGTTTGTGTTAGTCTGTCCAGAGTTTCACAGGCTGGAAGTTTGATTGCTTCCCCCTGCCTCTGGAAGAAGCTTCCAGAGCCAAAGAGAAATGTGAATAAGCAGCCTGATTATTTATCATACTCCAGCTAATCACTGGAGAGGAGTGACTTGGAAAGGTGATAAATAATCTGGAGCACTGGAGAGATGGGTTATCTCTCCACACAAGGGTTCCAGAGCCTGAGAGGCTGCCGGCAGCCCATGGACTATACAGCCATTTAGAGGCCTCAGGGCTGAGGGCCTTGATGGACCTTGTTAGAAGCTGATTGCAGGACCCCACCACAAGGGATCTGGTCTGGACAAGGACTGTCTCACTTACTGGGCACCAGTTGTTGTGGATTGGCACAAGGTACCAGATTCCAAAGAGACTTGCCTCATGGTGTTCAGCTGTGAGGCCTTGGACTTCTCAAAAACCTGCTTCAGCTGTGAGCGATTAGACTGTCCAACACTCACAAATATATAAGGTGAAAAATGTCCTCTAATTGCTAAGTACAAATCATTTTACAGTATCCCATGCCCTAATTCCTCTCCTGTTTAAGTTTCCTCAATTAATAACTCTTAAAAAGACACACCCTAAACTGTTATTGGAACCAGTGTGATTAGACTGGTGCTTGCAGAGATGGGCAGCCTCTGTACTTTTAGGAAAGAACCAAGTAATACCAGTGGCCCCTACTGGGGTAGATGTACATAATGACTAGAGGTAGAGAAAAACTGTCAGTACATGTTGGAACCAAAGGCTATTATATGTTCATGTTCATAATTCTGAGCACAGGCTCACTGCAAAACAGGCATTGGCACACAGGCACAAACATATTAGCATGCGTGCAAACAGGCTGTCTGATACTGGCACTGGTGCCAAACGGCCTATCTAAGCTGAGCTATGACATGCACAGATTGCTGAGTGGTCTTCAGCAAGTTCCTGCTTTACCTGAGCTTTGACCTGCTACACCTTTCTACACGTGCAAGGCCTGGTTTGCCCCTGACCTATCACTGGATTTCTGCCTGCCTTCTGTGACCTCAGCTTGTACTCTGACTCTTCTCCTGTCTTGTGCTCCTGTACCTCATTGCCCACCTGTGTAGCAATCCTCTGCCTGATGTTCCTCTACCTCACTGCCTGGTTGTTGCTGACCTTCTAGCTTGTGCCCCAACTACGCTCCTGTCATCCGATCAAGTGTCACCGTGTTCAAGTTGTTGGTTCCTTCCTGGTGATCTATGATCATCAGCTTCCTACAAATATCAGCTGCCTGTTACTCTGGCCCACATGCCACTCTGTGTCATCACACCTCCTGTCATCACTACCAGGGGTGTTAGACAAGAGGTGCAGGAGAAGCCCCCTCTACAGCTCGATCTCCACCAGGTACGTTACAAAGTGCCCTAATAAGGACCAAACTGGATTGCTTAGACATGTAGCCCATAACCAAAGTCAAATTCATGCACTTAGGCTACTTTCTTTTAAAAATATATCTATTGATGTATTAATCTGTGTTAATTTGTGTCTTTTATACATATATTATTTTACTTCAACTTCAAAGAGCCTTTTGCAGGTTAAATTTGAGTGGCAGGTACAGGTCTATAGGTGGTCTACAGGCATCTACTAGGTCTCTACTACAAGCAACACATCCATTTCACTTTCCTTTAGTTTGTAGCTGTTTTTTCTCTACATAAGCTGTGCATTGATCAGGTAATTTCATGGTGTAATTTGTTTGCCTGTACATACAGCTTATAGTAGAATAAATGTTAACATTCCAGTGTCAGAAGTTTCTGTGTTCAAACATGAGCCATGCCGCATGGCACTGCACAAGTTAATGTATGGCCTTTGTCTGTAGTCTGAGAACTGACACTTTCTGTAAAGAAACTACATATCCCACAATCCCTGGCTCTCTCAGTCTACTGTTCTGCAAGAGAAAGCTGCATAGCAATTAGACCTGGAAAAGGCACACACAGGCAGAACAATGAAGGGAAGAAATTTGATCCTTCACATTAGCACTCCCACAATCGTGATACAACACAGAGAAAATGGCAAGGCATGGACTGGACGCTGCATAATCCAGAACAAGAAGTTACCTGTCCCTTTGTCGAATAGGGACAAGCTAGGTGAATGAATACATGGACATAGGGAAATCTATCATCGACGACAGTACAAACTGCAGCCACAACATGTGTGACCATCATTGCAAGGTAAGGCAAACAAATGACGCAGGGAATATAATTAAACCAATACCTAGTTAACCCCTTGGCGCCGGCACCTCCCGGCCCTTTAAGGGTTTCAGAAGCCGAGAGGCGGGCGGGGTTTTAGGGTCATGTGACCGCCGTGATTCACTGTCATGGCAGTCACATGATTGGGAAAGGTCCCGATTGAAAGAAGAGATCAAGACTTTCCGTGAGTACCGGACATGTGTGCACCCTGCGCGCTCCCAGCACATATGTTTTTCTTAATTGAACGCAAATGTGCCGCTTAGCGTCAAGGCCCAGACCCTGGGAGGCAGCACATTTGCGTGCGGCCGGCGCCAAGAGGTTAAAGTGATTGTAAAGATATTAAAAAAAAAAATTATATTTACCTGCTCTGTGCAGAGGTTTTGCACAGAGCAGCCCTGATCCTCCTTTTCTCAGTGCCTCCTCTCTGCTAAGTGCCCCCAGAATAAACTGCACCAGTGTGTGTTCACTCCTGTGCCACCCCAATGTATCTATGAGACACACAGAGCATGGCTTGCCCCCCCCCCCCCCACTGTGTGTGATTAACAGCAGAAGAAACCACTGACTCCTGTTGCTGTGTATCAACTAATGAGGAGAGAGAGGCCCAGGAGAGCTTCTGCTCTCGTGTACATTGGTGGATCTGGGTGCGGCTCAGGTGAGTATAAGGGGAGGGGGAACCAGACAATGAAGGTTTTTTACCGTCATGCATAGAGTGCATGAAAGTAAAGACCATTTGAAAGTGTACAATGTCTTAAAAGCAAGGAATGTTCAATTGTCAACCTGAACAGCAAAGATAAAATTCCACTCCTCTTCATAAGCATTGCATACCATTTTTAAAAGCATTCTAAAATATATGACCCTCTTAAAACGTGTTGAAAGGTTTTATGATGAAATGCATGGGCCTTGATGGAAGGAAGTTTAAACACTATAATAAATTACAGATAATAAATGCATTTTAGTCGAATCCTTTCTTACAGTAAACCTATCAAAAGTTTATTAATGACTGCTTGTACAAACCAACATTTTAAATTCATAGTTTGAAAGTTATTGTTCAAAATTTCTATCATCCACATTTAACCACTTGCCTACTGAGCACTTTCATCCCCTTCCTGCTCAGGCCAATTTTAAGCTTTTAGCGCTGTCACACTTTGAATGACTATTGCGCGATCATGCAACACTGTACCCTAACAACATTTGTTTACAATTTTTTAAGACATATAGCGCTTTCTTTTTGAGGTGTTTAATCACCTCTGGGTTTTTAATTTTTTTTGAAACAAACAAAAAAAGACCAAAAATTTGGGGGAAAAAGTTTTCCCCCTAGTTTCTGTTTTAAAATTTTGTAAATAAGTAATGTTTCGCCTTCACTGATGTGTGCTGATGAGGCTGCACTGATAGGCAGCACTGATGGACACTGATAGATTGCACTGACCGGAACTGACAGGCATCACTGATGGGTACTAATAGACTGCACTGATGAGGGGGCATTGATAGGCGGCACTCATGGGCACTGAAAGTCAGCACTGATGGGGCTGCAATGATAATCAGGGCACTGATGGTCAGTGCTCTGATTATCAGTGTAGATGTCCCTTCTGAGTACTGCTGCTTATCGGCTTTCCTCTCCTCAAGCGCTGCCAGCGTGAGGGGAGGACTGCCAATAACAGGCATTTCTGACACAGCTGATACGTCATCGGCTCTTTACCGCGACCGGTGATCCTTGGACACAGCGCACCACTGATAGCCACGCCCCCCCAGGGGAGGGCTAGAGTGGAAGGATGACATATGAGCTCCCAACTGTCATTTCCCAATACAGCGGGCAGGAGGCTGTTAAAAGGAAATCTCTCTAATGCAGATTTAGGCTCAATTACTACAATCTCATGTAACCTTTAAAATGCTAATGTAATTTTGACAGTTTTGAAAAGTTTTTTAAATATGCTACATTTTCCAATAAAATAATATTTGCTGATCCATCCATGGAAATCCTTGTTCTGGCACTTCCTGTTACAACTGTCTTCCAATTGCGCTCCTGTGTTTTCACCCTGTCATATGTGCCCCTAATGGAAAATATAAGAGGTCATGCCAACATAAATTGAACATGGTCCACGTTTTTCAGGACAATGATGTGCAACTGATGTTGGAGTGTATGCATGTAGACAGGAAGTGGCTGAAAGAGTTGGAAGTGATCTGCAGCAC
This sequence comes from Staurois parvus, assembly GCF_062004578.1. NCBI lineage: Eukaryota > Metazoa > Chordata > Amphibia > Anura > Ranidae > Staurois > Staurois parvus. The sequence goes on along the minus strand of NW_028318294.1, from coordinate 7,106,315 downwards.
TAAGATGCAAAAAAGGATGAAATAAAGGTGAAAACAATATTTTATTATTTAAAAAAAAGCCTTGGAATTGTTTATGATTCATGATTGTTTAGGGGTTTAGATCTACATTAATATCATTTAAAATACAAGTGGCAAAATAATCAGTTTAATGTCAATAATTTGTCAAAGGACATGATTTACTAAAGTGTGACATTAAAACCTCCAGTCATATCATGGGAAGCTCCAGTCATAAGCAGAAGTTCTGTTTTTTTTTTTTGCTTTTTTTTTGTGGAATCAACCTGAGCACCCACTGAAGCCACTGATATTTGTGATACTGAGCCACTGATAGTTCTCAAGGCCTGAAGAAGAGGCCTTGAAATGCATCGCTGGTTTCCACTTCCTCATCTAAACTGTCATCCACCCTGATCTCCAGACCTTCCAGGCAGCAAGTTTTAGGAAGAGGCTCCCATTCCAGATGCATGCAATGCACCATTCATGGATTACCAATTTACTAGTTTTTCTGAGTAGATTTAATGCTGCACTTAGTTTGGGCCCCAATGTTCTCTTGGTCCTGCAGGTGTATCCATCCATCCACCCAGTGCTTCTATCCTGGTCTGAGGTTCCCTGTTGTTGTGAGGCTGTCCACCAAAAGCCTTTACTATGTGGTGAGCCTGATTTTAACTGTCACAGTGTGAGTTGCCATTTATCTTTTCACCACAATACATATGTTAAAATATTACACTCAGATTGTGCCCCTGCTTATCTTCTTATCTGTTTGCCTAGCTACACTTTTGTCTCTTCAGAGGTGCTGTATATGGTGCATTGAGATCAGTGAGAAGTTATCCTAAATGCTCCAATTGGACTCTATGAACTTTTTGATGTTCTGCATAGACAGTTGTGTACACACACCTATTGCACCACATATCCAATTACTACAGCAAGTATACCTGCTACAGTACATATTTGGCATTGATTATTATCTGCATTATTAAAGACCATCAACCACTTGGAAAAGAAGAGAAGCCCATACATTACTTTAACAGCTTTTGGAAAAGGTATGTATGAAAACCTATATATATATATATATATATATATATATATATATATATATAAATACATAGTTACATAGTTGGTCTGGCTGAAAAAAGACCATAGTCCATACAGTTCAACCACAAAAAAACAAGTTATAATCCTACACCCACAGTTAATCCAGAGGAAGTCAAAAATCCCAGCAAAGCATGATCTTATTTGCTCCTGCAGGGGAAAAAACTCCTCCCTGATCCCCTGAGAGGCAATTAGATATTCCCTGGATCAACTTTACCTATAAATGTTAGTAACCAGTTATACATGAGAGTAAAGGCGCCTGTGGGGATGGGGAGCCTGAAGTTGGGTTTAAAGTTATTTTAAAGGCAGATTTTTTTAAATAACATGTCATACTTACCACATGTGTGTAGTGGTTTTGCACAGCGCAGCCCCGATTCTTCTCTTCTTGGGTCCCCCACCGACGCACCTGGCTCATCTCTCCTGCCGAGTGCCCCCACAACAAGTATCTTGCTACTGGGGCACTGAAGCAGGCTCAGTCCTGAGCTGCTGCTCTGTGTGTGCATTCACACACAGAGCTTGGCACGGCCCTGAGCACGTTCTCTTCTCTTCTCATTGGCTCACTGGCTGTAATTGACAGTAATGGGAGTCAAAGTTCCTGCTGCTGTCTCAATGAATGAGGAGGAAGAGTCAGCCAATGAGGAGGAAAAGTCCTCAGAGATCAGCTAGTCTCATGCACATCACTGGATCGAGATAGGGCTTAGGTAAGTATTGGGGAGGGGGGGTGCACATAGAAGATTTTTGTAAAATAAAACCTTGAGCATTTACAACCACTTTAGGGCAATGAAATGCCTTACAGTGGTACAAAGATCATCCTCCTTTTTTAAATATCAGTATTACCTTTTCTCTTGTTTTATTGCTATATGTTATACTGTATGTGTTATTTTTGTCTTTGGAAATTTTGGCCCCTTAACAGAAAAAGTGCAAACCATTTTTATTATACATAAATACCAAACCTGTAAAAATGATAAGAAAAGGCTCCTAAAATGGATTTTTCTTCCCATCAGTCACAGCGTATTCCTCATTTGTTCCATGTGTTTGGTGAGATTTACAGTGCATGATAGGAGTGGTAATGAAGGCTTATGAATAGCATTAAGGGGGCTTTGAGAATTGTTAATCAGCATAATAGACATTACTCTTGTACAATAAATAAGCATCCTTACAAACCACTACTCTGGAATGATGCATCCAATAAACTAATTATAGTTTTGAATAAACCTATTAATGATGTGACGTGCCACTGAAGCATGCACAGCTTCTTATAGCAAAGCAGCTCAAATTTATTCAAGAGGAAACCAACAACTCTTAAATTCTGAATTAATTGAAATCCCATCTAGCTAATAAAGTTTATTAAAAAAAGTCTCTTTTTTATTTATGCATAGAAAAATTAAATAAAAAATGTAAATGATTACAGAAAAGGAGTCCGTTAAGGAAAATAATGAAATTAAAGTGTAATTTAATTTTTACTCTCTATTGCTAACAATATATAGCAATTTTATTTTGTTTAATGTCATATTTTTGGAATTTTAAGTACATCAGTAATTTGCTAGAAATGGCTGTGAGGAAGGATGTTAACGGAAGTACTGTAAATGTCCTTTTTCATTTTTGACAATGTGGGTGTTTAATTGTTACATGTCATGTATTTAGCTGTTTTAGTCTTGTGTGACTCAATGCTGGTACCAGTTACCATAGAAATGGTGGGAGATTAGGTTGGGGAAGAGAAAAGTTTGTCATATACCACTGCTATTGAAGAAAGAGAGTTGTGGAAAGTAGGGTAGTGGAAATTCTTTGAATTCCTCTCTAGAGCACATATACATTTTCCTTTAGCATCTCAAAACCTCATTGCAAGAGACACCTGTCACGGATCCACGGTCGCCGTCACCAACAGGCGACAATCGCACGACCGCGACTAACAGTAATACGTCACGCCCATGACGTCAGACCCCAGACCTTCTCACCAAACTCGTGACCGAAGGAGCGGCCGATCTAAAACCGCAGTGTGACGCGCGTAACAAGGCCCCACCCAGCTGCACCCTGCACAGCGATTGCCCAGCTAATGGGCTACAATCGGTGCCTGCAGCCTGAATGCGCTTGTTACTGGGTCGGGTTAATTACGCAACTAACCCTTCACACTGCCACCACCGTCTTTTTTGTAATGCCGAGAAGAATGGAAACTCTGTCAGAATACACTATAGTGGTTGAAATATGGGTCTATATAGTACGGCCCGCAGACCTGCTATACAGAGATATAACAAACAGTAGCGTCTCTTCAAAAGGCAGGAATTTGTGAATTGCAAGTAAGCGCTTAAAAACAGTTTAACACTTCCAGAAAGAAAGATTTATTACTAAAAGCGTCAAACAGGTACACAAAATATTTACAAAGAAATGTCACAAAAATATATATATATGTATACAAAGACACAGCAAACAGAGAATAGCGAGGAAATTACAGGGTTAAGTTACTTGCCCTGCCTGGTTTTGCAGACTCCAGTGGCAGAGCAGGGTGACTCGTTTAGTCTCCTTTGGTTACGATGTTAACTCGGAGACTTCTGTTAAAACTCTCTCTAGGCTGGTCAGCCTGTCTCTTTTTTAAAAGTCCCTCTCAAAGGGGAGGAGGGGCTCTGACTACACGTTTTGGGAGTGGTCATTGGGAAACTCAGTTAAAACTAAGGCTTCATAATCCATGACATGAAACATACAGTTGACCTGAGGAATGTGCAATTACTCTGGTCAGTTTGATAATGTGTGGGCTTACATAGTTTTGGGTGACAAAAGTTACACTTCAGCAGACGGCCTGGCTCCAATCTCATGTCTTAACCTGATTGTCCCACACCATCTGTCAGGAGATAACGTTTGCCTCACAGGAATGCAGGGAGGATGTGAGGAATGATTCGAGGAATACCTCAAATACAGCAAGGAAAAGGAGAACTCCGCTTCCAGCTCTGATGAGCTAGTTTGTTACAAAAAAAAAGGTTGAAGGAGAACTCCGCTCCGACTCTGATGAGCAGGTTTGCTACAACACCTACTGTACCTTACCCACAACCTAACATCCTAGATCTGCCATACTGCACATGGTAGGTGGGACCTAAATGTGTGGTTCAGGGAAATTTGATACAGAGGGAGGGGATTAATAAAACGGCACATTAGGCGTAATCCTTTCATGACCAGAGATTTATTGATGCTTAGCTGCCTAGGCCAAATTTGGTGGAGCCAGCATGTGATAGTTAACTTGTTAATAACTCTATTACTAATTTGCCTACCTACAGTATATACAGAAAATTATTGCATACTGTGCTTTCGTCCACAATGTCATGTCAAGGGGTTCATGCTATTTTCTTAAAAGAAACAGGGGACAACTTCTTTATGGCAGTGTGGTCCTTCTTCACCCCACTGGCACACCAATAGCCCTTTCTGCTGAAGAAGGGGTGGGCCCTATAACTTGGATGGAGGATAGGGCAGCTATAATATTTCAGGCTTGTTTGATCTGTGTAAAATCTACCCCTAGCGCAGATGGCCAGAAACTGTAGCTGGCTTCTGTGTTCTTCACCTATAGCAACCCTCTTTCCCAAAAGGCTAGCAAACCAACTGGTACTTGTTTTCCTCCAGGTCTACTACACAATGCTATAGTGCCTGGCTACCACATTGGGTTAGGCGTGGATTGAGCACAGCAAACTGGTACTTGCAGTTAGCAGACAGGCAGAGTGGTGCAATGACAGTTCAGGTGCATGGTAGGCAAAGTTCAGAATAATAATGGTCAAATACATAGTCAAAAGGCAGGCAGAGTTCAGAGGAGAGTGTGAGTTCCAGTCCAAGGTCGTAAACAAGATATCCAGATTACCAGGAAGGGCAGAAAAACATAGAGCCTAGAGCATGTGTTCCAACTTTATCACAAGCATGAGATGGCAGGTATGGCTGGCTTAAATCGAGTTTGATCTTTACCCAGAGACTGGCCACATCAATCCCCTTGCAGGTGGACAGGCAGACAGGTATTACAGCCAAAACTAGGATGCTAGAATGGAAAAGGAGCATTTACATGCTCTTGACACACGCTAATTCCAATCCCTCTGAAGCCAGTGTTCTCTTGAATGTGTTCTGATACCTACTTGCTCCATCTTTCTTTTCAGAAACCACTGAATCCATCAACAAATTGCCCACATGAAAAAACATGGGATGACTGGGAAAAAAAGTTTTGCCAGTGCCTATGTCAAAGCTAGAAGTGCTCTGTAGGAACAGCAAGGATACCAACAGCACAGGTATTCATCATCTGCTGAAATAATGGTAAAGGTTCAGAAAGGTGAGGTGCAGGCACAATGTGTGCTAAAAAGGAGAATTGCATGGGCGCTGAGAAAAGGGGTTGTAGCTGTAGTGAGTGGCAAGAGAAGGAGGGCTGCAGGTCTGGAGGATGATGAGAGAAGTGGGTGCTACAGGTAAAAAATGTGGGGGGCAGAAGGTGAGTATGATGTGGTGGTTGGTGAGAGAAGGGGCTGCAGGTGCAATGGATGGAAGGAGAAGGTATGGTTGCCAGTGTAATGAGTGCTAAATAAATGAGGGTGTCAGGGATTTTGGGCTGGGTCGCGGCGCACGAGTCTGCGCATGCGCAGTATGCCGAGCCGCACTAGCGTGAGGGCACTAGGACCTGGGTGCCCTCAACGGTAACGGCACTTGCTCATGCGCACTCGCGATCGCGGACATGTGCCTGGCACCAATAGGAGCGTAGGACGCCCTATTTAAACAGGTTCTGACAGTATTTAGTTGCTGTATGGTCTTTTCCTGTATCGTGTGTCCTGAGAGATTGCCTTGCTGCCGACCCTGCCTGAACCTGATTTGTTGACTTCTCCTGCTCTGACCCCTGGCTTGCCTGACCATTCTACTGCGTAACCCTGTGCCTTTTGATCTCCTGCTGCCGAACCTGGACCTTGACCCATTAATTCTTCTGCCTGCCGTTTGTACCGACCTGCCCCGCTGTTACTGACCTGGCCTGTCTGACCTCGCTTACTCTGCCTCCTCACATCAGACTCTTACCTGCTACGTACCACCGACAAGTGCTTCTACCACAGCTGGTTGCACCCAGGGGCCGCAACCTGGTTTCGGCTTGCTCCAAGTCCATCCCCACCATCAGGGGCCCTGGGGAACAAGCAGGTTGGGACTTAGATTCCGTGCCCTGGGGAATTCTGGTCTGTGGAGCGCTAGAGGCTACCGCCAGTCAGTCCATAACAGAGGGGTGAAGGCACAATGGGTGCTGAGAGAAGGGGGGGATGGGTACAGTGAGTGGTGAAAGGGTCTGGAGGCAAGATAGGTGGCAAGAGAAGTGGGGCTGCATATGTGGTGGGTGCTAAGAGAAGAAGAATGCGGGTGTGGTGAGTGGTGTAAAAAATGGATGGTAAGCATGTTGGATGCTTAGAAAAGGAAGGGGGGGGGGGGGGGGGCTACAGGCACGGAATGTGGTGAGAGAAACAAGCCTCGTGGGTTCTAAAAGGATGTGGGCACATTGGATACTGAAAGAAAAAGGGCTGCAGGCATGGTCAGTGCTTTGAGAAAGTTACATTGGATGCCAAGAAGATAAATAAAGGCACAGTGGACGCTGAGAGAAAGGGGGTGTGTTGTTGTGATTGGTGATTCGCCCTGATCATACTGTATAACTTAAGATTTGACTATATTCTGTAGCCTGAACCTGCACTATAATGTGTAACCTTGGCCCCGACTACACTGTGTAACCTGAGAACTCACTATAATGTGTAACCTGAGCCCTGACTATAATGTGTAACCTGAGCCCTGATAATAATGTGTGATCTGAGCCCAGATTATAATGTGTAACCTGAGCCCTGACTATAACTATAATGTGTGATCTGAGCCCTGACTATAATGTGTAAACTTCTTCCTGATTATACTCTGTAACCTTCACCCTAACTATACTGTATAACTTAAGCTTTGACTATATTGTGTAGCCTGAGCCTGCACTATAATGTGTAACCTGAACCCTGACTAAAATGTGTAACCTGGGCCCTGACTATAATGTGTAATCTGAACCCTGACTATAATGTGTAACCTGGGCCCTGACAAAAATGTGTAACTCGAGCCCTGAATATAATGTATAACCTGAGCCCTAACTATAATGTGTAACCTGAACCTGACTATAATGTGTAACCTGAACCTGACTATAATGTGTAACCTGAGCCCTGACTATAATGTGTAACATGAGCCTGACTATAATGTGTAACCTGAGCCCTGACTATAATGTGTAACATGAGCCCTGACTATATTGTGTAACATGAGCCCTGACTATAATGTGTAACCTGAGCCTGACTATAATGTGTAACCTGAACCCTGACTATAATGTGTAACCTGAGCCTGACTATAATGTGTAACCTGAGCCTGACTATAATGTGTAACCTGAGCCCTGACTATAATGTGTGATCTGAGCCCTGACTATATTGTGTAACCTGAGCCTGACTATAATGTGTAACCTGAGCCCTGACTATAATGTGTAACCTGAACCCTGACTATAATGTGTAACCTGAGCCCTGACTATAATGTGTGACTTGAACCCTGACTATAATGTGTGACCTGAACCCTGACTATAATGTGTAACCTGAGCCCTGACTATAATGTGTGACCTGAGCCCTGACTATAATGTGTGATCTGAGCCCTGACTATAATGTGTAACCTGAGCCCTGACTATAATGTGTAACCTGAACCCTGACTATAATGTGTAAACTTCATTCTGATTATACTCTGTAACCTTCACCCTGACTATACTGTATAACTTAAACTATATTGTGTAGCCTGAGCCTGCACTATAATGTATAACCTGAACCCTGACTATAATGTGTAACCTTAACCCTGACTATAATGTGTAACCTGAACCCTGACTATAATGTGTAACATGAGCCCTGACTATAATGTATAACCTGAGTCTGACTATAATGTGTAACCTGAGCCCTGACTATAATGTGTGACCTGAACCCTGACTATAATGTGTAACCTGGGCCCTGACTATAATGTATAACCTTAACCCTGACTATAATGTGTAACCTGAACCCTGACTATAATTTGTAACCTGAACCCTGACTATAATGTGTAACATGAGCCCTGACTATAATGTGTAACCTGAACCCTGACTATAATGTGTAACCTGGGCCCTGACTATAATGTATAACCTTAACCCTGACTATAATGTGTAACCTGAGCCCTGAATATAATGTGTGACCTGAACCCTGACTATAATGTGTAACCTGAGCCCTGACTATAATGTGTAACCTGGGCCCTGACTATAATGTGTAACCTGGGCCCTGACTATAATGTATAACCTTAACCCTGACTATAATGTGTAACATGAGCCCTGACTATAATGTGTAAACTGAGCCCTGACTATAATATGTGATCTGAGCCCTGACAATAATGTGTAACCTGAATCCTGACAATAATGTGTAACCTGAATCCTGACTATAATGTGTAACCTGAATCCTGACTATAATGTGTAAACTGAGCCTGACTATAATGTGTGACCTGAACCCTGACTATAATGTGTGACCTGAACCCTGACTATAATGTGTAACTTGAACCCTGACTATAATGTGTGACCTGAACCCTGACTATAATGTGTAACCTAAGAACTGGCTATAATGTGTAATCTAATCCCTGACTATACTGAGTAACCTGGGCCCTGATTATACTGTATAACTTAAGCTTTGACTATAATGTGTAACCTTGGCCCTGAATATACTGTGTAACCTGAGCCCTGACTACACTATGTAACCTGTGAACTCACTATAATGTGTAACCAGAGAACTAACTATACTGTATAACATAAGCCTTGACCATACCGTGTAACCTAAGAACTGACTATACTGTGTAACCTGAGATCTCACTATAATGTGAAACCTAAAAATTGACTATACTGTGTAACTCTGGAAACAAGACATGCCTACCAAGGAAAAGCCGTGATCTGACTTTTGTAACAAAAATGTAAATTGAAGCACCAGGCCACTGCTAAAGGTCTAGACACAGATTTATTCCAAATTCAAAGAGCCAATCTAAAGAGTATCAATCACATTTTGAGAATCCAAAAACAACGGTGATTGAAAAAACATAAGGACATCTTCATATCTATATAATATCAATACAATATTTCCTCCTCAGAGTCATAGTTAAAACCAAATACCCAATAGCCCTTTCACTTAGATGTATTTATGCTGCATTTTTACCTTGCTAAAAATGCAAGAAAAACACAATAAAAATATTTCCCCTTAAATCCTATGGGACTGCTCACACCACTGCATTTTGAAAAGTCCTGCATGCTCCATTTTTTATGCATTTTTCAAAACTGCACCAAAACTGCCGCTCCCCACTAAAATGTATGGAAAAATGATGCATCAAAACCACACTGCAGCTTAGTGCATTTTTAGAGTCAGATGTCAATGTTTCACAGGTGCATGCTGGGAGCCAAGCACCCATAAAAAGCACCCATACACGCACTCTCCGCTCCTCACAAGACCTACTTCTCTCTAGTTCTCTAGTCTCCTCCTCCCATGCCCGCCTCCAGGACTTCTTCTCCAGGGCGTCACCCATACTCTGGAACTCCCTACCCCAATCCATCAGACTATCACCTACTCTCCTCTCCTTTAGGCGCACCCTGAAAAACCACCTCTTCAGGGAAGCCTACTCCACCCCCTGCAAATTCCCGACCTCCTCCACTCTTCCTACCACTCCATCCCCCACAGCTATTTCCTCCTCTACCACTATCCCCTCCCTCCTAGATTGTACGCTCCAAGGAGCAGGGCTCTTGAACCCCTTGTGCATCACATTGTATTGTTATTGTACTGTCGCATGTCGCATGTTCTGTCTCCCATTGTAATGTACAACGCTAAGCGAACTGTTGGCGCTTTATAAATAATGTATAATAATAATAATAATAATAAAATACATCAGAAATGGATAATAAACAAATATGCATTTTTAATGTATTTTTTCTTTTAATGGAGCAATGTAAAAGCACTCTGTGTCAGGTAACATTAAATAATAGATAGAATAGGTAACAGACTCAGACAAATGTGATGATCTGAATAATAAAGAATACAATTTCATTCCATGGATAGGGTTAAAAAATAGTAACAAAAATAAAAAAATAAATCAGTGAACACAGAAATAAAATAATAATAATAGCAATAAATATACAAGTAAAATATATCCAAAAATTAATATGTGTATAACTCAAGCCATACACTATACAATCTCATTGTACAATCCCTGGTGCTAATTTTCCACTTTGCTCAACTAAGATTTGACTTTTGTCACTCTAACAGTCAAATATTTCCATAAAACAATAAATGTCGTGTTAACGGATTTATTATATCCCATCCAGATGTAACTTAATGAGTTTCGGGAAGAAGAACAAAACAATTATCTGATTAAAAGAAGAATGATTAAAAAGTAAATTAAAAGTAAACTCCTTGTAATTGTTCAATACAGCAACGCTTTGGTCTTATCAATGTTTCCTGTCAGTTAAAATATATTTTTATTGCATTTTCAAGCAAATAACCGGCTTACTATAGCCGATCCTATAATTAAGCGCAACACTTGGGATTTCAGGTATTGACATACGTTTTTATTAGAAGAGATATGTACTGTGTCGCTGTTTGATATGTAGAACTACGCTGAACGCCAACTGATGGCTGCTTCTTGATTTCGTCTACAGAAATAAAGTTCTGAATTTCAAGGTCATTCACTAGATTGTTGTTTTAAAGTTCGAAGGTTTTTTTTTTTTTTTGTGCTTCAACAGAAGCCAGTTACCTTTAATCCTAATTAACTGTTAAGGGAGTTTAGATTTGTCTGGTAGCTTTGAAATACAGTCGGTGTAGGTGAGGTCTCTGTCATGGCTGTTTCTGCTAGTTCAGTATCAATTATTGGACAGGGTACATGCTGTGAAAAAAAAACACGAAGCGTTGGAATAAATTGTTCCTTTGAGTACGTCTGATGTTTAGAGAGCTCTATTTCTTGCTCAACAGCAGGATGCGCGTTCGTGGAAGTGCGCTGAGTGCTCAATTGGTTGACCTCACCTTGTATGTGAAATTTTAAAGTACATTCAAATAATGAGGTACGCTAATGCAAGATATATTTTCTAACCAGATCTGTAGAAAAATAATTAGTGTTTTTTGCCCATCCAGTAAAATGGGAAGAGCAGGCAAGTCAGCAGTCTCAACTCACTTAATAATATTTCTGTTACACATGGTTAGGTTTCATACACATTATGATGCTGAATAAGTGTTTAAACACTAGCTCTGAACAAAAAAAAAAAAAAGGACACGTAATCAAGCTAAAACATTTATTTTTAATGAAAACTAAAACCGGGGTTAGTATAGATAATGCCATTGCTGACCTCTCCTTAAGAAAATGCTAAATGCCTGGCTGTCACACCCCTAGTCATGCAGGGAATAGGTTCTGCATGCAAAGACAGTCTAGTAATGGAGCTTCTTCAGACAGAACCCACCCCTCACCATAGCCGGACTCTGGAATAATGTGGAATAAGCAGTTTGATTGAACACAAAATGGCGCTACACTATTGATTGGTAAATATATGGGGGCTTCATTAGCTTAAACACTAAGTTAGGGTTCAGCATGGAGGCATGGGTTCAGCAAGGCAAAACAGCAAGTTCACTTTAACTTATCCCTACCACATACATACCCAGCAGCACTTACTTACTGTCCTTACACTACCCTGCTGCTCTGCTCAGCCAGGGGAACTGAAGGAGAGTTCTTTTCTGCCTGGCACAGCAAGGTAGAAGATTGAAGCAGAAGTTTCCTTGAAAGTCAGTTTGTTTGTCACTTTAGATACTATTGCTGTATACTTTAGGACTGTAGTTGATAACTACTGTGGACCTTTGTTGCTGCTGTATTATCCTTCTGCATTGTGGACAGGGTTAAACTAAATATTCATTAATGCAGAAGTGCAGCAGCCATATTTAAGAAGACCACTTTGTAATACTCATCTATGGAGTGTCTCCAGTGTGGGGGAAATCATCTTGACTAGGTCAGATTCGATACTAGAGAATGATGAATGGCTAATGCAACAATGCAGAGGGACGGGGGTCTGCAGGCTGGGGAGGAAAGGAGAGAGGACAGTCTTAAAGCTGAAGAGGTGTGGAAAAAGACTGGGCTGCTGGCTGAATGGAACTTTGCCATAGCTGAGGTGTGACTTGCATGCCTGGTGTGATCAGACTGTACTAATGAGCATTTCCACCAAGAAGGAAAAGAGGGACTTTATCAGTAGGTTTGAAAGAGAAAGATCACACAACTTATATGCCTGTCTGACTTGACTTTTACTGAATCAGAGCATGTGTCTGGAGGCCCAGATGCCCTACGTCTGGCAAGAGAACAACATCATACAGGTTAATCTTTTGCTTGCTGGGAACTGTTGTGCTTTCTTCAAGGGTCCCAACTGGCCAACATTTTTTTTTATCATTCACTGGCCAGTGTGACAAAATGGGAACTGTTAGAGCAAATTAGGATTGTCTTTCTCTACTGTTGCTATTAAAATGCAGTTCCGTTTTGTTAATTACTGTTATTCAGAATACTCTCAAAAGTAAAGTTGCTGTCTTATTGATTGTTTGCATAAGTGCACTTGCTAATTCTCAATGTCTCTTATGCTGGCCATACACAGTTAGAAAATCTTTCTAAAAAGCATTCAATACACCTGATCGTTTGACTTTCAAAACGTTAGTGGGCTAATATCGATTATCAAAATTAAAAGTTTAATGGCAAAAAAAAGAACCATCATGTAGGACTTTTTTAGCCTAAACGATCGATTTTTTAAGGCATTAGTATTGAAATTGATCGAAAAGAGTTTGAAAAGATCTACAGCAATGCGTGTGTTAAATTGTAATCCAGGTAGTTGATTCAACAGGCAACGAAAAGAAAGATTGTGTAATCGATCAGCAAAACATGTACTGTTTATGTTGTTATTAATCAATAATATTTAAATTATTGGGTGACATCTATCAATACAATGATGAGGTTAGTGCATGCATGTTCGACAGAACTTTGGAAATTTGAATGGTTTTTTTTTAACAATTTTCTAACCATGTATGGCCAGCATTAGGCTATGCATGGCCTAATAAATTTTTGAAATACCTTAAGGTATATCAGTAAGTGGTGGATGAGTGAGGTGTGATTTTCAAGTGTGCAGAAAATCACAAAACTCTTCAGAGGCTTCTCTGGGGGATAGGGATGTACATGCAATGTCTCTTCTGCTATAAAATAAAGTGAGTATTTATAAAATCAAACTTTATTCAATCCAAAGGAGTACATACGTTCCAAAATCGAGCCAACAGACATGTTTCATCCCACAAGGGCCTTAATCATAGTTCATATTACTATGATTAAGGTCCTTGTGGGCTGAAACATGTCAGATGGCCCTATTTTGGATCGTATGTACTCCTTTGAATTGAATAAAGTTTGATTTTATAAATACTCACCTTGTTGCCAACTTCACCTTATCTTGAAAAACCCCATATCCCCCTTAGCCTTGATGCTACATCTTGTGATGGCATCACATTGAATAGGCAGCAATGGGTAGGAGATCACTACCTCCAACAATGCCCACAATACATTACTAGGTGCTGGAATGCTCTACATTCAGCAGCTTTCTCCAGCTTGTTCCAAGGAAGCCCTGCATGTGGGGCTTCTTACTGAAGGGCCTGGTGTACAGCAACCAGCAGACCATAGCTTGGAGACCATGGGTCTAAAAAATGTTAAGCTTTCTGTTCCTGTGTTTAGGGATTTTAGAAGAAGATGAATGGATTGGCACTTACAAAGGTAAAACATTGACAAGACTTTAGCTGAACCAAGATTGGCGGCAATCACCGCACAATGGTTTGTAGGGGTCACAATGAAACCTTTGACTTCTATGCAAGCAAAATGAGATATGGGAAGCAAAACAAAAATCAAGAGGCGCATTAACCAATAATTGTGATTCATTCTCAAATGTCCTCTACACTGAAATTTCGAAAACGTTGTAATTCTCATTCTGTTCAAATGGAGACATTTATGTGCGGGTCACTATTATATACCGGATGCAATCCAAAGCAATTGAAGCACTTATGTGTGCTATCAAACATTGTAGATTTAAGAGGCATACAGTCTTCTTTACAATCACACAGGTATTTCTCTGTTAGAAGACAACTAGCCTGCAATTGATAACAATTGATACCATAGGTGGTCTGGGTTGGGAAGGAATAGCTGGCAGTATAATTATTATGTTTGCATCTTTCAATTTCCTGTTTGGTAAATAAAATTGAGCACGTAATACCTATAGTTTGTTTTGCAACCATGTCATGCTACAACAGATACCTCGGATAATAAAGAGCTATCGTATTTAGCAAGTCTTTGATTTGAGATTTATTTTTTAGATTTCATTAAGGACATTGTTTTCCAACTTTACTATATTGTGTTGTATTGTATGGCAAAGTAATACCCATAGCTTGTTATCGACAATGATTGAGGAAGCACAGTTTATCAATTTTGCAGTCAAAACTGAACAGTTATAACCATGGTTGAAATACACATATGTGCACTCTCTTACCTGCCAAAGTATGTGTAATTTCGTTCAACCCCTCTCGTGGTTCCTACAGCCCTGGCATATGGGATAGTCAGGAGGGAGGTAGCATAGCTATAGCCATAACATCTTGGATTGGATAGTTTTGGATTGGGTAGGGAAGAGTTAAAACCACATTAGTATATTTTTTCTGTATACGTTTTTTGGGGGACATTTCCCTTCCATTTTTTTTAAACTCAACAAAAAATTAAAGAGAATCTCCACACTGTGATGGAACAAGTGCCCCCTTCTGTAGATATCACCTTACTTCTTGGCATGGGGACAGCTGCAAAATTTTGGATTTCCCATCATTTTCTGTCTTGATGACAATGGTCACCAGGACAGTTAGAGAGGGTGCATCTCCTCATCAGGGACACTGATAGCAAAAAAAAAAAAAACCTGACGGGTTCAAATCCTTCCCCACTCTACCAAAAACAAAAAAAATGGCTTTACATATTCTTTAGTGAATAAAATCATGTTATCTACCTACCTGCAGTCTACTAATTGGGCAGTCAAGGAGCCAAAACACACTGATAAGTCTTCAGCAATGCTCAATGTACATTCTCCTTCTATTAGCATGTATCCTGCCAGCACATCTGCATGCAGCTGAGCCTGATTGGCTCATGGGGCTGCTTCCCTTCCACTAGTCTGAGTGTTTTTGGCAGGAGGCTAATATCAAGACAGTTTTTGGCACATTTTCTATTTGTATATAACTATATATTTAAAGATTTTAAATGAATGCATTACAGAAAGCATTACATTTATTATTAATACCTGGTATTCATACCTGCAATTCATTTTTAATTTAATATCCACTATGTACTAAATAAAGGTCTTTCCTTTAGCCCTGGTTGACACCGGTGCAACTTGTTATGCGACTTGACAGATCAAAGTGGCATGACAAATCGCGCCCTATTTGCAGCAATGGAACTGTTCAGAGTCGCAACTGGTTTGAAAAAGGTTCCTGCACTATTTTTTGCTATTTGATGTGTGAAGTTGCACAGATGTCGGCAAGCTGCACATGAAGTCGCACTTATTGGCGGCTTTGAAATCTCGCTGAAGTGACACTTTTTCAAAGCTGCCTTCGATGTGAACCAGGGCTTAGAGAAATTGCAAAGAAAGCCAAAAGCCAAGCAAAGCAACCTACAAATGCAACAGTGTTTGGAAACACTTTCCAACAATATTTGATTTCCACTGTTGAAAGAATGACACTAGAGAGGTCAGGTGTTTTAGCTGCAAATGGTGGCTACTTTGATGAGTCAAAATTTTAGATTACAGTTTGTTAAACAAATGATTTTTTTTATGTCCAGTTTTTTATTCTATGTTTTATTTTTAAAGTACATTGAAACATGAAACCGATTTTAAAGGTTGAAGGATTTCTACCTTCAATGTGAAGCTCTCCCCTCAGCCCCCCCCCCCCAACACTTACCTGAGCCCAATCCCAATCCAGCGATGTGTATGAGAGCTCTCTCCATCCTCAGTGGCTCAGACACAGCAGTGGGAGCTATTGGCTGACAATCACAGCCAATGAGGAGGGGGCAGGGTCAAGCTGTGCTATATGTGTCTTATGGACACACATAGCTAGCTTGGGAGCAAACACACACGAGTGCCTCCATAACAACAGGTTTCCTATGGGGGTGCTCAGCGAGGAGGAGCCAGGACCTCTAGCAGGGACCCGAGAGGAGGAGAATTAGGACTGATCTGTGTAAAACCATTACACAGAGCAGATAAGTATGACATGTTTGTTATTTTATTTTTTAGAAAAAGAACATTTAGTACCACTTTAAACTGCATAAATTTAAATTAAAACTGGAAAAAATGGTGGTGTATTAAAACTTTTGAATGGTAGACATAAATCAAGTGCCTCCACTGAGTGGGAAGGCTCACGGAGACCAGACTGTCCCTTCCCGCCACTAAAGCCGTCAAACAGACAGTGCAGTAACAAGGAGTTTTGTACCTGAGAGGGAGGACCCTCATGGGGATCTACAGACACTAGTTTCCCATCAAGACCCCATCAAGACCCATGATTGACAGCAGACAGTGCGTGGGTCTTTAGCCAATAGCAAGAATCAACCCACTGACTGATGTCTATATAAGGTGAGAGTGGACCTGCTGAAGAACTAGTGCTCTCAGCTTCCCCATCAGGTTCCTCCTGTCAGCTGTGAAGCCAAAAGGCTCCTTAATAACCAGTGACAGGGAGAGGAACTTTGCCAACTACGCCAATTTAGAGTGGGTCCTAATCACCTCCAGTTTCATCCTCTACAAACTGAAAGTAATTATGGTGCACCTGCACTTTGTAAAATTGGCACTAATAGAAAATACTTGAATCTGCCACAGGTATCAGAAAACTTACCGAAACCGGTAGTAGAATTAGTGAATTTGGCACAGACCATTTTAAAGGACAATAGTGCCAAAAAGCTGTCCTTATTTCTTTATTGAATTCCCAATATGTCATCAATGTGTATTTGTAGACTATATGGTCTTCCCCAAGCCCAGCAAAGGGTCAGGAATATGCAATATACGACTTAGTGTATATAGTGCAAGGGGTTAGGAGTATGTAATAAACAGGCCAGTATACAGTGGTCAGGAGTGTCTAACATACAAGCCAGGATACAGGGTGCAGCACACAGGAGTGTGTAATGTAAAGTCTACCATACAAGATGCAGAGGCCATAAGTATGCAAAATATAGCAATAAGCAATATATGTATACCATACAGTGCAGCATACAGAGTATGTCAGTTAGAAGTCATTACATACTCTGGATGCACCCACAGTACACAGAATACAGACAGGGCTACTATTAGAAACCACGGGGCCCCATACAGCCAACCAGACAGGGACCCCCGCCCCCACACACACACACACAAAAACACAGTTTACTATGCTTCAGTTATGAATGAACACAGTGAGTGATCAGCACCAATCACTCATTTGGGTTAGTTCAGGAATGGAAGGGGCTGGTAAATGTGACATATTTACTGGACCCTTCCCCCACTATCCATCCTGAAGGATCCTATTGTGTGCTTGTAGCTGCTGGTGGGAAAGAGAGGAGGGAAGCTGGCAGCACTGAAGGAGTGGGATCGCACAGGGGGGCCTGGGCACAGGGGTGCACAGGGAGGGTTTTGGGTACGAGGGGGGGGCTGTTACTGTAATAAGAGCCCCTGTATTGCTCTTTCCGCAGCAGCTAAAAACCGGGGAGGAGGAGGAGGAGAAGCCAGCTTCCAGCTACTGCAGAGAGAGCCATACAGGGGATCAGTTCCAGTAATAGCCCCACCATCACACCCATCACCCTCCCTGCCCACATCCAATTCACCCACCTGCCTGGGCCTCCCGGCTGGCCTGGGCCCCGTACTGGAGGACTGGTGGTACCCCCTTATCCATGGCCCTGAGAACAGAGGTGTACTTAACCCAGAACTGCAGTTGATGATTGTCATAATCCTCCTCCCTTCAGCAAGAATCTTCCCTTCTCAGCCCTAACCAAACCCCCTCCAGCAAAATCCCCCCCACCCAGGGGCGTGCTGACCATTCAAGCACTCGGGCACTGCCCGAGGGCCCAGGGTCAGTAGGGGGCCCCATGAGATGCCCCTGGTACCTTTCATTGGCTTTTTCATAGGCTTTTTTGGGTGTGGGTGAGGACACAGGGGCCCCATGATCCCCTATTGCCCGGGGGCCCCATGAGTTGTCAGTCCGCCCCTGCCCCCACCTCTAGAAAATTATCTCCAGCAAACCCCCAAATGCAAATCCCCTGACATAATGTCTCCTCTCTGTAAAGCAAGCCCCCTCTTGTCTTAAGCAGCCCATCTCTATATTTCTCATAGTCCTAATTTCCGAAGTGAACTAGCTGTATCCTGTTTGCATGCCTGCTTACTAACACTTTTACTCTCTCACCGTAATCCACATCTCATACACAGGTGACTTCAATCCCGCACTGAGACTCAGGAAATCCCATTAGAATCAGTGATGAATTCATACACTCTGTTATTTATGGATCTTTTCCAGTGATAAGTCGGAAAATCTTCAGTGTAATGGAAGCAGCTTTGAATCTGATTCATTGACCTGAGCTCCCCTTTACTCCACATCGTATTTCATTTCTGACTTCCAAAGCAATCTGAGCACTGAAATAGCCTATCCATTAATATGTTAACGAAGTGCCAACAAGATTTTGATTTGCATTTAGAATGGACAAAAGGAAATGAAATGGATTCTCTGAGATGTCCCTGTGCAGCTTCAGAAGTTAATATTGGGAAATCCAGCATTAAGTGGTTTGTCTTTCTTTAACAGTGCCACAGAGTGTGTCTCTGGGCTCTGGCGGAGGCCTGGAGGAATGTACATAATGCTTATTGAGTGTCTTGCACTAGTGATTTGACACATTAGGATTCCTATTAATGGAGGGGACTGTAGAACAGTAATGCAGCATGTACCAGTACACTGAACAACTAATAATGATGTGTACTGATTGCTGGGTGATACCAAATTCACTTATCTTCTTTCTACTCCATTTCATTTTCTTTAATCAATTGCCTCTTGCTGTCTTTAGGCTAAACAGACTAATCTCTCACTGAGAATGATGGTGGGTGAGACATCTGTCTATTGTACCTGTATCCAGAGCCCCATAGGGACCTCATTTTTTTTCCTAGTCTCAGCCAGAGCTGAATGTGTTTTATGGATAATAAGTGGTTCTTACTTTTTTCTTTAAAGAAACAGGGGACAACTTCTTAATGGCAGTTTGGTCCTTCTTCACCCCTCTGGCACACCAATAGCTTTTTCTGCTGAAGAAAGGGTGGGCCCTATAACTTGGATGGAGGATAGGGCAGCTATAACATTTCAGGCTTGTATGATCTAAAACCTACCCCTAACCAGGGCCAGACTGACAACTCATGGGACCCCCGGGCAATAGGGGATCATGGGGCCCCTGTGTCCTTGCCCAAACTGAAAAAAGCCTATGAAAAAGGTACCAGGGGCATATCATGGGGCCCCCTACTCACCCCGGGCCCTCGGGCAGTGCCCGAGTTTCCAAATGGTCAGTCCACCCCTGCCCCTAACATTGATGGTCAGGCACTGTAGCTGGCTGTATTCTTCACCTATAGCAACTCCCTTTCCCATAAGGCAAGCAGGCCTAACAGTATTCAGTTGTTCACTTATAAGCTGATGGAAAGGAGGGGTTCACAGAAGAAAAAGTGGAACGGACAGCTTGTTTTAGGAAATCATTTCCTCGAAGCCAGGGTGCTGGGAGAGCCGGAACCAGAAGTGATGCGAGAGCCTGTACCTGTTAATGCCTATGGAATATCTTTATATGACGGGGAGCGCATCTTTTAAAGGGCCAGTCACCCGAAAAAGGTTTGCCAGTGAGTGACCTTTGGATGGAGAACTACAACTGAGGGGAGTCTAGAAGGAAGAGAGGAGGTGATTAAAGGACCCCCAATAAAGTTAAACAAGCGATTGTGACCTGTAAGAGGGCAGCTCAAAAACTATTTAGGAGGTGGTGAACTTTCACCACAGAAGAGAATAAAGTGGCACATTTCATGAAGGAAGATACACACAATTTATGGACCGTGGACACTATATGATATTGCATTGTTGAAAATTAGGATATTATTTATTTGGTGATGAATTTTGGTGCATGATCAGAGGGAGTTGCAGCATTTATGTTTTTGGGTTTTTTACAATTATTGTGGGACCACTTTATTGTTTGCAGCCACTCCCAGGTTAGGCTTCGGTATTATTTATATTTTATAATACAGTGGTTTATTTAATCACATATTTCATAGGTGGTGTGGGATGCACATATTTTTCAAATTCTTGGATACACAATGCTATAGTTTAAATAAAGGAATGCGCTAAAACCACAAACTATTCCTAATTTAGTGTAGAAACATTAGTGCAAAAGATATATATATCTATTCTCAATTAATATAAAAAAATATCAAAATTATGTGCAAAACTATTTTTTAGTGCATAAGTAATTTAAATAATTAAATTTGTGATTTAAATAATTAAATTTGAGACCGCCCCTTGAAGACGTCATTCATGACGAAACTAGTAGGGCTTGGCTTGCTGGATGCTGACGTCTGTGGAGAGGATTGAGTCACGAGCGCTGTAGTGAGTGTGCGGGGAGCAGGAGACTGTTATACCATTTGCTGTTTTATGCTGTTATACTGGTGTCGGTGAAGACACCTTTTTTGTGAGTGTAAATCTTTATTAAATTGTTGGATACTTTTATAAAAAAAACTGGCTGCACCGTGATTTTTTCTTTCATTCCCAAACATGACCTCGGTGGAGAGATATAAAAAGAGAGAGTGATATAATGCTCCTGGAACCATTATATTGAGTGGTGGATACCTACCTTATGGATGATTGTGTAGCTATTGATCATCACACCTGAGAAGTTGATTTATTGCATCTGCTCCCAGAGCAAAAAGCGTTTTTTGCTGATCTAGAGATTGATCAGCATGGAGCTCTGGTGAGTTACCCAACTTTACTTTGGTGGTGGATTTTGGCACAATTTCTTTGAGAGCACCTGAATTTGAAAAGGATTTGTTTGGACATTTGAAGAAATTCAAAATTGGACAATTTTTATATTCACAAATTTAATTATTTAAATTACTTATGCACTAAAAAATAGTTTTGCACATAATTTTGATATTTTTTTATATTAATTGAGAACATATATATATATCTTTTGCACTAATGTTTCTACACTAAATTAGGAATAGTTTGTGGTTTTAGCGCATTCCTTTATTTAAGTTATAGCACTAAGAAATTTATTTGGTTTCTTTGAGGTGGAATTGCTGCTTTAAAGTATTAAGGGTGTGGCGCTTTTATTACACTTGTGACACAATGCTATAGTGTCTGGCGACCACATCAGGATAGGCGCAAGCTAATCAAGGCAAACAGGTACTTGGGGTTGGCAGACAGACAGAGTGGTCCAATGGCAGTTCAGGTTCGGGGCAGGCAATGTACAGAGAGGTATTTAGGCTCAAATCCACGATCAAAAGGCAGGCTGAGTTCAGAGAGAAGTCCAAAGTCAAATCTGAGGTCAATAACAAGGAAATACAAACTAGCTGACAAGATAGATATCAGGTAAAGGCCAGGGAATGGGAACAAGGGAGGCAAATAGGGAGCTTAAAGTAGATGTTGCAAACACTACCGCAAGCATGACACTAAGGGCTTGGCAGACTTAGAACAGGTTTGGACTCCACACAGAGGCTGTGTCTACATCAAACACTTTGCAAAATGACAAACAGACAGTGAGAGTGTAGCTCAGCCAAAAGCAGGATGTTGGAATGAGATCAGCAGCTGCCATGGAAAAGGAGAGTTACATGATCCTGACAAACTGCTAGATCTTTTTTAAAGGATAACAGTGCACCCTCTAAAGTCTTATTTTCACCTGTCCTTGCTCCTGTCAGTTTTTCACTGTATAGCCCACTCTGATCCACTGCGGGAAAGCATCCATGCTTGACGACATTGCATATGTGTACAAAATCTTATTCCTATAGAGATGCCATCTATTGTGGTATACCAAATA
Source organism: Staurois parvus (assembly GCF_062004578.1). Taxonomy (NCBI): domain Eukaryota; kingdom Metazoa; phylum Chordata; class Amphibia; order Anura; family Ranidae; genus Staurois; species Staurois parvus. The sequence goes on along the minus strand of NW_028318294.1, from coordinate 7,084,121 downwards.
ACTAGGTAAAGTATCTGAGCATATACACTATTTACTTTGGTAACTCAAAGTAAACTTTCTTTTTATCTTCCACTCCCTTCTTCCTTTCTATATTTCCTTCTAGTGGCAGTGGGTGAAATGCATAGTTGCAAGGTAACAGCCAGGGGCGGACTGACAACTCATGGGGCCCCTGGGCAATAGGTGATCATGGGGCCCCTGTGTCCTTGCCCAAACTCAAAAAAGCCTATGAAAAAGGTACCAGGGGCATCTCATGGGGCCCCCTACTGACCCCCGGCCCTTGGGCGGTGCCCGAGTTTCCAAATGGTCAGTCCGCCCTTGCTAACAGCACAGCAGTGCAGGAATTGTCATGCAACAGCAAGGGAAGAATTTGCTGTACAAAGCATTTAAACAGAAAATTATAATTTCTAAACGCTTTTTCAATGTGTAAATGGAATTTAGAGCAGCGGAATTTCACTCAAAAGGGGAAGTTTCGCTTGTTTGCCTCCTTACCTTCTCCGCTGTCACATTTGGCACTTTTTTGGGGGGGGGGAGCGGGTACCCGGTTTTGCCAGATACCCGCTCCCACTTCTGGGCAGATGCGCCATGGTGATCTGAGCGTGAAGTCCAGCCCGACACCTTCCCCCACAACCTTCTGGAATACTTCACAGGTCCCAGAAGACTGTGGGACCATTCACAATGCACAGCATGCTTTTCACATGTGCAGCAGGAAAGCGGCTGTGAAGCCACAAGGTTTCACTTCCAGTTTCCCTTACTGAAATGCCAGCACCTGCACTCGAAGCCAATTGAAGAATCGACTTGGGTGAAGACATCGATGGATCCCTGGACAGGTAAGCGTCCTTATATTAAAAGTCTTTGTAGCTGCTGACTTTTAATTTTTTGAGGGGAGCCTGGAGCTTTGCTTTGAAGTAAAGGTGAAATAAAGTCTTCACTCCCAATCTCAGAAGATATACTCTACATTTTTTTAAATGAAACTTGTATTGAGAAATAAATAATGCTGCCATTGTAGATGTGCTGAAATGCCTGGCTGTCTTTGATTGTAATATGTCCTGAGTTACAGTCCTGGAACAAGCATTCAGGTGAACTCAGAGTGCAATTAGCTTCACTATACTTTAAGTACCGTATTTTCTGGCATATAAGGCAACTGGGTGTATAAGGCGACCCCCTAATTTTCCAGTTAAAACATAGGTTTTGGGCTATACTCACCATATAAGACTACCCCCCTTCCGAGGCAACACCATTTAAAAACATCAGATTTTTTAATTGAAATGGTTATGACTTACCGGTACTTAAAATCCTTCAAATTCCTCATCATGTTCATCCTCTGACATCATAAGTTCATGAATGACATCTTGTGATACATTTGTAAGACAGTCATCATATGGATCAAATTCCAAATCAGATGGTTACCGCTGGATGTGCGGTAATACGGTAGCTTCGGCTACATACAGTATACAGTATATATACAGCCCGCTGGATGTGCAGTAATGTACATACAGTATACCGCGCTGAGCCAAGCTGGCTCAAAACAAATGTCCCTATGACAGATTAATCTGTCAGCCCGCTGGATGTGCGGTATATACAGTATACTGAGCCAAGCTGTTTCAAAACGTACCGGTACGTCCCTACTGTAATCAGACCGCTGGATGTGTGTATGTACGGTAGCTGAGGCTACATATAGTATATGCTGGGCCAATCACGGCGAGTGATGTATTCTACTAATGAATACAAAGCCTGCTCGGATTGGCTGAGGTTGTGACATCATCAGCCCACCTCTCTGACTCAGCCAATCCGAGCAGGCTTTGTATTCATTAGTAGAATACATCACTCACCGTGATTGGCCCAGTGTATACTGTATGTAGCCGCAGCTACCGTACATACACGCATCCAGCGGGTTGATTACAGTAGGGACGTACCGGTACGTTTTGAAAACGCTTGGCTCAGCACGGTATACTGTATGTACAGTATTACCACACATGCAGCCAGCTTGACCCAAACAAACTCAAGGTTCACATTTTATACCCCGCGTATAAGACGACCCTAAATTTTTGGGGTATTTTTTAAGTATAAAAAGTAGTCTTATATGCCAGAAAATACTGTATATCTAAAGGCAAACTTTTTTCCCATTTTGAATAGTGAAAGGATGTTGGTTTTATCCTGCTCTCTGTTTCCTGTTCAAGATTTCTCTACACATCCTGTCCTGTTGACACAACAGAAAGTGAGAAATTTCTCCAAGGTGGGGTAAATCCCCTTTCAGTCCATTGTCACTAGAGCAGGTGTCCCCTATTAGAACATTCTGCTCAGGTGGCAGCTCAAAATTTTAGATTTTTCTCACTTTTTTTTTACAATTATTTTATTGCTTTTTCACATTACATAGTAGGTGACAAGAATATTCCAGTGTACTGTGTTATAATGCAGGGCATCTGAACAATATATCTCGAGAGGCCAATATCAAGGAAGAAGTACCTCTCCATATCAGTAATACAATGCAATAAATACTCAGTACATAAAGATAACTAAGTGACTTTGCAGTCTAGGTCCTAGGCCATTCATGTGTGGTGGGTAGTTATATACGTCATAGTATTTCCCAGCCCTTTTTAATCTCAGTGATACTGGTCATCAGGACCAATAGAGAAGCTACTTTAACATACTACTCATCATCATGGCATACATTTTCATGCCTGTTCATAAAAATAAGGCCACAATATTGAGCCTCAGAACATCACAAAAAGATCTTCATGACTAGAGGAAAGCTGGTTGAATGAGTTTGACAGGTCAAATGGCTGGGTTCTCCTTTCAGCTTTTTTTTTTTTCTAAATTCCCATTAATTGTTATGTACTCTGAAGCCAGTTAAGCTACAATATACTTTTCTAAAGGGAAAATGTGCAATAGTCTATTTTTATAGCAGCTTTATTAGCATTGTAAGGCTATAGTATTGTTTTATGAATGTGGCCTACTATCTGTCACTATATTCTACAACACAGCTACTAACTACAGCTTAGATATTTCCTTTATGTTTGGCTCTGTGCCTTGACCTATTAGATCCCTTCTCAAAAATACCCATTTCTCTTTTGCATGTAATAGTGTATGTGTTTTGTAGCAGTTTTCCATAAAGTATTATTGTCATAAAGTCTGCTTTACTCACTGAAATGGCACAACTGAAATAAATACAGTAGCTGGATGATGTTTTATTACATTCTTGCTGTAAATATATTGCTCCTTTCTCAGAAATTAAGATGTGAGAGAAATGTATTGCTAAGAAGAATAATGGATATGGACTTTCAAGGTTATTAGAATAATTAAAGACTTAGTTTTAATAATATTGTTAGCTAACAAAGTAGTTGTCACTGAAATCAAGACAATCTGGTGATATTAAATGGGTGGCAATACTGAGTCACTGGTGGATTTCATTACACAATTAACATACACAATAAGTGCAGCAGAAATATATACCAATCAGCCATAATTTTATCACCACCCACCTATTATTGAGTAGGTCCCCCTTTTGCTTCCAAAACAGCCCTGGCCTGTTGAGGAATGGATGCCACTGGACCTCTGAAGATATCCCATGGAATCTGGCAAAAAATTAGAATTAAACCCAAAGCCAAAAAAAAAATGTCATATATTGTAGCTTAAAGATAAACAAAAAAAATGTCAAATCATGTAAATATAAAGCAGCCGCGGTCAAGGTCCAAAACAACCCTAATGCACCCAATGTGTGAAAGATAAGCTGCAAACACCAAATATAGGATACCCTACAACTAAACCATACATATTTAAAGTGCCCCTGATGACATCATTTCTGATGAAACGCGTAGGGATGAAATGCAGGTTGTAACTTCACCACACACGTGTGTTTACTGCTACTTGGAATTCTAGGAGTTGTAGTTTCATGAATCGTGCTATACACAGTAAAGCTTTCTTTGTAAGTGTTTTTAATTGAGGTAATAAAACAGTTATCTTGAATTCTACACTATTGCAAGCATGGCGCTCTACCTTTGTTTTCCTTCATACATGTGATGTGACTGCTGGAGGTTTACAGGAGAGGAGAGTGGAGGACATTCCAAAGTGACCACGGGGCTTTTTATATACAAAGTGTTATCTGACGTCTCAGGTTGAGAGTCACATAGTTTCTGGTAAGGCTTCCATGGATCACAAGGTGGATGGACACTTGTTTGATCTCACTGTACATCACATGTATTTTTTGGCCTTTGGATCAAATGGACCTATGTTTTAAGACACTTTATTATTGCACTTTATCTACAGTGGAGATCGAAAGTTTGGGCACCCCAGCTAAAAATTTGTATTAATGTGCATAAAGAAGCCAAGAAAGGATGGAAAAATCTCCAAAAGGCATCAAATTACAGATTAGACATTCTTATAATATGCCAACAAAAGTTAGATTTTATTTTCATCATTTACACTTTCAAAATAACAGAAAACAAAAAAATGGCGTCTGCAAAAGTTTGGGCACCCTGCAGAATGTATAGCATGCACTGCCCCCTTTGCCAAGCTGAGACCTGCCAGTGTCATGGATTGTTCTCAATCATCGTCTGGGAAGACCAGGTGATGTCAATCTCAAAGGTTTTAAATGCCCAGACTCATCTGACCTTGCCCCAACAATCAGCACCATGGGTTCTTCTAAGCAGTTGTCTAGAAAACTGAAACTGAAAATAGTTGACGCTCACAAAGCTGGAGAAGGCTATAAGAAGATAGCAAAGCATGTTTACAGCAAAACAGCAATCAGGAGTCAGAGCAGCTTGCCTTATATTCTGATAAACAATATAAATGTAAAGAGAGCTAAAAGGCCATACTAAGTGTCAGAATGTGAAATGTAAACCCTGTGAATGAATCATGATTTAAAAATGAAATCCTCAATGAATAAAAAAAATTGCATCATAACGCATGTGAAAATATCTTTGTGCAATACGTAGCATGCAAGTAAACAGTGTTGAAAATATGTAAATAAAGTCCAACAAACATTTTAAATATGTAAATATACCCCCCAAAAAATAAATAAGTAAAAAGTAAGCAAATATAAAAAAGTCCAAAATGTACATTTGCCACAATGAAAAATGTCCACACTTCCAAGTGAAGATCCTATTCAAGCAAAAAGGTACTCAAAATCGACATCCCTCCCAGTGAAATATGGTCCTGGTGCCCCAGTGAAAAAAAAAACCAGAGTGCCATGATCTTCAGTTACAGAGTGGTCATGATAGGCATAAGGAATTGACCCTCCAGGCAAGGTCCCTCCTGACACCTCCAGGCATCATCATGCATGTCGGCTTTGCTGATCGAAACTGCCAACTTGAAGTTGAGGTTCAGGCATATTCTATTGGCCCCATTTATTGGCAACAAAGAATGGATAGGGAACATGACACCAAAAAATTAAAAACTGCTGATTTTTTTCATGATCCATAAAAACAACAAAAGAGGCCTTGACCTTGATGCTGGCCAACCATGGTTTTGCCCCCAAACATATTTGGATACCATGGGGAATTTCAATTTCCTTAGCAAACTCTGGATGAGAAGAAACATTTTTGTGCATTGTCCACATAAAGAAAGGGGGTGGTGAGGTTGCTGATCTCCTTCCAAATTATCTTTAGTATGACAGGGTGTTTATACATGTCCAGGGGTAGACTGACAACTCATGGGGCCCCGGGGCAATAGGGGATCATGGGGCCCCTGTGTCCTTGCCCAAACTCAAAAAAGCCTATGAAAAAGGTACCAGGGGCATCTCATGGGGCCCCCTACTGACCCCGGGCCCTCGGGCAGTGCCTGAGTTTCCAAATGGTCAGTCCGCCCCTGCACATGTCTTATATGCCATTTGTCCCTTGCACCCACTACAGATCTGTAAGAGGACATCAGGGTGGCTTCCTCTATGAACCAAAAGCAATACCATTTCCGTGATGCCAGCTTTACGACTCTGCTCCCAAGGGTACATGCAAAGACTTCAGCATACTAGAATGTTATCATCCTAAAAAGTACTATAAGCACATTTTAATGAGTACATAGAAATGGAATTTAAATATTCCCTTTATATTTCCCCTTAGTCCTAATAATATCCTAGCAGTTACTCCTTCCACTCCCCCACCCCCTGGCTATTGAAAACATAATAATTCCTTAACTGTTTTACAATGCTAACATGTATTTTGCCATGCTGATAAAGTTTATTTGAAATATATTGATAGAGAGAGAGAGAATAAGAGAAAGTAAGAGAGACAACAAGGAAGAGATCATGAACAAGAGAATGAAAATGAGATAGCAAGAATAGGAGAGAGTTTTGTTTTAGAATGTGGAGACAGTGGAGACAGTAAGAGAGAGGGTTTTGTTTAACCTCCCTGGCGGTATGATTCTTTCCGATTTTTTGTGCTGAAAGCGGTACCATTTGTTTGCATGGAAATATGTACCGTATTTTTCGCACCATAAGACGCACTTTTTTCCCCCCCAAAAAGGGGGGAAAATGTCAGTGCGTCTTATGGAGCGAATGTAAAGCGGCCGGTCCGGTATTTCTGCCGCCACCATGTCAGAATACCGGGCCGGCCGCTCAGCTGTTCTCCCCTGCAGGGCCTTACCTGTTCCTCGCTCCAGCGCTGCACAGTCTTCCCGCTCTGGCTTCTGTGACAGCCGGGTGCCCACTGCGCATGTGCTGCGCTTTGTGAATGATCCGGTGTCTTCTGGGACACATGAAAGGTCACAGAAGGCGCCGGGCCATTCACAAAGCGAAGCGCTTCTTGCACCTGCGCAGTGGGCACCCGGCTGTCACAGAAGCCGGCCCGGGAAGAAGAGGGAAGGCAACTCCGCGGAAGTGGGAGCGGGTACCTGTCAAATTCAGGTACCCGCTCCCCCTCCCTCCCCAAAGGTCAGCAGTCTCTGGTCATCCCCTTCACTGTCTGCAGTCTCTGGTCATTCCCTGCACTGTCCGCAGTCTCTGGTCATCCGCTGTACTGTCCGCAGTCTCTGGTCATCCCCTGTACTGTCTGCAGTCTCTGGTCATTCCCTGTACTGTCCGCAGTCTCTGGTCATTCCCTGCACTGTCCGCAGTCTCTGGTCATTCCCTGCACTGTCCGCAGTCTCTGGTCATTCCCTGCACTGTCCGCAGTCTCTGGTCATCCCCTGCACTGTCCGCAGTCTCTGGTCATTCCCTGCACTGTGTCCGCAGTCCCTGGTCATCTCCTGTACTGTGTCCGCAGTCTCTGGTCATCTCCTGTACTGTGTCCGCAGTCTCTGGTCATCTCCTGTACTGTTTCTGCAGTCTCTGGTCATCTCCTGTACTATGTCCGCAGTCTCTTGGTCATCCCCTGTACTTTGTCCGCAGTCTCTGGTCATCTCCTGTACTATGTCTGCAGTCTCTGGTCATCTCCTGCACTGTGTCCGCAGTCTCTGGTCATCTCCTGTACTGTGTCCGCAGTCTCTGGTCATCCCCTGTACTATGTCTGCAGTCTCTTGTCATCTCCTGTACTGTGTCCGCAGTCTCTGGTCATCCCCTGTACTATGTCTGCAGTCCATTGGTTCAGAATATTTTTTTTTCTTGTTTTTCACCTCTAAAACCTAGGTGCGTCTTATGGTCAGGTGCGTCTTATGGAGCGAAAAATACGGTAGTTTTTTATTGTAGGCCTGTCATTTTTAGGAATAACTCACTGAAATCTGTACGAACAAGAGTCTATTAAACATCCCGGGTAGGATAAAATTTGAAACACGAAATCATAAATTATAATTTAATAAATAATCATAAAAAATAATAATATAATAATAATAAATTTAATTCAATAATATAATCAAACCAAAAACACTGAAATTTGAAATACAGAGGCAAATTCGCACATTGCTGAGCAAAGTCGCAAAATCGTTTTCAGTGTCTGATGATGAATTTCCCCCACGAATCATTATCACTCAATTCTGCAAGTGGTTCTGATTTACTATCGCTGTTCTAAAACCGCTTTTGACGTAAAGGGACGCTTTTTGGACGCCATGGACTTTTCTAAGTTTCCAGGCAGAAAGAACATTCAAAATGCAGGCAGGGCACAGGACAAAGCAGTAGGGACAAAATATATGTGAAATGCATTGAAACAGCAATGACAGCAAAAATGAAATTTTTTTAAAAATTCTAATTTCCCACCGGTTCCGGCGCCCGTACGTCCCGACGTCACAGGGACCGGAACACAGAAACTGGATGCCGGCATCGGCCGCAGGAGATGGCCGGGGACGCTGCAGGGGACACATCGTGGGAGCGAAGGACAAGGTAAGTGCTGCAGGGACCCCCTGAGCAGCGCCGCATGGTAAGCTCGAGTGTAGCTCGGGGTTACCGCTCTTGGTATAGAAATTTTACCCCGAGCTACACTCGGGAATACCGCTAAGGAGGTTAAAGTAGAACTGAATAAAATACTTTTTTTTATTTTATTTTGGATAGCGTAAGGGAGGGTTATGACCTTTGCCAGTTTTTTTGTCATCTGTGTCCCATTGGGAGATTTCCCTTCACTTCCTTTACCATAGCTAAAACAGAAAGTGAGAGGAATTTCCTCCAAAGGGTGGTAATCCAAGGGTGTCATTAGGGTCAATGTTCTCATTGGAAAATGTTCCCTCTATTCCTGTTCTGGTGTCAATCCAAAGTTTGGGATTTTCTTTTACTTTTATTTTAACTATACCGGTATACATGACATATAGAGATGGTGACTCTCCACAGGGGATAGGGGGGGCATAAGGCAGCAATAAAAAATGAAAAGAAGTTCTAATCTATCCCCACTCAAAACTAAACAAAAAAGGTTTAGCATTTAGTTATACTTTAAATATTTGACTATAATTTTAAACATAAGCTGATCACATAACCAGGATAACCAGTCCAGTTATAGTGCACAGGTGTGCGTGTGTTTCACATTAACATATACCAATATTTTACACTCACCGGCCACTTTATTAGGTACACCTGTTCAATTGCTTGGTAACACAAACTGCTAATCAGCAAATCACATGGCAGCAAGTCAATGCATTTAGGCATTTATATGTGGTGAAGGCAACTTACTGAAGTTCAAACTGAGCATCAGAATGGGGAAGAAGTGAGGATTTAAGTAACTTTGAACATGTCATGGTTGTTGGTGCCAGATGGGCTGGTCTGAGTATTTAAAAAAACTGTTGATCTACTGAGATTTTCCCGCACAACCATCTCTAGGCTTTACAGAGAATGGTCCGAAACAGAGAAAATATCCAGTGAGTGGCAGTTGTGTGGATAAAATGCCTTGCTGATGTCAGAGGTCAGAGGAGAATGGGCAGACTGGTTTGAGATGATAGAAAGGCAACAGTAACTCAAATAGCTACTTGATACAACTAAGGTATTCAGAATACCATCTCTGAATGCACAACATGTCACACCTTGAAGCAGATGGGCTATAGCAGTAGAGGACCACTCCGGGTACCACTCCTGTTAGCTAAGAACAGTATGGAGGCTACAATTCACATAAAATTGGACACTAGAAGATTGGAAAAATGTTGCCTGATCTGATGAGTCTCAATTTCAGCTGCAATATTCAGATGGTAGGGTCAGAATTTGGCATAATCAACATGAAAGCATGGATTCATCCCACCAAGGGCGGATTGACCATTGGGAAACTCGGGACCCAGGGTCAGTAGGGGGCCCCATTTGGGCAAGGACACAGGGGCTCCATGATCCCCTATTGCCCGGGGGCCCCATGAGTTGTCAGTCCGCCCCTGAATCCCACTTTGTATCAACGGTTCATAGATGTGTAGCTGACAAATCTGCAGCATCTGTATGATGCTATCATGTCAATATGGACCAAAATCTCTGAGGAATGTTTCCAAAACCTTGTTGAATCTATGCCACAAAGAATTAAGGAAGTTCTGAAGGCAAAAGGGGGTCCAACCGGATACTAGCAATGTGTACCTAATAAAGTGGCTGGTGAGTGTACATACAACAACCACTAAACAAATAGATATATAAATACCATTTCTTCACATAAAAATTAATTTTCGTTGATACTCGCATCCTATCTCATTTTATTCTTACAATGTGTTCATTATTTCCTGCTAACTCTCCAAGTGTTTCCATACCCGTGATGCTGTATATATGTCAGGTTTAAAAGTGATCAAAAAGAGCTTCCTTTTCAAGTTAGATGGCAAAAAGCAATTAATCCTTAAATTTGGGTATTTTTCTATTTCTCCAAGCGCAAGACTAAACCTCTTGATAGAGCCGGGGAGTATGTATTTATCTGGCAGTGCACTTCCCAACTTGACTGGCCTCCGGGCTAAATAGATGCAGTTTATAAAGCCTGCTCATTAATAACACAACATATTGCCTGCAAATTAGTTTTGCTGTTTCCTTTTCAAGACTGTAGGTTTTATTTTTTTGTACTTGGTTGTGGATGAATATAGACACTTGGGTTAAAATAAATTTTGCTTACTTCTTTTAAGTCCGTAGCATGCTTTTACCATGGAAATAGATAATGATCCCATGTTGGTGCATCCAAAATAAGTCAATTACCCTGGCAGAATTTCAAGTTGGAAGAGTAAACTAGGGACTTATATCTAGGGACTCTAATATCTATAATTCATAAAATGAATTTTAATGGGAATTTGTCTTTTTTTTTCAGGATATACAGTATATCTGACCGTGGTTACCTTGATGTGAATCATATTTGAATTTAAACTATTTTTAGTCATTTAAAAAAAAAAGTATATTGTTTCATATTTTCCCTTGAAAAATGTATATTCTGATTTTGAGAAATATGTATATTTCACTGTAACGTCTTATAAAAGTATATTGATGCAGTTCACAGAGTAATATGTAAGGTCTATTAACTCTTAACCAATAAGATTTTGACTTACAATAGCCAAATTCTGATTGGTGTTTGTCGGTTACTATAGTTGGTATAGGCAGAAAAACAGGAGTACGGGATCCCAATTAAAATTCATAATAACATTTTATTAAAATAATAAAAATAAATCCTACATCTAGGTAAAAGTACATCAGCAGGAAGTGTAGAGACCAAGATGTCACATCACTGAGGCTGCACACAGTGGTGGTAGCACACGATCCCATTGTCAGTTCAGAGGGACCCACTCAGTGCATTACCTGATGTCTGCCAAATGCACCATCCACCACCACCGTACTGTCCTGTGCCAAGGCTCTACATCAATCAGAAGGGGTGGTAACACGTTTCAAAGAAGTATCCTTTTTTGTTAAACCTGCCCCATATAGTAACGGATGGCTTATATGGGATTGGGATGGATGAGCCTTGCGGTCTGTGTCCAGCTGGCATCAGGACCCTGCACATATCATGAGCAGGGTTAGGAAATTGCTTATATACAAAAGGTTATTTTCTTTAGCTAGACTGGGAAGGTGGTGGACATCTGAGACAGATTCATACATTAACCATTTGTTCTACATATATTCTAATTACAAGCTTAAAGACACTAACCAATCAACCACCCCCTGTAACCCGTTGTAGTGGTGGTTTGTCTTTTATAGTTGGTATAGTGCTCTTCAATTTACCAAATAAACCCAATTGATGGAAATTAAGTATTCTATGCTACCAACTAATTGATATATGCACTAAAGTAGCATATCACTCACGACTGTCCTATTAGCCATACAGGTACATGTACCCTCCAGTGGTGACAAATGTGCGTTTAAAAAGGAAAGTTTTACAACTTTTTTTCAATTAAAAAAATACACAGTGTAAAACAAAGTTTTAAAAAATTTATGACATTTCATTTTTCCATTTATTTTTTTGTGCTAGGAACGTAAGGATGCCCCATCATTTGATGGAGATGAAAATTATCAACCTACAGAGAACTGAATTCAAAGACACCCCGAAAATCAAAGTGAAAAATTGATGCAGCAGGCTAGTCCATTTTTCTGAAATTTCATTGCAGCAACTCAAAATAAACAAATTGCTCTTTTCATTTACCCTATATCCCCTTTCTTAAATAAATCTATAAAGATAAATAAAATATCCAAACCCAAATGTGCAATGCTAATTACCCCAAATACACATCTATATACAACAAAAAATAAAATAAATAAATAAAACTTTAGTGTCCAAAAAGTGTCTTTTTTTAAACCAAGTCCAAATCACTTTTTCTCCACTTCAATAGCTTCTCCTTGTGATATTTTGTATGAAATTTCAAATACGATGATCTAGTAGAAAAACCTCAAAAAAATATATAAATCGCAAATAGTGTATTATCTTATTACAAAAATTTTTTTTTGTGCACTATGTGTCATGCACACTCCAACACAAAGTGTTCAAACAGTGAGAGAAAAAAAAAAAAATTCCAATTCTATATATATGCTCTAAATGTGCACCAAGAATATGTCTCAAAGCACATTCCAAGTGCATCTATATAATGTGACAGTGAACTCAACACACTGCAACCAATGCTCAAAATGTGAATCAAATCAACCAGTGTAAAGGTGACCACTAGAGATGAGCGAAGTATTCAAAAATTCGATTCGACTGATTCGGCGAATTCGTGGACAATATTCGATTCGAGTCGAATATATTCGCTGTGAATTTAACTTAAAAAAGGGTGTTTCTAGGCTTCAGAGAGACTTAATATTAGTGCAGAACACTGTACCTTTAATTTAAATGCCCTTGGAGTCTGCTGGGGAAGAGAAATAATACTGTCAGTCAGTATGACATGCAGATGAGTGCCGTCGATCTTAGAATCACCGCACACTTCACTCATTTGGCCAGTCACGGGGCCAAAACCAGTGTTTGGAGCCACAGTGTGGCGGTGGAGGCAGCAGCAATGGGAGGCCATACAGCAACCTATGACAAAATGGAAACCAGCAGGAGTGTGAGGAGACCTCAAAGTGGCACATGGCAGAGTGGGAGCAATGGGAGGCGGTACAGGGACCCATGTCACACTGTGGACCCAGCAGCAGCGTGACCAGGCGGTACGGGGGCCCATGGCAGATTTGGGGCCTGGCAGCACCTATGGGAGGCCTGTAATCTGCCAGCAACCTATGACAAAATGGAAACCAGCAGGAGTGTGAGGAGACCTGAAAGTGGCACATGGCAGAGTGGGAGCAATGGGAGGCGGTACAGGGACCCATGTCACACTGTGGACCCAGCAGCAGCGTGACCAGGCGGTACGGGGGCCCATGGCAGATTACAGGCCTGGCAGCAGCAATGGGAGGCCCGTAATCTGCCAGCACCCTATGACAAAAAATGGAACACACCAGCAGTGTGTGAGGAGACCTGAAAGTGGCACATGGCAGAGTGTGGCGATGGAGACAGCAGCAATGGGAGGCCGTACAGGGACCCATGAGAGACTGTGGACCTGGCAGCAGCATGAGGAGGCGGTATAGGGGCCCATGGCAGATTAGGGGCCTGGCAGCAGCTATGGGAGGCCCGTAATCTGCCAGCACCCTTTGTCAAAAAATTCAACACACCAGCAGTGTGTGAGGAGACCTGAAAGTGGCACATGGCAGAGTGTGGCGATGGAGACAGCAGCAATGGGAGGCCGTACAGGGACCCATGAGAGACTCTGGACCTGGCAGCAGTATGAGGAGGCGGTATAGGGGCCCATGGCAGATTAGGGGCCTGGCAGCAGCTATAGGAGGCCCGTAATCTGCCAGCACCCTATGTCAAAAAATTCAACACACCAGCAGTGTGAGGAGACCTGAAAGTGGCACATGGCAGAGTGTGGCGATGGAGACAGCAGCAATGGGAGGCCGTACAGGGACCCATGACAGACTCTGGACTTGGCAGCAGCATGAGGAGGCGGTATAGGGGCCCATGGCAGATTAGGGGCCTGGCAGCAGCTATGGGAGGCCCGTAATCTGCCAGCACCCTATGTCAAAAAATTCAACACACCAGCAGTGTGAGGAGACCTGAAAGTGTCACATGGCAGAGTGTGGCGATGGAGACAGCAGCAATGGGAGGCCGTACAGGGACCCATGACAGACTCTGGACTTGGCAGCAGCATGAGGAGGCGGTATAGGGGCCCATGGCAGATTAGGGGCCTGGCAGCAGCTATGGGAGGCCCGTAATCTGCCAGCACCCTATGTCAAAAAATTCAACACACCAGCAGTGTGAGGAGACCTGAAAGTGGCACATGGCAGAGTGTGGCGATGGAGACAGCAGCAATGGGAGGCCGTACAGGGACCCATGAGAGACTCTGGACTTGGCAGCAGCATGAGGAGGCGGTATAGGGGCCCATGGCAGATTAGGGGCCTGGCAGCAGCTATGGGAGGCCGTAATCTGCCAGCACCCTATGACAAAAAATGGAACACACCAGCAGTGTGAGGAGACCTGAAAGTGGCACATGTTTGGGGCATGATTCATGGTGGATTTAGTCAGTTGTGTCAGGAACTGGTGGTTTGAAATCCAGACTAATCCACGCCTGATTCATTTTCACAAACGTGAGTCTCTCCACACTTTGGGTGGACAGTCGTGTCCTCCGCGGAGTTGCAATACCTCCTGCCGCACTAAACACGCGCTCCGATGCCACGCTACTGGCCGGGCATGACAGCCTTTCAAGGGCAAATTCAGCTAGTTGGGGCCAAAGGTCAAGTTTCGTTGCCCAGTACTCAAGGGGATTGTCTACCTCGGTTGGCAGGGTGCTGTCCAAGTAGGCCTAAGCCTGTTGTTTGAGGTCCTGCTCCAGGTCCACCTGATGCTGCTGCTGCTGCTGCGGCTGGTTATTAGTTTCCTCACTGCGCTGGTGAAGAAAGCTACTCATCATCGACTGCAGACTGAGGCAGCTGCTGCTGGTGGAGCTGCCACTGCTCCTACCACCCCACCCCTCCCCTGCTGCCATGGCAGCGTAACACGAGCGCACAGGGCCCACAGTGTCTGAGGATGGACGTTGGCGCAGACAGGCAGAGACCAGCTGACTACATAGGTGGTTTTTATAGTACGTTATTTTGGCCTCCCTCTCAGCAGGTGTGAAAAAGGCCACCATTTTGGAACGGTAGCGAGGGTCCAACAAGGTGGACAGCCAAAAGTCATCCCTCTGTCTGATGGTTATTATTCGGCTGTCGGTACGCAAGCAAGCGAGCATGCTATGGGCCATTTGTGCCAAGGAATGCGAGGGACTCCCTGCCTCCATCTCCACAGAATACTGCCACGGTGCGTCTGGGTCCTTTGTCTCCTCTTCCTCCTCCTCTACCAGATGCTCCTGCTCCTCCACTCCTGTCCGCTGAGTGGAAAAACCACCCATTTCACTCAATAATTCCTGAGCACCAATGTCCTCCTCTACCTCCTCCTCTTCTTCCTGTCCTGCCCCCACAGGGGTCATGTGGCGTTGAGATCTGTGCGCCACGTCTACCGCACCCTGACCAGCCATTATTAACAGCATTTGTTCCAGGACGTGCAACAGAGGAATGACGTCGTTCATCCCATAGTCCTGCCGACTCACGAATAGCGTGGCCTCCTCAAAGGGCCTGAGCAAGCGCAGGTGTCACGCATGAGCTGCCAATGGCTGACATCTAAGTTACACAGGGGAGTACTTTTATCCGCTTTTAACATCAGGAAATCTGTGATGGCCTTTTGCTGTTCGTAAAGGCGGTCTAACATATGTAGGGTTGAATTCCACATTGTTGCAACGTCACAGCATGAGGAGTCGGTACGGGGGCCCATGGCAGATTACGGGCCTGGCAGCAGCAATGGGAGGCCCGTAATCTGCCAGCACCCTATGTCAAAAAATTCAACACACCAGCAGTGTGTGAGGAGACCTGAAAGTGGCACATGGCAGAGTGTGGCGATGGAGACAGCAGCAATGGGAGGCCGTACAGGGACCCATGAGAGACTCTGGACCTGGCAGCAGCATGAGGAGGCGGTATATAGGGGCCCATGGCAGATTAGGGGCCTGGCAGCAGCTATGGGAGGCCCGTAATCTGCCAGCACCCTATGTCAAAAAATTCAACACACCAGCAGTGTGAGGAGACCTGAAAGTGGCACATGGCATGAGACACTGTGGACCTGGCAGCAGCATGAGGAGGCGGTATAGGGGCCCATGGCAGATTAGAGGCCTGGCAGCAGCTATAGGAGGCCCGTAATCTGCCAGCACCCTATGTCAAAAAATTCAACACACCAGCAGTGTGAGGAGACCTGAAAGTGGCACATGGCAGAATGTGGCAAGGGAGACAGCAGTAATGGGAGGCCGTACAGGGACCCATGAGAGACTCTGGACCTGGCAGCAGCATGAGGAGGCGGTATATAGGGGCCCATGGCAGATTAGGGGCCTGGCAGCAGCTATGGGAGACCCGTAATCTGCCAGCACCCTATGTCAAAAAATTCAACACACCAGCAGTGTGTGAGGAGACCTGAAAGTGGCACATGGCATGAGAGACTGTGGACCTGGCAGCAGCATGAGGAGGCGGAATAGAGGCCCATGGCAGATTAGGGGCCTGGCAGCAGCTATAGGAGGCCCGTAATCTGCCAGCACCCTATGTCAAAAAATTCAACACACCAGCAGTGTGAGGAGACCTGAAAGTGGCACATGGCAGAGTGTGGCGATGGAGACAGCAGCAATGGGAGGCCGTACAGGGACCCATGAGAGACTCTGGACCTGGCAGCAGCATGAGGAGGCGGTATATAGGGGCCCATGGCAGATTAGGGGCCTGGCAGCAGCTATGGGAGGCCCGTAATCTGCCAGCACCCTATGTCAAAAAATTGAACACACCAGCAGTGTGTGAGGAGACCTGAAAGTGGCACATGGCAGAGTGTGGCGATGGAGACAGCAGCAATGGGAGGCCGTACAGGGACCCATGAGAGACTCTGGACCAGGCAGCAGCATGAGGAGGCGGTATATAGGGGCCCATGGCAGATTAGGGGCCTGGCAGCAGCTATAGGAGGCCCGTAATCTGCCAGCACCCTATGTCAAAAAATTCAACACACCAGCAGTGTGAGGAGACCTGAAAGTGGCACATGGCAGAGTGTGGCGATGGAGACAGCAGCAATGGGAGGCTGTACAGGGACCCATGAGAGACTCTGGACCTTGCAGCAGCATGAGGAGGCGGTATATAGGGGCCCATGGCAGATTAGGGGCCTGGCAGCAGCTATGGGAGGCCCCTAATCTGCCAGCACCCTATGTCAAAAAATTCAACACACCAGCAGTATGAGGAGACCTGAAAGTGGCACATGGCAGAGTGTGGCGATGGAGACAGCAGCAATGGGAGGCCGTACAGGGACCCATGAGAGACTCTGGACCTGGCAGCAGCATGAGGAGGCGGTATATAGGGGCCCATGGCAGATTAGGGGCCTGGCAGCAGCTATGGGAGGCCCGTAATCTGCCAGCACCCTATGTCAAAAAATTGAACACACCAGCAGTGTGTGAGGAGACCTGAAAGTGGCACATGGCAGAGTGTGGCGATGGAGACAGCAGCAATGGGAGGCCGTACACGGACCCATGAGAGACTCTGGACTTGGCAGCAGCATGAGGAGGCGGTATATAGGGGCCCATGGCAGATTAGGGGCCTGGCAGCAGCTATGGGAGGCCCGTAATCTGCCAGCACCCTATGTCAAAAAATTCAACACACCAGCAGTGTGTGAGGAGACCTGAAAGTGGCACATGGCAGAGTGTGGCGATGGAGACAGCAGCAATGGGAGGCCATACAGGGACCCATGAGAGACTCTGGACTTGGCAGCAGCATGAGGAGGCGGTATATAGGGGCCCATGGCAGATTAGGGGCCTGGCAGCAGCTATGGGAGGCCCGTAATCTGCCAGCACCCTATGTCAAAAAATTCAACACACCAGCAGTGTGTGAGGAGACCTGAAAGTGGCACATGGCAGAGTGTGGCGATGGAGACAGCAGCAATGGGAGGCCGTACAGGGACCCATGAGAGACTCTGGACCTGGCAGCAGCATGAGGAGGCGGTATATAGGGGTCCATGGCAGATTAGGGGCCTGGCAGCAGCTATGGGAGGCCCGTAATCTGCCAGCACCCTATGTCAAAAAATTCAACACACCAGCAGTGTGAGGAGACCTGAAAGTGGCACATGGCATGAGAGACTGTGGACCTGGCAGCAGCATGAGGAGGCGGTATAGGGGCCCATGGCAGATTAGGGGCCTGGCAGCAGCTATGGGAGGCCCGTAATCTGCCAGCACCCTATGTCAAAAAATTCAACACACCAGCAGTGTGAGGAGACCTGAAAGTGGCACATGGCAGAGTGTGGCGATGGAGACAGCAGCAATGGGAGGCCGTACAGGGACCCATGAGAGACTCTGGACTTGGCAGCAGCATGAGGAGGCGGTATATAGGGACCCATGGCAGATTAGGGGCCTGGCAGCAGCTATGGGAGGCCCGTAATCTGCCAGCACCCTATGTCAAAAAATGGAACACACCAGCAGTGTGAGGAGACCTGAAAGTGGCACATGTTTGGGGCATGATTCATGGCGGATTTAGTCAGTTGTGTCAGGAACTGGTGGTTTGAAATCCAGACTAATCCACGCCTGATTCATTTTCACAAACGTGAGTCTCTCCACACTTTGGGTGGACAGTCGTGTCCTCCGCGGAGTTACAATACCTCCTGCCGCACTAAACACGAGCTCCGATGCCACGCTACTGGCCGGGCATGACAGCCTTTCAAGGGCAAATTCAGCTAGTTGGGGCCAAAGGTCAAGTTTCGTTGCCCAGTAGTCAAGGGGATTGTCTACCTCGGTTGGCAGGGTGCTGTCCAAGTAGGCCCAAGCCTGTTGTTTGAGCTCCTGCTCCAGGTCCACCTGATGCTGCTGCTGCTGCGGCTGGTTAGTAGTTTCCTCACTGCGCTGGTGAAGAAAGCTACTCATCATCGACTGCAGACTGAGGCAGCTGCTGCTGGTGGAGCTGCCACTGCTCCTACCACCCCACCCCTCCCCTGCTGCCATGGCAGCGGAACGCGAGCGCACAGGGCCCACAGTGTCTGAGGATGGACGTTGACGCACAAAGGCAGAGACCAACTGACTACATTGGTGGTTTTTATAGTACGTTATTTTGGCCTCCCTCTCAGCAGGTGTGAAAAAGGCCACCATTTTTGAACGGTAGCGAGGGTCCAACAAGGTGGACAGCCAAAAGTCATCCCTCTGTCTGATGGTTATTATTCGGCTGTCGCTACGCAAGCAACCGAGCATGCTATGGGCCATTTGTGCCAAGGAATGCGAGGGACTCCCTGCCTCCATCTCCACAGCATACTGCCACGGTGCGTCTGGGTCCTCTGTCTCCTCCTCCTCTTCCTCTACCACATGCTCCTGCTCCTCCACTCCTGTCCGCTGAGTGGAAAAACCACCCATTTCACTCAATAATTCCTGAGCACAAATGTCCTCCTCTACCTCCTCCTCTTCTTCCTGTCCTGCCCCCACAGGGGTCATGTGGCGTTGAGATCTGTGCGCCACGTCTACCGCACCCTGACCAGCCATTGTTAACAGCATTTGTTCCAGGACGTGCAACAGAGGAATGACGTCGTTCATCCCATAGTCCTGCCGACTCACGAATAGCGTGGCCTCCTCAAAGGGCCTGAGCAAGCGGCAGGTGTCACGCATGAGCTGCCAATGGCTGACATCAAAGTTACACAGGGGAGTACCTTTATCCGCTTGTAACATCAGGAAATCGGTGATGGCCTTTCGCTGTTCGTAAAGGCGGTCTAACATGTGTAGGGTTGAATTCCACCTTGTTGCAACGTCGCAGATCAGGCGATGCTGTGCAATTCCGTTCTGCCGCTGCAGCTCAAGGAGGGTGTGCTTTGCGGTGTAGGAATGGCTGAAATGCATGCAAAGTTTACGTGACATTTTAAGGATGTCTTGCAGTGGGATGGTGGATTTTAGGAACCGCTTGACAACCAGATTGAACACGTGAGCCATGCATGGCGCATGGCACAACCTTCCTTGACGCAGAGCAGACACCATGTTCTTTCCGTTGTCGGTCAACATGGTTCCGATTTTCAGTTTGCGCGGAGACAGCCATCTGTCGATTTCTCTGTTCATTACACTCAGAAGTTCCTCCCCTGTGTGACTACGTTCGCCAAGGCATACCAGGTGCAGAACAGCGTGACACCGTTGCGCCCTGCACATGTGATATGCCGGTCGGGTAATGGGACTTGGCACGGGGGTGGCGGCTGAGGACACGGCGGAAGAAGAGGTGGTAGAGGCGGACATCTTTGCCGGACCAAGGACGTGCAAACGTGGAGGCAAAAGCGGCGTGACCTGTCCAAGTTGCTGGTGCGGCTGTGACAGCACCACGTTCACCCAGTGGGCCGTAAATGACATGTACTGTCCCTGACCGTAGTTACAGCTCCACACGTCGGCGCTGCCGTGCACTTTGGCAGAGACCGACATACTCAAAGACTGGCCCACCATCTCTCCTACAAGTGTATGCAGGGCTGGCACTGCCTTTTTGGCGAAGAAATGACGGCTTGGCACTCTCCACCGCGGCGCGGCACAAGCCATCATTTCTCGGAAAGGTGCTGAGTCCACCACTTGGAAAGGGAGGGACTGCAGCACCAGCAACTTGGACAGGAGGACGTTCAGCTTTTGCACCGTCGGGTGCGTGCTCGCAAACTGTTGTCTCTTGGAAACGGATTCCAAGAAAGACTGCTGACGGAATCCGTGAAGAGGAGTAGCAGGAGAAGGAGCATCTGAACGAGCGGAAGATGCCAACGAGCGACAACTCCCCTCAGCAGAGGTGTCGGAGCCTTGACTGGCTGATGGAGGGCGATTGACGTCGGGTCACGGAGCAAGTAACGGAGCGGGTGATGGAGCGGGGGCTGGGGCGGGCAGAACCGCCGTATCTTTATCACGGTTTTCCCAGGCCACCAAATGGCGACGCTGCATATGCTGCCGCAACGCTGTAGTCCCAACATGGGCCCCCTGGCCACGCTTGACTTTCTGGCCACATAGTCGACATACGGCTACGTTTACTTCCTCGGGCGGCTTGACGAAAAATTGGCACACCGCCGAGTAGGAAACTTTACCCCCGATACTCCTCACTGGCTGACTGCTGCTTCCTCCGTGCACACCGGCACCACTACTGGCCGTGGTGGTAGGCTGCAGTGGAGCTGGTGCTCTACTCCGTGGCCGTTTGGCTCCACTGACACTGCGGCAACCCTGCTGCCTCCTGGGCAACCCACCGACTGTTTCGCTCGCTGCCAAGCTGCCACCCTCTTCTCCTGATGATGCGGAAGAAATTGCCTGATGACGACGAGGCTGCCAAGTGCGATCAACCTCCTCATCATCAAGTAGGGTCTCCGCCTCACTACTAGCCCCCTCGGCTGCGTGTGGGTCAGGAGACAGACCTGTCTCTAGACTGGCTACCGAGCCACTCTCCTCGCCAGTACTTCTTCGCCTGGCTGCTGAAAAGGCGGATGTCTCCCCCCGTTCCTGACCGCCCTCTGTTAGCTCTTCCTCACTGTACAGTGGGGCTGAGCCCACAGCATGCGATACTTCGCTTGGTGAGGGAACACCAAAGGACAGGGGCAGGTAGAGGACACGTGATTTCAGTGGGCTTGGTCCCGGGCCATGCCAACTAATGGTTGTGTCTGACGTACCCACCGACCGTTGGCTGTAGGTGTCAGAGGTGACCTGGGAAGAGGAAGACGACCGACCCAACCAATCGATGACGGCAGGGTTGTCGGTGGAGACACGACCGCTGGATGACACCGGGAGCACTGGCCTCTGGCTGCGAATAGTGCTGCCTCGACCCCTTCCTCTGCTGCCACGTCTGCTCGCTCCTAAAACATTGCCTCCTCTGCCACTCCTCTGCATGTTGTCTGACATACTCTTTAATTCAACGATTCTGTGTCCCTGAGTAACAATTCTGTGTCCCTGAGTAACAATTCTGTGTCTGTCCCTGAGTAACAATTCTGTGGCCCTAAGTAACGGTTCTGTGGCCCTCAGTAACAATTCTGTGTCCCTGAGTAACGTTTATGTGGCCCTAAGTAACGGTTCTGTGGCCCTCAGTAACAATTCTGTGTCCCTGAGTAACAATTCTGTGTCTGTCCCTGAGTAACAATTCTGTGGCCCTAAGTAACGGTTCTGTGGCCCTCAGTAACAATTCTGTGTCCCTCAGTAACAATTCTGTGTTTGTCCCTGAGTAACAATTCTGTGGCCCTAAGTAACAGTTCTGTGGCCCTCAGTAACAATTCTGTGTCCCTGAGTAACGTTTCTGTGGCCCTAAGTAACAATTCTGTGGCCCTCAGTAACAATTCTGTGTCCCTGAGTAACAATTCTGTGTCTGTCCCTGACTAACAATTCTGTGGCCCTAAGTAACGGTTCTGTGGCCCTCAGTAACAATTCTGTGTCCCTGAGTAACAATTCTGTGGCCCTAAGTAACGGTTCTGTGGCCCTCAGTAACAATTCTGTGTCCCTGAGTAACAATTCTGTGTCTGTCCCTGAGTAACAATTCTGTGGCCCTAAGTAACGGTTCTGTGGCCATCAGTAACAATTCTGTGTCCCTGAGTAACAATTCTGTGGCCCTAAGTAACGGTTCTGTGGCCCTCAGTAACAATTCTGTGTCCCTGAGTAACGTTTCTGTGGCCCTAAGTAACGGTTCTGTGGCCCTCAGTAACAATTCTGTGTCCCTGAGTAACAATTCTGTGTCTTTCCCTGAGTAACAATTCTGTGGCCCTAAGTAACGCTTTTGTGGCCCTCAGTAACCATTCTGTGTCCCTGAGTAACAATTCTGTGGCCCTAAGTAACGGTTCTGTGGCCCTCAGTAACAATTCTGTGTCCCTGAGTAACGTTTCTGTGGCCCTAAGTAACGGTTCTGTGGCCCTCAGTAACAATTCTGTGTCCCTGAGTAACAATTCTGTGTCTGTCCCTGAGTAACAATTCTGTGGCCCTAAGTAACGGTTCTGTGGCCCTCAGTAACAATTCTGTGTCCCTCAGTAACAATTCTGTGTCTGTCCCTGAGTAACAATTCTGTGGCCCTAAGTAACGGTTCTGTGGCCCTCAGTAACAATTCTGTGTCCCTGAGTAACGTTTCTGTGGCCCTAAGTAACAATTCTGTGGCCCTCAGTAACAATTCTGTGTCTGTCCCTGAGTAACAATTCTGTGGCCCTAAGTAACGGTTCTGTGGCCCTCAGTAACAATTCTGTGTCCCTGAGTAACGTTTCTGTGGCCCTAAGTAACAATTCTGTGGCCCTCAGTAACAATTCTGTGTCTGTCCCTGAGTAACAATTCTGTGGCCCTAAGTAACGGTTCTGTGGCCCTCAGTAACAATTCTGTGTCCCTGAGTAACGTTTCTGTGGCTCTAAGTAACGGTTCTGTGGCCCTCAGTAACAATTCTGTGTCCCTGAGTAACAATTCTGTGTCTGTCCCTGAGTAACAATTCTGTGGCCCTAAGTAACGGTTCTGTGGCCCTCAGTAACAATTCTGTGTCCCTGAGTAACAATTCTGTGGCCCTAAGTAACAGTTCTGTGGCCCTCAGTAACAATTCTGTGTCCCTCAGTAACAATTCTGTGTCTGTCCCTGAGTAACAATTCTGTGGCCCTAACTAACGGTTCTGTGGCCCTCAGTAACAATTCTGTGTCCCTGAGTAACAATTCTGTGGCCCTAAGTAACAGTTCTGTGGCCCTCAGTAACAATTCTGTGTCCCTCAGTAATAATTCTGTGTCTGTCCCTGAGTAACAATTCTGTGGCCCTAAGTAACGGTTCTGTGGCCCTCAGTAACAATTCTGTGTCCCTGAGTAACGTTTCTGTGGCCCTAAGTAACAATTCTGTGGCCCTCAGTAAAAATTCTGTGTCTGTCCCTGAGTAACAATTCTGTGGCCCTAACTAACGGTTCTGTGGCCCTCAGTAACAATTCTGTGTCCCTGAGTAACGTTTCTGTGGCCCTAAGTAACAATTCTGTGGCCCTCAGTAACAATTCTGTGTCTGTCCCTGAGTAACAATTCTGTGGCCCTAAGTAACGGTTCTGTGGCCCTCAGTAACAATTCTGTGTCCGTGAGTAACGTTTCTGTGGCCCTAAGTAACAATTCTGTGGCCCTCAGTAACAATTCTGTGTCTGTCCCTGAGTAACAATTCTGTGGCCCTAAGTAACGGTTCTGTGGCCCTCAGTAACAATTCTGTGTCCCTCAGTAACAATTCTGTGGCCCTAAGTAACGGTTCTGTGGCCCTCAGTAACAATTCTGTGTCCCTGAGTAACAATTCTGTGGCCCTAAGTAACAGTTCTGTGGCCCTCAGTAACAATTCTGTGTCCCTCAGTAACAATTCTGTGTCTGTCCCTGAGTAACAATTCTGTGGCCCTAACTAACGTTTCTGTGGCCCTAAGTAACAGTTCTGTGGCCCTCAGTAACAATTCTGTGTCCCTGAGTAACGTTTCTGTGGCCCTAAGTAACAATTCTGTGGCCCTCAGTAA
Organism: Staurois parvus; assembly: GCF_062004578.1. Lineage (NCBI taxonomy): Eukaryota > Metazoa > Chordata > Amphibia > Anura > Ranidae > Staurois > Staurois parvus. The sequence continues at coordinate 7,059,832 of NW_028318294.1, read as the reverse complement.
CAATTCTGTGTCTGTCCCTGAGTAACAATTCTGTGGCCCTAAGTAACGGTTCTGTGGCCCTCAGTAACAATTCTGTGTCCCTGAGTAACAATTCTGTGTCTGTCCCTGAGTAACAATTCTGTGGCCCTAAGTAACGGTTCTGTGTCCCTCAGTAACAATTCTGTGTCCCTGAGTAACAATTCTGTGGCCCTAAGTAACAGTTCTGTAGCCCTCAGTAACAATTCTGTGTCCCTCAGTAACAATTCTGTGTCTGTCCCTGAGTAACAATTCTGTGGCCCTAACTAACGTTTCTGTGGCCCTAAGTAACAGTTCTGTGGCCCTCAGTAACAATTCTGTGTCCCTGAGTAACGTTTCTGTGGCCCTAAGTAACAATTCTGTGGCCCTCAGTAACAATTCTGTGTCTGTCCCTGAGTAACAATTCTGTGGCCCTAACTAACGTTTCTGTGGCCCTAAGTAACAGTTCTGTGGCCCTCAGTAACAATTCTGTGGCCCTGAGTAACGTTTCTGTGGCCCTAAGTAACAATTCTGTGGCCCTCAGTAACAATTCTGTCTGTCCCTGAGTAACAATTCTGTGGCCCTAAGTAGCGTTTCTGTGGCCCTAAGTAACGATTCTGTGTCCCTGAGTAATGTTTCTCTGTCCCTAAGTAACGTTTCTCTGTCCCTAAGTAACGTTTCTCTGTCCCCAAGTAACGTTTCTGTGGCCCTAACTCTTTCCCTAATACAGAGCGGTCTGCCTCTCTTGAATGACTGGAGGCAAATGAAGAATTCTAAAATGGCCGCCATTTATAGCTCGACCATTACACAGTGCTGGCTGGCTGCTGATTGGCTAATGCGATCACATGTCATTAAGGAATGCATTATGGGTCAGCGCGCCTTGTCTGCGCGCCTTCCCAGACATCCCCGCTCCGTCGCCGCACATGTCCGCCGCCATTTTAGGAAAAATTTCGATTCGCGCGTCCGAAGTAGGCTATTTTTCGAATTCTCCAATATTTTCTAATATTCGAAACGAATTCCACTTCGCCTACTTCGATTCGCTCATCTCTAGTGACCACTCCAAACTAGTGCAGCAAATGAACAATTACCCTATGGAGGTAATAATCCGCTTTCTGGAATGGTAGATAACTGCACCTCCAATTTTCTCAAACTTCCATTATGCATATACCCATATCCTTTAAGTATATCTCCATATCCCTCATAAGGTGAAACAGGCAGTTAGAGGCTGAGTAATAAGGGTACAACACTTTATTTCATCCACTTACATAGAAAACTCCAGCTTTCGGCTTGTTTAGCACATGGACAGACACTTTCCTGGAGAAAATCGTATTTTCCCTAATCAAAGATGGCCGCACACCTACTTCCGGTCTAGCGTGATTGCGTCATACGTCACGTGTCCCGACGCGTTTCGTCACTTCCTGGACTTGCATAAAAACATTTTTTGTAATAAGATAATACACTATTTGCGATTTATATATTTTTTTAGGTTTTTCTACTGGATCATCGTATTTGAAATTTCATACAAAATATCACAAGAAGAAGCTATTGAAGTGGAGAAAAAGTGATTTGGACTTGGTTTAAAAAAAAGACACTTTTTGGACACTAAAGTTTTATTTATTTATTTTTTGTTGTATATAGATGTGTATTCGTGGTAATTAGCATTGCACATTTGGGTTTGGATATTTTATTTATCTTTATAGATTTATTTAAGAAAGGGGATATAGGGTAAATGAAAAGAGCAATTTGTTTATTATATCACTTTCAAGGGTGAAAGTAGTTTATCTTTTCTGTTGAGGTTATTGTTTATTTTGGGAGTGTTCACATTATTTATATTTAAGCATCTCAAAATAGTCCTCAGTAATTTGTGCGGTTCTCACGTGCTTGTATGCATGTGTGACAACTTCAGGGCATGCTCATAATGAAAGGACGGATGGTGTCCTGGGGTATTTCCTCACAGATCTGGACCAGGGCATCACTGAGCTCCTGGAAAGTCTGAGGTGCAACCTGGCAGCGTCAGATGGACCGAAACATGATATCCCAGAAGTGTTCTATTGTATTTAGGTCAGGTGAGTGTGGAGGCAATTCGATGTTATCAATTCCTTCATCCTCCAGGAACTGTCTGCATATTCTCGCCACATGAGGCTGGGCATTGTCGTGCACCAAGAGGAACCCATAACCTACTGCAATAGAATAGGGTCTGACAATGGGTTCAAGGATGTCATCCCGACACCTAATGGCAGTCAGGGTGCCTATGTCTAGCCTGTAGAGGTCTGAGCGTCCATCCATAGATATGTCTCTCCAGACCATTACTGACCCACCACCAAAACGGTCATGCTGAACGATGTTACAGGCAGCATAAAATTCTCCATGGCTTCTCCAGACCCTTTCACATCTGTCACATGTGCTAAGGGTGATCTTGCTCTCATCTGTGAAAAGCACAAGGTACCAGTGGTGGACCTGCCAATTCTGATGTTCAATGGCAAATGCCAATCAAGCTCTATGGTGCCAGGCAGTGAGCAAAGGACCCACTAGAGGATGTCAGGCCCTTAGGCCACCCTCATGAAGTCTGTTTCTTATTGTTTGGTCAGAGACATTCACACCAGTGGCCTGCTGGAGGTCATTTTGTAGAGTACTGGCAGTGCTCATCCTGTTTCTCCTTGCACAAGGGAGCAGATACTGGTTCTGCAGATGTGTTAAATACCTTCAACGGCCCTGTCCAGAACTCTGTGACTAACTGCCTGTCTCCTGGAATCTCCTCCATGCTCTTGAAACTGTGCTGGGAGACACAGCAAACCTTCTGGCAATGGCACGTATTAATGTGTCATCCTGGAGGAGTTGGACTGCCTGTGCAAACTCTGTATGGTCCAGGCATCACCTGATGCTACCAGTAGTGACACTGACCCTAGCCAAATGCGAACTAGTGAAAAACAGTCAGAAAAGATGAGTAGGGAAAAAATGTCTTTCCTATTTTTGGGGTCATCTCATTGTTGCCTATCTAGTGCACCTGTTGTTAATTTCATTAACACCAAAGCAGTTGAAACTGATTAACAACTCCCTCTGCTACTTAACTGACCAGATCAATATCCCAGGAGTTTAATTGGCTTGATGCTATGCTCTGATTAAAAAGTGTTCCATTAAGTTTTTTAAGCAGTGTATATGTGTGTGTGTGTGTGTGTGAGTGTTTGTGTGTGTACTTATTGTTACACACAATACTGAATATGAATATTTCATATTTACAACTTACAGCCAGAGGACGATGAGCTCCAAGTAAGATCAATGGATTTCTTGGGAATGTTCCCTTTCTTCTATTGCTGGGGACACCCCATTAGCAATGGTTTTACAAGAAGTAAGGAGAAACGTTCTGAACAGGGACACAGAGAGCAATGAAAGAAAAAATCCCAAATCAGCTCCACACAGTGGAGTAGTGTTTTGAAGAAGTAGGTTTGGAATTTAAATTCTATGCAAACTCAAACAATTAAAGTGATACTAAATAATATCCTTATTCTCCAAAAGCAATCTGTGCACATCCACTACTTAATGGACCTGTAATCTGTGTTTACAGAAATGGTCTCTTACTGTGTTTTTCTGCCTCCTTGTAACATCCTCCTAGAGTTCCCGAGCTTCTCATTTTCCCTCTCACTCCTATTTGTTTGGAACAAGCAGTGCACATTAGTTGTGGTTATGTTCACTACCAGGGGCGGACTGACCATTTGGAAACTCTGGCACTGCCCGAGGGCCCGGGGTCAGTAGGGGGCCCCATGAGATGCCCCTGATACCTTTTTCATAGGCTTTTTTGAGTTTGGGCAAGGACACAGGGGGCCCATGATTCCCTATTGCCCGGGGGCCCCATGAGTTGTCAGTCCGCCCCTGTTCACTACTCTAAGAACACTACACATCCCATAGTCTATAGTGAGCAAGAGAGGATGGCTATGTTACTATATACAGTCTGACCACGGAGAAAGAGTGTGGCCACCCTCTAACAGGAAAGTCAGATCCCAGCAGCAAAACATAGGGAAATGAGATTTTGAGGATTTTAAAAGGATTTTGTTATGTATGCTGAATAATTATAAAAAAATGTTGCTCCTGCCAGATATTTTAAAAGCTGATAACTTCATACATGCCTGCCTCTACTGCACTCTTCTCTGATGGAAGTATTTATCTGTGGACTGCTGAATACTGTCCACCTATAGAGATGAGGGGAGGGGGATTTGTTCTGTAGTCCTAACACACTTCTTATCATAGGCTTAGAATGTTGCTCCCCCATAGACAAAAAAAATGAGTGAGCATTTTCACCCTAGGAGCCAAAGTCTGTTCCCTGGGAAAAAAATAATGGAGAGAGCCATAAAAAAGTAACAAATGCAGGCATCACATCTAAGGACTGGTAAGCTCCAATTTATTTCATTTTTGTTCTTGGGTTTAAATATACTCTAAGACAGGGAAGTCAAACAGCCCTCCAGCTGTTGCAAAACTACAAGTCCCATCATACCTCTACCTTTGGGAGTCATGCTTGTAACTGTCAATCTTGCAATGCCTCATGGGACTTGTAGTTTGGCAACAGCTGGAGGGCTCCAAGAGTTCCAAAGTAAAGGTGTACAACTTCCTTTTAAGTGGCAGTCATGGGTGCTCATGATAATTGGAAGTTTTAGGAAGAAAGGTCAGCCGCACACTGGAGGATAGATGAATATAGTGTGTATTTATTAATCCATAGGACACACAAAACACCAGGGCATGAATACAGGACTTGTTAACGCGTTTCACATGATCTCGTGCTTAATCATAACCAAGTACACAGGTGTGCAGGGGTGATATAAGCTTAATGAGAGTTACTACAGTTGGAGATGGAGTTGTAGTTGTTGCAGTTGCTGCAGCCAGGAGGGAGACCAAGGCAATATCCTCAAGACAGTGGAAGAGATTCCAAGCCATTGTGCCGAGAGAGCTGAGCCAGCTGAAAGGGTCTGGGAGACTGAGAGAGTCTGGAAGACTAGAGTTGAGGCAACTGAGAGAGAGTCCAGGGGAACCAGATGAATCTGTAAGTAGGAGTTGCTGGGGTATCAGGAGAACCTCTACCTAAGAGCTAAGAGTGGGCCTGTGCAGCAAGGTACTGCAATTAAAGTTGAGTGAGCTTAAGATCCAGGTGGATTGGCAATATTTTTTTTGTGTAAAGCTGAGTAGCAGACTCTTTGCTTTTCTGTTTCCTTGTAAGAAAAGTGGACTACCAGACCCTTAACTATAGTCCCTGTCTGCCATGGACTCAGTGTACAAAATTAATCTTCCATGAGAGCTAAACACCTCTATATCACAATACTGTGTATTTGATACAATTTTCCATTTTTTTGTCTATGTTTCTTTGGGGAGATTTTCCTTAATTTCCTATCCCAGAGATATAACAGGAAGTGAGAGGCAATATCTCCAAATGTAATTATATCCCCCCTTTGACAGGGTTTCCAGTAGCAGTTCCCCCTTGGAAGACTTCACTCCTATACATTTTGAGCTGATAACTGAAAAGATTGGATTCCACATCAGATTATATCTTGGTGATAATAGTCTATTCAACAGGGACACAGAGACCAATGCAAAACCTATTTTAACACTTTTCCACATTATCCAAAAGTAAAACAACAAACAAGCAAATATAGTTTAAATGTACTTTAAGAGTATTTTATTCCTTTGGTTTTCATTGGTATACTTCCCCTTTAATGTTTCCCTGTTAGTCTTTAGTCTCAGAGTGGTAGTGGGTAAATTGGACGTTGTGTCAGACTCGGAGCATTTAATATGCAGACATTAGCTTTATTGAAGAATCCTTCAATGCTTATTGACCCGAGTCCAGCAATTACTCCACTGGCCAAGTGTGGTCAATAATCGCCTAAGGAGAAAACGTGCAAATAAAATGACTTTCTAAGCATTGATGATGCAAATTCAATGAAGAAGATCATGTCCCATTGATGAAATATGCTAGTGGAATGGGTTCTCACAGCCTGGCCTCTCTGAACAGACTTGGCATTTGTCAAACAGATTAGGCTGCTGGACAAGATGACTTCTACAGTGGGTAATTTAGATTCCTTTTATTGTTACGATGTTGGAAGAAAATATCATTTAAAACAGGGTAAGCAACAGAAAAAAAATATATACAATACCTGTTTCTCTTCCTTTGTTATTTGAGTAGATAGATAAGTAAACAGGTATAAATATACATATATATATATATATATATATATATACTGTGTGTGTGTGTGTGTATATATATATACTGCTGAAAAAATTAAAGGAACACTTTGAAAACACATCAGATCTCAATGGGGAAAAATATCATGCTGGATATATTTACTGATATGGACTGGGTAATGTGTTAAGAACGCAAGGATGCACCATTGTTTGATGGAAATGAAAATTATCAACCTACAGAGGACTGAATTCAAAGACACCCTGAAAATCAAAGTGAAAAAATAATGCAACAGGCTAGTCCATTTTGCTGAAATTTAATTGCAGCAACTCAAAATGGTACTCAGTAGTTTCTATGGCCCCCACTTGTTTGTATGCATTCCTGACCATGTCAGATCTGGACCAGGGCATCACTGAGCTCCTGGACAGTCTGAGGTGCAACCTGACTGTGTCAGATGAACTGAAACATGATATCCCAGAGATGTTCTATTTGATTTAGGTCAGCTAAGCGTGGGGAGTATTCAATGGTATCAATTCCTTTATCCTCCAGGAATTACCTGCATACTCTTGCCACATGAGGCCAGGCATCGTCATGCACCAGGAGGAACCCAGAACTCACTGCAACAGCGTAGGGTCTGACAATGTGTCCAAGGATTTCATCCTGATACCTAATGGTAGTCAGGGTGCCATTGTCTAGCCTGTAGAGGTCTGTGCAGCCCTCCATGGATATGCCTCCCCAGACTATCACTGACCCACCACCAAAACTGTCATGCTGAACAATGTTACAGGCAGCAAAATGTTCTCCAGACCCTTTCAAGTCTGCCACTTGAGCTCAGGGTGAACCTGCTCTCATCTGTGAAAAACACAGGGTACCAATGGCCAATTCTGGTATTCAATGGCAAATGCCAATCAAACTCTATGGTGCCAGGCCGTGAGCAGAGGGCCCACTAGAGGATGTCGGGCCCTTAGACCACCATCATGAAGTCTGTTTCTGATTGCTTGCTCAGAGACATTCAGTGGCCTGCTGGAGGTAATTTTGTAGGGCTCTGGCAGTGCTCATCCTGTTCCTCCTTGCACAAAGGAGCAGATACCGATGGGTTAATGACCTTCTAAGGTCCTGTCCAGCTCTCCTAGGGTAACTTCCTGTCTCCTGGAATCTCCTTCATGCTCTTGAGACTGAGCCGGGAGACACAGCAAACTTTCTGGCAATGGCACGTATTGATGTGCCATCCTGGAGAAGTTGGACTGCCTGTCCAACCTCTGTAGGTTCCAGGTATCGCCTCATGCTGCCAGTAGTGACACTGACCCTAGCCAAATGCAAAACTAGTGAAAAACAGTCAGAAAAGATGAGTATAGAAAAAAATGTCAGTGGCCTCCACATGTAACACCATTCTTGTTTTGGGGGTCATCTCATTGTTGCCCATCTAGTGCACCTGTTGTTAATTTCGTGAACACCAAAGCAGTTGAAACTGATTAACAAACCCCTCTGCTACTTCACTGAGAGGATCAATAACCCAGGAGTTTCATTGACTTGATGATATACTCTAATTAAAAAGTGTTCGTTTTATTTTTTTTGAGCAGTGTATATATATATATATATATATATATATATATATATAATATTTGTATATATTTATAGCTCTAATGTAGATTTTATATATATATACAGTATATAGCAAGAGATATAGATAGATAGATAGATAGATAGATAGATAGATAGATAGATAGATAGATAGATAGATAGATATCTGTGTCCGACTATCTGTGAACCTTAACCCTTATTTAAAATTGCTTATCAATACTGTGTTGTTAATAGTGTACCATAGAGGTAATGGAATTTTGTGATATCCTTTTCCAGTACATAAAATGAGTTGAATTACCTTCCTGTATAAGAGAGTCCAATTATAGTGTTCTCAAACAGGACCACTTATTCCAGGCATCCTAAAGCTGAGCTTCTGCCAACAATTCTAGTTTTTGATGGAATCAAGTAGTGGTAACCTCAAGTGTTGGATAAAAGCCTCTTCTGTAATAGGTAACAATTATTCTGACAGGTTCTCATTAAAATTAATTGTTTTTATGTTTATGAGGCTAAAGTTTTAAAACTTTTTAATGATGCAGGAACCAGGTAGCAGAGGTTGCAATTGCAACTATGCCCTCAACTCAAAGGGGCTCATAAACCTAGATAGCCTCATCCCAATTTCCTCTACATCACAATGTCAGCCATCAAACAATTGGGTAACATCCATTCAGAATGTTGGCATCACCTTTAAATCTGGACTCAGAGCAGATAGAAAAGATGCAAATAAATGTGATACAATATTTACTAACACATTGTTTAATGTATTATTTTAATGCAACTGGTATAAGATAAGATAAATACTTTACTGTTATTGCAAAGCAAGTTAAAATGAAATTCTATTAAAAAAAAAAGCCGGACTTGGTATCAGCCTTTTGAATTCTGTTACATTCTATAACCGTCACAGAAAATTGTTGTCATCTACCTGGCTGTGCTGGGTGACAGAACTGTCTTCTCGGATTCTAGCTGTAACATATAAGAGCTTACATCTTATTAGTCCTGCCTGAGGTAGAGGTACACATATTTTGCAAGTGACACAAGGAACAAAAAGACCCCTTAAACTGTAGTAAAAGAGAGCCTTAGCTGATGGAAAGATGGCATGGTGTTAGGGTGGTAAATTAGTCTTAAAAACGTAGATGCTAAAGTTTCTTTTTGGTTGTTCCAGCCAGGGGCGGACTGACCATTTGGAAACGTGGGCACTGCCCGAGGGCCCGGGGTCAGTAGAGGGCCCCATGAGATGCCCCTGGTACCTTTTTCATACGCTTTTTTGAGTTTGGGCAAGGACACAGGGACCCCATGATCTCCTATTGCCCAGGGGCCCCATGAGTTGTCAGTCCGCCCCTGGTTCCAGCTTATAGGGATGAGCATCAGTCCAGTCCCTTCCCTAAGTATATTAGGGAAAGAACTTTGCCTCTTCTGTTTCCTGTAATTAATTTATTTTTATTATTCATTACAGGTACTTACTGTGCATAGCACTGTCAATTCATGCGGTGATTACATATATATTGTACATTCCCTTCAAAGCCTGCCCTTATGGAGCTTAAAATTTAAGGTCCCTAACTTACATTCATACATACACATACTAGGGCTAATTTAGACAGGGGTCAATTAACCTACCAGCATATGTTTAGAGTGTGGGAGAAAACCCATGTAAGCATTGGAAGAGCATGCAAACCTCAGGCAGGTAGTGCTGTGGTTGGGATTCAAACCAACGATCCTAATTCTGCTAAGAAGTGCTAACCACTTAGCCACTGTACTGCCCAGCACATTTTCCTAGCAAGTTCCTCCCATACATATTTTGTTATTGTAGAATCTTTATTGGCAACTTTTACCTTAGCAGCAGTTGTATTGCCCTCTGAGGCCTGTGGATGCCTGTGTGAGACTATTGGTTAGAATTGATTAGTCTTGATAGTTCTGTGTTATGGATCTTTCATGACTGGCACAAGGGCTGGCTAAATTGTTAAGGTTGTTTGATGATTTACATGATTCAATCTAATACAGCTATGACCTTGCCTTTCCAGAGACAAAATGCATCCAAGTCTTTTATAGGTGAAGCTCTCTCATTCTTCAACTGAATTATTGTAATCATTTATTACTAGGCTACTCAGTAGGCAAGTACCTGCAATGCGACAACATATTTTGTCTCTGACAATCATCTGTTTACAGATCCAATGACAAAACAATGCAAGTGTTCTATGTTATTAGAGATTGTATTGTCTATTGTCTACTGTTTAACAGAAGGCAGACCCCGATGAGTGAACTGGCAGTAAGTTAAGAGGGCGAAGCACAATTATGGAGGCTGCCTATAAACAGATATGGATGTCCTCAGTTTATTAAGGATGCCCTCAGATTAATAAAATTACAAACTATACATATAAAAACAAAGTCTACTATAATGCCATAAACTGGTAATATAATTTATATTAAAGGCACCTGTGTTTGTGTTTTGCCCATGCAGAGGAAAGGAGGTTCACTATAATGAAAGACAGTATATACAGTCCATAGAGCGCTCCTGCTGGGACCAGACCTCTATTGGCGCTAGGTTTCAGGAACATCCAATAAGTACTGAGGAAAATTGGAAGCCAAGTAAGCACTAGGGAAGCTCTTCATTGAGTAGTAGCAAGACTCTGATAATGGAAGAACACAGAAAGAAGGCACCTTCTAATTGCAGTAATATGGCGATTTATTGGTATAAAAGACTAAAAACACTGACGAGATGTACAGTAAGACAGACTCATCATGTATATCTCCTATATATGCTCCACACTCACCAGGAACATAGGAGATATACAGTATATACGATGAGCCTTTCTTACTGTACATCTTGTAAGTGTTTTTAACCTTTTATGCCAATAAATCACCATATTACTACACTTAGTGGCGCCTTCTTACTGTGTTCTTCCATTATCGAGTTCACTATAATGGTGTACCAATATATGAGGTGTGACAATTTGATTCCCAGAATGGACCGGTAATACGTAAGTAAAGCACATCTGCATTCTTCAAAAGGCCAGATGAAATTTGAAGATAACATTCTTTCTAATATTCTGTCCAAATTTGAGGCACCAGCTTTGCGGAGATCTTTCCCAAATTCTTTGTTCTTTTTGCTGCACTGTTTCCATTTCCATTTACATCTCTGCATTCTTGAAAAGACTGGATGAAATTTGAAGATAATGTTTTTTCTGATTTTCTTTCAAGATTCGAGGCACCATCTTTGCATAAATATTTCTCATTCCCAAATCCTCCGTTAGAATCTGCAACACTGTTCTTCTGTCATCATTCGTACACTCAGTCTTCGATCTGAGCACATGAGGGTTCACACTCTGTCCACATTTGCATCCATCCTTTGCTTTTATGGCTGTTAAATTCTTGTATCATCATAGACATCTTCCTGCCCCTTCTTAAACCACCTATGCCATTCAAAAACAATTGATTTCTCCATGGAAAATTCATCATAAGCCTGATGTTTGATGTTAATGCACTGCTCCAGATTCCTGTCACTCACTTTCCACCTACAGCACAATGAACACACATGTTATTTCTTCTACTACTCTGTAAAGACTGAGTCAACTGGTCTACGACCCAGGTGAGTGCAAGTTAGAACATGTCAGAACACGCTTGAGTGCGGACTGCTGTGTGACTCACCACTATAGTGCCTTGATGTGGCATTCCTGGAATTAAATTGTTTCCCATCAAATTTTATTTACCTTCCCTTTACTGCCCCATCACTCTGTTCCAGCACCAAAAGCAAAAGAGAGTTCTATCAGTGGGAGCGGAAGTGAAAGTGAGTTCATGTACCAGGAGTAAGGAAAGTGAGCACCAGAATGTGATTTCCAAGTTTTTAATTGGATAAGGACCCTTGTCCAACCCCGGTCAAAAAAGGTAAAAGGGAGTAAGTCCTTCAAGCACTAATCACTCTCAGATACATACATATATATATGTATGTATATATATATATATATATATATATATATATATATATATATATTTCTTTTTTCCTTTAAATATAAGACTATAGTTGTTCTTAGCTCCTTTTTTGAAAACCAAAAGAAATTCCAGAAACAGATATTTTTCTACACATCCTTTAAATACACAGCAATTTGAAATAAATTGGGTTATGTGCCATTCAACTTCAAACTGATTATCCTTGGGCTTGGCAGTTATTTTGCCTCTTCTCTGATTTCAGATTAATACATATACTTTGTATTATTTTGGTGGCCTGGAGCGACTGTACATGAAGAAAGGGACAACAAGTTCCACCTCCATTGTGACATCACTCACAACTTCAATCAAAAGATCCAACAGCTTGAACACTGATGAATAAATGATAGAGAGCAGCTTTAAACACATAACATAGAGACTCCTATTTTGTGTCACTAGACTCGTTCCAATTATCTTTTATCTTTTGGCTTTATTAACCTTGCCTTTTATTGCATTGAACTCTATTATTTAGATAAGGCATCGTTATCTGTGTGAAAAATAATATATTTTAAAGCTAATTGGATTTGTTCCCTCACTTGTGTTGTTCTACTAAAGACTTTGATGTTGTTTTTCCTTCTTCGTTGGTTGATTATAAGGATAAAGATGTAACAAGGATAGTTTTAGTTGTTCTAAATGATCAACCAAAAGCAGATACATCAGCGGGCTTGTCTTTTGAAAATTCTTTCTTTTTTCACTATTAAGCAATCTATTAGATCAGAGGTTCTCATTTGTGTTTGCTATGCTCAGAATGGCATCATGCTATTATTCTGGAAAATTAGAAACATGAATCCTACAACCTAGTAGAAGGAACATATCAGGTAAATTCTGCAAGAATGCAAAACACATCAGTGATCTACAAAGTGTAGTAATTGTCTGAAACCAATCAGATTAGAAAATATTTAAACCCAAGAACACAATGGTCATATATTAGAGTGTACCATTCCTTAGATGTGGTGGCAGCAGAGGCGGACTGACCATTTGGAAACTCGAGCACTGCCAGAAGGCCCGGGGTCAGTAGGGGGCCTCATGAGATGCCCCTGGTACCTTTTTCATAGGCTGTTTTGAGTTTGGGCAAGGACACAGGGGTCCCATGATCTCCTATTGCCCGGGGGCCCCATGAGTTGTCAGTCTGCCCCTGGGTGGCAGCATTCATTTTCATGTTTTAGCCTTACATTTTATGCAAGTGAAGAAAAATACCTGTTTCTCTAGCCAGAATTTCAGTGCCCATATAACTTCCTATGCACTGAATTGATATAACAAGCAATGTTATTAGTTTTTCAGATATCTTTTGTAAAATACAAAATAGCACTTCCTTGCGTAATAGAGATGAAGGAAGGAGGGGGTGTTTGTAGTGCAAAACTGGAGAGCAATCTAGGCTAATATCGCTGTTCCCTCCATACATTACAGTGAGCAAGCATTGTTGCCCTTGGACAGGAGGTCTGTTAATGGCCAGATCACCCAGTAAATATAAAGAAAAAGATATGAAACTAATACTGTTACCATATACGCTGTAATATATATACATTTTTGTTTTCAGGCTTAGATTAGCTTTAGGGGCCTCTCTCCATGGGCTTTAGACTTGTGTTGATGGGCAAATGAAGCTTGCTTTGACGTCAGTTTGAGCCTCCTCTGAGATCATTCTGATGTTCATTCGACCTAAACTTTACTTCTTTCTGACATGCATTTTACCTGCTTCAAGCTGCTTTTCCATTACCATAGGCTTAAGTAGTTCTGGAGCAAACAATATCTCATTGGCACAGGACTTTAACCTCTTTGCTGATTTAAGTATAGTAAACTATAATCTATAGACTCCCTCCCCCTTTTAAATGCCAGATGAGGCAGGGAGAACATGAATGGGACCTTATATGTGCCAGTGAGAAATCACACAGAAATTATAAAATACTGTCATCCATTTTTATTCCAAAAACACCATTAAAAACAACAAATTCACATATGCAACTAATCTTGAAGTGTTTAGGTGTACAGGACCAATTACTTTGGCTAAGGATTTTCTTGGAGAATTATACATTCTCCAAGCACCAATTGTAGATCTTGATCCTCAGAGCATCCTATATAGATGTGAATGTTCTCTCAGCGATATATATGGAATAGCAGTGTTTACCGACTTGGCTAACTCCAAAAGGCTCCAACTATATTGGCATATCCCCATATCCAGTATAGATTATCTCCTGTCCTATCTTCAGTGACTCAGTATACAGTAAGTACTTCCATGAAAGTCACATCCATGTCATCGAGAAAAGCACATCTGATTCCAATATGGTGCCTGGTTATCCTAAAGAAGGAACACCAGACCAAGCACCAGGAGTCCAAAGCAGTTATATTGATTCACAAGACAGTCAATGTGTTTTGGGGGGAAGCCACGCTCCTCTTACATCAAAGCTCAGTAATGTTTTCAAATGTTTGAATGGAAACGCCATTTGAAACACCTACAAGAAACTTTTTTTGTAAACCATTAAAGCTGTTTTGGACTCCTTTATCAATTTGGACTGGTAATCCTTCTTTTGGTTTAGCTCTGAGTGATCATCTTGGATGCCCAATGGAGGTTAGCCCTGGTGAACCCCATGTGAGCTAACCAGAGCCAGTGAGCTTTTTCAGTTATCAGTTAGTATTGCAGTCCTCGCATCTCTTGGATTTATCCTCTTGAACCCCTGCATTAGTGATCAGTGTACGTAGAAGATCAATTTGCCATTGCTCACTGCTCAAGGAACCCCTTGCAGCCTTAGGAGCAACCCTAGGGTTCCATAGAACCGTAGTTGAGAAACACGATCCTCATCCCTCATGACTGTATCGAAAAATTCAAACTTTTGGCTTTAAATATATTTTAATGTGCTTATTATGCTTTCAACTGACTTTTCTGTAAACTAATATAGAATGCAGATACGCTTTTCCTGCCAGTGGATCCAGCACCGAGTCGGAGAGCAATGTCAGCAAGAAGAGTTAAACATTAAAGTGCACATTTGGATTGTTGAAGTGTTTTCGGCTGCAAGATGGGGTAGATAATGAACTCTGATTGCTAATTTATTTTTCAATTAAGTCCTACTCATTTGTGACTTGTGCATAGCAGTTTTTAAGAAAATAAAATTGATATGCAAAAAAAAAAAAAAAAAAATTGCTCTTTTGGAATAATTTGATTTTCCAATGATGTTGGCAGAGATTTGTGCATATTTGATTAAATAATGAGAATAGCTGATATCACATTTGGCAAACCTTCCACCTGGCGATGCAGCACTGAAATTCATATATATATATCTTTTTTCAGCTGTTGTTTATACAAACGCAGATCGCAAGCATCGAACAGAATCTGTCTGAATGCAGAAAACAGCTTTTTGAGGAGCTGAAGAAGAAGCGCTAGAAATGATTTTGGCAGCTAAAATGTGTTGTCTTTAAAACTGTCACCATGTGTTTAAAAAGTATTTTAGTGATGTCTTTTGAAGTATTCATTGAAACCTATGGGCTCTGAAAATGTTGTGTAAGCAGGAAAATATACAAAAGCAACAGCCATCTTATAGCCTCATATATCAAAATATCTAAAATGTGTTCCCGAGTTGTCTGTGATAAGATAATTATTAAACATGGTGGACTACTTAAAGCGTATCTAAACCTTCAGTAGTGCAACAATTTAGTATGTTAGATTTTAGCACCAGGTGTTAATTTTCTTAATAACAACACCTCACCCTCAGGCTCCCTGTATGCTAATCTTCCCTAAAACACAAATTTTTACTTTTTTTCTGCCACCATTACACTCAGAAATACCCTCCCTGTAACTCCAATCATAAACCCTTCACATTGCCCCCAGCCTTAATAGTAACTCTCGTAATATGCTTCCCCATAACCGGACTACTAACCCTCACTGTAGCTCTGAACCTCACACTAATCCTCACTTAAATTACATCCAAAGACCACATTCTTTATTTTTTAAATTTTGAATAGAATAGGTAATGGTCAAACCCCTGTTACTTTTTATCTTCCCTCTGCATTCCACAGAGAATCACCTTCACTTTGTGTCCCATACATAAAACAAGAATTAAATGAAAGAAATAAAAGGAAGTCTGTATGATGTAAGGAAAATTCCTTCCCTATTCTTTAGTGTCAACTCAAAATTGGGATGTTTCATTACTTGTTATGATAATGACCAAGTATTGACAACATTGGCTATCAAGATAATAAGAAAAGTTAAATCTTCCCAGTCAAGACTCGGAGAGCAATAAAAATCTGTTATTAGTCCTAACCCTTCCCCACTTTATCCCCCCAAAAATGCTGGCTCTAATTACCATTTATCCCTAAAGCAAGCCATAGATTATACAATTTTCTTTCCATCCACTACGAGTGGAAGGAAAGATAATGGTTCAATTTCCCCATCCCTCCCAAAGTGCTATTGTGTTCTTCTGGCCGGGAGCCTTCCCTGTCAGCAGAGCACAATGATCACTGTTAGCGGCTATAGCCACCAGCAGTGATCACATGCAAAAAATTCAAATGTCAAAAGTCGATCAAAAGTCGATCAATGGATCGACTTCAGGATGGATGGATCGACTTCAGTACAGCCAGCTTACTCATAGATGGATTGAATTTTGGCCAGTCCCTATTGAACCGGCCAAGATTCGATCCATCTATGGCTGGCTTAAGCCTTTGCTTGGAAATTTATCACTGGGAAACCTTCACTTTGGAACCCCCTTACTATGACTATGTGGGTGTCTCTATATTTTCTTCCACAATGCAAAAGGTAGGTTACATGGTTAAGTTGTACCTTAATTAATAGAAAATGAATATTCCCCATTATAAAAGTACAATTAGAAATAACACCACATGCTCACACAAAGACAGCAAATAATTTTCTGAGTCTCATACCAGACCTCAACTAAGAGAAAATAATAACTGAATTGTATTCAACCTTGAGCAGAGTTGATTACGATGGAGATATAGTCAGCATGTATAAATACAGATGGTATAGCTCTTAAAATATCTGCTATATAAACTCTCTGAAAAAGCTACAAGGGCACTTTTTGTGACTATACAAAATGAGATTTAACCTGCAAAAAGGGCTGGTTGTGTTTCAAAATGCTCAAAATATGAATGGCTGCTAAATTTAAAAGGGATATTAATCTAGAATGTTGATCTAGAAGGTTATCCTATTGCTTTGTGGATCGGGAAGGAGGTAGAAACAGAGGCGGACTGACAACTCATGGGGCCCCCGGGGCAATAGGGGATCACGGGGCCCCTGTGTCCTTGCCCAAACTCAAAAAAGCCTATGAAAAAGGTACCTGGGGCATCTCATGGGGCCCCTTACTGACCCCAGGCCCTCGGGCAGTGCCTGATGTTCCCAATGGTCAGTCCGCCCCTGGGTGGAAAGTCTGGTGGGAAATGAATGCTATCCTAAACAATAATACATCTTTAAACACTGGCTTGTAGCTTGCGTTTGTGAGAGGGATGGGACAAGTGTTGAAGTTGACATGGGTCTGGAGCTGGTGAGGACAGTCAAAAGGGGCAATGCACTTAGATTAAAGTTTGCCCCTACCTTTGAGTGTGGTTGACATATTCCCTTCTCTATGCCCATCTAATGAGGAAATAATAACAAAGTTATTAAGGCAAAAGGGGAAAGTATAAGGGAAAGCATAAGGTTTAAGGGAAATAAATAGAAGAACTAGAGTAAAATAGAAGAGAAGGTAAGGAGACAGATCATTTGCACATTTTATTTTTTTTTCTCTTGTTTTATGAGCATAGGAGCCAGACTTCCTTATTTTTAGTCTATACCAAAAGGACAAAAGGTTTCATTTCAGCACATGTCATCCTAATTTACGTATAGCTGTGCCTTTGTGCCCTTGTTGTGATTACTCTGTGACACAAGATACAATTGGTTGGTTACGCTCTATCAGAAAATTACCAAGCTTGTTTAGGCTGAGATCTTGCTGAACGACTAATAATTTCGATAAAATGAAATCCTAATGGAGTAGCTAGCAAAGTAAAGAAAAAAATCAGAACTTTTCCACCAGTCAAAATGAAGATTTAATGACTCCTTAAAAAGTCCTCTAACACAAACTGCTTTCATGGTTGGCGTCCCTAATACTCCTCGCGTGATTTAAACTTTCGGAAACAGCAGAGTAAAATAGGAATGTGGAATTAAAGCATATTTTCCAACAGTTAATGTTTAATTACCAGAGTGTCTTCCCTACATAGGCCGACTAACACCATGGTGAGTGAGAATGTTTGTGTATGTTTTTTTTTTATTTTTTCTTAAACTCTACTGCTGGCATTAAATTATCTGCTGGGAATCCATTTACAATGAATGCTATCTGGCCAGGCAAGATACAGAGGAGTGATGATAATATTTCTGAAGATTTCCTGCTGACTAGAAGAAAAGAACTGCCTCTTGGAATGAATTGCTGGCAGTCTGAGCCTATAGTTACGCATCTTGATGTAGCTTCAAAATTACATAAACAACATGAAACTTGGGCAAAGTAAACCTCAAGCACTTAGGGCTCAATTCATACTAGATTAGGGAATTATAAATCAACATAACCCTTCAAGATATAAAATAGTTAACAGCTCAGATAAACAACTTCCTATGTGACTAATTACAATATTCTCCTCACTCTTGCTCTCCTGATTTTTTTTGAAAACCTGCAGATAGTCCAATGGCTCTGGGGCTCTTTTTTTCAATTGTTATTTAGAGAATTATGGAAATTGTAGTGGAATAATAATACAGGCAAATAATAGACTGCACGCTGTTATTATTGTGCAGTTCAAAAAGTTGAACGATTCTAGCTTGGCATGAAATAAGCCATTGTGTCTACAAGCTTGGAAGAACTTGTTAATAAATAAGTGAAATTAGTTTGCTTACTATTTTAATATTTATCCAGTACATTGCTTTTCAATTATGGCCTGGAGAAGTGGTGCTCAACCTTGTTCTAGCTGAGTTTATAATTGTCCATGTGCTATTGTTAAGGAAAACCTAAGGGTCATTGTGCAATTACTTTGATATGCAAAGAGGGAGAGTTATAATTTCTATGGATACCCATTGTTTCATTACTACCTATTGTTTCATGACTACCCAAGAATATATTGGAGATGGACAACTACACTACCTGGGAGTAGAGAGGTGCATAACTAAATTTTTTTATCGTTTCGGTTTCATTTATTAAGTAAATCATTTTGTTTCATCATAATCGTTATGTAAGAATTATTCCTTTTCGAAACTGATTTGTTATATTGGGAAAGTATATATTCATTGTTCCAAATTGATCCTATGGACAACTACACTACCAGGGAGTAGAGAGGTGCATAACTAAATTTTTTTTCGTTTCGGTTTCATTCATTAAGTAAATCATTTTGTTTCATCATAATCGTTATGTAAGAATGATTCCTTTTTGGAACTGATTTGTTATATTGGGAAAGTATATATTCATTGTTCCAAATTGATTCCCATTTTTGGAAGTTCTGTTTTTGTTTTGTTATTTCGGAAGATTGGCTATATTCATGATGTTATTAAATTGAATTAATTGCCCCGTTCCCAACTGAATTTATTTGTTGGGCCGCGCACATACAGATTAAACAAAGTTCAACCCCAGTACAAAAATAATCTTATCATAATACACTCACTAGAATAAAAATTAATGGATCCGAATCAATTTGGATCAGTTTTCATTCATTGCGTTATTTTGAATGTTTCAAACATTAAAAAAAGGCCCAAACTGTCCCATCATGTCATCCAAATGAAAAGAAATAATATGAATTGTTGTTTTCATTATAGTTTATTTTGGATTAGTTGAAATTTGTTACATCTGCATTTATACTCACACAAATTTCATCCGAATTTCGATTCGTACTAAAACAAATTGCACATGTCTACCATGGAGCATGGCAGTCCTTGATAAAAAAAAAAGACTACTGGAGTGAACATTTTCACCCAGGATAAGAGGTAAATAAAGCAGAATGTAATCATATATATTTATTAATAAACATAATGTTAAAAAAAATTAACAGAAAAGTTTTTATCTAAAATTGTAAAGTGTACATAAACCCAGTCAATAAAACCTTCTATTATCAAAATAACAATATAATTTAATTTCAAAACCTATTTACAATATCTTATATAATATATATACTGCCTTCTTTTTGTAAGGTGACAACATTCTGTCCTTGTGTCTGTGTGATAGCAGACTGGACCCATAGAAATAAAAATTGGTTCTTGATGGATGTACAAGTGAAACTCAAAAAATAAGAATATTGTGCAAAAGTTCATTTATTTCAGTAATACAACTTAAAAGGTGAAACTAATATACAGTATGAGATAGACTCATTACATGCAAAGCAAGATAGTTCAAGCCGTGATTTGTCATAATTGTGATGATTATGGCTTACAGCTCATGAAAACCCCAAATCCACAATCTCAGAAAATTAGAATATTGTAAAAAGGTGCAATATTCTCGGCTCAAAGTGTCCCACTCTAATCAGCTAATTAAACCATAACACCTGCAAAGGGTTCCTGAGCCTTTAAATAGTCTCTCAGTCTGGTTCAGTAGGAATCACAATCATGGGAAAGACTGCTGACCTGACAGTTGTGCAGAAAACCATCATTGACACCCTCCATAAGGAGGGAAAGCCTCAAAAGGTAATTGCAAAAGAATTTGGATGTTCCCAAAGTGCTGTATCAAAGCACATTAATAGAAAGTTATGTGGAAGGGAAAAGTGTGGAAGAAAAAGGTGCACAAGCAGCAGGGATGACCGCAGCCTGGAGAGGATTGTCAGGAAAAGGCCATTCAAAAGTGTTGGGGACTTTCACAAGGAGTGGGCTGAGGCTGGAGTCAGTGCATCAAGAGCCACCACACACAGACGGATCCTGGACATGGCCTTCAAATGTCGTATTCCTCTTGTCAAGCCGCTCCTGAACAACAAACATCGTCAGAAGTGTCTTACCTGGGCTAAAGAAAAACAGACCTGGTCTGTTGCTCAGTGGTCCAAAGTCCTCTTTTCTGATCAGAGCAACTTTTGCATCTCATTTGGAAACCAAGGACCCAGAGAATGGAGGAAGAATGGAGAGGCACACACTGCAAGATGCTTGAAGTCCAGTGTGAAGTTTCCACAGTCTGTGTTGATTTGGGGAGCCATGTCATCTGCTGGTGTTGGTCCACTGTGCTTCATTAAGTCCAGGGTCAACGCAGCCGCCTACCAGGAGATTTTGGAGCACTTCATGCTTCCTTCCACAGATGAGCTTTATGGGGGTGCTGACTTAATTTTCCAGCAGGACTTGGCACCTGCCCACACTGCCAAAAGCACCAAAACCTGGTTCAATGACCGTGGGATTACTGTGCTTGATTGGCCAGCAAACTCGCCTGACCTGAACCCCATAGAGAATCTATGGGGCATTGCCAAGAGAAAGATGAGAGACATGAGACCGAACAATGCAGAAGAGCTGAAGGCTGCTATGGAAGCATCCTGGTCTTCCAAAACACCTCAGAAGTGCCACAGGCTGAGAGTTTCCATTCCATCACAATTATGACAAATCACGGCTTGAACTATCTTGCTTTGCATGTAATGAGTCTATCTCAGATATTAGTTTCACCTTTTAAGTTGCATTACTGAAATAAATGAACTTTTGCACGATATTCTAATTTTTCGAGTTTCACCTGTACTGTGAAGTAAGTCTGTGCATGAAGTCTAGTATAAGTGGACCCTGTTCTTGTCCTGGGCTGCTACCTCTCTGATAGTGATACAAGGAAGTGCTCACCAGATAGTAGATTGCTGAATCTGTCACATGGTCTTCCAATGGAGACTAAGGCAAGCTAATGATATTGCCATTTTCCTTCCTTTCACCATGGGTGGAAGGAAAGAAAATATGCTTGGTTCCTCCATCAACACAGTCAGTATTGATGGGGGAATATCTCCTACAGCACTATTGTATTCTGTCAGCAGAGAGCCTTCCCAGCCAGCAGAGCACATTGATTACAGCTAACAGCTATAGACGTCAGTGGTAATTCCAAGTAAAAAATCCGACAGGCTTGTTGTACCCAAGTAGATTGATGGATACACTTGGGTACAACCAGCCTGCCCATAGATCGATTGAATCTCAGCTGGATCCATCTATGGACAGCTTAAAATTTGCTGTTTCAACACACATTATGCAACACACATTTATCTCCATCATGAAACCCGTCCTAACAAATGGCATTCAACTAACATTGGAGTACTTGCATTTGGCGAGTAAATTACTACAAAGAAGCTGCAAGTTATCAGCACCACTGATATAGGAAAAAGAGAAAAAAAGGTAAAAAATATTTTTTTTTAAATGGTAATTGTTTTATGATACACTCTTTAGTAAACTAGATGTTACTCAGTTATGCTGTACATCTATTACTTGTTTCTGTTCAGTGGAGGCAAGTGTGTTTTTACAGACTGACTGCTGAAAGGGAGGATCTGCCTTCACTATAAGTACATGATCAGGTTAATTATATATTGAAAGGATTCTAGAAATCTATTTCATGAATGCTAATATAGCTCTTGCCGAAGCATCTGAAATTCACTACTAAATGCCAAGGTCTCCATTTACTATAATAACACAATCAGTTTTACTGCTGCAATAGGAAAGCTTATTGTGCATGTACTTAAAAAGCATCTTACAAAAGATGAAAATCCTAATGCAGAAGATACCCATAATTTTACCTCAGCAGTATAGGCTGAAAATTATATCTGGTTCCTAACTGAAAAAGAAAGGAAAGTTAAAAAAATCAAGCTGCAAACAAAAGATATTTCTATGTTTTCCATGGTAAATTCTCCTGGCAGATAAGGCTGAATAGATAAACTATTAGGCCATGTTAACACGGACAAGTGCATTTTTCAGAAGGGCAAGCAGGTTCCTGCTGGCAGAAAAATCATCTGCTTAGACCATGGGTCTCCAAACTACAGCCCGAAGGCCAGATGTGGCCCTCTACTAGCCTTTATCTGTCCATTGGGGCACTATTCCTCCCACTGGTACCAATAATGGGCCATTATTCCTTCTACTGACACCAATGATGGGTCACTATTCCTCTACTGGCACCAATGATGGGACCCTATTCCTTGTACTGACACCAATGATGGAGCACTATTCCTCCCACTGACACCAATGATGGGACACTATTCCTCCTGCTGATATCAATGATGGGACAGTATTCCTCTCACTGACACCAATGATGGGGCACTATTCATCCCACTGACACCAATGATGGGCTACTATTCCTCCCACTGACACCGATTGATGGGGCACTATTCCTCCCACTGACACCAATGAAGGGGCACTATTCCTTCCACTGGCACCAATGATAGGCCACTATTCATCCCACTTACACAAACGATGGGGCACTATTCCTCCCACTGACACCAATGAAGGGGCACTACTCCTACCACTAATATAGATGATGAGCCACTATTCTTCCCACTGATACTATTCCTCCCACTGACACCAATGATGGGGCACTATTTTTTCCACTAATGCCAATGATGGGACACTATTCCTTCCACTGACGCCAATGATGGGACATTATTCTTCTACTGGCACCAATGATGGGACCCTATTCCTTGTACTGACACCAATGATGGAGCACTATTCCTCCCACTGACACCAATGATGGGACACTATTCCTCCTGCTGATACCAATGATGGGACAGTATTCCTCTCACTGACACCAATGATGGGGCACTATTCATCCCACTGACACCAATGATGGGCTACTATTCCTCCCACTGACACCGATTGATGGGGCACTATTCCTCCCACTGACACCAATGAAGGGGCACTATTCCTTCCACTGGCACCAATGATAGACCACTATTCATCCCACTTACACAAACGATGGGGCACTATTCCTCCCACTGACACCAATGAAGGGGCACTACTCCTACCACTAATATAGATGATGAGCCACTATTCTTCCCACTGATACTATTCCTCCCACTGACATCAATGATGGGGCACTATTTTTTCCACTAATGCCAATGATGGGACACTATTCCTTCCACTGACGCCAATGATGGGACATTATTCTTCCCACTGACACCAGTGATGGGGCACTATTCCTCCCACTGACACCAATGATGGAGCACTATTCCTCCTCCTTCTGACTACAAACCCTGTAGCCTTGTTTATTCTTACTGATGCTGGGCACAGAATATTTTCTACCCCCACTGTCCACAATCCGGCCCCCCTAAAGTCTGGAGGACAGTATACTGACCCTTTATTTGAAGTTTGGAGACCACTGGCTTAGTCACATTAAAACACATTAAGGGCGCATTTATATCCATTGCGTTTAATGCATTTAAACATATTTTCACGCATTTAGACACAATCACACGTTTACATGAGCTCAGGCGCAGGGGCAGACTGACAACTCATGGGGCCCCCGGGCAATAGAGGACCATGGGGCTCCTGTGTCCTTGCCCAAACTCAAAAAAGCCTATGAAAAAGGTACCAGGGGCATCTCATGGGGCCCCCTACTGACCCCGGGCCCTCGGGCAGTGCCCGAGTTTCCAAATGGTCAGTCCGCCCCTGCTCAGGCGTATTTAAGCATGTTTGTATGTGTTTTTTCACATGCACATATGTAAAAAATGCAAGACCTATACAACCAGATGCATCTCTGCTCTGTTTTTTTTTGTAACGCTGCTAAAGGATACACAACAAAATGGCCCCCAATGCACCTGCATGAATTGTCCAATTAATTTGAATTATGCTGAAAGGATATCTAGACTTTTATTGAAAAAATATAGCAAATAAAAAAAATATATAACTTATACAAGCCATATTGTAATTGAATGTTAATAAAAAAACTATCTTTCTATTTCTACTGGCAGTGCTGTAATTTTATGTAAAATTCAATGCAATTTGGCAACCTCCAGAAACATCATTTCCAACTTGTGTGATTGGCTCACTTATTTTAACAGAAGATATAAGTAAGATTTTAGGCATCCTCTATAAAAAATGATTTTTGATGAGATACACCCCAATGGTTCATTGCTCCTAAAGGGATTCTGACACTGCATATTTTCAATGTATGGTCCTGGGTTTAGTAACACTTTAAAGTGTTACTAAACCCCGGACCCTGCATTCACTATATCTGGTCTCCCACAGTACACAGAGCATGGAAGTACAGTTATTTTAGTAAATATAAACTGCTAAATACCTTTTCTCATCAGCAGTTAGAGCAGTCTTGTGACTTCTATCAGTGTTCAGCAGAGCACTGGTTAAAGCTTGTAGGAGGAGTTTTCTTTCTGCTCTAGAAGGATGCAAAACCCCTGACCTCAGTCTGGACAGTGCTGATTGGCCCTGTGCTGATCACATGCACTCTCCCAAGAAAAAAAAAACCTCTCTAGCAATACACACTAAACTAAGCATGTGCAGAATGGCTACAGTTCAGTCTGGCTTATCAGGAGATAAGATGTGGACATTTGAACAAGAGGAGGAGCAGAGAAGTCAGGATCAAATGGCCTTTTTACACAATGCAGATGATTAACCCCTTAGGTTCTACAGTGAGTACAACAAGCATGCTTTACTGCACATACAGACTGATTTTACTGTTGTGGGTTTAGTTACAGCTTAACTTTCATCTTGCAATGATGATTCAATTGGCATAGTGTGCTTAGAGATCAGATATGAGCCTATGTGTATAGAGCTGTAGTATTGAAAACAGGAGAATTGTGTTCTGGATTCTGTGAAGTTCACCATGCATTATACAATCTGATTGCATAATCTCCTTTGGATGCCTGAGAACAGTGATCACTAATTGATTGCATTTTATTCAATAGTCGTGCACCTGGAAGAGGGTGGGAGGTAGGAGGGTAGATGATGCAGGGTGTGTGCTAAAGAGGTCAGCTGGTCAACTCCTTCCTGTGTCATGACCCTAAAGTATCTGCAGAAGTAATGGAAAAGCTTTTGTGTACAGCCATCTGGACACTGACATAAAGGTGTGTATAAAAAATGGAAAGTTTTGGAATTTCTGCAAAAGAAGTACAATAATGCTATATTGGTACACAGGGGAGCCAGAATTTAGGAGAAAAAAGGTGAACAAAAAATGAACTTATCCTTTAAACTATCTTTTAACTTTCTTTTAGTACAGTTGCTCATAACCTTTCCAGTTGCATTTCTTTTCATAAGTATGATCTGTACTACAGGGTGTTAATATAGAGACAGAAACCGAAAGGTTCTGTGTAAAATACCATCTCTTAGCAGCATGAAAAAAAAATGTTAAGGCTTCACCATGTAATCACCAAAGGTTAACATACATTTAGTATAAGCACTGTAGAACAGAGCTTTGATTTGAGTCTTTTTGTTTAAATGTGACTCCCAAAGCTATAATCACATTTTCAGGACTGGACACCCAAGAGGTTTAGTGCCCAGATAATTCTATCTTTTCTAAGTTATAGATAAACACTATGTCAGCTCATGTTTATTTTTTTGTTATGTTTTGAAAAACTAAATCTCACAACAATACATTTAAACAATATACAAATATTCTTTTTTTTTTTTTTCAAAATGAAAGCCATTGAAATGCCAACTGTTAAAAGGGACCAGCTCCATGAATATTTTAATATTTAGTTGCAATACCACTTTCTCTGCAAACATAGTAACCAAATCTCTAAAGAGTGACCCTTCCTTCCCTAGTGGAGCACCACTAACATGACTTCTAAGGGTTACAATACTAATTGCTGTACTGGAAATGTTGGGTTGAGTTTCAAGGACTTTAGGGCCTAACAAATAACCCCAAGATGATTGCTGTCCTGTGTAATGTCAGGGGTTCCTGGCCAGTTACACGTACTACTTTGCTTTGCATCCATTAAGATTTTTTGTGGTAATAGCAAGGAAGTATAAAAACCTCTGTAGTATAATAATATACTTTACTAAACAGAAACGCCGTGCAAGCAATTGTAGGAAAACAAGTCAAGACATACAACACCCATGCACACACACTACCTATCTTTCCTAGCAAATGAGCATGAATAGTGGTCTGCCTACAATAAGGATAGACTAAAAAGTTACGCCGCTTGGGTTATAGCAGCTTCACAATCTCCGTAGGCAACCAAGGTTCCAGGCAAGCGATTTCAAGAAATTAGGCAATATCATCATTCTCAGATGGAGTTTCTTCACAGACCTTCTTTGTTCTTGTGTCATTACAGAACCCCCTGTCAGCTGATGCTGGTTACCTTTTAATTGGAAAGTTTAGGTAGACAATCCCACATAGGTGTATCTTTTCTCACTACTTAATTTTGTATTAGTGAACATTTCCCAACTCAACCTCTAGATTGCACCGTTTTATGATAGCTGCTATAGGCCATATATGTCAAAAGGTCAAGCTATTGTTGACCTTACTTGTAGACTTGTTGACCTCAATAACAAAGTTCCTTTAACACAATGGAAGCATCTAACTGGCAACTGACATTTGCCCAATATACAACAATAGTATCTATTACCATTGTATTAGACAACAGTTTGTGTAAACATTTCCAACAGCATTTGTTTGAAATCTGATGTTTCTTCTAGAACAAATGAACACATTTTTATGCAATTCTGAGAAGACTTTTATATACTGTATGTATACACTGCTCCAAAAAATTAAAGGAACACTTTGAAAACATATCAGATCTCAATGGGGAAAAATATCATGCTGGATAGCTATACAGATATGGACTGGGCAATGTGTTAGGAACGTAAGGATGCCCCATCATTAATGAAAACGATCAACCTACAGAGGACTGAATTCAAAGACACCCTGAAAATCAAAGTAAAAAAATGATGCAGCAGGCTGGTCTATTTTGTTGAACTTTCATTGCAGCAACTCAAAATAGTACTCTGTATAGCCCCCACATGCTTGTATGCATGCCTGACAATGTCCGGGCATGCTTCTAATGAGATGACGAATGGTATCCTGGGGTATTTCCTCCTGGATTTGGACCAGAGCATCACTGAGCTCCTGGACAGTCTGAGGTGCAACCAGGTGGCTTTGGGTGAACCAAAACATGATATCCCAGAGGTGTTCTATTGGATTTTGGTCAGGTGAGCGTGGAGGCCATTCAATGGTATCAATTCAATTCTTTCATCCTCCAGGAACTGCCTGCATACTCTCGCCACATGAGGCCTGGCATTGTCATTTATCAGGAGGAACCCAGGACCCACTGCACCAGCGTAGCGTCTGACAATGAGTCCAAGGATTTCCTCCCTGATACCTATGTCAATCGAGCTCTAAGGTTCTGGGCAGTGAGCAAAGGGCCCAATAGAGGACTTTGGGCCCTCAGTCCACCCTCATGAAGTCTGTTTCTGATTGTTTGGTCAGAGGCATTTACACCAGTGGCCTGCTGGAGGTCATTTTGCAGGGCTCTGGCAGTGCTCATCCTGTTCTTCCTTGCACAAAGGAGCAGGTACCAGTCCTGCTGATGGGTTAGGGACCTTCTACAGCCCTGCCCAGCTCTCCTCAAGTAACTTCCTGTCTCCTGGAATCTCCTCCATGCTCTTGAGGCTCTTCAGGCTGTGCTGAGAGACACAACAAACCTTCTGACAGTGGCATGTATTGATGTGCCATCCTAGAGGAGTTGGGCTGCCTGTGCAACCTCTGTAGGGTCCAGGTATCGCCTCATGCTACCAATAATGATACTGACCCTAGCCAAATGCAAAACTAGTGAAAAACAGTCAGAAAAGATAAGTAGGGAAAAAAATGTCAGTGTCCTCCACCTGTAAAACCATTCCTGTTGTGGGGATGGTCTCATTATTGCCCATCTAGTGCACCTGTTGTTAAGTTCTTTAACACCAAAGCAGCTGAAACTGATTAACAACCCTCTCTGCTACTTAACTGACCAGATCAATATCCCAGGAGTTTAATTGACTTGATGCTATACTCTGATTAAAAAGTGTTCCTTTGATATATATATATATATAAAATGCAACACAGCTACTCAGTTTGGTTACAGATCAACAAAATGGTGTTCATTAGTCATTAGTATTAACAGCATAATCTATATATGAACTAATGAAACTTCACAGCGGTACATGCACAGTTATATTGGCCAGGACTAACTGAGGTCAGGCAGTAAGGCAGGTTAATTTGAACCTGGTAGTCATACAGAGGGATCCCTGGATCCCAGCCTGACTTTATAGGTCTGCATTCTGGTCAATATGAAAAGCACCTGAATGATCATTCTTCTGACCCTTTAAATGGAATTGAACTCAGAAAGATTTGTTATGTTTGTTATGTTCACTGTGGGAACAGAAGTCTAGAAATATAAATTGTGCCTAAGCAATTCCTTGAAAATGTACATTTTGTCTTGAATTCCTCCTCAAAAATTGGCAGTACATTTCCTGGTGTGTTGGGATTCCTATGCACTCCTGTGCATACAACCTCACGTAAAACTACATTGAAAATCTAAGACACTCCATCCTGTGATTGTCTCAGGAGCGAGATTTGGTGATTTAACAGTTTCACACTGTTTTCCTCGCTGGAGAATATGACATGAGGAATGACATCCCTGCCCCTACCTTGATGGTTGCCTTCACACAAAAACACAATGCAGAACAAAGCATGGTAAGTACCTGGAAAAGATCAGCTGCAGGGAGACCACAGGCAATACTGGTGACCAATTCTTTACCCTCTGCCTGCCTTTTTGGGCACAGTTTCCAGAGTTAATTTTTTTGGGAAGATAAGTAACTTATTGTTAACCTGCTAGACTTTAAAAACAGAAGATGCATGTATGATCCACCTATTCCAGTGGGTATCAGGGTGGTCTTCCAAATTGAGAGTTTTGCTTAGCCAGGCTTAAAAGTACTTTCAATGGAAAAGGAAGGAAGTGTAGAGGAGAAAGAAGCTGTTGCAGCTTATTGGCAGGAGAACATCGATTACCTAATTAGATTCATCTCATATCCGTGAGTATCTTTTTTTCAGCTAAAATAGCATGTAACCAGGAGATTTCCAAGGAAACTGCAATACGTTTTGGATAATCTTATTGCTGTCTTTAGGATTATATCTGCACCATAGACATGTCACTTCTATCTATTATGTCAATGGGTTTCTTTTTTTTTAAAGAATAAGACTTTATTCCTTTTCAAACAAATAAATACAGAAATGACAAGAAATAAAGTCTCATCAAGATGGTTCCAGAGCAAAAAAAAAAAAAAATAGGAGTACAATAGTTAATGTACCAATCCAGTCCAAAGTAGCCTGAGTACTTGCATATAATAGAGCCATCAGAGAAAACCAACTATAGGTGTGAAGTACGTATAACAAGATATGAAAACCAAAATAATATAAATAAACAAGAAAGATATTATATCCAGGCTCCACATTCCAGCACCTTCTCTCAATCCATCTTCCACTCAACTCCAACACTCTACCCACTGCACAAGCTCTCTCACATTTAAGGGTTGTGCTTTGCCACCATGCCTAGCCTCCTGCCTGGGGATTGGCTAAGTTCCTCTAAATATGCATTTCCAGGCTTCTTCCCCTCCTCCGCCCCCCTTCTAGAAAGTTCCTCCAGTTTCTAAAAGAGTGGGAGGGCACCAGAAGCCCTGACCTGTAAATCCTCCAAGGCTGTCCTGAGGTAACCTCACTACCTATTCCCAGGCTGACTCATCCCATGCTTCCAAAAAGCCTCTGACTCACAGCAAAAACAAACAAACACTTTCTAGCTAAAATTAGAGAGCATTACATATATAAATATCAATAAATATAGATATAAGTAGACAAGTGCATACAGCATAAATCTACTGGGTCCTTATTTATTTGGTGGATTTATTCTTTTTGCAGTTGCTGACTTTTATTCATATTTATTTATATTTATATTTGCATATTGGTGGATATTTGCATGTATTTATTAATATATGAATTTTCACATATGCATTTAATGATTGATTGATATATACATTTTCATTTATGAATTGAATGATGTATTTTAAGGGACATCACTATACATCAATGTAATAGATATAGAAAGTTATTGTTTTCTTACACTACAAAAGACTGGAAAAACATCTTCTGTACTGCAATTATCTAAAGTAAAATTACATTTGATTCCACTTCGGTGTCTTAATGAAGAGTTAAGCTGCATGTGAATAGTGCCAAGTCAGCAAGTGGTCATCTTGGTCTAAAGAGGTATGTAATTGCATACATCCGCTTTTGAAACAAAAACTATCCTAAAACTAAAATAAAAAGTTTTAACAACACATAAACAGTAATTTTCTTTTGATATATACATAGTTTACATTTTATATAGTTGACTGAGGTTTAGAAGAGCTTGTCTCCTGCTTAGTTATATCTTGCCAGCCTAGCTCCCAGTCTTTTTTGCCCTTTTACAAACTCAAGTCTGGCAGATGCAAAAATCAAAAGACTGATGAAATGAACTGTATTCCAGATAAGTAAAAAGAAGAAGAGTAAGGGTGTTGTGAACACAAGCAGCTATATTTTAAGTAGCCATCCTTATTTAATGCCCTCTTTTCCAACAGGAACAGTTATAGAAAAATATCATCTTAACACAGGATTTGTTTTGATCTTTTGTAACTTGCCGGAACCACTGAATAGTTAAACACATTGGGAAACTGCTTTCTGAGCATTGATACAGAGCACAAATTGGAGTCACCGCATAAAACTGAGAACTAGTCGGAACACAGTTTGTGCCTGAAGCTACATTTTTTATTTGATATCTTAGTGCAAGGTACTGTACTCTATACTGTAGAATCCCTCAGAATTGCAGTAATCATCACCCTATGAATATATAAATCTTTGTAATTTCCATTTGATGGCTCTCTGTGTACAGCCTACAGATATATAAACATCTAACCACTTTCCCGAGCAAAATTAGAAAACACGTTCTTTACTGTCAAATTTTATTTTGCTACTATTGAAGGTCAGTTCTATGTTCTAGTTTTTTTTTTAAGCAAATGTTCTAGTTGTTTTTTTTTTACTGGAAAGCACAAAGCTGTATCATTTGAAATTCGTTGTACACCAAATCTGATGAGCCCTTATGCTACAAATGCCGGCCACAGACTAATATTCAGCTTATTGCCGAAAATAAACATAAACAATTTTCATTTAAAATTGGCTCACAGATGCAAGCTACTGAAACTACTGGTACTGGCATCTTTCAGAGCAAGAAGAGTTGGTACAGAGTTAAATTTGGTAAGCAAACAACTTTATTTTGAATTAAAGGTAAAAAGAGGGTAAGGCTGGCCATACACTATACAATTTTCTTTAGAAATTGCTTTAGATTTACCAAAAAACATATAATATGAGGTTATATGAGGTTAAACAACACTTTCAATTGTATCCAATTAAGCAGCCCTTGCACTACATAGCTGAAGGAAAATCTAAAGGAAATTGGGCAGAAATTGAACAGAAAATTGTATAGAGTATGGCCAGCCTTAGTGTGAGGTACAGTGAGGAACAGAAGTTTTTGAACACCCTGCGATTTTGCAAGTTCTCCCACTTAGAAATCATGGAATCATTAGATTAATGAGTGGAGTAGAGGTGGACTTTTTAACCACTTTTACCCCCTTCCTGACCAGGGCAATTTTCAGCTTTCAGCGCTATCACATTTTGAATGACAATTGTGCGGTCATGCAACACTGTACCCAAATGAATTTTTTACCATTTTTTTGAGACAGATAAAGCTTTATTTTGGTGGTATTTATTAACCACTGGGATTTTTATTTTTTTTGGTATGTAAATGGAAAAGCTCAAAAATTTTGAAAAAAAGTGTTTTTTTAATAAAATTTTGCAAATAAATAATATTTCGTCATAAATCTTGGCCAAAATGTATTCAGTTATCTCTTTAGTAAAAAAAAAAATCCAAATTAGTTTATAACCAAAAATTATAATTTTTAAACTTTTTGTTTTACATTTTTTTATTTTTATTTTTACATACTGTCATCCTAGCAGTACAGTGTCACCATGGTGACACTGTATTACTTGTGGGGGGTGATGATTTTTTTTTTTTTTTACACTGATTGCTTTTACACCCATATAGGATGTAAAAGCAATCATTTCTCTTTCTCTCTGTCTGCATTCTTGCACTCATTGAGAATTACTGAGTGTGCTGTGATTGGTCACAGCTTGTCCCATGGTACAAGGCTGTTGTGAATAGCCTTGTACCATGTGTCCTCTGTGATCATTCACAGATTTCACACGTAGTAAGCAATGATGTCACTGTATATCTAAACCCAAAACTTTAGTTTGGGATATAGTAGGCAAGAATTAGAAGCCTTGTCAAGGGGGTGTCTATGTCACTGCTAGGGAGATTCATGCCTCTATTTGTCCTGCTTGTCAATATCACTGAAAAGGAAAATGATAAGAAAATCCAAAATTTTGACTCACTAGATATCATGTACCTGGTGAAGACTGGAACGTAGTGGAGCCCTCTCTTGCATATCCCTTGCATATCCTGCCCAACACTCCTGGAGTTGGAGACTGAGAGTGTGAGGGCATGGAGTGGAACAAGTGCTGTAGTAGGTGGCTGGTGATGTCCATTTCTTAGGTGGGTATAGCTGGAAGTCACAGTCCTCAGAATAGGATGCTGAAGCAGCTGGGCACCAAAGCAAGAGATGGAAGCAGGGACAGGAACAGTCAGAATGATCTGGCAGCAAGGGACAGAATCGGCAGGCAGAGCAAGTCCAAGAAGCAGTTCAAAGTTGGTAACAGCTGGGCAAAGCAGTACCAAAAGAGGAGGCAGAGACAAGTTCATTAAACAGGCTAAAGTCAGGGTAACCAGGTGAGCAAGGTTTAGACAAAGGGCAGAGGTGAAGTCCAGGGAGAAGCTGGGTCATACATGGGTAGGCAAATACAACAAATCAGGACCAAGCTGAAGACCATTCATCAACACAGTGACACATCTATTTAAATAGGATGCTGGGCAGCAAGTGTGCATGCCAATTGCTTCTTGCATATGCACTTGTGTGCCGGGTAATCACAGCACATCTTATGATGCTCTCTTTCCCAGACGTAGAAGCAACAATGCAATGTGCAGGGGCATGAGCAGCAGTGCACTGTGCATGGGCATAAGCAGCAGCATATGAGCATACGTAAGTCCGGTCTCATTTCCTGAGAATCCAGTTTACCTTACACTAGGAATAATGATGAAACTTCCCAATGGGGGCACTTGTGGGGAACACTTGTTACCATGACTGTCTAACATGGTTTTCCCTCACTTTAAGGAGTTTTTTTCTCACTTCCTGTTGTGGCTACAGGACAGAATGAGAAGGTAAGTCTCCCCAATAAAACATAGATAGCAAAAAACAATGGGAGGACAGTTGCTGACAAGTTAGCACTCCTTGCAGAAAGTTCAATATTGGTTCTAACACAGATCTGTAAAGTCTGAGTCCACCCAAGTTTTATATTCTGTTGAGCCCTGATGAAGGTGGAGTGTTGTTGCCCCTGAAACACTTTGGCTGTTTTTATATCACTTATTTACCAAAAACTAAAATGTTTAAAATGTTGCTCCTTTCTCTACACGTTTTCAACAAAGTCCTTCTAAAATAGGAGTTATAGCCCACGCCTGTAGGTAGAAAGGGTAGGTCATTGTGATGGCCACCCTTCTGATACTTCTGAGGTCTGCAAAGGGAACTTTCTCTGATTAGGCAAAACATCTCTATTATTATAGTTATTAAGTTCAAGTGGGGTATTGGACTTCCCTTTAAGTAAAGTTATGCACTTGGTAGGTTTTTTTTTTTACTTTAGTTTATTTTATTATTGAATAAGTTCAATAAAAGTTGTGTTTTTCAGGCCATGGTGGGTTTGATGTTTGGGTGGAGATCATCTCCTTTTTTTTAAACTCCTAAAATAAGTGCAAGACTAATAAGCACTTGGAAGAACAAACATCCTGTCCTGGTGTTTCCAGTCTCCATAAAGGAGGACTTGAAACAGTGGGTACACTGGAAAGGTCGTGCCAGTCTTATGAGCGCTAAAAAACTGCAGACTAGGAACAGGACTAGTGGATGCAATGGGCCAATCCTCTTGAGTCAAAGTGAGTGAAGTGTGGCAATAGGAGGCAAAAGGGTCTCTACGTTTGGGAGGGAGGGCAGAAAACTTCAGTTCTTTGAGGACAGGCTCATCTGGATAGGACTTGGGAAACTTAGAGTAAACAAGTAGCAGTAATACCCAACAGCAAATGGACAATAAAGAAAAGGTTTTACCAAAAAATATAAATGGAAGGGAAAAAAATGTTAGGAAATTTAATAGACAGGCCAGGATATACTGTATTATGATTCAGTAGTGGAAAAAGGGTGAACAATGCCTAACCTTTGTGCCTGACCTCACCCTGAACCCCCCCTAAAACCTTAACTAGAGCTCTCCCATTAATGTTTTGTTTGCTGTTGCCCAACCCTCAGTTGGATTTCTTTTGGAAATCCCAAAATTGAGGTAGCTGGTAGTAGGAGGGGTTACCCGAGGTTGGCTTGCTATTTTTTTGTTTATAACCCAACAGTTAATGACTTGCAGTTTTCATCAATATACTTAAATAAAATAATTTTACAATTGTAGTGCTACCCCCAAAAGAGCTGCTGTAATTTAACCAGTTCTTTTACAAAACTAGTGCAGAAGTAGCCAGGCACACTGCAACACTTTATTCATTATAGACTCAGTAATTAGTCTAGAAGATGTCTTTTTAGGTTTTGTATTGCTGGGGTGTAGGATAATATGGGATTCTCTAGATTTACTGAATATTTGCAGGAGGACATCCTACTTTGCCAAGGCTCCTTGAACAGTCTATATGCAGGATCAAGTACAGATGACAGCGTCCTTTTTAAAAGCTATCCCAGTCAGGACTGCCACTGGCTCCCAGTCACTGACTACCACTAGGATCCTGAGCTCAGGTCATTACTCACAATGCCACAGGATCACTTGATTCCCCCTCCCAGTATCCACCAGCCACAGTGAGGGAGAGGTTAATGCTCACAATGCCACGGGGCAGGCAGGCTCTTGCTAACTTCCACCAGGCACTCTGCAGTGAGATCTCCAGACCAAGGCCTTTAGAAAAGAGTTCCCTTGCTTGGCTTTGAAAAAAAAAGAATTTTTAGAAGTAGGCCCCCCAGCTATACCACAGCTGGGACCTTGATGGACATGCAGCAAACAGCCCAGAGGGGCATAGTCCCTCAGGCTGGGGACTTCTGCTGCAGGATTTGACCCAGGACTAGTACATGGCTGCTCTAGGCTTCAGAATAAGTATGTGCTTTTCAGCCACCTAATGGGCACACCTTTCCAAGGATTAGCTGCAGCACAATAAATATGCATGCTGCTCAAATACTTTTCTCAACCTCTCATGTTCCAGAAGTCTCCAGAAGGCAGGGGAGAGTAATCAAACTTGCAGCCTGTTAAACCGAGAACAGCCAGAAGAAACCAACAGCTGCTCCTATGATTACTAAGGATCCAAAAAGAACTAACATCCTAGCAGCCTATCTAGGAGGGTTCTGCACAATGAAAAATTATATTGTGATTGCAAGTATCCTTACTTTTGGAATGGGCCTGAACATCAGCCTGCAGGGAATACAGCAAGTATGCACAGTATCCAAATGTGATCCATTCTCTGAACTCATACCATTCTCATTCATGTCTCCAACGGTTCTTAAAAAGTGAGAAAAATTAACGTCCTGTACACAAATTATACAGCACGCAACAGGAGGCACTGGAACAAACAAAGTTGAGTGGCCATTTTCAAAACTCCCAGGTAGGAGAGAAATAGAGTTTAAAACTTTGGCAGGGGGGCTTCTTTGTTGGAGGATCCATAGCATATAAGAATTTTTTCTTGGATTTTTTTTTAATAGGAGTGACAATAGCTAGTATCAGTCCGTATTCCTGGCACACAGACTGTAATCATAAGGTAAGGAGAAACACATTTTCTATAAATTTTTTTGAAAATTTTCTTAAGGGTTCTCTGCTCTAAAATTTTTATTCACAATGACTGCAAATAGCTAGAGATATAAGCAAAAAACTATTTTATTCTAAACATATTGACAATCTATGAAATGAACAGTTGAAGTATTTTTTCTTTTCAGATGAGGGTGATATTAGACATGACCCCAGCAAAATCATTTTCTCATTTTCATAAAATTTTCATAACCAATAAACTATTTATACTGTTTTTTGCTTCTTACAGATATTCTGTATCCTCTGTGCATTGCGTTAATGTAATTTAGGCCACCAACAGCACAAAATCTATACTAAAATTCACAAGTGCCAAATTGAATAATAAAAGGTACTTGTTATATTACAGCTTTTTTGAAAGCAGAAGGCTAATATACTTCCAGACATAATCATTTTCCCGGGTGATATAAACTGTATAGCTTATCAAGTTAGTACACAGCAAAAGAGTTTATTTGACTTGCAATATTTTCTTCTGTGATCTTCTTACAACTATGGAAAATATTTACAAAGATTAAAATGTCTGTATGTTAAAATAATATCCCTGGCAGGCAATACAGAACATCTGTTTAAAATCAACATGGCGGTTAAATATCCTAAAAAAGGAATTTATGTTTGATTCCTACTGGTCAAGAATATTAAATATTTGGCTACTATAGAAGACAATTTTTCAGTTCCAGGAGGCTTCTCTGAATTTTTTTTTTTAATTTCTTTTAAGTACAAGCTATTTTTTTTTCTTTTATGTCCAGGCTGACACAAAGTCACAAATTTGTTTATAGAGGAAATAAAAGACATACATATGACTGATAACATAAAGAGGGGTCTCCAAACTTTTTAAACAAAGGGTCGGTTTACTTTAGGGGGACCGGACTGTAGACAGTGAAAGTAGAAAATGCCACAGCATCAGTGGGAGTAGACCACGTCGCAGGCTTGGTGGTGACATAGCAACTGTGGTAAGTAGTAGGAGAAATATTGCCTATCAATGAAATTAGAGGGAGGCATTATGCTTCATTGTTGGTGTCAGTGGAAGGAATAGTGCCCTATCATTGGCATCGGTGGAAGAAATAGTGGGCCAATGTTGGTGTCAGTGGGAGGAATGGTTCCTCATAATTGGTGATAGTGGAAGGATTAGTGCCTCATATCAATAGGAGGAACAGACCCCAAGGGCCAGACAAAGGTAAGCAAAGGGCCATATCCAGCCCACAGACCACAGTGTGGAGAGCACTGCCACAAAGTAAACCATGCAAGGCAAAAGGGCAGGTTCATTGGCCCCACCAGCAAAATATACTTACATTTCCCTACCAACCCTGTTGTTCCACTTAGCCACTGGGAGAAAAGAAAATTACCCAGTACTTTTGGGTATGGAGGTCATGTGACTAACTCCCCTTCTATCATTGTGACAGCAATGATACTTAGTAAATGACCATGCTTTGTTCTCCAGGGATTTCTTATTTTTTTCTTATTATTTTCTTTTTTCATGTTCATCCACATTTATTTTCTGCTATTTTAAAAAATAGGTAGGGGTTTAGTGTTTCAGGGTAATTTTTCAGAGAAGTATCATTTATTTTATTTCCTATTGATTCAGCCTCTTTAAATGTTGTCCTGAGCAGTGTATGCTTGTTGCTAAAAACAGGCAAAGCTGCCCTATGTTTGCAACAGGTCACTGCTTACTTGTACAATAAAGTATTGTAAATCAGAGTATTACTTATTTATCCACCCTACCATTATAATATCATTCAATACCATAGTAATCCCCTTTATTAAAAAAAAAAGTTCAGGCAGTCCTAAAGTGAGAGGCGAAGGCTCTGCATGTGGAGGTGGTAGTAGATTTTTCAGGACAAAGCAGTGGTAGGGCTGCACCATGTAGAAGCTGGGCATATTTGCCTTTTACATTTCACAGTAGCTATGCTATACAGCCACAACATGCACAAGAGGTAGTAGAGTGGCTGGACAAAGCCACTGCCTTAGTTTGCCTGGGAAAAATGAATCACCAACATCAGCTGCTTGCTAATTGCCTCATTTTTGACATCCCAATGAGTTGTAACTCATCATTGGCCATGCTGCAGAGGCTACACTAGCAGCAGCATGCCAGTAATGCATATCTGCGCAATTATGGCACGAGGACAGGCTCTTGCTAGCTAGGGTTATGTTTACCATGTCAGTAGGCAGGCAGCAGGATGTACATGATGAGCATGAGTATGAGGAAGGAAGGAATCCTGGTGGGGGGGTGGGGGAGAAAGCAATGAGGCAGGCTTCAAAGGGATGTTTCACGCTTCCCCAAACTCTTTAATTTTTTTCACGGTAAAACCTGCCTCATCTCTCCCTCTTATACTGCAGGTTATTTAAACTGCTTAAATGCTGTCCAGCCACTAAATAAGGTTGGTGTCTCAAATAATACACGAATAACTGAAGTCTATATTTTGGAAATAAATGGGGGTATAGGGATGGGAAGGGGTTTGGGGAATATGATGTTGTGGGTTTGAAATATGTTTGTGCACTGTATTTTGACATTTTATTAGGCTTATCACACAAAGCATTGTGGCACAGTGGGTGGGTGGCTCCTTATCACAACAGCTCAGCCCAGAGCCCAAAACTATTAACCCCCTGAGTGCTGGAGGTAGATATTCTTGTGGATGATATGTGGGTGGAAGAACTAAGGAGCATCAATTGTATTATCATATCAAGCTTTATATGACCCCTTGCTTCAGGATCAAAACATTTGGTGAGAGTTTATAATGTTTAGATAGAAAAAGGAAAAGTATTTCACAGAAGCATTTTTATTGTTTTTGGACTTTTTAGAAGCTTTATTTGTTATATATGCAAATTATTCATGGAGACTTCATCACATAGATTGGAATATAAGCACTGGCTTATTTATATTTGGACCCCTAACCTTTACATATATTGCATACAACTATAATGCCAACAACATACACATTGCAAATTAATGCCCTCTATGATTTTAGTAATTATCTCCCATAACACCATGTGATGGCTTGAATGAAATATATTGTTCTGTTTCTGGAACATGGTATCACTCACTCTTGGCTAATTCATGAATTATGAACCATCAGCTTTTAGATAATGATATTTACATTTGATAGCAGCCCTGGGTAGAATGAATGTCTTTGTTGTTTATTATGTATGAACTGTGCATTAAAATCGGTATTCCTTAGCCATGCTCTTAAAACAAACTCATCTATTTTCTGGAACATTAAGTTACCCTCCTATGAATTGACGAAAGACTCTACTGATGATGCAAAAGTCAACTTTTTTCAAAGAAAGTAACAAGTAAAAAATAGCATGCACATCCATCAGTCTTATTTTAGAAAAGCCCCATTATATAGGTCAGTAAGCCCAGCCTTAGGGCATGTTTGCAGAATGGCAATTAGAACATATTTTGCAGCATTTTCAAAAGCAGCAAAAGGAATAGACAAGAGAAAATACATTGTTTTCAAGAGGACCTGTTCACATTGTTGTGTTGCAGTGCATTGTGAAAAACTCCTGTACACTGACTGCATTTTCAGTGTGATAACTAGAGATGATGGAACCTCTGAAAAGTTGACCAAACATTTAAAACATTTGTAAACCTCTAAATGAGAAGTCCTATGAGAATCTTAACAGGCACCAAACAAGTGTGTACTACAAAGCAGTAAATGATGCACAATTGTGCAAAATAGTTTTCAAACTGACAGTCCTGCATCCACAGTTAATATCCCCACTCAGTGTATTGTCTACCCAGATGAAATAATTGCTTTTGGCTCCATCCTGGAGGAGCATGATAATAGACTTTAAAATGTCCTGATCAATTGAGGACAGAATGGCTCCCCATGAGCAAATGTAAGTTTGCTCCATCTTTTAGTAAACTTTATGAGCTACATTGTATCTGCGGAAGGGGTAGCAACTGATCCTGTAGGTTTTTGTGACCTAGGGTTGTCCCATTAGTTTGAAAGAACTGAGGTCCTTCTTGGGGTTTTGCAGCTACTGTTGCCAGTTCCTTGGAGGCTGTTCAAAGATTGTGAGACCTCTTATTGGCCTGCTAAAGAGAAATCCTTGTTGCTGTCAAATCCCTTACAGAAAAGCTTTACAAAAACACATGTGTAGGCCTTTGCAAACCCTCAAAAGCCATACATTCTACATGTGGATGCTAGTTATGATGGGTTAGGAGGAGTCCTCCATCAGGAGTATCCAGGAGGACTGAGTCCTTTCACTCACATTTATAGGAGTCTTAGCCCAGCAGATACAGTAAGAACACATAATTACAGTACATGATTACTTGTAGGGGGCCTTAGTTTATGGTGAGGAATGACAACAACATTTTAACTAGTTACAGTCAAGCTGGATGCCACTGATCACAGGTGGCCTACTGACTTGCCTAATTATCAATTCACACTCAAGTACGAGCAAGAGTCCAAATGTATTGGAGCTAATGCTGTCTCAAAGTGTACTGGTTTGCTGGCAAACCTGAAAGAGCGTAAGTGGGAAAAAGTACCCATATCTACTGTGAATGCTTACTCTGCTTTGGCTGCTGTGCAAGAAGACCAGATTTCATTTTCTGATGTGTGAGTTCTTGTCTCCTTAGGAGCTGGAGAAGCCTGCATCTCCAACATTTACTGCAACTCCACAGATAAGAGTACCAGAAAACACTCATCTACAAAAGGAATACAGTGGGGATCGAAAGTTTGGGCACCCCAGCTAAAAATGTGTATTAATGTGCATAAAGAAGCCAAGGAAAGATGGAAAAATCTCCAAAAGGCATCAAATTACAGATTAGACATTCTTATAATATGTCAACAAAAGTTGGATTTTATTTCCATCATTTACACTTTCAAAATAACAGAAAACAAAAAAATGGCGTCTGCAAAAGTTTGGGCACCCTGCAGAGTTAATATCTTGTACTGCCCCCTTTGGCAAGTATCACAGCTTGTAAACGCTTTTTGTAGCCAGCCAAGAGTCTTTCAATTCTTGTTTGAGGTATGTTTGCCCATTCTTCCTTACAAAAGTCTTCCAGTTCTTTGAGATTTCTGGGCTGTCTGTCACGCACTGCTCTTTTAAGGTCTATCCATAGATTTTTAATTATGTTGAGGTCAGGTGATTGTGAAGGCCATGGCAAAACCTTCAGTTTACGCCTCTTGATGTAATCCCCCGTGGATTTCGAGGTGTGTTTAGGATCATTATCCATTTGTAGAAGCCATCCTCTCTTTAACTTCAGCTTTTTCACAGATGGCATCAAGTTACCATACAAAATTTGCAGAAATTTTATTGAATCCATTTTTCCTTCTACTCCTGAGATGTTCCCTGTGCCACTGGCTGCAACACAACCCCAAAGCATGATTGATCCAACCCCATGCTTAACAGTTGGACAGAGGTTCTTTTCATTAAATTCTGTGCCCCTTCTTCTCCAAACGTACCTTTGCTCATTCCTGCCAAAAAGTTCAATTTTAACCTCATCGGTCAACAGAACTTGTTTCCAAAATGCATCAGGCTTGTCTATATGTTCATTTGCAAAGTTCAAACAATGATTTTTGTGGTGAGGACGTAGAAGAGGTTTTCTTCTGATGACTCTTCCATGAAGACCATATTTGTACAAGTATCTCTTTATAGTGGAATAGTGTACCACAACTCCAGTGTCTGCCAGATCTTTCTGGAGGGATCGTGCAGTCAAACGTGGGTTTTGAATTGTTTTTCTCACAATCCTGCGAGCTGTTCTGTCTGATATTTTTCTTGGTCTTCCAGATCTTGCTTTAACTTCCACTGTTCCTGATGACTGCCATTTCTTAATTACATTCCGAACAGAGGATATTGACATCTGAAAACGCTTTGCTATCTTCTTATAGCCTTCTCCAGCTTTGTGAGCGTCAACTATTTTCAGTTTCAGTTTTCTAGACAACTGCTTAGAAGAACCCATGGTGCTGATTGTTGGGGCAAGGTCAGATGAGTCTGGGCATTTAAAACCTTTGAGATTGACATCACCTGGTCTTCCCAGACGATTATTGAGAACAATCCATGACACTGGCAGGTCTCAGCTTGGCAAAGGGGGCAGTGCATGCTATAAATTCTGCAGGGTGCCCAAACTTTTGCAGACGCCATTTTTTTGTTTTCTGTTATTTTGAAAGTGTAAATGATGGAAATAAAATCTAACTTTTGTTGACATATTATAAGAATGTCTAATCTGTAATTTGATGCCTTTTGGAGATTTTTCCATCTTTTCTTGGCTTCTTTATGCACTTTAATACAAATTTTTAGCTGGGGTGCCCAAACTTTCGATCCCCACTGTATGTGACTCTTCTACAAAAGAGAAATCCAGTAATCAGACATATTAGAGAATCTGTTATCAGCAGAGACCTTAAGCACATAAAAATAAACTAAGTAGAGTACCTACTATTTGAAAGAATGGGATTAGCTCAAAATAATCAATGAACTTCTATATAGGGTACAAGTATGCCCTGATCCTGGAGAAAGATAGTAAATGCTTCCTTAGGTCTACAGAAGGACAGTTTTGAGAAGTTTGCATGACTGACATGAACATCTAGACTTTAAGAAAACCTTTTCAAGACCATTTATTTTGGCCAGAAATGAGGGAAACATTTGCAGACTGTTGCAGGCATTGTGTTATATGTCTGCACCCGACTATTTGAGCTGCCCCTATGGAACACTTGAAAAATTCTGACCCAATGGATGTAGTGTACATGGACCTTTTGTGTATCGACAATGACAGCAGTGGAGTGAC
Source organism: Staurois parvus (assembly GCF_062004578.1). Taxonomy (NCBI): domain Eukaryota; kingdom Metazoa; phylum Chordata; class Amphibia; order Anura; family Ranidae; genus Staurois; species Staurois parvus. The sequence goes on along the minus strand of NW_028318294.1, from coordinate 7,016,523 downwards.
CAATGTTTTCATTGTAACCAGTCAATACACTCACCATGCTCAAGCTTATTCCACCAAAGACCAAAAAATAGCGACTGTAGCCAAAGTGTTATATGGAGAAGTATTTTGTTTATCATGGACTGCTAAAGCAAATTCAATCTAACCAAGGCAGGACTATGAAAGCCACCTTATTATACAACTGTTAACATTGTTTAATATTGACACGCGCTCACAATACCACACCTTATCATTCAGAGAGGGGTGCCCTCCTTGAATGTTGAAACAGATCTTGCTGATCATGCTGGGCACCCTCTCTGATGGTGTTAAGTAGAGATGAGCGAATCGAACCAGGCGAAGTGGAATTCGTTTCGAATTTCAGGAAAAATTTGATTGGCGTCAAATCCGAATATTTGCATAATTCGGGTGCGCGAATCGGATTTTTCCCGATCAGCCGGCAAAAGTGTCCCTGCAGAGAGCTCCGCTATTTCTGACAGTTCTCTGACAGTTCCTTCACATGTACAGCGGTTGAAGGTTGAAACATTGTATCTATTTGTTTCCATTTAGGATACAGATGTTTTTATTCGGAAATAAATAGATACAATGTTTCAACCGCTGTCAACCGCTGGAACTGTCAGAGAACTGTCAGAAATAGCGGAGCTCTCTGCAGATACACTTTTTGCTGTACTGGAATACTTCTTCTTCTCATTCTTCTTTTCATTCTTCTTCTTCTTCTTTTCATTCTTCTTTTCATTCTTCTCATTCTTCTTTTCTTCTTCATGAAAAGAAGAATGAGAAGAAGAATGAAAAGAAGAATGAAAAGAAGAATGAGAAGAATGAAAAGAAGAATGAAAAGAAGAAGAAGAATGAAAAGAAGAATGAGAAGAAGAATGAAAAGAAGAATGAGAAGAAGAATGAGAAGAATGAAAAGAAGAATGAGAAGAATGAAAAGAAGAATGAAAAGAAGAAGAAGAAGAATGAAAAGAAGAATGAAAAGAAGAAGAAGAAGAATCTTTTCATTCTTCTCATTCTTCTTTTCATTCTTCTTTTCATTCTTCTTCTTCTTCTTTTCATTCATCTTCTTTTCATTCTTCTTTTCATTCTTCTCATTCTTCTTTTCATTCTTCTTCTTCTTTTCATTCTTCTTCTTCTTCTTCTTTTCATTCTTCTTCTTCTTTCCATTCTTCTTTTCATTCTTCTTCTTCTTCTTTTCATTCTTCTTCTTTTCATTCTTCTTTTCCTTCTTCTCGTTCTTCTTTTCATTCTTCTCATTCTTCTTTTCATTCTTCTTTTCATTCTTCTTCTCATTCTTCTTTTCATTCTTCTTCTTTTCATTCTTCTTTTCATTCTTCTCATTCTTCTTTTCTTCTTCATGAAAAGAAGAATGAGAAGAAGAATAAAAAGAAGAATGAAAAGAAGAAGAAGAATGAAAAGAAGAATGAGAAGAAGAATGAAAAGAAGAATGAGAAGAATGAAAAGAAGAATGAAAAGAAGAAGAAGAATGAAAAGAAGAATGAGAAGAAGAATGAAAAGAAGAATGAGAAGAAGAATGAGAAGAATGAAAAGAAGAATGAAAATAAGAATGAAAAGAAGAAGAATGAAAAGAAGAAGAAGAATGAAAAGAAGAAGAAGAAGAATCTTTTCATTCTTCTCATTCTTCTTTTCATTCTTCTTTTCATTCTTCTTCTTCTTCTTTTCATTCTTCTTCTTCTTTTCATTCTTCTTTTCATTCTTCTTCTTCTTTTCATTCTTCTTCTTCTTTTCATTCTTCTTTTAATTCTTCTTCTTCTTCTTTTCATTCTTCTTCTTCTTCTTTTCATTCTTCTTTTCATTCCTCTTCTTCTTTTCATTCTTCTTCTTCTTCTTTTCATTCTTATTTTCATTCTTCTCATTCTTCTTTTCATTCTTCTTCTCATTCTTCTTTTCATTCTTCTTCTTCTTCTTTTCATTCTTCTTTTCATTCTTCTTTTCTTCTTCATGAAAAGAAGAATGAGAAGAAGAATGAAAAGAAGAATGAAAAGAAGAAGAAGAATGAAAAGAAGAATGAGAAGAAGAATGAGAAGAAGAATGAAAAGAAGAATGAGAAGAATGAAAAGAAGAATGAAAAGAAGAATGAGAAGAAGAATGAGAAGAATGAAAAGAAGAAAGAGAAGAATGAAAAGAAGAAGAAGAAGAATGAAAAGAAGAAGAAGAATGAATGAAAAGAAGAATGAAAAGAAGAAGAATGAAAAGAAGAATGAGAAGAAGAATGAAAAGAAGAATGAGAAGAATGAAAAGAAGAATGAAAAGAATGAAAAGAAGAAGAAGAATGAAAAGAAAAATGAGAAGAAGAATGAGAAGAAGAATGAGAAGAATGAAAAGAAGAATGAGAAGAATGAAAAGAAGAATGAAAAGAAGAAGAAGAAGAATGAAAAGAAGAATGAAAAGAAGAAGAAGAAGAATCTTTTCATTCTTCTCATTCTTCTTTTCATTCTTCTTCTTCTTCTTCTTTTCATTCTTCTTCTTCTTTTCATTCTTCTTTTCATCCTACTTCTTCTTCTTCTTCTTCATCCTCATCCTCATCCTCTTCTTCTTCTTCTGAGGATGAGGATGAAGAAGAAGAAGAAGAAGTAGGATGAAAATAAGAAGAATTCCAAGCCGGCAAAAAGTGTATCTGCAGAGCTCTTCTATTCTGCAGATACACTTAGAGGAGCTCTGCAGATACACTTTTTGCCGGTTTGGAATTCTTCTTATTTTCATCCTACTTCTTCTTCTTCTTCTTCATTCTCATCCTCGGAAGTAGAAGAAGAGGATGAGGATGAGGATGAAGAAGAAGAAGAAGAAGTAGGATGAAAATAAGAAGAATTCCAAGCCGGCAAAAAGTGTATCTTCAGAGCTCCTCTATTTCTGACAGTTCTCTGACATAGAACTGTCAGAAATAGAGGAGCTCTGCAGATACAGTTTTTGCCGGCTTGGAATTCTTCTTATTTTCATCCTACTTCTTCTTCTTCATCATCCTCATCCTCTTCTTCTTCTGAGGAGGATGAGGATGAGGATGAAGAAGAAGAAGTAGGATGAAAATAAGAAGAATTCCAAGCCGGCAAAAAGTGTATCTGCAGAGCTCCTCTAAGTGTATCTGCAGAATAGAGGAGCTCTGCAGATACACTTTTTGCCGGCTTGGAATTCTTCTTATTTTCATCCTACTTCTTCTTCTTCTTCTTCTTCATCCTCATCCTCAGAAGAAGAGGATGAGGATGAAGAAGAAGAAGCAGAAGAAGTAGGATGAAAATAAGAAGAATTCCAAGCCGGCAAAAAGTGTATCTGCAGAGCTCCTCTAAGTGTATCTGCAGAATAGAGGAGCTCTGCAGATACACTTTTTGCCGGCTTGGAATTCTTCTTATTTTCATCCTACTTCTTCTTCTTCTTCTTCTTCATCCTCATCCTCATCCTCTTCTTCTTCTTCAGAGGATGAGGATGAGGATGAAGAAGAAGAAGAAGAAGAAGAAGAAGAAGAAGAAGAAGTAGGATGAAAATAAGAAGAATTCCAAGCCGGCAAAAAGTGTATCTGCAGAGCTCCGCTAAGTGTATCTGCAGAGCTCCGCTAAGTGTATCTGCAGAGCTCAGCGGTTGAAACATTGTATCTATTTGTTTCCATTTATGAAAACAAATAGATACAATGTTTCAACCGCTGTATGGAGTGAATGTCAGAGAACTGTCAGAAATAGGCTATTTCTGACAGTTCTCTGACATTCACTCCTCAACCGCTGTATGGAGTATTAAATGGAAACAAATAGATACAATGTTTCAACCGCTGTATGGAGTGAATGTCAGAGAACTGTCAGAAATAGCGGAGCTCTGCAGATACACTTAGCGGAGCTCTGAAGATACACTTTTTGCCGGCTTGGAATTCTTCTTATTTTCATCCTACTTCTTCTTCATCCTCATCCTCTTCTTCTTCTTCCGAGGATGAGGATGAGGATGAAGAAGAAGAAGAAGAAGTAGGATGAAAATAAGAAGAATTCCAAACCGGCAAAAAGTGTATCTGCAGAGCTCCTCTAAGTGTATCTGCAGAATAGAGGAGCTCTGCAGATACACTTTTTGCCGGCTTGGAATTCTTCTTATTTTCATCCTACTTCTTCTTCTTCTTCTTCTTATTCTTCTTCATCCTCATCCTCTTCTTCTGAGGATGAGGATGAGGATGAAGAAGAAGAAGAAGAAGTAGGATGAAAATAAGAAGAATTCCAAGCCGGCAAAAAGTGTATCTGCAGAGCTCCTCTAAGTGTATCTGCAGAATAGAGGAGCTCTGCAGATACGCTTTTTGCCAGCTTGGAATTCTTCTTATTTTCATCCTACTTCTTCTTCTTCTTCTTCTTCCTCTTCATCCTCATCCTCCTCTTCTTCTTCTTCTGAGGATGAGGATGAGGATGAAGAAGAAGAAGAAGAAGAAGAAGTAGGATGAAAATAAGAAGAATTCCAAGCCGGCAAAAAGTGTATCTGCAGAGCTCCGCTAAGTGTATCTGCAGAGCTCCGCTAAGTGTATCTGCAGAGCTCAGCGGTTGAAACATTGTATCTATTTGTTTCCATTTATGGAAACAAATAGATACAATGTTTCAACCGCTGTAAATGTGAATGTCAGAGAACTGTCAGAAATAGAGGAGCTCTGCAGATACACTTAGCGGAGCTCTGCAGATACACTTTTTGCCGGTTTGGATTTCTTCTTATTTTCATCCTACTTCTTCTTCTTCTTCTTCATCCTCATCCTCATCCTCAGAAGAAGAAGAAGAGGATGAGGATGAGGATGAAGAAGAAGAAGAAGAAGAAGAAGTAGGATGAAAATAAGAAGAATTCCAAGCCGGCAAAAAGTGTATCTGCAGAGCTCCACTAAGTGTATCTGCAGAGCTCCGCTAAGAAATAGCGGAGCTCTGCAGATACACTTTTTGCTGGCTTGGAATTCTCCTTCTTCTCATCCTTCTTCTTCTTCTCATCCTTCTTCTTCTTCTCATCCTTCTCCTTCTTCTCATCCTTCTTCTTCTTCTCATCCTTCTTCTTCTTCTCATCCTTCTCCTTCTTCTCATCCTTCTTCTTCTTCTCATCCTTCTTCTTCTTCTCATCCTTCTTCTTCTTCTCATCCTTCTCCTTCTTCTCATCCTTCTTCTTCTTCTCATCCTTCTCCTTCTTCTCATCCTTCTTCTCATCCTTCTCCTTCTTCTCATCCTTCTCCTTCTTCTCATCCTTCTTCTTCTTCTCATCCTTCTTCTTCTTCTCATCCTTCTTCTTCTTCTCATCCTTCTCCTTCTTCTCATCCTTCTTCTTCTTCTCATCCTTCTCCTTCTTCTCATCCTTCTTCTCATCCTTCTCCTTCTTCTCATCCTTCTCCTTCTCCTACTCCTTCTCCTTCTTCTCATCCTTCTCCTTCTTCTCATCCTTCTCCTTCTTCTCATCCTTCTCCTTCTCCTTCTTCTCATCCTTCTCCTTCTCCTTCTTCTCATCCTTCTCCTTCTCCTTCTCCTTCCTCATCTCCAAGGGCATTTAAATTAAAGGTACAGTGTTCTGCACTAATTTAAAGGCTCTCTGAAGCCTAGAAACCCTTTTTATAAGTTAAATTCGTAGCGAATAAATTCGCATCGAATCGAATTTCTTCCTCAAATTCGGCGAATCAGCCGAATCGAATTTTTGAATAATTCGCTCATCTCTAGTGTTAAGCAAAGCATGGAGCCAACATGTCTGAGTTATGGTACATGCCTCCAACTGTAATAGGCATGAGTCAACTGGTTTCTCTATTTACTTCCTCATGTTTTGGGAGAGAAGCCCATCTCCCTACAGACATTCAGTTGGGTGTGTCTGTTGATGTCACTACTGGTATTTTGCATGACTCAAAAATAGTTTTAAATATGCCTATTGGATGGTTGAAGAAAATTCTGCAAAAATACAAAAAAATGCAAAGACTTGCAGCCTAATGATAAAGTGTTTCTTCACAATTCAGGTCCCAGGTTGCAGAACAGCTACCAAGAATTTCAAACTATAGGATTCAGCCCGGGTTCACACTGATGCGGTACAGAGTTCGCACCAGTTCATGCAAATCGCTGAGAGTGTGTACGTTAACAACACCCAGAATTTGTTTCTGAAAACACGCTGCAATGAGCAGAATCTGATCACATGGGTGTGAATACCCATGCCATCCGATTCTGATGTGGACAAAATAAAAAGAGCCCTGTGCTATTTTGGTGTGGATGCGGTGAGATCTGAGCCATATAAAATGTATGACTCAAACTGTACCACATAGAAATCGCATGTGATTTGCACAGTAATACGATGGGGTTCCTGTGCAAATCTCATGCGATGTGCCGCACCGCATCAGTGTGAACCCAGGCTCATGCAAATTCTGATGCGTTCCAGTGAAAAAAAATGAGTTTCTATGGAGGCTGTTCACATATATGCAGTGCGAATATGATGTGACAAAGGGTCCTGTGTGAGTTTAGTGCAGTGCGATATGTAGCTCCACAGACTTAAATGGAACATCCATGCTGTGGACTCTAAGAGATTTCAATACTAACTTGCACTGGAGCTGCTTCTGAAATCATACTGCAAAACGGATTCAACTGGTACCGTATCAGTGTGAACCTAGACTCAAGGACTTGAAAGTCAGATAAGGGCCAGGAATAGAAAACATTTGCTTACAGAACCATACTTTGCTACTAGTGATGAATTATCACAATCTAGTACTGCTATAGACTCTAAAGATGTGACTTGCGCAGACAATGGAGAACAGAGAGATGGCAATGGTTGGCTTACAGTTACACCTGAGTCTCTTTTCCAGGCTTCATCACCTGTTGTTAATTGAAGTCTTTCTCAGGGGTAAAGCAGGTCATACATGGGTCGTATTCCAAATGATTTTTTGATTGAAAATCTGATGGTGCCACCAATGATTTCGAAAATTGGTTGTTTTTCACGAATTTTCAAGCATGCCAGATAAACGAAATGGAGAGGAACCATGAATATCTGCCGGTGCCATTAACAGAGCGAAAATAGGCCAATTATTCTTAGGTCTGATTTTCGAACGGAAAATCATTCGGAAATCGAGCCATGTATGGCCAGCCTTAGGTTTGGACTCTACTTATCCTGCCTTTGAACAATGAGCTCCAGACTTTATGCCTACGGTTCCAGGCAAGATTGAAGCACCAAGTGTTCCTATTGAGTCTATGCTGTGATTTTCTGGAATAATGCCTAGAGAACTGAACAGAGGAGATTGTGTTTGATGACCCCCATTAGTATTTACTTATGACATCTTGGAAAGACCATACTATGCTGTATAGAGATGAGCGAATCGAACCAGGCGAAGTGGAATTCGTTTCGAATTTCAGGAAAAATTCGATTCGTGCCGAATCCGAATATTAGCCAACTTCGGGTGCACGAATCCGATTTTTCCCGATCAGCCGGCAAAAGTGTCCCTGCAGAGAGCTCCGCTATTTCTGACAGTTCTCTGACAGTTCCTTCACATGTACAGCGGTTGAAACATTGTATCTATTTGTTTCCATTTAGGATACAGATGTTTTTATTCGGAAACAGATACAATGTTTCAACCGCTGTACATGTGAAGGAACTGTCAGAGAACTGTCAGAAATAGCGGAGCTCTCTGCAGATACACTTTTTGCTGTACTGGAATACTTCTTCTTTTCATTCTTCTTTTCATTCTTCTCATTCTTCTTTTCATTCTTCTTTTCATTCTTCTTCTCATTCTTCTTTTCATTCTTCTTCTTCTTCTTTTCATTCTTCTTTTCATTCTTCTCATTCTTCTTTTCATTCTTCTTTTCATTCTTCTTCTTCTTCTTTTCATTCTTCTTCTTCTTCTTTTCATTCTTCTTTTCATTCGTCTTCTTCTTCTTTTCATTCTTCTCATTCTTCTTTTCATTCTTCTTCTTCTTTTCATTCTTCTTCTTCTTCTTTTCATTTTTCTTCTTCTTCTTCTTTTCATTCTTCTTTTCATTCTTCTTCTTCTTCTTTTCATTCTTCTTCTTCTTCTTTTCATTCTTCTTTTCATTCTTCTTCTTCTTCTTTTCATTCTTCTCATTCTTCTTTTCATTCTTCTTCTTCTTTTCATTCTTCTTCTTCTTCTTTTCATTCTTATTCTTCTTCTTTTTATTCTTCTTCTTCTTCTTTTCATTCTTCTTCTTTTCATTCTTCTTTTCATTCTTCTTCTTCTTCTTTTCATTCTTCTTCTTCTTCTTTTCATTCTTCTTTTCATTCTTCTCATTCTTCTTTTCATTCTTCTTTTCATTCTTCTTCTTCTTCTTCTTTTCATTCTTCTTCTTCTTCTTTTCATTCTTCTTCTTCTTTTCATTCTTCTTCTTTTCATTCTTCTTCTTCTTTTCATTCTTCTTCTTCTTCTTTTCATTCTTCTTTTCATTCTTCTTTTCATTCTTCTCATTCTTCTTCTCATTCTTCTTTTCATTCTTCTTCTCATTCTTCTTTTCATTCTTCTTCTTCTTTTCATTCTTCTTTTCATTCTTCTCATTCTTCTTTTCATTCTTCTTCTTTTCATTCTTCTTTTAATTCTTCACATTCTTCTTTTCATTCTTCTTTTCATTCTTCTTCTTCTTCTTCTTCTTTTCATTCTTCTTCTTCTTCTTTTCATTCTTCTTCTTTTCATTCTTCTTTTCATTCTTCTTCTTCTTCTTTTCATTCTTCTCATTCTTCTTTTCATTCTTCTTCTTCTTCTTTTCATTCTTCTTCTTCTTCTTTTCATTCTTCTTCTTCTTTTCATTCTTCTTTTCATTCTTCTTCTTTTCATTCTTCTTCTTCTTCTTTTCATTCTTCTTTTCATTCTTCTTTTCATTCTTCTTCTTCTTTTCATTCTTCTTCTTTTCATTCTTCTCATTCTTCTTTTCATTCTTCTTTTCATTCTTCTTCTTCTTCTTTTCATTCTTCTTCTTCTTCTTTTCATTCTTCTTTTCATTCTTCTTCTTCTTTTCATTCTTCTTCTTCTTTTCATTCTTCTTTTCATTCTTCTCATTCTTCTTTTCATTCTTCTCATTCTTCTTCTCATTCTTCTTTTCATTCTTCTTCTCATTCTTCTTTTCATTCTTATTCTTCTTTTCATTCTTCTTTTCATTCTTCTCATTCTTCTTTTCATTCTTCTTCTTCTTCTTTTCATTCTTCTCATTCTTCTTTTCATTCTTCTCATTCTTCTTCTCATTCTTCTTTTCATTCTTCTTCTCATTCTTCTTTTCATTCTTCTTCTTCTTTTCATTCTTCTTTTCATTCTTCTCATTCTTCTTTTCATTCTTCTTCTTTTCATTCTTCTTTTAATTCTTCACATTCTTCTTTTCATTCTTCTTTTCATTCTTCTTCTTCTTCTTCTTCTTCTTTTCATTCTTCTTCTTCTTCTTTTCATTCTTCTTCTTTTCATTCTTCTTTTCATTCTTCTTCTTCTTCTTTTCATTCTTCTCATTCTTCTTTTCATTCTTCTTCTTCTTCTTCTTTTCATTCTTCTTCTTCTTCTTTTCATTCTTCTTCTTCTTTTCATTCTTCTTTTCATTCTTCTTCTTCTTTTCATTCTTCTTCTTCTTCTTTTCATTCTTCTTTTCATTCTTCTTTTCATTCTTCTTCTTCTTTTCATTCTTCTTCTTTTCATTCTTCTCATTCTTCTTTTCATTCTTCTTTTCATTCTTCTTCTTCTTCTTTTCATTCTTCTTCTTCTTCTTTTCATTCTTCTTTTCATTCTTCTTCTTCTTTTCATTCTTCTTCTTCTTCTTTTCATTCTTCTTTTCATTCTTCTCATTCTTCTTTTCATTCTTCTCATTCTTCTTCTCATTCTTCTTTTCATTCTTCTTCTCATTCTTCTTTTCATTCTTATTCTTCTTTTCATTCTTCTTTTCATTCTTCTCATTCTTCTTTTCATTCTTCTTCTTCTTCTTTTCATTCTTCTCATTCTTCTTTTCATTCTTCTTCTTCTTCTTTTCATTCTTCTTCTTCTTTTCATTCTTCTTTTCATTCTTCTTCTTCTTCTTTTCATTCTTCTTCTTCTTCTTTTCTTCTTCTTCTGGCAACTCCACCACGCAGCTCATTTTTGTTCCAGTATTACTGTATTTTGCTCCTTCAAAATCCTGAAACTTTCTTTTGGCAGGTGTACAGACTCAGGTACTCAGTGCAGGAATGGTGGGAATCCCTCACAATGGACACAGCAGGTGTACATACAGACCCAGGAATTCAACACAGGGACAGTGGGAACCCCTAATAATGGGTAAAGCAGGTGGGCAGACCCGGAATCTCAGCACATGGATGGTAGGAACCCCTCATAATGGGCACAGCAGGTGTGCATACCCAGAACCTCAGCACAGGGATGGTGGGAACCCCTAGTAATGGGCGCAGCAGGTGAGCAGACCTGGGACCTCAGCACAGGGATGGTAGAAACCCCTCATAATGGGAACAGCAGGTGTACAGACCCAGGAATTTAGCACAGGGATGGTGGGAACTCCTCCTAATGGGCAGAGCAGGTGTACAGACCCAGGAACTCAGCACAGGGATGGTGGGAACTTCTCATAATGGGCGCAGCAGGTGTGCAGACCTGGAACTTCAGCACAGGGATGGTGGGAACCCCTCATAATGGGCACAGCAGGTGTGCATACCCAGAACCTCAGCACAGGGATGGTGGGAACCCCTCATAATGGGCACAGCAGGTGTGCATACCCAGAACCTCAGCACAGGGATGGTGGGAACCCCTAGTAATGGGCGCAGCAGGTGTGCAGACCTGGGACCTCAGCACAGGGATGGTAGAAACCCCTCATAATGGGAACAGCAGGTGTACAGACCCAGGAATTTAGCACAGGGATGGTGGGAACTCCTCCTAATGGGCAGAGCAGGTGTACAGACCCAGGAACTCAGCACAGGGATGGTGGGAACTTCTCATAATGGGCGCAGCAGGTGTGCAGACCTGGAACCTCAGCACAGGGATGGTGGGAACCCCTCATAATGGGCACAGCAGGTGTTAGGGGGTTTAACTCTCCAGCATCCATTAGAGACTGATATAGTAATATAGTTCATTCTTCTTTTCATTCTTCTTCTTTTCATTCTTCTTCTTCTTTTCATTCTTCTTTTCATTCTTCTTCTTCTTTTCATTCTTCTTCTTCTTTTCATTCTTCTTTTCATTCCTCTTCTTTTCATTCTTCTTCTTCTTCTTTTCATTCTTCTTTTCATTCTTCTCATTCTTCTTTTCATTCTTCTCATTCTTCTTTTCATTCTTCTCATTCTTCTTCTCATTCTTCTTTTCATTCTTCTTCTCATTCTTCTTTTCATTCTTCTTCTTCTTTTCATTCTTCTTTTCATTCTTCTCATTCTTCTTTTCATTCTTCTTTTCATTCTTCTTCTTCTTCTTCTTCTTTTCATTCTTCTTCTTCTTTTCATTCTTCTTCTTCTTTTCATTCTTCTTTTCATTCTTCTTTTCATTCTTCTTCTTCTTCTTCTTTTCATTCTTCTTTTCATTCTTCTTCTTCTTCTTTTCATTCTTCTTCTTCTTCTTCTTCTTCGTCGTGCCCCGTGACTGCCCAAATGAGTGAAGTGTGCGGTGATTCTAAGATCGACGGCACTCATCTGCATGTCATACTGACTGACAGTATTATTTCTCTTCCCCAGCAGACTCCAAGGGCATTTAAATTAAAGGTACAGTGTTCTGCACTAATATAAAGGCTCTCTGAAGCCTAGAAACCCTTTAAATAAGTTAAATTTGCGGCGAATAAATTTGCATCGAATCGAATTTCTCCCGCAAATTCGGCGAATCAGCCGAATCGAATTTTTGAATAATTCGCTCATCTCTAATGCTGTACAAAGCTGTGCTGTGCAGCTTCATGCTTTGATGGACGTGATTGAAACTCATAGCATGATACCTATCTGTTACTAACCATGTTTTCTTTGCAGCTGATCTCTGTAATGGATTTATCCTAGAAAAGTGGTCTGCAGAAAATAGCAATGATGTTAACCGTTGCTATGTTTATGTTGTCATTTACAGTATGTGCATATTCTTCTGGTCAGAAGGATTTCCTCCAGGGAGAGAAAAGAGTGATGTGATAATTGCTTTGCTTGTTTATTTTCAAAGTGTGTCTACTAACCTTTGACACATTGGAGTTGATTTACTAAAACTGGAGAGTGAAAAATCTGATCAGCTCTGCATAGAAACCAATCAGCTTCCAGGTTTTATGGCCAAAGCTTCATTGAACAATCTGAAATTAGAAGCTGACTGGCTACAATGCACAGCTGCACACAAAGCTGTGGCTCGGGCCCTCCCCCTCTCTCTCCTTATTGGCTCACAGGGAAATCTCCCTTCTCATTGGCTGAGACATTTGATCCCATTGTTGTCAATCACAACCAGTGAGTCCATCAGGAGAGAGAGGGTGCGGGGCTGAGCCACAGCTGTGTGTGTGAATGGACACCCCAAATGACCCCTTTTTGGAAAGTAGACAGTCTAAAGGCATTTAATAAGAGGCATGGTGAGTTTTTTGAAGATTTTTTGTCACAATTTTTTTGAAAATGAAGAAATTGAATAAAATGTGGTTTTATTCACAGTTTTTTTTACAGCTTAAGCAAATTCTTTTTTATTAGTTATCTGCTAAGTAATGGTACAGCAGAAGGGTAATGGCCATTCTTGAGTTCTTTTGCAGTTCCAGACCCTTCACAAACTATGTACTCAAGTTAAATGGTTATAAAGATGAAATCCATACTCTAAAAATGTCATGACCGAATTGGAATTTGGAACAACATGGCTGCCCTGAGTCTTATCACACAGTTTTTGGGTACCCAGTTTGCATTACCATCACCAGGGCCATCTGCGTAGATGTTATCATTTTGCAGCTTGGGCAAGGTGAAAATATCTCTTTAAACCTCCCTTATTATAACCTGTCTAGATATACTGTCTTGTTGGTTCCCAATCCCAACTCTATAGAAGCCAGGTTTCAATACACTGCACCAATGATGGCTGGAAACCATTGCAATTGAATGGTATAACAATTACCTTTCCTGTTCAATCTGCAGCACTGTAATTCTCTGTAAAATTCAATGCAATATACCAGCTTGGAGGCCTCCCGTACATAGTTGGTTTATTTCCCAAAAATACAATTTCCTGTTTGTGTGATTGGTTCACTGATTTTCCCAGAAGTCATCCCCAAGATACAAGTCAGATTTTTATGCATCATCGGCAACAAAAAAAATTCCTTTTTTCATCGAAAAACTCCCAAAGGGTTAATTTCTTCTAAAGGGATGCTGACACTGCAACTCCTCAACTGAACACTGTAAGTGCATCAGCTGATTAATAATGAAAACATTCACTCCTATTTAGGTTTACTTTGCACATTGACATGATCAAACATACAGCTTTTTTCTTTAGAGCAGAAACAGGTAGGAATCTTTAACAAAGTTTGTTGAAATCCTTACAATGTACTTTGACCACCCAGGGGACAAACACAAGTGGACTTACTCTTTAATAACATTAGGCTGTGCTATAAACCAGCAGTTCTGGATGTACAGTTTGCTGGGGGGCAAAAAAGATATGATTTGCATAGCTCCACCCACCTTAGATGAGAAATCAGCCTCCTGTTGTTTGGATTTTTAATGGAATCAATGACATATAAATGCCTTCTGTTTTAAGAAAGTTCTGCTCTACTGCACACGTGTTCTACAAAAATGCATCTTGTGATGTCAATGGTATAACATTGCTGTTTATTACAGTATATAACAATCTAAAGGCCACTTGCTTTAGGGACTTAAGCACTCATTTATTCAGCCCTAGACAACTTTTTGAATGGTATAGAAGAGAAACTACAAAGAGAATTTACGCAAACATCAAGACAACATCTGAATATTAAACATAAGTTTCAGTTAATGGCCCGTCAGTTTCTGATCCCTTCAAGCACCCTTGCAGCAACAATCTAATAAGAAAGCGGAGGAGGTAAAAAAGTTACAGACAAAAAGCATCTTTATGTTTCCAGAGTGTTAAAATCTCTGACACCTTCACCCATAATAAGTGTAAAAGTTTCTTTTTAGCAGACACCCATGCTGAGTACGCTCTACAAAACAAGAAGAAAAAAAAAGAGAAAGCTGATTTTATTCGAAGTGTCTGAAACACAGCTGTATTCAAAACATTTCTTTGTATAGTCACCTTGAGAAGTAGAGTTGAACAGTTTAACTTCTTTGCTGCCTTTTTTTCCATTTTTTTGTACACACATACAAATTTTAGACCAGAACATTACATAAACCCCCCAAAACATGACATATTTTTGAAAACAGAGACCCTGTACAATAAAAGGATGGTATTTGATTTTTTTATGACACACATATAGGGTCTGGGATTAAAAGTATTATTTCGGTGTTTGACACCAAGATATGCAGTGGAATAAGGTCCTTGCAGGATATCTCCAATTTACAAGCTGACCTCAATGCTCTGCTCAATTGGGCAACTATGTGGCAAATGAGGTTTAATGTTGATAAATGTAAAGTTATGCACTGGGCCCTAAAAATATGCAGTCATCATACAAACTGGGGGAAAAACAGCTGGGGGATTCAATGGTGGAGAAGGATCTGGGTGTTCCGGTAGATCATAAGTTTAATAATGGCATGCAATGCCAAGCTGCAGTTTCTAAAGCAAGCAAAATCCTTTCTCTGTGGCCAAGTCCCGGTGGACAGGGCAAAGCACATCAGAAGGCATGGCCAAAACAGCGGCTGAGGCCATTCCTCAACATTGGACTCCTGAGGTCGGTTGAGCAGCGTCCATCCCTTCACTTGTATTGGCTAACACTGGAACTGCTCAGTCTCTTGCTCCCCTCTTCTCACTTGCTGGTGGAGTGATCCTTTTCCTTCCATCCATAGCTTGGAGCAGCGCCATAAGGTATACTTTTCAAAATCCTTTCTAGTATTGAAGTGGTAGTAAACCGCATCAAAAACAAAAAAAGAAAAACACCCCCTGCAAGGTAAAGGCATAATGTGCTAGTATGCATTGCATACTAGCACATTATAAAGGACTTACCTTGAAATGATGCCCTCCAGCGGAGCACTGTCATGGCTCCCCTGGGTTTCCATCTTCACCTGGTCTTCCTTCCGGGTTCACAAGCTCTGGCTGGCTGACTGGCCGAGCCATGATGACGTCAGTCCCACCCATGCGCATGGGAGACTCGGGGCCACAGCACAGTACTCTGAAGGAACGGCATGGCTATCAGACAGGGCCAATATCTCCTAAATGGTTCACGTTTAGGAGATATTAATTTTACCTCAGCCGGCATTAACTCCATTACTTCTGTCCCTTGCAGAGACAGGGGAGCACACCATACAATGTGACAGCAATACATAAGAAGAAGAAGAATAAGAAGAAGAGGAAGAATTCCAGTCTGCTATTATATTTTATATGTATACATCTGTATCCAAACAAAAACATTGTAAGACATTATTTGGATTACAATATTTTTATTTGTATACAGATGTTTTTATTTGGATACAAATGGATACATTTGTTGCAACTGCAAGACTTTTTTAAATAAAATATAATAGCGGACTGGAATTCTTCTTCTTTTTCTTCTTCTTGCAGGTCACATCTGGTAAGAACGGTAAAACGATCGGCCGATTTGCCCATCATTGCCGGGAAAATCGGCCGATCGTCAAAATTGGCTGCGAATTTTCCAACATGCCCGATAAAAACAAATGTGCAAAAATCCCGAAAAATGGCCGATTTTTGACCCGTCTATGGTCTGCATAAATCACAAAAAGGACATCAGGGAACTGGGGAAAGTGCAGAGAATGACAATCAAACTGATAGAAGGCATGGAGGAGCTCAGCTATGAGGAAAGATTAGAGGAACTGAATGTATTCTCTCTTGAGAAGAGAAGATTAAGGGGGATATGATAAACATGTATAAATACATAGGTGGTCCATACAGTGAACTCGGTGTAGAGTTATTCACTTTAAAGTCATCACAGAGGACAAGGGGGCACTGTTTATGTCTGGAGGAAAATAAATGTAATCTGCAAATATGGAAAGGTTTCTTCACAGTAAGAGTGGTGAAAATACGGAATAGACTCCCTCAAGAGCTGGTTCTGGCCAGCTCAGTAGATTGTTTTAAAAAAGGCCTGGATTCTTTCCTAAAGTACACAATATAACTGGATACTAATATTTATAGGTAAAAACAATCCAGAGAATATCCAATTGCCTCTTGGGGGATGAGGAAGGAATTCTTTCCCCTGCTGGAGCAAATTGGGTCCTGCTTTATTGGGATTTTTGCCTTCTTCTGGATCAACTACGGATATAGGATTGTGTATATAGGATTGTATATTGTTTCCCCTTTTATTGGTTGAACTAGATGGACTTGGGTCTTTTTGCAACCAGACTATATAACTATGTAACACAATATTCCTACTCCTGCTTTTTAAAATATACATTTTGAGCAAATAAATTTTAGTGCGGCAGGCAAAGCCCAGGTAATGGGGTGGATCCTGACCATATGATCCGGATCTTTTCAGAGTCTGAACCGACTCTTTAGCCTGCTATCAGCTGAAAACTGGCCACAGGAGTGCAAAACTAAGTGCACTCCTGTGATCCATAGGAGAAGTAGAACCAAAAAAAGCTTTGGCTATACTTCTTTAATATGTGAGATGTAATTGTTGTTTTTTTACATGTGTGCACCTGATGCGCATGTTGCATTCATGTGTAAGTGGGAAGCTTTTAAAAACAATTTTATGTGTTTTTGTATTTATTGAATAAACTTTCATTTTTAAAAGTTTTTTTTCTTAACTATATTGATATCACAAGGGGCTGATACGCTCTGTTTGTGGTAGAATAACGCTTCAAGGAAACATAAGGATCCTTTTAGACCAACATCACTTCTGCACTCTGTTGAAACTGATTGGCACAGACCATGACTGATCAGCTTCTTTCCTAGCCAGATCAGCCAGAGTTTGACAGCTCTGAACCTGGAAGTGCTAATAGATGTACAGTTCCAGGTTCATACTAACCTGGGGAAATGGATATTCACTGATTTCCTACTGCTATCCCTGCTGCCACCCATCACAGAAGTCACAGGAACCCAAAAGTGAAAAGTGAACCTGGGACTCATGGAGGGTTTTGGAGATGTCAGGCAGGGTGACAGCATCTTCTGCTACATGTCACATCCCGAGGACCGAGAAAGGTAAACAAGCTCCTGGCTGCTAAAGGGCCTGGAGTTTGTTTACCTGCTGTAAAAGAGTTAAAGATATGGACCATTTAAAGCTAGAGTGGTGTAAATACAGAGACCAAAATAAAGAGGACCTTTATTATGGAAGCTGTTCCCCAAAAAAGGCAAGTAGAGAGCAAATCACTGTTCTCTATTAAAGGATCTAGTTCCTGATGAAATTTTCTGTGTTTCTAAGTTGGATGTGTTTATCATCTTTGTCTGCTGGCAGCTGAACAAGTTTTTTATTGATCAACATAGTTTACGTTTTTAAATATTTGTAAACCCTGGACCATCACATCATTTTGATTTGGACATCCCATTCCCATAGGCATGCTTCCCTCTACAGCCTCTAGTCTTCCAGGAAGTCTTACCATAAAATGTTGGATTGTGTCTCTAGGAATTCATATTCCATTTAGCCAAACCAGTATTTGTGATCAGCCACGGACAGGAAGATTTAGCTTGCAATCAGCACTTCTATTTACCCTAAAGGCGTTCAGTAGGGTTGGGGTCAAGGCTCTGTGCAGACCACTCAAGTTCCTCTACACCAAACTGGTCAAATCATGTCTTTATTGAATAGTTCGAGATTTTTCATGTACTTTTGGCCCTATCAGTAACAGGTGGAGCTGGAACATGCAAAAGTGATGGGAATATAATTTATGGATTGACAGAGCCTATAAATATTTAATCTATAGGACCCTAATTTCCTCAGCATATATACACAATACATTTATGAAACTGAAGTTTCGTTAGTGGTCAGATAGCCAACATGCAACTGTTGTCCAACATTAATGACAAAACTATAACTTCTTAAGTAAATACTTAAATACTTCAAGCAATATACCAAAACAAAGCTAAAAATACAGGCATCTACAGTAAAAGCACATAAAAATAATTAAAACTCAACACTACAAAATAATTAGACTTCAAAAAAGCAGCACATGACATATACACATCTTTTCTATATTGCTTGAGGGTGCAACCATGAACACCATTAATTCATGAGGAAAATTAATCATTTAATTAACCTACTACATTAACTGTACAAATCAAGGGAGAATACTATGTAATGAATACTTCTGTGTTTTCCCGGTAGCCAGTGTCACGTAAATGCTAGGTAAATGTCTTTTTAGAAAAGGGAGAGGCTCGATAATTACTAATGTCTGCAGGGTAGGAAATTCACCTCATGTTGTTTAACAAATTAACAATATAGCTTATATTGTGATAGGCAGTTTTCTAAAAATATGAGGAATATTAGAGCATATCAGAGGGTTACAATAATAATTTGCAAAGAAATAGTGTGGTGTTAAAGAGCACTGAATATTTATAAAGGCACTACCTCAGCCTTAGAGCAGTTTTCATGGGACTAACCAGCTATGAAGGTGTTTACAACTATTCTTTCACATTTTTAAGCTTTATTTTCATGTACACTTTTAAAAATAAACTATGTTAATCTCAATGTCCTACAGGTAATTTCACCAAAAAATGATATTTTAGTTTATATGGATGCCGGGGGTCTAAATCACCTCTTTACACAAGATATATGCATCTAAAATCCCAACTCTACCCACCTGTCTCAAATGTTTTAGAGAACTCTTACTTTATCTTCCCTTAATCCCTCTGTACTTTATCTTCCCTCCTCTATGTTTTTCCATCTCTGTTTCTATCTCTGCACCCCACTTTTTTGTTTATAACCAATCTCTGTTCCCTATTTTCATCTTCATACTATTTTATATCACTGCACTCCTTTCCATGTCTGCACCCCCCACTTGCCATCTTTACTACTGCACCCTTTTCCTCCTCAGCTTCCATCTTTATCTCTGCACCCCACTCATACTTTATAACCCATCTCCACCTCTGTACCCCTTCTCCATTCTCTGCTCTGCTCTCCACATCTGCTCCCCTTCACTAAGTTCTGCACTCCTTTCTACCATTGCTCTTCCCTCCAGTTCAGCATCCACTCTGTCATTTCACACCATTCAACCTCTGTACCTCATCTCCATTTTAGCAGTTTTTGTTCTATTATACATCCTGTCTATTCATATATCTCACTACATCCTTGTCCACAGCTCTCCAACTTTGCACCTCCCTCAAGAGGGAGGAAATGTACTGCAATGTGCCTTAACTACATTGTAGGTGACAGTATTAAAGGTGGTAGATCATAACTGAAAAAGGGATATTTGTGTGGTACCTCCCTGACCTAGTGGGACCCCCAGGGACAGGATGGGCTAGCATTTAACTTCAGTGTTCTCTGAAGTAGTGGATCTATGTGTACAGATGTGCACCAGTCACTTTTAAATGCAACACAATAGGATTTTGTTATCTATCATTCAATATTCCAGATAGATAGAGTTAGGGCACAGGAAACCCATGGACTCCAGAAAAGGGGAGCAAAAGTATTTACAGTCTTCACAGATGAAGAACCTTAAACCCAACATGGTATTTCATGGCAATAGCTCAGTTCAGCTGCCAAAACCCTGGGGAGAAGACCTCATACACCAGTAAGATCTAAGCTTCAAACCTCAGCTTCTTCAGTCCCTCAGGATATCTCAAGTTCTTCCATGGCTCCTCAATCTTCAGGTTTCACAAACCAGGTCTCAAACTTAGGCCTTGGTGACATGGTCACTCTTCTCAGGCAGCAGGGCTAACAGTATTTGCCAGTCAAACACATTCTACCCTAGGAAGGAGGCCCTGGTGAGAAATAACTCTCCAAGATCACTTCCTGAACATTTATACCCTCTCCCAGCCTTGCCACTGGCATTAAACTTTCCATTGGTTGGTCAGGTAGAGATTAGACTTCAGATAGAAATACATACATATTCCTACCTTTGATTAGAGTAACCTCTCATACTATTGTCAGTAGACATGTGCATTTTGTTTCATAATGAATTGATTTGTGGCCGAAAATACGATTTTCAGAGATTTGGATGTATGTGAATCTCTGAATGGACACAGTAATGAATGATAACTAATCCAAAAAAGTTATAATGTAAAATAATAGTTACAGGAAACCACCCTCCCAGTCAACTTCCCACCCCCAATCCTGTCATTCCTCAAAAAAGAGAAGTAAAGTGCTGTCAAATAATGGGTGTGGTCAAGGCTCACCTTCTCCCCCTTGTCCACAGCTCATCTCCCCCCATCCACAGTCCACCTTCTCTCCCCCCCCCCTCCACAGCTCACCCATCCATCCACAGGTTATCTTCTCTCCACTCATCCACAGTTCATCCCTCAGGGCCACAACTCACCTTATTCTCCCGTCCACAGCTCACACTCTCCCTTTGTCCATAGCTCAACCTCTTCCCTCCATCTACAGCTCACCCCCCACAACCACAGATCCCTCCCCCTACATTGCTCAATTTACCCTAGCATGTGCACCCCCCTCCATCCACAACTCCTCTTTTTACCCTCTTTCAAAATGTCACCTCTGCACACACCCCCATCCACAGCTTACACCCCCTGTCCACAACCACCTCTGCACCCCCATCCACAGCTTATCTCTCTCCCATCCACATTTCACTTCTGCACCCCTAACTACAGCCCACCCCAATCCACAGCTCTCAACCTCTGAAACCCCTTATGTGTAACCTCTGCACCTGCACCCCCCCCCCAAGCTCTCATTGCGCTTTAAAAATTTCCCTGCTCACTTTGCACAATCTATAACCCCCCTTCAAACTCTGACCTCTGCAGAACATCAACAACTTCTCCAAAGTTTCTTTGTACAATCCCCCCCCCCCCCCTTTTGACCTGCAGTTGCATTAGAGCAGTGCAGCTAACTCTGTTCTATTAGGCAGAGCTGCTTTTTTTAATCTGCCTAATGCAGTCTCATCCATGCAGCTCTGCCTGTCAGTATTAGTGTAGCACAAAGCCGAGGAGGCGTTTTAGAGTGCTTCACTTGGCTCCAAGCTACACCAAGCTGACATGCAGCAGTGGGGGGCTAGAAGCTACCTCTGGAATCCCCCATTAAATTCAGACAGTTGAATCTGGTCCCAGTTCATGGGTACCCATCAAACAGGCACACACCCTGGATTCTGGCTCTAGCATACAGAAGCAGGTTGAGAAAGCAAAAGGTTGAGTGGCATAGAAAACTTCCTCTACTTGCTTCTGTGGTATGTGACAAGCTGGAGAGAAGAAGGCTTCCAGATGTGATGGAATGGTGTTCCACCATGTTCCAGCAGAAATAAAGCCCTTGGCGTAAGCATAAGATAGTGTAGGCTTGGATAAACATGGTGACTTTTTTGTTGCTGTTTTCCCTCTGGAAAAATCTCCCTGTACCTTCTACTTAATGTTTAGAAATGGGACAAGATGAAAATGCTTTAAATTGAAAGTTAACCCCTTTTTAGACCATTGTCAATGCAACAGGTAAAAACTGGAAAAAAATACTTTCTGGTATATTTGACATCTGTTCAATTATGGATTTTCCCTCACTTTCTGTTGTACTGACATTGGTCACCATGACAAACTAAAAAGGTGAATCTCTAAAGCAGGTTTACAGAGAGCAATAAAAATCTGACAAGGATTTTAATACTTCCTAAATCTCTCCAAAATGGAAAAAAGAAAAATAAATTACTTTGGATGTGGACATACTTAATCTCCTATTCTGGACATTCTCTTGTCCTTTAAAACAATTGGCATCATAAAAAAAAAGTTATTTTTCACAATACCGTTAAATTTACCTTGATTAAAATTATTTATACCATAGGACTTAAAGTGATTTTTATACATTTTGAAATACAACCTAGTGTCAAAAACAAATTTTCAAGCAGTATTTTTGGCCACTGATCTGACTTTGAGTTTCCCATATTTCTAAATTTTTGCAGACATTGATAAAGCTGGTGACTCTGCATAGTAAATTATGGTGCGGAGAACTCAGCTATTTTTCATGCAAATTAATTGATGATAATAAGCAGCTTGAGTGGTGCCAATTTTGACATCATAGACATTATCGCGTTGAGCCAACATCAGATGGCAGCGTTTGGCACTCTTTGCTTTATGCAACATTGAGCTTTACGAGACAAATGCACTTTAGGCACATCTATGGGACTTCATTCTTGTTTCTAATGAAACGCTGTTCAGGACTGTGAAAATACTATGAAAATATTAAGCAATCTAATAATTAAGAGCCAAACCACAGTTTCATAGTATTATGACTGCATAAATGTGTGCAGCTGAAGCAGAGGCATAGCTTGCTTTTGCTCAGAGAATTAATCAGCAAGTGTAGCCAAACTGAAAATACAAACAAGCATGTTTCTTCTTTCTTTTTATTACAATCTAACATGGCATTTAGAGGTCCTACAAAGCAAACAAGAAGGTTTCCCTGCTTACTGTCTGAGACAATTATATGAAAATTGCCCACACTATGGTATCCCTGGTTCTATCCATACAATGTCTATTTCTTAAAAGGAAATATGACCTAGTTATTTTAAGTGTTACTGTGGCCATGCTTTGTACATTTAAATATCTACATTTTAAAAAGTAGAACAGGCCCTCACTGACCTCTGTAGCATCATGCACTGTGGAGTAATTTATTCCTAAAATATAACTAACCATCTTTTTAGTTTTGGATAGATTGGATATGGAGTAGAATGCCTGTTAGGGTGTTATTGTTGTCTGTGCCCCTGTTAAGGAGATTCACTCTCTCTCTATTTGTTCTGTTTTCTGATATAACCAAAAGTGAACGTAAAAGAAAAACTTACATTTTGGGTTCTGGTGACTTTAGTGACAACCAGGGATTCCTTCACTTTACATGAATGTTCACAATTCCTATTTTGTCTATGGAACAGGAAGTAAAGGAGAATCTCCCCAACAGGACACAGATAGCAAAAATAAACCTTACATGGGGTTATGACCCTCTCTCATACTATCAAAAATGGAAAAAAACATTTTGCCTTTAGTTCTAACTTAAATCCCAACTTTGGGAAACAGAAAAATATTCCCTTGCAGTAAGACTGCATGCTGCAAGAGTTAATTGTTCATTTAGGCCTAAGGGACATAAAAAGGAAGATCTACCTGATCCTCTACACCTTGCCTTTTCTCCAGTGCTCCACCAGTCTAAGGTCCTAACATCATCAAGGCTGATCTAGGGCCATAGCCTTGCAGTGGATGTGATGACACCAAGGGACAGTCAACTGATGGAATGTGGGGGAATGCCATTTGTGGGGAGAGCACAGGCTCAGGTAACTTAAAGTGCTTCTCCTTTCTCCTAGACTAAACAAACAGTTAAGAGATAGTTTTCAAATTTTCCAGAGTTGGGCTTTAAAATTCCCAGCAGAAGCATTGCAGTTGTTCAAACCGCAGCTCAGCTCACCCTAGTACCCCTTTTCAGAGGTATTACTTTGTGTTTACATTAGAGATCAGAAGCCTGTGGGTCTACTGGGTCACTAATGAGGAGTAGCCGAGCTTCTCAGAGAAGATCATATTACCTTGGAAAGTTCTTCTGCTGTTCTCTTGGGGATAACTTCCTCCACAGTGCCTGCAGCTAAATAGGTCAGTAAGGGCTTGTTTAAATGCTTATTTACAGCTAGTTAAAGTGGAATTCCAGTTGAAAAAAAAATAAAAGTTAGCAGCTACAAAAACTGTACCTGCTGACTTTTAAAATACAGATACTCACCTGTCCCTCGGTCCAGTGGTGTCCTCACCACGGCTGGTTTCACCAGCCTTCTCTTCCTGGCGCCAGCATCTTCAGTGTGGGCACTCGACTGTGATAGCTTGTGGCTTCACAGCCGAGTGCCTACTGTGCATGTGAGTAGCGCTGCACTTTGTACAGGGGCGGACTGACAAATCATGGGGCCCCAGGCAATAGGGGATCATGGGGCCCCTGTGTCCTTGCCCAAACTCAAAAAAGCCTATGAAAACGGTACCAGGGGCATCTCATGGGGCCCCCTACTGACCTCGGGCCCTTGGGCAGTATCTGAGCTTCCAAATGGTCAGTCCGCCCCTGGTCCAGTAGTCTTCTGGGACCTGTCACATGTCCCAGAAGACTATGGGAAGAGAGGGGGAAGAACACCTTCCACTTCCGATCGCCTTGGGCGATTGCACCAGAAGTGGGAGTGGTACCTGTACAATTCAGGTACCTGCTCCCCCTTCCCACTCCCCAAAGGTGCCAATCCCTAATGGGAAGCTGAGAAGGAAGCCTTGAAGTGGAACTTACACTTTTGGGTGGAGCTCCACTTTAACAATGTAAGCATAATGTAATGTAAATACTTGAATGTTCACAGCTTGGCTGCAGTTTCACATTAAATCTGAAGTAAATATATTACAATCCTTGGAGCTCAAACTGAACATATGATAAAAAAAGACATAGGTGTTACATTTAATGAAAACTGAATGATTAGTAGGTCCAGAGATACAGGCAGCTAAAATTTCATGCAAATGAAAAATGTTTCTGTAAAATTCAAGCTTGGCCCTGGCCCTTGTTGCCTTTGGAGACTTTCTATTAGTCAGTCAATCAACCATAATTATATCAATCATATACCTGATCTATTCATCATTTTTACCTGCAGCATTCTCTTAAAGTGATCTTTGATTATTCATAGAGATTAAGAAATCAATTTGTGACAGTAATGACATTGTATCTGGGCTGTTTGCCAGAAGATATCAGTTCTCTACATCAGAGGTCTCCAAACTTTCTAAACAAAGGGCCATTTTACTGTCCTTCAGACATTAGGGGGGCTGGACTGTGGCCAGTGGGGGTAGGAGAGATCTCTGGTGTCATTTGTAGGAAACACACCCCATTGTTGGTGTCATTAGGAGAAATGATGCACCATCATTGGTGTCACTGGGCCCCATCATTAGTGTAATTAGGATAAATTGTACCCCTTCAGTGGAGTCAGGGGGCTATGTCCCCTTGTTGGTATCAGTGGAAGGAATAGTGCCCCAAGTGCTGGAAAAAAGAAAGCAAAGGGCCACATCTGGCCACCGGGCCGCAGTTTGGAGACCACTGCTCTACATCATAGAACTCAATTAGATCATGGGAACTAATAGAGTGGACCTAAGAACTTGACAAAAAAAGTAAAGTACACATCAGGCCCCAAAATCAGGAAGACTACACTCCAAGGGAATGGACTGCTCACCTTCTGGTGAACTCCACCCAATCGAATCCTACTCTTAATGCTGCAAGGGTTTATGGAACAAAAATGGCTATTCCTTGTCACATCAATGGCCTAATAAGGAAGTAGCATACTAAAGTACTATCCTATGTATAGTTATCTCCTAGTACAGCAGTGGTGGGATGGTATTATGTGGCCAGTTTCAATTTTTGGTGAGTTTATGTATTGGTTAAGCTTAGACAAAATATTTTGAAAACCTCAGCATTAGGAATATTACTTATAGAGATGAGCGAAGTATTCAAAAATTCGATTCGGCTGATTTGGCGAATTCGAGGAATAAATTTGATTCGATGCGAATATATTCGCTGCGAATTTAACTTATAAAAGGGTGTTTCTAGGCTTCAGAGAGCCTTCATATTAGTGCAGAACACTGTACCTTTAATTTAAATGCCCTTGGAGTCTGCTGGGGAAGAGAAATAATACTGTCAGTCAGTATGACATGCAGATGAGTGCCGTCGATCTTAGAATCACCGCACACTTCACTCATTTGGGCAGTCACGGGGCCAAAACCAGAGTGTGGAGCCACAGTGTGGCGGTGGAGGCAGCAGCAATGGGAGGCCATACAGCACCCTATGACAAAAATGGAACCCACCAGCAGTGTGAGGAGACCTGAAAGTGGCACATGGCAGAGTGTGGCGATGGAGACAGCAGCAATGGGAGGCCGTACAGGGACCCATGACACACTCTGGACCTGGCAGCAGCATTAGGAGGCGGTACAGGGGCCCATGGCAGATTACGGGCCTGGCAGCAGCAATGGGAGGCCTGTAATCTGCCAGCACCCTATGACAAAATGGAACACACCAGCAGTGTGAGGAGACCTGAAAGTGGCACATGGCAGAGTGTGGCGATGGAGACAGCAGCAATGGGAGGCCGTACAGGGACCCATGAGACACTCTGGACCTGGCAGCAGCATGAGGAGGCGGTACAGGGGCCCATGGCAGATTACGGGCCTGGCAGCAGCAATGGGAGGCCAATCTGCCAGCACCCTATGACAAAAAATGGAACACACCAGCAGTGTGAGGAGACCTGAAAGTGGCACATGTTTGGGGCATGATTCATGGCGGATTTAGTCAGTTGTGTCAGGAACTGGTGGTTTGAAATCCAGACTAATCCACGCCTGATTCATTTTCACAAACGTGAGTCTCTCCACACTTTGGGTGGACAGTCGTGTCCTCCGCGGAGTTACAATACCTCCTGCCGCACTAAACACGCGCTCCGATGCCACGCTACTGGCCGGGCATGACAGCCTTTCAAGGGCAAATTCAGCTAGTTGGGGCCAAAGGTCAAGTTTCGTTGCCCAGTAGTCAAGGGGATTGTCTACCTCGGTTGGCAGGGTGCTGTCCAAGTAGGCCCAAGCCTGTTGTTTGAGGTCCTGCTCCAGGTCCACCTGATGATGCTGCTGCTGCTGCGGCTGGTTAGTAGTTTCCTCACTGCGCTGGTGAAGAAAGCTACTCATCATCGACTGCAGACTGAGGCAGCCGCTGCTGGTGGAGCTGCCACTGCTCCTACCACCCCACCCCTCCCCTGCTGCCATGGCAGCGGAACGCAAGCGCACAGGGCCCACAGTGTCTGAGGATGGACGTTGGCGCAGAAAGGCAGAGACCAACTGACTACATAGGTGGTTTTTATAGTACGTTATTTTGGCCTCCCTCTCAGCAGGTGTGAAAAAGGCCACCATTTTTGAACGGTAGCGAGGGTCCAACAAGGTGGACAGCCAAAAGTCATCCCTCTGTCTGATGGTTATTATTCGGCTGTCGCTACGCAAGCAACCGAGCATGCTATGGGCCATTTGTGCCAAGGAATGCGAGGGACTCCCTGCCTCCATCTCCACAGCATACTGCCACGGTGCGTCTGGGTCCTCTGTCTCCTCCTCCTCTACCAGATGCTCCTGCTCCTCCACTCCTGTCCGCTGAGTGGAAAAACCACCCATTTCACTCAATAATTCCTGAGCACAAATGTCCTCCTCTACCTCCTCCTCTTCTTCCTGTCCTGCCCCCACAGGGGTCATGTGGCGTTGAGATCTGTGCGCCACGTCTACCGCACCCTGACCAGCCATTGTTAACAGCATTTGTTCCAGGACGTGCAACAGAGGAATGACGTCGTTCATCCCATAGTCCTGCCGACTCAAGAATAGCGTGGCCTCCTCAAAGGGCCCGAGCAAGCGGCAGGTGTCATGCATGAGCTGCCAATGGCTGACATCTAAGTTACACAGGGGAGTACCTTTATCTGCTTGTAACATCAGGAAATCGGTGATGGCCTTTCGCTGTTCGTAAAGGCGGTCTAACATGTGTAGGGTTGAATTCCACCTTGTTGCAACGTCGCAGATCAGACGATGCTGTGGAATTCCGTTCTGCCGCTGCAGCTCAAGGAGGGTGTGCTTTGCGGTGTAGGAATGGCTGAAATGCATGCAAAGTTTACGTGACATTTTAAGTATGTCTTGCAGTGGGATGGTGGATTTTAGGAACCGCTTGACAACCAGATTGAACACGTGAGCCATGCATGGCGCATGGCACAACCTTCCTTGACGCAGAGCAGACACCATGTTCTTTCCGTTGTCGGTCAACATGGTTCCAATTTTCAGTTTGCGCGGAGACAGCCATCTGTCGATTTCTCTGTTCATTACACTCAGAAGTTCCTCCCCTGTGTGACTACGTTCACCAAGGCATACCAGGTGCAGCACAGCGTGACACCGTTGCGCCCTGCACATGTGATATGCCGGTCGGGTAATGGGACTTGGCACGGGGGTGGCGGCTGAGGACACGGCGGAAGAAGAGGTGGTAGAGGCGGACATCTTTTGTGGACCAAGGACGTGCAAACGTGGAGGCAAAAGCGGCGTGACCTGTCCAAGTTGCTGGTGCGGCTGTGACGGCACCACGTTCACCCAGTGGGCCGTAAATGACATGTACTGTCCCTGACCGTAGTTACAGCTCCACACGTCAGCGCTGCCGTGCACTTTGGCAGAGACCGACATGCTCAAAGACTGGCCCACCATCTCTTCTACATGTGAATGCAGGGCTGGCACTGCCTTTTTGGCGAAGCCATCATTTCTCTGAAAGGTGCTGAGTCCACCACTTGGAAAGGGAGGGACTGCAGCACCAGCAACTTGGACAGGAGGACGTTCAGCTTTTGCACCGTCGGGTGCGTGCTCGCAAACTGTTGTCTCTTGGAAACGGATTCCAAGAAAGACTGCTGACGGAATCCGTGAAGAGGAGTAGCAGGAGAAGGAGCATCTGAACGAGCGGAAGATGCCAACGAGCGACAACTCCCCTCAGCAGAGGTGTTGGAGCCTTGACTGGCTGATGGAGGGCGATTGACGTCGGGTGACGGAGCAAGTAACGGAGCGGGTGATGGAGCGGGGGCTGGGGCAGGCAGAACCGCCATATCTTTATCACGGTTTTCCCAGGCCACCAAATGGCGACGCTGCATATGCTGACGCAACGCTGTAGTCCCAACATGGGCCCCCTGGCCACGCTTGACTTTCTGGCCACATAGTTGACATACGGCTACGTTTACTTCCTCGGGCGGCTTGACGAAAAATTGCCACACCGCCGAGTAGGAAACTTTGCCCCCGATACTCCTCACTGGCTGACTGCTACTTCCTCCGTGCACACCGGCACCACTACTGGCCGTGGTGGTAGGCTGCAGTGGAGCTGGTGCTCTACTCCGTGGCCGTTTGCCTCCACTGACACTGCTGCGACCCTGCTGCTGCCTCCTGGGCAACCCACCGACTGTTTTGCTCGCTGCCAAGCTGGCACCCTCTTCTCCTGATGATGCGGAAGCAATAGCCTGATGACGACGAGGCTGCCAAGTGCGATCAGCCTCATCATCATCAATTAGGGTCTCCGCCCCACTACTAGCCCCCTCGGCTGCGTGTGGGTCAGGAGACAGACCTGTCTCTAGACCGGCTACCGAGCCACTCTCCTCGCCAGTACTTCTTCGCCTGGCTGCTGAAGAGGCGGATGTCTCCCCCCGTTCCTGACCGCCCTCTGTTAGCTCTTCCTCACTGTACAGTGGGGCTGAGCCCACAGCATGCGATACTTCGCTTGGTGAGGGAACACCAAAGGACAGGGGCAGGTAGAGGACACGTGATTTCAGTGGGCTTGCTCCCGGGCCATGCCAACTAACGGTTGTGTCTGACGTACCCACCGACCGTTGGCTGTAGGTGTCAGAGGTGACCTGGGAAGAGGAAGACGACCGAGCCAACCAATCGATGACGGCAGGGTTGTCGGTGGAGACACGACCGCTGGATGACACCGGGAGCACTGGCCTCTGGCTGCGACTAGTGCTGCCTCGACCCCTTCCTCTGCTGCCACGTCTGCTCGCTCCTAAAAACATGGCCTCCTCTGACACTCCTCTGCGTTTTGTCTGACATACTCTTTAATTCAACGATTCTGTGTCCCTGAGTAACGATTCTGTGTCCCTGAGTAACAGTTCTGTGTCCCTGAGTAACAATTCTGTGTCCCTGAGTAACAGTTCTGTGTCCCTGAGTAACAATTCTGTGTCCCTCAGTAACAATTCTGTGTCCCTCAGTAACAATTCTGTGTCTGTCCCTGAGTAACAATTCTGTGTCCCTGAGTAACAATTCTGTGTCCCTCAGTAACAATTCTGTGTCTGTCCCTGAGTAACAATTCTGTGTCCCTCAGTAACAATTCTGTGTCCCTCAGTAACAATTCTGTGTCTGTCCCTGAGTAACAATTCTGTGTCCCTCAGTAACAATTTTGTGTCCCTCAGTAACAATTCTGTGTCCCTCAGTAACAATTCTGTGTCTGTCCCTGAGTAACAATTCTGTGTCCCTCAGTAACAATTCTGTGTCCCTCAGTAACAATTCTGTGTCCCTGAGTAACAGTTCTGTGTCCCTGAGTAACAATTCTGTGTCCCTGAGTAACAGTTCTGTGTCCCTGAGTAACAATTCTGTGTCCCTCAGTAACAATTCTGTGTCCCTCAGTAACAATTCTGTGTCTGTCCCTGAGTAACAATTCTGTGTCCCTGAGTAACAATTCTGTGTCTGTCCCTGAGTAACAATTCTGTGTCCCTCAGTAACAATTCTGTGTCCCTCAGTAACAGTTCTGTGTCCCTCAGTAACAATTCTGTGTCTGTCCCTGAGTAACAATTCTGTGTCCCTCAGTAACAATTCTGTGTCCCTCAGTAACAATTCTGTGTCCCTCAGTAACAATTCTGTGTCCCTCAGTAACAATTCTGTGTCTGTCCCTGAGTAACAATTCTGTGTCCCTCAGTAACAATTCTGTGTCCCTCAGTAACAATTCTGTGTCCCTCAGTAACAATTCTGTGTCTGTCCCTGAGTAACAATTATGTGTCCCTCAGTAACAATTCTGTGTCCCTCAGTAACAATTCTGTGTCTGTCCCTGAGTAACAATTCTGTGTCCCTGAGTAACAATTCTGTGTCCCTGAGTAACAATTCTGTGTCCCTCAGTAACAATTCTGTGTCCCTCAGTAACAATTCTGTGTCTGTCCCTGAGTAACAATTCTGTGTCCCTGAGTAACAATTCTGTGTCCCTCAGTAACAATTCTGTGTCCCTCAGTAACAATTCTGTGTCTGTCCCTGAGTAACAATTCTGTGTCCCTCAGTAACAATTCTGTGTCCCTCAGTAACAATTCTGTGTCCCTCAGTAACAATTCTGTGTCTGTCCCTGAGTAACAATTCTGTGTCCTTCAGTAACAATTCTGTGTCCCTCAGTAACAATTCTGTGTCCCTCAGTAACAATTCTGTGTCTGTCCCTGAGTAACAATTCTGTGTCCCTCAGTAACAATTCTGTGTCCCTCAGTAACAATTCTGTGTCTGTCCCTGAGTAACAATTCTGTGTCCCTGAGTAACAATTCTGTGTCCCTGAGTAACAATTCTGTGTCTCTCAGTAACAATTCTGTGTCCCTCAGTAACAATTCTGTGTCTGTCCCTGAGTAACAATTCTGTGTCCCTCAGTAACAATTCTGTGTCCCTCAGTAACAATTCTGTGTCTGTCCCTGAGTAACAATTCTGTGTCTGTCCCTGAGTAACAATTCTGTGTTTGTCCCTGAGTAACAATTCTGTGTCCCTCAGTAACAATTCTGTGTCTGTCCCTGAGTAACAATTCTGTGTCCCTGAGTAACAATTCTGTGTCCCTGAGTAACAATTCTGTGTCTCTCAGTAACAATTCTGTGTCCCTCAGTAACAATTCTGTCTGTCCCTGAGTAACAATTCTGTGTCCCTCAGTAACAATTCTGTGTCTGTCCCTGAGTAACAATTCTGTGTCCCTCAGTAACAATTCTGTGTCCCTCAGTAACAATTCTGTGTCTGTCCCTGAGTAACAATTCTGTGTCTGTCCCTGAGTAACAATTCTGTGTCTGTCCCTGAGTAACAATTCTGTGTCCCTCAGTAACAATTCTGTGTCCCTCAGTAACAATTCTGTGTCTGTCCCTGAGTAACAATTCTGTGTCTGTCCCTGAGTAAAAATTCTGTGTCTGTCCCTGAGTAACAATTCTGTGTCCCGCAGTCACAATTCTGTGTCCCTCAGTAACAATTCTGTGTCTGTCCCTGAGTAACAATTCTGTGTCCCTAAGTAACGTTTCTGTGGCCCTAAGTAACGGTTCTGTGTCCCTAAGTAACGATTCTGTGTCCCTAAGTAACGTTTCTGTGGCCCTAAGTAACGATTCTGTGGCCCTAAGTAACGTTTCTGTGGCCCTAAGTAATGTTTCTGTGGCCCTAAGTAACATTTCTGTGGCCCTAAGTAACGATTCTGTGGCCCTAAGTAACGTTTCTGTGGCCCTAAGTAACGTTTCTGTGTCCCTAAGTAACGTTTCTGTGGCCCTAAGTAACGTTTCTGTGTCCCTAAGTAACGTTTCTGTGTCCCTAACTCTCTCCCTCAATACAGCCAGGTCTTCCTCTCTTGAATGACTGGAGGCAAATGGAGAATTCTAAAATGGCCGCAATTTATAGCTCGACCATTACACAGTGCTGGCTGGCTGGCTGCTGATTGGCTAATGCGATCACATGTCATAATTGAATGCATTATGGGTCAGCGCGCCTTGTCTGCGCGCCTCCCCAGAGATCCCCGCTCCGTCGCGGCACATGTCGCCGCCATTTTTCGAAAAATTTCGATTCGCGCATCCGAAGTCTGCTAATTTTCGGATTCGTTGCGAATCGAAATTTTCCTAATATTCGAAATGAATTCCACTTTGCCAAGTTCGATTCGCTCATCTCTAATTACTTACAGTCAATGAAATGGGGAAGATTTACTAAAACGAGAGCACTTAGAATCTGGAGCAACTGTGCATGGTGGCCAATCAGCTTGTTCAATCAAGCTTTGACAATAAAACCTGGAAGCTGATTGATTTCTATGCAGAGCTGCACAGATTTTGCACACTCCAGTTTTAGTAAATCAACCCCATACTGTCCCTTGTGTGA
The DNA here is from genome assembly GCF_062004578.1 of Staurois parvus. Classification (NCBI taxonomy): domain Eukaryota; kingdom Metazoa; phylum Chordata; class Amphibia; order Anura; family Ranidae; genus Staurois; species Staurois parvus. The sequence continues at coordinate 6,983,888 of NW_028318294.1, read as the reverse complement.
ACGAAAGGTTCTCCTCCTCCATTCATACATAGTTTTTTCATTCATACAAGCTTTAGTACAGACTATGAATGGAGGAGGAAGGTGGAGAGGGCAGGCATAATCAGAACTCTTGAAGAATACATATGACGGGTTCTTTGTCTGTATTAACCCCCACAGCACTGGAAGATTACCACTAGGGGGGTAGGAGTGGATCAGAGGATGGAAGATTTCAACTAAAGCAGCAACCAGCAGTTAAGGGACACATTGCATTGACTGTAAGTAATGTCACTTTTGCTGATTTTTCAAAAACCTTTTTTGACTAAGCTTAGGATTTAAGCATAACTCTAGGCAAACAGATACATACTTAGTTAAAATATATATAGGAATCTATTTTACCTGCAAAGGATTTTTAATAATGTCTAGCCAGTTTTGAGATTTACACAGCCTTTTTAAGCAGCACAGCCAAGCAGGTAATCGGTACACAAAGGTCACCTTCTTGTCCCCAGTCTATGATTAGATCATGAAGAAGCAGCAGCAGTCTAATAAAGTCATCACTCTGTCCACTCTGCTCTCTCCTCCTCTCAACATGTTCTATGCAGCACACATAAGTAAATGATTGTAAAGCTTTACATTTTGTGTATTAAAATAATAAACATGTCATACTTACCTGCTATGTGTAATGCTTCCACTTCTTCTTGGGTTCCTTTGGAGCTCCTCCGCCTGTCAAGTTCCTCCATAGGAAACCACTTCCTATGGGGGTACTCGTGCATGCTCAGTTCCAAGATAGGCTGTTTGTGTCTATTCAGACACACAGCTCATCTCGGCTCCACCGCCTGCTCTCAGGTTTAACTGACAGCAGCAGGAGCCAATGGCTCCTGTTGCTCTCAGCCAAGCCTGTGAGAGTAGGGAGGAGAGAAGAGATGCTGGAGATTTGCACAGCGCTGGATATAGATCAGGCTCAGGTGAGTATTTACAGGGGGGGGGCTACTGTTAAAATGTTTTTTAGTTTAATGCAGAGAATGCATTAAGGTGCAAGAACATTTACCTTTACAATCACTTTAACTTTAGGTTTTGTCCTTTCCTCGCCCAATATGAATACTGTAGTCCAGGGAGCTACAAGCTGATACCAAGTTAATTCAGGTACTAATACTAGCTGCATCCTAAAAAAATAAATGTAACATTACTATTATTTTAATGAAAAAATAAGTGTATTCCGTGGTGTTTTTTATTTATCTGCTTAGAGTTCAGCTTTAGAAAAATGAGTCTGTGAATATATGACCTTGAACATCCCAAACTACTGTTTAATACTGTTTTTTTTCCACGTTGAAACATATTGTAATTGCAACAAGCATTAATAATAAGAAAAATGAACAAGATGTAGCTTAATGAAATTCAGCCTGTCAGCCCCATGCTGGCACAGTATACCAGCAGCATAAAGTTTTCAAAAATTCCATCAGTTTTGTCTCTGTGGAAAAGTCAGATTAATAACCAGCAGACCATAAAAAGTGTATTTGTTCTCTGTATGTTATTGGAGTCTCCAAACATTTTCTGAGAACACTGTAAATTTCATCCCTGCCGTGAAAGCATTTTGAACTTGCTGAGAAGTCCATCTACACAGACTGGTATTTGGGAACTTCTTAGGCATAACAAGAGAGAGAGCATGGATCTGCCAACTGCTAGAAAATAATATCAGTTACAACTCCATTGTCTGCATTATCCTTCCTGACAGCTTTTATGTGTCGTGTGATGGTATCAGATTATCACTCTGCATAAGTGGCTGTCTAACCTAAAATAAAAAAATAAAAACAGCTATGTGCGTGACAATGGAAAATAATGGCTCTTGTCATTGCTATATTTTACTATTAACCATTTAAGTCCGGATACTTTCACCTCCTTCTAGTCCAGGCCAATTTTCAGCTTTCAGTGGTATCACACTTTGAGTGACAATTACTCAGTCATTCAACACTGTACCCATATGACATTTTTATCCTTTTTTTTTAGACAGATATAGTTTTTTCTTGTTGCCATTTGATCACCACTGGGGGTTTTTTTTGCTATATAAATAAAAGAATACTGAACATTTTCAAAAAAATAATTTTTGCTTAGTTTTTGTTATAAAACTTTGCAAATAGAAATTGTTTCTTCATAAAGTTAGGCCAAAATGTATTCTGCTACATTTTTGTGATAAAAATAACCAAAAACAGTTTATATTACTTAGTCTGTGTGAAAGTTATAGAGTCTAAAAACTATGGGATATAAATTTGAAAATTGATCAGTTGAGATCCTAAAATGCCAGATGCTGGTATGGCATATGGCGGTGATCAGGGCACTGGTATAGGGTATGGGGGTAATCAGAAGGCTGGTATGGGGTATGGTGGTGATTAGGATATTAGCATGAGGTATGGTGGTGATCAGGACGCTGGCATGGCAGTAGCCAGGACACTGTTATGGGGTAGAGGGGTGATCAGGATGCTGGTATAGGGTATGGCAGTGATCAAAACGCTGGTGTGGTGTATGGCAGTGATCAGAACACTGATATGAGGTATGGGATTGATCAGGATGCTGGTATGGGGTATGGCAGTGATCAGGACATGGTACGGGGTTTGGCAGTGATCAGGATGCTGGTATGAGGTATGGCAGTGATCAGGATGCTGGTAATGGGGTATGGCGGTGATCAGGGAGCTGGTATAGGGTATGGCAGTGATCAGGGAGCTGGTATGGGGTATGGCGGTGATCAGGATGCTGGTATGGGGTATGGCAGTGATCAGGATGCTGGTATGGGGTATGGCGGTGATCAGTGAGCTGGTATGGGGTATGGCAGTAATCAGAATGCTGGTATGGGGTGTGGCAGTGATCAGGATACTGCTATGGGGTATGGCAGTGATCAGGATACTGCTATGGGGTATGGCAGTGATCAGGATGCTGGTATGGTGGTGATCAGAGCATTGGTATGAGGTATGGTGGTGATCAGAACGCTGGAATGGGGTATGGCAGTGATCAGGATACTGCTATGGGGTATGGTGGTGATCAGAGCATTGGTATGAGGTATGGTGGTGATCAGAAGGCTGGTATGGGGCATGGCAGTGATCAGGACACTGGTATGGTGATGGGGTGATCAGAATGGTACCAGCACCCCATCAACATTTGTCACAGTGTACACCTGCACAAAAAAACTTCTCCAACAGTGAACAAGAAGATCTGTTACAGTGCACCAAAAAACCACTGTACTACTAGTGTCCCATCAACTTCCTTTCTGATTTTTAAAAGATATTGATCGCATTCGAAATTAAATTTTTTTCCTCTGCTGATTTAAGCTGGCCATACATGTGTAGATTTTTGGCCAAGAATATTTGTAAGAAAGGTCGTATGAAAATTCTTTGTACATTCGATGAATGGATGAATGTCGTTCGAAAATTGTCTTTTCCTTTTAACATTCGATTTTAAATGAATGTAATTTCTGAACAAAAACCACATACACTGGCCGAAAATTCTTTTGATTGAGAAAAGTTTTCCTTCCTGCCCCTTCGAATTTTTCCATCACTGCTGTCGAAAACAAACCTTAATTTGACCCCACTAACGGTTGGAAAATCAAATGAATATTCTTGAAACTTATATTCTCAAATGAAAATCTAAACATGTATGGCCAGCTTAGCATGGAAACGCAACAGGAACCCAGATGTCCACAATTGAGGTAAAGCAAATAGAGAAAACGCAATGGACAGCTTCCAAAACACACTGAAATGCACCGGAATGTACAGGTGAAACTCGAAAAATTAGAATATCGTGCAAAAGTTCATTTATTTCAGTAATGCAACTTAAAAGGTGAAACTAATATATGAGATAGACTCATTACATGCAAAGCAAGATAGTTCAAGCCGTGATTTGTCATAATTGTGATGATTATGGCTTACAGCTCATGAAAACCCCAAATCCACAATCTCAGAAAATTAGAATATTACATGCAATCAATAAAACAAGGATTGTACATAGAACAATATCGGACCTCTGAAAAGTATAAGCATGCATATGTACTCAGTACTTGGTTTGGGCCCCTTTTTCAGCAATTACTGCCTCAATGTGGTGTGGCATGGAAGCTATCAGCCGGTGGCACTGCTGAGGTGTTATGGAAGACCAGGATGCTTCAATAGCGGCCTTCAGCTCTTCTGCATTGTTCGGTCTCATGTCTCTCATCTTTCTCTTGGCAATGCCCCATAGATTCTCTATGGGGTTCAGGTCAGGCGAGTTTGCTGGCCAATCAAGCAGAGTAATCCCACGGTCATTGAACCAGGTTCTTAGTGCTTTTGGCAGTGTGGACAGGTGCCAAGTCCTGCTGGAAAATGAAGTCAGCATCCCCATAAAGCTCGTCTGCATAAGGAAGCATGAAGTGCTCCAAAATCTCCTGGTAGACGGCTGTGTTGACCCTGGACTTAATGAAGCACAGTGGACCAACACCAGCAGATGACATGGCTCCCCAAATCAACACAGACTGTGGAAACTTCCCACTGGACTTCAAGCATCTTGCAGTGTGTGCCTCTCCATTCTTCCTCCATACTCTGGGTCCTTGGTTTCCAAATGAGATGCAAAAGTTGCTCTCATCAGAAAAGAGGACTTTGGACCACTGAGCAACAGACCAGGTCTGTTTTTCTTTAGCCCAGGAGCGGCTTGACAAGAGGAATACAACATTTGAAGCCCATGTCCAGGATCCGTCTGTGTGTGGTGGCTCTTGATGCACTGACTCCAGCCTCAGTCCACTCCTTGTGAAAGTCCCCAACAATTTTGAATGGCCTTTTCCTGACAATCCTCTCCAGGCTGCGGTTATCCCTGCTGCTTGTGCACCTTTTTCTTCCACACGTTTCCCTTCCACATAACTTTCTATTAATGTGCTTTGATACAGCACTTTGGGAACATCCAACTTCTTTTGCAATTACCTTTTGAGGCTTTCCCTCCTTATGAAGGGTGTCAATGATGGTTTTCTGCACAACTGTCAGGTCAGCAGTCTTTCCCATGATTGTGATTCCTACTGAACCAGACTGAGAGACCATTTAAAGGCTTGGGAACCCTTTGCAGGTTTTATGGCTTAATTATCTGATTAGAGTGGGACACTTTGAGCCGAGAATATTGCACCTTTTCACAATATTCTAATTTTCTGAGATTGTGGATTTGGGGTTTTCATGAGCTGTAAGCCATAATCATCACAATTATGACAAATCATGGCTTGAACTATCTTGCTTTGCATGTAATGAGTCTATCTCATATATTAGTTTCACCTTTTAAGTTGCATTACTGAAATAAATGAACTTTTGCACAATATTCTAATTTTTTGAGTTTCACCTGTACATGTTCTGATTTTCAGTGAAGAAAAAAAGAGAAGAAAAACGTACCCGAAAGCTTCAAAATTGCATAGAAAGTGCACTGGAATACATGGTAATGCACCCAAAATGAACTGGTTTGAACATAAATGCACCCAAAATGCACCAAAATGCAAGTAAATGCATGCAAATGCACATGTCCTGAATCAAGGTGAAGAAAAATAGAGGGGAAAAAACTGCTGGGATGCATAAAAATGCATGCAAAAAGCAGCAGAATCCACAGAAGAGAGGAATGCATAAAAACTGCATCAGTGCATCGGAATGCGTGAACCTTCCCTTATTGTCTGTCTACCACCAGCCATTGACACTCACCTATGCCCAACCACTGACACCTATCTACCCCCAACCACTAACACCCCAGACTGACACCCATCACCCCAAACCACTGACATCTTAAACTGAAACCCACCTAGCCCCAACCACTGACACCCCAGACTGACACCCACCTACTCCCAACCACTGACACCCCAGACTGACACCCATCTACCCCCAACCACTGACACCCCAGACTGACACCAATCTAACCCCAATCACTGACACTCCAAATTGACACTCAAATACCCCCAACCACTGGCACCCAAAACTGACTTCCACCTACCCCCAACCACTGACACTCACCTATCTCCAATGTCTGACACCCACCTTCCCCCAACCACTGACATCTCAAATTGACACCCACCTACCCCTAAGCACTGACACCCCAGACTGACCACTGACACCACAAGCTGACATTCGCCTACACCTAACCATTGACACCCACCTACCGCCAACCATAGATATGCCAGACTCACCTCCCACCCCAGCCACTGACACCCACCTATACCCAACCACTGACATCCCAGACTTACATCCACCTATCACCCATCCAACCACTGACACCCATAACTGACAACAACCTACCCCTAAGCACTGACACCAGCCTAGCCCAAACCACTGACACTCACCTACCTCCAACCACTAACATCATGTCTCATTGTCAGTGCTCAATGGGTGTGATAAAAGAACCCCAGCATTAGTGTCATCAACATATCAGACCCCCATGGTCTTCATGCTTTTTAAAGTAGAAGAATATCCTAACTATACCTATTCTTAAAAATGCCCCCCCTACCTATCCTATATAATAAAGATGTGTGTGCTTACCTATTTTTAATCCACTCCAGTCACATGATCCTGCAGCTCCGACTCCTCTGTGTCAGTGACTGGCTGCTGCAGGGGAGAGGAGGGAGGACCAACAATGGCTGGGCCATGGCCCCTGGAATTCACAGCCATTATTGAGCACTCCCTTACACAGGAGAGTCAAAGCTGTGGGATCACATGACCAGACCAGATTTTTTTCTCCGGGTTAGGCAAGATAGGTAGGAGGGGGGGGGGAGGGGATATTTTTTATGAAAAGTTAGAGTTAGGCTTTTCTTCAACATTAAAGCTGAATTCCAGGAATTCAGCCGCTTTGTAGTTAGAAGGTCCGGCATCATGCTCCCAGAACTACATCGATAGCTGACTTCCCAGAGTTCTATAAATCTGTCAAATAGAATTATAGCGATGGGACAGCACAGTGGCTACGTGGTTAGCACTTCCGCCTAGCACTAGGGTTGTCAGTTGGAAACCCAACCATGGCACTAGCTGCCTGGAGTTTGCATGTTCTCTCTGTGCCTGCGTTGTTTTCCTTCGGATACTCTGGTTTCCTCCCACACTCCAAAGATATGCTGGTAGGTTAATTAGCCCTAGTATATGTATGTATGTGAGTTAAGGACATTAGATTGTAAGCTCTTTGGGGGTGGACACTGATGTGAATGTACAATATATATATGTAAAGCACTGTGTAAACTGACAGCGCTGTATAATTACCTGTAATAAATAATTAGGTTAAGGAGGTGTCAGGCATCTGCTGTCACACTTTGAATGACAATTGTGCAGTCATGCAACACTGCACATATATGAAATTTGTATCATTTTTTCACACAAATAGAGCTTTCTTTTGGTGGTATTTAATCACCACTGGGGTTTTTATTTTTTTCACTATAAAAAAAAGCAAAAAAAAAGTTTTTCTTGTTTTGTATTATAAAATTTTGCAAACTGATGTCTGTTGATGAGGCTGCACTGATAGGCAGCACTGATGGGCACTGATAGGCAGCACTGATGGGCACTGATGAGGTGGCACGGATAGGCACAAATGCAATGCATTCTATGAATAGCACCTGTGCCGAGCGTTTAGCCTCCTGCATTCACAATGCAGAAGAGCATCCACTAGGCACAGCTTCCAGAAGCAAGTATGGAGATCACTGGAGTAGTGGTGTCTACTTCAGTTATTTCCACCTTCCAGGGACATTGGCTAGGTATGGTATAAACATAGTTACAGTTGCAAGAAAAGTATGTGAACCCCTTGGGATTACGTGGAGTTTTGCATGAATTGGGCATAAAATGTGCTCTGAATGTCATCTAAGTCACAATAGAAGAACACAGTCTGCTGAACATAATACTACACAAACATTAGATGTTGCCATGGTTTAATTGCACATAACATGTAAACATTCCCAGTGCAGGGAGGAAAAAGTATGTGAACCTTTGGACTTAATAACTGGTTGACCCTCCTTTGGCAGCAATAACCTCAACCAAATGTTTCCTGTAGTTGTAGATCAGACCTGCACAAAGATCTGGAGTAAGTTTGGACCACTCCTCTTCACAAAACTGTTTCAGTGTAGCAATATTCTTGGGATGTCTGGTGTGAATCGCTCTCTTAAGGTCATGCCACAACATTTCAATCGGGTTGAGGTCAGGACTCTGACTGGGCCACTCTAGAAGACGTATTCTGTGCTGTTGCAGCCATTGTTTTGTTGAATTACGTGTATGCTTTGGGTCATTGTCCTGTTGCATCACCCATCCTCTGCGGAGCTTCAGTTGGCGGACAGATGGTAGTACGTTTTCCTGCAAAATGTCTTGATAAACTCTGGAATTCATTTTCCCATCAATGACAACAATCCGTCCAGGCTCTGAGGCAGCAAAGCAGCCCCAAACCATGATGCTCCCTCCGCCATGTTTTACAGTGGGGATGAGGTTTTGATGTTGGTGTGCTGTGCCTTTTTTTCTCCACACATAGTATTGTGTGTTCTTCCCAAACAACTCAATCTTGGTTTCATCTGTCCACAGTATATTTTGCCAGTAGTGCTGTGGAACATCCAGGTGCTCTTTTGCAAACTTCAAACGTACTGCAATATTCTTTTTGGACAGCAATGGCTTCCTCCGTGGTGTCCTCCCATGTACTCCATTCTTGTTTAATGTTTTCCTTATTGTAGATGTGTCAACAAAAATGTTAGCATGTGCCAGAGATTTCTGTAGGTCTTTAGCTGACACTCTGGGATTCTTCTTTACCTCATGCAGCATTCTGTGCTGTGCTCTTGCAGTCATTTTTACAGGACGACCACGCCTAGGGAGAGTAGCAACAGTGCTAAACTTTCTCCATTTGTAGACAGTCTGTCTTATCATGGACACATGAACATCAAGGCTTTTGGAGATACTTTTGTAACCCTTTCCAGCTTCATGCAAGTCAACAATTCCTGGTCGTAAGTATTCTGAGAGCTCTTTTCTGCGAGGCATGGTTGACATCAGACAGTGCTTTTTGAAACCAGTAAACCCAAAACAGGTGTGTGTTTTTTAAGGGCAGGACAGCTGTCAGCAACACATCCAATATCATCACACGGATTGGAGTCAAGGTTGGCTCACTCCTGGCTCCAATTAGCTCTGGGAGAAGTCATTAAGCTAGGGCCTCACATAATTTTTCCTCCCTGCACTGTGAATGTTTACATGTTATGGGCAATTAAACCATGGCAACATCTAATGTTTGTGTAGTATTATGTTCAGCAGACTGTGTTCTTTTATTGTTGTGACTTAGATGACGTTCAGAGCACATTTTATGCCCAATTCATGCAAAACTCCACGTAATCCCAAGGGGTTCACATACTTTTTCTTGCAACTGTACATTGGCCAAAGCTGGACCAATGTAACTATGTATAACATACTGATGCCTGGAATTATTCTTTACAGGGTAGAGTATATCCTACTTATCACTGTAACAAAATACAAGTGCTGATTTTGTGATATCTTAACATTCACTGTCTGTTTTTTATATCCTGCAATACACGGCGGGTATTTTTATTCCTCTTTAGATTTCCTGTTGACACTTGGCTCAAACTGTTTTATTATTTATTGTTCTCTTTACCGATGAAAGAGCCCTGTTTGTTCGGCTTTCATAACTGTTCCCCATATACAGTGGAACCAAGAAACCTGCTTTAAAGAAAGGTTCTGAAAATCAATTGGATAATAAAATACTTAATTGATTATATGCTTGTTTGAATGGGCAATAAGCACAGATTGTACAAAGCCAAGGGAGAGCTGTTTAATTAAACTGAGGTTTTTCTGTGTGTATAAAACCTGCAGGGCAGGTTGTGTAGGTAGTAATTGCTTATGTATACCAACATATATTGTTATATCCCATGGTGAAAAGAGATGAAAAAGCTCAGTTTGAATCTGCTGTAACTTTTCCTTAATAGCTGCATTAGTGGAACTGACATTAACAAAAAAAGAGAGAACATTAGGTAGAATAATCCAATTAAAAACCATTAAACCAAAAACTCATGTTAAACAATGAAGCTGTTCTCTCATAGGATGGATATTGAATTCATTTTCTTACAGGGAGCAATTTTCAGTCTTATCCTTTGTGATAGGCTCATTATGGAAAAGGGGCTGGCATGGTACATGGTAGCAGCAATTCATTTTTTTCAAATTTCAAATTTCGATATTTGTCTTTGATCAAGTCATTAAGGGAACTTTCATGGTCTTTGTAACCAGGAATCTTCTGTAAATGTCAAAAAATGCATGACATATATGTTTTATGTTTTCAGCCTACCTATCCTAACTTTTCCTTTTTAAATGCAGAACCTGTGGCAAACAACTAAATAAAATCTCAGAATTCATTCATTTATATTGCCTTTATTTCCAAAAAATCTGTTCATGCAGTCTGTTGATACAGACACCCTGCCAGACAGTAAAGCCTGTTTTTTAATCTTTCTGCTACCAATATTAAACAATACAGTTTACCTTCTGCTAATTGAGCAATGAAGGAGCATATTTTATACTGATGAATTCATCAAGAGAACCTGTCATTTTGCCCTGACTACATCAAACTGGGTGGCGAGGTCTGAGTTATATTGACTTTTTGTTCTTTTTTGTTTTGTTTTGTTCATTAAGTATTCACTAGTTTAATTGTTCTGCAGGTTGTGTATTGAATGTTTGTGCTGCCTTTGTCGACCATTAAAACCATGCAAAAGAGTGCAAGAGATTTTAGCATGAGTGTATTTTTTGACTAAATAATGGTATTTGGAAGCCAAAGCATGTAAAAACACTTATACCACACATAAGTTTTTATTCATTTTACAGAGATGATGAGTACAAAAAAAAATAAAGTGTTCTATGGTGCTTACCCTGTGCTGTGCTATCCATAGAGATCTGCAGTGCTGATTGTGGGCTGTGTGCTATCCATAGTGCTGATTGTGGGCTGTGTGCTATCCATAGTGCTGATTGTGGGCTGTGTGCTATCCATAGTGCTGATTGTGGGCTGTGTGCTATGCCTAGCACTGATTCTGGGCTGTGTGCTGTCCATGGTGCTGATCCTGTGCTTTGTGCTATGCATAGTGCTGATGTTTTTTGGCTGTGTGCTGTCCATGGTGCTAAGTTCTATCCATAGTGCTGATTCATTATTTATTTCAGGTACTTATATAGCGCTGTCAATTTACACAATGCTTTACACATATATATTGAACATTCACATCAGTCCCTAACCCTCAAGGGGTGTACAATCTAAGGTCCCTAACTTACATTCATAAATACACATATTAGGGCCAATTTAGACAGGATCCAATTAACTTACCAACATGTCTTTGGAGTGTGGGAGGAAACCGGAGCACCCGGAGGAAACCCATGCAAGCACAGGGAGAACATGCAAACTCTATGCAGGAGGTGCTATGATCGGGAATCGAACCCATGACCCATTTACTGCAAGGCAGACGTGCTAACCACTAAACCACTGTGCCGCCCACATTATTATTATTATGGGCTGTATTCCATCTAAGGTGCTAATTCTGCACAGTGTGCTATCCATAGTGCTGACTTTGGGCTATACACTGTTCATGATTCTGACCCAGTGTTCTGTGTTATCCATAATGCCTATTTTGTACTGTATATTATCCATAGTGCTGATCCTTTGCATGGTCCCGACCAAAGTGCTGATTTGGTGCTGTGCACTGCCCAAAGTGGCGATTTGGTGTTTATTTCCCGTGGTGATGGTCCTGTGCTTTGTGCAAGGTATAGTGCAGATTCTGTGCTGTGTGCTGTCCATGGTGCTGATCCTGTGCTTTGTGCTATGCATAGTGCTGATTTTTATTTGGCTGTGTGTTGTCCATGGTGCTAAACATGTGCTGTGTGCTATCCATGGTGCTGATTATGGGCTGTATTCCATCTACGGTGCTGATCGTGCACAGTGTGCTATCCATAGTGCTGACTTTGGGCTATACACTGTTCATGGTGCTGACCCGGTGTTCTGTGTTATCCATAATGCCTATTCTTTACTGTATATTATCCATAGTGCTGATCCTTTGCATGGTCCCGACCAAAGTGCTGATTTGGTGCTGTGCACTACCCAAAGTGGCAATTTGGTGTTTATTTCCCGTAGTGATGGTCCTGTGCTATGTATTGTCTATAGTGCTGAACCTGTGCTGTGTACAATCCCCAGCACTAATACTGTGTTGTGTACTATTCATAGTGCTGATCCTGTGTTGTGTAATGTCTGTAGTGCTCTGTGTACTATCCATAGTGCTTATCTAGTGCTGATCTTATGATGGGTACTGTCCAAAGTGCAGGTCCTACAATGAACACTATCAATAATGTTAATCCTAAGTCATGCACTCTTCATGGGGGTTGATTTACTAAAAGCAAATAGTCTGTGCACTGCCAGATCTGAGGGTAAGCTTTGAAATGAAGGGAAGCTCTGTTGATTTATATCATCCAATCATGTGCAAGTAAAAATGCTATTTTTTTTATTTTCCTTTCATGTTCCAACCAGACCAGGAGCAACTGCACTTGCAGTGCACAGACTATTTGCTTTTAGTAAATGAACCCCATAGTGTTTATCATGCGTTGTGATTTCATCTTTGGTATGGTCATTGCTTTCTGAAGGGTTTTAACCTTCCTGGCGGTATGATTCTTTCGATTTTTTGTGCTGAAAGCGGTACCATTTTTTTGCATGGAAATATGTAGTTTTTTATTTTAGGCTGTAACTTTTAGGAATAACTCACTGAAATCTGTCCGAACAAGAGTCTAGTAAACATTCTGGATATGATAAGACTTGAACCACGAAATCATAAATTATAATTTAATAAATAATCATAAAAAATAATAATATAATAATAATACATTTAATTCAATAATATAATCAAAATAAAAACACTGAAATTTGAAATATAGCACCAAGTTCACACATCGCTGAGCAAAGTCGCAGAATCGTTTTCAGTGTCTGATGACGAATTTCCCCACAAATCATTATCACTCAATTTTGCAAGTGGTTCTGATTTACTATCGCTGTTCTCTAGCCGGTCTAAAACCGCTTTTGACATAAATGGACGCTTTTTGGACACCATGGACTTTTCTAAATTTCCAGGCAGAAATAACAGTCAAAATCCAGGCAGGGCACAGGACAAAGCAGTAGGGACAAAATGTATGTGAAATGTTTTGAAACAGCAATGTTTTACTATGTAATAATAATTTTTAAAAAATGACATTTTTAAAAAAATTTCAAATTTGCCGCTGGTTCCGGCGCCCGTACATCCCGACGTCACAGGGACCGGAACACGGAAGCCGGATGCCGGCATCGGCCGGAGGAGATGGCCGGGGACGCTGCAGGGGACACATCGCGGGAGCGAAGGACAAGGTAACTGCTGCAGGGACTCCCTGAGCAACGCCGCATGTTAAGCCCGAGTGTAGCTCAGGGTTACCGCTCTTGGTACTGAAATTCACTCGGGAATACCGCTAAGGAGGTTAAAGTGGTAGTTATCTTTGCCAAAAAAAAAGAAGTCTCCCTGCAAGGTAATGACATAATGCAGTTAGCACATTATGAAAGACTTACCCTAAGGGCCAGTTCACACTACAAAAATGCACTCCAGATGCATTCCAGATACGTTTTTGCTTACAGTTCAGACCACATGCAGTTCTGGTGCAGTTTTGATGCAGTTTCTTATGTTCCAGTACAGTTCTGTGCAGAAAAAAATGCAGCATATTCTACTTTTTTTTCTGCACCGGAAACTGACTGGAACTCACTGCACTAGTGTGAACCAGGGTCATTAGAATACATGGAAAACACTGTACATGCATTTTTGATGCAGAAAAAAAAGTGCACTGAACTGCATCTAGTGTGAACTAGCTCTGAAACAAAATCATCCAATGGTGCGCTGTTACCTCTTAAAGGGCTTTCATCTTCACCGGGTCTTCCTTTTGGGTTTATGAGAGTCTTCCTTCATGCAGATGGGTGTCATAGTTGCAGCACAGTGCTCTGGATTTACAGTATACTCAATATGCCTTAAATGCAGAGGGCTGTGCACATGCACCGTTGACGTCATCGTCTGCAGAGATATAGAATATTTCCTTAAAAGTTTGGGAGATATTCATTGCTATATTGCAAGCTTACCAGTTGGTACAAGTGGCCATGCAGTGTTTACTACCATTTTAGCTGCTTCCCATCCTCCCTATAGCAGTAGTACTGCTACACGGTGGCACGGGTGCACAAAATCACGTATATATACATGATTTAGCATTTTTTGGTAGGGGGGGGCCCACAAGCCCTGGGCCACCATTCACTCCTGTGGCTGTCAATCACCGGGTCCCGCACGGTGATTGCCGAGAATCTCCGACAGGGAGGAGAACTGTTTATAAACAAAGCAGTTCTCCTCTCTGTCAGCTCATGCACACTGCTTTGCATGGCTGTGCATAGCACAGCCATGCAAAGCAGTGTGCTTACAGTGAAGCACAAACACACAGCCCCTAGCAAAACAGCACACAGTTAACCATTTGATGCCCCAGATGTTAACCCCTTCCTACCCAGTGTCATTAGTACAGTGTCAATGCTTTTTATTAGCACTGATTACTGTATTGGTGTCACTGGGGATGTCAGTGACACCAATTCAGTTCAGTGATCGCTGCCATTACTAGTAAGATTAGAAAAAAAAATCCCAGTATATATACCACCATTTGTAAACACTATAACTTTCACGTAAACCAATTAATTTACACATATTGGGATTTTTTTTAGCAAAGACATGTAGCAGAATACATTTTTGCCTAAATTTATGACGAAATTTGATTTTTAAATTTTTTTTACTGGACATGTTTAATAGCAAAAAGTTAAAAAATTATAGTTTTTTTCTCAAAATTGTCACTTTTTTTTAGAGCGCCAAAAATAAAAAATGCACAGGGAATCAAATACCACTGAAAGAAAGCTCAATTCATGGGATAAAAGGACATAAATTTCATTTGGGTGCAGCATTGCATGACTGCACAATTGTCAGTTAAAGTAATGCAGCGCCGCAAATACCCGGATCACCGAGGACACTTTTACCACATGTAAGGATGGGCTGTAGGTCTATATCATGACATGCTTTAGGGGGTTTTTGATCCATGGGTTACCCACTGACCGATCTTGCACGTACCAGATTCTAAGCCTTATTACTACCTTTCTGGCTTGGCTAATACTTAGGGAGGTGATCCAATTTAACTTTTTATTACCTACTGTATACATTCTACTGTCACTTAACCCCTTACACCCCCCCTCCCCAAATTATTATTATTATTATTTTTTTTTTCCTTCCCCCATATTCCCCCCACCATCTCATCCTACATTTCTTTTTCTTACTGTTCTTCTTTCCGACCTCCTTTTTTTTCACACCTGTTATACCACCTTATCATTCATTCTTCACCAACCAAACAGAGCATTTACTTCCACACAGATATGACTAACTGCAACTATATCATTCACTCAAGTTATAAATACGTAAACCATGACTTTCACAGCATCCAATGCTTTCCCTACCCTAATCTTCATATCACCTCATCATTAAAAATTGCTGATATTCAAGAAGTGACAACATATACATACATCGATCCTCTTTCCTCTGCATATCCACTGGTTTACATTTACTGAGGAAGAGGCAAGTCCTCGAAACGCGTCAGCTTTTTGGATGTTTATACTCCCTGTTGCGGACTGTTACTCAGCGTGGTGTTGACCCAGCTGTTCTTTATGATGTGCCTTGACTATATTTGCGAGTACAACACATACTTTATTTCTTATTAAACATTTTTTATGGTAATGCACTAGGCCTGTGCGCCCTCTGTTTTTTCTTTCCTCATTCGGTTTACATTGTATGTCTGACGTAATGTTCTACCCCATTTTGACTTGTATTACAGTTTACAATATGTCCCATCTGCGAAACGGGAGGCAACATGTCATGTTTATGTTCTGACTGTGATCTATAGCTGTATATGCTCTATATGCTATTTTGTTTCTTCTTATATTAATAAAGTTTTTTTGGAACAAAAAAAAAGTAATGCAGCGCCGTAATGCAAAACATGGCCTGGTCAGGAAGGGGGGTAAATCCTCAGGAGGGCAAGTGGTTAAAGAAAAGGGGCACTACCAAATCACTGCTGTTTATCTGGATCTCCCGATTCTTTGGCACTGGAGACATTGTTTTTTTTAAAATATCATAGCATAATAGCATAAAATAGCATAATAGCATAAAATATCATCATCCTTCTAGATTTGTTGGGGGAGTACTGTTATCTCTTTGAGAGGTAACAAATATCTGTGTTACAATATTGAATGTGAAAATATATAGTATATATGATTCTAAGTCTAGTTTTTGTAAAGTGATGCTATTCACAGTTCTGATGTACAGATGACCACTAGAGGAAGCATTTAGGAATGGCGATATAAAACAAAAACATCAAAATATGAAACAACTAGCCAGATAAAAGGTGAACGTGACATCAAACATTTCTTTAAGGTAACTGTCACAATGATAACTCAAAATGTGTGTTTACTGAAAATGCAGCATGGTATTCCTTTAACCACTTGAGCTCCAGAGGGTTTACCCCCCTTAATGACCAGGCCTCTTTTTGCTACTCGGCGCTGCACTAATTCAACTGATAATTGCGCGGTCATGCAATGCTGCACCCAAACGAAATTTACGTTCTTTTTTTCACACAAATAGAGCTTTCTTTTGGTGGTATTTGATCATCTGTGCGCTTTTTATTTTTCACGCTATAAACATAAAAAGGCCAAAAATTTTGAAGAAAAACAATATTTTTTACTTTCAGCTATAAAAAATATATAGTAAACTCAAAGTTGGTTATAAATTTAGGCCAAAATGTATTCTGCTACATGTTTTTGGTAAAAAAAAATCTCAATGAGTGTATATTGATTACTTTGTTATAGCGTTTACAAACTATGATACAAATACTGCAACTTACGCCATTTTTCTGCTATACAGCGCTGCGCTAGTTTAACGGACAATTGCGCGGTCATGCAATACGGTACATAAATGAAATTTACATCCTTTTTTTTTCCCCACAAATTGAGCTTTCTTTTAGTGGTATTTAATCGCCTGTGCAATTTTTATTTTTTGCGCTATAAAAAAAGGCTGACAATTTTGAGGAAAAAAAAACAATATTTTGGACTTTTTGCTATAAAACATGTCCAGTAAAAAAAAATGCAAAAATCAAATTTAGTCATAAATTTCTGCCAAAATGCATTCTGTGATATGTCTTTGCTAAAAAAAAAACCAATACGTGTAAATTAATTGGTCTACGTGAAAGTTATAGCGTTTACAAATGGCGGGAAAGATACTGGGATTTTTAGGGTTTTTTTCATACTAATAATGGCGGCGATGAGCAAATTATGGCGGCAATCAGGGACTTATGGCAGCGACCAGCGACTTATGGCGGGACTGCGGGACTGTGGCGGACATTCTGACATTGGGGGGTACTGACTTGGGGTCACTGACATCCCCAAAAACACTAATACAGTGATCAGTGCAAAAAAAAAAAACCTGACACTGTACTAATGGCAATAGGGAGGAAGGGGTTAACTTTATTTTGCAGGGAAGGGTTATAGGAGTGAGGGGAGTGTTTTACTAGGGGGCGGAGGTGTGTGCTGCACGGGACAAGGCTGATCGAGAAAGAGAAACTCTTCTTTCTCGATCAGCTCATTCTCGAGCTGACAGGGAAGTGACAGACAGCACAGCTACTGCAGCTGTGCTATCTGTCACTGTTTGACGCCGATCGCCGGAACATAGCCGCTAACGAGCGACTGTGACCCGGCGACTGACATCTGCGGTGGTGATCCGCGGGACAAATAGGGCGGAGGCGCACCTCGCGGCCCCTATTTGTTTACAAAACACACGTCTTAAAACGTGGTTTTGCCTGTGAGTGCCGCCCTGCCGCCGTATATGTACAGTGGCTGGGCGGCATGCGGTAATTGGGACTAATACAGCTGTGCGGCTACATAGTTATCAGGAACAGATGACCTGTTGGTGCTCCTTGGGGATCATACAATGAGGAAAGAAAAAACAGAGGGCGCACAGGCCTAGTGCATTACCATAAAAAATGTTTAATAAAAAATAAAGTATGTGTTGTACTCAAAATGACAATATAGTCAAGGCACATCATAAAGAACAGCTGGGTCAACACCGCGCTGAGTAACAGTCCTCAATAGGGAGTATAGACATCCAAAAGGCTGACGCGTTTCAAGGACTTGCCTCTTCCTCAGAGCCAAATGACCAAATGTCTGCTCCCTCTTTTCCCATACATTCGCACCGCATCCGCACCAAAAACGTGCAGGACCCTTTTTTTGGTCCGCACTAGAATCGGATTGCATGGGTATTCGCACCTATGTGATCCAATTCTGCACATCGCACTGCATTTTGCAGACCGCTTTCGGGGTGTTGTTAACTTAACATACACACCCGCAGCGGTTCGCATTAATGGGGGGCAATTCTGATGCAGTGCGGAATTCGCACAGAAAACGCAGTGTGAACCAGGGCTAAAACCTGTATTTTTGGTCATTTGCAATGTATGCACAAATGTTTATTTTGAGCCTCCTCCTCAAATTAGGTTCCATTCAAATCTAGTTTTATTCATTTTCATGACTTTCTTCCCAACAAAATGTTAATCTTAACGACAACAAGATTATTTTTCTTGGTGAGCATGCCTCTTGTTTGTTTGTTTTATTCTGCAAAGAACTTGAAGCGTGCTCAGCCGCCGCTAGCCTCGGACACAGTCATTTTTAATTTATGAAAACATATGCAAAAGCAAAATATTTGCACCGATGAAATGCGTAAACATGTCTCAGTAGCGGTGTTGACGTCTGCATCTGATAAAAACCTCACCGTTGTGTAACAAAACACGGCGCGCTAGTGATTAAGAGCCCAATGTCAGCCGCTAGAAAGTCCTCATGACCTTTTCTATTAGTTTATATTGATGCTGAAGCCAGGCACATATTGAAGCAATCAAATGCATAAGGCAGCAAACTCACTGTTGATTAAAAGTTGAGAACTGCATTGAATTTTTCAGAAGCATACAGACAGAAAGGTCGGAGTTAACCAGTTTAACTCTTTCATTACTGCCCGATTTTCCAACTAATTCCAGTCCAATTTATGAGCGCAAACAAAATTATCAATAGAGTTTCGCAAACGCCTTTGCGTCGGACAGCTTCATGAATCCACTTTTGGGAAACAATTTTTGTTTCTAGGTAGCAGATAAATGATGGTTTATTGTTAGTAATACATACTAGTTATGCAGAAATGATTATGTAGACATTACTATAAGAAAACTGTACTTTCATTTTAGAAACTTACACAGCATACATTGATAATATCATTTTTTTTCCCAATTATTGTAGATCTAAACTACAATAATTGTGTAAAATAGTTGCAATTTATTTTTTTCACAAAATAGTTACAATTTTTTTTTTCACAAAATGTTTTCACCTCTTCTCAGCCTTTGTTGCATCTCAGTGCTGCTGATCTCCTGCAGCCTATGTACAGCCTCTTCTTGTCTATGTGCATTCACTCCAGTGATAGATACATGAAGTGCATGCACAGTGCCTAAATGGTTAGCACTTTCGCCTGGTAGTACTAGGGTTGCTGGTTCAAATCCCGACCACAGCACCACCTGCCTGGAGTTTGCATGTTCTCCCTGTACCTGCGTGGGTTTCCTTTGGGTACTCTGGTTTCCTCCCACTCTCCAAAGACATGCTGGTAGGTTAATTGGCTCCTGTCTAAATTGGCCCTAATATGTGTATGTATGGATGTGAGTTAGGGGCCTTGGATTGTACACTCCTAGAGGGTTAGGGACTGATGTGAATGTACAATATATATGTAAAGTGCTGTGTAAATTGACAGCACTCTATAAGTACCTGAAATAAATAAATAAAATTTCCCAAGACAGGTTTCCTTATGGTGACAACAGTGGACCTCCATATGAATGGTGTCAACTTCAAAACGTGAAGCTCCTGAAAAAACACCTTCAAGACAGACTCACTAGATAATTTTTTTTACACTTGCAAATGTAAAAGTGAGATTTTAGAAACTGGGTTTATATATACCTTAAAGCGTATTTCCACTTTTGCAGCCAAATTTGAGAAAACTTCTAATTCGCATTGGAAGTGTGAATTCCAATCTCATCATATTTTGTATCTCAGTGCTGCTGAGCAGCCTATTCACAGCCTCTTCCTGTCCATGTGTATGCACTCCAGTGATGGCTACGTGGCATTTCCCAAGACAGGTTTCCTTATGGTGACAATTGGACCTCCATATGTCAACAAGACAGTTGGGGCACAAAGACAGAGCGGTGTCAACCTCAAAACGTGAAGCTCCTGAACAAACACCATCAAGACAGACTCACTAGGTATTATTTTTTTATTCCTGCAAATGTAAAAGTGCGATTTTAGAGGCTGGGTCTATTTAAAGTGTATTTCCACTTTTGCGGTCAAATTTGAGAAAACTTCCCATTTACACATCATACATAAAATTATATATATATATATATATATATATATATATATATATACACACACAGAGGTGTTAAATTTAGATTAAAATATAATTACACCATGGGAGGCATCATCCCCACATAGATCACCAAATATAAATATATAATAATTGCAAGATACTTGGAACTTTAAAGTGAAACTTCACCCAAAAGTTCCGCTCTTCCTCCTCCACCCAACTACTCTGACATATTTTGCACAATTTTTTTTTTTAGGGGGTTTGACAGGTACCCATTCCCACTTCTGCTCACATCGCTTAGGTGATCCAAGCGAAGGCTCTCCCTTCCCCCTCCTTGCCCCCAACCTCCTGGGACATGTAACAGGTCCCAGAAGGCTACAGGAGCATTCAAAAAGCACCTTGAAACTCACGCTTGCACAGTGGGCAAGTGACTAAAGAACAGCTTTATTTGTGCCTTTGATAGTTATATACACACATATCACAATTATCTGTTAAAGTTCTCATGGCTTTATTACAAAACTTGAAATTAAAACTGCCAAATTAGCCAATAAAAACACAATATAGATAAGAAAGCACAAATGGCGGTACATAGTAGTCACTCTGAGGACCATAGTCTACGCATTTCGTGGGACAGCCCGCTTCTTCAGGACTTTTCAGGCCTCAGAAACATATCAACAATTTTTTTACAATGAACACTCCCTCAGTGCAAACACCCTCCAAAGATTGGTGGGGGGGCACAACAAGCCTACTTGGCCCTAGGCATTCCATAGAACTGTCAAGCCAAGATCACAATGCAGATATCTTTTAAATGGTTCTTTGATAAAATATCATTAAGCTCTCTCTGTCCATCACATGACAGATGTACTCCACCACAGGATACTGGGGTTGATTTACTAAAACTGGACAATGCTAAATCTGATGCAGATTTGCAGAGAAACCAATCAGCTTCCAGGTTTTATTGTCAAAGCTTAATTGAACAAGCTGAAGTTTGAAGCTGATTGGCTGCAATGCACAGCTGCATGAGGTTTTGCACTTTCCAGTTTTAATGAATCAACCCCAATGTGTCATGGCTGATTCAACAAATTTCTGGACTGTCTCACATTGTCTTTGTCCACTGCAGACTGAGCTATGCCTCATTACCTTACAATGCAGGAGGGAAGTTTCAAAATATTTAAATCTTTGTTAGGACAGACAGTGTTCAAATCTAATTTACAACTAATAATAAGGATTTGCTAACACAGTAAGGTCAGGGTTATTTAGGTTAAACACTACTCCACAGCCACCTCCTAAACATCACAAAGCAGGGAGAGCATGTAAGAATCTTCAAGTAAAAAGCACATAAAAAAGTAACTAGTCATTTTTATTTTGTTGTTACTGGGAACATTTTAAATAATGTGAACCAGCGCTCAGGGGTGGACTGACAACTCATGGGGCCCCCGGGCAATAGGGGATCATGGGGCCCCTGTGTCCTTGCCCAAACTCAAAAAAGCCTATGAAAAAGGTATCAGGGGCATCTCATGGGGCCCCCTAATGACCCCGGGTCCTCGGGCAGTGCTCGAGTTTCCAAATGGTCAGTCAGCGCTTTGGATGTGATCCTTTCATTCACCACACCATTCATTCTTGTTGTACCAAGTGCTCTACTAATCATATCAACCCTTATGTATACTCTATCTATTATACAGTGCTGTTGGTTTTTGTTTAACCACTTGCCCTCCAGAGGATTTACCCCCTTTCCTGACCAGACCATTGTTTGCGATATGACGCTGCGGTATTTTAACTGACAATTTCAAGGCTGCGACCAAATAAAATGTAAAATAATGGATAAGACCTTCTGCACTTTAAATGGAACACTAGAGAGAAACTGCTGTCACCTGACCTGACTTCACTAGGTAAAATTGCAATGTTAAAAGAAACGGTGAAGCGCTAGCAATATAAAATACAGGAAATAATTATATAAAATGAAACATATAAACAGCAAACAAACAAAATAGCATACGTCACATGACATGTACAGTAAAATAACAGTAGTGCTAATCCAATCGGAACTCAAAGGTGCTGTTAAAAGTGAAACAGGTATAACTTGTAGCCATAAAGTGCTGTTAGGAGTGAAACAGGTAAACCCCTGTAGCCATAAAAGTGGACCCTTTTTCCTGATGGGAAAAAAAAAACAGCCTCCCCCTGTCCACGTAGGGGACTAATAATATGATAAAGTGACCCCTCAGGGGGTAAAAACACAACACAAGGTGACCAATGCCAGTGGTGAATAATCAGTCACAAGTACTATAATACATGCACATGCATAAATACAAATGTATTATATGTAATGTAATATATGTGTTACGGATCTGCCAGGTGGTGCCTCTGGCAGCCCACTTGACAGGATTACCCGAAGCGTGGAGTCTAAGTCCCGGTCTGCATTTTCACCAGGGCCCCTGATGGTGGGGATGGACTTGGAGCAGAACCAGGACCAGGTCACGACCTCCGAGCAATCCCACCAGTGGCAGAGGGAACCTCCGGGGATGTGTGTACACCAGAAGAGAGCCAGATGTGAGGAGGCCGGCAGGACCAGGCAGGATAGCGGTTGTCACCGTGGGGGACGGCGAGGTACAGAGTCGACAGGCAGAGAGTTGTCAGGTCACACGCAGGGTCAGTAATGTAGTCAGTCCGCAGAATGGTCAAACAAGCCGGGGATCAGGATAGGAGAAGGCAACGTAGTCAGGGGCAATCCGGGTCAAACTTAGGAGAAGGCAGCGTAGTCAAAACAATCCGGGTCAGAGCTGGAGCAGGCAGAGAGGTCAAACAATCCGGGTCAACAATCACAGGGCACAGGAACTCAGGTTACAGATCAGACCTTGCGGCAACCTGTGACAGTGCAGGGCATCTTCAAATATCGCGCCCTGCACTGTCATTGGCCGCCCAGGACGCGCCCCTGGCTGTCATTGGCCACCCAGGGCGCCCCCGCGGCTTCTACTGCGCATTTGTGCGGATTCCTGTCAGCCGCAGCCCACCGGGACCTGGTGCTTGTATCCCGGCGCGAACCGCCGCTAGTGCGCGTGTGCCAGGGAAGGCGCCGCGGCGGTCCCTGACAATATGCCAATGCACAAGTGCATGCAATTGGTATATACGTCCAAAATGCAGAATGACTACAAGCCAACAAACTGGTGCTCGTGAGAAGGTTTTCTTCAAACTAGGTGACAGGAATCCTAAATGGCAGAAATGCCTCCTCACCTCCAAACAGCGACCACAAGGGCCAGCTCGCCTTATGACTCTCACCACGATCACAGAGAACAGGTCACGTCCAGATCAAGATGTTGCATAGGATCCTTTCCCAATAGTACTCTTAGGTTACACTCCCCTCAGGGCCATACCGCAAAAATATAAGCAAAGAACATCCTCCATAGCGTAGCATGTTTATTGATCATCAAAATATAAATTAAAATTGCCCACTCACATGAGAAAATAGAAAAAAATGCATTGCCACCACTTAGTAAGGGTGTACTGCATGGATCCTTAGACTGAGCCCAAATTGGTGTCCAAGCGTAAGTGCGTCACCAGAATTGACGTACCGACCTGTTGCGTCACAATCACGTGACTTCCTCCGGGTATACCAAATAAAATTTGCATCCCTTTTTTCCCAGAAATAGAGCTTTCTTTCAGTTGCATTTGATCACCTCTGTGTTTTTTATTTTTGCGCTATAAACAAAAAAAGACCAACAATTTTGAGGAAAAAAACTATATTTTTGACTTTTTGCTATTAAATGTGTCCAGTAAAAAAATGGAAAAAATCTAATTTTGTCATAAATTTAGGCCAAAATGTATTCTGCTACATGTCTTGGCTAAAAAAAATCCAATACATGTAAAGTTATTGGTTTACGTGAAAGTTATAGTGTTTACAAATGGCAGTTTATATACTGGATTTTTTTTTTTTTTACTAGTAATGGCAGCAATCAGTGACTTATAGCAGGACTGCGGCAGGCATTCTGACACTGGGGGGAACTGGCTTGGTGTTTCTGACATCCCTAGTGACACCAATACAGTGATCAGTGCTAAAAAAAAGCACCGACACTGTACTAATGACACTGGGCAGGAAGGGGTTAACCTCCCTAGCGGTATTCCCGAGTGTAGCTCAGGGTAAAATTTCTTTACCACAAGCGGTAACCCTGAGCTACACTCGGGCTTACCATGCGGCGTTGCTCAGGGATTCCCTGCAGCGATTACCTTGTCCTTCGCTCCCGCAATGCGTCCCCTGCAGCGTCCCCGGCCATCTCCTCCGGCCGATGGCGGCATCCGGCTTCCGTGTTCCTGTCCCTGTGACGTTGGGACGTACGGCGGCAAATTTGAAAGATTTAAAAAATGTCATTTTTTTAAAAACGATTATTAAATAGCAAAACATTGCTGTTTCAAACCATTTCACATACATTTTGTCCCGAGTGCTTTGTCCTGCGCCCTGCCTGCATTTTGAAAGTTCTTTCTACCTGGAAACTGGGAAAAGTCCATGGCGTCCAAAATCCATCCCTTTCGGTCAAAAGTGGTTTTAGACCAGCTAGAGAACAGTGATAGTAAATCAGAACCACTTGCAGAATTGAGTGATAATGATTTGTGGGGAAATTCGTCATCAGACACTGAAAACGATTTTCGAACTTTGCTCAGCGATGTGCGAACTTGGCGCTATATTTCAAATTTCAGTGTTTTTGGTTTGATTATATTATTGAATTACATTTTTTATTATTATTATATTATTATTTTTTATGATTATTTATGAAATTATAATTTATGATTTTGTGTTTCAAGTTTTATCATATCCGTAATGTTTACTAGACTCTTGTTTGGACAGATTTCAGTCATTTATTCCTAAAAATGACAGGCCTACAATAAAAAAACTACATATTTCCATGCAAAATAATGGTACCGCTTTCAGCACCAAAAATCTGAAATAATCATACCTCCAGGGAGGTTAACATGTGAGGTGATCAAAGGGTTAACTGTGTGCTGTGTGCTGTGTGCTGTATCACAGTGTGCTGTGTTTGTGATTTCCACTGTAAGCAAACTGCTTTGCATGGCTATGCTATGCAGAGACATACAAAGCAGTGTGCAGAAGCTGGCAAGGGAGAGATCTGTGTTGTTTATACACAGGTCTCTCCCCCATTGGAGATACTCAGTGATCACTAGGTGCCAGTGAGTAATCACTGGTCAGAACCCGGTGATTGACAGCCGAGGCCGCGAATTGCAGCTCAAGTAGGGCGCACATGAGTGTGCCCCCTACCCGGAACTGCAAAGTCACGTATATATATGTGATTTCGCGCACCCATGCTGCCCTGTAGCAGTTATTCTGCTATAGGGTGGTGTGGAACCAGTTAAACATGTGCAATAAACAAGCATATTCTCTGCAATGCTCATATTCTCAAATAAAAATTAAACATGATTCAATGAAGTGTCCTTTGTGCTTCAATAAAGTCTCTTTGTGCATATAAAGTGTCCAAGTACTTTCAGTTATTCACAATGTAATGCACAATGCCTTCAACTTATTAAAGAGTCCATGCTCAAAAATTGCTCCATTTCCAACAATCAGTGCCATAGTGTTCCTGAAATCCTCCACCACAAACACCGAATACTCACCAGATTTATTTGACTACCTATCACAGATGAGCCATACAACGCTTAGTATCATGGATCACCACCATCAGCTTCTCCTTCTTGGGCCAACTGTACTCTTTCCTTTTAAATGTCTCACACAGCAGGTAGGGAGAGATGGAGGGAGACTACCATAGTGTGAGATCTCTAAAACCTTTTATTTATTAATTTCCACAATGCCCATTCACATTGTTAGGTGCAGGGGTGGACTGACAACTCATGGCAATAGGGGATCATGGGGCCCACACCCAAAAAAGCCTATGAAAAAGCCGATGAAAGGTACCAGGGGCATCTCATGGGGCCCCGTACTGACCCCAGGCCCTCGGCCAGTGCCCGAGTGCTCGAATGGTCAGTCCACCCCTGGTAGCTGCATATTCTATATACATCATAAGCATAGGGATAACACAGATCTGGCTCTAGGCTTTTTCACCGCCACCTTCTCCTGTACTAATCCCTCCAGAGGATTTCCCCCCCTTCATGACCAGGCCATTTTTTGCGTTACGGTGCTATGTTACTTTAACTGACAATTACGCGGTCATGCAATGCTACACATGAATTAAATTTACGTCCTTTTTTTCCCACGAACATAGTTTTCTTTTGGTGGTATTTGATCGCCTATGCGGTTTTTATTTTTTGTGCTATAAACTAAAAAATAAGAACGACAATTTTGAGAAAAAAACAATATTTTTTACTTTTTGCTATTAAACATGTCCAATAAAAAAATGTCAAATTTCTTCATAAATTGAGGCCAAAATGTATTCTTTTACATGTCTTTGCTAAAAAAAATCCCAATATGTGTAAATGAACCAGTTTACGTGAAAGTTATAGTGTTTACTAATGGATGTATATATACTGGGATTTTTTTGTTATTCTTTTTTTTTACTAGTATTGGCGGTGATCAGCGACTTATAGCGGGACTGCGGCAGGCATTCTGACACTGGGAGGGAACTGCCTTGGTGTCACTGACATCCCCAGTGACACCACTACGTTGATCAGTGCTAATAGAAAGCACTGACACTGTACTAATGGCACGGGGCAGAAAGGGGTTAACACATGGAGTGATCAAAGGGATAACTGTGTGCTGTTTTACTAGGGGCTGTGTCTGTGTGCGTCACTGTAAGCACACCAAAATGTATTCTGCGACATGTATTTGCTAAAAAAAATCCCAATGCGTGTAAAATAATTGGTTTATGTGAAAGTTATAGTGTTTACAAATGGCGGTATAAATACTGGGATTTTGTTTTCTAATTTTACTAGTAATGGCAGCGATCAGCGACTTATAGCGGGACTGCGACAGGCATTCTGACACTGGGGGGAACTGACTTGGTGTCACTGACACCCCAGTGACACCAATACAGTAATCAGTGCTAATAAAAATCATTGACACTGTACTAATGACACTGGGTAGGAAGGGGTTAACATCTGGGGCATCAAAGGGTTAACTGTGTGCTGTGTGCTGTTTTG
Organism: Staurois parvus; assembly: GCF_062004578.1. Classification (NCBI taxonomy): domain Eukaryota; kingdom Metazoa; phylum Chordata; class Amphibia; order Anura; family Ranidae; genus Staurois; species Staurois parvus. The sequence continues at coordinate 6,956,347 of NW_028318294.1, read as the reverse complement.
CTAGGGGCTGTGTGTTTGTGCTTCACTGTAAACACAGCCATGCAAAGCAGTGTGCAGGAGCTGACAGGGTATAGAACTGCTTTGTTTACAAACAGTTCTATCCCCCGCCGAGATGCTTGTCAATCTTCAGGCGCCAGCGAGTAATCACCGGCTGGGACCCAATGAGTGATAGCCGTGGCCGCAAATGGCGGTGCAGGTAGGGCACGCGCACCTCGCACGCACCCCCTATTCGGAAATACAAAATCACGTATATATATATATGTGTGTGTGTGTGATTTTGAGCAACCAATGCCGCCCTGTAGCAGTGCTTCTGCTATAGGGTGGACGGGAAGAAGTTAACCACTTCCCGTGTCACTGTTTGGGATGGCGTCCCATGTAAGAATTTTTAAGCGAGTAAAAAGCACATACAAAGGTAACCAGCAATTTTTATTTTGTTGTTACTGGACATGTAGCAAATACAAAGTAGGTGTTAGCCCAACTTTCCTGCAAAGGGGAAAATTTGCTTTCACTGAATGTATTTTTCAGTAAATGTGAAGCCTCACTTCAAAGATACTGAGGCAGTTTGTCTGTAGAATCATTTGGTTCTCTTATTTAGATGACAAAAATAAAGAAGATCAGTGGAGTCAATGACGGGCCATATTTAGGGGTTTTATTATTTCCCATTGCAGACCAAATTCATTATACTACTAGAAATGAGCGAACATCAAATACATATCTAAGGAATAAAATGACAAATAGTTTTGTTCTCCTGAGCCTGGGAGTGTGGCATGACTGGTAGTCTTTCGGCAATGTCAGTGCTTTTGAATGAACAGCAGACCTGCACGCTGAGTCTGCTTTGCCTGGGATGTAGAGGCGGGGGGGACCACAAGTCTGACCCTGCCGCGGGAAACTTTCATTACTCTCAAGCAGGAGATGAAAGAATATCTCCCCTGTAGCTGATTCTGCCAACAAGAAAGTTAAAATTATTTTTAATTAATTAATTTACTTTGCTGTTGATTAACTTAATTTCCTCTCAGTCACTTTTTTCTGGATTATTTAAATGAAAATGTCAGCAGTAGATACAAAGTAAAAATTCATCATCAACAGCCAGACAGTCAAGTTCAAAGCTGAATTCCGGGTACGAAAACTTCTATTTAAATATATTCCTCAATAGACGCAATAGATCTAAATGTCCATTGTGTGCACTGGATGTCTTTTGCAAATACAGGCATTACCTTGTAGCAGTGTATTGATCACTGGTCTGTACATAGTCTGTGCAGAGCGCAACATTGTGGGAGGGGCTCAGCAGGCTCCACCCACTACAGGTTGCCTGCAGAAAATGACAGGAGGGGGCGGAGACAAAACCAGTTCTCCTGCATAAGGAGATAGAGCAGCAGTGACTGGTCCTCTTTACAGGAAGCAACAGATATTCCCGATGAAAGGTTTTCTCTCTATTTTTGTTTTAGTGTCAACTCCAATTTTGGTTTCACAACTGTAGCAGGAAATATACACCCTGTACCCCCGCTGATTGAGACCCATTTCAGTGAATGGGGGTGCTTGTGCAGGATTCAAGGGATTAACCACCTCCCGCCCGCCATATAGCAATATGACGGATGACGAAAGGTGGTTCTCTCGTTCTGGGAGGACGTTATATGACATCCTCCCATTCTCACCGCGCATGCGCGGCTCCCAGAACATGCAGCGCTGCGATCGGCAGTGAGCTGTGTCCCTCGGACACAGCGGATCACTGATCACGCTGACAGCTCGTGAGGTGAGGAGAGCCGGTAATTGGCTTTCCACAGAGGGGACATGTACACTGATCATCAGGGCACTGATGATCAGTGTGCCCTGATGATCAGTGTAGCCCCAGCAGTGCCACCTGTCAGTGTCCATCAGTGCCTTGTGTCAGTGCTCATCAGTGCCTCATGCCAGTGCCCATCAGTGCCTCATCAATGCCACATATCAGTGCCTACCAGTGCACATCAATGCCACATATCAGTGCCCATCTGAGCTGCCTTTCAGTGTCACCCATCAGTGCCAGTCAGTGCCACCTATCAATGCCAATCAGTGCCATCTATCAGTGCCAGTCAGTGCCGCCTATCAGTGCACATCAGTGCCGCCTATCAGTGCCTGTCAGTGCCACCTATCACAGTACCTGTCAGTGCCACCTATCAGTGACAGTCAGTGCCGCCTAACAGTGCCAGTCAGTGTCGCCTATCAGTGTCATATATCAGTGACATATATCAGTGCCATGTATCAGTGATGCCTTTCAGTGCCCATCAGTGATGCCTGTCAATGCCCATCAGTGCCACCTATCAGTGCCAATCAGTGCCACCTATCAGTGTCCATCAGTGCCCATCACTGCAGCCTCATTAGCGCACATCAGTGAAGGAGAAAAATCACTTATTTACAAAATTTTATAACAAAAGCTAAGAAAAAACTTTTTTTTCAAAATTTTCAGTAGTTTTTGGTTTGTTTAAGAAAAAATAAAAAACCCAGAGGTGATTAAATACCACCAAAATAAAGCTCTATTAGTCACAAAAAAATGCTAAAAATGTCATATGGGTACAGTGTTGCATGACCGCGCAATTGTCATTCAAAGTGTGACAGCGCTGAAAGCTGGAAATTGGCCTGGGCAGGAAGGGGGTATAAGTGCCTGTAGGCAAGTGGTTAAAGCAAGCAGTGAGGAGATACCCCTCACTGGCTGCCAAACGTTCTCTAAAGGTCAGTCTGAACGTAAATCGTTCTTCAGAGAGCATTGCACATGTGAACAATTCCATATGGTGACACTATGACTGGCGTGGCCATGATCACGGACACTGGAACTGGTGTGCCAGTGAGTAGGGACACTGGGACTAGTGTGGTGGCGATAAGAGACAAAATGACTAGTGTGGCAGTGATCAGGGACACCGGAACTGGTGTGCCAGTGATAAAGGGACAATATGAAAGGTGTGGCATTGATTAGGAACAGTTGAACTGGTGTGCCAGTGAGTAAGGACACTGGGACTGGTGTGGCAGCAATAAGGGACAATATGACTGGTGTGGCAGTGATAAGGGACAATATGAATGGTGTGGCATTGATCAGGGACACTGTGAAGGGTGTGGCAGTGATCAGGGACACCGGAACTGGTTTGCCAGTGAGTAGGGACACTGGGAATGGTGCGACAGTGATCAGGGATTCTGTGAGAGGGTGTCGGTGATTAACCACTTCCCAACCACCCTATAGCAGAAGTACTGCTACAGGGCAGCAGGGATGCGCAAAATCACGTATATATACTTGATTTTGCATTTCTGGATAGGGGGCGCATGTGCTCCCTGCCCGCGCACTCCCTACCCATGCCACTATTGGCTCCTCAGCATGTCAATCACCGGGTCCCGGCCGCTGATTCTAGGCCGGGACTCAGTGATTATTGGTGGAGCTGACAGGGGAGAGGTCTGTATGTAAACAATACAGATCTCTCCCTGTCAGCATGAACAGGCTGCTTTGCACCATAAAAATGTTCCAATTTCATATTTATTGTATATGTCTTAACTGGGTCTCTGTGCTTCTCCATGCAATGTAGGCAGATTATGGCCAGTGGTAGGGACCAGCAGGGTGCTGTATATAGCTTTCTGAAAGCATCACTGCACCCTGATTCAAGCAAAGGGTTGGCTTTTGGGGTGAGTCATGCAAATATCAAAATGTCTTGATGTGTGGATATCAGTCTGGAGGAGTGGGGAATCCTAGCTAGGTTGTATTTGCACACAGACTGCCCAGGTAATGAGATGCTGAGTCTCTATGATTGAAAATGATTTCCAATGAATGGAAAAAGGGAGAGGCCACTCTGATTGGCTACTGATCGTTAGTGGGGACTAAGAGCTGTTTTTCAGAGCTTGGGCTCTGTGCTGGGAGCACACACTCAGCACAGAAACATCAGCCACCATGTAACACATATGTGTATTTGATTTAAATTCATTTAAATTTACTACCTAAAATATACCCAGCCAAGGAATCAGCTAATCAAGTGTAATCTGTGCTTGATTAGCTGCACTGGAGGGCAGGGGAGACATTTGGGGGTTTATTTACTAAAGCTGGAGAGTCCAAAATCAGACTCCCTTCTGCATAGAAACCAATGAGCTTCTAACCTCAGCTTGTTCAATGAAGCTTTGGCAATGAAACCTGGAAGCTGATTGGTTTCTATGCAGAAGGGAGTCTGATTTTGGACTCTCCAGCTTTAGTAAATAAACCCCTTGGGGTCTAATAGACCACTGATATATCCATAAAGTGTACCTGTCACCTGTCCATGTTATCATATAGGGGGCTTCTTACCCCACTTGTGATAACAATAAAGTTAAAAGAAAAAAAATAAAATGTGTAAAAAATTACATTTTAATTTAATTTGCAGGTACAAGCAAATGCAAACAAACATGCAGTTTCCCACACGTGTATATAAACAGCGATTGTGCCACACATGTAAGGTATCACTGCAAATGTCAAAATGAGAGCAATAATTCTGGGGCCATCATTGATGACCAACTCTACACTTATAATTTGTAGTAGCTGTCAGAACATCATCTATGAAAAAATGTTGATGCCATTTCATGGGTCAAGCTAAAAATATAATAAACTAGAAAAGCAACCCATGATTAAAAGAGCAAGATCATGTACATTGAAGATTAAATATCACAAAATTGTATTTATTTTCATCAGCAGTGCTTGTTCTGGAAATCCTTGTGCCAGGCAATATTTTAGCAATCAGTTAAGGAGTGATTCCCTTTCCTTGGTTTTCCTTTGAACAATAGAAGAGCCCTGATTTCAGCACTGTCTTTTCCACGAGACCTAATTTTTCAAAAGCATTGTTAGGGGGAAAGCCTGTGCTCTGATGACTCGTCTACTGCAAATGAGCCTACGTACATCGTCAGAAGCCCAATCAGTGGATTTCAATAATCTGATCATAACACCATAATTGCTTCCAAGAAATACAGTTTTGTTTTATTAGACACATAAGTCTACAGTGCTGATATCCCTTTCTTTTCATTAGAACAGAATTGATAGTATTCTTCACACATTAAAGTGTCTCTAAAGCCAAAACTTTTCCTTTTGTAATTTTGGATAGTAGGGTAACACTAATCCCAAAGGTGCCGCTTTGTAAGTTTGGGTTCTCTGTTCTGTGCCTTTGACTCCAAGGACAACGTTGACCCCTCTGATATACATGGTGGACTAAAATTCACAGGAAGCACATGCTGTATAATTACACAAGAGTAAAATACCTTTAAACTGGCTGTGGGTGACTACCAGTAAATAGACACACACCCGTTTAGTGGTAAATACTCTTAATCTATTGATACGGATTGGAATAAATGGCAAACTGAACATGAATGAACACCCAGCTGATAAAATGTTACATTGGCAAACATTCTGATTTAGGCTCAGTTCACACTAGCTTTGACAGCAGGCATCAGACAGGCATTTGGGAAGCGTTTTTAATGCTTCTCAAACTCTGCACATAGCAGCACACAGTGCTGTTCACACTGAAGCGTTAGCATTGCGTCACGTTGCGTCGAGGCAAAACTGACGCCTTGTGTTGAGTCAGGAGGAGTTGAAGCCTCCCAATAAACTCTATGGTGCTGCTCCGCAAATGCCTGGCAGGCATTTGCGGTGCGATTGCGAGGTGGTTTCGGAGCGTTAATACCATTTAACATCATTAGTAAAATAATATATAAACAGCGCAAGTCAACCTCCTCACCATATAAACAAAATTGTTCTATAAAATCAAAAAAAATATTGATAAATTAAATAATGATATTAGTGTCCAAAAAAATATTTTTTTTTGAACACCTATATATATTGTGGCAATGCGGTGTCCTGCCATGGTCAAAATCAAGCTGATAACCCTGGATTCTCAACCAGGCAGGTTGAGGGGCTGCAGAAGATTGATGTAATGCAGAGGAAACTGGCTTTTCGGTTTTCTCATTTATTCATAGAGTCTGTTTTGGGATCTGGAGTCTGGAGATTTCAAAGAGATCTGGGAGGGATGAAATCTCCAATCAGGGGTCCGTGTTTTGAGAACCCCCAGCACCCCCAGCACACTGATTGTACAGGTGGGTGCAGGGCTTTTTGTAGAGGCCTAACCCATGATTCTGGGCTCCACCCCGGCAGACAGGAGTCAGGAGGGCTCCACCCAGAAGACAGGAGTCAAGAGGGCTCTACCCTGAAGACAGGAGTCAGGAGGGCTCCCCCCTGGAAGATGGGAGTCAGGAGGGCTCCACCCTGGCAGACAGGAGTCAGGAGGGCTCTACCCTGAAGACAGGAGTCAGGAGGGCTCCACCATGGAAGATGGGAGTCAGGAGGGCTCCACCCCGGCAGACAACAGTCAGGAGGGCTCCACCCCAGCAGACAGGAGTCAGGAGGGCTCCACCCTGGCAGACAGGACTCAGGAGGGCTCCACCCTGGCAGATGGGAGGTCTCTGCCTTGGAGTCAGGTGGGCTTCACCAAGGAGAGGTGGAAGCCAGCTGTGTGCGAGAGCCATATTTTGGGAAGAGTCTGCAGGAGACAGACATAAAACTGCGTACAAGCCAGGAGGCTGAATACTGTTTAATTTGCTTGATGGTGGATACCCCTGCATGGGAAGCATTTTTTTGTTTATGGAACTTTTTTCTTTTAAATAAAATTGGGCAAAAAGGCCCTTAAAGAAGCGAGTTGCTGTGTGCTTTAACAAGAAAAGCTCTACCATTTTGAAGCGAGTTCCCACAATATATATATTTTATATATTTTTTGGACACTAATATCATTATTTAACTTATCAATTTTTTTTATATTTTTTTGTATTTTTTTGGGACACTAATATCATTATTTAATTTTATCAATTTTTTTTGATTTATAGAACAATTTTGTTTATATGGTGAGGAGTTGTTTATATATTATTTTACAATTAATTGGTGTATTGCATCGGTGCACAGCAGCATATTTTTACCTCTATTGTTTATTGAAAGGTATTCCTGTGCGCTGGGGTGTGAGAGAGATATATACATTTAACATCATTATAGGCCTTTGTGGTGCAGGTTTAACACTTGGAAAATGTCTATCAATCGCCTCAGAACTGCACATGGGGCAATTGGGGAGCGTTTGGGGAGCATTTGAGGAGCATTAAAAATGCTCCCCAAACGCCTGTCTAACGCCTGTCAAACGTTATAGGGGCATTTGGCAAGAGTTAGAAATAAAGTCAAGTGTGAACGAGCCCTTATACTCCAGAATCAGGAGGGTAGATCAGCAATAAACAATATTAGTAAACATTAAGTGCCATATAAATGATGATAACACTACACTGGGTTGCACTCTAAGGGATTGGCTGGAGTGCAGCATCTCTTAAGAGGTACCTCTTTAACTAAAAAAAATCCCTAAAGGCCTAAGAGCCGTAACTGTTAGGGACACTCGGTTCCAGTCACACTCGGCTCCAATCACACTCCACTCCAGTCACACTCAGCTTCAGTCACATTCAGTTCCTGTCATATTCAGTCCCTGTCACATTTGGTTCTGCTCACACTCAGCTCCAGTCACACTCAACTCCAGTCACATTCAGTTCCTGTCATATTCAGTTCCTATCACACTCGGTTCCGATCACACTCAGATCCAGTCACACTCAACTCCAGTCACATTCAGTTCCTGTCACATTCAGTTCTGGTCACACTTGGTTCTGGTCACACTCGGTTCCGATCATACTCAGCTCCTCCGATCACACTCAGCTCCAGTCACACTCAGCTCCGGTCACATTCAGTTCCTGTCATATTCAGTTCCTATCACACTCGGTTCCGATCACACTCAGCTCCAGTCACACTCAGCTCCAGTCACATTCAGTTCCTGTCACAGTCAGTTCTGGTCACACTTGGTTCCGGTCACACTCGGTTCCAGTCACACTCAATACCAGTCACACTCGGCTCCGATCACACTCAGCGCCAGTCACACTCAGCTCCGGTCACATTCAGTTCCTGTCACATTCAGCTCCTATCACACTCTGTTCCGATCACACTCAGCTCCAGTCACACTCAGCTCCAGTTACATTCAGTTCCTGTTACATTCAGTTCCTGTCATATTCAGTTCCTATCACACTCAGTTCCGATCACACTCAGATCCAGTCACACTCAACTCCAGTCACATTCAGTTCCTGTCACATTCAGTTCTGGTGACACTCGGTTCCAATCACACTCAGCTCCAGTCACACTCAGCTCCGGTCACATTCAGTTCCTGTCATATTCAGTTCCTATCACACTCGGTTCCGATCACACTCAGCTCCAGTCACACTCAGCTCCAGTCACATTCAGTTCCTGTCATATTCAGTTCCTATCACACTCAGTTCCGATCACACTCAGATCCAGTCACACTCAACTCCAGTCACATTCAGTTCCTGTCACATTCAGTTCTGGTGACACTCGGTTCCGATCACACTCAGCTCCAGTCACACTCAGCTCCGGTCACATTCAGTTCCTGTCATATTCAGTTCCTATCACACTCGGTTCCGATCACACTCAGCTCCAGTCACACTCAGCTCCAGTCACATTCAGTTCCTGTCATATTCAGTTCCTATCACACTCAGTTCCGATCACACTCAGATCCAGTCACACTCAACTCCAGTCACATTCAGTTCCTGTCACATTCAGTTCTGGTGACACTCGGTTCCGATCACACTCAGCTCCTCCGATCACACTCAGCTCCAGTCACACCCAGCTCCGGTCACATTCAGTTCCTGTCATATTCAATTCCTATCACACTCGGTTCCAATCACACTCAGCTCCAGTCACACTCAGCTCCAGTCACATTCAGTTCCTGTCACATTCAGTTCTGGTCACACTTGGTTCCGGTCACACTCGGTTCCAGTCACACTCGGTTCCAGTCACACTCAGCTCTGGTCACATTCAGTTCCTGTCACATTCAGTTCCTATCACACTCGGTTCCGATCACACTCAGCTCCAGTCACACTCAACTCAAGTCACATTCAGCTCCTGTCACATTCAGTTCCTGTCACACTTGGTTCTGCTCACACTCAGCTCCTGTCACACTCTGAGGAGAATCCACATCTTACACAGGCTCTTTCTTTGTTAAAATTGAGCTCCTCAGCATGGTCCTGTCACATCCCTCTCTGTCACACTCTGAGAAAAATCCTTTTTCCAGAAACATCTGGCTCTCCTCTCCTTACTGCTGACTGGTCTATTGCTGTTGCTAGGAAAGAGGGGAAAGAGAGTCCACACACAGTTTTGTCTTGTGGTTAAAATCTGAATTGCTAACAGGAGGAGGGGTCCAAGAGATCTGGTTACTGTAGGGAATAGATAACATCCAACTTGGCCATCTTTTCCCCAATGGGAAGGTTTTCTTTCACTTCCTGTCTTGAAGACACAGCAAGAAGTGAGAGTCAATCTCCCCAAAGCAAGAGAAATGCCCTACTAGGTGATTGTTAACCTCCGTAGTGGTCTGTTTACGTCCATATTTCTGTGCTCAAAGCGGTACATTTTTTTGCATGGAAATATGTATTTAATTTATTGTAGGCCTGTAATTTTTAGGAATAACTCACTGAAATCTGTCCGAACAAGAGTCTAGTAAACATTCCAGATATGATAAAACTTGAAACACGAAATCATAAATTATAATTTAACCTCCCTGGCAGTATGATTATTTCAGATTTTTGGTGCTGAAAGCGGTACCATTATTTTGCATGGAAATCTGTAGTTTTTTCATTGTAGGCTGTAATATTTAGGAATAACTCCCTGAAATCTGTCCGAACAAGAGTCTATTAAACATCCCGGGTATGATAAAATTTGAAACACAAAATCATAAATTATAATTTAATAAATAATCATAAAAAATAATAATATAATAATAATACATTTAATTCAATAATATAATCAAACCAAAAACACTGAAATTTGAAATATAGCGCCATAATAAGTTCGCACATTGCTGAGCAAAGTCGCAAAATCGTTTTCAGTGTCTGATGATGAATTTCCCCACAAATCATTATCACTCAATTCTGCAAGTGGCTCTGATTTACTATCACTGTTCTCTAGCTGATCTAAACCGCTTTTGACCTAAAGGGACACTTTTTGGACGCCATGGACGTTTCTCAGTTTCCAGGCAGAAAGAACAGACAAAATGCAGGCGGGGCACAGGACAAAGCACTCGGGACAAAATGTATGTGAAATTGGTTGAGACAGCAATGTTTTACTATGTAAAATGTAAAAAAAAAAAATGACATTATTTATAATTTTTAAATTTCCCGCCGCCGGCGCCCGTACGTCCCGACGTCACAGGGACAGGACACAGAAGCCGGATGCCGGCATCAGCCAAAGGAGATGGCCGGGGACGCTGCAGGGGACACATCGTGGGAGTGCAGGGTAAGGTAAGTGAAGAACAAATGCCGGAGCAGTGCCGCATGGTATTCCCGAGTGTAGCTCGGGGTTACCGCTCTTGGTACTGAAATGTTACCCCGAGCTACACACGGGAATACCGCCAAGGAGGTTAATAAATAATCATAAAAAATAATAACATAATAATAATACATTTATTTCAATAATATAATCAAACCAAAAACACTGAAATTTGAAATAGAGCGCCAAGTTCGCACATCACTGAGCAAAGTCGCAAAATCGTTTTCAGTGTCTGATGACGAATTTCCCCCACGAATCATTATCACTCAATTCTGCAAGTGGTTCTGATTTACTATCGCTGTTCTCTAGCTGGTCTAAAACAGATTTTGACCTAAAGGGACGCTTTTTGGACGCCATGGACATTTCTCAGTTTCCAGGCAGAAAGAACAGTAAAAATGCAGGCAGGGCACAGGACAAAGCAGTAGGGACAAAATGTATGTGAAATGGTTTGATACAGTAATGTTTTACTATGTTATTTTAGTGTATTGAGTGAATGTCACAATATGTCAATTTCAAATTTCCCGCCATTCCGTCCCCCGTACGTCAAGACGCTTGCGCTGACGGAACCCAGATGACAGATGACGACATCCACCGGAGTACATTACAAGGGACACTGCAGGAGGGACATCGCGGAAGCACTGACAAGGTAAGTGACCGAGAGATCCCAGAGCAGCGCCACATGGTAAGCCCGAGTGTAGCTCGGGGTTACCGCTTTTGGTACTGAAACTTTACCCCGAGCTACACTCGGGAATACCGCCGGGGGGGTTAAAGGGGCAAGCGTGTTACTTCTATTCTTATTCTGATGGCAGCTCAGAATTTTAGGTTTTTCCCGACTTTCAGTCCTGGCGACAGTTGTCACCAAGACAAACACAGAAAAGGGGTATGAATAGCAAAAACCTTGGAATTCTGACCCCTCACCTCTCTATTGAAAACTTAAAAAGTTTTAGCTTTAAATACATTTTAAAGCTTCACATCACCCAAAAGGGGAGTTTTTCTTTGCCGCCTCCTCCTCCCCTCTCCTCCCACTTTGTTTTGTTTCTTAGGGAGTGGGTACCTGGTTTTGACAGATGCCTGCTCCAACCTCCAGTTGGATCACCGCAGAGGATCCACCAGAAGTTCCCCCCTCCCTTCCCATTCTGGGACATGTCACAGGTCCCAGAAGACTGTGAAGCTGCAAGGTCTCACAGCAGTCCCCCTTAGTAAATATGTCAGCTCCAGGGACCCAAAGACCAGTAAAGAACCAGCTTGGGTGTAGGGCTAGATCCCTGGACAGTTAAGTATCCTTTTATTAAAAGCCAGAAGCTACATTATTTGTAACTGCTGACTTTTCATTTCATGGGGGAGCCTGAAACTCCTTTTTTAAACTGTATGTTCAGGCAACATTTATTTTTTTATTTTCAAATAGAGTTAGGAAGAGTTTAAACCAATGTCCTCCCAGACTTCCGCTTTAGGAGTCTATGATCAAGCCTTCTGATTGGTGAAAATGCATTAAAGTGTAGGAATGTGGAGGGGTGTTGGTTTCCATGGGAGGTGATGTTCTAGGAGCACAGGATGAATCCCTTTATCTATGCCTGGCAGGAGTGGCCAAAGAAAGCCTAGAGTGGTCTGTAATTACCCTTTAATTTTGTTTTGCTTTGGATAAAGTGTAGAAGAACCTCTGCCATCTTTTAATGGATGTTTACCAGCTGCTACAGAACCCATAGCATACATGAACACAAGCATTGTATCATTCAGATATCCATTCTGCTTCCTACTGACCATGGCTTAGAAATACTTGCAAAAATAGGTGCAATGTCATTCAGAATTGTAATATTCACAAATCTGTTCTGCCAGTGAAAACCTAGTTTGTTCTTAACTTGGTTTTACATTAAAAATTCACACAAACAGATTATTTTTGCTGTGTGAGTCAAGGTGAATGATTAGAATTTCCATGGACCATTCACATGTTATTCTTAATAGAACCCCAATGTATTGCAGCACAGTGCAACATGCGGTAATGCCACTAATTTGCATTAGCTATACGCAGAGCTATCGAAAATACTACATGACATTTTTGGGTGGGTTTTGGTGCATTTGGCAGACTATTCAAATGTTTGGGCTGGTATAATGCAACAGATATTAATGCAAGTTAATTCATGCAAACTAACAGTGTGATTTGGGATATCAAGGGAAAAGCCAGAGGAAGGAACACTTCAAAAAGTGTTTCTCTAGAAGAGCACCAGTTTATCCAAAATAAAGATAGCTGGGTTGGTCCAGCTTCATATGGATGTTGTAGCATAGTTGTATTGGTCCAGCTTCATATGGATGTTGTAGCATAGTTGTATTGGTCCAGCTTCATATGGATGTTATAGCATAGTTGTATTGGTCCAGCTTCATATGGATGTTGTAGCATAGTTGTATTGGTCCAGCTTCATATGGATGTTGTAGCATAGTTGTATTGATCCGGCTTCATATGGATGTTGTAGCATAGTTGTATTGGTCCGGCTTCATATGGATGTTGTAGCATAGTTGTATTGGTCCGGCTTCATATGGATGTTGTAGCATAGTTGTATTGGTCCGGCTTCATATGGATGTTGTAGCATAGTTGTATTGGTGCAAGTTAATTCATGCAAACTAACAGTGTGATTTGGGATATCAAGGGAAAAGCCAGAGGAAGGAACACTTCAAAAAGTGTTTCTCTAGAAGAGCACCAGTTTATCCAAAATAAAGATAGCTGGGTTGGTCCAGCTTCATATGGATGTTGTAGCATAGTTGTATTGGTCCAGCTTCATATGGATGTTGTAGCATAGTTGTATTGATCCGGCTTCATATGGATGTTGTAGCATAGTTGTATTGGTCCGGCTTCATATGGATGTTGTAGCATAGTTGTATTGGTCCGGCTTCATATGGATGTTGTAGCATAGTTGTATTGGTCCGGCTTCATATGGATGTTGTAGCATAGTTGTATTGGTCCAGCTTCATATGGATGTTGTAGCATAGTTGTATTGGTCCAGCTTCATATGGATGTTGTAGCATAGTTGTATTGGTCCAGCTTCATATGGATGTTGTAGCATAGTTGTATTGGTCCAGCTTCATATGGATGTTGTAGCATAGTTGTATTGGTCCAGCTTCATATGGATGTTGTAGCATAGTTGTATTGGTCCAGCTTCATATGGATGTTGTAGCATAGTTGTATTGGTCCAGCTTCATATGGATGTTGTAGCATAGTTGTATTGGTCCAACTTCATATGGATGTTGTAGCATAGCTGTATTGGTCCGGCTTCATATGGATGTTGTAGCATAGTTGTATTGGTCCAGCTTCATATGGATGTTGTAGCATAGCTGTATTGGTCCAGCTTCATATGGATGTTATAGCATAGTTGTATTGGTCCAGCTTCATATGGATGTTGTAGCATAGCTGTATTGGTCCAGCTTCATATGGATGGTATAGCATAGTTGTATTGATCCAGCTTCATATGGATGGTATAGCATAGTTGTATTGGTCCAGCTTCATATGGATGGTATAGCATAGTTGTATTGGTCCAGCTTCATATGGATGTTGTAGCATAGTTGTATTGGTCCAGCTTCATATGGATGTTGTAGCATAGTTGTATTGGTCCAGCTTCATATGGATGTTGTAGCATAGTTGTATTGGTCCAGCTTCATATGGATGTTGTAGCATAGTTGTATTGGTCCAGCTTCATATGGATGTTGTAGCATAGTTGTATTGGTCCAGCTTCATATGGATGTTGTAGCATAGTTGTATTGGTCCAGCTTCATATGGATGTTATAGCATAGTTGTATTGGTCCAGCTTCATATGGATGTTGTAGCATAGTTGTATTGGTCCAGCTTCATATGGATGTTGTAGCATAGTTGTATTGGTCCAGCTTCATATGGATGTTGTAGCATAGTTGTATTGGTCCAGCTTCATATGGATGTTATAGCATACTTGTATTGGTCCAGCTTCATATGGATGTATAGCATAGTTGTATTGGTCCAGCTTCATATGGATGTTGTAGCATAGTTGTATTGGTCCAACTTGGACCAATGTAAGCATGCATATGCCATGCCTGTGAGATCTCTGTGGAAGCTGAAAATCATTGTACAATGTTGTAGACCAGCGGTTTCAAACTAATTTTCATTTTGGCCACATCAGCATTATAGTTGCACTCAAAGGGAAGGTTGTATCCACTCTTTATCATATTAAATATATGCCTCCACATTCAATTTGAGTAACCCCCCGCTTACTTCAGATGTCAAGAGCCCCCCACCATTGGAAGTCAAGAGTCCCCCACCCTCCCTTGCATCACAGTGCACCCCCCTTACCTTGTGCTGCTGTCAGGAAGAAGCTGGGGCTGGAGCTGGGGATCAGAAAGTGCATGGCTTGGAGGAGGGCTGGAGGAGGGCTGAAGTCAGCTGCTGGAGTCTGCTGAATGCTGAGACCAGGGAGGTGTAGGCAAGTGGGTGAGGTGAAGATTGTGACATCACCATCCTGCCTCTGCACGTCCTGCACGCTCCTAGCACATGTGTTGGTGTCCCACAGAAAGGTCTTGATCTCTCCTTGTGATCGGGACCTTTCCCATCATGTGACTGCAGTGACAGCCAATCACGGTGGTCACATGACCCTAACTCCCGCCCCATCTCCCAGCGTCAGAAACCCCTTAAACGGTCAGGGAGGCGCCGGCATGAAGGGGTTAAAGAGCAACTCCACTTTTGTTGAGAAAAAAAATCCCTTTCTGAGTGATCAATATACATTGCAGGGATTTTAACAAACTTTCTTGCAGAGTCCTGCCTTTTGTTATTCTGAAGAATCAGCTGTTTGTTTGCCTGCATCCATGTGCAAAGTTAATGGGAGTGACTTTATAATTATCAATGAGCAGCTGCACTTGCAGGGTTCTAATGAGGATAGTGGCAGGGTCTGCATCCCTTTAGATGTAATTTCCCTTTGGGAATATCTCACCAAAAATGACATTTTTGTTCCAGGGGATGCTCAAAATCTGACCTGTATCTTGGTGCAGACTTCTGGGAAAATCAGTAGGACACTCACACAAGCAGGAAATTACATTTATAGGGTTGCTCTGTACACCATCTGTGTACAGTAGAAATCCTAGAGGAACAAAGCACAGCACAGTGGCTAAATGGTGTTAGCACTTCCGCCTGGCAGTACTAGTGTCGTTAGTTCGAATCCCAACCACAGCACCACCTGCCTGGGGTTTGCATGTTGTGCCTGTGTGGGTTTCCTCCAGGTACTCCAGTTTCCTCCCACACTCCAAAGACATGCTGGTAAGTGAATTGGCTCCTGTCTAAATGTGCCCTAGTATGTGTATGTATGGATGTGAGATAGGGAGCTTAGATTGTGTGCCCCTTGAGGGTTAGGGACTGATGTGAATGTACAATACGGTATATATGTAAAGCACCATGTAAATTGACGGCGCTGTAAAAGTACCTGAAATAATAATAACCCTCTGCTAATTACCCTTTCCAGCAAACGTTGCAATAAAAAGTAGGGATTTTTAGTTCACACATATTGCAATACATGTTTAATCCAGCTAACTGAGTCAAAGTAATCACTCTATGGCCAGTCCTACTCTGCTCTGCCAACTCAGATGCTACTGTGGACACAATGCCAACCTGGGGCAAATAGACACAAAGTGGGGGAGAGCTACTAGGTTTAGGTCTGGCTACTGACCTACTATGTAACACAAACAAGATGTACCTGTGCTTAAAGTGTTACTAAATCCCTGACCCTGCATTCACTATATCTGGTCTCCCACAGTACACAGAACATGGAAATTCAATTATTTTAGTAAATATAAACTGCTAAATACCTTTTCTCATCACAAGTTAGAGCAGTCTTGTGACTTATATCAGTGTCCCGCAGAGCACTGGTTAAAGCTTGTAGGAGGAGTTTTCATTCTCCTCTCACTATCCTATGAGATTGCATAACCCCCGACCCTTTGTCTGGACAGTGCTGATTGGCCCTGTGCTGATCACATGCAATCCCCCAAGAAAAAGAAAAAACTCTCTAGCAATACACACTAAACTGAACATGTACAGAGTGTCCCTAAGGCTGTGTTCTATTTGGAGATGAAATGGGGAATGTAGAAGAAGGGGAGGATCAGAAAAGACAGGATCACACATCCTTTTTACAGAATGCAGAGTATTAGCCCCTTAAGTTCCACAGTGAGTATAACAAGCATGCTTTACGTCATATACAGACTGATTTTATTGTTGTGGGTTTAGTAGCACTTTAAGGATTGGTAAACTGCCGTATACTGTATAAATGTTTTGTTTTTTGGGAATAATACTGTTTTAGGATTATTTATTTTTTTAACTGCTTCCACCCTGCCTATTGTTAAAGCTTGTGGGAGGAATTTTATTTCAACTCTAGGAGGATACAGAACCCCTGACCTCTGTCTGGACAGTGCTGATTGGCCCTGTGATGATCACATGCACTCTCCCAAGAAAAAAAAAATCTCTAGCAATACATACCAAACTGAGCATGTGCAGAGTGATTCCACACGACATGTCTTATCAGGAGATAAGAGGTGGACACTGGAAGAAGGGGAAGTCCAGATCAAACAGCCTTTTTACACGTTGAAGAGGTTTAACCCCTTAGGTTCCACAGTGAATATATCAAGTATGCTTTTCTGCATATACAAACGTACATATTGGTCAGCACACCACGAATCTCGATATGGTCCAAAAAGGTTTATATTCCAAAAAGATCGCATCACAAAGAAAAGTGCAACATTTCAGAGCCGCGCAGGACCCCTTCGTCAGGCATGTGATGATATATGATATATTACTGCATATACAGACTGCATATAGTAACACTTTAAATCCCAATAGCTTGGACATGCAGTTAACTATCAGGTGCTAAAAGGGTGTAGCCACATATTGACACTAGAAATCCCAGAAGAACACCATACGTGTACAGGACGCCTCCAGCTTGTCATATTGCATTGAATTTTACAGAAAATGACAGCGCTGCAGATTGAAAAGGAAAGGTCATGTTTAGTAACATTAAATTACAAAATGACTTGTGTCACAAATGTATGTGCTATATTATTATTATTGTTTTCTATTTGCTTTTTTTTCCCCACAAAAGTGGAGTTACCCTTTAAGGCCTCCTATATTTACTATGTCAGATGTTTTAACGGTGCAGCAATACCAAAAAAGTAAAACCTCAGTTTTGGGTTGACAGACGCTTTAATAACCAGAAAAAATTTCTTAAATACATGTGATAATATGATCAAAACTTATTATATTGTGCCAAATGCAACTTAGGTGTAAAGGAGCTACCACTGTATGTAAAACAAAAAACCTGTAGAAGTAAAACACCAAAATATTACAGTGTTTAAAGTGGCGCTGAATAAATAACCTAAAATAAAATACAATAATAAAAAAATATTGTGAATACCCATAAACTTAATAGTGACAACCAGGGGAGGACTGACTATTTGGAAACTCGGGCACTGCCCGAAGGCCTGGGGTCAGTAGGTGGCCCCATGAGATGCCCCTGGTACCTTTTTCATAGGCTTTTTTGAGTTTGGGCAAGGACATAGGGGCCCCATGATCCCCTATTTCCCGGGGGCCCCATGAGTTGTCAGTCCGCCCCTGGTGACAACACAAACTTATGAATAGTCCGTGATTACTGTAACAAAAGGGCGTGATGGTGCTGCGGCCGGAAGTAAAGTGGACCGTGACCAGAAAAGACGCAATGGCATCTGTTACCAACAAACCGGCGGTGGTGCGAGCACCTGGTCTATGCTCACATCAGGATTATCAAAGGATATATTGTTCGTGCTTGTTTTATTGATTTTTTGTGTGAGTAAGGTCCAATCACTTTATTAAAGGATCTGTTTGTTCATACTACACCATTGGAGCGTTTTTTGTTTGTTTTACAATTTGGATGCAGTGGAATCTTTATCTCAAGTGATCTACAATCCATCTATAAATGGGAAATATGTCCCAGGCAGGGGCGGACTGACCATTTGGAAACTCGGGCAGTGCCCAAGGGCCTAGGGTCAGTAGGGGGCCCCATGAGATGCCCCTGGTACCTTTTTTCATAGGCTTTTTTGAGTTTTGGCAAGGGCACAGGGGCCTCATGATCCCCTATTGCCCAGGGGCCCCATGAGTTGTCAGTCCGCCTCTGGTCCCAGGAAGCTTGTTGGCCAACCACGAGAGTGGAAGGCAAATATTTGTGGTGAGTTTACATCAGGGGCGGACTGACAACTCATGGGGCCCCCGGGCAATAGGGGATCATGGGGCCCCTGTGTCCTTGCCCAAACTCAAAAAAGCCTATGAAAAAGGTAACAGGGGCATCTCATGGGGCCCCCTACTGACCCCGGGCCCTCGGGCAGTGCCCAAGTTTCCAAATGGTCAGTCCGCCCCTGGTTTACATCCATGTGGGGGAATCCTATGAAGCACTTTGTTTTTTGTCTGCTGCATATGGTGAAATAGAAGATTTAATTTTATGGACTTTGGATCACTTTACTCTACTTTTTCATGGACTGTCCACTTTATTTTATTTTTATTGTTTTTTGTTACAGTAATCACAGACTATTCATAAGTTTGTGTTGTCACTATTAAGTTTATGGGTATTCACAATATATTTTTTTATTAATGTATTTTTATTATAGATTATTTATTCAGCGCCACTTTAAACTCTGTAATATTTTGGTGTTTTACTTTTACAGACCCTTTATTAAGATGATGCCTATCTGGTCATTTTTGGTTGAAGATTTCCTTTAAGAGGTCAGCATCTACACGATCCTTTGCAAAGGATCGGCACAAAGCATTTGACGTAGCACTACCTAGAAAGAATTCACGCCGTTCCGCTTGCACTGAGCTTATTTGCTACACATCTCACCCCCTCCGCCAGCCAGGATTATCAACCTATTCCATTCATCCAATTCATTTCATATTTATCTCATTCCATTTCAAAGCCTGCTGAGGGCCAGCCATCGGGGCAGGAAAAAGATGAAGGTCAGAACTCAGAAGTGGTTTACTTGGTTTCAAAAGACTTCTTACAGATAGTTGAGAGCGGAGAGCTTTGACAACTTTTTTTTTTGTAACTGGCTATCAAAGCATACGTAATGTAGCTTTTTCCTATTTTTATTTTAAAATTATTCACAGTTTGACACACAGGAATTATCCAGCTCACCACTGGGCTATATTTCAGAATTAGCATACATGGGAACAAGTGGTAAAGTCTCTTTCAAGAAAATTAATTCCTCGTCTGAGGTGGTAACAGCTGCGATCTGTGTGGTAACTGTGCATCTGTGCTAAACATCCATTAAAACTGGAAAGCAGTGGAAAAATACACTCATAAGCAGATTAGCACTTAACCCTTTCAAGTTCCTTCAAGGGTTTGTCACGCACTGTATGAAAATTAGACTAAACCTATGTTCCCGTCAAAAAGATTTTCAAGGGAGTTTTTTTTTTAAGTAATAGAATTTTATTTCAGATTTTAGAGATCACTATTTATTTAAAGGAAAAGTTTACTGCATTTTTAAGTGAGAATATTTATTGAGTAATTATTGAAAATTTTACATTAAAGTGATATTAAAACCAAAAATAAAAACATAGTATTTTTTGTAGCTTACCGATCCTTACACAGGGTAGCTGAATTTGTTTGCTTTTTTTGTAGGCTTTTTTTTTCCTTAATTTTCAGCAATTTAATCTGCCAGTAAGTCTAAATTATACCCAAAATGAGAAAATAGAAAAATTTCAAATATCAACACAATAAAATAAAAGAGAGGAGTAAATAATATCAGACAATATATTGATTACAGTGACTGTATCTCAGTTTTTTCCTATTTTATTTTAAATTGTATTAGTGATATTTATACGAGGGGCATTCAAGTCAACCTGGGACTTTTGAGTTTATAAATTAAAAGAACAAATTTCAAAGAGTGGAAACTGCATTTATTTTTCTACATTTATACACTTATCCCAGCATTTAACTAATGCCTGGAAATCTTCAGGATAGAAAGATTTGTCAGTACGCCTGAACCATCCTAAGATCAAATAAGTCATCAGTGCCTGAGGAATTTTAAAAGAAATTCCCTGCTGCTGGATAGTTTGTATATACTCCAAAAAATATAAATGTGATAATATAATCATGATAATTATCAACACCAAGGATGGACTGACCATTTGGAAACGAGGGCCTGGGGTCAGTAGGGGGCCCCATGAGATGCCCCTAGTACCTTTTTCATAGGCTTTTTTGAGTTTGGGCAAGGACACAGGGGCCACATGATCCCCTATTGCCCGTGGGCCCCATGAGTTGTCTGTCCGCCCCTGATCAACACCTATTATATCGCGCCAAATGTAATTTATATATGAAAACAGCTGCCACTATATATAAACCATAAATAAAATAATGTAAACATAAAACACCCAAATCACATAGTGTTTTTAGTAGCGCTAAATAAATGATGATAACTAATGAAATGTGCAATGAATACCAAAAAATTATTGGTGACAACACAAAAAAACAAATAAACTGTACGTGATTGATGTAACAAAAATCAATTCAAATTAAAGGTGATTAACCTCCCTAGCGGTATGATTATTTCAGATTTTTGGTGCTGAAAGCGGTACCATTATTTTGCATGGAAATATGTAGTTTTTTTATTGTAGGCTGTAATATTTAGGAATAACTCACTGAAATCTGTCCGAACAAGAGTCTAGTAAACATCCCGGGTATGATAAAATTTTAAACACAAAATCATAAATTATAATTTAATAAATAATCATAAAAAATAATAATATAATAATAATACATTTAATTCAATAATATAATCAAACCAAAAACACTGAAATTTGAAATATAGCGCCAAGTTCGCACATCACTGAGCAAAGTCGCAAAATTGTTTTCAGTGTCTGATGACGAATTTCCCCCACGAATCATTATCACTCAATTCTGCAAGTGGTTCTGATTTACTATCACTGTTCTCTAGCTGGTCTAAAACCGCTTTTGACCTAAAGGGACGCTTTTTGGATGCCATGGACTTTTCTAAGTTTCCAGGCAGAAAGAACAGTCAAAATGCAGGTAGGGAACAGGACAAAGCACTCGGGACAAAATGTATGTGAAATGGGTTGAAACAGCAATGTTTTACTATGTAAAATTCGTTTTGAAAAAAATGACATTTTTTAAAAGTTTTCAAATTTCCCACCGCCGACGGCGGCGCCTGTACGTCCCGACGTCACAGGGACTGGAACACAGAAGCCGGATGCAGGGACTTCCTATGTAGCGCCGCATGGTAAGCCCGAGTGTAGCTCGGGGTTACCGCTTTTGGTACTGACATTTTACCCCGAGCTACACTCGGGAATACCGCTAGGGAGGTTAAAAGTCAATGAAAATGCATAATAAAGTGATCCAAAGTCCATAAAATCTATTCTTCTCCTTCACCATGTGCAATAGTCTGACAACCAAGTGCTTCATAGGAATCCCCCAGATGGATGTAAACTCACCACAAATATTTGCCTTCTACTCTCATTTTTGGCAAAAAGGCTTCCTGGGATACTTTTCCCATTTAAAGATGACTTATAAATTGTGTGAGACAAAGATTCCACTGCACCCAGATTCCAATTTACTCATAGGGGTGCGACGGTGCGGCGACCGGAAGTGACATGTACTGTGACCGGAAGTGACACAATGGCATCAGTTACCTTCAAACCAGAGGTGGTGAGAGCACCTGGTCTATGTTCACTTCAGGCTTATCAATGGATATAGAATTTAGGAGTATTTTATCAGTTTGTTTGTGAGTGAGGTCCATTCATTTAATTAAAGGATCTGGTTGTTCATACTACACCATTGGAGCATTTTTTGTTTGTTTTACATGGTCTATCTGGATGAAGAAGAATCTTTATCTCATGCAATCTATAAGTTATCTTTAAATGGGAAAAGTATCCCAGGAAGCCTTTTTGCCAACCATGAGAGCGGAAGGCAAATATTTGTGGTGAGTTTACATTCATCTGGGGGATTCCTATGAAGCACTTGGTTGTCAGTCTATTGCAGACAGTGAAGGAGAAGAATTGATTTTATGGACTTTGGATCACTTTATTATGTGTTTTCATTGACTTTTAATCACATTTAATTTGAATAGATTTTTTCACATCAATCACAGACAGTTTATTAGTTTTTTTTTGTTGTCACCAATAATTTTTTGGTATTCATTGCACATTTTATTACTTATCATCATTTATTTAGCGCTACTAAAAACACTATATGATTTGGGTGTTTTACTTTTACATTAGTTTGTATATACTACCCCCCTGGGTAGGCAAGATCTATATTATATTATTGCTGGGTAACCAGTACTTCTAGGACAACCTGCTTTACTTCGTCATGATTGTGTTCACCGTTCCCACAGAAAGATTTGTCTCCTGTGCAATTTCAAGCCAGGATATACATTGATTATCCAGGATCAGATGTTCCATTCACCGAATGTTCACGGGAATGACTGCCGCGGGCTGGGAACCACCATGGCAGGGATCATCACTGATGTATGGTCATCTTTGAAACATTTACACCATACATTGATTACTAACATTTATAGGTAAAGTTGATCCAGGGAATATCCGATTGCCTCTGGGGGGATCAGGAAGGAATTTTTTCCCCTGAAGGAGCACATTTGATTATGCTTTGCTAGGTTTTTTACCTTCCTCTGAAACAATTGTTGGTGTAGGATTATATTTATTTTTTTTTATGGTTGAACTGGATGGACTTTTGTCTTTTTTCAGCCAGACTAACAATGTAACTATCAACTTACAAGCTGACCTCAATGCACTGTTTAATTCAAATGTTTTACTGTGGCTGCATCTTATCACCGTACTGTGCTTGAAGTCATGTGTAGATATCCGTAGGTTTTACACCTTCGTTCACAAGAAACTTTATCACCATACGCCATTCTCTGCACGCACTAACATTGTTGTCTGCCATCTTGATTAATGGTCTCTGGACTAGCCCGCGACATGTGCTCCGCCTATCAGTAAGAAAACACACTTGCCACTTACTACTGCATAGTACCACCACTCTAGCATCCTTTTTTATACCTGTAAAATTAAAAGTTCTGGTTTGACTTAAATGCCCCTTCTGTATAAATTTATATATAATTACATTAATACTATTTTATAAAATTGACTTTTAAGCACCTGCTATTTATATGCATTTGGGTACCTAAAACGTCTGATATTCCCTCTTGTTGCAAAAATAATTTCTCTATATCTTGGATGCATTGCCCTATCACATTAGCCCATACTTTTCTCCTCTGATTCCTTTGCTAGCCAATGTGTTACAATAGTAACACATTTAAACAAATCTGAAATAACAAAACAAAATTCATCCAAAATTTGAATCGATTTGAATTTTAAAACACATTTGAAAGCAAATTCAAATTCGAAAACCAATTGAAATTTGAAAACAAGTAGAGAATAAATTAGAAGAGAAAATAAAGAAATAGAATAGAATAGAAAATCAAAAGAATAAAATAGCAAATAATAGAATCAATTAGAATAGAATAGAAAGTGAAAGAATAGAAAAGAATAGAAAATCAAAAGAATAAAATAGAAAATAATAGAATCAATTAGAATAGAATAGAAAGTGAAAGAATAGAATAGAAAAGAATAGAAAAGATTTGAATAGCGAATCACAGAATAGAATAGCATAGTATAGAAAAACAATATAATAGAATAAAATAGAAAGAAAATACTGCCTTCCGAAATTCGAATTTTAAATAGAATGAATATGAATTTGAACAGAATACTTTAGAATAGAAAATAAAATAGTGGAAAAGAATAGAATAGATTAGAAAAGACTAAAACACTTTACAGAAAATTGTGAGCTGCGCTATTGTGACGTGAGTAGTGATCAACAAAGGCGGAAATTTCCAATATGGTCACGCAACTCTTCATATAACCCATATAGCATCAAAAACACAAATGGATTGTGGATGATGGATTGTAACTTTAGAATTATAATCAAATCCGTTAGAATTGTTTTCAAATCCGTTACAATTGCTTTCGAATTTTCAAATTTGGTTGAATTCGAATAAACAAAATTAATTCCCCGAAAAACGAATTGAACAAATTTAACTAATTACAGAAAACAAAATTATTAAAATAACAAAACAAAGCAAAATTATTTTTTTCATTTTGCACATGTCTAGTGCGAGAGCACTGAAAGCTAAAAATTGGCCTGGGCAGGAAAGGGGGGGGAAAGTATGCAGTATTAACCCCCCTGGCGGTATTCCCGAGTGCAGTTTCAGTACCAAAAGCGGTAACCCTGAGCTACACTCGGGCTTACCATGCGGCGCTGCATAGGGATTCCTTGCAGAGCTTACCTTGTCCTTCGCTCCCGCGATGTGTCCCCTGCAGCGTCCCCGGCCATCTCCTCCGGCCAATGCTGGCATCTGGCTTCCGTGTTCCGGTCCCTGTGACGTCGGGACGTACGGGCGCCGAAACCGGCGGCAAATTTGAAAATTAAACAAAAATGAAATTTTTTTAAAAACAAATATTTCATAGCAAAACATTCCTGTATCAAAGCATTTCACATACATTTTGTCCCGAGTGCTTTGTCCTGTGCCCTACCTGCATTTTGACTGTTCTTTCTGCCTGGAAACTTAGAAAAGTCCATGGCATCCAAAAAGCGTCCCTTTAGGTCAAAATTGGTTTTAGACCGGCTAGAGAACAGCGATAGTAAATCAGAACCACTTGCAGAATTGAGTGATAATGATTTGTGGGGAAATTTGTCATCAGACACTGAAAACGATTTTGCGACTTTGCTCAGTGATGTGCGAACTTGGCACTATATTTCAAATTTCAGTGTTTTTGGTTTGATTATATTATTGAATTAAATGTATTATTATTATATTAATTTTTTTTATGAGCATTTATTAAGTAAGTAATTACTAAGAATTGCAGGCCTACAATACATAACACCAAATTTCCATGCAAAAAAATGGTACCGCTTTTGGTACAAAATTCCTGACATAATCATACCACCAGGGAGGTTAAAGTGGTTAAGTGGATCTTTTAGCATCCCTAGCATTGTCATGTACTAAGAATTCCATCTTTAGTGAGATACTAGAAAACAGTATCACACATCTAAAGGGATGGCGAAGGAACTGCAACATTTCTTGTTACAACTCTGGGATTGGTCATAAGATTAAAGCAGGCTGACACTCCCGCAGGAGCCACTGTTCCTTTGTTAACTGCCTTCAAGACATGATGGTACCATATGGAAACTATAAATACTGTATGTTGGGGGAATGAATTGAGAAAGACTGCATAAGCAGTTATTGGACAGCTTGACATGGGACGCAAACATCACAGATCACTCTACCTATCTCCTGCTGATATATTATTTTCTACATTATTTAAGAATGTAATGAAATTTACACCTCCTGGAAAAAAAAATGAAAATGGATTATACAGCAAATGTTTTCTGATCCAACAGTGACAGCCATTGTTTTGCATTTAATATATCAGAAAGCCATATACTTAAAAAAAGAAGCTTTTAAACCTGGAAGTGTCTACAGTTTTTATTACTGATATATTATTTCAAGATGCTCAGCTCCAGGGACAAGGCAGATTAGGTTTGTGTCAGAAAACACCTTTGAACGCCTCTGAATGAAGTTTCATCATCCTGGGAGTCTGATATATTTAACATAACCAAGACCATTAATCAGATTTGCCTGCTTGTTGTGTTACATGTACTGTGCAGATCCTGTAAACCAGTTATGTAGTAGAGAGAATAGATATGCCTCTAGATACTCTAAAGTTTGGATGTCTAACAGGAATTTATCAACACAATGCAAAGGCAAAATTTTAGCTTTAGAGTAGTTGGACTATTTTGTCAGGTTTTTAATATGTATCAAAAGTTTTCTGGCACTGACACCTCACTGTCTGTATTCTAAAAAGCATCCCACTGAATTTTTTTTGTTTTTTTTTTGCTTGAAAAAGATGTCTTCCAAATCTCCCGGCCATTTTTGGACTTTAGGTTTTAATTACTAGAGTATAATGTCAATCTGTGCTAAAGGACTTAGGGCCCTATTATTCTCACGTGAAGCTAAACAAATCAACGTGAAATTTCACAGTTCATGATACTCCATCAATCCCACAGGTATTGGATGGACCTTGCTGCCCACTTCAGATAGGGGGGAACCTTACATAGAGCTATAACAAAAATAAAGAGAAGGCGCAGCAGCCTTGTGCATTACCCAAATACACTTTATTGAATAAAAGAAGAATTCCAAGATACTCACAAAGGTAAGTATAAACAGGTACATCAGTAGATCCAATATCCAATCCGATGACAATAATCCAGCAATGCCCGAAGGCTAGGAGTGAGGCTTACGTGTCTCACGGGCTAAGCCTTCTTCATCAGAGTTTGGCTCTGATGAAGAAGGCTTTGCCCTTGAAACTAATGCCAAAAGGTTGCAGATATGCAAAAATGAATCCGATGACAATAATCCAGCAAAGCCCGAAGGCTAGGAGTGAGGCTTACACATTTCAAGGGCTAAGCCCTCTTCATCAGAGTTTGGTTCTGATGAAGAGGGCTGTGCCCTTGAAACTAATGCCAGCAGGTTGCAGATATGCAAAAATGATAGTCCTGACTTGTTTTGTGCAGTGGCAGCAGGAGCAACGGCTGGTGTGCTAACCTCCTAAGCCCTGTATCATGCCTCATGAGGCTGGTACCATCTCAGCAAGAGGCCAGAAAACATCTAGATTTTTTGCTTTTTGCTTTTCTTTTTCCTTTATACAAAAAAAATTGGATTCAGAGAAAATTATATTTTTTAGCATTCAGGTAATGGAAGTAAAACAGAAAGGCACAGGAGAGGGTTAAAATCCAAACAATTTATTAAATAATTAAGAGCAATATCCACATACATAGTAAGTATCCAGAGGTAAGCACGGGACCACAGTGTAACAGTGGCAGAGAACTAGGTGGAGGATGATAGGCGGCTGGAAAGGGTGCTGTCAGCCTGAACCCGGCACTTGGTACGCTGGACCCTGCCAGCTGTCAAAGCACAGTGTCCACAGCAGTGCATCACACACATGGATAGGTGAATGGCATGACAGGCAACACGTTTCAAGGGACACACTTCCTTTCTCAAGCCTCTGGTTACCACTGTTTTCCTGACATATATGGTGTTTGTGTCTATCTGAATTGATTTGCCTGGAAGTTACTCACAAAGTTTGTTATTTTTAATACAATGGACTACACTTCCAGTCATGCTGATATAATTATGTTAGCTACTTTTATTATTATTTATTATTATTTACTTAGCTTTCAGGTCACTGGTCTTAGTATTGTTTTTCTTTATGATGTGGAGTCATAGTCCTAATGCAGGTGTCACATACCTGGTAGTGAGCCTAACGTGCAGAGGAAGGTCTCTCATACAGCCCAGGCTCTTGGGTCACCGATAGTGGAACAGTAACCAGGTTTAAGTGCTGTGATCAGTGGCTTAAGTGCTGTGATCACCCCTGCCCACTCTCCCGAGAGAGCCTTCCACTACCATTGCCCCCATACACCGGCCACTCCCCTTCCAGCGATAGAGAGAAATACACTCACCTTCACAGCTCTTGGCATCCCCAGGAATGAGAGTCAAGCAGCCCGCAGCCTCTCTCAGATCCCACCTGATCCCCAAGCTGCATGTGTCCCCTCTTCCATCCCTTGCCTTGTTTGCCTTGTGGTAAATACGTCCCTGGCTGTGATCAGTCCAGTAGTCTGTGTAGGTAGTAGCTATCATTTCACTGAAAGCATGCCAGGAACAGAGCAGCTGGTGGTAGGCAGATGTCTCAGCAGGGCAGGCTGGTAGCAGATAGAGGGCACAACAGGCAGGCTGATAGCAAACAGCTGGCAGCAGGTGGACATCACTGCAGGCAGGCCTGCAGTACACAGGCTAACAGCAAATACATGGCACAGCAGGCAGGCTGATAGCAGACAACTAGCAGCAGGCAGATGCCACAGCAGGCAGGCTGGAAGTGTAAAGGCTGGCAACAGGCAGACATTTAAAATGAAAGTTTACTGGACTACAGAGCTGGAGCAGGCTGGATGAACAGGATTCAGGGTCAGGCAAACCGGGTCGGCAACAGACCAGCAGATTGGGCATAAACAGAAGGCAGGAGAGGAGTCAGGTCATAGGCCAATGTCAGCAATGGTGGAGGCAGATCAAGCAGAGACAGTAAGCTGAGACAGAATCCGGAGAATAAGTGTAGGTCAGGGCAGGCAGCAGACAAGCGTAGTCAGGAGCAAGCCGGGTCGAGATCAGAGGTCCGGCACTGGAATCAGGATAAACACACACAGAAGCTGCAGACCAAACAGCAATTAGCAAGTGCAGTAGTCCATTTGGTGCCAGTCTTGGTAAAAGGGCACGCACCCATATGTGGGAGTGCATGTGCTCGTCTTTGCTTATTCTTGTGAACATCTGCCAAGTGCTGGTCTGAGCATGTGCATTCTTATGCACCGGGAAACTTTATCTGCTCTATCAGCAAGCCTTTCCTGACAGCAGGCATCCAGTGGTCCACTAATCTGTTCAGTTCCAGAGCACTCCAGATTCTCAAAACCCAGCGTACCCTATTCTGAAAATATAGTCTTCCTTCTAAGAAAAGTGTTTGTCCTCACCAACTATCAACTCCTTTCTCATTGAAGAGCTAATCTTGAGGTGTGGCAGGTAGGGGAGGTCAGGACAAGTATCAGCTTCTGGCAAACAGTCAGTAAGTGCTTATTAGAGGACCCTAGGATTAGTGGATCCCGAGACTGCTCTGGACCCTAACTTAAGGAGGAACTTCAAACAGTAAAGGTCAAAAGCTATAAGTAGTGTAGCTGCTGACATTTCAAAACAGATATTGCCAGACCATACAGACCACACAGGTGTTCAGTGCTGTCATTGTACAACCTAAAAACTTCAGCGCTATCCTCAGTCCTATGCCACCATTCCTGATCAGTCACAACCAGCTCCCCAGCATGCACACATGAGATGCATGCCTTGGAGGAGGCTGTCCTAAAGCCTCCTAGGATGTGTGACATTTCCCAGGAGGCTAGGCAAGGAATAGGGAAGTGGGAGCAAGGACCCTATAGAAAATGTACTTGCTACCCCCTAAAAAAAAAATTTGTTTCCAAATGCGGTAAAAGGAGGGCCTGGATAGTACAATATACTAAAGGAGAATGAAGATTTGGTTCATAGACAGATATGGGCAGCACAGTGGCTAAATGGTTAGCACTTCCGCCTAACAGTACTAGGGTTGTTGGTTCAAATCCCAGCCACGGCACCACCTGCCTGGAGTTTGCATGTTCTCCCTGTGCCTGTGTGGGTTTCCTCCGGGTACTCCAGTTTTCTCCCACACTCCCAAGACATGCTGATAGGTTAATTGGATCCTGTCTAAATTGTCCCTAGTATGTGTATGTATGAATGTAAGTTAGGGACATTAGATTGTACACCCCTTGAGGGTTAGGGACTGATGTAAACATACAACATATATGTAAAGCGCTGTGTAAATTGATGGCACTATATAAGTATATGAAATAAATAAATAGACAGGCCACTTCATCAGAGCTCTGATGTAGAGGGCATGACCCTTGAAACACATTATTATTATTATTATACAGTATTTATATAGCGCCAACAGTTCGCTCAGCGCTGAACATTACAATGGGAGACAATACACGAGACAGTACAATAACAATAGAATGTGATACACGATGGGTTCCAAGCCCCTGCTCCTTGGAGCTTACAATCTAGGTGGAGAAGCTCCACCCCTGTGGATGGACATGGTCACTGATTTGGGACTGGTCTGGATTGTGTTACATGCACTCTATCCTGTACTTTTTGAGCACATTGGAATTGTTTTTATTTTTTAATAAAAGGTCTTATGATAATGCACTAGGCCAGTGTGTCTCCTGCATTTTGCTTTTGTTTCAGTTTGGCTCTCTAAGATTTGAAGTAGGCAAGGCCAAGAGGTGCCTGGGCTCCCTGTGGTGCTTGTCTTATATTGGCTTCTACAGAGAAGAGGAGCTGTTCCTGGGCCAATATTTGGGTCTGTAGCATTGAGGGTCTATTCACCTGTAGCATTGACAGGAGCCTTGCTGCCTCCACAAAGACACTGATACTGCAGAAGGAAGGAACACACAGTAAGTTTAAGCAGACCTAGATATTAAAAGGCAGTATGTGTGAGGACAATTCCACCCCCTGAGATTTTTTTTTCTTGCTCAGGTGTGAAAACATGCATGCTTGGATGACCCAGGTGTGCATGTTTATGTCTACAGAGGTGGGAGGGGAAGTGTGTCAAGGCAGCTCCTACATTGGTCTAAACCAGTGGTATCCAAACTGCCCAGGGGCCGCATGCGGCCCTGTGCTTGCTTTTATCTGGCCCTTGGGGCACTGTTTAATCTACTGAAACCAATGAATTCCTCCCAATGACACCAACAATGG
The DNA here is from genome assembly GCF_062004578.1 of Staurois parvus. Taxonomy (NCBI): domain Eukaryota; kingdom Metazoa; phylum Chordata; class Amphibia; order Anura; family Ranidae; genus Staurois; species Staurois parvus. Next base: position 6,925,545 of record NW_028318294.1, on the reverse strand, counting down.
GGCACAATTCCCACCAATCACACCAACGATGGGGCACAGTCCGTCCCACTGATACCAAGAATGGGGCCCAAAGACACCAATGATGGGTCACAATTTCTCCCAATGACACCATTGAAGGGGCACAATTCCTCTTGCTAACACCAAAAATGGGGCATTGTGTACTCCCACTGATGCCAGGACATTTGCCCCCTTAAAGTCTGTAAGACAGTAAACTGGCTCTTTGCTTAGAAAGTTTGGAGACTCCTGATCTAAGCAATAGCAATCGACCAAAATGTTTAGTAAATGAGGTAAAGCTTCACTTTGCAAGAAATACCCAATCACATGCAAGGAAAATAAAAAAAACAAAACATTTTTGCATTTTGATTGGTTGATGGAAGTCAGCAGAGCTTCTGCTCATTTACCAAGTTCTGGCGCAACTGCGCTTGCAGAATGCAACTGCACTTTTGCAAAGTGAACAGTCTATCTGTCTTTAGTAAATCAGCTCCATTGTGATGAAAGTCATTAGTGTCATCATTGGATTGGCCAGCTCACCCCTTGACCATCTCAGGTCTATTCTTTTGTTTCCATTTTTCAGAACGGCTTCTCTAGAAACCAATGCCATACTGTACATATTTCATTGCTTTATTTTTTTAACAAACACATAATCTATGTTTCTTTAGTGTTTTATTTGGCTGCATACTCCGTGGCAGAGACAGTGAAAGTACGAAGACAGATAATGCTCTGACACAGCAAAATAAATATTTTGTTAACGTTTTAATAAATTCCACATGACTAGTGCATTTACTCTTTGCCAAAGATGTATTGTCTGCATAGAACTGCTTTTTCTTGCTTAAACTACTCAAATTCAAACAGATTTTCAATAACTTGTTGTCAGAGGTTGCAAATCTTCACACAATTTTGCTGATTTAGGCTTAAAAAATTATTGCCAGCATCTCACAGCTATTTGCTTCAATAAATAGAGCCAGTGGCAGCCCTTGAAGCACCGGTGATGTTAAACCTTTGTTCCAGTGATAATGATCTTGCCTTGGATACCTATTGTGCTGCTAAGAGCTGAAAATCCTCAGCCTCAGAATCATATCTGTCAAATATAAGGATGGTAATCGACAGAGATTTTAGTGCAGAGGAGTATTGGCTGTGTAATTCTGAGAGGATGAGCAATATTGTGGACAGGTGAGTGATCAGTTATTGTCAGGTAAGTTAAATCTTATCAAAATCTAGGAGCAAGAATTCAGCTCTGATCTGATATATGCAGTTCTCACCTATACAGACCAGACCCCCTACCCACCATGACCACCAAATATTACGTTTCCGCAAATTTTTCAACCATATATGTAGGATTTTGTTTCTCATCCTTACAGCTGTATCCTATACAGTTACCCCACACGGCTTCAACCGCAGGCATATATACAGTTCTCAGTGCCCCCACAACAGGTATATTGCATCACCCAACAGAACATCCTTATATACTGCACATCCCATCACAGCAGTCATATATACAGTAGCCCATTACACACACACACTAGCCATGTGTACTGTTATTTTATCCACAGCAGTCACATATCTACTGTTCTCTGCCTCCACAGCCATAATTACAGACCCCCCCCCCAATCAATCATGTATACTTCTTAACTTTTATTGTACTTAATTTCCCCCTTCTACAAGGCACCCATATACAGTTAAACTCCTTTCCAAGAACAGCCATATATACAATATCCCACCTCAGTAGTCATAAATATCCACTCAAGAAATAAAAACAAATACCTAAATAATGGCTTTTTTTTTGGGGGGGGGGATCATGGTACCCTGCCTCTTGGGTTTTTACGGGGTGCCTCACCCGTTCCACCCTTTTTTTCATCCTTCCCTGCCCTTCTCATTTTTTTTTTTTAACAAACACATAATCTATGTTTCTTTAGTGTTTTATTTGGCTGCATACTTTGTGGCAGAGACAGTGAAATTACAAAGACAGATAATACTTTTTCCCCCTTCCCTGCCCTTCTCTTCCCCTCCCCCCGGGTGTTTTAGGCCAATCCTCCAGATCTGTATAGTGGGATATTTACTATTATTTATTTAATTTAGATCAATTGTATTCATTTTTATTATTGTCATTGTTCTAGAATTTTGATGTATAGATTGTCCCCTGAAGAAGTGGACTTTGTCCAAGAAATGCATTGGGCCAGCTTCTCATATAGTACTCCTTGAATTTGATGTATCCTATGCTTTATCATGCTTTATGTTTTATCATGCTAAACTGTTGCAACCATTTTAGAGAACGTGATGTAGCATGATTTTTTATATATATATATGAATAAAATAAAATTGAATTTTAGTGTATATTGGTGTGTCTCAAAAGTCCCATTCTATTGTTTTTGCCCTTTTGGTAGTGATATACATAGTTATATCCCCGTCCTACCCCACCAACAGCAGCCATATTGTCGGGTAGGTGCAGCATGGTGCGGCAGCAGTGAACACAGAATCCCGGATTGCAGTAACCGATGTATTGAAGAACTTGCAAACAGTACAACAACCTGGCTGGGGAGATCACTTGACCGAGAACTTATAGTCAATGCAGTGGAAATTCAGCGATATTAGGTCTGAACTGAAGACAGGGCTTGCCAACGGGGAGTGTGAGGCAGCCTGGTCAGTCCAATCCAAAAGGGAGCTTGCTAAAGTGCAGACATAGGCCCTTTGCTTTCCCTACTCCTTTGGAACCTCTCCCTGCCACTAGTGCTATCCCTGACTGATGGGTATGCTCTCCTTCCACTGGACACTTCGCAAAATGCATTCCAAAACCTGGGGGGAAAGGACTTAATAGGACTCTGCGTGATCCAAGATGGTCACCAGGGTCACCTAGATGCAGCGTAGCAAACTGGATTGCTGCTCCAGGGAACCATAGAGAAACCAAGTTTCCCTTGACTTCCCCTCCAGCTGCAGTGCCATTCCTGACACCTACAGTGGAGAAAATAGACTGCACCTGCCTACACTATATACAGTTGTCTCCTCCTTACAGTAGTTATGTATATATTGTTCTTTGACCTTTGCCACCCAAAGCACAAATAGAAGCAGTTTTCTCCTCCTCACATTCCAAATGTCACATTTGCCATCATTGCACTAGTGAGAAATCCTTGATAACATGATTGCTAGAATTTGCAAGGAGAACATTCACCTGCTTTTGTTTGTATCACCAGATTCTTGAGCAAGGTAGTGCTCCCTTTCTGCCTAAGAACCTTGAGAATGTAGGTTGCCAATAAATAGAGTGACACTAACTTGTCAGCTAGTATTTTGAATTAAGATTTAAAGTGTGGTTATGTAGGGGTTGTGTGCTGTGGTGTGCCTTCCCCCTGCATGTGTCACTTCCTTTTCAGAACAGATATATGCAGGAGAAGGTGATACCTCATGATCTTCTAGTCAAAAGGAGTTGAGGGAAAGACCATAGACATGAGATGTAATTGCCTTAAGCGGGACCCTGTCATGGGACAAAAGGACTGAATCTTAAAGTGTTACTAAACCCAGGACCCTGCATTCACTATATCTGGTCTCACACAGAACACGGAAATGCAATTATTTTATTTAATATAAACTGCTAAATACCTTTTCTCATCAGCAGTTAGAGCAATCTTGTGACTTCATCCGTGTCCAGCAGAGCACTGGTTAAAGCTTGTAGGAGTTTTCATTCTTACTGTGCTGACCACATGAACTCTACCAATAAAAAAAAAGAACTCTCTAGCAATACACACAAAACTGAGCATGTGCAGCATGCTCCCAAGGCTCTGTTCTATCAGCAGATGGACTGGGGACTGTAGAAGAAAGGGAGGATCAGAGAAGACAGGATCAAACATCCTTTTAACACAATGCAGAGGATTAACCACTTAAAGCAGAGTTCTACTCAAAAGTCGAAGGTCCACTTATTTGCCTCCTCCCCCCTCCACCGCCATATTTGGCACCTTTTTTGGGGGGAGGGGGAAGCGGATACTTGTTTTTGACAGGTACCCACTCGCACTTCAAGCTCCGTTTGCCGCGGCGAAGTGAGACGGAAGTTCAGCCCCTCCTTCCTCCCGCAGTCTCCTGGGAACTTTCACTGGTCCCAGAAGGCGTCCGAACCAATTAGGAGGCACAGCGCGACTCGCACATGTGCAGTGGGCACCAGGATGTGAAGCCGCAAGCTTTCACAACCTGGTGCCCATAGTTGACATGCCGGTGCCGTAGAGGAGAGAAGGAGAGACGGGACGGCACGGGTGAGTACATCACTGGATTCCAGGACAGGTAAGTTTGTGTTTATTAAAAGTCAGCAGCTACAGTTTTTGTAGCTGCTGACTTTTAATAAACACGAAAACGGCTGGAACTCCACTTTAAGTTCCAGAGTGAGTAAAACAAGCATGCTTTACTGCATGTACAGACTGATTTTACTGTTGTGGGTTTAGTAATACTTTAAATATCCATTCTTTCAAGGACAAATACAACTAAAGGGTATGCACATTTCAGTCATAATCCTACACAGTACAACACTTAAAGAAAAGGAAATTTGGGAAATGTTGTCTGGACCGTATTTCATTCTGTGATTTTGATGAAAACATTGGAAGCTATACGAATAACTACTTGTTTCAGTAAAATATGTTTTGGTTATGAGACAACGTCTGGTCTGATTTACTTGGTGAAGAGAGACAGTGTGCTTCTACAGTGTAAATGTGATCTGAAGAATGAAGAGTAAGCTTTCAGTTTAACCCTTTGTGTTATGAAGTGAGGAGTAATAAGAAGGAGGAGCAGCCAGCTCGGGAGAGGGAACAGTGGTGGCCAGTTACTATGGTTCAGTAGGTGGGGTGGCCTGACATGTGACGCATCCTATAGAGCAAGGGTGTCAAACTGGTGGCCCTCCAGCTGTTGCCAAACTACAAGTCCCACGAGGCATTGCAAGATTGACAGTTACAAGCATGACTTCTAGAGATGAGCGAATTTTTCAAAAATTCGATTCGGCTGATTCGGCGAATTCCAGGAAGAAATTCGATTCGATGCGAATTAATTCGCTACGAAGTTAACTTATAAAAAGGGTTTCTAGGCTTCAGAGAGCCTTTAAATTAGTGCAGAACACTGTACCTTTAATTTAAATGCCCTTGGAGATGAGGAAGGAGAAGGAGAAGGAGAAGGATGAGAAGAAGGAGAAGGATGAGAAGAAGGAGAAGGAGAAGGAGAAGGAGGAGAAGGAGAAGGATGAGAAGAAGGAGAAGGAGAAGGATGAGAAGAAGGAGAAGGAGAAGGATGAGAAGAAGGAGAAGGATGAGAAGAAGGAGAAGGATGAGAAGGAGAAGGATGAGAAGAAGGATGAGAAGAAGGATGAGAAGAAGGAGAAGGAGGAGAAGGAGAAGGATGAGAAGAAGGATGAGAAGAAGGAGAAGGATGAGAAGAAGGATGAGAAGAAGGAGAAGGATGAGAAGAAGGAGAAGGAGAAGGATGAGAAGAAGGAGAAGGATGAGAAGAAGGAGAAGGATGAGAAGAAGGATGAGAAGAAGGAGAAGGATGAGAAGAAGGACAGTTCTGTGACAGTTTCTGTCTATTTCTGACAGTTCTGTGACATTCACTCCATACAGCGGTTTCAACCGCTGTATTGAGGGAATGTCCCAGAACTGTCAGAAATAGTCTATTTCTGACAGTTGTGGGACATTCACTCCATACAGTGGTTTCAACCGCTGTATGGAGGGAATGTCCCAGAACTGTCATAAATAGTCTATTTCTGACAGTTCTGGGACATTCACTCCATACAGCGGTTGAAACATTGTATCTATTTGTTTCCATAAATGGATCCATTTATGGAAACAAATAGATACAATGTTTCAACCGCTGTATGGAGGGAATGTCCCAGAACTGTCAGAAATAGTCTATTTCTGACAGTTGTGGGACATTCACTCCATACAGCGGTTTCAACCGCTGTATGGAGGGAATGTCCCAGAACTGTCAGAAATAGTCTATTTCTGACAGTTGTGGGACATTCACTCCATACAGCAGTTTCAACCGCTGTATGGAGGGAATGTCCCAGAACTGTCAGAAATAGTCTATTTCTGACAGTTCTGGGACATTCACTCCATACAGCGGTTGAAACATTGTATCTATTTGTTTCCATAAATGACATTCTGCAGATACACTTAGAGGAGCTCTGCAGATACACTTTTTGCCGGCTTGGAATTATTCTTATTTTCATCCTACTTCTTCTTCTTCTTCTTCTTCTTCTTCATCCTCATCCTCATCCTCTTCTTCTTCTTCTGAGGATGAGGATGAAGAAGAAGAAGAAGAAGAAGTAGGATGAAAATAAGATTAATTCCAAGCCGGCAAAAAGTGTATGTGCAGAGCTCCTCTAAGTGTATCTGCAGAGCTCCTCTAAGTGTATCTGCAGAATAGAGGAACTCTGCACATACACTTTTTGCCGGCTTGGAATTATTCTTATTTTCATCCTACTTCTTCTTCTTCTTCTTCATCCTCATCCTCTTCTTCTTCTTCTGAGGATGAGGATGAGGATGAAGAAGAAGAAGAAGAAGAAGAAGTAGGATGAAAATAAGATTAATTCCAAGCCGGCAAAAAGTGTATGTGCAGAGCTCCTCTAAGTGTATCTGCAGAGCTCCTCTAAGTGTATCTGCAGAATAGAGGAACTCTGCACATACACTTTTTGCCGGCTTGGAATTATTCTTATTTTCATCCTACTTCTTCTTCTTCTTCTTCATCCTCATCCTCATCCTCTTCTTCTTCTTCTGAGGATGAGGATGAAGAAGTAGAAGAAGAAGAAGTAGGATGAAAATAAGAATTCCAAACCGGCAAAAAGTGTATGTGCAGAGTTCCTCTATTTCTGACAGTTCTCTGACAGCTTCTTCACATGTACAGCGGTTGAAACATCTGTATCCTAAATGGAAACTAATAGATACAATGTTTCAACCGCTGTACATGTGTTCCTTCTGTCAGAGAACTGTCAGAAATAGCGGAGCTCTCTGCAGGGACACTTTTGCCGGCTGATCGGGAAAAATCCGATTCGCGCACCCGAAGTAGGCAAATATTCGGATTCGACGCGAATCGAATTTTTCCTGAAATTCGTATCGAATTCCGGTTCGCCTGGTTCGATTCGCTCATCTCTAATGACTTCCTAAGGTAGAGGCATGATGGGACTTGTAGTTTCACAACAGCTGGAGGACCGCCAATTTGATACCCCTTCTATAGAGCATCTGGATCCCCATCTTAAGGCCCGCTGCAGAACAGAACCCTTTTAGAGACTGGGCCTGGAACCATGGTGTGTGAGGATTTGTAAAGTAATTGTGGTGGTTCCCCTCTATGCCTCTATGCCTTCAGGTTGAACACGGTCAACTCTACAATGTGATAAGAGCTGCTGATAGCTTAGCGCTCATAGCAGTATCTCTCAAAATGCCTCTGTAGTCAGTGCTGGGACAGTTGTTTCTGGCAAGTGTAAAGGATGTTATTCTTCTGTACAGGGGCCCCGTTGAAGTAGTTTGGACATGAGGGAGTGCTGAGCTTCTTATTTAGACCCATTATGAAAAAATGGGAACAGCTTGTATCACATATGTGAACTGTATTTTGGTATATCGCATGGCTGTGGACACTACTATGTCCTTTTTAATTTTTGTATATTACTTAAACTGAATTTAATGGTTTATATAATTTCATTTCATACTTTTGTTGTGTTTATGCTTACCTTATATATGCACTTGTAAAGTCCATTTGCTACAAAAGCATTTTTTTTCATATTGACTGATGCAAATACATGGGGAAGGCATCTGTAAAGTGTAGGCATTTATTTTAACCCCTTGCCTACCTGGCACTTATACCCCCTTCTTTACCAGGCCAATTTACAGCTTTCAGCACTGACAATTGCGCGGTCATGCAATATTGTACCCATATGAAATTTTTATCATTTTTTTCTCACAAATAGAGCTTTCTTTTGGTGGTATTTAATTGCCACTGGGTGCTTTACTTTTTGCGCTATAAACAAAAAAAGTGCAAAAAATTTGAAAAAAAAAAAGTTTTTTTGTTTCTATTATAAATTTTTTCAAACAGGTCATTTTTCTCCTTCACTGATGTGCGTTGATGAGGCAGCACTGATGGGCACTGATAGGCACTAATAGGCGGCACTGATGGGCAATGATAGGCAGCACTGAAGGGCACAGGTGGGCGGAACTTGTGGGTGGCACTGCTGGGCACCGATCATCAGGGCACTGATCATCAGAGCCATGATGATTGGTGCCGATCCCTGCTCTAACAACTGCCGGTTCTTGGCAGTACTTTCCTCATGATCTGACAGTGTGAGGAAAGTGCAGCCGAGAACCGGCAATTGCATTTCCCGGTGATCAGCGTGTCATTGGACACAGCTGATCACGTGGTAAAAGGCCGCTGTGATTGGCCTTTTACCACATCACGTGACCAGCTGGCGCACAGGAGAGCATGTTCTGGGAGGACGTCATATGATGCCCACCCAGAACTGGCCAGCAGCAGTATAGACGTAATTCGGCTATCTGCGGTTGGCAAGTAGTTAAACTACAGTATCTGAGTTCCCAGTGATGGAGTGATGGAACGTACATAGCAATACACAAACAGAGGACAGGTTCACCTAGAGGAAGCCATTTCTTCCAAAAAGGTACAGCAACACAAAAGGAGCTCAAACATTTTTATTTTATTATGTATTACAGGCAGTTATATAGCCCTGTCAATTTACACAGCAATTTACATACAGTATATTTTGTACATTCACATCAGTCCCTGCCCTCAAGGAGCTTACAATCTAAGGTCCCTAACTCACATTGATACATACACATATTAAGACCAGTTTAGACCGGAGCTAATTAACCTACTAGCATGTCTTTGGAGGGTGGGAGAAAACTGGAGTACCCGGAGGAAACCCATGGAGGTACAGGGAGAACATGCAAACTCCAGGCAGGTAGTACTGTGGTTGGGATTCGAACAACAACCTTAGTACTGCTAGGCAGAAGTGCTAATCACTCAAGATCAAAGCAGCTGCCATTGCTGCCTTTTCTGTAAAGCAGAGTACTACAATGCACAGTAGTGCATTCCCATGAATTTTGGTGTACCACATCCATTGGAAAAGTGCATTGGGGTTACCACAGTGTGATGGTGTGAATAGGATCCTAACGTCTATTTCAAGTGCAGTTTTTGCATTGCTTTGCTGCTACATTGTGCTTTACTTCAAGTTTGCTACTGGTGGCTAGTCTACTGTAAATGAAAAGTATGCATCTCCTGAAAACTAGAGTAAAAAATCTGCAGGCTCCATATTGCAAAACCGCAACCTGTGGAACCGCAAAGGTAGAAGTGGCCCCATCAACTACACATTTTCCTTGCTATTTCTGTGGTTTGTCTTCTTATCAAACTGCAGCAGTGGAACTGGGACCTAAATGTTCTCCAATGCTGTACAAATAAATAAATAAGCAGGCAAGGGACAGAAAACTTTGGAGAACTAGACCGGATGACTATGTCAACGGAAGAGACCTTAAGTAAGTTTAATGCTTTGTATTGCCATTGGTATTCAATAGCACCAGATACTCTACCTTGAATAACCACTGATGGCCATTGATTTTGTCTCCGCTCTTCACAGCACAGCAAAATTAATGTGAAAGTCAGGGTCAAATGAGTCCCAGCGGTGTCCTATGCGCTATGCTGAGAAGCACATTTCAAATACTAAAGAAGCTGGCAATCAACTGAGACCCATCATGCATTGTTACAATTAATGGATATGAATTGATGCCACAAGGGAACGCAATTTACCTTTGTATCAACTTTAGAGGTTACATTCCTACGGTGCCCGATTGTACGGCATGATTTACATGCGTTTCAGCCCTGCCTCTCAATACAATATACTTTTATTTTACTGATGTGCCAGTATCACACCTTTAACTAGCTTGACCTTGGCCTTACCGTTCCAAGAGCCGCAGAGGGATTTATTGATACCTAGGGGCAGAAACCTACCTGTGAACTTGTTCCAAGTGTGATATTAGTCCTAATTAAGAACCCAAGTTTATTAAAAGCATTAATATTCTAGACTGCCAGGGTGAACTTCTTGGCTTTAACAACCATGCGAGATGCTGGATGGAAATTTATGTCTTAAATGACTTTAACAAATGTCCATTAGTAGTCAAGGATGATAAAGTTGGGGCTAATAAATATTAACTAATTTAAAGAAAATAAACCATAATTACATTAATTCATTTGTCATGTTTTATATGCAGATGGTATTTGCTGTTTGATTTAAAAGGCAGCTTCGGCCAAATAGTTTAACACAGCTTTCAGACAAATATATTTAGTGGTGTTACCTGCCAAAAGATGTGGAAATACTGAATATGTTCTTGTGATCTATGTTTTCTTACTATGATATGAACTATGCATGCATAGGAGTAACAATTCATTAAAGCCTACATTTCTAAAGACTTCTCTGTCTCCTGCCTGCTTTGAACTGGAGGGAATGTACAATGTTTTATATATATACACAATACTGTGGAAACGTTTTAAGCAGGTGTGAAAAAATGCTGTCAATTAAGAATGCTTTCAGAAATAGTATTAATAATTTATTTTTATCAATTAACAAAATGGAAGGTAAACGAACAGAATAGAAATCCAAATCAATATTTGGTGCGAGCACCCTTTGCCTTCAAAATAGCTTCAATTCTTCAATTCTTCTAGATACACTTGCACACAGTTTTTGAAGGGACTTGGCAGGTAGGTTGTTCCAAACATCCCAGAGATTGAACCACAGATCTTCTGTGGTTTAGGCTGCCTCAAGTCCTTCTTTCTCTTCATGTAATTCCAGACAGAACTGATGATGTTGACATCAGGTCTTCGTGAAGGCCAAACCATCATCTCCAGGACTCATCAGTCCAGAGCAGCTTCTGATATATTTCTGCACTCTAGTTCCTATGTTTTCCTGCATAAGACGTAGAAACAAAACTAAGTAACTCAACTATGTGTGAAAACATAGGCAATGGAGCGCAGAAAAATGGCACGCTGGACTGATGGATCAAAATTTGAAATATTTAGCTGTAGCAAGAGGCAGTTTGTTTTCAAAGTGCTGGAAAGTGGGACAAAAATGAGCATCTGCAGTCAACAGTGAGGCATGGTGGGGTTCCTTTTAAGTATGAGGCTGCATTTTTGCAAATGGATTTGGATATTTGGTCAAGATCAATGGAAGATACTTATCCATCAAGCCATACCCTCAGGGAGGCGTGTGATTGGCCTCAAATTTAATCTGCAGCAGGACAGCTCCAAACATGCAGCCAATGTCATTAAGAACTATCTTCAGTGTAAAGAAGAACAAGGAGTCCTGGAAATGATGGTTTGGCCCCCACAGAGCCCTAATCTCAACATCATCAAGTCTGTCTGGGATGACATTAAGAGACAGAAGGGTCTGAGGCAGCCTACATCCAGAGAAGATCTGTGGTTAGTTCTCCAAGATCTTTGAAGCAACCTACCTGCCAAGTTCCTTAAAAAACTGAGTGCAAATTTACCTAGAAGAATTGATGCTGTGTTGAAGGCAAAGGGTGGTCACACTAAATATTGATTTGATGTGGATTTCTTTTCTGTTCATTTATTTTCTTATTTTTCATTGTGTTAACTGATAAAAATAAACTATTAACATTTTTATTTTTGAAAGTATTCTTAATTTACAGCATTTTTTTTCACACCTCCTAAAACTTTAGCACAATACTGTATATACTGTAGTGTATGTACAGTATAAAGCAGTGCAGGAGCGGGTTGTCGTTCATATACAGTATACATACACACAGGTCAGCCATAATATCTATGACCACCTACCATAACATGACCACCCAACTAATATTGAGTAGGTTTGCTTCCAAAACAGCCCTGACTCTTTGAGGCAAGGACTCAACTAGACCTCTGAAAGTATGCTGTGGTGTCTGGCACCAAATTGTCTGTACTGGCTTGCCTTCTTTCTATAGTGCATCCTGGTGCCATCTCTTCCCCAGATAAGCAATGCACATGCACCCGGCCATCCACATGATATCATGCAAAATGTAATTCATCATACCAGGTCGCCTTCTTCCATTGCTCCGTGGTCCAGAACTGATGCACATGTGACCATTGTAGGTACTTTTGGCTGTGGGAATGGATCAGCATGGACTCCCTGACCAGTCTGTGGCTATGCAGCCCCATACACAACAAACTGCAATGTACTGTGTGTTCTGGCATCTCACTATTGGAACCAGCATTAACCTTTTCAGAGATTTGAGCTCTTCTATTTGATCGGACTACTTGGGCCAGCCTTTACTCCTCATGTGCATCAATGAGTTTGGCCACCCATGACCCTGTTGTCGGTTTGCCACTTTTTCTTGCTTGGATCACTTTTGGCAGGTCCTGACCACTGTAGACTGGAAACACCCTACATCCTGTTTTGGAATTGCTCTGACCCAGTCATCTAGCCATTACAATTTGAGCTTTGTCACTGAAATCCGTACACATGCCCATTTTTTTCTACTTTTGAACACATCAACTTCAGATGCCACCAATGTTAATCAATGCTTGGTATATATATATACAGTTGCAAGAAAAAGTATGTGAACCCCTTGGGATTACGTGGAGTTTTGCATGAATTGGGCATAAAATGGGCTCTGAACATCATCTAAGTCACAACAATAGAAGAACACAGTCTGCTGAACATAATACTACACAAACATTAGATGTTGCCATGGTTTAATTGCACATAACATGTAAACATTCACAGTGCAGGGAGGAAAAAGTATGTGAGGCCCTAGCTTAATGACTTCTCCCAGAGCTAATTGGAGCCAGGAGTGAGCCAACCTTGACTCCAATCAGTGTGATGATATTGGATGTGTTGCTGACAGCTGTCCTGCCCTTAAAAAACACACACCTGTTTTGGGTTTACTGGTTTTAAGAAGCACTGTCTGATGTGAACCATGCCTCGCAGAAAAGAGCTCTCAGAAGACCTACGATCAAGAATTGTTGACTTGCATGAAGCTGGAAAGGGTTACAAAAGTATCTCCAAAAGCCTTGATGTTCATGTGTCCACGGTAAGACAAACTGTCTACAAATGGAGAAAGTTTAGCACTGTTGCTACTCTCCCTAGGCCCTAGGTTGTCCTGTAAAAATGACTGCAAGAGCACAGCGCAGAATGCTGCATGAGGTAAAGAAGCATCCCAGAGTGTCAGCTAAAGACCTACAGAAATCTCTGGCACATGCTAACATTTTTGTTGACACATCTACAATAAGGAAAACATTAAACAAGAATGGAGTACATGGGAGGACACCACGGAGGAAGCCATTGCTGTCCAAAAAGAATATTGCAGCACGTTTGAAGTTTGCAAAAGAGCACCTGGATGTTCCACAGCACTACTGGCAAAATATACTGTGGACAGATGAAACCAAGATTGAGTTGTTTGGGAAGAACACACAACACTATGTGTTTAGAAAAAAAAGCACAGCACACCAACATCAAAACCTCATCCCCACTGTGAAACATGGCGGAGGGAGCATCATGGTTTGGAGCTGCTTTGCTGCCTCAGGGCCTGGACGGATCGTTGTCATTGATGGGAAAATGAATTCCAGAGTTTATCAAGACATTTTGCAGGAAAACGTACGACCATCTGTCCGCCAACTGAAGCTCCGCAGAGGATGGGTGATGCAATAGGACAATGACCCAAAGCATACAAGTAATTCAACAAAACAATGGCTGCAACAGCACAGAATACGCCTTCTGGAGTGGCCCAGTCAGAGTCCTGACCTCAACCCGATTGAAATGCTGTGGCATGACCTTAAGAGAGCGATTCACACCAGACATCCCAAGAATATTGCTACACTGAAACAGTTTTGTGAAGAGGAGTGGTCCAAAATGACTCCAGATCGTTGTGCAGGTCTGATCTGCAACTACAGGAAACGTTTGGTTGAGGTTATTGCTGCCAAAGGAGGGTCAACCAGTTATTAAGTCCAAAGGTTCACATACTTTTTCCTCCCTGCACTGTGAATGTTTACATGTTATGTGCAATTAAACCATGGCAACATCTAATGTTTGTGTAGTATTATGTTCAGCAGACTGTGTTCTTCTATTGTTGTGACTTAGATGACGTTCAGAGCACATTTTAGGCCCAATTCATGCAAAACTCCATGTAATCCCAAGGGGTTCACATACTTTTTCTTGCAACTGTATATATATATATATATATATATATATATATATATACATACAAGGGGCATTCAAGTCAAATTCCCCTGAAGACGTCATTGATGACGAAACGCATTGGGAGGACTCAGTACGTGTGACGTCAGCACGCACCGGAGTGCTGTGGCCATCTTGTTGGTTTGAAACTTTACCATTTTCGTTATATGGTGACATGCTATTTTAAGCACACTTTAATGTACGTATAATACCACGTTGCGGAGCAATAAATCTTGTCTATTATACTGCACCATGAAGTATTTTTTGTTTTTTGGATGATTTTGTCTTTTTTGAGGACAATTCATTTTTTAGGTTTGAATTTGGCCATAAATTTGGAACATCCTTTTTACAACCTAGGATTGACAGCCTCAGCTATGTTCTGGTGTGCTGTGTGAAGGAGGATTTGTCCCTTCTCTTCAATAAGCTCTCTTCACTGTGACTGCAGCTCCCCGCCTATTGTTTTCTGAAAGCTTAAACAAGGTGTATGAATTCTGCTCTTTGAACGGATGAAGAGAAGAGACGACTGCAGATAAACAGGTACACCTTATCTAGGAGGATTTGTTTCATCTCTGTGATTCGCCTTAGGCCAGTCACTTCACTGGGTATATGGAAGAGTTTACAAACACTTTAACCACTTCCCGTCCGGCCCATGTACATAAACGGCCAGACGGGAGCAGTGCAGGAGCAGGTTGCCATTCATAAACGGTGCCCACATTTACAGCCTGTGCATGCTCTCTGGGAGCACGTGGCACCACCATCCGGTGCCCGCTGTGTCCTCTGGACATTCATAAACGTTCAGCTGTGTCCTCTGGACACAGCTGAACACCGATCCTTGTACGGGACCTCTGTGTCAGGTCCTGATCATGTGATCACTGATTGGCCAATCAGTGTTCACATGAACAGTAGTAAGCAAGATGTGACTTCTGACATCATTGCTTACTACTAGTAAAATCTGTGAATGATCACAGAGGTCACATGGCACAAGGCTATTTACAACAGCCATGTACCATGTGACAAGCTGTGACCAATCACAGCTCTCACAGTATTTCTCAATGGCTGCAAGAATGCAGCCAGAGAGAAGCAGAAATTAAAAATTATAATTTTTGGTTATAAACTAATTTGGGTTATTTTTTTTTTACTAAAAAGATAACTGAATACATTTTGGTCAAGATTTATGAAGAAATATTATTTATTTGCAAAATTTTATAAGAAAACACTTTTTTTCAAAATCTTTGGACTTTTTCATTTATATAGCAATAAAAATAAATATCCCAGTGGTGAATAAATACCACCAAAATAAAGTTTTATCTGTCTCACAAAAATGCTAAAACATTCATATGGGTACAGTGTTGCATGACCGCGCAATTGTCATTCAAAGTGTGATAGCAGTGAAAGCTGAAAATTGGCCTGGACAGGAAGGGGGTGAAAGTGTCCGGACTTGAAGTGGTTAAGTGAACCTGTTGCTTTGCCTTGCATAAACACCTATACTAGTTCATACAAGTTCCACACCTAAAATGCCTAAAATGAATGATTCAGCCACTAAAATGAATTGAGGGGGGGCAGGGTAGGAAAGTGGCTGCTGTTAGTGACTTTTAGTTCAGTATACCATTCAGATAGGATCATGCATGCAGTATTTTTAGCAATGCAGTGCATCACAGTTCATGGGCAAAAGTGTCAAACTGGCAGCCCTCCACACTACAAGTCCCATGAGGCATTGCAAGATTGACAGTTACAAGCATGACTTCCAAAGGCAGAGGCATGATGGGACTTGTAGTTTCGCAACAGCTGGAGGGCCACTAGTTTGACATCCCTGTAGATAGTGTGTCACAATGTGTTGTGGTATGCTGCAACCCACATGCATTAGGAAAGGTGTGTTGAGCTGCCCTTCAAAATCAGTGGCACAGTGGAAACTTAGAAAAGTCCATGGCGTCCAAAAAGCGTTCCTTTACGTCAAAAGCGGTTTTAGAACAGCGATAGTAAATCAGAACCACTTGCAGAACTGAGTGATAATGATTCGTGGGGAAATTCGTCATCAGACACTGAAAACGATTTTGCGACTTTGCTCAGCGATGTGCGAATTTGCCTCTGTATTTCAAATTTCAGTGTTTTTGGTTTGATTATATTATTGAATTAAATTTATTATTATTATATTATTATTTTTTATGATTATTTATTAAATTATAATTTATGATTTTGTGTTTCAAGTTTTATCATACTTGAGATGTTTAATAGACTCTTGTTCGGACAGATTTCAGTGAGTTATTCCTAAAAATTACAGCCTACAATAAAAAACTACATATTTCCATGCAAAAAAATGGTACCACTTTCAGCACAAAAAAATCGGAAAGAATCATACCGTCGAGGAGGTTGAAGTGGTTGTTGACCCTTACATATACCCAGTGAAGTGACTGGCCTCAGGTGAAACCAAGAGATGAAACAAATCCTCCCACATAAGTTGTACCTGTTTATCTGGAGTTTTCTTTTCTCTACATCCATTTAGTGATGAACTTATAAAGCTTGTCAAAGAGTTCAGAAAAAAGGGGGCGGAGAACTGAAATTACACACTGTACAGCTCAGTGAGGAGAACTGTGAGAGCTGATTGGATGGCAGAGATACATCCCGTTCACACTTCACACATCTGCTGGAGGTCCCTCCCCTGTCACCATTTTTCTCTTGGTGTCAGGAAAACTTGTCAGAAGTGACTCATGCTGATAGCAGAAGAATGAAGCAGCAAAAAGAACTGACACTTAGTGCTTTTAATTGAGACAAGTACAAGAATAGAGGGATATGCTTTGTTCATATTTCATGTCTGAGGTTTACAACTACTTAAAACAAATAATGTGCAGTCAATATTTTTCAGTCTGGGTGTCCATCACTTTTTTTTCTATCTTTTTACAGAACCTTGATATTTCCTGCCCTAAGTACTATCAGTTTAAGTATCAGCACTGAGAGCAGGAAAGACTATGTGGCCATACAACAGCAATTTTGACCTCATTTACTCAACACTCAGCCCCTATTTACCCCTTTTATGCAAAAGATGATTTGACACTGCTGTCATTTATGCATTGAAGAATAGGAGGATGAGACAGAAACTGTCTGACAGCCTGAAATCCAGACAGTGTTATTGATCAACCTGTGGCCTCGTTTTTCTTTTTTCTTTTTAAAGTCTGTTTTTTTGCATGTTCAGAACCAATTATATCAAGTAAACATTTAGGGAATGTGAACTGTACTAGGCGAAGAACAGCAGAAGAAATTGAATGTCATACATTTATAAGCACTAAACAATGCTGTATTTCCAAAAATGTTTCCGTGGATGGGGGTCCACACTGGTGGGGTATGTGGGACTGTGGCAATCAGTGCTGGCACATCATCTAGAGTGCAGGGCGAAAATGCCAAACTGAACCGCCCTGCAAAATGTATAAGAATTATGTGTCAGCAAACCCCCCCCCCCCCAAAAAAAATCCCTGAGAATAAATCCCCCCTCCTCCCAGTACAAATTTGCCCCCTGCTAAAATATACCCCCGCAGCAAAATTATGTTCCCCCCCATGCTCCCCAAGTCAAATCCTCTAAGCACAAATCCTCTACCCCTCAGGTTTCCCCTCTGAGCAAAAATCTTCTTCCCCCACAAATCCCACCCCCCCCCCAATTACTTATCCTAGCAGAAATCCCCCTCAAATTTCCTCTACAAGCACAAAACCCCCAATCATTTCTATTAGCACAAATCCCCGTCCCCTCTACCATATCCCGTTTTCTAGCAAAACCCCCTCCAAATCCCCCCCTCCCAACACAAATCCCAAAAATCAACATTCCTAGCACCCCTCCTCCCAAATTTACCCCTAGAACAATGCTTACCCCCTGTTGCCCCCTCAAATTCCCCCTCCCAACACAAATCCTCTCACCCCCAATCTCCTCATGGTGCCCTCCCCATCTCATATGATATTGCAGTGCTTAGGGCAGCCACCCCTCCTGCTCATCCCTTGTCCCGCCCCTGGTGGCAACACACACACAATGTACACTGAAGGTTGTAGAAAAATAGATATGCAGTAATTGTGGTAACTTATCCTCCTGAGGATTTACCACCCCTTCCTGACCAGACCATTTTTTGCGTTACGGCACTGCGTTACACTGACTGACAATTGTGCAGTCATGCAACGCTGCACCCAAATGAAATTTACATCCTTTTTTCCCACAAATTGAGCTTTCTTTCAGTGGTATTTGATCGCCTGTACGTTTTTTATTTTTTGCGCTATAAAAAAAAAAGAACGACAATTTTGAGAAAAAAACTACATTTTTGACTTATTGCTATTAAACATGTTCAGTAAAAACATTTATAAAAATCAAATTTCATCATAAATTTAGGCCAAAATGTATTCTGCTAAAAAATATCCGCCCAATACATGTTAATTAAATGGTTTACATGACAGTTTTAGCTTTTACAAATGGAGGTATAGATACTGGATTTTTATTTTTACTAGTAATGGCGGATATCAGCGACTTATAGCGAGACTGCGGAGGGCATTCTGACACTGGGAGGAACTGACTTGGTGTCACTTACATCACCAGTGATACCAATACAGTGATCAGTGCTACAAAAAAGCACTGACACTGTACTAATGGCACTGGGCAGGAAGGGAATAACATGAGGGGCGATCAAAGGGTTAACTGTGTGCTGGGAGTGTTTTACTAGGGGACTGTGTCAGTGTGCTTCACTGTAAGCACCACTGCTTTGGATGGCTGTGCTGTGCACAGCCATTCAATGCAGTGTGCTCGAGCTGACAGGGAGGAGAACTGTTAGTAAACAAAACAGTTCTCCCCATCGGAGATTGTCGGAATCACTGGGTGCTGGCGAGCAATCAGTGGCTGGGACCTGGTGACTGACAGCCGCAGCCACGAATGGTGGCGAGGGTAGGGCGTGCACGTGCCCCCTACCTGGAAATGAAAAAATCATGAACATATATGTGGTTCTGCGCACCCGTGCCACCCTGTAGTAGTATATCTGGTATAGGACGGACTGGAAGCAGGTAAAGCAACTCATCATTAATTGCCTTTCACCGGTATGTTTGTTCTGACAATACAATGACAACAAAGTAACAATGACTTGAGTCCAAACTGGACCCTTTTTACTTTAGTCCAAGTTTTTAGGAAGCAGGCTATAGTTTCAATGTTCCTTTGCCACACTTGTCCATTAGCAACTAGAGGGAGAGGAGAGCATAACCTGTACTTTTGTGTGACGCTTTGGACCAGGCATTGGATGGTATCATGCCAAAGGGTGTTATGTTGGATTGCATAACAGTTTGGTTTTCTGGGGGTGTTTCATTGGTTGCGGCCTCAGTCTCCTCCCTGTTTGGTGCGGCATTTTGATGCTGGATTCCCTACTTATAGTCGAGAAATAGAATCCATCCCTGCCGCAGACTCCTAGATTTATTTATTTATTTATTTATTTATTTCAGGTACTTATATAGCGCTGTCAATTTACGCAGTGCTTTACATTCACATATTGTACATTCACATCAGTCCCTAACCCTCAAGGAGTGTACAATCTAAGGTCCCTAACTTACATTCATACATACACATACTAGGGCCAATTTAGACAGGAGCCAATTAACCTACCAGCATGTCTTTGGAGTGTGGGAGAAAACCGGAGTACCTGGAGGAAACCCACGCAGGCACAGGGAAAACACGCAAACTTCAGGCAGGTGGTGCCGTGATGGTGATTTGGATTGCTGGATATGCCTGATGTTATTTTTGTATGTGATACTCCCCCAATTTGCCATTAAAGAAGCAGCCATCTTGGCTGTGAAACGCATCAGACCTGGATTTTTCAAGCCGTGCAACACTATAAGGACATCTAGTGACATTTCACATCATGGCTTGTGTATGGACTTCTCTGTGTGTCAAAGTGCTGCATTAACAATTGTAAGCTATTAATTAGACGGGAAATACCACACATGATTTTGTGTGGGTTTAATACATTTTGTTTATTTTAATTTTCTTAATTGTGTTTTTGCTGCCTATACCTGTACGTGCCTTGAAAGTCCCCTTTAACCATTGGAATAACCTATACCTTCTCAATGGCGTTCTCCTCCGTTACAGTTCCAGACCACCGGCCTGGCCATTCTGTGGCTGGTGAAGTAGTCCTGTCAACCTGTCAAAGTAACTCCTGAAGGCCTGGAGATCTGGTAATATCCAGATATTATATACAACATTTCCCAGCCTATATGTTTTTCCATAGCTTTCAACTGTCCCTCTTTTGAAAGGACAGTCCCTCTTTTGGAACCTAATCTCTTAGTTCCCTTCTCCCTGTCTCTTTTTGGTCTGATTATTAGACCTCTATAAAAATGTACTTTGTAAAGGTTTGGTGCAGCTATACATTCTATATTGTCAAAGAGGCCAAGTAGATATGAAAAACAATTGTGCAGCTGTGAAAAACATTCATTATATTTATTGTCATACCTGTAGACCATGTGGGCCCCATGTCTGGCCAAAAAAACCCCAGTTAGCAACCCCCACGTTCTGCCCTGTTGTTGGAGTATGAAAACCATTGGGCCCAGCACTCTCGGGATTACAGGAGTACAACATCAAAACCAATGGTTTTCCTGTCTTAGCAACAAGGCAGGATGTTGGGTTTGTTAACTGGGAGTTTTTTTTTCAACCCGGCTGTTGGGGCACCCAAATAGCCTGCAGGTAAATCAATAAAATTAATTCATTATTTACAAAGTTGAACATTTTTAATACCTACTGGGGTCCATTGACTGCATAGGCTTTTTTATGGAAAAGGTGAACTTAGACTTTCAATACCAAACATGTTAGACTGCATTAAAGAATAAATAAACCCAAAATTTCATATTCCTAATATTTGCCTGCTGAACCATATACTTGTATGAAAAAGCATTCTATTCTCTTTGTATTCCTTTCTTTGTGTGAAATCCCTGGTGTCCCTGCTAGTTCCTCAGCTATCCTATTAAAAACTGACCACACTAGGCCGGAGAGCACAGAGTGGTCTGTTCTCCACCTGTGCTGGGAACTCAGTCTGCTCACCTCCAATGATCAGACTTGGCAGAGCCATTCACTGGAAAGACCAATATGCTGCTGTTTCTCTTCCCCCAGCTCTCTGAGCTCCTTATGCAGCTGAGAGGGTATATGATCACTTATAAAAAAAAGAGGTGGAGGGAAAGGGAAAAAAGATATTTACAATGTTTTTTATATCTATACACAAACGTTCAGCCTTTAATTTCGATTTTACGCTGAATGGGTTGTTTTACAAGGTAAGGGTTCACATATACTTTAAACTTTATATCCAACCTACAAAGCATGGTATGTTTTTTTAAAAACCAGTATAAAGGAAAATACGTGGCGAAAAAACACTTGTGGTTTAAACTAATAGTTCTTGCATATTCAGTCTTTATGGTTCTGAAAGATACAGTACTAAGTTCACATTACTAAATTCACATTTTTATTTGTACAAAAAGCTTAAAAAAAATATTAAAACAAAGAAAACCTAGCACATAGTGCAATTGCATATTTTTCCAGTTATAGATAAACATAGATGGTCATTTGAGGTGTTCCATGCAGAAATCTCCAATACGTTTCGCAGGGACAAAGCCTGCTTCCTCAGGGAGAACTGACATAGAACTTTGTCATAGATGTTCAGTATGCATTTAGCTTGAACCTGGAAAGTGGAACTGCGACCACTGCACATCAATGGAAACTAGCCACTCTAAGATTTATATGTTATAATAGAAGGAAATATATGTAATCTCTTAAATAAACTGAGGAAAAGAAATGAAGCCCCAAAAAACCCAAAGTGTTGCCTCCATCATATAGCTCTATCTTTAAGGGTTGCATAGATGGTATTGGTATTCCCCCATGTATAATGCTTTGTGGAGCTGCTGAGGCATCAGTTATTATACACAGGGGAATACTAATAATAATTCACATCTATAACAGAGTTCTATGCCAGTTCTCCCCGAGGAAGCGAGCTTCATCCCTGCAAAGTGCTTCGGAGATTCCTGCATGGAACACCCCATATGACCATCTAGGGCTATGTTTTTCTATAACTCACAACATGTGCAATAGCAGTTTTTTCACAATTAACACAATTCCTTCCTCCATCCCCTCTCTTCTTTCATTATTTCCTCCCATCCCTCCTTTCATTTCCTTCATTCATTCCTTCCTTCCTTCTTCCCTTCCTTCCTTTCTCCTTCCCACCCCTCCTTCATTCCTTCCTTCCTCCATCCCTCCCTTCTTTCCTTCCTTCATCCATCCCCTCCCTCCCTTTTCTTCCTTCCTTCCTTCATTCCTTCCTCCATCCATTTTCTTCCTTCCTCCATCCATTCCCTCCCTCTCTTTTCTTCCTTCCTCCATCCCCTCATATGCTTCGGAGATTCCTGCATGGAACACCCCATATGACCATCTATGGCTATGTTTTTCTATAACTGACCACATGTGCAATTGCAGTTTTTCACAATTAACACCTACATGCTAGGTTTTCTTTGTTTTAATCTTTTTACATTTTTTGTACAAATAAAAATGTGAATTTGAAACTTTTGCTGTGGTACCTTTAAAGTCCTATTGGTTTGGTTTTTGTATAAACTTAGTATGTTTCGATGTCTTTTATGAGGAGACGTGGTATCAGTACCAGCAAAACCATGTGAACAATAGAGATTGCATTGTATAGTCTTCTTCTCATTTTCTATTACATTGTTCTTTATGATAGGAAAAAAATGTGTGGTTGATAACAATACAGTGAAAAGCCTCTTTTTCCTTTGCCCCCTAAAGACACAGGCGTGCCATTCATAATGGTAAATGCGGCCTTGAGTACCATGTTAACCTGGATAGTTAAAACAACATCTTTAACTTCAAAAAAATGGTTTCCCTAGATTGGCATGTGTAGTCACAATGGAAACATGAATTACGGGAAACATATGCCAACCTGATCATTATTATCAAATAAACCAAAAACTGAAGAATTGGGCGCCATCCTAATTTTATTCTAAAAGCAAGCTGCCGTTCATCATCTAAATAACATATCATGTTCCAATAGACAAATGCCAATTTTGGCCAACAGAAATAGACCTTAAATTACCGTACAATTGACAGGACTGTTTAATACCTCTGATGGGTCTTGTATGTTAACACTTTACCGTCGAGCTAATATGAACACGATATTATTTTTACCTTGACATGAACTCCAGTAATTAAAGAGTTAACAAATATTAGGTTTCCTCTATATAGGCAAGAAATGCAATTGATTGGTATTCTGAAAGTAATTTACTGCTTGCATTACCAATTAGCCTGTAAAATTTGTAGCAGGTGCGTGGTACTTGAATTTTTCATGGGTGATATAAGAATCAAAGATATTCTATTTTTACATTTTCGGCACATCTGTTGTACATATCAAGAGGATGTGAATTTTAAATCCATGTTAATTACCTGAATAGTGAATAAACATGTTGTTATATGAATATGGGAAGGCGATGACAAGAAATAAGATGGATTTCATGAATGTCAAGGAAAGTTTCACATGTTAATTTTTTCATTATATTCACTAGTTTTGTTTTATTTAGAACTTTTTATATTGTTTTTTTTTTTTTTGTATCTTGTTAGAAAAGTAAAACTTTCAGTAGTATAGCATCCATAATGCTTACAGTTCTATCCAGGTAAGGGTGCTGAAGTAGATTAGGTGAAAATGTTCAGTCATAGCAGGCATTTTTTGGTGGCAAGCTGCGTGCAGCACCTGTATCATCCCTTCCACAAAAAAGGCACCCTATGGCAGTGGCTTTTTACTTCTAAAGTATAGGGGTCTGTAATTGCAGACCCAAAAGGTTGCAAATCATGTTCATAATGTAACAGAAGACTGTCAAAAAGTGCAGGCATACTAGAAGAGATGGTCAGAGACTGCAGACATACTAGAGGAGGTGGTCAGAGACTGCATACATACTAGAGGAGGTGGTCAGAGACTATAGACATAATAGAAGAGATTGTCAGAGACTGCAGACATATTAGAGGAGATGGTCAGACATTGCAGACATATTAAAGGAGACAAGATTGTCAGAAATTGCAGACATATTAGAGAAGATTGTCAGAGACTGCAGCCATACTAGAGAAGGTGGTCAGAGACTGCTGACATATTCCAGAAGATTGTCAAAGACTGCAGATGTATTAGAGGAAATGGTCAGAGATCTGGTGGTTGCAGTGGTGTATCCAGGGGCGGACTGACAACTCATGGGGCCCCGGGCAATAGGGGATCATGGGGCCCCTGTGTCCTCGCCCACACCCAAAAAAGCCTATGAAAAGGACAATGAAAGGTACCAGGGGAATCTCATGGGGCCCCCTACTGACCCCGGGCCCTCGAGCAGTGCCCGAGTGCTCAAATGGTCAGTCCGCCCCTTGGTGTATCCCTTTGGGAGGATTCTTGGGCAGAAGAGTAATGGGAAAAGGCTGCTCCTAGTATACAGCATGCAGGCCTGTAGTCTATGAAGTAGAGTACCCCTACTACCCCTAGGTAGGCTGTAGAGACTCTGGAGGAGAAGCCACTTAAAGGGGGACCTTAATTGAGGAGCATTTGAAAGTTGGCCAGACATTCTGTGTTCATGTGTTTCTTTCTCTTGGAGAACTGTGTTTTGCTAGACTTTGTCCGCGAAACCCAAACTCATGAATTTCAGCAACAATTTGCCTGCTGAAGCCAAATTGAAAAGTAGATGTATTTATTATACAAGCATGCAGGAAGAGCAAAAAAACACACAGAGTATTGTGTTCAAAAAAGTTGCTCTGCTTGACTAGGGATCTCCAACACAATGCATATGTCTCAAGATGGGTAGGACCTGGCTGTGCATCCCTTCTTGATCCATCACAGCTGCTGCTCTTATTCCAGCATTCTGTTTTTGGCTATGATGCACTCTCCCTGTCTGTCTCTCTGTCTGTCTGTCTGTCTGTCTGTCTGTCTGTCCGCCTGCAATGTGATTGATGTGGCCAGTTTCTGGGTGGTGACAAAAACCTGATTTAAGCCAGCCAAGACTGCAGTCTCATGCTTGTGATATTGCATTTGTAACATATGCTCCAAGCTCCTTGTTTGTGTGCACTGCTGATTGAATTTCCCTGTGTATGACTTTGAATGGGATATCAACTATTCTCTGAACTCTGCCTGCTTTTTGACTATGGATCTGACCCTGACTACCCTGAACCTTGCCTGCCTTGTACCTGGACTGTCATTGAACTACTCTGCTTATCTGCCAACCACAACTACCTGTTTGCGCCTGCCCCAGCATGGTAGCCAGATTCTAAAGGATTGTGTATAAGTCCTAGGGGCAACCAAGTACAGATAGGCCTGCTTGCCTTATGAGAAAGGGGGCTGCTGTAGGTGAAGAACACAGAAGCTAGCTGTAGTGTCTGACCACCTGCGTTAATGGTAAGTGTGACACCTGAAGCCTCATTCCCATCTATGTTGGAATCCATTGAGATAACAATTCACAGGACTGGCACATGGACTGGCACATCCAGAAGATCCTCCCAGAGAACAACTCCCCAAAAAGACAGAGAGCAATTTCCTGGCTGGAGGTGCAAACAGAACTCGAACACAAGAAATACAAATGCTACACAATAGGCCGTTCAAACACAAAAAATACATGTAATATATCTGCTCACTCAAAATAAAATGTCCATTAAACAAAATGGCTGCTCCACTTTCCCCCACAACTTAAAGTTATGGACGTAAAGAACCTGGTGTACACTCACTGGCCACTGTATTAGGTACATCTGTTCAATTGCTTGGTAACACAAATTGCTAATCAGACAATCACATGGAAGTAACTCAAGGCATTTAGGCATGTAAACGTGAAGAAGAAAACTTGCTGAAGTTCAAACCAAGCATCAGAATGGGAAAGAAAGAGAATTTAAGATACTTTAAACGTGGCATGGTTTTTGGTGCCAGACGGGCTGGTCTGAGTTTTTCAAAAACTGCTGATCTACTGGAATTTCCACGCACAACCATCTCTAGGATTTACAGAGAATGGACCGAAAAAGAGAAAATATCCAGTGAGCGGCAGTTTTGTGGACAAATGTGCCTTGTTTATGTCAGAGGTCAGAGGTGAATGGGCAGACTGGTTGCTGCGCCATTCAGATGGTAGGGTCAGAATTTGGCATAAACAACATAAATGCATGGATCCATCCCACCTTGTATCAATGGTTTAAGATGGTGGTGGTGGTGTAATGATGTGGGGAATATTTTCTTGGCAATAGCAAGGTGTACCTAGTAAAGTGGCCGAGGAGTGTGCATATCCCTTAACCTCCCTGGCGGTATTCCCGAGTGTAGCTCGAGGTAAAGTTTCAGTACCAAAAGCGGTAACCCTGAGCTACACTCGGGCTTACCATGCGGCGTTGCACAGGGATTCCCTACAGCGCTTACCTTGTCCTTCGCTCCCGCAATGCATCCCCTGCAGCGTCCCCGGCCATCTTCTCCGGCCGATGCCGGCATCCGGCTTCCGTGTTCTGGTCCCTGTGACGTCGGGACGTACGGGCGCCGGAACCGGCGGCAAATTTGAAAATTAAAAAAAAATGACTTTTTTTTTTAAAACGATTATTTCATAGCAAAACATTCCTGTATCAAAGCATTTCACATACATTTTGTCCCGAGTGCTTTGTCCTGTGCCCTGCCTTCATTTTGACTGTTCTTTCTGCCTGGAAACTTAGAAAAGTCCACGGCGTCCAAAAAGCGTCCCTTTAGGTCAAAATCAGTTTTAGACCAGCTAGAGAATAACGATAGTAAATCAGAACTACTTTCAGAATTGAGTGATAATGATTTGTGGGGAAATTCATCATCAGACACTAAAAACGATTCTGCGACTTTGCTCAGCGATGTGCGAAGTTGGCGCTCTATTTCAAACTTTATTGTTTTTGGTTTGATTATATTATTGAATTAAATTTATTATTATATTATTATTTTTTATGAGTATTTATTAAATTATAATTTATGATTTCGTGTTTCAAGTTTTATCATATCCGGAATGTTTACTAGACTCTTGTTCGGACAGATTTCAGGGAGTTATTCCTAAATTACAGGCCTACAATAAAAAAAATACATATTTCCATGCAAAAAAATGGTACCGCTTTCAGCACCAAAAATCTGAAATAATCATACCGCCAGGGAGGTTAATATGTTGTTGCTACAGTAAAAGTCATTAAAGGCTACTCTTGTGGACAATCCTTTATTTAAGGAGTTGGAACTCAAGCCCAGAGAATTTGAGTAACTTAAAATGATGGAGTCTCTCCCTATTGCAAATATGTATGTACCCTATCTCTATCCTAAGCATGAAGAAGAGGAGAGGTACCCTTGGCCAGTCTGGTGGGAGCTGGTGGTAAGTCAGCACTGCTAACAACCCTGTAATAATATTTTGTGGGTAGCATTGCCCTTTATTATAAATTAGACATGCAAGAAGTAGATTTTTTTTAGACAATTTCATACAGCCATGTTGACTATTTGATTTTTTAACACTTGACTTGTGTTCCTTAAACATACTTTGTAGCTTAATTTCTTTTTATAGCAGAACCCAGGGAAATATGCAATCCCTGTAAAACTGTACAACTCCATCCAGACATCATCAATAATGACCTGCACTGAGAGGGGAAAAAAGTTATTTTTGTGTCTTAGAAAACACAGAGAGTATCTCATACAAACAGATTTATACCAGCATTGCTGATCTCCGTGATTCATACATACAGTAGCCCCACTGGAATTGCCTAATTAAATATAGTATTATTTTCTTGCAAAGAAAAGAACAATTTTTTATAGTTTTGTAGCTTCTGGAAACTATAATCATAATGCTTGCAAGATAAGCTTTATGGAAAATAATGTAGTTTATAGAGCCATAGATTTAATTGGTGTTGCAAATGACAATATCAGATAAGTTTGTAATGCATTGTTGTAGAGACCTTCTTTTATGAGTAGAATTTACCAATTAATATGAATGTTTTATTTTTTGTTTTCCCAAACCAAATGCAGTTGTTCTGTGTACAACATTGGAGCCTTTAACTACTTGAGTTCTGGATGATTTTTCCCCACTTTATGACCAGGCCATTTTTTGCTATTTAGCACTGTGCTACTTTAACTGGCAACTGTGCAGTCATGCAAAACTGTACCCAAATTAAATTTATATAATTTTTCACACATATAGAGATTTCTTTTGGTTGTATTTGATCACCACTGTTTTTGTTAAATTTTTTATTACATAAACAAAAAAGACCAATATTTTGCTACATATCTTTAGTAAAAAAAAAGTCCCAATAAGTATATATTAATTGATTTGTGTGAAAGTTATAGAATCTACAAACTATGGTGTATATATACCATATTTAAAAATTGACCAGTCATTATGTACTGACAGCCTATCTCATTTCTTGAGGCTCTAAAACACCAGGACAGTACAATTATGACCACTTTTTGTAAAGTAGACAGTCTGGGGTATTTAATAAGAGGAATGGCATGTTTTTTGAAGTTGTAATTTTGTTGTCATCATTTTTTGGAAAATAAAGGAATTAAATTATATTTTTCCCACAATTTTTTTTTTACATACTGTAACCAGTTCAGTATAGTGTATCATATGACTGGTGTAGCAGTGATCAGGGATACTGGAGGATGACAGTAAAAAAAAAAGTAATAATTTTTTATGCAATTTTTTTAAACATTTTCTTAACCTCCCTGGCGGTATTCCCGAGTGTAGCTCGGGGTAAAGTTTCAGTACCACAAGCAGTAACCCCGAGCTACACTCGGGAATACCATGCGGCGCTGCTCCGCGATCCCTCAATCACTTACCTTGTCCTGCGCTCCCGCGATGTCCCTCCTGCAGTGTCGCTGGCAATGTAATCCGGCGGATGCCGGCATCTGTCTTCTGGGTTCCATCCCCTGCGAGCGTCAGGATGTACGGGGGACGGAACGGCGGGAAATTTTAAAATGACAAAAAGTGACATTCACTAAAATCACATAGTAAAACATTACTGTATCAAACCATTTCACATACATTTTGTCCCGAGTGCTTTGTCCTGTGCCCTGCCTGCATTTTTACTGTTCTTGCATTGCCTGGAAACTGAGAAACGTCCATGGCGTCCAAAAAGCGTCCCTTTAGGTCAAAAGCGGTTTTAGACTGGGTAGAGAACAGCGATAGTAAATTAGAACCACTTGCAGAATTGAGTGATAATGATTTGTGGGGAAATTCGTCATCAGACACTGAAAACGATTTTGCAACTTTGCTCAGTGATGTGCGAGCTTGGCGCTATATTTCACATTTCAGTGTTTTTGGTTTGATTATATTATTGAATTAAATTTATTATTATAATATTATTTTTTATGATTATTTATTAAATTATAATTTATGATTTCGTGTTTCAAGTTTTATCATACCCGAGATGTTTACTAGACTCTTGTTCGGACAGATTTCAGTGAGTTATTCCTAAGAATTACAGGCCTACAATAAAATACGCCAAATTTCCATG
The DNA here is from genome assembly GCF_062004578.1 of Staurois parvus. Classification (NCBI taxonomy): domain Eukaryota; kingdom Metazoa; phylum Chordata; class Amphibia; order Anura; family Ranidae; genus Staurois; species Staurois parvus. The sequence continues at coordinate 6,895,882 of NW_028318294.1, read as the reverse complement.
CAAAATAATGGTACCGCTTTTAACACCAAAAATCTGAAATAATCAGACCGCCAGGGAGGTAAAACCCTGTCATCAGAGTAGCTCAGTGTCTCCAGAGTAACACTGTACTACTCGTGGGGGTGATTTGTTTACACTGATTTTGCTTTTTCATTGAATATCACTGTATTAGCAATATCTTTATTTGTCATGAATGGGTTTACCATCCAGTAACAGCTTGCTTTTAATCTTGTGTTGATTTTGTGATTTGTGATTGGCTAAGCTAATCACATGGTACAGATAGACTGGTACCTTGTGGTTGCTGTGGCCTAATCACAGATCACAATAGTAAGCAAGTTGTCCATGAATGGAAATCCATCCATGACAGGTTGTTTACATTGTTATCATGTGATTGTTAAGACCAATCATAGCAATTACATAATGCCTCAAAGAGTTAACCATTTCAGCCAGTTCACACTGAGCTGCCACTGTGACACAACATAGGAAAAAAAATCATCTACCAGCTCAGTGCCTCCTTTACTCACTTGCACATAGGTTCCTCGCAGGTTGCAGCTCTGGCAGCACTCTCTTCTTCTTCTGAATGACGTCATGCCGGGCTGGGAATAAAAAGCACCTGTCGAGCAGAGATCACTCTGCCTAACAGAGAAGTGAGTGTGTTGGTCCTAGACTTTTACTAGGTGAAGGAGCGCACTCGGCACACTGGCACTGCTCTGCTGCAGCTCTGCAACTATAGTGCAATGTAGTGGTGGCCAGCAGTAAGCTAGCTGTGTACAGTATCAGTCTACTGGGCCTACATTAGGGTAGGGGCCTGGACCTGCAGCTCCAATAGCCCCTACATTAATCCAGCCCTGACCAAAACAGAAGAAATAAGAGAAGTTAACTCACATACCTCAAGGGACATGACGTTGGACTTTGCCCGAGGAACCGGAAGTAGCGTTGCGGCCATTTTGACTGTGGGAAAAGCGATCAGCGTTCCTGGAAGCTGCTGCAAGGTGGATCATTGGATCTTTTATACCTGATATGTGGCGTTTTATGTAAGCATTTCTAATAAAGCGTGGAGATATTATATCTTTGACATACTATATGGATCTTCTTTTTCTATGAATGAATATAATTGAGTATTAAAGGAGACAAGAGTATCGATAGGAGTATTGGGGGATCAGAAGGTACCCACAAGGTCCTAGAAGATCTGGACCTACACTCTCCTTTGGATATACAGTATATATAAAGGCTGGCTTATTACTCATTTGGATAAGTGTATGCAATTCAGCCACATTAGATGTGTACACTGAATGTTCACTGAAGTATTTAAAAACACAGAGTGGTTCACTATCACGTGTTTCACAGGTCACCACGTGTTTGCACGATTTATGCATTTTTGCATGAGACTTGTAAGGTTTTTATATATATGATATATATGATATTTTTGTGAGGATAATGCATTATTGAGTTTTCTTTTATTTTTGAGGTTACGGCACATACTGGATTTACATTGCGAGTTTTTGGAAGAAATTATTTATAGACTTTAAATTTGTCATTTTGATTATATTTTGATTGTTTTTGGTTATATTGACATTAAGAAGGGTATTTGATTAATTATATGAACACTAAGAAGGGTATTTAGTTAATTAACTCACATACCTTCACACACTGTAAAGGGGACAGGCTCAACTGGTAGTGGCAGCGGTAACAATGCATGAGACAGGCACGCTGAGGAACAGTCCAAGCAGGTTTTACTTGGACCTTAAATCGAAAAGGCAGTAAACAAACACACCTCAATGCAGGGGGATATGTACAGCAAGTAAATAGCAAAAAACAAAGAAAATATCTGCTTGTCTGAACCACTATCCAAACATACAGTATATAATTTACTGACTAATATGGTGCCCCGTAATGGAATTCCCGAAACAAACAAAAGGCCTTTTTAGTGTTCTGTTGTTGTCAGCCTTTTCACTCAGCAGCAGAAAGAGTGCCCTAGCATCAGTCAACTCATTTATAAGTATTCCATGCAGAGCTGAGACTAATAATGATATCTGACTAACAGGTAAAATGTGGACCTTGGAATTAGGGCTTAATCCCATCAAAAACTTTAAAACAAAACCTTCAGGATCCAGAAATGAGACCAGATTTTTTTAATATCTGATAAAACAAATGTAATTCCCCCATATTCCACACAAATCTTGGAGTGCCTCATCATGCATAGGTGAGAAATCTAGGAGTCACATACACCCTGTGAAAATCCTGTCAGCCAGTGCCTCATAATACATATTTTACTTTCGGAGAATGCAGAAAGCTATATTCAGATTATGTTCTTTGGTGTAGTCACACTTATATTGTATAGGTAAAAGACACACAGTGAGCGCTCTCAAAGAAACAGCAGCTAAACATCCAGGATAAACGCATATAAAAATCCTCAGTAAAACATATATATATAAAATGCAGCGCTGTAAAATGATCAAATCATGCAAATCAACACAATAATAGTCCTGAAAAGGTGCTCATTAATTCCCAGTGTCAATGGAAAGAATGCAAACTAACCAGAAGCGCATTTAAAGTACGCATGTGTGTAAGAAATCCTAGAGATTCCCCTCTGGTCAGAAAATGGATATGTGCTGAAATGGATGATGATAACGCCCTCTTGTGGAAAAGCGAAATCCTGCAGGCCAGGAAGCTCCCAGGATAGGACATTCCTCTTCAATTGGAACACCGGGCCTCCACATGGCACCAGCGGCGTAGTGTCAACGACGTCCACAGGCTCCCTCTGACGCGTTGCTCTACCTCAGAAGAAGTGCGTGCGCACGAAACGCGTCAGGGGGAGTCTGTGGACGTCGTTGACACTACGCCGCCGTGCTATGTGGAGGCCTGGCGGCCACCTTTAATTTTAAGAGGGTCAGTGGGTCACTTTCACTTGCCACCTGATTACATGTTTTTTACTTGTTTTTTTTAAATAAATTGAAGTAATATACTACAGTCTGAGTATCTCTCTGTGTTCTCTGTGAGGGGGTCTCTCTCCCAATTTCACAGCCACAGAGTGATTTCAATCCCAGCCCGGGTTCCATTGAAGAGGAATATCCTATCCTGGGAGCTTCCTGGCCTGCAGGATTCGCTTTTCCACAAGAGGGCGTTATCATCATCCATTTCAGCACATATCCATTTTCTGACCAGAGGGAGAGAGGGGAATCTCCAGGATTTCTTACACACATGCGTACTTTAAATGCGCTTCTGGTTAGTTTGCATTCTTTCCATTCACACTGGGAATTAATGAGCACCTTTTCAGGACTATTATTGTGTTGATTTGCATGATTTAATCATTTTACAGCGCTGCATTTTATATGTATACACTTATATTGTACTTCCTCTCATCCATTATTTGCTTTATTATCAGTTTATGTGATGCTGCGGTTGCTGCCTGTCTCTGACCATGGGTAGATAGCAAATTTGGCAAACCCCATTCTCTCTCTATAAGGTCAAAGAGCTCTGGAGGGCAAGAGATCCCAGCTTGGTATCCCCTCGCTCCTTTCTGCTGCACGTTTCCCCTGTAGTCTCAGACAGGCTGGGGCTATAATGGTATACATGTACTGGTGTCTGTCTATAGGTGTATTCTGGGTTCATATAAAAAAACAGATCATTGCTAAATAGCACCATAAAAGCCGAAGGTGATTTCTGTCTGCAACCACAGGTATCTGCTGTAATGTAACCCATCAATCCTCCCCTAACCATTTTATGCAGGGTAAAAAGACCTCTGTAGGCCCTAAAATAAATCAGCATATACTGTACACCATAACATTTTATTTCTTGGTTAATTGTGTAGTATAGCGACTAGCTCCAGGCTATTAATTGAGTCACTCATGCTAGACTGTATTTCTTCAAAATACTATGTTTAGCAGCATGCTTACCAATAATTGTGGTCCTAAATTTTCCATACATCATACATAGTTCCAGCTATAAAAGTCTAAAAGTCATTTAGTCCATGACTGTTCTAATTTACAATATATGTGATATGTCTGCCACACAACCAAACAACTGGCTAGACCCTACACTCTGAGAGCTCCCTAGGGCTCAACATTCTTCATTAGCACTCTTGAAAGTGTTTGCTTTGTCAATAAAAAATAATAAGCAGATGTGAAGCCGGAAGGCCCATAAAGCAGATTTATTAGCCTATTTTTAAATAACTAATGAAAAAACCACTTCTTAAATGTGCTGATCTGTACTAAAATATCACGTTGTGATCATTTGGCTTAATCATTATACAAGCAGGATGAATTAACTTTGTTTTTTCAATTCTTAAGACAGTAGCAGTAGATAAGAGATTATATGACCCATTACTAGATGCAGTTGATGAGATATCAGATGAGCGTCCATGAAAAAGTTGCCAATGGGAACTATTATCAAATGGCAACTGTTATGTACTTTTTATACTTCTTGCATGCAGCAAAAACAAGTCCAGGGAACAGTGTACACAAACAACTCCATATCAACAGGCACTATGTTTTGGTTCCATTGTAACCCTTTCTCAAGTAGGAATTGCACTTCTGCTTGAAAAAGGGTCAGGATTGTAGTATGTGTGAATAAGGAATACAACAAGATATAGCAACTTTACAGGAAGACCTCGATAAAATACATGGGTGGACAAACACTGGCAAATGAGCTTCAATGTAGGGAAATGTAAAATAATGTACTTTGGTGATAAAAATATGGATGTAAGTTACATGCTAAGGAGATAACCTCTGGGGGAATTGAGGATGAAAAATGATCTGGGGGTCCTAGTTGATGACAGACTCAGCAATAGCATGCAATGACAAGCTTCAGCAAGCAAGGCCAGCAGAATATTACAATGCATTAAAAAGGATAAATCTATAATTCTACCACTTTAAAAAACTGATTTGATCTCATCTTGAGTATTCCATCCAGTTCTGGTCACCAGGCTTTAGGAGGGATGTGCTAGAACTGGAGAGATTCCAGAAAAGGGCAACAAAATTAATAAGAGGGCTGTAGGATCTCAGTTATGAGGAACAATTACAAACATTGAACTTATTCTCCCTGGAGAAGAGATGCTTAAAGCGGAATTCCACTCACCCTGTCAAAAAATAAAAGTTAGCAGCTACAAAAATTGTAGCTGCTGACTTTAAAAAAACAGCCACTTACCTGTCCCTCGGTCCCGCGGTGTGTCCCCCGTAGCCCGTTTCATCGGCCGTCCTGTATTCCAGGAGACCGGCATCTTCAGTGTGGGCACCCGGCTGTGCAGCTTGTGGCTTCACATCCTGATACCCACTGCGCATGCACGACTAGCGCTGCACTTCATGAATGGTCCTGTAGTCTTCTGGGACTTGTCACGTGTCCCAAAAGAGTACAGGGAAGGAGGGAGGGAGGACACCTAGGCGATTGGACCAGAAGTGGGAGCGGGTACCTGTCAAATTCGGGTACATGCTCCCCCCACCCCCCCCCCCCCCCCAAAGGTGCAAATCCTTAATGAGGAACGGGGGAGCAGTCCTTAAAGTGGAACTTCCCCTTTTGGGTGGAGCTCCACTTTAAGAGGGGATATTATAGCAATATACAAATATGTTAATGATGATTCTAGCATTGGGAGGAAACTACTCAGTCTCAGGTCACTCAAGAAGACATGTAGCCACTCAAGAAAGTTGGGCAAGAAGTGGTTTAACCTTAAACTGAGTATGAGTTTTTTTTTACTGTTAGAGTGGTAAGGACATGGAACTCCCTTCTACAATCAGTGGTTTCAGTGGAAGCATTGCTAATCTCAAAAAAACCCTTGGGCATCTTATTGAACACAATATACAGGGATATGGAAAGTGGTAGAGACATACAAACACACACACCCACACAGGTTGAACTGGGAACTGGGTGGACTGGTGTCTTTATTCAACCTTACCAAGTATGTAACTATGTAACTAAGTATATTAACACTGTCATTGTGGATTTGTATTTAATGCACCATAAAGAATATGACAATTATAAAATGATAAGAGAAGTCTCCAGTGCATTTTCCTTGACGGGTGATTTCCGGATCAGTCCCTGAAGTGCCTAAAGGGCGAGACTGTTGCAGTGGGTGTGGTAATGAGCAGAAATGTGCAATCTTTTTAGTATGATATAACATGTGCAAATTTATCTTTAATTTCCTGAACCCAAATGCAGATATTATCTTGTCATTGGATTACAGATTAGTAAATGGTGAATAGATGTTTTGCTACACCTGCAAAATTTTCCTTTATGGTGTACTTGTAACACTTGTAGCGTTGTATAGTGAACAGAAATAGTTTTTTTTCTGTTATTTTCTTTATCATGCATCCCTAGCAGCCCCCAATACTTTAATTAATGTTTGTCTAGGGGAGTGTACAGCATATAAACATGTAATATGAAGTGTGTGCTTCCACCTCCAGCATCAGACAGTACAATACTCTTTCTCTATTTCTCTTTGAATGACAGTTGTCCTGATGATGCTGCACTCCGCTAGACACCACCAATATAAATGATATCCTTCTTCAGATGGGAGTATTATGACAGTACTCAGCAGGGGACCAAGAGCCAGTTTTCAAGGACTGTTGTCTTACAGTGACATTGAATCATAGAAGAATGTATAGGTACGGAGGCTCCTGTTGACTTCTGATTACAGAAGTGGTTAATAGAAGTCATTCCAGAAGTCAAAATAATTTAAAAAAGGCTGTTTTCCCTACAATGGTAGCTGACTGAACATTTCTGCGATAAGGCATTCTCAGTGGCGTAATAGTGGTTGGAATCCTGAGGTCATGGATACATTGCAAGTGATTTGTTGCATTCTTGGCTAACCAAGTCCACCAGTTTTCAAAGACTGGTATTTCATTGTAGAGTACATATTAACAACATATGACTGGTTTGCTGGCAAACGTTTGTGTTCAATCCAATTGTGAAGCACAGTTAAGACAGGAAACAGTTGGACCAATAGTAACATGTTATGAATCATATTATTAATTCTTAATGAGTTATTAGTTTCATTTTTATATAACAGAATTATACTCTAATGGCTTTAATCTAACTTCAGGGGGCCCATGAAGCAATCCCATGATAACCAATGACACAGGCCGTTTCTAAAATAATCACTTCAATATATCTTGTAGAGCGTGATATAGACACTAGTTCTGGGGTACTAATGTTCATGAGTAGCGATTCCATACGGAAGCACCAGGCAACATGATACACAACATTAAGCTTAACATTTAAAAACACATATGTGTTTTTGTTTCTAACTTACATTAACATTGTCATAATTTTGTTTTAATGGGGTGACATATGTTTCACAGGCTTCTATTAGGGTGCATATTAATTACATGCATTAACCTCTCCTTGGGTGGCAAGCATCAGTAGAGTATTATAGATATGGCTTGCAGTTCACTGACCAGCCTCAGTTTATTTCCTTACCTATAGTCTATAGTTCTATCTGAAATGGACTAAGTATGCCTTTGAGGTCAAGTTATGATATTAAGACTGGTATGCGCATATTGGGCTATTCAGGAATGCTTTAGGTAGACTCACTGCTCCTGTAAAATTAGATACATTAGTTGATGCTGTTTGGATTTGGGTGTTCACAGGTTTAGGGTGGTCATAACTCAACCTGATCGATTGACTGCATCGAGCATTGATCATTATTTTTACAGGTAGTGGCAGATTCCCTTGACCAGTTGTGATGATGTGAATAAATAGTGAGGCCACAATGTTTTCATCATTTTTCTATTAGCTCTTTCCAGATTTTTATCTTCACTGCATTAGCAACCATACTACAGGGATATGATCACGTGTGTTCATGAAACAATTATTCAAAGAACCGTTTCCTGTCCAATGACTATGGTTAGCTTTACATATATTCCAGGCAAGTATACATTGGATTTAGTGTATTCAGGTGGAAGTAGGGCCCAAGATAAATAAGCTAGTTCACTCAAGAACACCTTAAATTCCAAAAAAGTAAGTGGGGCTGCTCAGCCTTCCATCCACACACCCTCTACTAGGGTAAGCCTGGCAATGGTGGAATTGATAATGATAATTAAATAATTTAATCATTGATAACAAGGAATCTGAAGATACTGATGTAATGATTGATGCTAATTGTTAATATTTAGCAAAGTGATCTCCTGGGTTTAGAGTCTGATACAGCAGGAACCTTGGTTAAAAAAAAGATACTGTGCCTATTACCCTAAACCACCTAAAAAGTGCCATTCACCCTCCTGTCCAGATCAGAGGTAATAAAATCAAAAGTCAATTCAAGATTATGCACATCAGGATCACAGAGATGAAGCAAGTTAAATTACTTTGGTACTCAATCCAATGCCTCAAAGATGTACATTATATCATTTTCAAAAAGAACATTTCATGTGATTATCACCCCACACATACAAACGTGCACATGACCAAATACAGAGGACACATGGGAAAGTGTTACTGTGCTATTGTCATGGTCAGGGGTTATGCTCGTAAACCAGTATCTATAGCAGTAAAGAGGCTCCCACCAACCAGGAGGATGGGTATACAGCAGGTCACCCTGGTGGATGATGCAGGCTCACATGAGCTGCAGGGTTTAAGTGCTAACCAGTATTCACTGCTGATGGTGAAGATAGGTTAAGCTACATGTTAGTCTCAGTTTGCGGTCCTCAGGATCACCCCACCAGGAGGTGAGCAAGCCAGGGTCCAGTAGCAGATATGGCAGGTAGGGATCCAGCAGAGGCATAGTTGGTAAACAAGACAAAGCTCAGTAACAAGTGGTTGCAGGTTGGGATCAAGCAGAAGCCTAGTCAAGGAAAAAGCCAAAGGTCAATTAGTGGTAGTGAAGATACGAACGGCAGCAGGAGTGACAAGAATGAGATATTTCCTAAGCAAGGGCGGGCTGACCATTTGGAAACTCAGGCACTGCCCGAGGGCTCGGGGTTAGTAGGGGGCCCCATGAGATGCCCCTGGTACCTTTTTCATAGGCTTTTTGAGTTTGGGCAAGGACACAGGGGCCCCATGATCCCCTATTTCCCAGGGGCCCCATGAGTTGTCAGTCCGCCCCTGTTCCTAAGTACAATAATCTGGCAAACAGGGAGTGCAATTGCATGATTTCTGCCAAGGTTCAAGACAAACAAGACACAAGGCAAGTTGTCTAAATAATCAGGCATGGGATTGTCCAGCATCTCAGGTGGCTCAGCAAGTAGAGATACCTCCAGACACAGCAGAGATTGCAGGTGCAGATCAGGCTCCTGACAGCTATGTGCTAGCTGTGCAACCTTCCAGTGAAGTTCTGCTATGGAGTTCAGAATGCTCTTCTTTGCTTGTTCACTCTGAATTTTAAGCCATTTATCTTTTTAAAGCTGAACTCCAAGCACAAAAGTAAGTATACAATTAAAATTCATGCATTTGAGCTGTTTTCTCTGTCAAGGGATTTTTTATGTCCGGCCTGCTCTGGTATTTACACAGTCCTGCCAGACAGTATCGCCATGTTGGTGAGCTTACACTTTTGCTACTGCACTTAGGCAATACAGGTTGGTTACCACCCTGTCCCCAACCTGAGACTGAACAGTACAGGAACATCAGCATTCTGATGAGCTCCACCCTTTGCTCGCTCAACTCTCTCCTGTCGTTATGTTACTTGTCAGCAAATTTGCAGCCAGCTTTGCTAGAACTGTCTCTCCCTGCGTTTGTATGACCAGGATATCACAAAAGTAAGATACAAAGTCAAATTCAGGTACCTGCACTAGCTATGTTTAAAAATACATTTAATGATTTTTTGAAAGACTGCATGACTTCATTCATTTTTTAATATCTGCCTGGAATTTAGTTTTAAAGAAGTCTAGAATTGAACTCCTAATGTATTTCCATATTTTCACTGCCATTTGCAGTTCATGGCCATAATTTTTCACATAATATTTCTTCTATAGACAGATCCCCTCTCCTTCCCCTGTGTCTGGAATGTAGATGTAGGTATCTACTGTAGATGTCTTTGCATTGCCTCCCTAAGGTATAGTTTCAGAGGTATTAAAAAGCAGCCAAACATCTGTGTATTTCTTCATCTTTTTTAATAAAAAAGAACGGAGGTGACAGGGGACCTGGGGAGGTCTAGGAGCCATGTCTGCTGCTCTAAAGTTGATGCATTACACATAAGACGCAAAGAATATACTTCTCACTTTAAGCTTATGATCTCTTGCCAGTACCAACTGCGTAGCAGAAATAGAGGATAAGAGATGCTGACAGCTGTGCCCTATATGGAGGCTGCCAAAAACCACGGCGTGCCTTGTTAGTCTGCCACGTGGCTCCAGGCCAAGGAAAGATAGCAGCAACGCATAATGATCAACTCTAAGAAATAGTATGCATTGTATCTTTAAAGGAGACTATCAGGGAAAAGGCAGAGCTTTTATTTTCAAATTCTATATCTGACCTAAAGTGAACCATGCATGAGAAAAATATGAGGGCTGCTATTACTGACCTCCTCCTGAAAATGCTAGTTATCTGGTTGTTTAACTTCATTATGTTCTCAACCACTGACCTGAAGCAAGTATGTAAGGGAAACCTTAACCCTCCTCATCTGGTTCTTTTCCCTTCCACTATGCCTATTCTCTCCCTGGCGAGAGAGAGCTCTGTTCCTGCCCTACCCAGGGGCGGACTGACTATTTGGAAACTCAGGCACTGCCCGAGGGCCCGAGGTCAGTAGGGGGCCCCATGAGATGCCCCTGGTACCTTTTTCATAGGCTTTTTGGCGTTTGGGCAAGGACACAGGGGCCCCATGATCCCCTATTGCCTGGGGGGTCAGTAGGGGGCCCCATGAGATGCCAGATCATGTGACCGGACCAGAGCAGCCTGAAAATACATACGCTTACAAATCTTTTCTACACAGTTTCATCGGAATAGGTGTTAGGAGGGGGGAGGGAGTTTTTTTTTTTTCAGAGTAATTAGGTTTTTCCTGGAAATCTTCTTCAAGGGCCAGTTCGCATCATAAAAACGTACTCTGGATGCATTCTGGATACGTTTTTACTCACAGCTCACACCACACTCCATTCTGATGCAGTTTTGATGCAGTTTGCTATGTTTCAGCATGGTTTGCAGATAAAAAATGCAGCATGTTCTCCTTTTTTTTCTGCACTGGAAACTGACTGGAACTGACAGCACTGGTGTGAACTAGGGCCATTGGAATACATGGAAAACACTGTGCATGCATTTAGCACTCTGGAATGCATCTAGTGTGAACTAGCCCTAATTGTTTTCCTCCTTGGAGCATTTGTGCCAAGCAGGGGCGGACTGACCATTTGGAAACTCGGGCACTGCCCGAGGGCCCGGGGTCAGTAGGGGGCCCCATGAGATGCCCCTGGTACCTTTTTCATAGGCTTTTTTGAGTTTGGGCAAGGACACAGGGGCCCCATGATCCCCTATTACCCAGGGGCCCCATGAGTTGTCAGTCCACCCCTGGCCCTACCCTTACATTATGGGCACCTTTAAAAGACTTAGAGAGAGCTATTTAAGCACTTCTGTGACCAAGATGCTTCCCACAATTCTTTTAGGATTTCAGCATTCAATAAACCAAAACAGCCTTGCCAGGATGGTCAAATGAAGCTCATACCAGGAGACAATTTAGTCCTCTGTGGCACCTGCCAAGCTAATGGAGTGGCACAGTGTCACATTCAGGGAAGTGGGAACACTACAACATCTTCCTGCAAGTTTGTAGACCAGGAAACTTAGAAATCCTTATCTGCATACCTGCTCTGGGTTGGTGAAGCAGACCATGTTTCTCTCAGAAAATGTTTAATTTTGGAACACAGAAAAAATAGCAATAATGTGAAACGAACACTGACAGACTTTTGGAAATGATCTTTTAGTAGCCTGGAAAAAGGCCAGCAATGGGAGCTGATTTCTGACTAGTTGTTTGATTACTGCATCATTGTTCTTTGTACCATCCCCAGGAAATGTTAAAGATCAACTCTAGAGTCCTTCTCAAGGGCCCTTAGTCAAACCCATTGTAAAGTCCAAAAACTGCAAACTTTAATCTGAACCTCACTGATGTCCATAGGGGGGCTATTTTAAGACTAATAGGCAAGGTAATGTCATACAAAGGGCATGGGATTATGAGCACTGGCATATGGGGACATGTACCACTGCAAAATAAAAAAAAAAAAAAATATCAATAAAAAATAAAAAAAATGAAGAGTTCAGTGGGGAGAGGACAAAATTGGCTAGCATTAGGATGGTATGCAACCACTTACATAGGCAAAAAATTGAAAGAGCTCTACATTGTGGGCGTTTCTTTCCATATCTGCTGCCAACAGCACCATTGCTGCCCACAGCAAAACCTGAGTTAAGCCAGCCAAGCCTGCATTCTCATGCTTGTGATATTACATTTGTTACACATGCTCAAGCTGCATGTTTGTCAGCCCTGATCTGCAAGATTGGATTTACTCATTGATGACGTCAGATCAGACATTGACTACTTTCTGAACTCTGTCCGCCTTTTGACTATTTATATACCCTGATTACTCTGAACCTTCCCTGCCTTGTACCTGGACTTTCATTGAACCATTCTGCCTGACCACCTGCGTTAGGGGTAAGCGTGACATTGGTCAATAGGAGACTGCAAAATGTTTGGGATGCTATTCCCAAGGCAGGTCCACAGACCACCATAGACCTTGGGTGAGGGGGAGTGATGAAGTGGTGGCATTGAGCTAAATGAAGAGGGTTGGGGTGTTGGTGATGGGGAAGAGGAAGAACAGTGGTGCTGGTGATGAAAAAGAAGTGGAAATTTGGGGTGGTTTCAAGAGGGATATTTCACCCCTCCTTGATACAAGGGTAAAATTGGGGGATCTACTGGCACCATCCAGAGGGAGCCCAAAACACAGCACTTTGAGTAGGCAATGCAAAGACACTATTTGCTGCATTTCCTGTTGATGGCTGGATCCACCACACTCTAGGCATAGCTGCAGGGGGAAAACCTAAGGGCATAGGCTTCCCACCCTTCTACAAAGTTGCTTTGGTTTACTGCTTGTTCCTGACACAAGCAAAGCTACCCTTTGTGTCTAGAATGTCACAGCATACTTGCATGGAACTATTATATACACCAAACCACCTTCTCTTTATCCCCATTTGTCATAGCTGCCGTTTAATTTAGTAAATTATCTTTTGATTAAAGAATAAGTTCTGTCAGGCCTAGGTAAAAGGCAGAGGTTCTTAAATATGTTTTTAAATATTTATGGTATTTACAGGTTGAATTTTTGTCTTCATTTAAAAATGGGTTCCTTGCAAGAAACGCTCAGAGACTCTCCTCTCTCTTGGCAATATCTGCACATGGTTCGCTGATTAAAACAGCTTTTTGATTTGGCCTCAACTGCATCCCTGGGCTCTTCTGACAATGTGGTAGAGGGTATTGACAGCATAATGGAAAAGGTAGACACTGATGTTTCAAAGGAGTTAGATGTCTCAATCAAGGAACCCAATGAGAGAGCAGGCAATAATAATTAACACATATAACGAGACATACAGTGACAGAACAGCATTGGAGCAACCATCCTCGCCAGCTCGATCAGCAACGGAATGAAGCCATAGGTGGAATTGAGTTCTCTTTCTGGAAGTCTCCCTCCCTTCCATCAATTTACAAAGACGACATTTCACTTAGATTCTAAAAAAAGGGTCTAGCTGAAAAGTTTTTTTTAAATTTTTGGATAAAGTGAAAGTGGTTTGAATCCTTCTTTCAGGGTTTTGTTCCACATTTCCCATTCACTAGAGCGTGGCTACAAGTAAGGCATCCTATTTGTTCAACCAGCGGATTAAACAATAAAAATTTCCCCAGCCACACAATCAATGCAGATGGGAGAACCTTTCTTGCTGAGCCTTTGTATTCTGATAGAATATAGTGATCAGCGTTGCCTGCTATAGCCGGCAATGCTGATCGACAGGAAAAACCCGAGAGGCTGGTTGTACACAAGTCTATCGTTAGATCGACTTGCATACAACCAACCTGCCCATACATGGATTGCAAATTTGGTCTGTCCCTGCTGAACTGGCTGAATTTTGATTTGTGTATGACCACTTTTATACTTCCAGATTCTTCAGTGGAGAGTGCATTTTTAAATCCCTGTAGAGTCTGATAAGAAGACAGCGATATTGGCACATAGCGGATTTTCCATACAAATACACTGATAATTCACTGCGGTGAGAGAAACAGAAAGTTTGGCTCATAGCAAAGCCTTGAAAGTCACCAGACACAACAATAAAAATCAGACAAAAGATCTAATAAATTCCCTTTCTATCCAAAATTAAAAAAAAAAAAAGCTTTGCAAAGAGAGTTCCACTTTTACTCTCAGCTTGTTTGTGTCAATTCAATCTCAAGTCAATTTGCTAGCCAGACTTACCTTATTTTGTAGAAGATGGACCTTGGAGATGGACACTCCCAGTATCAGTTTTCCAGTGAAGGTCATTTAAGGATTATTTCTCCATAGAACCACATTCTGGCTGCATGGGAAAGGGAAGAATAAAGGGGATTGGTTCCAGAAATCTCCCCCTTGTGCTGATTACCCTCCCTGCAGACATCTGATTCACCCAGCTGCCTGGGCCCCCCTGCTGGCCTGGGCCCCGTACAGTAGGACCGGTGGTATCCCCTTATTCACAGCCCTGGAAACAGAGGGAAAAGGCCAAAGAAAATAAAACTAATGCAGCCACCATATCTAATGATTGGTTAGCTGCAACATAATACATTTTTGGTTTGAGGTTTAATACTACTTTAAGGCAGAGCATGCTTTGTTTTCATTGCGTTGAACAATTCATAATTAAAGCAAGAATCAGAGCTTGCATAGGTAATGAGAAAAAATGGTCGCAAATCACTGAAACAGACTTTCCCCATTTATAATTCTGTAACAAATACATATTCTTATGTTGTAATTTCACGAAACTGCATCCTCTATCCTGGGTTTGCTAATGTTTGAATTCCAAAGTGCAAGGAAGCATTTACTGGCATGAAAGGAGGGTTGTGTTTACATAATTGCCCTAGAAAAAATCTGCATGACAAGTCCTTTTTTTCTGAACTTGTCATTTTTTAGCAAAACAAATGCTAGAATGCACCCACATACAGTCTGCTTTAGGGCTAATTCACATCACGTGCATTGTAAGACATCTGTAATCTCAAGGACACACAGGAAACAACAGTTTCATATGTGTCCAGGGGCGGACTGACCATTTGGAAACTCGGGCACTGCTTGAGGGCCCGGGGTCAGTAGGGGGCTCCATGAGATGCCCCTGGTACCTTTTCCATAGGCTTTTTTGAGTTTGGGCAAGGGCACAGGGGCCACATGATCCCCTATTGCCCGGGGGCAGTAAGGGGCCCCATGAGATGCCCCTGGTACCTTTATCATAGGCTTTTTTGAGTTTGGGCAAGGACACAGGGGCCCCATGATCCCCAATTGCCCGGGGGCCCCATGAGTTGTCAGTCCGCCCCATATGTGTCCCATTCACACTGCAACACAGCATATGCTGCATTTCATTGCAGCGCACCATGCAGAATCACATGGCAATGTACAGCAGCGCAGTGCAGTGCGCTGCTGTACATTGCCATACATGAAATGTATGTTTTGTACACGTCAAATAAAGTATGCACAAGCAAAAAAAAACACTGCCCCCTACTGCAGCCGGGAACAGATAGCAGATGGAGCAGTAAAGCTGGAAGCTCTCCGTTTGATGTGTGAATCCAGACTTACATGCAGATTTTTTGGAACAAGAAAAAGGAGAGATCGTTTCTGTTTCATGCACTACAAGAAATCTTCTGATTCCACTTAACACCCCCTGCAGCTTTTCCCTCCTACACTTGGCACCAGGGGCAGACTGACAACTCATGGGGCCCTCGGGCAATAGGGGATCATGGGGCCCCAGTGTCCTTGCCCAAACTCAAAAAAGCCTATGAAAAAGGTACCAGGGGCATCTCATGGGGCCCCCTACTGACCCTGTGCCCTCGGACAGTGCCCGAGTTTCCAAATGGTCAGTCTGCCCCTGCTTGGCACAAATGCTCCAAGGAGGAAAACAATTAGGGCTAGTTCACACTAGATGCATTCCAGTGTGCTAAATTCATGCACAGTGTTTTCCATGTATTCCAATGGCCCTAGTTCACACCAGTGCTGTCAGTTCCAGTCAGTTTCCAGTGCAGAAAAAAAAGGAGAACATGCTGCATTTTCTCTCTGCAGAACCATACTGAAACATAGCAAACTGCATCAAAACTGCATCAGAATGGAGTGTGGTGTGATCTGTGAGAAAAAACGTATCCAGAATGCATCTGGAATGCATTTTTATGATGCGAACTGGCCCTTGAAGAAGAATTCCAGGAAAAACCTAATTACTCTGAAAAAAAAAAACTCCCTCCCCCCTCCTAACACCTATTCCGATGAAACTGTAGAAAAGATTTGTAAGCGTATGTATTTTCAGGCTGCTCTGGTCCGGTCACATGATCTGGCTCCTCTCTGCCAGCCAGCCATGGCTTCAGGGGTGAGGAGGGAGCATTGACAATGGATAGACCATAGGAGCCTATGGGTGACATCATTAATCCAAGGTATTACCAGCCGTTGCCAACCGCTCTTCCGTTCCTAGTTGTCACTGGTGACACAGGAGAGATCACGTGACCGGACATGAGCAGAGCCTCAATATAGGTAATTATACAGATCTTTCTTACACAGGCTAGTCAAAATAGGTGTTAGGAGGGGGAAGCATTTTCAGATTAGTTAGGCTCGGCTGTAATTCTATTTTAAAGTGCTTAAAAAAAAAAAAGTCAGCAGCTACAAATAATGTAGCTGCTGACTTTTAAAAATAAGACACTTACCTGTGCAGGGATCCAGCACTGAACTCACCCAGGCTGGTTCTTCAGCAGTCTTCGGGTCCCCAGTACCACCATGCTGAGTGTGAGAAGCTGGCTGGAAACCTTGTGGTTTCACAGCTGGCTCCTGCAATGGTCCTGCAGCCTCCTGGGACCTGTGATGTGTCCCAGAAGGTCATGGGCAGAGAGGAAGGTGGCAAACTTTCGGTGGAATCACCTAGGCATATCCAGCAGAAGTGGAGAATGGGAACCTGTCAAAAGTAGGTACCCTAGAAAAGCAGAAGAGGAGGGAATGGGGGGGGGGGGGGAGTGGAACTTCCGTTATTTAAGGCACCGATGTAAAGCAACATTTATCACAATTTTTGTTGAGGCTTCATGCTTCTCCATTACCTCTCTGCTCCAGGGAACTAGCCAATGAGGGCCTTATGCTGCATACAAGCAAACATTTACCCAACCATTTATGACCCAATAGACACTAAATTGACCAGCTGTGGATATGAAAGTGAACACCTCCATTCTTGACCTTCCATCCCTCAATGAACTTTTTCTCTTCTTGAACAGATCTGGGTGTGATCAAAAGTTGCAAAGTGGAGCAACTACAAGGCTACCATATTTTGTTAGAGTAGAGTATAAAAACAATAGGCATGCACTTAAAGATATCTGATTACAAATGTCACCAACATTATACAAGACAAAGATAATTGTAACAGTTTTTTTTTCTTTTTTTAACAGAAAAGTAGTTTACTTTTTGGCCAAACAGAGTTATTCTGACATCTACTGGGAAGATGAGACAGTACAGTTCATTCATTACACATTACACATACAAACTATATTGATTCATAGAAGAAAGGGGGGATGAAGGAGGGAGGTAGAAAAGAAGAGAGAGACTGTAAGCAGACGATGAAGATATACAGGAATGTAGGAAGGTAATACGGCAGAGAAGACACGAAGAAGAAACAAAGGAATTAAAAAAGGAGAAGAGGGCAAAGAACCTAAAGACCCACATGGAAGAAAAATATATTTGAAGTATATTTTAAAAATATTCTTCCCAAATATATTGACATATATTTGAAATGCTACAATTTTTGGCCATATTCAATATATTTAAAAAAAAAGTATATATACTGCTTGCTGAAATGCATTTTATTACAAAATATCTGAAAAATATTTTTAAAAATACATTTCAAATATACTGTATGTCTTTAAAAGTACAAATCTACATTTTTGGAATGCATATACAAATATATGTAAAAATCTGTTTAAAAAATCTGAAGAATATATTTTAAAAAATATATTTAAAAAAATATTTTTCATATATTTTGTAATAAAAACACATTTCAACATGCAATATATATATATATATATATATATATATATATATATATATAAATAAATATATTTTGAAATATATTGAATATGGCCAAAATTGTTGTATTTCAAATATATGTCAATATATTTGGGAAGAATATTTTTAAAATAAATTTCAAATATATTTTTCTTCCATGTGTTTCTTTAGGTTCTTTGCCCTCTTCTTCCTTTTTAATTCCTTTATTTCTTCTTCGTGTCTTCTCATCCGTATTACCTTCCCACATCCTTGTATATCTTCATTGTCTGCTTACAGTCTCTCTCCCTTCTTTTCTACCTCCCTCCTTCATTGAATTGAATATGGCCAAAATTGTAGCATTTCAAATATATGTCAATATATTTGGGAAGAATATTTTTAACATGTATTTCAAAAATATTTTTCTTCCATATGGGGATACAGAGGCATAAATATTTACATAAACCAATGCAATAGAGAAAGACATATTAGACTAGTTAAAAATATCACAGACAGAGAAAAAGATAGGTACAGTAGATAGATAGATAGATAGATAGATAGATAGATAGATAGATAGATAGATAGATAGATAGATAGACAGGCAGATAGACAGGCAGATAGACAGGCAGATAGACAGACAGGCAGGCAGACAGGCAGACACTCTTTTTTCTTGGTGACTTTCTGTTTAGACCTGTTTTTGGGGTTATTTGGGGCGCTGATTCAGAAAATTGCATTGGCTAGACTGCATCTGCTCTAGTTTCTTAGATATGCTCGCCACACTATCACAATCCCACTATAAGTTGCTGATCACCGCCATTACAAGTATAAGCTACGTAGATTCCACTATATTTACCATAGTTTGTAGACGCTATAACGTTAACACAAACTAAATAATATACATATATTGGGCATTGCCAAGTAAAGTAGCATAGTGCTGAATAGCAAAAAAAATGCTCTAGTCATGAAGGGTGTCAAACCTTTCCAGAGGTCAAGTGGTTATAGATAGATAGATAGATAGATAGATAGATACCGTGTTTCCCCGAAAGTAAAACCTACCCCGAAAGTAAGACCTAGCTGTACTTTTTGACGTACCGCTAATATAAGCCCTCCCCCAAAAATAAGACCTACCTCCACCAGGGGCAGACTGACCATTCAGGCACTGCCGAGGGCCTGGGGTCACTGCAGGGCCCCATGAGAGGCTCAGTCTGTCCCTGTATGTGCCGCTTCTGAAATAAGCAGGCATTCAGGGGACAGACAGTGAGGCAGGCACTCCGGACACCTCTCCTTCTTGGAGTTTCAGCAGAGGGGCGGGTCCACATCCCTGCCTCGGGTGCTAAAGATGGAGAGCTGGAGAGGCAGGCAGAGTATACAGCAGGTAAGTATCTAATCTCTGGACCCTGGTGACAGCATTGCAGCTTCATGTAGTAGGTAGGGGAGAGAGAGGGGGGGGAAGAGGGCAGAGAGAGAGAAGGCAAAGAGGGGGGAGAAAGAGGGCGGAGAGAGAGAAGGCAGAGAGAGAGGGGGGGAGAAAGAGGGCGGAGAGAGAGAAGGCAGAGAGAGAGGGGGGGAGAAAGAGGGCGGAGGGAGAGAAGGCAGAAAGAGAGGGGGGGGCTTGTTTTAAAACTTACCTTTTTGTGGAGCTTAGGGAGACGTCAATAAAAATAAGACCTACCTGAAAATAAGCCCTAGTGCATTTTCACCTAAAATTAATATAAGACAGTGTCTTATATTCGGGGAAACACGGTAGACAGACAGACAGACAGACAGACAGACAGACAGACATTTAAAAAAAAAAAAGAATTTGAAAGGCTATGAAACTGTGAGCACTCACACAGCCCAGAGTCTCCAAAGGAGAGAAGGATCAAGATGGAGTGACTAGCTTTAGTCTCAAAGATCTTACTTCCCAGAATCCTAATAACCTTTCCCAAGGTTAAATGAAATGCCTTAAGGCGACTGCCTCTAATGATGAAAGGGACACTATAGGACAGTAATGCTCTTTGTAATGTTAATAAACCTTTATTTTGATATCAGATGATACTCAGGGGGAAAGCTGCCAGTCTTATGTTTCGGTAGAGAATCTGACAGTTTAATGCTGCTGGAACAGAGAGGGTAGATTTCGGTAAAATTGTGTTAATTTGACAAGATAAAGCAGCTTAGCTCTTCTCTCCATCCCCTTACCATTCAGCAGAGTGACACCCGTTAGAAGAGGACATAGCCGGAAAGTTTTGTCCTTTATGGATATAATCATTTATCTCCACTTCGCCTTGATGTTTCATTAAATTGTCAGCTCTATATCATCCTGCAGTCATTATAGAAAAACTTAAAGTAACAGTGTCATATTAATAAATTATTGTTATCGTAGCCTGAGGTTCACTTGGTGTGTGTAGAGGCGCTTGTCCTTGGGGAATGGCTGATAATCTATAGTTATCTATTCTAAAAACCGGTCACGTGTGTTTATTAAAGGGAAAGCAAAACATAAATTGAAGGGGGATGAATGGAGACAGTTACGTACAATAGATTTCAGATCAGTATCCACCAAATGTTATTGCTGTGTCCAGGAGCTTTGTTATCTGACCATAAATATATTCTTTCCATTATATCCAGACTGTAATATATTTCATCTCTGACTGAGACACATTGGTTAGCCACAGAAGGAATCTGTAAAATAATTTAGAAGGAAATTAATACTATGATTGATTTAACTTTTTTTTTAATTTTTAAAAGTTTAAGCACTGATGTTATAAATAATTTTAGAATTGCTTATATTAAAAAAATAATAATGTTATAAACAATTTTACAATGGATTATATAACAAATATTACTGATGTTACAAATGATTTTACAATTGCTTATATTTAAAAAATATTACTAAAGGTATAAATAATTTTAGAATTGCTTATATAAATGTAGCACCCTCCTAGTTAGCTAGGGGGGAGCTAGCTAATTATTTTTTTCTTTAGGAGGCTGAGTAGCAGCTGGAAAAGATAGTCAGAGGGGTCAAATTTGGATCAGGGCTGAGAGGCTCTGCAGATCAGCTCTCTGAAACCTCCCCCTGATCTATAGACTTGGAGGAGTCTCTAGAACTCAGTGGGTGGAGGTGAGGAGTGGCTGTTCTGTATGCTTAGAGGATTCTGACCAATCCCCAAGCAGGAGGCTTGGCATGGGGTTTGGACAGCCTTTAAGCATAGTTGAGCCTGCTCAGAAAGGGAGAGTTCAGGTGGAAGAAGGAGTGAGCAGGGTGGAGTGTGGAGCCTGGGCGGGTGTCCAGGTAAGGGGAATACCTACAGGCAAAGGATCTGGAAGGGGGGGGTCTCTCAGCCTCATTGGCCCCTAAGAGAGGACAGCCTGAGAAGCAGGGAAGGAGTTAGCCCAGCATAAGGCCTGAAGGCAGGCATCAACCCACAAGCTTGCAGGAGAGGACTAAGTGAGTAATCCTACACCCCCCTGGGCCAGTTAAGGGGAAAAGAGCACTTGGTAGGGAAACCCGATTAACTCCTTACCCAGGACTGTTCAAATCAAAGTGGCAGGCACTGGATCCCATTGCCCAGGGATTCCCTCAGGAAGCTGGATGAAGAGGAGTCTGGGGTCTGAGGTGGTATTTCAGGAGAGGCCGGACAGCTCTCCAAAGAAGAGAAACTCTTCTGAACATTTGTACATAGTTCCAGGAAGTTGTCCTCAGTTTACCAGTTCCTTGGGCCTCCTATGTATCCCTCCCCCATCCAAGTTATCCCCTAATAGAAAAAAAAAACAATAAAAACAAGTTCAAGGACTGCTTACTGTCTCTGGAGTGCAAGGCTGGAAGGAAATGCGTGTTGCTTGGCTGTGCGGGACTATAGGGGGACCCAAAACCATAGCAACTACTAAGGGGGTAGTGCTAGATAATAAAATATTAATAATGTAAATAATTTTATGATTGCTTATATAAAAAAATACTAATGTTATAAATAAATTTACTATTGATTATATAAAAAATATTACCGATTTTTTAAATGATTTTACAATTGCTAATATTAAAAAATATTACTGATTATATAATATTTTTTTAATTGCTTGTATTAAACATTTTTTTATAAATACATATTCAACACAGAATTTACCAATGATATTAATTTTGCAAAGCATGCTGCTTTGCCTAATCAGAGGGCTTGGTGAGAACACTCACTTGCACCTGTGGCATCACTCCCTCGTTGGCCAAACTGGCAGTGTGTTGCTCCATTGGCACTCTCTCTGATAAATGAGATTCTGTATTGTTGTAGCCACTGAGGGAAAAATGCAGTAGGTACATATAAGTAGGCTATTTGGCAATCCTGTTGCTGGTGATTTGCTGCAAACAGAATGGCTAGTGTGATATGACCCTTAGAGATGCTCCTATTAGACACCCTAATTATTTTTTAAATAATTCACACTCCATCTGTAGGCTGCTTATATAGCCTATGCAGTGAACACAGTTTCACTTTTATATTTTTCACACAGCTCTACCTCTCCACAACTATTCTATAATCATATAGTTCGACAAAGGGGCACCTCTGTTCTGCATTATTATATTTTTTATCTGATTACAAACAGTGCCTGATTACCAAATAGTCAGAGTAGGCACCAGCCTATGGGCCCCACACTGTTTAAGGGTCCTGTGACAATGGGTCAAAATAACATTGATTTGAAAGAAAACTACAATGAAGCATTCTTAAATTGCTTACAAAAGATAGAAAACAATGAATCAATTCAAAGAAACAAAAACTTTACATTAAAGACTTTATAGAGAAAAGACTTTATTAATGTAATTTACCCAATAACAACTTAACCATTTCAATACCGTGCAATTTTACACCTTCCTGCCCAGGCCATTTTTCACGTTTCAGCGCTCTCACAATTTGAATGACAATTGCGCGGTCATACAACATTGTACCCAAACTAAAATTTTATCATTTTCTTCACACAACTAGAGATTTCTTTTGGTGGTATTTAATCACCGCTGGGGTTTTTATTTTTTGCTAAATTAACAAAAAAAGACCAAAAATTTTGAAAAAAAACACGTTTTTCTTTGTTTCTGTTATAAAAGTTTACAAATAAATAATTGTTCTTCATAAATTTAGGCCGAGATGTATTCTGCTACATGTCTTTGGTGAAAATAACCCAAATTAGGATTTATTATTTAGTTTGTAGGAAAGTTATAGAGTTTACAAACTATGGTATAGATCTGAATATTGATCAATCCTGAAGTACTGACAGCCAATCTAATTTCTTGAGGTCCAAGAATGTCAGAACAGTACAGATATCCCCCAAATGACCCCTTTTTGCAGAGTAGACAGTCCGACGTACTTCATAAGAGGAATGGCGAGTTTTTTGAAGTTGTATTTTTTTTGTCATAATTTTTCGGAAAATAAAAAAATTTTAAAAATTATTTTCACTATTTTTTTTTACATACTGTCACCAGTGCAGTACAGCGTCATCATATAACTGGCATGGCGGTGATCAGGGACACTGACTGGTGACAGTATGAAAAAAAAAAAAATATATATATATATATATATATATTTTTTTTTTTATTATTTTTAATTTTTTATTACATTTTTTTTATTTTTTTTTAAGATTTTTTTTTCATATTGTACTATGACCAAAGTAGTACAATGTTACCATAGTAACATTGTACTACTTTGGGGAAGTGATCAGTATTTTTTTTTTTTTTTACACAATTTGCTTATAGCAAAGAATTACTTTGCTATAAGCAAGCATTTACCTGAATGAAATCGATTCATTCAGGCTTTTTTTTTTTGTGCTTAGCTGTGATTTGGCCACAGCTAATCACATGACATGTGCATGTGATTAGCTGTGACCATTCACAGCTAGGCAGTAGTATACAATGGATGGCATGAATGAAGCCATCCATTGTATACAACTGTCATGTGACCTGCTGTGATTGGTCACAGCAGGTCACATGGTACCAGCAACGGGGGCCGGTACTCAGATCTGTCATCGGCCGTGTCCGAGGTACACGGCCGGTGACAGATCGCGCCGCTGCAAGGCTCTGCATTACCGCAAACTGCGCATGGCGGAATGCACCCGGAATGCCGCAGCACTTCTGAAGCCGCCAAACGGCCATTGGCCGGGCGGCTAATGGTTAAAGTACATAAAGCACAGACATCAGGTGCACATTACAGTTTGTCTCTTAAAAGCTCATCTTCTTTCAGCTGTCAGTTTGTAAAAAATGTCGCAACCTACGTACGCGTAGCACCCTCTAGGTAGATAGGCTTTGTTGTTTTGTTAGACAGAGGCTAGGTAGCAGCCTGGGATGAGTCAGCCTGGGAGTGAGGTAGTGAGTTCACCTCAGAACAGGCTGGGAGGCTCCACAGGTCAGGTCAACCCTCCCACCCTTCCAGAAACTCAGAGATCTTTCAGGGAGAGGGGTGGAGGAGGCCAAGATCTGCATGTTTGAGAGACCTTGAACAATCTCCAGACAGGATGCTTGGCATGGTGACCAAGCACAACCCTTGAAAATGGCAAAGCCTGAGCAGCAGGGGTGTCTTGTGAAAGATGGACTGAGAGAAAGCTGGAGTGTGGAACCTGGGAGGGGGCCTCAGGAAGGGAAGCCTACCTTCAGGCTGGTTGCTGGACAGAAGGATCTCCACTGTCCCACCATCTCCTATGGAGGACAACCTGTCAGCTCCTAAGGAGCCAGCCCAGCAAAAGACCTGAAAGCAGCTCCAACCCACCAAGCTAACAGGACAGGACAGTGTGAGTACGTCTACACCCTCTGGGCCAGATAGAGGGAGAGGGTGGTCAGGTGTGAGACTCAACTAGTTCTCTCCCATGACTACTTAACTGGCAGATCTTAGAATCCCTTGCCCACGGATACTCTCAGTGCAGCTGGGTGAAGAGGAGGATTCATCTGTGGTCTGTTGACGTGCACCAAGGGTACTTCAATGCTTCTTGACAGAGAAAGTTGCTATTTCTGATCCATATTTTTGTACAGTATAGTTGCCAAGAAGTTTTTCCTCGGGTTTGTAGTTCCTTGGGCAGCCCATATACCCTTAGACCTCATCCAAGTTGTTAACCCCTTAATAAAAACAACTAAAAACCAGCTCAAGGACTGTTTACTGACTGTGAATGCGCAATTGCGGAAAATGTGTGTTGCCTGGTCATGCAGAGCATAGGGGGACCCAAAACAAATTCAGCAGCCCTTAGGAGAGTAGTGCTTCATACAGGTTTTTACTGCCAAGGAACCTCCGCAGAGTTTAATCTGGGACTGATAACAAAGGATCACACAATCTTCAATCTCTGAGCTATCTATACCAGTCAGCTGACCTCTTGCTCCCCTATACATCTAATTGGCAATGTTTTTGTCTGGCAACTATTGAAAGTGTGTTGTTTTATCTATTAGACAAATGCAAGGAACTGCCTGTTGACTGTGCCAGAAATATGATGCTCTCCTTGTTAATTTAAAGTGGTTGTAAACCTCAGATATGAAATATAAACAAAGCATATCTCTCTATAGTGTGTACCTGTCTCAATTAAAAGAACTACATGTCATTTCTGTTTGCTGCTTCATTCAACTGCCATCAGTATGATTCACTTCTGACAAATTTTCCTGAAACCAAGAGAAAAATAAATACTTTATAGGACCTAAGCACAATCACTAAAAAAAATGTGTACAGTGCCTTTAAATGTACTACAATAGTGAGAAAAAAAAATATGAGACAAATATATAGCACACAGAAAAAATACAATAAATAAATACAGTATCACCTTAGTGCTGCCCACACTCTTTGTGTTCCCACATGTGCCAGCAAGAAATTGTGTATCAAACCAGTACTAGCAAATAAATATCAAACCATTAAGTCTATACCATGTGATAAATCAATCTCCAGAAGTGACCCTGATGAAGCTACGTGATGTATTGACGTAACATGTAGGGTGGAGCCTGTGAAGTACCGAAAGTACATGGTCCACTGTCTTGAGAAAGGTTTTTCCTACTGAGATATATATAAACTGTTGTGCACCAGAATATGCACATTTTAAGTTGAGTGTTTAGAATTTTGTTTATCTTAAATAATATACGTAATTATATGAGGAGCACTAGATATCCTTTCCTTTTTTGAACTTTACATGAATACCAACCTAAGGATTGCGGGGAATGGAGGTCGATTAAATGGGCATCTGGACAGGGAAGAGAGGAAAAAGCAGCTCTATCCTGGGAAACCCTGTAAAAGTGAAAGAGCATGAGACCTGATATCAATTGGGTCAATACATAAGGTGAGAGTTTTAGAGTGGTGGTGAAGGGATAAGTACTTCAGGTGAAAGAACATCTCTGAGAAACGCCTTTAGGAACATACTGTACAAAATTTGTGGAAGCACTATATGTCACAAAGTCTCTTGTTTAAATTGAATTAAGCTGCATAAGGATTATGGACACAGTGGGCTGTTTTTTGTTTTTTTTTAATTGAGGACATTTCAGTAGAGATTGGTTTATCACATGGTATAGATTTAATGCTAGGATATTTATTTGGTAGTACTGCACAACACTGGTTTGATACACAATACCAAAAGAAAAATGGTGACAAGGAGGGATCTCCAGCAGGTTGACAGCCTCAGCTCTATTCCTGTGTGAAGGGGGAAGGGAGTCTCTCCCTCCCCCCCCCCCCCGCTTCTCTGCAGAGTATAACTTCAGCTCTACACCCCATTTTTTCTGAACTGTCAGACAAGCTTTACAACTCAGCACTTTGAATGGATGTAGAGAAGAGAACACTGCAGATAAACCGGTACAACTTATGTAGGAGGAGTAGTTTCATCTCTGTGTATCACCTGCTGTTTATCTGCAGGGCATTGTTTTCCATAACTTCCTCGATTCTCTGGATGCTTTGCAGCTTCTCTTCTGCTGTTTACTTTCAATTTCAGGACTACATATCCCATGGTACTTTGCTACCTGCAAGCAGTGATTCCTGTACTGACTCCGCCTCATGAAACTCCTCCTCTCAGCACCTCTGTAGTTCAAAAGGCAGGCTCTGTAAAATGTGTGACACAGCAGTGCCTGCTCACACACCATACATGCGGTAGAATTTAAGTGTGGAGATCTGACATACGTCATTATTCAGATTATTAGGAATAGGCTAGATATAATTGAAATACAATGTGGAAACAAATTATGATAAACAAATAAAATAAATATGATTTTAAATTTTGAGCACAGATATGTTTTAAATATTCTTATCTTCCTGTATAGGTTGCCTTTGTAAACCACAGAATACCTCCCTATGTTTTGGAGATGAGGAGAGTGCAGGGGCGGACTGACCATTTGGAAACTCGGGCACTGCCTGAGGGCCCAGGTCAGTAGGGAGCCCCATGAGATGCCCCTGGTACCTTTTTCATATGCTTTTTTGAGTTTAGGCAAGGACACAGGGGCCCCATGATCCCCTATTGCCCAGGGGCCCCATGAGTTGTCAGTCCGCCCCTGGGAGAGTGGTATGTATTCTGTCCTTTAGCAATAATACCAATCCCCCATATCTCCCATAGACATAATACAGTGAGTAAAGCTGGCCATACATGGGTCGAATTCCAAAAGAATTTTCTTTCGAAAATTGTAACGTAGAATTTTAATTCGAATTCCACACCATTAGTGATGGCCGATCTTCGTGAGGCCATCAAATTTGAGTGATTGAGCATGTTAGAATTTTTTTTTAAAAAACCAATGAATTTATAATCAATGATGGGAGAATCGTGCAAGAAATATAATCGAAAAAGAAATGAGCATTGTGACCTGGAAAGAAAAGAAGATTCCTGTCCACAAAAAGTCTTTTCTGTAGCAACATGAGGTGATATTGAAGGCTTGGTTGGTCAAATTTCTAAATCAATTCATTTTTTATTATAAATATTGCTTAGGAGAGATATTTATTTTGCTTTTGCAGAAAAACCCTTATTTAAGATGCTGGATGAGGATGAAACTATGCAAATAAATGTTATATAGCTGGCAGTTCTGCAATTGACTTAAACCATCCAATGTTTGACCATCTGTGATTATCTTAATTAAGTCCCTGTTCAGTGAAACTTAAAAATGCAGAGGTAAGGACTGGCACTTTGTTGATTAAAAACCCTTTGAAAGAGTTTTTGAAATGATAGGGAAGACTGATCAGAAAATACATAGACATATGAAAGTATCATATAAAAAAGATAACAGGCAAACATTTTTGTTTCATTTAAAGACACACCAAAATCTGCTGAACAAGAAGTGATTAACATAAAACATTTCAAGTTCTACTGGATTGTACAGATGTTGTACAGTTGTTAAGAGTGGTAGGTATGAGTCAGGGAAGTGGAGGGTTCATTAACCTACTATTATTGTGAAGCTGTGCTGGACTGCATGCCCTTCACATAAATGGCTTCATGGTGGGGAATCACTCACCTGCCCAACATAGTTTCACCCCAAAGTCTCCCTGAGGTGCTTAGAGCATGGGATTCTCCCCTTAGAGCCACAAAGAAGCACTTCTAGGAAGGCCTCGGCCTGGTCTGACCTTCACCACCCAGAAGCTTTTTCTATACCTTTAAACACTGAATATAATTGTGCCGTACGACTGCTCAAACCTCACCGTGCACAAAAAACAAATCATACCTAATAATTGTGTAATGATGATAGTTCATGTGGTGAATGCCAATTCTGACACAATTTCCTGCACAATTTTAAGGGTGCAACCTGCTTTGACAATTCTTCAGCATATACGGGGAACCCCAGCGTCCAAATCCACTATACAATAAATAGCCCCCTTTAACAGTCACATAAGGTGTTCATACTATAAGATCTCCAATTCTTCAAAGGTTCTCACCATCTCAATCATTAAAATATCCCAATTCATGTGTAGCATAAACTTGCGCACTTCTCTTCCTCCTTTCTTAGAATAGGGTCCTCTCCTCATGCAAAATGTACAAAAAACGCATATAGTGCATTATCTCTTAAATATAGTGAAAAAAATATAATATTACACTCACATAGAAGTGCCATTATTGTGCCAACTCATCCACCATGTGACAACAATCCCTATCCGTTATCCTTACTCATACCCTCCAATCCAAATATCTTCACTTCTATATATAAAAAAATATGTAATAAAAAAAAGGATCTTGTAAATTTCTTCCTTTTCTTTTTCTTCTTTACTTCATAATGTGAATTAGAGAGGAGCCGACGTCTGCATCCAGACCGCCCCTTGAAGACGTCATTCATGACGAAACTAGTAGGGCTTGGCTTGCTGGATGCTGACGTCTGTGGAGAGGATTGAGTCACGAGCGCTGTAGTGAGTGTGCGGGGAACAGGAGACTGTTATACCATTTGCTGTTTTATGCTGTTATACTGGTGTCGGTGAAGACACCCTTTTTGTGAGTGTAAATCTTTATTAAATTGTTGGATACTTATATAAAAAAACTGGCTGCACCATGATTTTTTCTTTCATTCCCAAACATGACCTCGGTGGAGAGATATAAAAAGAGAGAGTGATATAATGCTCCTGGAACCGTTATATTGAGTGGTGGATACCTACCTTATGGATGATTGTGTAGCTATTGATCATCACACCTGAGAAGTTGATTTATTGCATCTGCTCCCAGAGCAAAAAGCGTTTTTTGCTGATCTAGAGATTGATCAGCATGGAGCTCTGGTGAGTTACCCAACTTTACTTTGGTGGTGGATTTTGGCACAATTTCTTTGAGAGCACCTGAATTTGAAAAGGATTTGTTTGGACATTTGAAGAAATTCAAAATTGGACAATTTTTATATTCACAAATTTAATTATTTAAATTATTTATGCACTAAAAAATAGTTTTGCACATAATTTTGATATTTTTTGATATTAATTGAGAATAGATATATATATCTTTTGCACTAATGTTTCTACACTAAATTAGGAATAGTTTGTGGTTTTAGCGCATTCCTTTATTTAAGTTATAGCACTAAGAAATTTATTTGGTTTCTTTGAGGTGGAATTGCTGCTTTAAAGTATTAAGGGTGTGGCGCTTTTATTACACTTGTGATATAATGTGAATTGTGTCTGACATCACTGGCTAACACGTTTCATCATTACGAATGTAACATCCTTTGACAAAGTCATAATGACAAAACGCATCAGTAAGTCAGATGCAACCCGGAAGTCCAGCGGCTGCCATCTGGGTATAGGTCCAATTCAGGTGTTGTATGCTGGCATTTTTTTATACATTGTAAGTGCTTTTTATTTAAAAAAAACAGCTTGTTTTAATTTGCTACACTGCGGTCTGCCTATGTTTGGCTTGGTTGCATATGGATAACATTGGAGTGGAAAACTGGCAATACAGGAGTTTCAGGAGGCTCAGCAGTAGTCTATGAGATTACTATGCTCCAATCCTAGGAGGATCTGTTAAGGTGCATGAGCCGTGAGGTGGTGGGGCACCTAAGGTGGATGGAGCACAGGTTTATGGTGATCACAAAGATTGAAACACTGACACTATTGTTCAATATCTGATTGGAAGTACTATACTATATGATTTCTGTTTTTTTGGGGTGTATCACATTATGAAGTAAAGAAGAGAAAGAAAAGGAAGATATTTACAACATCCTTTTTTTAAATAGAAGCAAGGATATTTGGATTGGAGGGTAAGAGTAAGGATAACGGATAGGGATTGTTGTCACATGATGGATAAGTTGGCACAATAATGGCACTTCTATGTGAGTGTAATATTATATTTTTTCTATATATTTAAGAGATAATGCACTAAATGCATTTTTGTACATTTTTGCATGAGGAAAGAACACTATTCTAAGAAAGGAGGAAGAGGAGTGCACAAGTTTATGCTACACATGAATTGGGACATTTTAATGATTCAGATGGTGAAAACCTTTGGAGAATTGGAGATCTTATAACACAAACACCTAATGTGACTGTTAAAGGGGACTATTTCTTGTATAGTGGATTTGGACGCTGGGGTTCCCATATATATCTGTGTCTTCCCAGGGGGGAAGTATTATCCTGGCGGCCAGAAAATCTACTAATTTTGTATTCATTATTTATTTTGTGTATTTGGATATTTATTTTCATCAGGGTGACAAATGTAGAATGGAGCAGGTTCTGATGCACTGACAGCGTCTGTCTCTGAGGGAGGAATGCAGCCTAGCCAGTCTGAATCCAATGGGGAGGATTCTGATGAAGGATGGAGTATGCCTAGCCTTTCTCTACTCATCCAAAACCTTTCCTTACCTCTATTCGCTTTCCTTGGCAAATGGGTGACCTGTCCCTACACTATCCACAGCACTCCAAGCTGTGAACCAGGGTCTTAAAATGAATCTATCTGACCCAAGATGGCCTCCAGAGTCACATGGGACAGCGACATCCAACCAGATCACTTTTCAGTGACCCAAGAAATCATGAAGAAACCAAATTTCTCTTGACTTCTTCTCCAGCTGCAGTACCACTCAAGTCGAGCGCCACCTACAGTGGAGAAAGTAGACTTCACCTGCTGATCGGAGCAGAATGGGCAGATGAGAGGTCCCTGTCCACTCAGTTTCTGCAGAGTGGACAGAGACAGTACCTGAACTGCTCTATGGGTGGCTGGGTGCAAACAGACTCTGCTGTCCATTTACACCTGGCTTCCCTCTAATCTAATCCACCTAAATGAAACAGGACAGACTAGACTTTTTTTCTTTTTTTTTTGGTGAACCGTATTGAACCTGGAGGTTGGCAGGTGTTAACAGACACAAGTCCATAGGGGTGAATGGACCATCCTGAAAAACTGACAGATGGACCCGATCAGACCCGTCGTGTGAAAGGGGCCTAATGGCACATTTCCCCTCACTTTGAAGACATTTCTTGTGTCTTCATTATAAAAAGTGACAAAGGACACACACATAAAAAAAATATCTGAAATGGGTTTTAACTATTCCCCAAATACAACGCTAAAAAATGTTTGTGCTTGAGATATACCTTTAACCACTATGCTGCGTCAACCTAAGTTCTTGTCATCATACCTACAGATCAGTGTGGTCCTGGAGCAATTACCCCTCTGCCCCTTTACTAACATTTAACTAAACCTTCACTGCCACACAAACAGCTAATTAAATTTCTTTAAAGAAAAAAGAGTCACAATGCTACCTCATTAAATAGTTCCATGACAAAAGCTGATTCTTTAAAGGGGTCAGCAGCTCAGCAGGTCCTGGTTAAAGAGATGTCTTATTCAAATTTACTGCGCTTTTGAGGCTGATACTTTTCACTCTATTGAAGACCTTTCATTTATTAGCAGAACGTTCAACCTGCGGGACCTAGACATGACACGGCCCGAGCACTTAACTGATAATACAAAACATCTCATGTAAAATAATTTGAAATAGGTGAAAGATCATCCTTTCATGCAGGGATGCTGGCAGTGCAATCAATGCTACTGTTTTATTAAAAGAAAAGAATGTATCTGGGGGCATGCAGCTGAGTTATCAATAAATAATAGATGGGCCCCTTAGACATACTGTACATCTGAGATTGTCTATGAGGCAGTCAATGGGAATGTAACTAACTGGCAAGGAGTAACAAACTTCTTCATTCTTACAATTATGGACTGTTCAGAGGAACCAGGAATACACTCTCTTCACTCTCGGTATCAAGCAAGCCTTAACATCAAAGAACGTTGTTGCTCAAAAGACATCATAAAACTTTCTAACAAACTCCAAAGACTTACCCAACAAATTTATCAAAGTGTTTGAAAAAGATGGAAGCGCTAAACAACACTAAAAATGTTGTGTAATCCTGCGTAAATAAAATCATATATAACTTTCATTATTCCCACTCTACTGTAATAAAAATTGTATTTATTTATTATAGGTATGTATATAGCGACGTCAATTACGCAGCGCTTTATATATATATTATACAGTCACATCAGTCCCTAACCCTCAAGGGGTGTACAATCTAAGGTCCCTAACTCACATTCATATACAAGGGCCAATTTAGACAGGATCCAATTAACCTACCAGCATGTCTTTGGAGTGTGGGAGGAAACCCGGAGTACCCGGAGGAGACCCACACAGTGACAGGGGGAACATGCAAACTCCAGGCAAGAGGTGCCGTGGCTGGGATTCGAACCAACAACCCTAGTATTGCCAGGCGGAAGTGCTAACCATTTAGCCACTCTGCTGCCCATATATATAATATTTAATGCTCTTTTTTCTCCTGAAACCTTTGCCAACAATTCATCTATACTCAGTTTCTAGCTCCACCTACTTCTGAGACCACCCCTGAGGAGCCTTACTGTATTTTTCATTAGAAAATGCACATGTAAGGATGAGACTTTTCTACAACGGAAGGGGAAGTCCACAATGGGGATAAAAAAGGATGAGAAGAGCAGGAGACCAGCCTGCTTAGATCCCTAATTACTAAAAATAGATGTAGGGTGATTTATTTTAAAAGTGTCAACTACAAATGAAATATCAGTTTAAGTCATTACGCACACTTGACGTTTTTACAGCGGCTGTCTTTGGATTTTGATGTTTTTTTCTACAGCTAGCAAACCCCCCAGCATGTTATCCTATGTGTCCTTGCACACATAGACTGTAATTAACGTTTTTTTGGCTGGAAAAAAAAGGACTAGTGGAGTTTTTTAGCTGTAAAAATGCTCTAATGCTGAAAAACATGGTAAAATGCCGCAAACCAGTGTTTTGGGACATAAGTTTAGCCAAAAATAATTGAGGGGGTAAAAAAAAACACTAAAAAATACAAACGTGGGAAAACGTCGCTAACTGCAGCAAAACGCCACTAAACATTAATGCAAAGATGCTAAAAAAAGATGAAAAACTCATGCTTTTAACCACTTCCTGACCGGCCGTTGTATATAAACGGCCGGACAGTGGCAGTGCAGGGTCGGGTGGCCGTTTATAAACGGCCTCCCCGCACCTTGCTTGTGCGCGCTCCCTGGGAGTGCTCAGCACTGCGATCCGGTGCCCGCTGCGTCCTCCGGACACAGTGGAACACCGATCGTCGGACGGGACCTCTGTACGAGGTCCCGATCATGTGATCGCTGATTGGCCAATCAGTGATCACATGCAAAGTAGTAAGCAAGATGTCACTTGTGACATCATTGCTTACTACGTGTGAAATCTGTGAATGATCACAGAGGTCACATGGTACAAGGCTATTCACAACAGCCTTGTACCATGTGACAAGCTGTGACCAATCACAGCTCACTCAGTACTTCTCAATGACTGCAAGAATGCAGACAGAGAGAAAGAGAAATGATTGCTTTTACATCCTATATGGGTGTAAAAGCAATCAGTGTAAAAAAAAAAAAAAAATCTTCATCACCCCCCAAAAGTAGTACAGTGTCACCATGGTGACACTGTACTGCTAGGGTGACAGTATGTAAAAAAAATAAATAAATAAAAAATAATAATATAAAAAAATAAAATAAAAATGTAAAAAAAAATGTTTGAAAATTATAATTTTTGGTTATAAACTAATTAGGATTTTTTTCTTTTTTACTAAAAAGATAACGGAATACATTTTGGCCAAGATTTATGATGAAATATTATTTATTTGCAAAATTTTTGGACTTTTTCATTTGCATAGCAAAAAAAAAAATCCCAGCGGTGAATAAATACCACCAAAATAAAGCTTTATCTGTCTAAAAAAAATGGTAAAAAATTCATTTGGGTACAGTGTTGCATGACCGCGCAATTGTCATTCAAAGTGTGATAGTGCTGAAAGCTGAAAATTGCCCTGATCAGGAAGGGGGTAAAAGTGTCTGGTCTGGAAGTGGTTAACGTGGCTTTACGCAGCTAATGTTACCAGTGTTATCAAAACATCCAGTGTGCATGAGGACTAAAGCAGAATTAAACTGTATCTAAGCACCACAAACTGAAAACACTTTTATGATATTCAAAGCAACCTCATCCATCCATCCATCCCTGTCTCCATGCTTTATTTTTTTGAGCAATCACTTTGAAAAACACCACCCTAGCATTTTCAGCCTTTGCCATCTTGAGTAAGGGCAGATGATTCATGTAATATTTACTTCCTGGATTCCATCTGTCCTTAGCTCAGGCATACATGCAAGAGGGTCTGTTTAGCTGATAGAGTCCCTCCCTTCTCCTCCAGATGATAGAAGAAAATGCCTGGAAAACTCCTAAGATGTATGATATCATTTTGGCCTAGGCCAGAAACCAGGAAGCAACTGAAGAAAAGTTTAAAAAAAAGTTTAAAACAAGTAACTATAATAAACTTTTCTATCAATGTACTAATGCTAGCAGCATAAGGCCACTTTCAGATTGGGTGGACTGCGTCCCAAACAGCAGGAGTCTACTCACAGATCCCCTGCTGATCGGAGAAGAGCGGGCAGATGACAGGTCCATGTTCGCTCAGTTTATGCAGAGCAAACATGGACTGAGCCAATTCTGCTCTATGGGAGTTTGGGAATAATCGAACTCCACTATCCATTTATATCTGACTACCCTCTGATCTGATTTGCCTAAACGGAAGAGGATGGATCTTCTTCCGCTTTTTTTTTAGCAGACCAGATCAGACCAGGAGGTAGGCGGGAGTAAAGAGACACAAATTTGTTTACATCTGCCTGTCCATAGGATTGAATGGACCAATCAGTCTAGTCCACCTGAAAAACTGGTAGAAGGACTTGATTGGACCCACAGTGTAAAAAAGGGATTTAAAGCGGAGTTCCACTCACTCTGTAAAAACATAAAAGTCAGCAGCTACAAAAACTGTAGCTGCTGTCTTTTAAAAAACAGCCACTTACCTGTCCCACGATTCCGCATTGCCCCCGCCGCAGCCCGTTTCACAGGCCGTCCTGTATTCCAGGTGCCGGCATCTTCAGTGTGGGCACTCGGCTGTAACAGCTTGCGGCTTCACAGCCGGGTACCCACTGCGCATGCGTGAGTAGCTCTGCGCTTCATGAATGGCCCCGTACTCTTCTAGGACCTGTCACGTGTCTCACAAGACTTCGGGGAGGGAGGACAACTTCCGCTTTTGATCGCCTAGGTGATCGCAGCGGATGTGGGAGTGGGTACATGTCAAATTCGGGTACCCGCTCCCCAAAGGGGGAGCTTAATGGGGAGCGGGGGACCAGTCTTTAAAGTAGAACTTCCCCTTATGGGTGGAACTCCGCTTTAAGGATTAAACATAGTTAATGTTGATTGAGAGAGTTTAGTTCTTCTTTAAGGTGGGCTTTTTGTTTAGTATGGGTTCTGATTATTTTTGGAATTCATGTACTATTTTAGAATTATAGAATTTTAGAACTTGATATATGGGGTATGGTGTTTAGTAATATTTAAGGGACCCTACTGTTTGGGTTCTTGATTATTTAAAGGAGGGTATAAAAGGTATGAGGGGGGTATAGAGGGTATGGAGAGTATGGAAACAAAATGTTAAGGGTATGGGCCTGGTTCTCTAAACAAGTTTTTAAAATTTACATAGGATTGTTAGCATTTTTAAATCAGATTAAAATCTATTGCATCCTAATCCAAATACCTAGCTATCCATATATAACAGAACTAAGCTATAGTCATACCAGTACCTAATAGGACTGGTGATGATGATGATGATGATGATGATGATGATGATGAAAATGATAATATTTTTGGAAGTTTGGTGAAGAGGGTACAGGGACATACTAGGCCATCCATTGGTTGCCAATAATTGTAAAGAAGTGAAGAAACCCTGAATTATAAGAAAGCTAAAGTTGGCTATACATGGTTCTTGTTTTTGTTCAGCCTAACTGAACTAGAAAAAAATAACAGATTCCTCCATTAACATATTTTTTTAAATTACATTTTATGCTTAGTTAAAATATATCCAAAACTAAAATATTTGTTTAAAGTGTTACTAAACCCAGGACCCTGCATTTATTATATTTGGTCTCCCAAAGTACACAAAACATGGAAATGCAAATATTTTAGTAAATAGAAACTGCTAAATACTTTTTGTCATCAGCTGTATAAAGCATTCTTGTTGTTTCTACCAGTGTCCAGCAGAGCACTGGTTAAAGCTTGTAGAAGGAGTATTCATTCTACTCTGACTGTCCTATGAGACTGCAGGACCCCTGACCCTCTGTCTGGACAGTGCTGATTGACCCTGTGCTGATCACATGCACTCTCCCCCCAAAAAGAGCTCTCTATCAATACACACCAAACTAAGCATGTGCAGCTTGCCCCCAATGCTCTGTTCTATTAGCAGATGGAATGGGGACTGTGAAAGAAGGGGAGGACCAGAGAAGACAGGATCAAACCTTTTTACACAAAGTAGAGGATTAACCCCTTAGGTTCCACAGTGAGTATAACAAACATGTTTTACTGCATATACAGACTGATTTTACTGTTATGGGTTTAGTTGCACTTTATGTTTTAGATACAGTGAAGAAGCAATGAATCTTTGGTCAAGTTTTTATTGCTCTCTGTCTGATTCACACTTTTTGTTTGCCCTGGGGACTATTGTCACTGAAACAGAAACTGAAAATCAAAATTTTTACTGTCATCAGTAAAGAATACAGGGGAAGAGGAGACTTTCCCTCACTTTAGAGAGATTTTCTCTACATTACATAGAGGGGTATTTACTAAACCTGAAACACTCAGAATCTGGTACAGCTGTGCTTAGTAGCCAATCAGCATCTAACTTCAGCTTGTTCAATTAAGCTTAGACAATAAATCCTGGAATCTGATTGGTTTCTATGCAGAGCTGCACCAGATTTTGTACTATCCAGTGTTAGTAAACCAACCCCTATGTGTTTCTAGGTCAGGAGATAAGTGGAATTCTCCACTCTGGTGCCCAATCTGCAACCCAATGGCACCAGCAGCTAGTAGTGGGATCATTGATTTGTAAAGGGTTTGTAATGGCAGTGAAATCTAGCAGTCACATGTAACATGTCTCAGTCCTCTGCAACATGTATCTCCAGTTTCCAATCACACCTGTAGCCTATCCCCAATCTCTGACCATCTCCAGCAGTACATCAGCAGTCTCTGACATTTAAATTCTATCACATGTATGCCATGTGAGCAGGCACTGCTGTGTCACACATTTTACAGAGCCTGCCTTTTGAAATACAGAGGTGCTGAGAGGAGGAGTTTCAAGAGGCGGAGTCAGTACAGGAATCACTGCTTGCAGGTAGCAAAGTACCATGGGATATGTAGTCCTGAAATTGAAAGTAAACAGCAGAAGAGAAGCTTGAAAGCATCCAGAGAAGCGGGGAAGTTATGGAAAGCAATGCCCTGCAGATAAACAGCACTTACCACATAAAAGGAGATTTTTCAAGTCAGCTTATATTGGATTGTCAAAAGAACTACTGTTTGTATTGTTATTACAATGTTGATGTTAAAAAAATGAAAGTGTATTCTGTGACCATAGAACTGATTTAAAGTAGCTGGAAACCCTTACTTATTCCTAGCGAAGTGACTGGACTCAGGTGATACACAGAGATGAAACAAATCCTCCTAAACCTGAGGCCACCTATATCTAGTAGGCTGATCACCATCTCTCTATCCAAAAAAAAAAAATTCTGTCTTAACCCTTACATTTACCCAGTGAAGTGACTGGCCTCAGGTGATACACATTGATGAAACAGATCCTCCTACATAAGTTGTACCTGTTTATCTGTTTTAACTGTTTTCTCTTCTCTACATCTGTTCAAAGTGCAGAATTTATTTAACTTGTCTGAGATTTCAGAAAACGGGGTGGAAAGCTGAAATACCACACTGCAGTGCTCAGTAAAGAGAGCTCTGTGAACTGATTGGATGGAATAGACAAATCCCCTTTACACAGCACACAGGAACAGAGTTGAGGCTGTCAATCACAAGCTGTGTGCTGGAGGTCCCTCCCCGTCAACCTTTTTCTCTTGGTGTCAGGAAAACATGTCAGAAGTGACCAGGGGCGGACTGACAACTCATGGGGCCTGGCAATAGGGGATCATGGGGCCCCTGTGTCCTTGCCCACACTCAAACCACACCCAAAAAAGCCTATGAAAGGTACCAGGGACATCTCATGGAGCCCCTTACTGACCCCGGGCCCTCAGGCAGTGTCCGAGTTCCCCAATGGTCAGTCCACCCCAGGGGCGGACTGACAACTCATGGGGCCCCCAGGCAATAGGGGATCATGGGGCCCCTGTGTCCTTGCCCAAACTCAAAAAAGCCTATGAAAAAGGTACCAGGGGCATCTCATGGGGCCCCCTACTGACCCCGGTCCGCCCCTGGTCCACCCCTGGAAGTGACTCATGCAGACATCAGAGGAATGGGTCAGCAGACAGAAATGATACTTAGTGCTCTATATGTTTATACTATAGAGCAGTGGTTCTCAACCTTCCTAATGCCGTGACCCTTTAATACAGTTCCTCATGTTGTGGTGACCCCCAACCATAAAATTATTTACCCAGTAATTATAATTCATGAGTGTCGTTTTACCTCCAATACTGCTGCTTTCAGCACAGTAGCTGCTTTTAACAGAGTAGCTGCTTTCAACACAGCAGCTGCTTTCTACACAGTAGCTGCTCTTTACACATCGGAAATATGGGGTGTTGACCCCCAAAGGGGTCGCGACCCACAGGTTGAGAACCACTGCTATAGAGGGATTTGCCTTTTTTATATTTCATGTCTGAGGTTTACAACCACTTTAATTATACTTAAAAAACACCATTATTGAATACAATTTTACAAGACAAACACTACACTGGCCTCTTCGGGCATTTATAGCTGCTGGCATGGGTTATACTAAAAGTGGTATCCTAGGTAAAATGGGGGGGGGTCATAGAATAGATCTTTGGTGGGCTTTAAATGTTTCTATAATTCCTAATGTTTTGATCTTGAAGGCTGTATACAGTTTTATTAGTAAGTACATTTGCTGTCAAGTGTTTTGTTGTGCAAAGAATGTTGTCATCTGAAAAAGGGAGCTTGATTCAAATTGCTTTAGTCAATAATTGTTCCAGAGGATGCTTACAGCAATACATCAGAGCAAAGCTTGACAGTTCCAGGTGCATATGAACAGTGTGTGTCCAAAAATGATTGCTGTAGTATCTCACATCAATTCCTATCCTGATAATAAAGGTAGACTAACTTAATTTCTCTTAATTGTGACTAGCAGAGGGTGATGCATAAGCAAAGGATTTGAAGAAGCATCGCTTTTGAGGCACAACAAGGTTACAATTTTTTTTTTGTTCACGGCTTGTCCTTGTTTATTTTAACCACTTGTCATCCAGAGGATTTACCCCCCTTCCTGACCAGGCCATTTGTTTGCGTTACGGCGCTACGTTACTTTACCTGACAATTGCACGGTCATGCAACGCTGCACCCAAATTAAATATACGTCCTTTTTTTCCTACGAATAGAGCTTTCTTTTGGTGGTATTTGATTGCCTGTGCGTTTTTAATTTTTTTTTGCGCTATTACAAAAAAAAAAGGCCAAAAATTTTGTGAAAAAAAACAATATTTTTGACTTTTTGCTGTTAAACATGTCCATTAAAAAAATAAAAAAAATCAAATTTCGGCATACATTTAGGCCAGAATGTACTCTGCTACATGTCTCTGCTAAAACAAAATCCCAATACGTGTAAGTCAATTGGTTATGTGCAGGGGCGGACTGACAACTCATGGGGCCCCCGGGCAATAGGGGATCATGGGGCCCCTGTGTCCTTGCCCAAACTCAAAAAAGCCTATGAAAAAGTTACCAGGGGCATCTCATGGGGCCCCTACTGACCCCGGGGCCTCGGGCAGTGCCCGAGTTTCCAAATGGTCAGTCCGCCCCTGGTTACATGCAAATTATAGCATTTACAAATGGCAGTATAGATACTGGAATTTTTTTTTTACTAGTAATGGCAACGATCAGCAACTTATACCGGGACTGCAAGACTGCGGTGAACATTCTGAAACTGGGGGGAACTGACTTGGTGCCACTGACATCCCCAGTGACACCAATACAATGGTCAGTACTAAAAGAAAGCACTGACACTGTACCAGGGGCAGAATGACAAATCATGGGGCCCCCGGCAATAGGGGATCATAGGGCCCCTGTGTCCTTGCCCAAACTCAAAAAAGCCTATGAAACAGGTACCAGGGGCATCTCATGGGGCCCCCTACTGACCCCGGGCCCTCGGGCAGTGCCCTAGTATCCAAATGGTCAGTCCGCCCCTGCACTGTACTAATGGCACTGGGCAGGAAGGGGTTAACATGAGGGGCGATGAAAGGGTTAACTGTGTACAGGGAGTGTTTTACTAGGGGGCCATGTCAGTGTGCTTCACTGTAAGCACACTGCTTTGGATGGCTGTGCAGGGAGGAGGACTGTTAGTAAACAAAACAGTCCTCCTCCTCATCGGAGATGCTCGATAATCACTGGGCGCCAGCGGTCAATCTCTGTCCGGGACCAGTGATTGACAGCCGCGGCCGCAAATGGTAGCACGGCTCGCACGTATACGTGATTTTGTTCACCCTTGCTGCCCTGTAGCAGTATCTCTGCTATAGGGCAGCAGTAAAGTGGTTAACAACAAAATAGTAAAAATAATATATTTTTATTAATACAAAAAAAATAAAAGATTTTTGTTTCAAACATGTAAATGGATTCATTCTAAAACCACATGAATTCAATGGCATGAGCTAGCAAATTACTGTACATTAGTCATAATCATGGGCGGACTGACAACTCATGAGGCCCCCCGGGCAATAGGGGATCATTGGGCCCCTGTGTCCTTGCCCAAACTCAAAAAAGCCTATGAAAAAGGTACCAGGGGCATCTCATGGGGCCCCCTACTGACCCCGGGCCCTCGGGCAGTGCCCGAGTTTCCAAATGGTCAGTCCGCCCCTGGTCATAATTATTGTAACTCCACCCCGTAAGAAGATATAATTCTGGGGGATGGTGTTGACTCTACATATTTCACAGAACTAGTCCACTTCTTCAGAAGGAAGAATAAAAACAAGCCAAAAACGAGGATACTGGTCACAGGTGGTTTGGTTTCTGCATGATCACGTGGGCTCTCCACTAACCCAATGCCTAAATAATGCCTCCTGGGTCTCCTTCCTAACCGAGACACTGATAAACATTTACACATATTTCTACAAGAAACACTTTTTGTTGCCAGAATGCTAATTGCAAGGGTTTGGCTTAGGGCTTCACCCCCGACAATTCAACACTGGATTGCCGCTATTAATCTTACTCTACCTTATAAGAAAGTTATTTATATTCACAGAAGGTGTCCAGCTAAATATTATAAGATCTGGGACAGATGGTTAGAACAACCCTCTACATGTAATGTGAATGAATCTGAAGACTTATAGCTGTTAACTTCTTTTGTACAGTGCACTGCCTCATGCATAAATTTAATATGTAAATCATTGTTTCTCCTAATATTTATCACTGAACTCCCAATCTCTGATTGTATATGAGCCTTTATAGGAGCAAACTTGTTCTTTGGATTTGAATAATATATGTCTTGTTTTCTCTGAAGGGAGAACAATTGAGTTGTGCCTCACTGAATGGATGTTTTGATAGATTTACATGGGTATTGTCTTTTCCCTGATGTACTAATGTATGGTGTCACTTGCACAGCTCATTTGTATTTTATAAATGCCTTTTTCAAAAAAGAGTTTCCTTGATTAAAATGAAAAAACAAGCAAAAAAATCAGCTAGAACACCAGGAGACCTCAACCGTAGAAGTCAGTGTGCACAACAGACTCCACCCAATAGGACG
Organism: Staurois parvus; assembly: GCF_062004578.1. Taxonomy (NCBI): domain Eukaryota; kingdom Metazoa; phylum Chordata; class Amphibia; order Anura; family Ranidae; genus Staurois; species Staurois parvus. The sequence continues at coordinate 6,853,119 of NW_028318294.1, read as the reverse complement.
TCTTCAGGGGTAAAGAGAGTTCTCTCTTGACCTTTTTGGAGATGTCTAATACGGTTGAGAGGATCAGGGGTATCGTAGCCAAGCTCTGCTGGTGCTTGTGAGATCCGCTTGTTGGACGCTATACTTCCATCTGTGTCCTGGCTGGTAAAGGGAGAGAAGTTCCTTGATGTGGATCCAGACAAATACATACTGAGTGCAATATACACTATATTGCCAAAAGTATAGGGACGTCTGCTTTTACACGCACATGAACTTTAATGGGATCCCAGTCTTAGTCCATAGGGTTCAATATTGAGTTGGCCCACCCTTTGTGACTATAACAGCTTCAACTCCTAGATTGTAAGCTCGAAAGAGTGGGGCCCTCTAACCCCTCGTGTACTGTTGTTGTTGCTGTTCTGTTTCTTGTATTGTTCCCCCCCTCTATTGTACAGCGCTGAGTAAACCCTTTGGTGCTATATAAATTTGATATAATATTAAATAATAATAATAATAATAACTCTTCTGGGAAGGCTGTCCACAAGGTTTAGGAGAGTGTCTATGGGAATGTTTGACCATTCTTCCAGAAGTGCATTTGTGAGGTCAGGCACTGATGTCAGATGAGGCCTGGCATGAAGTCTCCACTCTAATTCATCTCAAGGTGTTCTGTCGGGTTGAGGTCAGGACTCTGTGCAGGCCAGTCAAGTTCCTTCACCCCAAACTTGCTCATCCATGTCTTTATGGACCTTGCTTTGTGCACTGGTGCGTAGTCATGTTGAAACAGGAAGCGGCCATCCCCAAACTGTTCCCAAAAAGTTGGGAGCATGAAATTGTCCAAAATGTCTTGGTATGCTGATGCCCTAAGAGTTCCCTTCACTGGAATTAAGGGGCCAAGCCAACCCCTGAAAAACAACCCCACATCATAATCCCCCCTCCACCAAAATTTACACTTGGCACAATGCAGTCAGGCAAGTACCGTTTTCCAGGCAACCACCAATCCCAGACATGTCCATCGGATTGCCAGACAGAGAAGCGTGATTCATCACTCCAGAGAACATGTCTCCATTGCTCTAGAGTCTAGTGGTGGCATGCTTTACACCACTGCATCCAACACTTTGGATTATACTTGGTGATGTAAGGCTTGGATGCAGATGCTCGGCCATGGAAACCCCCTGCATGGCCACACGAAGTTTGGAGGTCTTTAGCTATTGACTCTGCAGACAGTTGGCGACTTCTGCTCACTGTGCGCTTCAGCATGTGCTGACCCCACTCTGTCATATTACGTGGCCTACCACTTGGTGGCTGAGTTGCTGTTTTTCCAAGTTGCTTCCACTTTGTTATAATACCATTTACAGTTGATCGTGGAATATTATATATTATATATATATAATACATATATTATATATTTAGTAGCAGGGAAATTTCACGGATGGACTTATTGCACAGGTGGCAACCTATCACAGTACCACGCTTGAATTCACTGAGCTCCTGAGAGAGACCCATTCTTTCACAAATATTCGTAGAGCCAGTCTGCATGCCTAAGTGCTTGATTTTATACACCTGTGTCCATGAAGGTGATTGGAAAACCTGAATTTAATTATTTGGAGGAAGGTCCCAATATAGTGTATCTCTGTAAGTTATTTTTTTGCTCTGTTAATTGTCGGTGATGGGCTTGCACTTGAAGATAATTGCTGCATGGTATTGAAGCACATGGGTCTTAAACTTGGACATCACTAAACAAATTACAGTGCCTTGGTCTTTTATTAGCTTTGCACAATTTGTTTTATGTTGTTTATGTTAATATTGTTTATGTTAATATAGCGCTCACCCCCTCAATGGACTGCTGATTTGGTCCCAAGGTTCTTTCCCTAGTAAGGGTACTAGCAGTCAGGCACACAGTCTCAGTCAGTCTTCTGGTTCAATGATTAGTCTAGGGGTTTTCTTTTATGCTGGTTTATTAAAAACTTGAACTTGGATGGATGTGAAGTAAATGTGGGATACTCCATTAATGTTAAGTAGTAACTTGAGGAAGCCTATCTTCTGCTTATATATTCTTAGCACAGTCCTTGCAGCAGAAAATGATATGCTGAGCTACATGGGGACACAATGAACAATGTCCACATTGTCAAGGGAATGGTGCATCTAAAGGACTAAACCTACTTAACCGCTTTCCCACTGCTCTACAGCAGATATACTGCTACAGGGGTGTGCAAAATCATGTATATATGTGTGATTTTGCATTTCCGGGTAGGGGGCGCGCGCAGGGCAAGTGTGTGCCATACCTGCGCCGCTATTCGCAGCCTTGGCTGTCAATCACCAGGTCCAGGCCAGTGATTACTGGCACCTGGTGATCAAGGAGCATTACCGATAGAGGGAGAGAACTGTAAGTAAACAATACAGTTCTCTCCCCTGTCAGGTCCTGCACACGGCTATGCATGGTTTTGCATAGCAGAGCCATGCAAAGCCGTGTGCTTACAGTGAAGAACACACACACACAGACCCCAGTAAAACAGCACACAGTTAACCCTTTGATCGCCCCATATGTTACCCCTTCCTGCCCAATGCCATTAGTAGAGTGTCAGTGCTTTTTATTAGCACTGATCACTGTATTGGTGTCACTGGGGATGTCAGTGACACCTAGTCAGTTCCCCCCAGGGTCAGAATGCCCACCGAAGTCCCACTATAACTCATTGATCGCCCCCATTACTAGTGAAAATTTTTTTGTAAATCCCAGTATATATACCACCATTTGTAGACGCTATAAACCAATTAATTTACACGTATTGGATTTTTTTTAGCAAAGACATGTAGCAGAATACATTTTCATTTTACATTTTTTTACTGGACATGTTTAACAGCAAAAAGTCAAAAATACTGTTTTTCTCAATATTGTCGGCCTTTTTTTATATAGCACAAAAAATAAAAAACACACAGGCAATCAAATACCACCAAAAGAAAGCTCTAATCATGGGGGAAAAAAGACGTAAATTTAATTTGGGTTCAGTGGTCTTTTTCTTTTTAATAGCGCAAAAAAAAATTAACAACGCACAGGCGATCAAATACCACCAAAAGAAAGCTCTATTCGTGGGAAAAAAAGGACATAAATTTAATTTGGGTGCAGTGTTGCATGACCGCGCAAATGTCAGTTAAAGTAATGCAGTACCATAACGCAAAAAACGGCCTGGTCAGGAAGGGTGGTAAATCCTCAGGAGGGCAAGTGGTTAAATAAGCAGACATACACTCACAAACATAAGAAGTATAGGAGCACAAAAGAAACAGACACCAAGGCCTCGAGTTGCATGTATATGACATCACCACTAGGTCCTGCCCAACATGTTTCGCCACCAATCAGTGTTGTCAGGGGAATGAAGCATCTAAAGCAGGGGTCGCCAAACTTTCTAAACAAAGGGCCAGTTTACAGTTTTTCAAAGTTTAGGGGGGCCAGAGTGTGGTCAATGGGAGTAGAAATTATCCTGGCATCAGTGGGGTTAAACAATGCCCCATCGTTGGTGTCAGTGGGAGAAAATGTGCCCCATTGTTACTCTCAGTGAAAGGAACAGTGCCTCAAGGGCCGGATGAAGAGAAGACCCCTGATCTAAAGAACTAAATTTACTTAACCTAGCACCTATCTAGGAGGGTGCTACATGAATATAGTTGAAGCACTGCTGGTGTTATAACCAGTCATATGAGCAGCACTATGGCAAACCGCAGCTAAGATGGCCGCTCCCTTGACTTTGAATAATAGGAGGGTTTGGTTCAGCTTTACATTAGAGAGGAGTACAAAAATCTTATTTTGGATCCTTAAAATTAAAGCAGGTATGTGTGATACCATCAGTTACTCAAAACGTTTATTTTTAAAAGTTTAAAATAAAGTACAGGCTCACTTTGTTTTAGACGTGAAGCGGGCGTACCATAATTTAGTCATGAAATCCGGTAAGGTGCATGGTCTGTGAGTTGTGGAGTGATTTATCACGTGTCACTGGTGGTCACCATTGATTTAAGAGTGGAGCACGAGAGGACACTTTTGACTTATTGATAGTATTACACTATATATCATTTTTTTCCGGAGGGTATATTCCTATGGAAGGGAGCACAGAAAAGAAGAAGTTGTGATTGGAAGATTTCTATTGGTGGTACCTGCTATAAGGCATCTATATATATACATAGAGGGTAAGGGTAGGAACAGGGGCAGACTGACAACTCATGGGGCCCCCGGGCAATAGGGGATCATGGGGCCCCTGTGTCCTTGCCCAAACTCAAAAAAGCCTATGAAAAAGGTACCAGGGGCATCTCATGGGGCCCCCTACTGACCCTGGGCCCTCAGGCAGTGCCTGAGTTTCCAAATGGTCAGTCCGCCCCTGGGTAGGAATTACAGGCGTATAGAAGTGATCACATGATGGAGTGAATAAGCACGGATTTGCTACACATTTTGTGAGTGCGAATTTTTCAATATAGTTGTGTTTATACTGAGGATAACGCAGTGTGTGTTTATGTAATTTTTTTTGAGGATACCAAGTAGAAGATGGAATAAGAATCACGTATGGTTGAACACTGAGTAAGAAGGAGACATTTTTCACATGATAGTATGGGCAAGGGCGGACTGACAACTCATGGGCAATAGGGCATCATGGGGCCCCTGTGTCCTTGCCCAAACTCAAAAAAGCCTATGAAAAAGGTACCATGGGCATCTCATGGAGCCCCTACTGACCCAAATGGGCTGAGTAGGGGCATTTCACTGTACGGACACTGAGAGAGACTTTTGCTTTGTTTTTGTACTTTCCGGGGTCTAATGTGTTAGCTATAAGGTTACCGGTTGTTAAGAATTTATTTTTTTTTTTTTTTAGTCATGAAATGAGTCTACATGGATATAGGACTCAACAATGAGAGACATATCCTGGCATAACTTCCATAATCTATCATCTGCTTACTGTACAAGGCAGAGACTCCACTGCAGTCATCAGACAGTGATAAGAGTGTTTTAATAAACTCTAATCACCTGCAATAAGAATTCACCTCAGAGAACACTGAAAAGAACAGTGCTGATAGACAAAGGCATTTTTTTCCCTTTCTCAGAGCAAGATGTAACATCTTAATTAAATGTGCTTTCATTGTAAATAAAGACAAATACTTAGCCATACGTTATTAGATTCACTAACGCAAAGAGTGCCGCTGATTTGAGAAGGGTTTCATCTCCGTTGCATTGTTAAAGGTCAGCCCCACCTAAAGCCGGTATTCTAGTTTTGAGTGAGTGCTGTAAGGAGGATTATGGAATCTCTAGAAGGAGTACCTTTGTACAATCGCTGTCACCAGCACACCAGAGACTGCTCAGCAAGAGCTGTCATTTAGTGACAGTGATAGACATGCCCAGGGGCGGACTGACCATTTGGAAACTTGGGCACTGTCCGAGGGTCCGGGGTCAGTAGAGGGCCCCATGAGATGCTCCTGGTACCTTTTTCATAGGCTTTTTTGAGTTTGGGCAAGGACACAGGGGCCCCATGATCCCCTATTTATTGCCCGGGGGCCCCATGAGTTGTCAGTCCGCCCCTGGACATGCCATGTTTTGGGACCTGACAAGGTTACCCTTAGACGGGTAAAGGTGACATTATATTGCATGTCTATTGCTGTGACTAAATAAAACCTGTAAATAGTACCATTCATTTTATTCATTCCAGCAATGAAAGAATACAAGGTCTGATCACTGCATGTAGTGCAACTGTCATGTACCTGACTGTGGAGCCAAAGATGGCGAGGGTGGCCTCATTCAGCCAAGCACCCCTGGTAGTAGGGATAGGGACTATTGGGGCAGTTCAGGGTGCAGGTGCCAGGAAGCTGTTGTTAATGAACTGAAGCTTGGCAACATGGGAATCCTTCCAGAGGCAGTATGGAGCCTGGTCACAAGCCTTGTTCAGCAGCAGCCAGGCTGACAGGTGCAGGGTCAGGATCAAGTTCTAGGTCAGTAAAAGGCAGAAGTCGGTAACGTGTTGGCAAGTCAGGAGGCAGAAACGTATTCAGAAATCCAAGCCAAGGTTGGTAACACAAGCAAGCAGCAGACATAACAGGTAGAGGTGATCCAAGAGAGGTGTCAGACAAAGCCGGGTCAGGAACAAGGTTAGCAGACTTTAAAGAACCAGGAGCACAAGAACTAGAGCTGAAGACAATCCAGCACTGAAGCCAGGCTAAATACAGTTGCCTGTTATCGGCTGCACTTTCCTCATGCTGTCACAGCGTGAGGAATGTACTGTCGATAACCAGCAAATGTCACAGAACAGATCGGCACTGATCATCAGAGCACTGATGATCAGTGCCCAGCAGTGCCGCCCAGCAGTGCCAACCACAGTGCCCAGCAGTGCCACCCATCAGTGCAACCCAGCAGTCCTGCCCATCAGTGCCAACAGTTAGTCTTGTCAGTCAGTGCCACCAGTCAGTGCTGTCAGTCAGTGCCACCAGTCCGTGTTGCCCATCAGTGCTTCCTATCAGTGCCCATCATTGGTGCATGTCAGTGCCTGCTCATCAGTGCCCACCAGTGCCGCCTCATCAGTGCAGCCTATCAGTGCCCATCAGTATTGCCTATCTGTGCCACCTCATCAGTGCCCATCAGTGCTGCCTATCAGTGCCCATCAGTGCTGCCTATCAGTGCAGCCTCATCAACGCACATCAGTGAAGGAGAAAAATTACCTGTTTGCAAAATTTTATAATAGAAACAAAGAAAAACTTTTTTTTTTTCAATTTTTTTTGCTTTTTTTTTGTTTATAGTGCAAAAAATAAAACACCCAGTAGTGATTAAATACCACCAAAAGAAAGCTCTATTTGTGTGAAAAAAATGATAAAAATTTCATACGGGTACAGTGCTGCATGACTGCACAATTTTCATTCAAAGTGTGAGAGTGCTGGAAGCTAAAAATTAGCCTTGGCAGAAAGGGGATAAAAGTGCCCAGTAGGCAAGTGGTTAAATAGGCTGCTGGGCGCCAAGATCTGTACATGCGTGTGCACGGCTATGTGAACATGTACATGCTCTCACATATGCACCAGTGCTCATCCATGTGTGCATTTTTAGTCCTTGCTCATCTTGTTGTGCAGGAGTATACACATACGCCTAAAGAATGAGCACCTGCTGCACGGAAATGAGCATCTGCTATACAAGATTCCTGAAAGCAACTGTCACTTAAATCATTGTGTCTGCCAGGGATGAAGCATGAGGAGGATTCATTTGGTGTCCCAGAACCCTTGGCATAATTAGTGGTTGACTGGTCAAGGGCATCGACTGCCAAAAGGCAGGTGCAGTAGCACAGAGTGGTTGAAAAAGTTGACAGAACTTTATAGGGTGAACTATGATCATCAACTTCTGTTGGTCATCCAGATGGCGAAAATAAGAGTGCGTTTTCCAAGGATCAACCACTTAGTGCCCACGGGTGACTCTGCAGAACCAGTGAAGAAATGACGTCCACAGGCTCCTACTGACGTGTTTCGTGCGCACGCACTTCTTCTGAGGTAGAGCAAGGACCATGAGTAGAACCATAGAGTAGAAACAGCAGGTGACGACAGTCAAGACAGTCAGACTCTAAATTCTCAAACTTTCTCACAACAGAACAAGCAGAAAAATGTAGTTTTTTCAATTTTCAGTTCTTCAATCAGATGAATTTCTATCCATGCATTGGTGGTGTAACACTTGCCCTAAAATATGTTACTATGCCTCCAACAAGTCATGTTTATTCATCACTTTGTTCTAGCAAATGGTTAAAAATATGAGAATGTGCTACTATACTACATGTTCATGTCCTTGAAAAAACAACTGTGAAGAACTAGACTTAACTACATTTTAATATACAAAAGTGATCATTTAAGCACCAGTGCTGTGGTCTGCCTCCATCATTCTACTTCAGAATGTTGAATAGCTGAACAGATGTGAGCCATTCTCGATGTGACATTTAATACTGACTGTTAGCGCTGCATGGCTGTAAAAATGTTCATAAGTGATATTTCCTGAGAACAAACACCAAATCATCTCTATTAGGTCTGTAAATTCCAATGCGTTATGGCCCGGTAGAGGGAGAGCTACTCTAATTGGAGATGTGATGGGTCTTCTTAGATGAATTTGTTTTTACTTAAATATAGTAAATCCACAAAATCATATTTTAGTTAAGTAGAGGCAATATAATTTCACAGGAACAGCAATTTCATTTAAAATGATATGCTGAAATGTCTCGGCTCATTCTTTATTTCAAGTGCGCACAGTCAAATTAAAGACAGTACACGCCTCATAAGTTTTGCCAGGGCAGGCGGTAGAAAGGAGTGGATTGACGCAAATCTGTACACATAACTAGTGGTAGCATGATGCAGCAAAATAATGTGACTTGTAGCATCTTGCCACTGGGATCATGGTCAGTTTTATTGCTTTCCCCAAAGCCCCCTCTATGTGCCAGACTGATAGTCAATGAGAATCTTATGGAAGGTTTCTACTGGTATATCCTTTATGCTCTTTTAAAAATACAATTGAAAATGTTTTGTCAATTTCACAAGTTAAAAAATGCCTGTTAATCTTGCCAAAAATCTATGGCTAAGCCCTGGTGCGTGGGGCAAAACACATCAGGAGGCATAGTTTGGTAGAGACCAGGGGCGGATTGACAACTCATGGGACCCCCGGGCAGTAGGGGATCATGGGCCCCTGTGTCCTTGACCAAACTCAAAAAAGCCTATGAAAAAGGTACCAAGGGCATCTCATGGAGCCCCCTACTGACCCCGGGCCTTCGGGCAGTGCCCGAGTTTCCAAATGGGCTTAGTAGGGGCATTTCACTGTATGGACACTGAGAGAGACTTTTGCTTTGTTTTTGAACTTTCTGGGGTCTAGGGATAAACACATACTGTGAACCCCGGGCCCTCGGGCAGTACCTGAGTTTCCAAATGGTCAGTCCGCCCCTAATAGAGACACATATCCTGATGACTCTTCTTTCTGACTTTCTGACTGCATGGGCTGGATGGGATATCGGAGATCCTCTTTGGATCAGTATATGGATGCCAGGACCCCGTTTTCTTGAGGATCTGGGGAAGAAGCTCCTCTTCTGCTTACGAGTGGTGTTACGATGTTATCAGATTGGTAGCACTTGGCAGGTGTTCAGGAAGCAATACTGCTGCCTTCTGAACAATTGCTTTTTTTTCTATTCTGAGGGGAATTTTTAAATAAAAAAATCACACTGAGTCAAACGCTTGGCTCGCAACTGCAGTATACTCCTACTGAGCTCAAAGGGCAATATTTATTTATTTATTTATAAATTGGTTCCCTTGGAACCCTCAAAACACCTTAACCGTCTGTTCCTGGCCCCCCGGTGATGTCAACACGATGAAAGGCTTAGTGGCATAGTCGAAGCGTGGCTTCACAGCACTGAGAGAGAGGCAGGGAACTTACATTGAAGGATCCAATCCATTGATATCTGTCCTGACAATTGCAGATGGGGACTTTTGCATTTTTTTGCACACATGTTTAAAAAATCATTTTAGGCCTGAAGATTACACAAAACCCCCAAACATTATATGTTTTGTGAGAGCAGATACCCTAGAGCAGTGATGGCGAACCTATGGCACGCGTGCCAGAGCTGGCACGCAGAGCCATCTCAGTGGGCACGCCAGGAAGAAGAGGATGATGAGCGCGCATGGACCGGCCATCCAGATCTCGTCCACACTGGATCCCCATCAAACTACATTTCCCACATGTCTCTGGGGCCAGGGTGGGCGTGGACGAGAGGAAACGGCTCCAATGCGGCTCTGGCACCAGGGGTGATGTACCCGGGGATGGGCGCGGAAGAGAGGAAGAGGCTCCCACACTGCTCCCACACTGCTCCGGGGCCAGGGGCAACGTGTTCAGCGTGGATGGGAATGAGCTGCTGGGTTGGAAGCCACACCGACGCTGCCAGAGGTGAGATTGCTTGCAGTGTCATCCATCAGTGCCCAGCAGTGTCGCCTGTCAGTGCCCAGCAGTGTCGCCCATCAGTGCTGCCCATCAGTGCCATCCATCAATGATGCCCAGCAGTGCCATCCATCAGTGCCCAGCAGTGTCGCCTGTCAGTGCTGCCCAGCAGTGTCGCCTGTCAGTGCTGCCCAGCAGTGTCGCCTGTCAGTGCTGCCCAGCAGTGCCACCTGTCAGTGCTGCCCAGCAGTGCCACATGTCAGTGCCCAGCAGTATCGCCCATCAGTGCTGCCCATCAGTGCCACCCATCAATGATGCCCAGCAGTGCCATCCATCAGTGCCCAGCAGTGTCACCCATCAGTGCCCAGCAGTGTCGCCTGTCAGTGCTGCCCAGCAGTGCCACCTGTCAGTGCTGCCCAGCAGTGCCACCTGTTAGTGCCCAGCAGAGTCGCCCATCAGTGCCACCTATCAATGATGCCCAGCAGTGTCATCCATCAGTGCCCAGCAGTGTCACCCATCAGTGCCCAGCAGTGTCGCCTGTCAGCGCTGCCCAGCAGTGCCACCTGTCAGTGCTGCCCAGCAGTGCCACCTGTCAGTGCCCAGCAGTGTCGCCCATCAGTGCCACCCAATGATGCCCAGCAGTGCCACCGATCAGTGCCGTCTGTCAGTGCGTCCAGGTAGGCAAGTGGTTAATTGCAGTATTGGCACTTTGAAATAAAAAAGTTGGTTTGTGTTGCAGTTTTGGGCACTCGGGCTCAAAAAGGTTCGCCATCACTGCCCTAGAGAATAAAATAGTGGTCGTTCCAATTGTTTATGTCACACAATATTACCACAAAGTTGGTAATTTCAGTAAAAAATACACACTAAAGTGAATTTTAGGGCAAACAAATGTAATAAATTACCCACATTTTTGGCAAAATATAAAAGACAAGGTTCACCGAGTAAATAGATACTCTACATGTCAAACCTTAAATCTGTGTGTGCCCGTGAAATGGCGACAAACTACAGTACCCTATATTTTCTATAGGTGATGCATCAAAAGCCCCTACAGGTCATCAGTTTAGTGTTAAGGATATGGTCTTGTGCTGGAATTATTTCTCTCACTCCGGCATGCATGGTGATATGTAACGTGTATCGCAATCAATGTTCTCACGCGTAGGTGCCTCTGATGCATGCGTTTATGTTCGTATGTGCGTATATATGGGTGTAGGGGGCCTCACAAAAAAATTGGGGGTAACATGCTTGGATGCAACTTTATTTTTTTGTAATATATTTTTTTTTCTTTGCTTAATACTGTATGTCTTGTCTGGCCTCCACTGAATGTATTGCAGGGGAATGTATTGTACTGTATGTATTGCTGGGGAAAGTGACAGGGTGACCCAGAAGTGATGTCACACATGCCGCTTTCCGGATCACAGCAAGAAGGGAAGGAGTACGGATGTGTGTCAGCGGATGTGTGTCAGCTCTCCTCTCTCCCCTCCACCATCTGGTACCTGCCATATCGGCCCTGAGCCCGCATATGGGCAAGCGGAACCCGGAATACATAGCAGGGGCACAGTTACCGGGGTGTGTGGAAGCAAGGGTTGTGTAACAGGAGTCTGCCTGTCAGTTTTATACACAAATTGCACTACCAATAGAAATCATGCAGGTATAAAACAAACAAATCAGCTTGAAAAACAATTAGAAGGATTGTGTGCAAATTGATATGAATATATTGCCACACTAGACATAAATAACAAACATCAATACACATCAAAATTGAATCATATGCAGATAAAGGAATATATATACAAGTCCAAGTAATGATGAGAAGAGAAAGAGTTCCAAGATTTATGATAAAGTGTAGAGATGGATGTGTATCACCACGTACTCTTGAGATCAAAGTGCACCACCACCGTAGAAACAACGGACTCTTACCAGATCGAATGGACTCTTATAATATTAAAACAGTCAAAAAGGCATGGGTTCAAAGCAGATCTAGATGCCTCTCCATCATTTCTCAAAAACTTGATTTGAGATCTCCTCCTCCAATCACATCTGACTTATCTCATATTATTCCAATGTTGTCAATCACATATGTTCTAAAAAAATTTTTAGGAAGACGTACATAGCGTAAAACTGTATGACTAGTTTTATTAAAATTCAGTAAATATATCCTCATGTCCAAAGATTAAAAAACACATTTTTGTATATATCAACAACAGTCCCAGGAACTAGTAAAAACGTGTGCAGCATGTCAAACAGCGTGATGATGTATCGAGCGCAAGCTCTCCAACGCGTTTTGTCAGAAGTGATGTCGTCCGCTTTCCGGATCACAGCAAGAAGGGAAGGAGAACGGATGTGTGTCAGCTCTCCTCTCTCCCCTCCACCAGCTGGTACCTGCCATATGGGCCCAGAGCCCGCAGATGGGCAAGCGGAGCCCGGAATACATGGCACAACAGTCCCAGGAACTAGTCAAAACATGTGCAGCATGTCAAACAGCGTGATGGTGTATCGAGCGCAAGCTCTTCCAACGCGTTTCGTCAGAAGTGATGACGTCTGCATTTATTCTGATGTGTTTTGATGTTTGTTATTTATGTCTAGCACGGCAATATATTCATATCAGTTTTATACACAATCCCAGAGGCTGCAGTCACTGGATTGTGTGTAAAACTCCCCGCTGTCAGTTCGATATATATCACAAGTTGTATGGGACTACCATATTCCCAATTATATGGACTTAACTGTTTTTTTTTTGTTTATCATTCATTGACAGTGTTTCTGTTTTTTTCAGATTATTTGAGGATTGCTGAAAACACATACAATATCATTTCACAGACAGTGATTGTTACTCACAGATAAACTATTGGTGATAATGCAGCATTCATTTATTATTTTTCCGTTGACTATGACCAGGGGCGGACTGACCATTTGGAAATTCAGGCACTGCCCGAGGGCCCGGGGTCAGTAGGGGGCCCCATGAGATGCCCCTGGTACCTTTTTCATAGGCTTTTTTGAGTTTGGGCAAGGACACAGGGGCCTCATGATTCCCTATTGCCCGTGGGCCCCATGAGTTGTCAGTCCACCCCTGACTATGACTTAAAAAAATTCTGAACATAACACACAGATTTTGGTGCTTTTGCTCATATACCTCTCTTCAATAAAAACATGACAGATGTTCTCACTCTTCCCCTCTCTATCCAAAACTAAATAAAATGCTTTGGATGGAGTTGGGATTTAAAGATATTACAATTCACCTCACCTGAGTCCATTGGTGTTTATTATCTATTTTTGCCTTGTAGAGGTATATAATAATGTATCTATTCAGTAAATCCTAATATCGTTAACATTTTCAAGAGCAGCTTCATTATCTTATATATACTAAAAATAGCTGGTAATATAATTATACTTTTTAATTTTACACTGCAATTTTGTAAAATTAGAAGTATTTTCCATGTGTTACCATTGAATATATTTAATCAAGCAGTTCAAAGACTACAGTTAAAAATTAGAAGCACAAAATATTCCACCCATTGGACACACCATTTAGAATGACTAATGATCCAATGTCTTCTGCTTAAAGATGCTTTACAATAATTATTTGTCTGTTTCACATAAGACCAGGTTGAAAACATTGTGCTCAAACAAAAATTCACTATACAACCTTATGCAATATTGAAAGGGTTTTTAGGATTATAGTTCAGACTATAATCAGCTAAGATTGGTTAGTTTTATGTAAGAAAACCTTTATCTAATGTGATTAAATTAATATTCATCTTTTCGTAAAACACTTTAACCACTTTACATGATTTTACATGGTCTGGTTTCCACTCATAAATCTTAAATTATTGGCCATTTAAAATCATATTTCTCTAGTTTAGTAAAATTATTATTTTGCAGTGTTGGTGGTTTTATATACCCAGGCTAATGGCAGAAGGCACATTAGATATCAATATATTCTAAGTAAATAGCTGGTGAATGCTTACATTTGCCAAAAGCTTTAGCGGTGGTTTATTGGTAGAGGATACAGTCACAAGGAATGGATCAGGAAAGTGACTTAGATAATGGAGGCCGAAGAGTGGATTGTAACCTGCAGAGATACACATGACTATTTTAATAAAATCTGGACCGCTTGGTGGGAATATACCTCTGGATCTACCAGGGGCGGACTGACAACTCATGGGGCCCCCGGGCAATAGGGGATCATTGGGCCCCTGTGTCCTTGCCCAAACTCAAAAAAGCCTATGAAAAAGGTACCAGGGGCATCTCATGGGGCCCCCTACTGCCCGAGTTCCCAAATGGTCAGTCCGCCCCTGGGATCTACTAATGTCCCACTGAGCTTAGATGTTGCCTTACTGGTATTGGCAGAACCCTCAATCAGACGACCTACAGAGATACCCAGGTGACCATCTACCTGCCCCCCAATTTTTTCCTCTATGTACCTAGCAACGATCTGAGGTGTGAGTGAACTATGCCATGGAAGCAGTAAGCATCCATTTTTCTGTTTTATGATGCCCTAGTTTTGAGAACATTGATACTTGATTTTATGTCCAATATCTCTAACTTGGTTCTAACTGTTCTATCAGAAGCCGAGTTGTTTCAGGATAATCTACTTGGTAAAACATTTTTTTTACACACATTTTATTGCACTTATTGTGCTACGGTTTGAACGAGGTGGCTTATCCTCATCTACACTCTCTCATACGTAAATTTGGTCTTCCTGACCAAGGCAGAATTTATTAATAGCCAGAATATGATGTCAGTCTTAGCCTTTTTTTCTACACTGTTATCTTTATGTGTGTAGCGCTATACCCTCAGGGGTCGCTGAGGTTTTTTTGGGATCCCTGATTCTCTGAGCTCCTCTCTCAAAAATCCCAACCCCCACTGACACCACAGTACTCCAGAGTAAATTATCACCAGAAAAAAGACACACACAGATTGGAGTAAATATATATGATATGATGTTTATATTAAACGTGGATGTAAGCTCAGTCAAACAGTATAAAGTGATATATGTGTACATAATGGCAATTACCACTCTTAGTAACTCTAAGCAAAGAAAACACATACAGCAAAATCTCAATCAGTGCTGCTAGGCCTGCTATTCAGAAGTTAACCCAAAACCTCAAACCTAAGGTGCTTCTAGTCCCCAGTGAGCAAGGAAACTATCAAAAAGAGAACTAGCTCACTTTGGGCCCTCAGGATCTGATGGCAAGGTTTATATCTGAAATAGAAAGGAGCTCCGTTAATTAGGGTAGTCAACGTCCCTTTAAATGTAGTGAAGAATCTTCTGCATGCTTGTTGGGGCCCAGTTGGTGCACTATAATGACCCAGACTTTTTTATTTTTGTAGGAAGAGATGAAAGTTGCAGTCCCTCAAATGATTAATACAAGAGAAGAAAAAGGAAAAACAGATAATATTCCTTTAAGGGGCACTTACCTTGGGTGGTGTTTCTTTAATGCACTATGCAGATTCCAAACTTTAGGCAAAAAGGTGTCAGAAGTTGGCAGAGGCACTTGCTGGCAAAGGACAAATCCCCTCTGGGCTGCAGTAACTAATGGCAATGGTGGTAGATGTTCCTTTGAGAGGGTAGACCGATGGTTAAGGGAACAATGATATGGTTTGGCCTACAGAAGGCGTGCACTATGGTCAGCACTGATGAATGAACTAGGCTGCAAATGTGTTCAATAGTAACGGCAGAGGAACTAGGCTGCAACACATGTCAACTATATACAATGTCCGCAACTGTGAGCAGGAAAGTGACTGAATGGAAAGGAATGCCAGTGTTCACTTGTTTGGCTGGTGTAAGGGACTCTCTCGCCCGATCAATGGCTTCCAGCAGATCCTGGCAGTCTCTGTTTCACAGCAGATGAGGGTCCCAGCAGTTCTGCAATCCCCACTGCAGCCCTCGGTCCAGTCACAACACTCTGAGTCACCTGCCGACAGGATGTCTCTCTCTCTTAAGGCTGGTGATGCTGGTGGTCAGCGATCCCTCCTGGCTCCTCTCCTCTCTAAATCTGCGGCCTGGTTCAGTACTATGGTGGCCTACATAGCTCTATCTCTCCAGCTTCTGTTCTCCAGCTCTTTCCCCTCTCTTCTACTTGAAATTGAAATTTCAGAAGACAGTTATTATCTTTATATTTGATTCTATTCTATTGTTTTTGCTATTTTATTCTTATCTATTCTGTTCTAATTTTTTATTCTCTATTCTATTCTTTTTAGTCTATTTTATTCTATTCTTTTCTGTTCCAATGTATTCTATTTAAATGTATTATATTGGAAATTCGAATTTAGGAAGATGGTTATATTCTTTCTGTTTTATTCTATTGTTTTTTTTCTACTCTGTTTTTTTTCTATTCTATTCTTTTGTTTTATTTTCTATTCTATTCTTTTCTATTCTATTCTAATCTATTCTATTCAAATTCCAATTTATTCTCTTTGAATTTAGAATTTCGGAAGACGGTTATATTCTTTCTTATTCTGTTCTCTTCTTTTATTGCCAATCCTAGTCTATTGTATTCCATTCTATTCTATTCTTTTTTATTCTATACTTTTATTTTCTATTCTATTGTATTGTTTTATTTTTAATTATTTCTATTCTATTCTTCTCTTTTCAATTTTAATAAATTGTTTTCTATTCTATTTTATTCTATTCTTGATTTCAAATTCAATTTGAATTCGATTTGAATATCGGACAGATTTTTGTTTCTTTATTTCAGATTTGTTACTATTGTAATTTGGAAATTTGGATAAAAAAAGATTCTTCCGAATTTTAATTCGAAACAAAACAAAACCGCACATGTTTAGCCAACACATAGCATTTTCTCATGATGCTGGGTTGCAGTGGATGATATGTTTCACATTCCCAGCTCTCAGTCACCCGGCATACGCCTGTGATAGATGTCGAATTTTCAGAAAAGTTTTCCAGTTATCACACTTTATTTCACTGTTTCAAAATTGAAAGCTTTAAGAAGCAGTGGGAATACTAACAGTTGTTGTTGCCTGGTAGAGCGTTCTGGGATGTACATATACTTCTTCAAAAGATAGAGAGCAGTAGATTGTTAAAGCCTGCCATAGCCACTTCTAATCTAAATCAAACTGTTAGCAGCAGTTACTGGGATGATTTGTCCTACCTGTTCAGAAGATTTGATTACACATTTGCATTAGCCAAACAACACTGCCTAATGAGAGAGCGATCTGGCATCGCTAAACTGCCTTTTTCCATGAACTAAATTTGACTAGATATCTGCTCATCCCTACCTAGTGACAGCAATCTGCAAAGTACGTATTTGTCGACACTATAATTAAATGTAATTTCCTGAAATGAATTCCAAACAGACAAAAACGGTGGAAGATTACTATTAAGAAATATCCTTTATGGGAACATTAAGATGATTTTCATACCTGTCTGTCATTAAAAAAAGTTTTGGCTTAAAGCACAGCTCCATACAAATCATCCTTTTAGTTTTAGATAGACTTAGGAAGAGAAAATACTTCTGTCAAGTTTTTATAAACTCAAACAGCCTGGCTCAGGATTGAGCAAGCACAAGTGCCCCCATAGGAAGGGGCTTCCTATGGGGGCATTCGGCTGGGGGAGGAGCCAGAAGAGGAGGAGGCTTGGGGGCGCTCTGCACAAAACCAATGCACAGCGCAGGTAAGCATGACATGATTATTATTTAAATACAAAAAAAAATCAAAGCTTTGCAATCACTTTAATTGTAGAAAAACTAGAGAGATTTCCTACCACCTCTTGCACCAACATATAATGAGTGAAAATCTCCCCAGTGGTGACAGGGAGAGATTTACTAAAACTGGTGCACTCAGAATCTGGTGTAGTTGTACATGGTAGCCAATCAACTTCTAACATCAGCTAGTTCAATTAAGCTTTAGCAATAAAACCTGGAAGCTGATTGGTTTTTGCAGAGTTGCACCAGATTTTGCCCGCACAGAGACCGCAAATAAAATCCTGAAAGAGAATTTGTCCCTTCCCTACTGCAACTAACAGTTAAAAAGAAAAGTTTTGGCTGGAGCTGGAAAGGGGAAAAATTTAATTGTTAGATCTTGTGTTCATGAGATCAGGCCCAAATTGGCATGCTGTTTTTTTGGATCAAGTTCTTAGTTGTTTTCAGTGTGAGGATTTGAGAACTATCTATATACTGCATATATATATATATATATATATTGTTATCACCCTGTAGGGCAGGGCTCTCCAAACTTTCTAAACAAAGGGTCAGTTTACCATCCTTCAACCTTTAGGGGCGCAGAACTAACCAGCTAGAGTAGAAAATGTCCTGGCATCAGTGGGAGTAAACAGTGTCCCCTCTTTGGTATTAGGGGAAGGAATAGTGCTCCCATTATTGGTGTAAGTGGGAGGAATAGTGCTCCCATCATTGGTGTAAGTGGGAGGAATAGTGCCACATTGTAAGTGTCAGTTGGAGGAATAGTTCCCCATCATAGGGAAGAACACTGGTGGGAATATCAGTGGGAAAAATAGTGCTCCATCATTGGTATCAGTAGGAGAAATAGTGCCCCATCATTGGTATCAGTAGGAGAAATAGTTCCCCATCATTGGTATCAGTAGAAGAAATAGTGACCCATCATTAGTAGCAGTGGGAGGAATAGTGCCCCATCATTGATATCAGTGGGAGAAATAGTGCCCCATCATTGGTATCAGTGGGAGAAATAGTGCCCCATCATTGGTATCAGTGGGAGAAATAGTGACCCATCATTGGTATCAGTGGGAGGAATAGTGCCCCATCATTGGTATCAGTGGGATAAATAGTACCCCTTCATTGGTATCAGTGGGAGAAATAGTGACCCATCATTGGTATCAGTGGGAGGAATAGTGCCCCATCATTGATATCAGTGGGAGAAATAGTGCCCCATCATTGGTATCAGTAGGAGAAATAGTGACCCATCATTGGTATCAGTGGGAGGAATAGTGCCCCATCATTGGTATCAGTGGGATAAATAGTACCCCTTCATTGGTATCAGTGGGAGGAATAGTGACCCATCATTGGTATCAGTGGGAGGAATAGTGACCCATCATTGGTATCAGTGGGAGGAATAGTGCCCCATCATTGGTATCAGTGGGATAAATAGTGCCCCTTCATTGGTATCAGTGGGAGGAATAGTGCCCTCTTGTTGGTGTCAGTGGCAGGAACTATGCCCTACTGTTGCTAACAGTGGAGGGAATAATGCCCCAAGGGCCAGATAAAAGCGAGCAAAGGGTCTCATCCAGCCACTAGGCTGCTGTTTGGAGACCACTGCTCTAGGGTATCACTAATTGACCCAGTCCTTGCCCCAATGTCAGATCAGAAATGCTATATAAACAATTATATTGTTTACATAGCATACTGATTGATAAATTTGTAGACAAGGTGTATAATAGGGACATCTTGGAATAAACATGCCAAGAATATTTTAACCATTGCCCCCCAGCCACAAAGGCAGCTGAAACTAAGCATTCTGAGGTTAGATGTATCCCCACATCCAACCAGACGTATTTCAATATGCAGAAAGTAATCAAGAAATACTAGCATATTCTAAAATAAGATCCCAAATTGAGTCCGGTAATACCTGAGAGATCATGTTTTGTATATAGAAGGGCTCCCAGCATCAGAAATAAAATAGCTCCAAGCAAGATATGTAACAGCAAGAATAGGTTGACAGGTAGAATGTTTAATTCTTTATTCAACATCACGGGGATGTACCAGTATAAGAAGATCCAGTGCAAGACGTATCCCTTTGTTCAATATAGACAAAAAGAATTTATTGACAACAAAGGAAAAACTTTTCATCCTAATGAATTTTACAATTGTTCCTCTGAATTTGTGATCTACTGTCTTACTGGTCCCTGTGGCCTCTTATATATAGGTTGCAGAGATGGGCTAGATGTTCAAGTACAACATAAGTTCGACTCAAACATCAGTCTTTTGTGTGTTCGGCGAGCACAGGAACGGTATAGGCCAGGGGAAGGAAACCTGCGGCTCTCTAGCTGTTGTGGAACTACATTTCCCATGAGGCATTGCAACATTACAAACCTGACAGTTACAGCTATGACTTGCAGAGGCATGATGAAACATTTGAAGTGCAAAAGCAGTGCGAGTCCCATCACGGTGGCAGACCCTCAAAGTATGGCTGACACGTTTCGAAGAGGGTCCCTTCTTCTAGCTCTGATGGAGAAGGGACCCCCTTCTAAACGCGTCAGCCATACTTTGAGAGTCTACCTTCGTGATGGGACTCACACTGGTTTTGCACTTCAAATGTTTCTTTGAGGATCCTATACGCTTGTTTTACTTCTTTGCTTGTGAGTATATATCTCAATTTAATAAAATCACATTTTATTGAGGTAATGCGTAAGGTTGGTGCCCTTTCTTTTTGTTTCACTTTGCAGCATGAGAAGCAAAGACAGATAACTCAGGACGAAGTAGTTACATGTCTGGGTTATCCAAAACCCACTCTGAGATGTTTATTGCCTAATCCTGGCCCTTGCTACCTTAACTCACTTGTCACTTCCAGCCATTGACACGTCACCTCCATGAAGTCAGTGGTGGCCTCTTAATCCAGAATAGAAGACATTTCTTATAGCATAGGTTAAAATCCTTCCAACCCATTCCACTTTGTGCTAATTGGTAGACTGTGCAGCGTCTGCCTGAAGAACTTGTAATTCTCTCATTGGCTCCCCTTTCATGATCTGCTTTTATGTTCAATGGCCAATATTTCTGCTCATCTAAACTCTGTTTTTAGCCTCTTTCCGTCTCTTCTACTCCTCAGTGAATTTGCATGTCCAGTTCTGCTAATTTCTGGATTGCTTACATAGGAAATTCTCAGCAGGCAGCTGAGAGATAATCAGATCTCCAGCTCCTGCCAATTCTGTGCTGGATGACACTGCTGGAGAGGGCTGGGGGAATTCCAGGTGGCATGGGCCCCTAGGAGATCATTCAGTGGTTGCAAAACAGGTCTTGGCACCCATTCATAGCAGATGGTCTCTTGAGGACACTAAATAAAAGGCTGATATAAAACAGAGAAGCAAATATTGCACATGGGCTTAAAGAAGAACTCCAGGCAAAAAAAATCACACATGTACATTTTTAAAGGGCCAAACTGCCCAAAAATGTATTTTAATTCTTGTAACTACATACATCTACTGTTCTTTTTTTAAAGTCGGCCTTGCATGAGAGATATTTGTGAGCTGCCATTGCTGCCAACTCTTTACAAGATATGCTAATTGTCTGCTGTGTCAGATACAAACAATGACTACAAGAGGAGAAATAAAAGTGATTGTAAAAATGTATTTTTTTTTTTCTTAATTTACCTGGGACCTGAACCACCTTTTCTGAGGTCCCCTGCTGGCCCTCCTCCCTTTAAAATGTCCCTATAGCAAGCTGCTTGCTTTGAGGGCACTCCTGTGGGCTTGATCCTGAGTCAAGCTGTGTGCGTCTATTGACACACAGCATGGCTCAGCCTCGCCTCTCTACTCCCACCTCACAGAATGACAGCATCAGGAGCCAATGGCTGCTGCCTTTGAATCCTGTGAGGGTAGAGAGAGCAGCACTTTTGCTCTGGGGTACAGAGATGGATGGAGATCAAGTTCAAGTAAGTGTTTATGGGGTGCTGATCATGGAAGTTTTTTATCTTAATGCAGATAATGCATTAAGTTTAAAAAAAAGTTAGCCTTTACAACTACTTTAAGATTCAGTTATGAGTTCCAGAGACAGTCCAGTTTTTATTGAGAACCCTTACTTGCCTTGATGAACCGTGTGCACATTTGACAGTTAAAGTGGTTGTCATGAAATATGAACAAAGCATATCCCTCTACAGTGTGTATTTATATCAGTCCAGTACACTAAGTGTCATTTCTCTTTGCTGCGTTGCTCTTCTGCTATCAGCTTGAATCACTCCAGACAAGTTTTCCTGACACCAAGAGAAAAATGGTGACGGGGAGGAACCTCCAGCAGATTGAAAGCCTCAGCTCTGTTCCTGCGTGCTGTGGGAAGGGGGGGGGGTGTCTCTTCCCTCCAATCAGCTCTCAGATCTCTCCTCACTGAGCTCTGCAGTGTGTAATCTCAGCTCCCCCACCTCTTTTTCCAGACAAGCTTTATAACCTCCGCACTCTGAACAGCTGTAGAGAACAGAAAACTGCAGATAACCAGGTACAACGTATGTAGGAGGATTTGTATGTATCATCTGAGGCCAGCCACTTCACTGGGTATATGTAATGGTTTACAACCACTTTAAACAGATGTAGACCTATCTACTAAAATCAAGTATAATCTTTAACATTATTATTATTATTATTATACAGTATTTATATAGTGCCAAAAGGTTTGCTCAGCGCTGTACATTATAGTGGGGGACAGTACATGAGACAATACAGTAACAAAACAATACACAAGGGGTTCGAGGGCCCTGCTCTTTCGAGCTTACAATCTAGGAGGGAGGGGATAGTGGTACAGGAGGAAGTGGCTGTGGAGGATGGAATGGTAGGAGGAGTGGAGGAGATCGGCTGTTAGGTGAGGGTGGGGTAGGCTTCCCTGAAGAGATGGGTTTTCAGGGTGCGCCTGAAGGTGAGGAGGGTAGGTGACAGTCTAATGGATTGAGGTAGAGAGTTACAGAGGATGGGGGAAGTCCTGGAGCAGTCCTGCAGTCGGGCGTGGGAGGAGGAGACCAGGGAGCTAGAAAGTAGAAGGTCTTTTGAGGAGCAAAGAGTACGGGTTGGGTGGTATTTGGGTATCAGGTCGGTGAGGTAGTTTGGGGCAGCGTTATGAATGGCTTTGTATGTCAATGTTAGTAGTTTGAATTTAATGCGTTGGGCAATCGGAAGCCAGTGGAGGGAATGACAGAGGGGGCTGGCAGAAGTGGAGTGGTTGGTAAGGTGGATGAGTCTGGCCGCTGAGTTCAGGATAGACTGAAGCGGGGATAGCCTGTGTTTGGGTAGGCCAGTGAGAAGGGAGTTGCAGTAGTCCAGGCATGAGATAAGGGAGTGAATGAGTTGTTTAGTAGTGTCTGGGGTTAGGAACGTACGTATCTTGGAGATGTTGCGGAGGTGGAGCCTGCATGAATTTGCCAGCAATCGGACATGGGGTTGGAAGGATAGGTTTAAGTCCAGGGTGACACCTAGGACTTTGGCTGGCAGGGTGGGACTGATGGTGGCATTGTTGGTCGTGATGGAGAGGATGGGGGGGGGGCACGGGCTGGGGGGAAAACTAGGAGCTCAGTTTTGGAAAGGTTCAATTTGAGGAAATGGAGCGTCATCCAGTCTGATATGTCCTTCAGTAGGTGGGTGATACTGAAGGGGTGAGGTGAGGGGTGGAAAGGTAAATTTGCCTGTCATCGGCGCAGAGGTGATAGTTGAAGCCGTGGGAGTGTATCAGTTTGCTGAGGGAGGAGGTGTAGATGGAGAAAGAAGGGGCCCGAGGACAGAGCCTTGGGGGACCCCAACAGAGAGGGGGAGAGAGGGGGAGGTGGTAGCATTATAGGTAACGCTGAAAGAGCGTTGGGATAGATAGGAAGAAAGCCAGGAGAGAGCAGAGTCTCTTATGCCAAGGGAGTGTAGTTTATTAAGGAGGAGGGGGTGGTCAACTGTGTCGAAGGCAGCGGAGAGGTTGAGGAGTAGGACGACTGAGTAGTGGCCATTAGCTTTGACGGTTAGCATTAGAAGGTCGTTAGTGATTTTGAGTAGGGCGGTTTTGGTGGAGTGTAGGGGACGGAAGCCAGACTGTAGAGGATCGAGGAGGTTGTTGTCAGTGAGGTGGGAGCTTAGGCGATTGTAGACTAAGCGCTCAAGTTGCTTGGATGTGAATGGCAGCAGGGAGATGGGTTTTAGGTTGTTCAGGTCGGTGGGGTCCAGGGAAGGTTTTTTAAGTATGGGGGTGATGTGCGCATGCTTTAGGGGGGAGGGGAATACGCTAGTACAGAGCGAGAGATTGAAGATGGGGGTGAGGGAACGTAGGATGGAGGAGGAGGGTGACCGGAGGAGTTGTGTGGGGACAGGGTCAAGGGGGCAAGTGGTGAGGCGGGCTTCTGAGAAGACCTTAGTGACCTCCTCAGTGGTAGCAGGGCTGAAGGAGCGGAGTGTTGGGGAGGTTATAGTGTGCGGGATGTTAGGTGTGGTGGGGGGCAGGGCGGTTGAGAGGTCAGAGGAGGGGAGAGTTGATGGGGTAATAGTGGGAGGGAGGCTAGGTGGGGAGGTAGATTGAGTATTGGCAATGTCCTTACGGATTGCGTCAATCTTGTTTTGGAAGTGATTGGCAATCTTGTGGGTGGTGAGTGAGGTACTGGGTGGGGGGGGGAGAGTAGGGAGTTGAAAGTGGAGAAGAGCCGGCGAGGACAGGTGGAGAGGGTGTTGATGAGGGTTACAAAGTAGATTTGCTTGGCGGCGTGGAGGGAGGAGGTGTAGGTGAGGAAGGCGGATTTGTAGAGGGAGAATGCTCGAGGGGATCTGGTTTTGCGCCATAATTACTCCAGCGCGCGACTGCGTCGTTTGAGATTTTTAGTGTTTTCAGTCTGCCAGGGTTGAAGCGGTCGGGTTCTAATGCTACGTGTGGTTAGGGGTGCTAAGGAGTCTAGTGCAGCTGACAGCGAGTCGTTGTACACAGTAGTGGCCAGGTCATGGCATGACAGTGGAAGGATACTGTCGTACAGACAGTCAGCTGCCGAGTGGAGCGGGGCCGGGTTCAGGTTGCGGAGGTTACGGCTGGTGATGGTTTGACATTTTGGGGGGGGGAGTTAGAGGATGGGGAGACGGAGAACGTAATGAGGTTGTGGTCAGAGAGAGGGAAGGGGGTGTTAGTGCAGTTGTGGAGGGTGCAGAGATGATGGAAAACGAGGTCCAGGGTGTTCCCGTCGGTGTGGGTGGAGGACTGTGTGAGTGCGAAAGAAGAGGTTAAGTGGAGGAGTTGGGATGTAGCCAGGTTGTTGACGTTGAAAGGGATATTGAAGTCACCAAGGATGGTGGTGGGTAGCTCAGAGGAGAGGAAGAAGGGTAGCCAGGCGGAAAAGTCATTGAGGAAACGAGATACGGGTCCAGGAGGCTGATAGATTACTGCAATCCTCAGAGGGGTGGGGGAGAAGAGCCGGATGCAGTGGGCCTCGAAGGAGGAGAAGGATAGAGAGGGTAAAGAGGGGGGGTTTGGGAGGACCTGGAAGGTGCTCAGCGGTGACAGGAGCATGCCTACCCCACCACCTCTACGACCGCTCGGTCTGGGTGACTGGGTCCAGGCGAGGTCTCCATAGGAGAGTGCCGCAGGGGAGGTGGAGTCAGTGGCTTGGATCCAGGTTTCGGTGACCGCTAGGAGGTTGAGGGAGTGGGAGGTAAAGAGGTCATGGATGGCGGTGAGCTTGTTGAAAACCGATCGGGCGTTCAGGAGTGCAACCGAGAGTGGAGGGGTGGATTCGGGGAGGAGGGGGACAGGTATAAGGTTGAGGGGGTTGCGGCAGCTAGTGGGAGTAGGAGGGTGCCTAGTAGGGGAGTGAGGTGGTGAGGGGCCAGGGTTCTCTGTTAAATGTACATGTTAATGTAAATTTAAAAGTCATCTTCAATATTTTTAAATCTGAAGCTTCTATTAAATAATGAGTTTTAATACTTGCTTGTCCTGCCAGGAAAATCCTCATTTTACTGTTCTAGGGACATGTACCTGTCTCTCCTGCATACTTTATTGAAACATAATGTTTGAACTACATAATCATATGTAGAGACTTACCCAAATGATGGGAGATTTTAAAGTGGCCATAAAAGGTGAAGCAGTATTGGGCAGTGGCACATTTAATTAGAAGAGAAACCTGGATCCTTGTCCAAAGAAACTTATGGTAAGTGATGTAAGTAGTTACAAAGGAAAGATTTTCAAAAACAGGTTAAAGCCGGTGTTTTGTGAAAAGCAAAGTATACTCTTTTTCAAGTGAATATTAAAGGACGGGGACCAAAATGTTTGTCCATTTTCCTGTTTTCTGCTTCCCTTGTTGTTTGCTCAGGTCACAGGAAGGAATGAGGATAAAAAAGCAAATTCTGTTCTTGAAGTCTTTAATAGTCAGAGGTTGAGGAACTGTTTTTCGAAAAAAGCACCGGCTCCATTGTTAAACATGAGAGCAGGACACAAATCCTGACCTGACTTTTTCTAGCCCACAGGGCTTCCAGG
The DNA here is from genome assembly GCF_062004578.1 of Staurois parvus. Classification (NCBI taxonomy): domain Eukaryota; kingdom Metazoa; phylum Chordata; class Amphibia; order Anura; family Ranidae; genus Staurois; species Staurois parvus. The sequence goes on along the minus strand of NW_028318294.1, from coordinate 6,827,130 downwards.
CTGGAGGCTTTACAAGTGCATTATTTCCTAACATAAATGTCATCTGTGGGATACTTTTAACTACAAAGACTGCAAGTTTAAATGCTGTGCATTCAATGCTGCAAGTGGAAAATAGCTGTCATTTTATTAAATACGATTGATGTTTTTATATGCAGAAGAAACTCCCAGTACCTCACTCCAGTGCAGTACATAGGTGACTGATGGATCCTTATCTCTTCCATCAGCCTCTAATTGGCAAATGGTGCTATCAGTGGTTGTCTGGCTCATGACTGATGTTGATAGACTACACAAGACTCAAAAACAAAAGTAATTTGTCTGTGGACCTCCAAGGGTAAAATGATCCTGCTTGGTGGTTGATATATTGTAGATGTTGACATTTTGGTAGCACATATGTCAAACACAAGGCACATGCCGAATCTGGCCTGCCAGGCCGTTTCAGGTGGTCCTTGCACCTCTCCTGCAACTGCTGCACCCCCCTCTTGTTCATCCCTACCTTGTCTCAGCAGTCGGCAGCAAATAGGAGGACAGAACTTCTCTGCCAGATCCTGAGCTTCTCCATGCAGCTGCAGAGAGGCTCTCTGCCCACCCCCATCTCAGCAATCAATAGCAGAGAGGAGGACAGAACTCCTTCTACAGTTTCTGCGCTTCTCTGTGCAGCTGTAGCTCCCCTTCGTCTCCACTTCCCCTGGTGTCAGAATTCAGCAGACTCCAGCAGAGGACTCCAGCCCTTCTCTGGTCCAGCTCCAGAACCTGTACTTTCTGCTTCCCAGCTCCTTTCCAAGCTCCTTCCCAGAAGCAGCACAAGGTAAGGGGGGTGCACTGTAATATAAGGGAGGGTGTGGGGCTCTTGACTTCTGATGGTGGGGAGGCTCTTGACATGTGATGCAAGGGGATGGGGTGTTCTGGACATCAAGTCTTACAAATTCAACCTGCCCTTTGAGGGCAACCATAACAATGATGTGGCCTGCGATGAAATTGAGTTTGACACCTCTGGTTTGTAGCCTAAATCAGCACAAGGGACTATATAAGTATTATGAATGCAATGTATCTGTCAGGAATAGACTCGCCACTGGTGGTGGGACTCACCTGCCTTGTGGGCTGCAGTACCAAGGCTGGCCAGTGGGTGCTCTCAGCAGCCAGAATCTCACTCCTGCAATCAGGCCATCACCTGAGGCTGATTGCAGGAGGTGTATTTAAGCAGGACCAGGCCTGAGATCAGTGCCTTGGTGTATGTTTCCCATGAGCCCTTGTACCTGCATCCTGTCTGCTTCCTGCCTGATCCTGACTCTGAATGAACTCCGCCTGTCCTGACCTCGGTTATTCCTGACCACTCTTCCACTCGCTCCTGGTACCCTGTTTGCCCGTTAGCTACCGACCCGGCCCGCCTGACTATGTTGTGCTCCATATATATATACATATATATATATATCAGTTTAGGTTTGGGTTTGTTTCACCTTGTTGTATGTATTTGTGTTAGTTTTGGGTTTGGTTTGTTGCACTGCATTTATGTTTGTGTTGTCCTTAATAAATTATCTTGTTTACACACTATACCTGAAGTCTGTGTTTCGCTGTGTCGGTCCACACACCTCTGGTCATTCCCGGAGCCCTGACAGTATCCCTTGTGCTTCTGACTCCTGCTTTAGCTGAAATCTTCCTTCTTCAATCCTCCCTACCTATTCCACTGTAATCTTTTGGTGTGCTGGGAGGTAATAGAGTTGAGGGACCTGTTATACAATATGCAATCATCAAGAATGCCGACTTTGCCCTCCCTTTCTGCCCTCCCCCTCCATTCATAGAAGCTGTACTATAGCTTCTATGAATAAAAAATAATCTATGAATGGAGGATGGGAACATGAATGAAAGATCCATCTGCTCTATATATAGATTGTTTTTCAGTTTTCACCAGTTCTATCATTTATTGCAGATTAGGCCAAACCTAAGCCTGTAAGTAGGCAGGGGGTCAGGTGGCGGACTCTACTGTTGTGTTGGGGAATGGTGCTAGGCTACTCTTTTCCTTTGTTCGCGTTCGGACTGGCAGTACTGGGTGGCAGAGATTATGCAAATTCACTTTTTTTAATAAAAAATACATACTTGAATAGAATTTTATTAAACCAGAGTTTAGTGCCACTTTAAATGTATTATTCTGTTTCTAGTTTTCCTGGGTAAAAGCTTACCTCAAAAAAAATGTTGTGCTGCTGTCACGTACCTAATGGGAGACTGAAATAACGAGGTCGGCCTCACTTGTGTCACTAGCCCTGACCCCACTGGAGTTGGAACAGAGGGAGTCTAGGGACCAGGGGGACAAGACCGCCAGTAGATGTCGTTTGCAGCTCTTGCAGATGATGACCTTGGAAGACTGATGATCCTCTGATTCAGGCACAGTAGTAACAAGCAGAGCAAGTTTTGTAGATTGCCAGGCGTGCACCAGAGCAAGACAGGTAGCCAGGGAAAGAGACAGGAGCAGTGTCATAGGAATAACCAGGGTCATCAACGGGTGGACAGCACGGTACAGAATCAGAAGCAAAGCCAAGGTCAGGAGCAGAGCCGAAGTCAGGAACCGGAATCAATCAGGAGAGCAATCAGAGTCAGGTCAGGTCAGGAACAAGCCAGGTCAGCAACAAAGGAATCACACAGGAACAAGCAGAACACGGGCGAGCAGAAGACCAGTCAGCATCTAACATGGGCAGAGGCACTCTTTAAATAGCCCCTCTGGCGCCAATCTTCGCTGTGCGTGTGCACATACGCGTGCGTGATCGTGCATTTCCGCGCGCATGCGCACAACCGACCACTCTTCTCCGGCCGTTTCTATGCACATGCGCATTTCTATTCATGATTCGTCTCACCGGAAATCCCTTAAAGCTGCATTCTTTCTTCGACAACTCTCTTTTGAGGTAGTCACCCATTACATGTAGCTTTCCCCCAACTGTGTCAGCTTACCCCATATTGGCACTATACTGTATGTCCATTAAATTATTCAGTGATCAAATAAGTATAGAGTAGGGACTAGCCAAAGAAGGATCCCTTTGACCCAGCTGGCCGGCTTGAACGCATATTGCAATATATGTGAACCAAGAAGTCCAATCCCAGTGTAAGCTCTTTGCCAGCCAGTTTCGGAGCTTACACTGTCACTTGCTTCTCTGCCACACTCTGCAACATTCAGACCTAATGGTTGGCTGCTCTGGCCTGAGGGCTGTGTCCTGGGAGAAAGGGGAAAAGTCACATTCTCCCATGCCTGGAAACTTCAGGTATTTCTCTATGCCCTTCCAGACAAATGGACACAGGGAAGGTATCTATGGTTGGGAGAGTCCTCCTTAAAAAAAAAAGGAACCCTGTTTTAAATCCCTTTAAAGGACAGCAAACATTGTTTGCAGTGTACAAACAGTATTTTTCATGCCATTGTTTCTACATTGTGAAAATGCAAATATAACAATTTAAAACACACTTCTTTGATGAACATTTAAACATATGCACGCTCGCTGCAAAAGCCTTTCAGATGGAAGCGGATGCTGCCATCAGACGCCAGGCCTATAATTTCACCTCTTCTGTGGCGATCGTAATTGTGTTTGTCAGCTTAAAGGGAAGGCATTTCCCCTGGCAAAGTGTATAAAATGACCTCCTGTAGGTTGCAGAGAACAAATGCACTTGGCTGTACTTTGATTTTTTGTGGAAAAGTCATCTGACATGTGTCATTTCCATCACACTGTTTGCCCTAAATGAGTTAGCCGGTGAGATGAAAATGTATGGTTGGCATACTTATCACGAGCTTCAGGCGCCCGGGGTAATAAGTCCAAACTTTACATGGGGCAGGGAGGGAAAAAAAGATAACAATTACCCATGACTATTATCTTGTCTCCAAAGGAAATATTAATTTGATGTCGTTAAATCTAAGGTGGGGAGTTTAAACGACTCTTTCAGAATTATTCATCTAAATCATTAATGGTTTAATCTGCTCTGTTATAAATATCCTTCAGAGTCGCATATGTAAAGTGGAAAGGACATTGAAATAATCAATGAATTTCAGATTAATGTGAGTACATGAGATAAAGAAAGGTCATACTGTATGAGTATTGTCTCCACTGTTAATGAGCTTGATATTAGGACAAGGTCATCCGAGGAGCGTGTAAACCTTTACATCTCAGCTAGAAAGGGTTTCATTCTGCTTTTCATTTATGAGGTCCTTTTTAAAAAGTCTATCCCGAAAATGAGATGTGAGACAGCTTTTATTTTCCTTATTTTTTTCCCTTCCATGGATTTAAAGCGGAACTAAACCCATTGATTTAACAGTTTCAAAAAATGGTTACATTACAGCATGCTGGGAATTCTAACTGTCCTATTTGCTTGTGCTGTCAACCCAATTGTCAAGCCATCAAATGGTTGGGTCATAACAGATCACATGTACAGCACCATGGCAGTTGCAGTTCAAACAAACAGTGGCTAAGATGGCAGCTTAAAGCTGAGCTCAGGATACTATAAAATGCCAATCATTGCATTTACGTATATTTTTTTTTCACATACATCTACCTAAATCTACTTTGATATGCCACCTATTACCCCCTGCATGATAGAACACTGGGAGAAGGAGGGACAAGACTAGAAGCCAATCAAACTCTGTTACATACAAATGACAGAAGGAGAGAACAGAAACATAGTGATGAATTATCAGTGTGTTTTGCTACTCCTTCATTTTCTAGTCTGTGGACGTGCAGATAACACCACTTTCCGCCCGGCCACAATACATATACAGCCAAATGGGAAGTCCATAGATCTAGGAGGACATACCTGTTCTCGCCTATTGTGTGTGGCCCTGAGGCAGGTTTAGCTGTATAGAGTTCCATTCTATTCTACGATAGCCTACTGAACATATTGTCTAATGAACTGTGATTGACCTGACCCTTTACTTACTCATTTATGTGCATACAGTACTTCTATTTACTGCAACCCGTGACAATATATTGGGTTCATTTACCACTACCCAGCCTGGTGGTTGCTTTTTGATACTGAACCTTAAATGTGTGCAGGATATCTATATTTGTGCTCCCAGTAGAAGTGCAGTATTCATTGGCTTAGCCTGTTGTGTCACTGGGGCTGAGGTTGTAGATGAAGAGGAACTGTCACTCACCTTACACCCTACCACAGCCGCCTCTGGCGTTCGCCACCTCTGCCCAAAGTTCTTATTTGCTGGCAAGGCTTGGTGTCATCATATTCAATACAGGGTCAGCCTTGTGGATGAGATCAAATGTAGTATCTGTTCTTATCAATATAAAGTAGGGGTGCTCTGCCATCATTCTGGCCTTTTGGTAGGAATTGCTGGTCTGAAGGCTTATACCGGCTGGAACAGAAATCAGGGCACCCACAGGCAGTTGGGGCATGAGAGTGCATGGAGCAGTCCAGGTCCTCCTGATTTGAATGGGTCCACGTTGTCTGGTCATGGGCTGGGAAGGCAGAGAGTCCGTGGTGTCTGTGCCCCCTGGGAGTGGTCGCACTAGGGGTTACTAACACTTGGGTATGAAACCCCACAGTGAAAAAAGGCACATGGTCACAAAACAAAATACTTTTGCACTGAGCCTCTATGGGCTAGACCTTTTGGTTAAGTCTGAGGCAATTTTTGCTACCAAGCCTCAGGGCCTAGCCAGTGCACAGTACATAGCTACTATTTATTTAATTTATTTTTCCTCCAAGTTTGTCACTTTTGTGTGTTTTTTGTTCTCTGGATGTAGGGTGTGGGTCCTCAGACCTACTGTGAAGTCTAGGGGGAGGATGTGCAGCCATCAGGTTCTTTTGGGGGAGCCCCTTACCTAGTACTTATTAGTCGGCTTTGGCTGACCATGAGGAGAGGGGTCCTCCAGGCCTTTTGGATAGGTGGACCATGGTTGAACTTTGTCCCTATCAGGAGCCTTGCACCCCGTGGGTTCAGGGTAAGGTCCTACCCCTTCAGGGGTGGACAAAAAAGCATGCCCCTAGGTGTACTTTGTTGTATGTTTTCACATGCACTTTTTTTGTTCACTTATGGGTTTTTGTTTTTGCTCACTACTGCGGATTAAAAAAAAACAGGATCATTAACCCTGTACGGTATAGGGTATACAGCTTGTGCACAAATTCAGCAGGCACTGACGCTCCTCTGAAAAGTGGTCCATGCTTGGATTGATTTTCAGAGGTGTTGGATTGGCAGTCCTCACCACCTGATTTAACCCTATAATTACTGTACTACTGTATTGCAATCAAGTGCAAGGTACAGCACACAGTTGCAGCGTGCCCCATAGAACTGCATTAATTGCATTCAGTGATGGCACTGCCAGCTAAAAGTGATATGCTGTTTAACTTTTGCCACGTAGCATCATGGTCTCAGTATGTGTACAGAGTTGATCAGCTGTATCTTTAGTGGTCAGGTGAGAGATAACAGAGTGGTAAAACAGTGTCTCAACCACCTGGTTTTACCACCACCTGAACTCATGTGTGAACAAGCCCTTAGGCAACCCATACATTCATCATTTTTTTTTTCATTCAACTGGCAGGTTGAACAAACAAAAAAAATTATCTGATTCCTCCATCTACACATTCGATGCGGATGGGGCAAGCCTCTTGCTGTGAAGCCTTCCCCACTGTCAGAATACAACGATCAGTGCTGCCGGCTATAGCCTGCGGCCCCGATCAACCAGCCCATCCATGGAATGAAATTCAGCCAGACCCTTCTGAACCAGCCTAATTTCAATCCATCTTTGGCTAGCTTTAGACTAAACAAGAAATGAACCCTTGCAATGTAGGGGCCCCACCACTGCACATTTGATTTTTTTTTATATTTTTTTCAGACGTGGGCTTTAAATAAAGCTTATCCTTTCTTTAAATGTTTCTATGAAAAAAAAAAAAAAAAACTTTGTAGAGACAATACTTTCTGTCTAACAAATACCTAGGAAAATTATTGGTGAATTCTATTAGCATTCCAACAAAACAGGACGTGGTGAGACTTATTGAAAACTTCTTTAAAATCAGACCGCATTGTGGAAAGTGTTTATTCCAAGGATCCCGCTTCCCTCCAGCTCATCCTTCATTGATATGATGTATTATGAAGAGAATTAGCCTTTGTTTTTATTCTTGGCCACCTCAAGGTTGTGATTAATAGTGGAGTGATTAATTTCCACCAGTAAATGATCCAAAGATTTCTAATCACTAAATACTTCTTTCAAAAAAACAGCTTTGTTTTTTAAACAAGTTACCTCTTGGATGAGAGATAGCATTTCATTAATAATCCTTTTATCAGACTTTGTAGTGTGCTGTTAACAGGTAGATTCCTCAGCCATTGTGCATTATTGTTTAGCATTTGTAATTTGTTAGGAAAATATATTATGTCTGTTGCTGATAAATGATGATGTGGGATTTGGACTTGGATTTGTATATCCTTGGAGTTATGTACATTCTACTTAAAGTATATATACAAATCAAGTATACCGGTATATACAAAAATATAAACCAAATCTCTAATGTATAATATGAGTTTTAAAATGTTAATGTAATCTTAAAGCTGATTTTTAATATTTTTTGAACTACCAAATTAATTAAAATATTACCTGGTGATCTTGCAATGAAGGTCCTTTTGCAGGCAATTTCTGTAATGGGGTGAAAACAATCTGTCATATCTCCCAATTGAACTTTTGTGTTGTCACCCTGTTACTAGACATGTGCAATTCATTTCAATATGAATCAAAATTTGGACAAAATTGTCATTATTTATAGATTCGGATGTATTCCATTTTCCATATCACAATAGTAATGAATTTCAGCAAATCCAAAATAAATTATCACAAAACGAATGATCAGAATTCGAAAATGAATTTGAATTAAAAAATGAATTTGAAAATCACTTTAACCACATGCTTACCGTGCTATAGCCAAATGACGGCTACAGCGCGGTTATCCAGTTCTGGGAGGGAGTCATATGACGTCCTCCCAGAACGCACCCTCCCGCGTGCCCCCTATGGACACAGCTAATCATGTGATGAGATAAAAGGCCAATCACAGCGGCCTTTTACCACATGATCAGCTGTGTCCAATGACACAGCAGATCACAGAGTAAATACAATTGCCGGTTAGGTTATCGGCAGCACTTTCCTCACACTGTCACAGCGTGAGGAAAGTACTGCCGATAACTGGCAGCTGTCACCGAGCAGATCAGCACTGATGATCAGTGCCCTGATGATCAGTGCCCTGCAGTGCTGCCCAGCAGTGCCACCTACCAGTGCCCAGCAGTGCCTCCCACCACAGCCCATCTGTGCCCAGCAGTGCCACCCATCAGTGCCCACCTGTGCCCAGCAGTGCCATCCAGCAGTGCTACCCATCAGTGCCACCCATCAGTGCTGCCCAGCAGTTGCACCCAGCAGTGATGCCAGTCAGTGCCACCCATCAGTGTTGCCCATCAGTGCCTCCTCATTAATGCCCACCAGTGCTGCCTCATCAGTGCCACCTCATCAGTGCAGCCTATCAGTGCCCATCAGTGCTGCCTATCCGTGACACCTCATCAGTGCCCATCGTTGCTGCCTAACAGTGCCGCCTATCAGTGCAACCTCATCAATGCACATCAGTGAAGGAGATAAAATTACCTGTTTGCAAAATTTTATAACAGAAACAAAGAAAAACTTTTTTTTCAAATTGTTTGCTATTTTTTTGGTCAAAATTGCAAAAACAAAAACCACCCCGTGGCGATTACATACCACCAAAAGAAAGCTCTACTTGTGTGAAAAAAATGATACAAATTTTATATGGGGTACAGTGTTGCATTTTCATTCAAAGTGTGACAGTGCTGAAAGCTGACAATTGGCCTGGGAACGATGGGGGTAAAAGTGCCCAGTAGGCAAGTGGTTAAATTCAAAAATGAATTTGAAAATGAATGTGAATTTGAAATGGTAACATATTGAAATAAATACAGTAGGGTATGAAAGTTAAATAAGAAGGTGATTCCTGCTTAGGCTGCTTTATAGAATAGAAAATAAAATAAGAGAATAGAATAGAACAGAATACAATAAAATAGAGCAGAATAGAATAGTAAATAAAATAAAGGAATAGAACAGAAAAGGAAAAAAACTCGGTGTGTTTTTCCCAGTGAACCCAATATGTTCTGTTCATGCTGGATTTTGTAAGTGCAATGGCTCAATAAATGTTTAGGTGTTCATACGGATCTTCACTATGGTGGGCATTCTGTTTCTTCTTTATGTATGATGTCCGATGCACATATATGATCCTGTCACAAGTGGGAGTCCATGTGGTTATCCATTGAGGCTGTAAGGCTGTCATTTGGAGTGAAGGAACACTGTGGGGCTGTGGAAGGTCCATTAGCAACTAAAGCGTGTTTTGACCACTTTGCATTAGCGGCCATATATTTCTGGTAAGTCCCTGCCTGCTGCACTCGGGTAGTGTGGTACATCATAAGCTCTCTTTTTGGGATCACTAGGATAATGTTTAGTTTTATAGTGCTGCACTGTTTGTTTTTTTCATAAATGCTCTTAAGTCTACGGTAGATGGGCCTCAAAATCCTTATGTGTAGCTCCCTCTTGTTTGGGTTGCTAGAATGTTGGCAGATTTAGTTCTTTTTGGCTCCTCTGTAATCAGTTGTTGATTGCTTTGAGCTGTTCTGTGTTTCATAGGCTGCAGGTCTGATTATTTCCCCCTGCATTCTAGACTTTTCTAGAACATAGCAGCAAAATCAAAAGGCAGTCTAAATATTTATGGAAGTTCAGCCAATCCATGGGGATGTGTGCCCAGTAGGTGGCTGAAGATCACATAAATAGTCTAAGGCCTGGGGCAGCCAGGTTCTAATCTTGAAGGAGGAGTCCCCAGCCTGAGGGGATCTGCCCCTCTGGGCAGACTGCTGGAGTTTGCTGCAGGTTCATTGAGGTCCCAGCTCTGGCATAGCTGGGGGGGCCTACTTCTAAAGATCCTTTTCTGGAGCTAATCAAAGGATTTCACCTAAAGACCTGGTCTGGAGAGCTCATTAAAGTGTGCCCAGTGGATACTGCAAGGAGGCATCAGGTGATCCTTTGACATTGTGAACACTGACCTGAGCTCAGGGTCCTAGTGACTGTGTGCTGTTTCCTTTGAGTGGAAGAGCTAGTAGCAGTTCTGATTGCGATAGATTGCCATCTATACTTGCTTCTGTGTAAAGACTGTTCAGAGAGGCTTAACAAAGGTGAGTGTCCTCCTGAAAATATTCACTAAATTTAGAATATCACCCTATACCCCAACCAAGTTCTTCAGAAACAAACATCCTAAAAAGACATCCCCTAGACTGATTACTGAGCCAAAGTGAGTGAACTGTTGCTGTGTGCTTGGCTGCCTCTGCACTAGTCTAGGGAAAGAACCAGTTAAATTATAGCAGCTCCCTGGGGGGTAGCAAAACCAGAGAAGAGGACCACCTCTGAGAACTGGACAATTGGCAGTGAGCAAGCCTGCAGAATCAAGAAAAAAGTTCTGCATTCCTCAGCTTTATACCTTCTGAACTACATGTTTAACCCTTGCTAACAGGGAAAAAACAAAAGGGAAAAAACAACCCTTAGCCATAGACCTAGTTTGAGTAATCACGTCCGTAGAAGCACATTGGTACATGGATTTTAAGACCCCCCATATTACTCTACAGCCATCTCACATAGCAGCACATGAAAAGATCCATTGCATTCCCTTGTCGTATTGCTGCTTGAATTTCCAGCCAATCTCCTCTCTAATACAGTGCGTTCCTTTTGTTCCCTGTCAGCGAGTCCATCCAGCATCCTGCTGGCCAAATAAAGCTTTCCCCCAGAACTTGGTTGGTGACCAAATCGAATCCCTAACCGTATATGCGTGAGAGAGATTGCTGTCACTTACAGATTTATTTGTGGAAGTCATGTAACAAATACGCTTAACAAATAATAAAAATGATAACAAGTGATGGCCATTAAATGTGTTTTCAGCATTTTGCAACATGCCGAGATATCTCCTTTGTCATTATCATTTTGGTACAAATTGAGCATCATATGGGATTATGGGCAGGCCTTGCCCAGGACGTTGGCATTGATTTTGGCTGCACTTGTTCTGTAACAACTGGCCCTCATTACAGTGTTAATGTCAGGAACAGGCAGTTTGGCCAGGGGCTCCGGTTTATGATGAAAACTTTGCAGTTCAACTTCTGTTGTTTAATATTCGAATATCCTGTTGAAAAAAGCAAAAAATTCATCAGATGGCTGTGACTTGGATCCATATTTCATATCGGTATTAGACAGGGTGCCCTGGTCTCAGATTTACATAACCATCTTACCGTAATGAAGCGGGGTGGCAAGCTTAATATCACTGTAAAAAATGGCAGCTCAGCCTGCCCCAGGAGGCCAAGCAAATGGGTTTGGCACTGACGAGACCTATGTTTGCTCTTTACCAACTGGCTGCGTTACCCCTTTAGTGTCACAAGTAGAATACTTTGGCTAGGGCTATAAGTAATCAGTATATTTGTTCTATAAGCTTGTAACGTTTTGCAATTTAATGCCTGCTGAGAATGAATCAAATTCCCAATAAAGGAGAATTACTGTGCAATCTATCACTTTGGACGTTGGCTGTAGTGCGATATGCACTGGAATAAAATCCCTTTTGTTTATCAGAAGCATCTCGATCTAATGCAAAAGCAGGATGCTGTTTTCAAGGGAAACAATTATAAATTACTGTCTTTTAAAGCCCAAATGAAGTCTAACACCTTCTAATTTCTTTATAGTTCTGTAACCCAACATGATATAATTGTGATTTTTGCTTGGAATTGTTTTAGTGAAAATGTTGTTTCTGTTTTCATGAAAATGAGTGTTGCTGCACTCCTACTCCAGTGCTCTACTTTGGCACAGTAACAGCCACAGCGCTCAATGCAAACCTCAACTGTAGTAGAAATCAAGTTTGAAAAAAAAATTGTAATAATAATAAAATTCACAGGTCTGCAGTTGTTAAAAAAACAGCCTTTGCCGAAATATTTGCTTTTAATTCAGCACTGTACCTAGCAGAAGGTAAACCCTCCAACAGATGGTACCCCTCCCCAGGCTGAATGAAAGTCAATAATAACCAATCCACTTCTTCTAAGCTCCAGTGGCGTAGTGTGGGGGGGGGGGGGCAGCCAGTGCAGTCGCCCCCGGGCACAACATTTATAGGGGCTCAGTTAGGGAATTCTCCCCAGCGGGAACTCAAGTAGTAGAACATTGCTTTACATCCAAGTATGTACTTGTTGCAGCAGTGTACTGCAGTACCTTCCCTGCTGCCTCCAGTGCCTCCCGATGTCCCTTTTGTGCTCTTACACTCATCCCACCTTCTCTGTCCAGAGATTGGCCATCCAGTGTTGTCCTATTGGAGAAGTCGGATGGTGGGCGTGTCCCTGGGTCAGTAGGAAATGGCTGCTGGGTCTATCAGTTTACTGGTTGCAATGCTGGGCTGTGGCAGGTCCCGGTCAGTGATGGCCGCTGCACTGGTGTGGGTGATTGGGGTCCTGCTGGCTCCGATCCACTAATGAGTACACCATACACCTTCTCCTTGAAGGAGATCTCTGCCCTGGCCCGGGAACACATGGGTAACTATGCCCCGACTGGTCACTCTGCAGCCTGGTCGAGTGGTTGGAGGGGGGCCTTGGATGATTGCTGGAGAAACAGTTGGCCCCTAGGTGTTTGGAGGAGGTGAGGGCTGCCAAGGTGGTTGGTAGAGGAGGAGCTGGCCTTGGGATGTTTAGTGGAGAAGGAGAGGGCTCTGGGCTGGTCAGCAGTGGAAGAGCAGGCACTTGGGTGGTGGAAAGAGGAGGGGGCCCCTGGGTAGTCCAAGCTTAGGAGGAGAAGGCCCTGGGTTGGTTGGTGGAGTAGGAGATTCCCCAAGATGGTTGTTGGGTTAGGGGGTCCCTCAGGTGGTTGTTGGAGGAGGCAGGGGCAAATTGGCAGGAAGCAGGACAGGGGGGCAAATAACCCCTGGACTGCTCTGATGTCCCATAAAAAAGGTCACATCGCTGTATTTGCTCAGGTTCCACTTTCTTGAGACGTGGCCCCATTCCTCTATTGATGTCAGAGCCGGTTGCCAGAGAAGAGAGTGGAACAGAGTCAGAACCATATATGCGACATCAGAGATGGGCATAGAGGAGCTGAAGCTCTTGCCCTATACAATGATAGCACTGCAGTGCCCGGGAGTGACATGGCCAAACTGCTCAGCTCCCCGGAGTACCGCTCTGGCCTATGGCAGCCTGCTGAGGATCACCCTGCTCCCCATCTTTGTGGCCATGAGGAGTGTCAGCTGCACCCGGGGGAAGGTGGGGGGAAGCGGGGCTCTGACATTATAAAGCATATGGACTCTCTGTACATTATTAATAGTTTTGGTTGGAGTTCTTCTTTAGATGTTTAACCCTGTGTTGTTTGTCCCCCCAGCTGTGGGGGACTGAGGAATGACAGCTCGCTATGCTGGGACTTGACTAGGGGTCCCCCACAGAAGGCACTACAAGTCCCAGCATAGCAGGCTGTCGTACCTCAGTCACCTATAGAGAGCACTACAAGTCCAAGCATAGTAGGATTTCATTCCTCAGTCCTCCACAGAAGGCACTACAAGTCCCAACATAGTGGGCTGCCATGCCTCAGTCCCCTACAGAGGGCACTACAAGACAAGACCCAGCATAGGTTGCAGGCTTCCATTCCTCAGTGAGGAATGGCAACCCACTATACTGGGACTTTACAGTGCCCTCTGTGAGGACTAAAGCATGACAGCCCACTATGCTGGGACTTGTTGTGCCCTAGACTGTGGGGGACTGCAGAATGGAAATGTAAGGTGGACTCTGGAATCTCTGATGCAAGGGGGAGATCTGGTGACCACAGAGTTCCCTTTTACACATCATTCCCCCCTTACATCAGAGTCCCCAGCATTCCTCCTTACAGTGTAAAGGAGTCTCTGGTGTAAAGGGGGCTCTGCAATCCTTGATTTAAGAGGGGGACTCTAATGTAAAGAGGAATTCTGTGGACTCTGATGTAAGGGGAAATGCTGGGGATGTAAGGAGGGAATGCTGGGGAGCAGGGGCAGACTGACCATTTGGAAACTCGGGCCCTGCCCGAGGGCCCAGGGTCAGTAGGGGGCCCAATGAGATGCCCCTGGTACCTTTTTCATAGGCTTTTTTGAGTTTGGGCAAGGACACAGGGGCCCCATGATCCCCTATTGCCCAGGGGCCCCATGAGTTGTCAGTCCGCCCTGCTGGGAAGAATATGGTTTAAGGGAGAACTCTGTGGACTCTCATGTAGAGGGGAACTCTTATCTAAGCGGGTCACTCTGGTGTAAAGGAGAACACTGTGGAATGCGCAGAGCAGTTAAGTATAATATGTTTATTTGAATACAAAAAAAATTAAACTTTGCTATCACTTTAACTTTCCCTGCAACCCTAACACTAACCCTCATATTAAAGTGATACTAAACCCAGGACCCTGCATTCACTATATCTGGTAACCCACAGAATACAAAACATGGAAAAGCAATTATTTTTGTAAATATAAACTGCTAAATACCATTTCTCATCAGAAGTTAGAGCAGTCTTGTGACTTCAGCAGAACACTGGTTAAAGCTTGTAGGAGGAGTTTTTTTTCTACTCTAGGAGGATGCAGAACCCCAGACCCTCTGTCTGGGCAGTACTGATTGGCCCTGTGCTAATCACATGCACTCTCCCAAGAAAAAAAAAAAAAAACCTCTCTAGCAATACACACCAAACTGAACATGTGCATGTGACTACGGATTCAGTCCGTATCAGGTGGTCATTTTAACTAGAGAAGGGGCAGAGAAGAAAGGATCAAACAGCCTTTTTACACAATGCAGAAGATTAACCCCTTAGGTTCCACAGTGAGTATAACAAGCATGCTTTACTGCATATACAGACTGAATTTACTGTTGTGGGTTTAGTAACACTTTAACCCCTCCTGTAACTAACCCTCCCTATAACCTTAACACTAACCCTCACTATAGCCCTTCCTGTACCACTAACTCCCCCCGTAACCCTAACACTGATCATTACACTCACCTTTCCCATTTCCAACACTAATACCCCATACACATGATAAGAACATCGTACAAACAATTTCACGGAACCACTGATCGAACGATTTTCTTTTCGTTGATGAGCAGGATGTTTTAACTGGTAATGATACTGTGAACAAAAAATATCCGGTTGAACAACAGTGAAAAATGTTGTCGTTTCGCATACGAATGTCCGATTTTCTATGCGGTGGCGTATGAAAAAAATCTATGAAGCGCTATCACGCATGAGCGTAAACAGAAGATGACCCGGATGTTTATGTCCAAGGAATCTGTAAACACGAACGAAAAATCTAAATGTTAAAAGTAGATTGGCCTAATGAGATAAAGAAACCAGAATTCTGCAGATTATATTTTATGTATCACTATTTATGTATATAGGTCATGTAATAAACGATATTATACTCATTGCTGGTAATTGTCGTGTATATCGCTCGTTCTAGCCGGTAGGGAGTGGCTACAAGGTCACATGCACACCGCATCACTTCCACTTGTACGGAAGACGTCAGCACTACGTATTGCCCGACGAACAATTTTTTTAGATAGGTTAACCTCCCTGGCGGTATTCCCGAGTGTAGCTCGGGGTAAAGTTTCTGTACCAAAAGCGGTAAACCCGCGCTACACTCGGGCTTACCATGCGGCGCTGCATAGGGAGTCCCTCCAGCACCTACCTTGTCCTTCGCTCCCACGATGTGTCCCCTGCAGCGTTCCCGGCCATCTCCTCCGGCTGATGCCGACATCCGGCTTCTGTGTTCCGGTCCCTGTGGCGTCAGGATGTACGGGCGCCGCCGCCGGCGGCGGGAAATTTTAAAATTTAAAAAAAATGTCATTTTTTTCAAAACGAATTTTACATAGTAAAACATTGCTGTTTCAAAACATTTCACATAAATTTTGTCCCTAGTGCTTTGTCCTGTGCCCTGCCTGCATTTTGACTGTTCTTTCTGCCTGGAAACTTAGAAAAGTCCATGGCATCCAAAAAGCGTCCCTTTAGGTCAAAATCAGTTTTAGACCAGCTAGGGAACAGCGATAGTAAATCAGAACCACTTGCAGAATTGAGTGATAATGATTCGTGGAGAAATTCATCATCAGACACTGAAAACAATTTTGTGACTTTGCTCAACTTGATTGATTATATTATTGAATACATGTATTATTATTATATTATTATTTTTTATGATTATTTATTAAATTATAATTTATGATTTTGTGTTTAAATGTTATCATACCCGGGATGTTTACTAGACTCTTGTTCGGACAGATTTCATTGAGTTATTCCTAAATATTACAGCCTACAATAAAAAAACTACATATTTCCATGCAAAATAATGGTACCGCTTTCAGCACCAAAAATCTGAAATAATCATACCGCCAGGGAGGTTAATGTGGGCCACGATTTCGACCAACGAATGAACGCCTCTCGGTCGTCGGATGATCAATCGGTCGATTTTCTAATCATGTATTCCCACCTTAAGGGCCATGTCACAACAGCGATTCTGTCATCCTTCAGAGTTGTAGGACATGTCAAGCAAATAGCCGGTTAAAGTTATATTGAATTTATACATTTAACATTTTAATGGCTTACAATTATCACACCATCCTAACAAAGAGATTACCCTGAGAGAAAACAGATTGCTTGTTATATAAAGATGTACCACCTGTTTAATCAGTTTGTAAAAATCCATTTTTAATTTAAAAAAGCAGTAAATTAGACATAATTATTTTTCTTTCTCAAATTCTGGGAACATTGCTCAAAAACTGCAGTTATTATGCTAGACCCTAAAGCGTCTGAAAGAAAAACTTTGCCTTTCCTGGGTGCTTAAACACTTTCCTTAAATATATACCATATGTCGATGCTACATCAGAAAATTGGTTTAATCCTTTCATTTCCCTATATGATTTTGGCAATAGAGATTTCACTTCTGCTGTTCTATTGGAGATGTAAGATAAGCAGTGACCCGGGCTGTCTTAATAGCATCATGGGTCCCTGGGCAAAGTAATGCACTGGGACCCCTACCAACCTGCCCTAGTTTATCCACCTACTTTCAAGATTTAAAGTTGATAAAATTAAACATATATTTATTAGTACTTTCAATAAAATATTTTTTAAACAAAAAGAAAATATGCCATAAATCAAAGACTAATTAGCACAAAGGGCACAGTACCGGGGGTAGGCAGGAGGACACAGTACAGCGGAGACAGGAGGACAGGGCCGTGGACAAGGGGGTACCACCAGTCCTGCTGTACAGGGCCAAGGCCAGAGGGGGCCCAGCCAGCTGGAGGAGACAATTAGAACAAATCTCCTGTATGTCTCTCCCTGCAGCAGCTGAAAACTGGCTTCTACCCCCCCGCTGGCTTTCAGCTGCTGCAGAGAGAGACATACAGGGGATCAGTTCCAGGAACCCCGTGGTTTCTAACAGCAGCCCTGCAGGAGGGCACAGTACAGAGGGAAGATGTCATCATTCCAATTGTAGATTTAGCCCAGTGACAGGCTGCTGCTGTCCCCATAGCCCAGATTCCAGGATGCTGCCTGAGACACAGCCATTGGGACAGCTTAGTAAAAAGCATGACTGTCCCAGCCAGGGGCGGACTGACCATTCGAGCACTAGGGCCCAGGGTCAGTAGGGGGCCCCATGAGATGCCCCTGGTACCATTTATATAGGCTTTTTTGAGTGTGGGCAAGGACACAGGGGCCCCATGATCCCCTATTGTCCGGGGGCCCCATGAGTTGTCAGTCCGCCCCTGGTCCCAGCACATCCAGAACAGTTAGCAAGTATGATTTAACCCCATGCACCTGGAGCCACTGGACACTGCCCAGGAGTGCCCATGCTTTAAGATGGTCCTAACAATGGCTACAGGATTCTGTGTGTCTGCTGGGAGTTGAGGTTGCTGTGAGCTACAGTATGCGTGACTGGCAGATATTATCAGCTCATGTTGAATCTAGCAGCTTATAAGACTGGCTAGTAATGGTGCTAAAAGCACAAATCCCAGTCCCTGGCCATTGAGACAGCTTAGTAAAAAGCATATATACACAAAACCGCAGTGCACAGGAAACACCTCCAAAACTAGAACTCAGGTATTAGATGCTGCTGTGCACAGGTGAAATAAACCAAAAAATGAAAAACAAAAAACAGCGCAAATTAACACCTTGCCTTAATCAATTTATAAACTTAAAAGTGATATACATCCTAAAAGGTGTATTACTCACCTATCTGGTGAGTGCAGCTGATATTGATTTTTTTTCACTGGTGAATGGTGGAAGCATTATCTTGGTCTGGACATTTGGTTTTTTTAAAAAAAAATTTCACTACTTGCTTGGGGAGAAAGGACTTATTCTTTTTACAATTTATTATTTATACATTTTTTGATTTGGACATTATTTATATTGTTATTGGTTATTTCACTTTTAAGTTTATAAATTGATTAAGGCAAGGTGTTAATTTGCGCTGTTTTTTGTTTTTCATTAGTAAAAGCATGACTGTCCCAGAAAATCCGGGACAGTTGGCAAGTATGATGTAATGCAAAATTATCATGAGGCCTCCTTTTCTTCTGCCTGTCTGTACCAGGTGACTGCTTTGACCAATCACAGCTAACAACACAATTGTATACAATGGATGGCATGAAAGGAAGCCATCCATTGTATACAATTGTCATGTGATCTGCTGTGATTGGTCACAGCGGTCTCATGACCCTGGCAACGGGCCGTTGTAGTGATCTGTCACCGGCTGTATCCCGTGGACACAGCTGGCGACAGATCACGCTACTGATGCCCACTCAGAAGGAGGAGTGTCCCGCCCGGCCCTCAATCTGCCATAGGCTGGCCGGGAAGGTGTTAAAGTGTTTTTTTTTTTATTGTGTTCGTTGAGCAAATAAATTTCTTGTGACAAAAAAATTGCAACACACCATTTTATTCTCTAGGGCCTCTGTTAAAAAAAATATAATGTTTGGGGGTTCTAAGTAATTTTCTAGCAAAAAATACAGATTTTTACTTCTAAACAAAAAACATCATATAGGCCAGCCTGGTCTTCAAGTTGATATATTATATTTTTGTTTGTTTTCCCTTGTTTTTATACCTGCTCCTTGCTATCAACACTGATTACAACTCCTAACCTCAATCTGCTATAGGCTGGCCGGGAAGGTGTTAAAGTGTTTTTGTTTTTTTATTGTGTTCGTTGAGCAAATAAATTTCTTGTGACAAAAAAATTGCAACACACACCATTTTATTCTCTAGGGCCTCTGTTAAAAAAAAAATAATGTTTGGGGGTTCTAAGTAATTTTCTAGTAAAAAAATACAGATTTTTACTTCTAAACAAAAAACATCAAATAGGCCGGCCTGGTCTTCAAGTTGATATATTATATTTTTGTTTGTTTTCCCTTGTTTTTATACCTGCTCCTTGCTATCAACGCTGATTACAACTCCTAACCTCAATCTGCCATAGGCTGGCCGGGAAGGTGTTAAAGTGTTTTTTTTTTTATTGTGTGTGTTGAGCAAATAAATTTCTTGTGACAAAAAAATTGCAACACGCACCATTTTATTCTCTAGGGCCTCTGTTAAAAACAAATATAATGTTTGGGGGTTCTAAGTAATTTTCTAGCAAAAAATACAGATTTTTACTTCTAAACAAAAAACATCATATAGACCGGCCTGGTCTTCAAGTTAATATATTATATTTTTGTTTGTTTTCCCTTGTTTTTATACCTGCTCCTTGCTATCAATGCTGATTACAACTCCTAACCTCAAAGCTTCTTCCTCTTGTTTTTTTCCCCCCACATGTCATTGATAGGAGATAATTATACAGATTCCCCTTGTACAAAGAAGGGCCATGTAGTGGTTTTGAAATGCCACCTGATCACTTGTCTCCTTATTCCTCCAGTCATAACAGCGCCAAGGTGGCTTGGCGTCCTGCTTTAATCTGACAGGAAGCATTGATTTCTTTTAATTGTGGATGTTAAAAGCTCCCTGGGCGGGAGTCCGTACTGAGGTTCACCATTACATTTGACTTATCTGAATCTTGTGGCCTTTGTAAAACTGCAAACAAGGGGCTGAAATAACACCCGCAGGCAGACTGCTTGGTTTTAGGTTGAACGGTACTGCATTGAATCACTTTATAATAAATCTACTAGACAAAATAATACAAACTGAAATATTTTTTACACAATTGGATCTTTTAGTAAGCATAGTAGCTTCCTAGTGACAAAGATAGAAAAAAAGGTAGTGCTCTAACCAAGTAATCAACAATCACAAAAACAATCATCAAAACATAAAAAGTAAATATATTGTAATTAAAAAAAAGAAGAAAAAAGTGAAAAAAGCATATCAAAATCCAAAAATATGGTCTTAATTGCAAATAAAATATCATAAACTCAATTTTATCAAACAATTGAATTATCCAGTATCATAATAAGCAAAATAATATAAAACATCAAAATAATCAAAATAATGTCCAATTGTAGTGTCCTTAGGTATAAAAAAATGTATACGTGAAAAAACTTTTTGCATCAATCAAAATCCAATGTGCAAATTAATAAAGAAAAAAAGGTGTTTGTCTGAAACTTCAGTGCTCCAAGCTGTTCATTCTTGAAATAAACACAAAACCATGAAAAATTCACCACCAGATTAATTAAATACACTCACTAGAGCAACATGCTGGTCAGATTATAAACCAGCACACACGTTTTTGCTCTGGGAGCAACGAACTGCAGAGTGATGGTCGGAAATTGGGAGGCGATTCAATGCGCATTAACCTCAAAATATAGTGGTATGATTATTTCAGATTTTTGGTGCTGAAAGCGGTACATTTTTTTGCATGGAAATATGTAGTTTTTTTATTGTAGGCCTGTAATTTAGGAATAACTCACTGAAATCTGTCCAAACAAGAGTCTAGTAAATATTCCGGATATGATAAAACTTGAAACACAAAATCATAAATTATAACGTAATAAATAATCATAAAAAATAATAATATAATAATAAATTTAATTAAATAATATAATCAAACCAAAAACACTGAAATTTGAAATATAGCGCCAAGTTCGCACATCGCTGAGCAAAGTCGCAGAATCGTTTTCAGTGTCTGATGACGAATTTCCCCCACGAATCATTATCACTCAATTCTGCAAGTGGTTCTGATTTACTATCGCTGTTCTCTAGCTGATCTAAACCCGCTTTTGACATAAAGGGACGCTTTTTGGACGCCATGGACTTTTCTCAGTTTCCAGGCAGAAAGAACAGTCAAAATGCAGGCAGGGGAAAGGACAAAGCAGTAGGGACAAAATGTATGTGAAATGTTTTGAAACAGCAATGTATTACTATGTAATAGTCATTTTTTTAAAAATTTAATTTTTAAAAAAATTTCAAATTTGCCGACGGTTACGGCGCCAGTACGTCCCGACGTCAAAGGGACCGGAACACAGAAGCCAGATGTCGACAGGAGGAGATGGCCGGGGACGCTGCAGGGGATGCATCGTGGGAGCGAAGGACAAGGTAAGTGCTGCAGGGACTCCCTATGCAGCGCCGCATGGTAAGCCCGAGTGAAGCTCGGGGTTACCGCTTTTGGTACTGAAACTTTACCCCGAGCTACACTCAGGGATACCGCCAGGGAGGTTAATGCCTTCTTGACATCAAACACGCTCATAAAGGAAAAGAGAGGGAACTGATGGTGTAAAATTGTACAGCAATTTTATTCATGAAAAACAGTCCATAAATTACACTCACATTCCGTATTGTCAAAGCCGACAAAAGCCTGAACAGCGTATACAGCACAAATTCAAAAAAGCCCGCTTTGGTGTCAGCCGACGCCGACAGCTCACTGGACTGGTGACGTCACTCCAAGGCTCCGCCCTAAGTAGCATTCTAGACACGGAAGAAACATATGTGTTCTATTTACCTTCTTTTATGTAAAGCTGCACTGTTACAATGAATGTTTTTTGCTGTTTAAATTCATGTTTTCCATTCCTTACTCTCAGGAAGGCTTCCATTTAATATGTTTTTTTTTTCTAGAGATGAGCCTTAAAAGCTAAGTTCACCTTATTTTTTTCTTTTTCGAAATTCCAGCTTCCCTATGTACCAATATATCATTAACCGTTTGCCCTCTTCCTGACCAGGTTGTTCTTTGCTATTCAGCACTGCTCTACTTTAACATAGCTCCCAACTGTCCCTGATTTCAAGGGACTGTCCCTCATTTGGAACAAGGTCCCTCTGTCCCTCCTCCCCCCTCATTGTCCCGATTTATTTATTTCAGGAACTTATATAGCGCCGTCAGTTTACGCAGCACTTTACATATATATTGTACATTTATATAATCCTCCCGTGCTCAGAATGTCAACCTCTAAATATAGCCGCTAACACCCTACCACATACCACAATGGACAGTATTGAAATATAGTAACTTGGTGCTGCGCTAATAATTATTCCTTTGAAATAAAATAAGCAGAAAAATATCACAGAAAGAGCATATAAATCTCAAAACAAATATAGAATAGAATACACATGAAAATAATATATAACCATGAAATCCCTAAAATACTAGATCTAGGGTGTTACCTACATGCACCTTAAATAGGTGACTAAGGGATATGAAATTATATATAAAAAGATTGTAAGCTTGAAAGAGCAGGGCCCTCAAACCCCTCGTGTATTGTATTGTTCTCATGTTCTGTCCCCCTTGCTGCTGTACAGCGCTGAGCATACCCTTTGGCGCTATATAAATACTGTATAATAATATATAGAATAGAATACACATGAATGTGCAAAATCATATATGACGGAGAAACTCCCAAAATAAATCTAAGGTGTAACTTTGTACATTCACATCAGTCCCTAACCCTCAAGGGGTGTACAAACTAAAGTCCCTAACTTACATTCATACATACACATATTAGGGCCAATTTAGACAGGATCAAATTAACCTGCCAGCATGTCTTTGGAATGTGGAAGGAAACTGGAGGAAACCCACGCAGGCACAGGGAGAACATGCAAACTCCAGGCAGGTGGTGCTGTGGCTGAGATTCAAACCAACAACCCTAACCCTGCCAGGCGGAAGTGCTAACCATTTAGCCACTATGCTGCCCAAGATTTATATAATTGTACAGTTGCAAGAAAAAGTATGTGAACCCCTTGGGATTACGTGGAATTTTGCATGAATTGGGCATAAAATGTGCTCTGAACGTCATCTAAGTCACAACAATAGAAGAACACAGTCTGCTGAACATAATACTACACAAACATTAGATGTTGCCATGGTTTAATTGCACATAACATGTAAACATTCACAGTGCAGGGTGGAAAAAGTATGTGAACCTCTGGACTTCATAACTGGTTGACCCTCCTTTGGCAGCAATAACCTCAACCAAACGTTTCCTGTAGTTGCAGATCAGACCTGCACAACGATCTGGAGTCATTTTGGACCACTCCTCTTCACAAAACTGTTTCAGTGTAGCAATATTCTTGGGATGTCTGGTGTGAATCGCTCTCTTAAGGTCATGCCACAGCATTTCAATGGGGTTGAGGTCAGGACTCTGACTGGGCCACCCCAGAAGGCGTATTCTGTGCTGTTGCAGCCATTGTTTTGTTGAATTACTTGTATGCTTTGGGTCATTGTCCTGTTGCATCACCCATCCTCTGCGGAGCTTCAGTTGGTGGACAGATGGTCGTACGTTTTCTTGCAAAATGTCTTGATAAACTCTGGAATTCATTTTCCCATCAATGACAACAATCCGTCCAGGCCCTGAGGCAGCAAAGCAGCCCCAAACCATGATGCTCCCTCCGCCATGTTTCACAGTGGGGATGAGGTTTTGATGTTGGTGTGCTGTGCCTTTTTTTCTCCACACATAGTGTTGTGTGTTCTTCCCAAACAACTCAATCTTGGTTTCATCTGTCCACAGTATATTTTGCCAGTAGTGCTGTGGAACATCCAGGTGCTCTTTTACAAACTTCAAACGTGCTGCAATATTCTTTTTGGACAGCAATGGCTTCCTCCGTGGTGTCCTCCCATGTACTCCATTCTTGTTTAATGTTTTCCTTATTGTAGATGTGTCAACAAAAATGTTAGCATGTGCCAGAGATTTCTGTAGGTCTTTAGCTGACACTCTGGGATTCTTCTTTACCTCATGCAGCATTCTGCGCTGTGCTCTTGCAGTCATTTTTACAGGACGACCACGCCTAGGGAGAGTAGCAACAGTGCTAAACTTTCTCCATTTGTAGACAGCCTGTCTTACCGTGGACACATGAACATCAAGGCTTTTGGAGAAACTTCTTTAACCCTTTCCAGCTTCATGCAAGTGAACAATTCTTGATCGTAGGTCTTCTGAGAGCTCTTTTCTGCGAGGCATGGTTCACATCAGACAGTGCTTCTTGAAACCAGTAAACCCAAAACAGGTGTGTGTTTTTTAAGGGCAGGACAGCTGTCAGCAACACGTCCAATATCATCACAGTGATTGGAGTCAAGGTTGGCTCACTCCTGGCTCCAATTAGCTCTGGGAGAAGTCATTAAGCTAGGGCCTCACATACTTTTTCCTCCCTGCACTGTGAATGTTTACATGTTATGTGCAATTAAACCATGGCAACATCTAATGTTTGTGTAGTATTATGTTCAGCAGACTGTGTTCTTCTATTGTTGTGACTTAGATGACGTTCAGAGCACATTTTATGCCCAATTTATGCAAAACTCCACGTAATCCCAAGGGGTTCACATACTTTTTCTTGCAACTGTATATAAAATGCACTATTTATCTATCAAAAAGTGCTTTACAGTGCTGCATTTGTAAGCCTGGGTTCACATATATGCGGTGCGGTATATCCAGGGGCGGACTGACAACTCATGGGGCCCCCAGGCAATAGGGGATCATGGGGCCCCTGTGTCCTTTCCCAAACTCAAAAAAGCCTATGAAAAAGGTACCAGGGGCATCTCATGGGGCCTCCTACTGACCCCGGGCCCTCGGGCAGTGCCCGGGTTTCCAAATGGTCAGTCCGCCCCTGGGCGCCACACCCGCGCCACACCCGCACCAAAAATCGGATCATTTGGGTATTCACACCTATGCGATCCGATTCTGCACATCGTACTGTATTTTGCGGACCGCTTTCGGGGTGTTGTTAACCTAACATACATACCCGCAGCGGTTTGCATGAATGGGGTGCGATACTGATGCGGTGCGGAATTTTCACAGAACATGCTGCGAATTCCGCACCACATCAGTGTGAACCAGGACTCAATGTCAAAAGCCAATATAAAGAAATAACAGTGGTAAAAATAAAGCACTCGTGGGTTCAGCCAATCATTTTTTTATATAATTCTCCTTTAAGGGGGGCATGGCGTGTGTGTGTGTGTCCTATACTTACATACTTTTACTAATAGGTGTCCCCCATTCCCATCTCAGAAAATTGGGAGTTATGCTTTAACTGACAATTGCGCAGTTATGCAATGTTGTACCCAAACAAAAGTGATATAATTTTTATCACAGAAATAGAGTTTTCTTTTGGTGGTATTTGATCACCACTGGGTTTCTTATTTTTTGTGATATAAACAAAAAAAGCTGACATTTTTTATTAAAAAAAAAACTATATTTTCTGCTTTTTGCTATAAAACATAAAAAAGAAAAAGAAAATAGAAAAAAAAACAAAAAACTTCTTAACTTCATATTATTCTGCTACATGTCTGTGGTAAAAAAAAAATCCCAGTGTAAATTAGTTGGTTTATGTGAAAGTTTAGTGTCTAAAAACGATGGTATATATACTGGACTTTTTATTAATTTATACTAGTGATGGTGTTGTGAGATGGGGAAACAGCTCTCATTGTTTGAACACTGTGTGGAAGAAAATTAGTGTTTTGACTGACATTCTGCGGTTTAGCCACAAGATGTCACTGTTTTTCTAACACAGGCTCAGACTGCATAGATATTTGTATATTCATGAAGAGGTGGGGTTTTGCACTCAGAGTTGGAGTTTAGTGAACAGGAAGAGGAGACTGCAGCCATGTTTTGGACGATGCTGAATGAAGGGGCAGTGTGAGCTGAGAATCCGATGACATCCAGGTGTGAATGCGTCCCTCGCTAACCAGAGCTGCAGCTGAGTGAAGCTGATGAGATTGCTGCCAGGAATGCTGATGAGATTGCTGCCAGGAAGGCTGATGAGAGCAGAGGAACTAAGCAACATATACGGCAAGACCGCATGCTTGTTGGAGAGACATTTGTTCTGTTCAGAGTCACCAGTGGCTTCTGTCAGCCTGTAAAACTATTGTGAGATGGGGAAACAGCTCTCATTGTGAATTAAATGTTTTGAAATGTTTTACTGACATTCTGCGATTTACTGTACTGATGTCACTGTTTTTCTAACACAGCCTCAGACTGCATAGATATTTCTATATTCAAGAAGGGGTGGGGTTTTACACATGGGAGCTCAGTGAACAGGAATAGAGACTGCAGCCATGTTTTGATGGTGAAGAAAAAGAGCCATGTGAGCAGAGAATCCATTGGCATCCAGGTGTGAGAACTGCAGCTAGTGAAGCTGATGGTGTTCAAGACGCTGATCCTGTTCAGAGAAAGGAAGATCGCTGCCAGGAAGGCTGATGAGATCGCATGCTTGTTGGAGAGACATTTGTTCTGTTCTGAGTCACCAGCGGATGCAAAGCAGACCCGGGTCGGTAAGCTCATGCACGCACCTCATTTCAGTGTTGGCGCCTTGAGACTGAGTCCATGCCTATAGCTAGGGTCTCTGTGTCAGGCCACAAGTGTTGTTAGTGATCATTGGAAGGACTCCACAACTTAAAGTCACATTTCACATTGGAGAGCTGATAAAATCCTACAAACTCAAGCCAGACTGGCATTTTGCTCAGAATGAATACTCAGGTATGTGCTACAGGACCAGTTTTTGGGAGAGGGAATACTGTAGATTTGTGTAAGATTGTAAGCTGTTGTGCTGCACCACAGGCAAGCCCATACCATACACCCATACACTGATTCCTGCTCTTAGGGTAATAACAGGTAAGGTGTGTCAGCTTAGTTGTGCCCTCCAGTAGGTAAATTACTACACTTTCTACCTTCATCCATCAGAAGGTGCCGTGCTGTCGCTGAGATGGAGGTAAGAGGCTATTTTAGCCATACTTCGGAGTATCAACCGAAGTGCTGAGTATTCACTATTTGTATGAGCAAAAAGATTGGTGCACTGCGACTATGTTCATATTTATTTGACTTTTTATCACCATATTATATACATTACTTGTATTAAGTGTACTGCATTTATTCTCATCCCTCCACAGGGATTCACATTGATATATTTGTTTGAGTCCCATTGGTGGGTACCGAGGGTCACTTGTTTTTACCCCTTTCTAGGGATTGGTTTTATCACTCTGATAGGTAACATAATCAGTCAGCCAGACCATGTATAGTTCTGTGAGCACTTTCTGTCACTCATCTGTGTTTTGTTATCACTATTATGATATATGTTGTTTAGCGCTACACCTGTTTACATCCGTTATTGTCCACATCTGTTAACATCCGGTTTTTTGAACGGAAGAAAACCCTATTTTTCTTCCGTAAAAAAAAACGGATGTAAACTGATGAAAACAGACGAAAACGGATGTCAATGGATGCAAAAAGGATGTAAACGACTGAAAAAAACTGATGAAAAAGGGATGTAAACTGATCCGTTTTTCTTGGAAAAACATGACTGAACTAATGAAAAAAAGGAACGCCCACATGAAAGGGGCCTAATAGTGCGGTGGTGACACTGTACTGCTAGGGTGATAGTACCGTATTTTCCGGCGTATAAGGCGACTGGGTGTATAAGACGACCCCCTAATTTTCCAGTTAAAACATAGGTTTTGGGCTATACTCATCGTATAAGACTACCCCCCTTCTGAGGCAACACCATTTAACCCCTTGCCTACAGGGCACTTATACCCACTTTCCCCCCAGGCCAATTTTCAGCTTTCAGTGCTGTCACACTTTGAATGACAATTGCGCGGTCATGCAACACTGTACCCATATGAAATAGGTGGCACTGATGGGCACTGATGAGGAGGCACTGGTAGGTGGCACTGATGGGCATTGACAGGCATCACTGATGGGCACTGAAAGGCAGCACTGATACATGGCACTGATAGGTGGCACTGACTGGCACTGTTAGGTGGCACTAACTGGCACTGATAGATGGCACTGATGAGCACTGATAGGCGGCACTGACTGGCATTGATAGGCAGCACTGACTGGCACTGATATGTGGCACTGATTGGCAGCACTGATGGGCATTGACAGGCATCACTGATGGGCACTGAAAGGCAGCACTGATACATGGCACTGATAGGCGGCACTGACTGGCACTAAAAGGTGGCACTGATTGGCAGCACTGATAGGTGGCACTGACTGGCACTGATGGGTGACACTGAAAGGCAGCTCAGATGGGCACTGATATGTGGCATTGATGTGCACCGGTAGGCACTGATATGTGGCACTGATGGACACTGACAGCTGGCACTGCTGGGGCTACACTGATCATCAGGGCACACTGATCATCAGTGCCCTGATGATCAGTGTACATGTCCCCTCTGCGGAAAGCCAATTACCGGCTCTCCTCTCCTCTCGAGCTGTCAGCGTGACAGCTCGAGAGGAGAGAAATGCCGATAACCAGCATTTCCCTGTTTACATGTGATCAGCTGTGATTGGACACAGCTGATCACATGACCAAGCCGACATCTTCGGCTCTTTCCGTGATCGGTGATAGCTGTGTCCGAGGGACACAGCACATCGCCTCGCGTGCGCGGAGAATGGGAGGACGTCATATGAGCCAATCACGGCAAGTGATGTATTCTATTAATGAATACAAAGCCTGCTCGGATTGGCTGTGTCAGAGAGGTGGGCTGATGATATCACAACTTCAGCCAATCCGAGCAGGCTCTGTTTTCATTAATAGAATACATTGCTTGCCGTGATTGGCCCAGCGCGGTACACTGTATGTAGCTGAAGCACATCCAGCGTTCTATACCCGGCATATAAGACAACCCCCAATTGTTGGGGTATGTTTTTAAGTAAAAAAAGTCGTCTTCTATGCCGGAAAATACGGTATATTAAAAAAAAAAGTAAGAAAAAATTTAGAAAAATTATAATTTTTGGTTAAAAACTAATTTGGGTTATTTTTTTTTACTAAAAAGATAGCTGAATACATTTTGACCAAGATTTATTATAAGAAAAACACTTTTTTTTTCAAAATATTTGGACTTTTTAATTTATATAGCAAAAAAAAAATCCCAGTGGTGAATAAATACCACCAAAATAAAGTTTTATCTGTCTCAAAAAAATGCATATGTACATATGCATAGGTACAGTGTTGCATGACCGCGCAATTGTCATTAAAAATGTGACAGTGCTGAAAGCTGAAAATTGGCCTGGACAGGAAGGGGGTAAAAGTATCCGGACTTGAAGTGGTTAATGATGGAAGCTCAACATCACATATGAGTACACCTAGGGCATTCTGCATGAAAATGCATTCTGTCTAGAAACATCCGCTCCTGCCTAATAGTGATACCTACCTGCCTAATAGTGATACCTACCTGCCTAATTAATCCCAGCAAGTCTTCATAAAGTTGCAACTAAAATGTGATGAATAAAGCACCACCCTCAAACTTAGATGTCTTTATTATAGGCTGCTCAGTTCCATTCAGGCCATACGTCCCTAAAAACATCAAGCTGTCCGTAATTTTTTTAGACAGCTGTCCATAAAAAATATATTTTGGTTTGACAACCCTGGCGCTAAAGGGAACTCCATGTCAAGAGCAATAAAATGACACGAGGGCTCATTATTTTAGTGTAGACAAAAGCAAGAGGGATATTGCTTCATCCTGCAGACATATATGTTCAAATATACTTTCAGATCCTTCGTGATGTGGTGGCCTTATACCTTGCCGTATCACGTTAAGGCAGCCCTTCTGTTCGGTTTGAACCGCGCTCACTTTAGGGATGCTGCCAAGTCACACACAATATTTCCACGCAGGAGCATCTGGCTGTTTGGCAGACGCTGTAATGACAGCAGCTTTGAAGCAGCCTCTAGGTCTGTCATATGTTTTATCCTACCAAGAGACTGGTTTGGCTTCTTTGTTCTTATGGATGCCATTCTCCATTAACTGCTCTTCGCTTCTAAGGCCCCTTCCCGCGTAGAAGGCTTCTATGCAATCTTGGAATCAAGTCTATCAAATACCAGCTCAGGGTTTACACAAAGTTTGCGGAATGTAGAAATAGAGGGAGATACGATGCCTGAGGGGTATTGTAAGACA
The DNA here is from genome assembly GCF_062004578.1 of Staurois parvus. NCBI lineage: Eukaryota > Metazoa > Chordata > Amphibia > Anura > Ranidae > Staurois > Staurois parvus. Next base: position 6,796,846 of record NW_028318294.1, on the reverse strand, counting down.
AACTAAGGCTGAGCGTCGCTTGCTGTTCCTTAGTGCATGGGAGCTCTGAGATGAGCTATCGAGATGTGCAACTTTTCCATTCTTAATTGTGTTTCTACAATTAAACTCTGGCAGCCAATGGCACCAAGAGACACAAACACTGGATTCTCTTAATTGGATCAACAGTTCAAGACAAAAGTTTTTTCCTGTTCTGCAGAGGCAACATTATTAGTCCTTTAACATGAGGGGCAATCAAAGGGTTAAATATCTGCTACAGTCATGGCCGAAATTGTTGGCACCCTTGATATTTCTCCAGGAAATCATGTATTTCTCACGAAACGTATTGCATTAACACATGTTTTGCTATACACATGTTTATTCCCTTTGTGTGTATTGGGACAAAACAAAAAAAGGGAGGAAAGAAAGCAAATTCGACATAATGTCACACAAACCTCCAAAAATGGGCTGGACAAAAGTATTGGCACCCTTTCACAACTGCGGATAAATAAGAATGTTACAAGCATGTGATGCTCCTGTAAACTCACCTGGGGCAAGTAACAGGTGTGGGCAATATAGAAATCACACCTGAAAGCAGATAAAAAGGAGAGACGTTCACTTAACCTTTGCATTGTGTGTCTGTCTGTGCCACACTAAGCATGGACAACAGAAAGAGGAGACGAGAACTGTCTGAGGACCTGAGAACCAAAATTGTGGCAAAATATCAACAATCTCAAGGTTACAAGTCCATCTCCAGAGAACTAGATTTGCCTTTGTCCACAGTGCGCAACATTATCAAGAAGTTTGCAACCCATGGCACTGTAGCTAATCTCCCTGGTCGTGGACGGATGAGGAAAATTGATGAAAGATTGCAACGCAGAATAGTCCGGATGGTGGATAAGCAGCCCCAAACATGTTCCAAAGACATTCAAGCTGTCCTGCAGGCTCAGGGAGCATCAGTGTCAGCGCGAACTATCCGTCGACATTTAAATGAAATGAAACGCTATGGCAGGAGACCCAGGAGGACCCCACTGCTGACACAGAGACATAAAAAAGCAAGACTACAGTTTGCCAAAATGTACTTGAGTAAGCCAAAAGCCTTCTGGGAAAACGTCTTGTGGACAGATGAGACCAAGATAGAGCTTTTCGGTAAAGCACATCATTCTACTGTTTACCGAAAACGGAATGAGGCCTACAAAGAACAAAACACAGTACCTACGGTAAAATATGGTGGAGGTTCAATGATGTTTTGGGGTTGTTTTGCTGCCTCTGGCACTGGGTGCCTTGACTGTGTGCAAGGCATCATGAAATCTGAGGATTACCAAAGGATTTTGGGTCGCACTGTAGGGCCCAGTGTCAGAAAGCTGGGTTTGCGTCCAAGATCCTGGGTCTTCCAGCAGGACAATGACCCCAAACATACGTCAAAAAGCACTCAGAAATGGATGGCAAAGAAGCGCTGGAGAGTTCTGAAGTGGCCAGCAATGAGCCCAGATCTAAATCCCATTGAACACCTGTGGAGAGATCTTAAAATTGCTGTTGGGAAAAGGTGTCCTTCCAATAAGAGAGACCTGGAGCTGTTTGCAAAGGAAGAGTGGTCCAAAATTCCGGGTGAGAGGTGTCAGAAGCTTATTGATGGTTATAGGAAGCGACTGATTTCAGTTATGTTTTCCAAAGGGTGTGCAACCAAATATTAAGTTAAGGGTGCCAATACTTTTGTCCAGCCCATTTTTGGGGTTTTGTGTGACATTATGTCATATTTGCTTTTCTGCCTCTGTTTTATATTTGTTCCAATACATACAAAGGGAATAAACATGTGTATAGCAAAACATGTGTTAATGCAATACCTTTTTTGTGTGAAATACTTGATTTTCAGGAAAAATATCAAGGGTGCCAACAATTTCGGCCATGACTGTATTTCACTATAAGCTGTGTCCGTGTGCTTCACTGTAATCATACTGCTTTGGATAAGTGAAAAAATTATATAATGGCGCCTATGGAAAGAAGAAAAATATATATATGTATAAATCACTTAATTGATATACCAGCTGCAAAATCCACCATAAATAAATAAAGTGTGACAAATAACACAATATATAATTTGCGCTAGTAAATATAAAAATATATCCGTGAATCAAAAAAAATATATATATATAAATTATTATCCATATAAATAATATTTTTATAAATACATATAAAAATCTTTTTATATATAAAAAAATGTCCAAATAAATAGTCCAAAGTTTGAAATGTGTAATACAAATTTAAAACCGTGAAGAAAAAATATATATAAATGTGACAATACCACCACCAAAAATACTAAAGAAACTCACCAGAGCTATAAAACTAAAACACATATTGCTCTGGGAGCGGTAGTATTAGTAGAGTAATAGATCATTCATGGATGTGTCTTCAGGGAGTAATATTCTGCAGAACCCAGATCCAAGCAGACCAATTTCAAATGGAGCAAATGCTCTAGAATCAAATATCATCAAGGAAATCCACTTCTCCAAACAAGACCTCCAAAGCAGTGTGCACGAGCTGACAGGAAGGAGGACTGTTTTGTTTACAAACAGTTCTTCTCCCTGTCGGAGATGCTCGGCAATCACAGGTCGCCGGCGAGTAATCACCGGCCGGGACCCGGTGATAGACAGCCACGGCCGCTAATGGTGGTGCGAGTAGGGCGTGCATGTGTACAGCCATGTAAAGCAGTGTGCACGAGCTGACAGGAAGGAGGACTGTTTTGTTTACAAACAGTTCTCCTCCCTGTCGGAGATGCTCGGCAATCACCGGTCGCTGGAGAGTAATCACCGGCCGGGACCCTGTGATTGACAGCCATGGCCACTAATGGTGGTGCGAGTAGGGCATGCACGTGCACAGCCATCCAAAGCAGTGTGCACGAGCTGACAGGAAGGAGGACTGTTTTGTTTACAAACAGTTCTTCTCCCCGTCAGAGATGCTCGGTAATCACCAGGCACCGGTGAGTAATCACTGGCCAGGACCCGGTGATTGACAGTCGCGGCCGCAAATGGTGGTGCGAGTAGGGAGAGCACGTGCACAGCCATCCAAAGCAGTGTGCACAAGCTGACAGGGAGGAGAACTGTTTTGTTTACAAACAGTTCTCCTCCCCGTCGGAGATCCTTGGCAATCACCGGGCGCCGGCAATTAATCACCGGCTGGGACCCAGTGATTGACAGCCGCAAATGGTAGTGCGAGTAGGGCATGTGCGTGCCCCCTACCCAGAAATGCAAAATCACATATGTATGTGATTTTGCGCACCCGTGCCGCCCTGTAGCAGTATATCTGCTATAGGGCGGTCGGGAAACTGTTAAACTCTGGCAGCCAATTGCACCAAGAGACACAAACACTGGATTCTCTTAATTGGATCAACAGTTCAAGACAAAAGTTTTTTTCTTCTGTTCTGCAGAGGCAACATTATAAGTCCTTTAACATGAGGGACGATCAAAGGGTCAACTGTGTGATGTTTCACTATAAGCTGTGTCCGTGTGCTTCACTGTAATCACACTGCTTTGGTTGGCTGTGCTGTGCACAACCATTCAAAGCAGTGTGCATGAGCTGACAGGGAGGAGAACTGTTTTGTTTTCAAACAGTTCTCCTCCCCGTCAGAGATCCTTGGCAATCACCGGGCGCCGGCGAGTAATCACCAGCTGGGACGCAGTGATTGACAGCCACGGCTACGAATGGTGGTGGGAGTAGGGCGTGCACGTGCATAGCCATCCAAAGCAGTGTGCACGAGCTGACAGGGAGGAAAACTGTTTTGTTTACAAACAGTTCTTCTCCCCGTCGGAGATGCTTGGCAACCACCGGGCGCCAGCAAGTAATCACTTGCCGGGACCCGATGATTGACAGCCACGGCCACAAATGGTGGTGCAAGTAGGGCATGCGCGTGCCCCCTACCCAGAAATGCAAAATCACGTGATTTTGCGCACCCGTACCACCCTGTAGCAGTATATCTCCTATAGGGCGGTCAGGAAGCTGTTAAACTCTGGCAGCCAATGGCACCAAGAGACACAAACACTGGGTTCTCTTAATTGGATCAACAGTTCAAGACAATGGCACTGGGCAGGAAGGGGTTAACATGTGGGGCAAACAAAGGGTTAACTGTGTGCTGTTTCACTGTGTGTTGTGTTGCTGTGTTTTCCACTGTAAGCACACTACTTTGTATTTGTTTGTAAAATTTTAGTATTTCAAGTATATTTCCAATATATTTTTCTTCCATGTGGGTAGAGAGAGTTCCACACATATAGGTCACAGAGTTCAAGATTGTCATTTTTTTTTGCTGCAAAAGCTGAATATGGTTAGGATTCCAACACATATTGCACTTTTGTGTCCAGCCATATCTAAGGTGATATAAGACTCAAGCCCTGATGAAATTAAAAAAAAAACATGTTTTAACCCCTGAAATGTGTGGGTTTTATTCTACAGAATATTAAATAAAATACCATCTTGGACTCTGACCTAGTGTGTGGTGCTCTCCATACGCTTTATATAGAGGGACTTACCGAAGGGAGTCAGCTTGAGATGGCCTTTCCCAATAGTAAAGTACAGGATATCAACCAGGGGCGGACTGAGCATTTGAAAACTCGGGCACTGCCCGAGGGCCCAGGGTCAGTAGGGGGCTCCATGAGATGCCCCTGGTACCTTTTTCATAGGCTTTTTTGAGTTTGGGCAAGAACACAGGGGCCCCATGATCCCCTATTGCCCGGGGGCCCCATGAGTTGTCAGTCCGCCCCTGATATCAATTACAACAGATCAAGTCCCTCCTATGAATGTAGTGGTAAACTGCAGTGGGTCTTAAGCTGGCCATACATCTTATGATTTCTCCACTTCAGCCTTTTGACTAAACAAGAGAATTTTTGTTTTCCACATCCACACTAAACAGTATGGGATGGACAAATCTGCTATTGTATTCTGACAGCCGCCACCCATGGCTGTCAGAATACACATAGAGTGCCTGCATTTAATTGGATGCATCAGATGATAATTTTCCAACTGGATTTTTTGGCAAAAGTCAATTGAACAATTGACTTACATTGAGCCTGGTGGTGCCAACAAGGCCACCTGTGGAACATATTTTGATTTGAGTATGGCTTAACGTTACTTACTATATAAAAGCAGAGATTTGGTTGGAGTTGGGCTTTAATTGAAACCTGCAATAAGAGAAATATTTAGAAATATGTGTTCCTGACTTTTAATTCTAAGAATGTCTGTGCATGTTTTACAATCTCGTTCACAAAAATTATTTGGCATACTTTTACTGCCCTCCTTAGGTGGGAGATACACAGGTGATTTTTACTATTAAATAGCTTAGATTGTGAGTAATTGGAATCATGAGTCTTGGATCAATCACAGACAGTACCTAGGGATAAGTGAGGGCCGTGCGTTCACTGAAACTGTTTTTTTTTTTAACTTACAAGCTTCACCATCAAAACCTGTGAAAGTGGAATCTTTCAATTTAACTCATTGAGCTACTTAAAGTCCCACTAGTCAAAATCCTTATTCTCCAAATATTATCCATACACAGCCACTATCTAATGGCCCTGTAATCTATTCTTCATGAAGTTGTTATTTACTGTGTTTTTCTGTCCCCAAACCTCTTTTTCCACTTCCATTTGCCTGGAACCCACATCATAGAAAAAAACTATTAGTAAATACTGTATTACATGCTGTTCATATTTACTCAGTCACTATGAAATTTATTTTCTGTATTCTGCAAAAAACCTGGTTGATCCTGCTGTTCTCTGTCTCCCCCTCTTGATTCATGTCCCCAATCCAGTTGGGGATTCTGCAGAGCAGTGTTGGCAGCTACTGCACATGCTCAGTTTTCAGTGAGTTTCTATGCTGAGCATTTCCTTATTTCTAACACATCTGGTGCAGCCCATGTGACTATGTGGGTGTATACACAGTGGTAAACGACAGCCCTCTCCCTCCCTCCTCCTCCATGTCCACTAAGCAGCCAAACACTACGGGGTGGGGTATTACATCTTGGTTGATGGAGGCTTCACCTCCCTGTTATTCTAAGACACAGGCTGGAGGGGCGTGACACAGCCTGCGACTGGCAGAAATCCACCCACACCATGTTATTGCCAAAAATAATAAAGATTTGATTTCAATTATATATTTTAATGATTTAAATCAGTGTATTGATATTAATTCTTAATTTTTTCACTGTATCCCAGAACATGTATTTTGATCATGCGACAAGTAGCAGAGGACTAGCAGCTCCTCCTGCCACTGTTCCCCTACAGACAGGCTGGGAAAGAGCTGGGTCATGTGACAGCTGTATATCAATTAGGGAAAAGGTACTAAGAGGTTTTTTTTTGTTTTTGTTAATTAAAATAATTACAGAAATAGAAGGGATAATGTAAAATAAACAAGGTGTGTTTAGTATCACTTTTTTTTTTACTGGAGTTTAGTGTCACTTAAGCTGCTTTAAAACAAAAATCTACTTTCTTTTCGATATTTAGGGGGCATAGTTTTTTTTTCTTCATATATTCACAGCAATAGAGTTTATTTCACTTACACCCCGGTCACATCAAACCCTGCTTTGAAATCATGCGACTTACAGTGAAGTCACACGATTTCAAAATCGGATGACATGCCGATTTCAGGTGCGATTTGCAAGAGATTTGATACAGATGTCTATGTAAATCGCACTAAAAGTAGTGCATGTACTACTTTAGAAATCAGTGCGGCCCTGACCAAGTCAGAACCGCACCGATATGATTACTCTAACAGCGGACAATAGGCTGTGATTTGGCATGCGATTTTCAAGTTGCACCCCGGTCACATCAAGCCCTACTTTGAAATTGTGCGACTTATAGTGAAGTCACGCGATTTTAAAATCGGATGACATGCCGATTTCACGTGCGATTTGCAAGAGATTTGATACAGATGTCTATGTAAATCGCACTAAAAGTAGTGCATGTACTACTTTAGAAATCAGTGCGGCCCTGACCAAGTCGGAACCGCACCGATATGACCACTCTAACTGCGGACAATAGGCTGTGATTTGGCATGCGATTTTCAAGTTGCACCCCGGTCACATCAAGCCCTAGTTTGAAATTGTGCAACTTACAGTGAAGTCACACGATTTTAAAATCGGATGACATGCCAATTTCAGGTGCAATTTGCAAGAGATTTGATACAGATGTCTATGTAAATCGCACTAAAAGTAGTGCATGTACTACTTTAGAAATCGGTGCGGCTCTGACCAAGTCGGAACCGTACCGATATGACCACTCTAACTGCGGACAATAGGGTGTGATTTGGCATGCGATTTTCAAGTTGGATGGCGTGCAAATTGCATGCCAATTCGCATCCAGTGTGACCGGGCTCTAAGGGCTTGTTACTACTACCCATATTGCAGTAACACACAGAAAAATGCACCCTGTAGTGCAGCCTGCAAGCAATTCACAATTAGTGGCACCACAAGACATCTCCTGAAAGTACCTTCCCTACAGCACCCCGCAATGTACCACAGGACATGATGTGCGTTGTGATACGCTGGAAAAATATGCAGTGGAAATTGAAGCCTAACTTTAACCTCCCTGGAGGTATTCCCGAGTGTAGCTCGGGGTAAAGTTTCAGCACCACAAGCGGTAACCCCGAGCTACACTCGGGAATACCTTGCAACCAGGGGCAGACTGACAACTCATGGGGCCCCTGTGTCCTTGCCCAAACTCAAAAAAGCCTATGAAAAAGGTACCAGGGGCATCTCATGGGGCCCCCTATTGACCCCGGGTCCTCGGGCAGTGCCCGAGTTTCCAAATGGTCAGTCCGCCCCTGCTTGCGGCGCTGCTCTGGGATCTCTTCTTCACTTACCTTGTCCTGCGCTCCCGCGATGTCGTCCCTGCAGTGTCCTCGGCAATGTCCTCCAGCCGATGCCGGCATCTGTCTTCTGGGTTCCCATCCCTGCGACGTCGGGACGTATGGGGGACGGAACGGCGGGAAATTTGAAAGTTGTAAAAGTGACATTCACTAAATACCCTAAAATCACATAATAAAACATTACTGTATCAAACCATTTCACATACATTTTGTCCCGAGTGCTTTGTCCTGTGCCCTGCCTGCATTTTTACTGTTCTTTCTGCCTGGAAACTGAGAAATGTCCATGGCGTCCAAAAAGCGTCCCTTTAGGTCAAAAGCGGTTTTAGACCAGCTAGAGAACAGTGATAGTAAATCAGAACCACTTGCAGAATTGAGTGATAATGATTCGTGGGGGAAATTCGTCATCAGACACTAAAAACGATTTTGCGACTTTGCTCAGTGATGTGCGAACTTGGCGTCATGTTTCAAATTTCTGTGTTTTTGGTTTGATTATATTATTTAATTAAATTTTTGATTATTATTATATTATTATTATTATGATTATTTATTAAATTATAATTTATGATTTCGTGTTTCAAATTTTAATATACCCGGGATGTTTACTAGACTCTTGTTCGGAAAGATTTCAGTGAGTTATTCTTAAAAATTACAGGCCTACAATAAAAAATACATATTTCCAAGTACCGCTTTGAGCACAGAAATAGGGACATAATCACACCGCTAGGGAGGCTACGAACAAAGATTTTTGTAGGTTCTGATTTAACTGCTGTGGTACCTTGGTGTTGTGGACCACTCCATCTATGAGAGCCATGGATCTGATAGACTGCATTGCTAGAGTCATCTTTCTGTCCCTTCTCCCCTTGACCATTGACAGTAGGCCATGCATTCTGTGAACCATGTATTTTGTGCAGTGTAGAGTACAGTAGATAGCAAATACCAATATCAGTTCTCTGTTAGAAATGAGTCCCATTGTCATATTCATTCTCTTCTTTCTGTGATTTTGCTTGATTTTCAAGTACAACAATGATTTTATGAACACTCCCTCCTTTCAAAAGCAATTAAGCGTATGAACATGAGTGAGTGATCATGCATAGTTAGGCATTTTTTTTAAAATTGTGCAATCGCACAATTTTTCAGTCACAACATTAAATGTTACTTATGAAGGTGGAGCCTTAAAGTGTACCTGAAGCAAAGTTAAAAAAAGAAATTGCATAGAGTGATATGGGGTTAGGACCACTATCAGGTGTTTATTGCTGTATTTCTCTCCTCTATGATGGTTAACCTTCCCTAATTGTCCTGGTGGACAAATCCAAAATGTTGAGATATCCCAAGGACAGGAACAGAGGAAAAGTCTTCCAATGGGGACACTTGCTCCTGTGACAACCATCCAAGGGGGGATTTTTTCATGGTCAAGTGATTTCCTCTCACTCCCTTTTATGTTTACAGGACAGGAGTTAAAGAGAAATCTCCCAAAGGGACACAGATAGCAAAAACAAAACAAAAAAACAATAGCAACAGGAATTTTCATTCTTCCCTACTCCAGTTAAAAATTATATATACTGTGTGTGTGTGTATATATATATATATATATATATATACACACTGTGTTTGACAAAGGAGCGATTGTGGGCTGTGCGTACCACTCATCACACTTTGACGTCAATACGTCCTGACGTCACTTCTGTGTGGCTATATTTGCTGCTGGAGGAAGACACAGACTCAGAGGCGTATCTAGGGGGGGCAGGGGGGTACATATGTACCCGGGCACCAAGGTACAGGGGCGCCAAAATGAGGCTTACAACCAGGAGCATATGTGCCGCGAGGCAAACAAGGCGTTTGCCTAGGGCGGCACTTTTTAGGGGGACCACGTTTTAGTGCCGCCACCCCCCCCTTCCAACGGAAGGGACATTTAGTACAGGGGCGGGCAGCGGGCTGCTGTGTCTTACCTGGCTCCCTGTCCCAGTCCCATGACGATCCAGTCCAGGAGGAGCTACTGGAAGAGGGGTAGAAAGGTCCGCAGGTCCGGTGTCTTCTTTTCCCTGGACGCGATGTGTGGGCGGGATGACATGCCGCCCCTGTCATCTGGCCACACCCTCGGGATCACTGGACAGACTATGGCAGCTTGTGCCTCCCTCTGCAAGCTCCGCCTCCTCACCGGTGATTGAGCGCCAGAACTGTAGCTCAGGAAAGGCACACATGCGGCCAATCACCTGCAAGGAGGCGGAGCTTGGAGAGGAGGAGCCGAGCGGAAGCGTGAAGATCGAGTGAGGGAGTGGCCGGAGCAAGTAAAGAAGACAGCTGACCAATAAGTGTGCCGTGCAGATGGTGCTGCTGCAACCAGGTATGCTGGCTGTGGATGGGAGAGGGAAGGAGCCTAGGCTGGAGCAGGGGTCAGCAAGGTAAGTGTCATTGGTGTCAGTGGGAGGAATAGTGCCCCATCATTGGTGTCACTGATGTGAATAAACGGGTGTGAGATGGGGAAACAGCTCTCATTGTTTGAACAATGTTTGTGTGGAGTAAATTATTGTGTGGAGTAAATTAAATGTTCGGGACTGACATTCTGCGGTTTAGCCACAAGATGCCACTGTTTTCCTAACACAGCCTCAGACTGCATAGATATTTCTATATTCATGAAGAGGTGGGGTTTTCACACAGAGTTTAGAGAACAGGAAGGAGAGAGAGCAGCCATGTGTGGAGGATGGTGAATGCAGGAGCCGTGAGAGTAGAGAATCTGATGGCATCCAGGTGTGAGAGCATCCCTCAGTAACCAGAGCTACAGCTAAGTGAAGATGATCGTGTCCAAGACCCTGATCCTGTTCAGAGAAAGGAAGATTGCTGCCAGGAATGCTGATGAGAGCAGAGGAACAAAGCAACAAACACTGCGATACCGCATGCTTGTTGGAGAGACATTTGTTCTGTTCAGAGTCACCAGCGGATGAAAAGCAGACCCGGGTCGGTAAGATCGTGCAAGCACCTCATTTCTATGTTGGCGCCTAGAGACTGAGGCCAGGCCTATAGTTAGTTAGTTAGGGTCTCTGTTTGTGTCAGGCCACAAGTGTTATTACTGATCATTGGAAGGACTCCATAACTTAAAGTGACATTTCACATTGGAGAGCTGATAAAATCCCACAAACTCAAGCCAGACTGGCGTTTTGCTCAGAAGGAATACTCAGGCACGTGGTACAGGACCAGTTATGGGAGGGGGAATACTGTAGATTTGTGTAACATTGTAAGCTGTTGTGCTGCACCGCAGGCTAGCCCATACCGTACACCCATACACTGATTCCTGCTCTTTTAGGGTAATAACAAGTAAGGTGTGGCAGCTTAGTTGTGCCCGCCAGGAGGTAAATTACTACACCTTCTACCTTCATCCATCAGGAGGCGCCGTGCTGTGCAGCACAAGGGTCTCAGCCTTTGGGCTGGGTGTATGTAAAATTATTGTATGTTCTCAGCATTTGTGGTTGTGTTTATTTGACACATCTAAGTGAAATTCTGTTGTGGCAAAAGCTGGTGTTGGGGTTGCCTTCCTCGTTCGTGACTTCACTGTATTCTGGGGAGCCCTGCCCGGTACACGGCTTACACAGGGAGGGGGGCTGGGGCACCAATTTTATAGTTCGTCCTAGCTATGCCTCTGCACAGACTGTCATATGGACTTAATCTGCATTCTGACAGAGTCCAGCTTTATTCCACATATCCTGCAGAGCTGTTTTAAGGATACATCTTATCCATCCATCCACCTGCTGTCCCCTGAGGCTTGCCAGTGAATAATGACTGATGATATGCCCATTTACTCTCATCCTTGTGAATGCATTTTAACCCTTCCCTTTACTTGTTTTTAATCAAATTTATTCACTTAGATGGTGGCACCATCTGTTTGTTTATTGTTTTAGAGCCACAGTTTGGCCCCGCCCCCACTCTCTTCTCATTGGCTCACTAGCTGTGCTTGACAGTAGTGGGAGCCAATGGCTTCTGCGGCTGTCTTAGCTAATGAGGAGAGAGAGACCAAGGACAGCTGAGGCTCCCATGCACACTGCTGGATCGAGAGGGGGAGCAGTGCACAGGAAGATTTTTTATCTTCATAAATAGAACCCAATTGGGGCACTGTTCAGAGCAGAGTCAGTGGTATGTGAGTCCGAGCTGCCAACATCATCTGTCAAGGGGAGTGGAGTTCGGCCTGGTTGGTCCAACCCAAAGGGGAACTTCCTGAAGTGGCAGACATAGGCCCTACTCTTTCCCTCCACTTGAACCTCTCCCTACCGATAGTGCTGTCCCTGACAGATGGATATCCTTTCCCTACACTAGCCACTCACATAAAGCATGCCAAAACCCGTGGGTAGGAACTTAAAAAGATTCTACATGACCCAAGATGGCCACCAGGGCTACCTGGATCCAGTGCATCCAACCAGATCACTGCTCCAGGGGACAGAAGAAACCATAGAAAAAACTAATTTCTCCAGATTTCATCCTCCAGTTGCATTTCGAGTGCCACCTGCAGTGGAGACTGTTCACTGTACCTGCCTACATTGCCCACAGTTACAACTACCAAAACTCACTTAGGCCCCAAGAAAATGGGTGTATAGAGATTCCAATTGTTTCCTGTGGGCACGAGGCATAAGGTGCTGTCCAGCTCTGCTTCTGGCAGCCTGTAAAACTGAGAAGCTGAAGGCTGTTGCAGCAGTACAGTGCACTGAGTGCTACTAACATTTAGGGTCAGGATGCACCCAGGTATGAAAGTATTCTGAGCATTCTGGGCTTCCAACCAGACCTGTTTGTATTGTTTTTTACGTTCTGCAATACATCATGTTTAGTAATCCAGGACTCTGTGTGCTTTCTGCTGTCTCGCCATGCTACACTCATCCAACCAGGGGTGGACTGACAACTCATGGGGCCCCCAGGCAATAGGGGATCATGGGGCCCCTGTGTCCTTGCCCAAACTCAAAAAAGCCTATGAAAAAGGTACCAGGGGCATCTCATGGGGCCCCCTACTGACCCCGGGCCCTCGGGCAGTGCCCGAGTTTCCAAATGGTCAGTCCGCCCCTGCATCCAACACATGGGTCAAATACAGCTGGGCAGTACCCTACGACCACTAACGTAGTGTTCTCAGTTCTCAGGCATTCGGAGGATCAGGCCCACCTCTTGGCCATGAAAAGAAAGGTTGTTAGTACAAAATCTATCTGGCTAGATATCTTATTCCGTGACTTCATTTGTGCTTCAATAACCAGTGCAGCTCTGTGTGTAAATAGTAATTGTCAGGATAATTAGCATCTAAAAAGGACATTTGGCTCTGTTGCCACTATGAGAGAAATATAAATAAAATATTCAGCTGAAAACTATAGTTGTCTTCCAATGTTTGAAACAAGAAACGAGAATAATGCAAGGTTAATCAGTTTGGACAGACAAGGGTCTCACCCCAGGAATGTGTTGGTAGGTAGCGGAAAACAAGAATTATTTGGCGGGTCACAACCAGTGACCCATTCACTAATAGTGCTATGGCTGGAGGCAGCGGGGATATGATTGTGTCTCTATACACACTGAGAAGAATAATGGCATGGATTCGAGCAGCTGTTATGTTATATGTTAAAAAGAAAAAGTGGAGAAACTTTACACTTGGGTAAACATGCAGGCTTGTCCCATTGGCCAGCTGGATATTTCTATGCTCACCTTTTAAAGGAGTACAAAAGCCAATGCTTGACTAGGCTGGGATCTCACAATGCTGTGACATACCTGGGCTCAGTCCCAAGCCATACACTGGTAACCCATTGTTTACTAACAGCAACATTCTTAGAGGTATTAAATCCTTTCAAATTGTTTGTTATTCTAAGTATTAGTTCAGTTATATTCTCATTTGTAGAACTCTCCTAGGTAGCTAAGGGGAGCTAGTAATCCTGATTGTCAGAGAGGAGGGCTGAGCAGCAGCCAGGGTGTGATAGTCAGGAGTAGTGATGGACCGAACACCCCCCTGTTCGGTTCATGGTCGAACATTTGAACCTAACGAAAGTTCAACTGCCAACTTCAAAAATAATGCAAGTCTACGGGACTCGAGCTTGTAAATTAAGAAGTGCCCATTTTGAAGGCTTATATGCAAGTTATTGGCCATAAAAGGGGTATGGGGACTCAGTTGCTGTCATGAAGGACATGAATCAGTGAAAAAAAAATTCAAAAAGTACTGTTTTTAACCACCTCCCGTCCGGCCGTTGTATATAAACGGCCGGACGGTGGCAGTGTAGGTTCGGGTGGCTGTTTATAAACGGCCTCACCACCCCATGCTTGTACGCGCTCCCTGGGAGCGCGCAGCACCACGATCCCGTGCCCGCTGTGTCCTCCGGACACAGTGGAACACCGATCATTGTACGGGACCTCTGTGTGAGGTCCCGATCATGTGATCACTGATTGGCCAATCAGTGATCACATGCAGAGTAGTAAGCAAGATGTCACTTCTGACATCATTGCTTACTACGTGTGAAATCTGTGAATGATCACAGAGGTCACATGGTACAAGGCTATTCACAACAACCTTGTACCATGCGACAAGCTGTGACCAATCACAGCTCACACAGTAGTTCTCAATGGCTGCAAGAATGCAGCCAGAGAGAAGGAGAAATTACTGCTTTTACAGCCTTAAAAAAGCCTGTTAAAGCAATCAGTGTAAAAAAAAAATCTTCATCACCCCCCACAAGTAGTATAGTGTCACCATGGTGACACTGTACTGCTAAGGTGGCAGTATGTAAAAAAACCCCATAAATAATAATATAAAAAAATAAAATATAAATGTAAAATAAATGTTTAAAAATTATAATTTTTGGTTATAAACTAATTTGGGTTATTTTTGTTTACTAAAAAGATAGCGGAATAAATTTTGGCCAAGATTTATGATGAAATATTATTTATTTGCAAAATTGTATAAGTAAAACACTTTTTTTCAAAATTTTTGGACATTTTCATTTACATAGTGAAAAAAAATAAAAAACCCAGTGGTGAATAAATACCACCAAAATAAAGCTTTTCTGTCTCAAAAAAATGCTAAAAAATTCATATGGGTACAGTGTTGCATGACCGCACAATTGTCATTCAAAGTGTGATAGCACTGAAAGTTGAAAATTGGCCTGAACAGGAAGCAGGTAAAAGTTTAGATTACTGAGCTAATAGGTAGTGGAAGTGTATGTTTGTTTGGGGAAGAGGAATGCTGGCTGTAGATGAAGCGATTTTCTTTCCTGCAAGCACTAGCACAATCAGTGTTGATGGGGGAATCCCTCCCATGGAGCCATTGTATTCTCCTGGTAGGAGGGAGCCGTCCCCTTTGGGAGAGCACAATGATTACTGCTAGCAGCTATAAGGCTCCATGTACACGGGACACTTCTGAACGATGGAAACTGACTGCTGGAAAACATAGGTTAAAAAATGTCTGTTTAGCCTCGTTTGCATACCGCGTTTATGCGTGTTTATGAGCGTTTGAATTTAGAAACGTTTTTTAAAGATAACCTCAGCAGACCTTCCAAAATGCCCAGAATGCACTGAAAAACTGTTTTTTGTGGTGTTTGGATGTGTTCCAGCTCATTTCTGTGAGAAATTATTGCAGCAGTGTCTAACATTTTCTGCGAAACCTCAAGTATGATGTACCAGGTCCATTTGAGTACCAAGAAAATGCTTTGCATGCATTTTTCATGATGAAAAAAGGCTCTGGACAGCATCTGGAAATGGAAGAGTTAAAAACATTTTCCAACCGCAAACACTTATAAACGCGGTTAGCTGTGTTTACAAGCGTTTGAAACACTGATAAAATCTACTCCTGAATGCAAGTTTGTTGCATTCAGAAAATGACTGTAAACTTAACTGCCTGTAAATGACTATGTGTACATGGACACATAGGAAAACATTAGGGAGAGTTCAGGGGCTGCTGAAAAAAACGCAGAAAAGCTCCTAAACGTCAGTTTATCAGCTGCAGTGTACATGGAGCCTTATAGTCGCTAGCAAAAATTATATGTCAAATTTGCCAAGCTGGTTGTACCCAAGTTGATCGATCAATTAACTTGGGTAAATTCAGCCTGCCCATACATGATTTGGATCTAGTCCAGTCTCTTCTGAACCGGCCGAGATTCGAACCATCTATGGCCGGCTTTAGGATATTGTTTTGTGGATTAAAGATTTTGTTTATTGTCGCTTTAATGACAAGGATCCTTGGTGTGCTGACAACAAATTTCTTCCATGCTTAAAATGTACGATTTTGTAAATATCCGAGTGCACTCAGAATCAAACACACACAAGTCAGTTTTTCCTTTTACACATTTGAAATTTTTATTAAATTACGTATCTCTGGCTCTCCAATCTTGTCCGTATCAATAGAGACATACGAAAAAGAGATATGATTCTTTTTTACCATTTATTGTGTCAAAAAGATAATAATCTCACTTTCCAAATTGTAATCCCAACCAACTGTCGGACAAGCATTTTGGCAGATGGGGCACTAATGCAGTCTTATCTCAAAGCTGTTCTATTAAATATGGCACTTTTATGCAAGATAACTTTGTTTCGCAAACAAGTTCCAGACAAATCTGCTGCTTTGACCTGTCTGGATGAAGTGTTTGATTCCTTGTGTCATCGTTACACTCTATATAACATATGAAAGAAACAAAGAGAGACAGTCCAACAGAAGGTAGAACGGATGTTTCCTTGTGGCTACCCACTGAGAGATCTCCTTCTTGGGTTTCTTGCCGATGTTGAATATGACTTGACCGCCAAAAGAGCACTTTTAACGTACATTTATTTGGCAGAGGTGGATTTTTCCTGAGGTTCTGTGTCATTTTGTGACTTTCTCCCTCTGTTCCTTACTGAAACAGACCTACTGTTTAAATAAATTGAAGTTGAAGTTTAAATGTTCCTTGGTTTTGTCTCCATAAAAAATGAAACAACTTTATATGAACAAAAACTTTTCCAGATTCTTGCACATCGGAACTGTTTTGTTCTTTAAATAACCATTCTGAGTCAATTAGCTTTAGATCTGCTGATGTTCTGAAAAAGACCTCTAAAATATTTTGTTAGTTGAGCCCAATGGGAGTCATTGGGAGCAATGATGGCTCTGTGCCTGCTCTCTTTTGTGCACCAGTATAAAGTTTTCTAATAATGATCATATGCAGTGTGCTTTCAGTTGTATTCAACTTACATTAGAGATCAGTTTAAGACAGGAGCGGACTAACAAATCATTGGGCCCCTGTGTCCTCGCCCACACTCAAAAAAGACTATGAAAGGTACCAGGGAAATCTCATGGGGCCCCCTACTGACCCCGGGCCCTCGGGCAGTGCCCGAATTCTTAAATTGTCAGTCCGCCCCTGGTTTAAATTGTTTCTGAGTTTCATCATGGGTGCTTATAACCTCCATACAAGCGGCATCAGTATGCTTCAAGCTCATTTTACATTTCCATTAACATGTATAGAGAGAGATGCAGCACTGAAGGGAGCACAAGTCTGTATGTAGAGGGGGCTTGTAAATGGCTGAGTGTTGGCACCAAAGAGTACAAGTTCCTGTCCCACTTCTTCATGCAAGAACGACACCCCACTTGCTTGAAGCCCTAAACTTTTGCCATCTTGTACCCAACTCCTTGCCAGAGGCCTCCCACGATGTTTGCAGGTCTCAACCTTTATGTTTCAAAGAAAATAATGTCCACCCAAAAGAAGTATAAATGCTGCACTTTACCATGATCACTTCACAAGATGGCAATTACAGTCACATCACATTGACATACTATCCAGGGTCACTTGACAGTACTTAATCATAGTGGACGATCCACAGCAGTCACATATGAAAGCAGCACACAACACTTCACCCTTCAGTAATCTTACCTTTTACAGTCTCTCTCCTTCCCAGGGTCATTAATAATCACTCAGAGGGCTATGGCTAGCCTTAGGCTCGCTGTTTCCGACTCCCAACTCCCTGCTTGCTGTTTCAAAGACAGGAACACTGCCGCTGCACCTCTAGCTCCAGTACACTTCTCCCAGGTCTTCCAGGGGGATAGCCAATTCAGAGGACACTTGGCCTAGCCTGAAAGACCTTTTTCAACCAACTCTACCCACCACCACCATTAGAAACAGGTTGACTACAGCTGGTTCATCTAGGAGCAGAACTAGTTCACCCTGTCCTCCAACCCCAACTAGGACCCCTGCACTAGATGACTACATCTTCACCATATGGAGCATCTGGCGCCCATGCCCAGATTACACTAAGGCTCCTATCTAATCTGGCTTATACAGTATATAGGCACTGATTCACCCATGCCATCATTACAGGTGGTTAAATCTAGCTAAAAGGGACCTAGCACCTGATTACCCTGTTCTCTGTCACCTCATGCTATTCAAGAACAGAACCACCTAGTGGCAAACTACCTAACTTCACCTGCTTACATGTGCACATGGGTCCTAGATGACCATATAAAAAAAAAATCTGTTGACTGGATATTTTTCATTTTTCCTTATTCAAACCTACTAACCTCTAGACATAGCATGGAAGCGGGATGACCACAAACAGGAACAGGTTGTTATTTCTGGAGATAATGGTACTTCTCCTGGAAATACCCTCATTCACAGAAGGTTGGTATCATGTTTTTTTAGGTGTCATGCATGGCCAGAAGCTTTTTTCTGGAATACAATCTTTGCTCTCATTTTACAATAATGTCAATAATGTCAATCCAAGTAACCATACAGTAGCAGGGGCGGACTGACCATTCGAGCACTCGGGGTGCCTCTAGACCGGGGGTCAGCAACCAGTAGATTGTGGCTAGATGACTAGTAGATCAAGGTCTGGACTTGCTGACCCGCCATCCCAGAGCATCAAACACAGTGCAATGCAGAGGGACTAGTTGTAAAGTTGGAGGTGTAGTAGGGAGCAAGAGCCTCATAAGCTGATGCCTCCTCTGTAGTGCCGGCTTCTGTCCCATGTGGAGTGATACTTACTGCACTCCACCTCTTTCCCGGCAGTGCTCTCCAGAGTGGTGCCAGCTGCAGAAAAGAAGAGACCTTCAGGTCAGCGTGAAGCAATACACTGGGCATAATAGTATAGGGATGCTTTCACATTTATGTGCTGCGGTTTATCCACACTGCGAGTGCAATGCAATGCAGTGTACCTCCAGCTTTTCATCAGGTTTGCTGCATTTTGCCATAGACTTCTATTGTACTCAGAAAGTTGGGTGCACTTTCCGAATGATACGCTCGAATGCAGGAGTTTTGCAGCACTTTCAGAAAGTCAACACACCTGTAGGAAGTAATTGAAGTCTATGGCAAAGCCCAGCTAACCCAGGAAAGTTGCAGATACACATGCACATCAGTGTGAAAGCAGCCTTATAGGGGGCTCAGAACAGTAAGAGTTCATTTAAATTTGTAGTTTGGAGGGTGGTAAAACCCCATAGTTAAGACATGTTTTTATCACCCTCACTCCAACCACACCATCTTTAGCTGTATTGTCCAGGGGTGTACACATGTCACAGCCACAGCAGGAGTTATACACTCTGCCATGGATGGTGGGTGTAGCACCTGCCAAGCATGAACCATTCAAGTGAATGAGGCCACATCACCACCTAATTTAAACCCATGATTGCCATGCAGTGCACATGATTGCAAGAAGGTACTACGACAATTAAAGGTTTAAATAAGGTGTGAGGAGACGACGCCATGGCTGGTGATCTTTGACTTCTCCCATGTTGTTGAGGTAGATCTCCACCTCTTCTAGACTGGCCATAATTTTCAAAGGGCACCCCATTCTAAAATGTGAAAAACGATTCTAATAGTTTTATATAACGCAGCAACATCCACACATGTAGGACACCCAACATTAAAGGTGATTTACTCTTCCACAGCTAATACACTTTTGCACATTGGTACTGAGTAGTATTCCAGGGTTTCTCTTCTTCCTCAGTTTTTCTCCATCACTGAGCTAAAACTAGGATGCTGTGCAGGCAGCAGACATCCTCCTAATCAACGGATGATGTCATTGTTCGTCAGGATGCTGGCAGCTAGAAGGTTGTAATGATGCACAATGAAAACCTGTGGCTTTGTGCAACGTAAAGGCAGGCTTGTTCCACCTGCTGGCACGTATACAAGTTTTCGGCAATTTTTAGACATTTTGCCAAGCCACCCCTGAAGAAACGTCAAGGCACCCCAGGGTACCTGGGCACCCTGGTTGAGAAAGGCTGCTCTAGACAACTGCAGAATATCTCATACAGCAGTAGCTAACTAAAGAAAAGTGCATTAAGTATGATCTATCTCCAAAAACTCTTAGGGTCATTAACCCAAAAATGATTAACTACCATGGTGATCTTATTTATCTTCTTCTTCATTTCTGAATAGTAACTTTGTTTCGTAAATTAATTAGGCTTTATGTATAATTGTAACACGTCGTTCCGTTTTACGTTTCTTTATTCCAATGCCCATGAATAAAATTGAATTTAAGTAAGTTGAAAGGATAGACTTGCAGCACCCCGCTGTTCTGACCGCTGAAACATTGCGTCTTATTATGCCGCACAATGGAATAACTAATACCCAGCAAATTCATGTTGTGACATTGTGGCGTTTTCATGTCGCTAAGAAGATTAAGATTAATCAGAGATCAGCAAATGGAAATGGATATAACAAAGCAAAAATAAACCTCATTTTCACATGCAAATTGTTTTATTTATGTCTCTGGGAGAAGACCATTATCTTTTTCTACATACATATGGCCGGTGTACAGAAATAAGATGCCTGCTTTTGTCGAATTGTCTTGTGCTGGTGGGATCTAAATCCGTATTCTTTAAACCTTCTAACATTCTTCTGTGAAGATAACACAATGAATCAATGTACATGTGGACCGGAGGAGATAGAAAATCATATTTATTTTATGTATTTTCTTGTTTGCGCTCCAACTGTGATGCTTCTTTAAGTCAAATGTGTGTTTTGTGCCATCTGCTAGGCTGCATTCAAAAGGACAGTTTAAACATTTTAAGAGGTCTTATCTTAAACCTGTAGTGAACAGCCACCGCACAGGTATGCCGTCATTTGCAGAGAATTCCTGCACCCATTATACTTTTGTTTTCCATGCCAAGAGCCGGCACAAAATAGGGTTTGGTGCCAGGATCCCGAAGAACCATTGTGAGTAGTGAAGCTGGCCAGCGATTTATCCCCAATGCTGAAGCATGGCCAAGGACAATAGCAGCCTTTATGCCTCTCTTATTTTAGTTTCAGGGTTAGATCAGTTAAAGCTGTTCTCTATGCACCCCCCAAAAAACACACACACCATATACCCAATCCCCACCCCCCTCTAATTGCTGGCTTTAACCACTTACCCTCCAGAGGATTTAACCCCCTTCCTGCGCAGGCCATTGGTTGCTTTAACTGACAATTGCCGTTCATACAACGCTACACCCAAATGAAATTTACGTCCTTTTTTTCTCACAAATAGAGCTTTCTTTTGGTGGTATTTGATCACCTGTGTATTTTTTTTTTTTGCACTATAAACCAAAAACCGACAATTTTGAAAAAAAAAAACCAATATTTTTTACTTTTTTGCTATAAAATTTTATACTAATAATGGCGGTGATCTGCGACTTATAGCGAGACTGCAGTGGGCATTCTGACACTGGGGGGGAAATGGCTAACTGCCACTGACATCCCCACACACCATATACCCAATCCCCATCCCCCTCTAATTGCTGGTTTTAACCACTTGCCCTCCAGAGGATTTACCTCCCTTCCTGACCAGTCCATTTTTTGCGATACAGGGTTGTGTTAATTTAACTGACAATTGCACGGTCATGCAACGCTGCACCCAAATGAAATATATGTCCTTTTTTCCCCATAAATAGAGCTTTCTTTTGGTGGTATTTGATCACCTGTGCGTTTTTATTTTTTGCACTATAAACCAAAAAATATGGCAATTTTGAAATAAACCTCCAATATTTTTGACTTTTTGCTATAAAACATATCCAGTAAAAAAAATTTAAAAATCAAATTTTGTCATCAGTTTAGGTCAAAATGTATTTCGTTACATGTCTTTGTTAAAAAAAATATCCCCCCAATACGTGTAAATTAATTGGTTTATGTGAAAATTATAGCGTCTACAAATGGCTGTATTTATACTGGAATTTTAATTAAAAAAATTTTTATATTAATAATGGCAGCGATCAGCTACTTATAGCGGGACTGTGGGACTGCTGTGGGCATCCTGACACTGGGGGGGAACTGACTAACTGCCACTGACATCCCCACACACCATATACCCAATCCCCATCCCCCACTAATTGTTGGCTTTAACCACTTGCTCTCCAGAGGATTTAACCCCCTTCCTGACCAGGCCATTTTTTGCGATACTGCGCTGCATTACTTTAACTGACAATTGCACGGTCATGCAACGCTGCACCCAAATGAAATAAACGTCCTTTTTTTCCCCATAAATAGAGTTTTCTTTAGGTGGTATTTGATCGTCTGTGCGTTTTTATTTTTTGCACTATAACCAAAAAAAACAACAATTTTGAAATAAACCTCCAATATTTTAGACTTTTTGCTATAAAACATATCCAGTAAAAAAAAATTTAAAATCAAATTTCATCATAAATTTAGGCCAAAATGTATTCTGCTCCATGTCTTTGTTAAAAAATAATCTCCCAATACGTGTAAATTAATTGGTTTACATGAAAATTATAGCATCTACAAATGGCTGTATTTATGCTGGAATTTTTATTTTCATTTTTTTTATACTAATAATGGAAGTGATCAGTGACTTTTAGCGGGACTGCAGTGTGCATTCTGACACTGGGGGGAACTGACTAACTGCCACTGACATCCCCAGTGACACCAATACAGTGATCAGTGCTAATAAAAAGCACGGACACTGTACTAATGGCACTGGGCAGGAAGGGGTTAACATCTGGGGAGATCAAAGAGTTAACTGTGCTGTGTTTTACAACATGTGCTGTGTGTATTTTACTTGGGAAACATGCTGCTGTGTATTTCTCTGCTGTGCAGAGAAATACACAGCAGCATGTTACTGCTGGCAGGAGAGAGACCTGAGTTGAGTGTTGCTCAGTGACCACCGGGTGCTAGAGGGGAATCTCTATCCGGGACCCCGTGATTGACATCCCTAGCTGCCAATAGCTGCACGGGTAGGGTGGTGTGCACGAACCCCCTACCTGGAAATACAAAGTACATATATATATAGATACCGTATTTTCCGGCGTATAAGACGACTTTTTACCCCTTGAAAATCTTCTCAAAAGTCGGTGGTCGTCTTATACGCCGGTATACGGCATACTGACACTTTTTAGGGGGGCGCGCGCATTGCCGCCGCCGCCCACCCCCCCTTCCAACGGAAGGGACACTAAGTACAGGGGTGGGCAGGGGCTGTTTCTTACCTGGCTCCGGTCCCACGACGATCCGGTCCAGGAAGCGCGGCTGCTCCTTCAGTTCGGCCACTGGATGTTCGCGCCGGCTGCTCGGCTCCGCCTCCTCACCGGTGATTGGCCGCCAGAACTGTAGCTCAGCAAAGGCACACAGGCGGCCAATCACCGGCGAGGGGGCGGAGCCGAGCGGCCCCACGAAAATCGAGTGCAGGAGCAGCAGGTAAGTGTTCAGTGTAGAGGTGCTGCTGCAACCACATATGCTGGCTGCAGCAGCACCATACTAGAACAGGGTCAGCAAGTGTAATTGGTGTCAGTGGGAGGAATAGTGCCCCATCATTGGTGTCACTGATACCAATGATGGAGCACTATTCCTCCCACTGACACCAATGATGGGGCACTATTCCTCCCACTGACACCAATGATGGGGCACTATTCCTCCCACTGACACCAATGATGGGGCACTATTCCACCCCCCACTGACACCAATGATGGGACACCATTCCTCCCACTGACACCAATGTTGGGACACTGTTCCTCCCACTGACACCAATGATGGGGCACTATTCCCCCCACTGATACTAATGATGGGGC
The DNA here is from genome assembly GCF_062004578.1 of Staurois parvus. Lineage (NCBI taxonomy): Eukaryota > Metazoa > Chordata > Amphibia > Anura > Ranidae > Staurois > Staurois parvus. The sequence goes on along the minus strand of NW_028318294.1, from coordinate 6,773,076 downwards.
ACTATTCCTGCCACTGATACCAATGATGGGGCACTATTCCTGCCACTGATACCAATAATGGGGCACCTATTATGGTGATAGGTTGCTGAACAAACATGTTATGTCATTATATAGAAACATTCGAGTACAAGGGTCACATAAACGGAACAACAACAAATAAAATGAAAAATGAGGTAAAAAAAAAAACCCCACCATCCGGTTGGGAGTTCGATTATCGTAATCATACTTACAAGAGAGGTATTCTCATTGGATTGTGAACCCTATTGATGAATGCAAAAACATAAAGAAAAACTAAACAGGGGATGAAAAGGGGTATAGGAAAGTGTGGGAAGGGGAGATGAGGGCACCAATGCGCTACAAATGTAGCATCTTATAAGGTTTAGGATTCGTAATCAAACAATTGAGCAGTTGGGATGTTTTAGCCATCGAGACCAGTGTAATGTGAATTTATGGTAGGAGGAATTTCGGAAGGCCGTTCTTCGCTCCATCTCAAATTGCAAGTTGAGATCGGCGAGTAGGCGGGCTAGTAAGGGGGGTGACGTACATCGCCATAGTTTCGTAATGTTAGTCTTTGCTGCTGCCAGAATGTGTATGATAATGGTGCGTGAGCAAACGGGAAATTGATCTATCGTTAGGTGTAGAAGGGCTAGCCCTGGATTAGGTGTTGGGGAATCTGTGATTGAAGAGATTAATTGGAACACTTTATTCCAATAGGATTTGAGGGATTTGCAGGACCATAGTAAGTGGAAGAGCGAACCCGTGTCACCACAGCGTCTCCAGCAAGTTTGTGATTGCTGTGGATAATAGATGGATAATTTGGCAGGGGTTAAATAGCATTGGTGGAGAATTTTTAAATAAGATTCCCAGTGGGAACTACATTTCGAGGCTTTGTATGTGATGGTGAACGTCACTTGCCATGGTTGAGGGGTTGTTGGGAGAAGGAGATTCGTCTCCCAATTAGTGAGGGATGATGTACGAGTTATAAATTGTGCTTCAGTAAGTAATGTATAAAAGGTAGAGATTCCTTTCTTTGGATAAAAAGACTTGTGGTAGAAGTGGTGTCCAGTAGCTGGGAAGTCTATTTCAAGTGGAATATGCGTGTTATGGAGCAATGGGAAATTCGCATAAAAGTGAATTGTTCCGTATCGGGAAGACAAAATTTTTTTTTGAAGGGTCTGGCACGACTCGGGTATTTGTTTGTTGTGAATATCTTGGATATAGCGTATACCCAACGCTTTCCAAGATGTTAGATTCAAGTGGGGGGATAAGAAGTGCAGAGAGGATATGGGAGTCGGGTTTCGTAAATTAGTCTTATGTGAATGAGTGTAAGTCAGGAAGTCATGCCAAGCTATCACAGAGGCTTGGATGCATGGGTGAGTGTGTGAAGGTCTAATCTGTGTCGTACGAGGCGTAAATAATAAGTCTGTTAAGGCACTTGGCGGATACATGGAGGTTTCCATAGTAGTCCATGTTTTGTCTTGGGTCGGGTGCCACCAGTAGTATAGCTGGTCCAATAGGGTAGCTTGATAATAGGATTTCAAATGTGGGAGGCCGGCTCCGCCTCTGGAGGGTGGGCATATCAGAAGGTTTGTAGAGCATCTAGGCCGTTTAGAATTCCATAAGAATTTATTTAGAATTTTTTGAATTGTAGAGAAGAACGAGGAGGGTATAGGAACAGGCAATGTACGAAATATATACAAAATTTTAGGCAAATATACACATTTTAATAGTAGCTACTCTGCCCAGCATTGATAACGAGGTGGTACGCAGGTTCCTAAGCTCCCGTGGGATTGTGTCAAGAAGTGGTTGAAAATTAGCTGCATATAGTTGATTGGTTTTGGGAGTAAGTTTAATCCCTAGGTATGGGATATTGTGTTTTTCCCATTTGAAAGGGAATTGTTTTGTAAGGAGGTTTTGGGTCAGAACAGGGGTATGAAGGTTTAAAATTGAAGATTTGGGTTCGTTGAGCTTATAATATGATACATCTGCATAGTTTTGTATGTGCGTATGTATTGAAGTGAGTGATTTGTAGGGATTTGTAATCATTAGAATAATGTCGTCTGCAAAAAGGCTGATTTTGTGTTCGTGCTGGAGAAATTTAATTCCTGAGAAATTGGGGTCATTTCTAAGGTTGGATGCCAATGGTTCAATGAGTAAAGCGAAGATTATGGGGGAAAGAGGGCAGCCTTGTCTAGTGCCGTTAGATATTTGAAACGGCTGCGAAAGCGTGCCATTAGTGAGGACTCTAGCTGAGGGTTTGGAGTAGAGGGATAAAATCGCTGACAGCATCCAGTCCGTAATTCCCAGTTTTTGTAGAGTAAGTGTCATGAATTGCCAGTGAATGCGATCAAATGCTTTTTCTGCATCAAGAGATAGGAGAAGTAAAGGTTGTTTGTCCGATTCAAGGTGGTGTATCAATGATATAAGTCGTCGAGTTGCGTCAGGGGCCTGCCTACCCGGTACGAATCCAACTTGATCAGAGTTGATCAACGTGGGAAGGTATGGGAGGAGTCGTTGAGCTATTATCTTGGCATATATTTTTAAGTCCGTGTTTAGTAGTGAAATTGGTCTATAATTCTGGACTAGTTGGGGGTCCTTACCCGGTTTTGGGATGGTAGAGATTATTGATTGCAGCATGTCAGGGGGGAATTCTCCTTTAGAGGCGACGTAGTTATAGAGATCAGATAGGTGTGACTTGAGATGGGGCGTGAACGTTTTATAAAATTCGTTGGTAAAGCCGTCATTTCCCAGTGATTTATTCATGGGGAGTTTGTTTATGGTTTTCTCGATCTCTGAAGGTGAGATCGGGACAGAGAGGGAGGCTAGTTGGGAAGGTGTAAGATGAGGAAGCTCAGTATGATGTAGGAAATGCTCGATCGACGGGTTTGTTGGGTGAGTTGTGTTTGGGTCATCTTTTATGTTGTACAGGGATTGATAGTAACACGCAAACGCATTAGCTATATCTTGTGGGTTAGTCAATGGAACATTAGAGGTTGTGTGTTGAATCGTGACGATTTTGTTTTTAAGGCGTTTTTGTTTAATGGTTTTGGCAAGAAGAGAATTAGTTTTATTGCCCAGCGCATAGAATTGGGATTTTGTTTTTTGGAGGTTTATATCATAGGCGTGTAACAGAGTAGTGCGTAGTTTGTCCCTATCTCGGCTTATCGCCGCAGATGTGGTGGCGTTTGGATTTTGTTTATTAATATCTTCGTTTGTGCGTATAGAGGCAAGAAGTTGTTCAATTTGCTGAGATCGTTGTTTTTTAATACGAGAATTTAATTGGATGAGGATACCTCTCATATAAGCCTTATAGGTCAACCAAAGTGTGGTAACAGAGATCTCCGGGGTGGAGTTAGTTTCAAAAAGGAGGTCATGTGCATCTAAGATAAATTTCTGGTTTTCCGGGATATTCAAAAGTGTAGAGTTAAGTCTCCAAATAGGTGGAATCGTCGACCTTCGGTTGTCATCCAAGGATATGGTAATCGGTGCGTGGTCAGACCAGGTGATAGTACCGATGCTGGAGGATGCCACGTGTTGCAGAGTCCATTTGTCGGTGATAAACATGTCAATTCTAGAATATGAAAGATGAGGGGGTGAAAAGTAGGTGTAGTCTCTTTCCGTACCATGCTGGCATCTCCATATGTCGTATAGGTCATGGTCGTGCAGGAAGGGGTTGAGGTTAAGGTTGCAGGATTTCTTATTAGAGGAAGAGTCTAGTAGTGAGTCACTGAGAACATTAAAGTCTCCGCCAATAATAAGTCTACCTTGTTGGTGTTGGGAGATGAGAGTATAGAGTTTCCGATAAAATTTAAGTTGCTTACTGTTAGGGCCATATACGTTCACCAGGGTGTGAGAAATCTCATTAATTTGGCACGTCAAGATAATATAGCGGCCTTGCGGGTCGATTAGCGTGGAGGTAAGTTTGAAAGACAGGGCGTCGTTAACAGCGATAATAACTCCATTCTTCTTTTTGGTGTTTGTTGCCATGAATAATTGAGAGAAGCGAGGTAGATAGAGTTTGGGAGCTTTTTCTGTGGCGAAGTGCGATTCCTGTATGAAGAGTAGGTCTGTTTGAGATTTTCGGATTTCTCTTGATAGCATCGATCTCTTGAAAGGGGAGTTGAGGCCCCGCACATTAAGAGATGTGATGGTAATCATTCGTAAATGAGTTCTTGGAGTACAAATATACTTGGGGTGTTTTTAATTCTAGTGTTAGTTACGGTCACGAGGGTGAAGTTTTGTGTCAGAAATATATAATTAGTGGTGCAATTGGAAGGAATGGGTGGAGAGGGAAAAATAACAATAAAAAAACACTTGCACATAAAGCAAGTAAACGGTGTAGCCAGGATTGCTACATCAAAAATGGGGGAGTCAAACAGGATATGACCCTCGGATGGGTCATACCTAACCAAAACATTGACTTTCAGAGCCATAGGGTTTAGGCCGATCGCCAGAATTAGGAGTGTTCAGATATCACCTCCAGGGAAAATATAAAGAGAGGGATGTAGACGCAGCTGTTGCCGCTAAGCCCTTCAGGTTGCTTCCATGTTTTGTACGGAACCAGGGTTGTTCTTGTGTGGATCAGCAGGTAAAATACTCCAGGCCTTAAGGAAGTCCAAACCGGCCTCTAGGTTTTTAATAGTAAAGATTCTGCCTTGATGACGTACAATTAATTTAGTGGGGAACCCCCATTGATAGGCCATACTGTGATTTCTAAGCGCTTTCGTGATTGGTATCATTTTTTTCCTGTTGGAAAGCGTGGCCTTAGATAAATCAGCATAAAGACGCAGATTCGCATGTGAGGATGGGAGTGGAGGTGGATTTCTAGCCGCCATCATAATTCTCTCCTTAATATGGTAGAAGTGTATTCGGACGAGCACGTCTCTAGGGATGGTTGCTGACAAGAATGAAGGCTTAGGTAGTCGATGTGCTCGATCGATTATGGCCTCTACGTCAGAGAGTGTTGGGATTAACAGCTTGAGGAAGTGATGGAGATATGGTAATAATGCTTCGTTAGATACCGTTTCTGGGATCCCTCTGAATTTAATATTATTGCGGCGTGATCGATCCTCTATATCGGCCAATTTTAGGTTGATTTGTTCGATATCTGACGTGTGGTCAGAATGAGCATCAATCAAATCATTGTGCGCTTCCACTATATCCGCTATGTTGGTTTCAATATGGCGGATCCTGCGTTCCTGCCTTTGCACCAGATTAGTAATTTGGGTCATTGGTGCAGAAATATCGTTATGTAGAGTTTGGCGCAGTAGTGTTAGCATGTTCTTCATGCAAATTTCAGTTAGAGGTTGGTCAGATGCTGGAAATGCGTCTATGTCAGGCAGGGTGGGATATGGTGGCTGAGGCGGAACGTTTAGGGCCTGGCAGGTGTCGGCAGGGTCACTGTCAAGTCGTGGCCTTGATTTAACTGGGCTGCAGGACGTGGGTAACAGTGGGGGTGACAACTCACCCGGGTCCCCTGGATAGAACTGTTGCTGCAGCCTGGGATCCACAGGCTGGGATCTGTAGTCCTCCTCCTGGTTGCTGCTGTGTCCCTGCATGTCCGCATGGCGGCCGCCATCTTGGAATCCCTGCTGGACGGCCGGGAAGAAGTGGGTTAATTTCCCTGGTTGCCCCGGGCTTTTTTTCCTGCGGGGCATGTCCAGTGGCCTGCGGGCACCTTCCGGGAAGTGCCGTGAGTATTTTAATTTCCCTGGGGTCGTAGTGTGCCGCTTCAGCGCTGGCGGGTGGACGGAGCTGTGCTTATAGCGCGTCCATCCCCGACCCAGCCGCACATGCGCCCCTCATCTGAATTTTAGATTCGGAATGAAACAAACTGCACATGTCTACATGCTACAAATGTACAGTCAAAGGCCACAGGAATAACTTGGGAGGGGATTTTTTCCCTGGGTGCACCTCTGAGCCTGAACACGGTCACTTGCCTGAACTCAGGGGTTGCACTTTGAATGGTACAGCTTTTTTTTTTTTGCTATATATTAGGACACATTTACTCTCACACTGCCAGAGCCTTTTTTGCACACATATTTAAAAAATTATCTTAGGTCTGAAGATTACACAAAACCCCCAAAACATTATGTATTTTCTGAAAGTAGACACCCTAGCGATTAAAATAGTGGTAGTTCCAATTTTTTTATGTCACACGGTATTACCACAAAGGCAAAAGTTCAGTAAATAAACACACTAAAGTGAATTTTAAGGCATACAAACGCAATAAATTGCCCACATTTTTGGTAAAATATAAAAGCCGAGGTTGCACTAAGTAAATACAGTGAAGGACATAAGTATTTGATCCCCTGCTGATTTTGAATGTTTGCCCACTCACAAAGAAATGATCAGTCTAAAAATCGAATGGTGGGTGTATTGTAACACTGAGAGACAGAATAGAAACACAAAGTTCAAAAGAAATGCATGTCTAACAAATTATGCACTGATTTGCAGGTTCATGAGGGAAATGAGTATTTGATCCCCTATCATTCAGCAGGATGTCTGGCTACCAGGTGTCTTTCATACAGGTAACAAGCTGAGATTAGAAGCAGTCTCTTAAAGGGAGTGCTGCTAATCTCATTTTGTTACCTGTATAAAAGACAACTGTCCACAGGAGCAATCAGATTCCAAACTCTCCACCATGGCAAAGACCAAAGAGCTGTCCAAGGATGTCAGGGACAAGGTTGTAGACCTACATAAGGCTGGACTGGGCTACATAACTATCACCAAGCAGCTTGGTGAGAAGGTGACAACAGTTGGTGCAATCATTCACAAATGGAAGAAACAAAAAACAACTGTCAGTCTCCCTAGGTTCTGGTGCATCATGCAAGATCTCACCTCGTGGAGTGTCAATGATCATGAGAACAGTGAGGAATCATCCCAGAACTACACGTGAGGATCTTGTCAATGATTCAAAAATTGTCAAACATTCAAAATCAGCTGAGGATCAAATATTTATTTCCTTAAGTAAAATTGGAATGTCCTGTGAGCCACTTCAAACATTTAGTATAAGATGTGGGATAAAAGATGTGGGGAGGGGCACTGACATCACCACGTACCCGACTCCTATGCACGGCGAGTACAGGAAGTGTGTGTCTACACGCCGTCCAGGCTGGACACAGCACACATACCCAAAGCGATTTAAAGTTTTTATATTTGTAAGTGCACAATTGGCACCAATAAATATTTTTATAATATATTTTTACCAAGGATAAGGCACTATTCCTCTCTCTTTTTCCTCCTGGTAATACGCGGAGTAACAGGGAGAAAGCAAACACAATTTGTTGGAGGGAGGACCTTACCCTGGATCCATTTACAGCAGAATAGCAGGAGTAAAGAGGAGAACCATTCAGCTTGCTTCTCATAGAGGAACACACCAAGTAACTTTTGTTGTTTTGAGCATTTTTATTTGCAGAACATCCGGGAACAGTAAGTTGAACAGTAAGTTGCAGTAAATGTGAACAGTAAGTTGCAGTAAATAGTCCCATTTTGATGGGATTCTATTCAAGACTTTTACCTATATTGGACATTTCATTAGGTGTTTATTTTTAAGTATTTATTTATTTTTGATATATTTACTTTTGAGATATATATATATATATATATATATATTATTCTTTTTTTTTTTTTTTTTTAATAATGAATTGCATTTTTTGTATAATAATGAATTGCATATTTCACATTTGATTAATTTAGGTTAATTTCTTTATTTAAATATTATTTTAATTCATCTTAACACAGGCTTAATATAAGGGCGCGGCACCATTTTTAAATTTTTTAATTTCTGTTGAATATTTATTTCCTTCACTGTAGATACCAACCATGCCAACCCTCAAATATGTGTGTCTATGAAATGGTGACAAACTTCAGCACCCTATATTTTCTATGGGCGATGCTTCATAAGCCCCATACAGGTCATCAGTTTAGTTTTACGGAGGAGGTCTTGTGCTAAAATTAATGCTGTCACTCCGGCATGCATGGTGATCTGTAACATGTGTATCGCAATCAATGTCTTCATGAGTAGGTACCCTGCGCTTACATTTTTACGCAGGGGGAGGGCTCAAAAATTTGGGGGGGAAATATTATGTGCTTGGGTGTAACTTTATTTTTTGGCAATTAAAAAAAAGACGTTTTTTTCATCACATAGTGAACACAAAGTCCCCATGTGATGATTTTTAGGTGACAGGTTCTCTTTATTGAGGCACGTCTCCTCTGGGCTCCACTGGCTGTATTGCAATGCAAATGGCATTGCAATAAATTTCTTTTCGGCTGTGCTAGCGGAGAAAGTGACAGGGGTATCCCAAAAGTGACTTCACACACATCGTCTTCTGGGTCGCAGAAAGAAGGGAAGGTGAGTGAATGGACCTTCCCTCCATCCACCGCCACCCGTCACAGCACTCCCCGGGCTTGCAGATGGGCAAGCAGGGGCTGGGTTCATGGCGGGAGCGCCCGTGCGAGGAGCCCCAGTACATGGCGGGAGCACTCAGCACAACCTCCCGCCTGCTCCCACCTGACAGGCAGAGGTCCAGGGGCGGACTGACAACTCATGGGGCCCCCGGGCAATAGGGGATCATGGGGCCCCTGTGTCCTTGCCCAAGCTCAAAAAAGACTATGAAAAAGGTACCAGGGGCATCTCATGGGTCCCCCTACGGACCCCGGGCCCTCGGGCAGTGCCCGAGTTTCCAAATGGTCAGTCCACCCCTGCAGAGGTCTGTCTATCAGTTTTATACACAATCCTGATGGCCGCAGCCACCGGATTGCATATAAATCCCCTCGCTGTCAGGTCCGTATGATGTACAGACCTGGCGGCGAATGGGTTAAACATCATTCATTTTTACATTACTATGAGCGGCGCAATATCAAGTTTGCAAACAGTTAAAGTTTCTTTTAAGACTTATTTTATTAGTTGAATTTGCTACATTATTAGAAAAGGTTCTTAATGTCATCTCTAATTGCTACTCCAGAAGTACCTAGGAGACCAAAGGAGACTGCAGTATTAAAATTAATTGTTTGCTTTTGCTTGTGCCTGGTCATACATTAAAGTCACTCTGTTTTGGGATTAACAATACTTTAAGTAAAAATCGCTGATTAAATCTGCTTTGCATTTTTGCCTCTCTCTCCTTTAAACTACAAAACTACATTTGTTTGGGGAAAGCTATCATTTATTTTGCAACCTTATTTAGTTACAGTTGCAAGAAAAAGTATGTGAATCCCTTGGGATTACGTGGAGTTTTGCATGAATTGGGCATAAAATGTGCTCTGAACGGCATCTAAGTCACAACAATAGAAGAACACAGTCTGCTGAACATAATACTACACAAATATTAGATGTTGCCATTGTTTAATTGCACATAACATGTAAACATTCACAGTGCAGGGAGGAAAAAGTATGTGAAGCCCTAGCTTAATGACTTCTCCCAGAGATAATTGGAGCCAGGAGTGAGCCAACTTTGACTCCAATCAGTGTGATGATATTGGATGTGTTGCTGACAGCTGTCCTGCCCTTAAAAAACACACACCTGTCTTGGGTTTACTGGTTTCAAGAAGCACTGTCTGATGTGAACCATGCCTCGCAGAAAAGAGCTATCAGAAGACCTACGATCAAGAATTGTTGACTTGCATGAAGCTGGAAAGGGTTACAAAAGTATCTCCTTGAGCCTTGATGTTCATGTGTCCACGGTAAGACAGACTGTCTACAAATGGAGAAAGTTTAGCACTGTTGCTACTCTCCCTAGGCGTGGTCGTCCTGTAAAAATGACTGCAAGAGCCCAGCGCAGAATGCTGCATGAGGTAAAGAAGAATCCCAGAGTGTCAGCTAAAGACCTACAGAAATCTCTGGCACATGCTAACATTTTTGTTGACACATCTACAATAAGGAAAACATTAAACAAGAATGGAGTACATGGGAGGACACCACGGAGGAAGCCATTGCTGTCCAAAAAGAATATTGCAGCACGTTTGAAGTTTGCAAAAGAGCACCTGGATGTTCCACAGCACTACTGGCAAAATATACTGTGGACAGATGAAACCAAGATTGAGTTGTTTGGGAAGAACACACAACACTATGTGTGGAGAAAAAAAGGCACAGCACACCAACATCAAAACCTCATCCCCACTGTGAAACATGGCGGAGGGAGCATCATGGTTTGGGGCTGCTTTGCTGCCTCAGGGCTGGACGGATTGTTGTCATTGATGGGAAAATGAATTCCAGAGTTTATCAAGACATTTTGCAGGAAAACGTACGACCATCTGTCCGCCAACTGAAGCTCCGCAGAGGATGGGTGATGCAACAGGACAATGACCCAAAGCATACAAGTCATTCAACAAAACAATGGCTGCAACAGCACAGAATACGCCTTCTGGAGTGGCCCAGTCAGAGTCCTGACCTCAACCCGATTGAAATGCTGTGGCATGACCTTAAGAGAGCGATTCACACCAGACATCCCAAGAATATTGCTACACTGAAACAGTTTTGTGAAGAGGAGTGGTCCAAAATGACTCCAGATCGTTGTGCAGGTCTGATCTGCAACTACAGGAAACGTTTGGTTGAGGTTATTGCTGCCAAAGGAGGGTCAACCAGTTATTAAGTCCAAAGGTTCACATACTTTTTCCTCCCTGCACTGTGAATGTTTACATGTTATGTGCAATTAAACCATGGCAACATCTAATGTTTGTGTAGTATTATGTTCAGCAGACTATGTTCTTCTATTGTTGTGACTTAGATGACGTTCAGAGCACATTTTATGCCCAATTCATGCAAAACTCCACGTAATCCCAAGGGGTTCACATACTTTTTCTTGCAACTGTATATTTTTGATTACTGCCATTAATACTCCCTTCCCCCAGCCACTGTAGAATATGCTGTTCATATTCCTTGCTTATTATCAGTAGGGCTACATTTATTATAAAGCTCCAATAGGCTGATGCCTAGAGATGCAGTGTCAGGGTCTGGATCTGAACCTGCGATCTCCAATAGGCTGATGCCTGGAGATGCAGTGTCAGGGTCTGGATCTGAACCTGTGATCTCCAATAGGCTGATGCCTGGAGATGCAGTGTCAGGGTCTGGATCTGAACCTGCGATCTCCATAACGCCGATGCCTGGAGATGCAGTGTCAGGGTCTGGATCTGAACCTGCATCTCCAATAGGCCGATGCCTGATGCCTGAAGATGTAGTGTCAGGGTCTGGATCTGAACCTGCGATCTTCAGTAGGCCAATGCCTGGAGATGCAGTGTCAGGGTCTGGATCTGAACCTGCGATCTCCAGTAGGATGATGCCTGGAGATGCAGTGTCAGGGTCTGGATTTGAACCTGCGATCACCAATAGGCTGATGCCCAATGCCTGGAGATGCAGTGTCAGGGTCTGGATCTGAACCTGTGATCTTCAGTAGGCCAATGCCTGGAGATACCATGTCAGGGTATGGATCTGAAGCTGCGATCTCCAATAGGCCGATGCCTGGAGATGCAGCGCCAGGGTCTGGATCTGAACCTGCGATCTCCAATAGGCCGATGCCTGGAGATGCAGCACCAGGGTCTGGATCTGAACCTGCGATCTCCAATAGGCCGATGCCTGGAGATGCAGCGTCAGGGTATGGATCTGAACCTGCGATCTCCAATAGGCCGATGCCTGGAGATGCAGTGTCAGGGTCTGGATCTGAGCCTGCGACATCCAATAAGCCGATGCCTGGAGATGCAGTGTCAGGGTCTGGATCTGAACCTGTGACCTCCAATAGGCCGATGCCTGGAGATGCAGTGTCAGGGTCTGGATCTGAACCTGCGATCTCCAATAGGCCGATGCCTGGAGATGCAGTGTCAGGGTCTGGATCTGAACCTGCGATCTCCAATAGGCCAATGCCTGGAGATACAGTGTCAGGATCTAGATCTGAACCTGTAATCTCTGTGGCTGTAGATCTTCTCGCTGTGCCACCTGAATTGCTGGATAGCTCCCTGTCTGATCTCTTAGGACAATCTTGCCTTGTCTCTTGTTTCTTGTGAACCTTGAATTCTTTGCTCCTCCCATGAACTTCTTTTTGCGTTATGGAGCTGCGTTACTTTAACTAACGGTCATGCAATGCTGCACCCAAATTAAATTTATGTCCTTTTTTCCCCATGAATAGAGCTTTCTTTCAGTGGTATTTGATCGCCTGTGCGTTTTTTTTTTATTTTTTGCGCTATAAAAAAAAAAGACTGACAATTTTGAGAAAAAAAAAACAATATTTTTGACTTTTTGCTATTAAACATGTCCAGTAAAAGAATTGTAAAAATCAAATTTCATCATAAATTTAGGCCAAAATGTATTCTGCTATATGTCTTTGCTAAAAAAAAATCCTAATACGTGTAAATGAATTGGGTTACTTAAAAAATTATAGCGTTTATAAATGATGGTATATATACTGGGATTTGTTTTATATTTTTACTAGTAAGCGACTTATAGCGGGTATTCTGACACTGGGGGGGAACTGACTTGGTGTTACTGACATCCCCAGTGACACCAATACAGTGATCAGTGCTAATAAAAAGCACTGACACTGTACTAATGGCACTGGACAGGAAGGGGATAACATGAGGGGCGATCAAAGGGCTAACTGTGTGCTTTGTCCCGTTTAGAACTGCGTGCTGTGCTTGTGCTTCACTGTAAGAACACTGTTATGCAGAGCCATGCAAAGCAGTGTGCAGGAGCTGACAGGGGAGAGAACAGTTTTGTTTACAAACAGTTCTGCCCTCCCGTCGGAGATGCTCGGCAGCCACCGGGCACGGGCGAGTAATCACTGGCTGGGATCCGATGATTGACAGCCGCGGATGGCAGTCTTGCGCGCGCCCCCTACCCGGAAATGCAAAATCACGTATATACGTGATTTTGCGCACCCGTGCCGCCCTGTGGCAGTACATCTGCTATAGAGCGGAGGGTAAGCGATTAAGCCATGTCTCTGCACTTCCTGTTTGCTAGATTATTGTGCTTTCTCCAGCCAATATTCTGCTCCTTTGTGTACCTGCAGCCGTCTTTATCTCCACTACCACTCATTACCAACCTTTGGTTTTTTCCTTTACTAAAATTCTGCTTGATCCCAACCTGCAACCACTTTTTACCAACCTTTGCCTTGTTTTTTTACTACGATTTGCTTGATTCCAACCTGCTATATCTGCTACTGGTCCCTGGCTTGCTCACCTCTTGGAGGGACAATCCTGAGGACCACAACCTGGTACTAACACATAGAAAAGCCCATCTTTACCATCAGGAGCTCTGGTGAATACCAGTTAGTGCTTAGACTGCGCACCTCGGGTGAGCCCATGTCATCTGTAAAGGTGACCTGCTTGTTTTTTATCCTGCTGGTCAATGGGAGGCTCTCTAGTGATATAGCTACTGGCCTCCAAGCCCCAACCCCTGACCATCACATGCGATTTAAGGACAGAGGACTTAATACTGTTTATCACCTTGCAACTTGCTACTACGTTAAAATGTTACGGTCAGAGTGGTCACTGGGAGATAGGAGACTGAGGAAATGCTTGCTCCTGCCTGCAGCAGACTGATGACTTTATTTTACCAGGTTGTGCCTCTCAGCTTAGGCTTAAAAAAGGAGTGCGCTTCCACCCCTTAGAGGTCTAGCGCATGCTCCGAAAGGCATCGCTAAGCATGCTGGTCCCTGAGCGCCATCACACTGACACCGATGTCGCGCCTCAACGTGCGTTCCAGAGGCCATCTTTAGAATACTCCACATGCCGGTCGGCTTTTTCTTCCACAACCACGATTCCCTGAGCGAAGACGTGGCTGTCATAGCATGGGCACAGCCGTTCTCCCATCTTCATGAGCCTGCATTACATGAGCCTGTTTTACACATGATACATGTGAGTTGTTCTACATTTGTTACCCATTAAAAGTCGTCTATACTGCACTTAGAGGCGCTTCTTCTCTTCTTCATTAGACACAGTCACTTACCTGGAGCTCAAGGATGGATTTTAATAATCAACCACTTCCAGTTTTACCGCTACAGGGCCGCCGCTCTGAGTAAAATCATGCAAATATACGTGATTTCAAATTGCTAGGGAGGGGGTGTGCACATGTGCCACCCTACCTGCGCTGTCATTGGTTCCAGAAGATGTCAGTCTCTGGGTCCCGGCCAGTGACTGAGTCCCATGGTTGGGACTCGGGGATCGGTGGAGCAGCTAACAGGGAAGAGATCTGAGTGCAAACAGCACAGATCTCTCCCCTGTCAGCAGGAACATTCTACTTTTTATCTCTCTGCACAGCAGAGAGAGAAAAACCAGCACATCCCCTAATAAAACACAACATAGTACACATAAATCACCCTATCTAACCCACAGTCAGGGACGGACTGACCATTCGAGCACTCGGGCACTGCCCGAGGGCCCAGGGTCAGTAGGGGGCCCCATGAAATGCCCCTGGTACCTTTTATAGGCTTTTTTGAGTGTGCTTTGAGGGTGAGCAAGCAGAGAGGGGCCCCATGATCCCCTAGTGCCCGGGGGCCCCATGAGTTGTCAGTCCGCCCCTGCCCACAGTGTACCCATTGATCCAGATGTTAACCCCTTCCTGCCCAGTGTCATTACTACAGCGTCAGTGATTTTTATTAGCACTGATCACTGTGTTAGTGTCACTGGAGATGTCAGTGGCAGTTAGTCAATTCCCAACCACTGGCAGTTAGTGTCAGATTGCCTGCCGCAGTCCCGCTATAAGTCTCTGATCACCGCCATAACTAGTATAAAAAGATAAATGAAAATTCCAGTATATATACCGCCATTTGTAGCTGCTATAACTTTCACGCAAACCAATTAATGTACATTTATTGGGATTTTTTTTTACTAAAGACATGTAGAGTACATTTTGGCCTACATTTATGAAGAAATTTTATTTTTTACATTTTTTTAATGGATACATTTTAGCAAAAAGTAAAAATACATATTTTTTAAACTTTCAGTCTTTTTTCATTTATAGCACAAAAAATAAAAAACTTAACCTACATTTATGAAGAAATTTTATTTTTTTATTTTATTTATTGGATACGATTTAGCAAAAAGTACAAAATATGTATTTTTTAAACTTTCGGTCTTTTTTCATTTATAGCACAAAAAATAAAAAAAAAGTGATGCTCAAATACCATCAAAAGAAAGCGCTATTTGTGTGAAAAAAATGATATGAATTTAATTTGTGTACAGTGTTATATGACCGTGCAATTGGTTAAAGTAGCGCAGCACTGTATAGCAAAAAAAAAGGCTGGCCATGAAGGGGGGTAAATTGTCCAGAGGACAAGTGCTTAAACAACTGCATATATGAAAAAGGTTTCTGTATATTGCAATATCAGCAATTTCTTCACGCAGGCCTGTAAAATCACTGATAGGCCTACTTTAACCCCTTCAAGCTGGCCGCATGCAAATGTGCCTAGACATACACATGCACATTTGCGTTAATGTAACAAAAAACATATGTGCTGAGAGCGCGCGCCCTGCGCACTCCCAGCACACATGTGTGGTACTCATGGAAAGGTCCCAGTCCGCTCTTTCGATCGGGACCTTTCCCGATCATGTGACCGGCCGTGACGTCACGGCGGCCACATGACACTAAGCCCCGCCACGTCCCACCCACCTCCCGGCGCAGGAACTCCTCTTCACGCCAGGACAATCCAGCGTGAAGGGGTTAAGCAGCTTGGCTTTCAGCCTCTAAGGCAGTGGTTCTCAACCTGTGGGTTGCGACCCCTTTGGGGGTCGAACGACCCTTTCACTGGGGTCCCCTAAGACCATCAGAAAACAAATATTTCCGATGTGTAAAGAGCAGCTACTGTGTAGAAAGCAGCTGCTGTGTTGAAAGCAGCTACTCTGTTAAAATCAGCTACTGTGTTGAAAGCAGCAGTATTGGAGGTAAAACGACACTCATGAATTATAATTGCTGGGTAAATAATTTTATGGTTGGGGGTCACCACAACATGAGGAACTGTATTAAAGGGTCACGCCATTAGGAAGGTTGAGAACCACTGCTCTAAGGGCTCATGTACACGGGGCATTTGGAAAACTCTTCTGAACGATGGAAACTGACTGCTGGAAAACGTAGGTTAAAAAACGTCAGTTTAGCCACGTTTGCATACCATGTTTATGCGCATTTATGAGTGTTTGCGTTTAGAAGCATTTTTAAAAGATAACCTCAGGAGACCTTCCCAAATGCCCAAAATGCACTGAAAAAAATTATAAATAATTAACTATTTCAGACATTTTGAGAGAAATAGAGAGAGCAGAAGCAGAGAGAGCAGTATGTGTTGAGATGACCTGTCTTTTCTGGTTGTATTCACTATGGATCCCATCATGAGCATAATGCGGCGCGTTCTACCATTTTTCCTTTACGTGAAACCTGGAACTGACTGCGCTGGTGTACCGGGTCCATTTGAACACATGGAAAACGCTTTGCATGCATTTCTGATGATGAAAAAAGGCTCTGGACAGCATCTGGACATGGAACAGTTAAAAAAACTCTTCTAAACGCGAACGCATATAAACGCTGTTAACCGCATTTACAAGCATTTGGCGTTTGAAACGCTGGTAAAATCTACTCCTGAACGCAAGTTTGGTGCGTTAAAAAAATGACTGTAAACTCAACTGCCTGTAAACGACTGTAAACGCCTATGTTTACATGGACACATAGGAAAACTTTAGGGAGAGTTCAGGGGCTGCTGAAAAAAAAAACGCAGGAAAGCTCCTGAACATCAGTTTATCAGCTGCAGTGTACATGAGCCCTAAAGCTGTGTCTAATGTGAATGATTCATCTAACATGGCGAATAAACAACACTTTAATTTTGTCAAACAAATTTGACCAAAATGGTCCAAATTTAATGGAAATATTCAGTGAAGTGAAAACTCCAAACTTTTCCCATTTCTACTATTTATAGTACATTACATGACCAGTGCCAACCTGACCCAGATACCTAGAAATGCTTTTTTATTTTTTTCTGTGTCATTTCAGCACCACGTACAATTATAAATTTAAATTGCAAAAGGAAAAAAAAATCACGTAGACAGTCACCATTTTCCTGTAAAAGGGGACTCATCTTTTTGTCACTTGGGATTGCATTTAGTGTGGTTTCTGAAGTCCTTAAATGTTTTTACGTCTTTTATTTAATTTGTATCTAAATTGGGAGATGGTAGAGTTCCCTATAGACTTGCTGAGAATGGAGTGGAATTTAATAACCTTATAGGACAGTTGTTTGATTGCAGTTTGCAGATATTTTCATTTCTAAAGCAATCTTAAACATGACCTCAATTTGGATTTCATGCTTTGTAAAAAAAAAAAAAAAGCTTCACACCTTTAATATATGCTCTTCCTGTGAGGCCACATTGCTTTAGAAAAGGCTGCCAATGAATGAGTGTTTTACTGTTTCTTTCAAAAGCACTTTCAGTTCATTCTCATCTCTTAAAAGGAAATCTTTATGGGAAAAAAACAGGACTGCCATTGCTGACCTCTTGATTGTGCCCCTGACCTGCTCAACCTGAGGTGTCCACACCTTCTGGTCTCTCCTCCATGTGGCCAGGAATGCCCCAGATCTTTTACAATCATGCCAACTGGTATGAACGCAACCACTGTGTTTCCAAAGGAGCTTGACATAATCCGACATATCCTCGAGAAGCTGTAGAACCATATGCAGCAACGATCAAGGGTAAAGAGATACCCCTGGAAGGAAGTTTCAAATGGGACCATGCAGCTTAACCACTTGCCCTCCTGAGGATTTTCCCCCGTTCCTGAGCAGGCCATTTTTTGCTTTACGGTGCTGCGTTACTTTAGCTGACAATTGCGCGGTCATGCAACGCTACACCCAAATTAAATGTACGTCCTTTTTTCCCACGAATTGAGCTTTCTTTTGGTGGTATTTGATCGCCTGTGAGTTTTTTCAAATTTTTTGGGCTATAAAAAAAAGATCGACAATTTTGAGAAAAAAACAATATTTTTGACTTTTTGCTATTAAACAAGTCCAGTAAAAAAATTAAAAAATCAAATTTCATCATAAATTTAGGCCAAAATGTATTCTGCGACATGTCTTTACTAACAAAAATCCCAATACGTGTAAATTAATTGGTTTACGTGGCGGTGTGGGTAGGGCACGTGCATGGCTCTCGCACGTTCTCTACCTGGAAACACAAAATCACGTATATATACTGTATGTGATTTTGCACACCCCTGCCACCCTGTAGCAGTATATCTGCTATAGGGTGGTCGGGAAGATTTTAATCAAAATGGCTTTATTGAAAAAATAAAATTCTGTACAAAAGTGAGCTAAAACCATTAACCGCCACCATACTAAAATTAAAAAGACAACATTGTCTTGTCACCCAAGCAGCTGCTCACTCGGCCACATTACATAGTTAGTCTGGCTGAAAGAAGACAAAAGTCCATCCAAGACAAAATTAACCCCTAAACCATTAAAAAAAAAAGCTATAATCCTACACCCACAGTTGATCCAGAGGAAGGTAAAAAATAACCCATCAAAGCATGATCCAATTTGCTCCTGTAAGGAAAAAATTCCTTCCTGATCCCCTGAGAGGCAATCAGATGTTTCCTGGATCAACTTTACCTATAAATGTTAGTATCCAGTTATATTCTGTGTATCCAAGAATCCAGGACTTTTTTAAAGCAATCCATTGAGCTGGCCAGAACCAACTCTTAAGGGAGTCTATTCCACATGGAAGGTGGTAAGATGAATGATAAAGTTAGATGAAGCTACTAGAGGCCTCAGAGGATAATACGGTAATTAGTGGATATCCTCCAGAGTGGTTATATAAAGGTGTATCACTTATACCGTATCCTGGATATGTAAATTGCTGATGTATGGGTCACGCGGAGCACATCATGATTTATAGGCATATAAGGTATTGCAGTCACAGATGATGCCTACAGTAAGTGTATGGTCCTCCTTAGTATAGTTGAACAGAAAGCTTGTTGGAATAAACAGCAATTCTAATTCGGAATGGTATTGA
This sequence comes from Staurois parvus, assembly GCF_062004578.1. NCBI lineage: Eukaryota > Metazoa > Chordata > Amphibia > Anura > Ranidae > Staurois > Staurois parvus. The sequence goes on along the minus strand of NW_028318294.1, from coordinate 6,754,110 downwards.
AGTATTAATGGCGCACAATAGAGTACAACAGTAGAATCGCCTCGGTGACCATGTATTGCATACTAGGGCTGAAACACCACCAGTGTAAGCATTGCTAACTGCTCACCCAGCCTTCAGAAACATGTTTGTTCCTCATCCGTATTGGCAGTCCTTGGCAATGTTGCAGTAATACCGCCGCTCACCGCTAGCGGTATGGATGATCCACGGTGACATGCGAGGCTCAGGTGGTTTGTTAGTCCATAAATAGAATGGTGGTCGGGGTGAGATGGCCGCTATACGTGGTGACGTCACGTATGGAACGTATGTGAGAGCATGCAATCCTACATGTTTCGCCCAATGCGCTTGGACTTCTTCAGGGACAGAACCATATTCAACTCATGGACCTTCTACTGCATCATGCAGGACTGGTTCTGTCCAATTTAGGCTGGGCTGTCAGCTTTTCTATACTATCGTCCTAGATTATGAGAAATGGTGAAAAGTATACCTTGTGGCACCACTCCAAACTATGGATGGAAGCAAAAGGATCACCCCACCGGCAAATGAGAAGAGGGGAGCATGAGTCCGAACAATTCCAGTGTCAGCCAATACGAGTGAAGGGATGAACGCTGCTCAACCAACCCCAGGGGTCAAATTTTGAGGAATGGCCTCAGCCGCCATTCTGACCACACCCTCTGAAGCGTTTCGTGTGCGATTTGTATGCAATCAATAGTGTGAACCAGGGCTTACAGTTAGCTTGCATTCAGAAGCAGCACCCCGGTATGATTCATCTGCTACTCCTCCACACCTCATCTAAGCACAGAACGTCTTATTTACATTAAGGGCCATTTCACACCACATGCAGTCCAGTGTGTTCTTTTTCTGCATCACAAACACGCTGATAGTAGGTCACATGGTTTCCAGTGACGTCAGTTCCAGTGTGTTCCAGTTCCAGAACAAAAAGTAGAACATGTCGCAATTTTTCTGCACAGAAGTGTACTGGAAGGCAGTAAAGCGCATATAAAATGCACCAAAAATGCACTGGAATGCACCTAAACACACCAAAAACGCACAAGAATGCACATGTTCTTATTTAAGTTGAAGAAAAGGAGAGAGGAAAAAACTACACAGCATGCATCAAAAACGCATCAAAAAATGCACCCGAATGCATCCAAATGCATAAAAAATGCATCAAATTTGCATCAAAATGGCGCATACAGAAAAGCATCCGGAAGGCATCCAGACTGTATTTCTGTGAAATGACCCTCAAACTAATACCAGACTTTTTTGAATGGGGCAGTTTCCTAGCAAGCAACCTGCTATACTCACTGTAGGAGATGGGAAGTCATTCAAAAGATCACAGCTCAGACTGTATATGAGTGGGACTACTAGTGACAATTTGAGCACATGTTTTTGAGTGTTTTTCTGCTTAAATGCAATAATTAAATAAAAGTAAATAATAACTACAGCATAATAAAGAAATACAATAAATAAAAATCATGAATAATAATAATAATTAATATAAATAAAAATTAACCCCTAACACCTAACCCTAATTCTAATGCCCTAAGCCCAAAAAAAAAAATAATAATAATAAAGAAAAAAAAATAAAGAATAAGAATATGAATAAATAATAATAAATAAATATTAGTAATTAAATAAATAAATTAACCCCAACAATAAATAAATAATAATAATGCATATTATTATTATTGCTGTTGTTGTTGTTAGTAAATGAAATTAAAAATAATAATTGGATAAATAAACTAACCCCCCACTCTAACCTTTAACCCTAACCCGTAACCATTAACCCCTAACCCTATCCCCTAGCCCTAACCCCCTTACAAAAGTTATAAAAAAATAAAATAATAAATAAAAACAGCTGAAAAACATAGCAACAAATAATAAAACAGAAAATAAAAAAAATGCCAAAGCTCAAAAATGCTTTAAAAATGATGTAAAAAAACCCCAAGCAAAACGCTCAGGAACACGCATAAAAATGTGCGGCAAAACTATACTCAAAATGCAATGCTCAAGTGTGACTATGGTTTAAAATAATTCTCCCAGCAAATCTGCACCTAAATTTCCCTGAACTATGAATCGCAAACATTCAGGATTCTCCTTGAACCGAATAACCAAACTTATGGTTTTTCCGTAGCCAACCAAATAACAACTCATGTCATGGATTCCTATTAAGCATACAACTCCTGCTATCTTTGTGCGAAGGGTTGTGAATGAGCTGTGTGAACTGGCGTGTATCTGCTCGCGTACATCATATACTGTAGGTAGCCTCCTCTATTTGAATGCTATTCTGTTCATTGTAATATTGTACAAATATATCTCAGGATCCTTAACAGGAAGGGCAAAATCCCAAACATTCATTAGAGCACAGAGGGTACAGAGCGGAGCACTGGTGCATCATATACTATTTTTCTTCTGTCTCTGAACCTCAGTGCAGTCTCACACTCTCTGCAGGGATCCTGCAACCTCCTGACCGATCTGTAGCTGAAAATCATTTCTTCTCTATTCAATACTAGGTGACATAAATGACGATACAAGGAGAGCAGAGGAGAGGAGAGGATCGTCTGTTCTCTGCACATTTGTTAAAGGAGAACTCTAGGGAAAAAGAGGAAGAATTACGTTTTGTTCTCAATTTTAGGGATGCATTTTTGGAAGTTTGCTAGAATTTGGAATGTTTCATCTCATTTTTAATTTATTCTATCATTTATGTATTTTACAAATAAAAATGTAATAAAGGTCATCTTCATGACAAATAGTTTGGGGTTTTCTAATCAGCCCAGGAATATACATGGGTATAAACTCAGGTATGGCCATTAAAAAGTCTGCTATCACATTACTTAGCAGACTACTAATAAATAGAGAACAGCTAATGAGGCTTATCATAGGAGCTGCTGTACCTGGACTTGGACCTGGACCTGGGGGAAACAGACATGGCCCGTGGCTGGCTGGCAGAAACAGACCAAGAGAGACAACCCATATGGAAGAAAAATACATTTGAAATATATTTTAAAAATATTCTTCCCACATATATTGACATATATTTGAAATGCTACAATTTTGGCCATATTCAATATATTTAAAAAAAAAAAAATATATATATATATATATATATATATATATATATATATACTTCATGTTGAAATGCATTTTTATTACAACATATATAAAAAATATTTTTAAAAATACAATTTAAATATACTGTATGTCTTTAAAAATACAAATCTAAATTTTTGGAATGTATTTATTAATTTATTTATTTCAGGTACTTGTATAGTGCCGTCAATTTACATATATATTGTACATTCACATCAGTCCCTAACCCTCAAGGGGTGTACAATCTAAGGTCCCTAACTCACATTCATATACAAGGGACAATTTAGACAGGATCCAATTAACCTACCAGCATGTCTTTGGAGTGTGGGAGGAAACTGGATTACCCAGAGGAAACCCACACAGGCGCAGGGAGAACATGCAAACTCCAGGCAGGAGGTGCCGTGGCTGGGATTCGAACCAACGACCCTAGAACTGCCAGGTGGAAGTGCTAACCATTTAGCCACATTTACAAATACATGAAAAATTATATGTTAAAATGATGCTATATATATGTTAAAAAAAATCTGAACAATATATTTTTTAAAAAATATATTTTTAAAATATTTTTCATATATTTTGTAATATATAAAAAATGCATTTCAACATGCAGTATATATATATATATATATATATATATATATATATATATATATATATATATTAAAATATATTGAATTGTAGTATTTCAAATATATGTCAGTATATTTGGGAAGAATATTTTTAAAATATATTTCAAATATATTTTTCTTCCATGTGGGAAGTTGGGCCATGCTATGAAGAGGATCCTTCCACCAGGACACCCCCTTTGTGAGCTCTATGGTGGGACCCATGGAAGACAAGTGGACTCCTGCCAATATGGACTTTATTCAATGCAAAGAACAAGTGGCAGCCTGGAGCATGTAGAGAGAGAGAAGACAGGAGATATACAGATTGTTCTATGGAAAACATGTCTTTGCTGTACTCCAGCATCCTTCTTAGTAAAAGTTTCTTTAATTATTACTTGGTCTTTTCTGAAGTTCCAGGTGCATGCAGGGAGTATGTGAACAACAGCTTGTACAAAAAGGGGATGAAAAGGGACACCTCACAAGGGTTAAACAACCAAGAGAAGTTTACAGAGTGTTTAGTGGTACCTGGTAGGGGTGATGGTGGTCCCAGTAATTGGGAGGTTGATGAGCTTAAGCCTCTCCCTAGAGCCTGGTGCCCCATTTAGTCAAGGGGAGCCTAGGGCCCCTTGAGATTAATTTAAGCTCAGTAGCAAAAAGTTTTTCACGACAGAGACAAGTAGGAACTTCTTCCAGCATTGCAAGTAAATATATTCTAGATTTTTTTTAACGTATAAAAAAGTAATTTTAACATATTTTTACATATATTTGTAAATGCATTCCAAAAATATAGAGTTGTATTTTTAAAGACATACAGTATATTTGAAATATATTTTTTAAAATATTTTTCATATATTTTGTAATAAAAATTGTATTTCAACATGCAGTATATATATATTTGTTGAAATATATTTTGAATTATATTGACCATGGCTAAATTTGTAGTAATTCAAATATATGTCAATATATTTGGGAAGAATATTTTTAAAATATATTTCAAATTTATTTTTCTCTCTTATGGGCACAAGTGCACAGGGTACAGATCCATGAATGTAGCACGGCTAACGTATTTCAGTCTAAAGCGACCTAAATCATAGAGACAGACACAGAGCAAGTGGGCAGATAATTTACTTTGGGAGTCAGATGTAAAAAGATGGTGGGCTTTTCAACTGGAATGACCCATTTGATATTCCTCATTAAACTGACAACAATCCAATGAAACCTAGGAGGCTAAATAGTCATTCAAACAGGTTTTATGCTGACAAAGGTTTATATGGATTCACACAGCCACGTGGTGAACTCAAGCTTTGTCAGCGATGATTCACATAGTACACATTATCGATCTCAATGGAATGTAAAAAATTAAACAACGCTGACCTCAAAGAGGCTTTATGAAGCAAGTGACAGATAAATATTGTATACATTTTTGAAGTGCCTTTTCACTGCTTTTAGCAATGGGCTAATGGATAAGGACAGCAAGGCAATAATGACACAGAAAAGGCATCTTTTGTTTTTGAGGATTTAACCCCTTCACTTCAAATGTTTCATAGTTACATAGTTAGTCTGGCTGAAAAAAGACAAAAGTCCATCCAGTTCAACCATAGGAAAAAAAAAGTTATAATCCTATACCCACAGTTGATCCAGAGGAAGGCAAAAAAAACCCCAGCAAAGCATGATCCAATTTGCTCCTGCTGGGAAAATAAAATCCTTCCTGATCTCTCGAGAGGCAATCGGATATTCCCTGGATCAGCTTTACCTATAAATGCTATAAATGCTAAAGTTCCTCTAATCTTTCCTTATAGCTGATCTCCTCCATGCCTCTTATCAGTTTGGTTGCCCTTCTCTGTACTTTCTCCAGTTCCCCAATGTTCTTTTTGTGAATTGGTGCCCAAAACTGAACTGCATATTCCAGATGAGGTGTTACTAATGATTTGTACCGGGGTGATATGATATCTCTTTCTCTCTCTGGAGTCTATACCTATTTTAATACAAGAGAGGATTTTGCTCACTTTAGAAACTGCAGCTTGGCATTGCATGCCATTATTAAGCTTGTGATCTACCAGAACTCCCAGATCCTTCTCCACCATTGATTCCCCCAGTTGTTTTACTGCGATGAGGAGCAAGAGGTGCAGCGTCGAATGGGAACAGTGGTGGGAACATGTTAGATACAGGGGCGGACTGACCATTTGGAAACTCGGGCACTGCCCGAGGGCCTGGGGTCAGTAGGGGGCCCCATGAGATGCCCCTTTTTTCATAGGATTTTTTGAGTTTTGGCAAGGACACAGGGGCCCCATGATCCCCTATTGCCTGCCATGATCCCCTATTGCCCAGGGGCCCCATGAGTTGTCAGTCCGTCCCTGGTTAGATACTATGTGCAAATATGGTTTTTAAGTCTAAGGACAAGGAGGCAAGGAGGAGGGCATAACCACATTTCACTGTAAATGTATGCTTCTATTTTAAATGAAACCCGTATGTAGGGACATGAAGGTGAAGCCTCTTCATGTGTTTAGAAAGGTTGTGAGCATGCAAAAAAGCAATATGATGCAACTTAAAATGGAACACGGGTTTAGTAATTGAGTAAGGAATGCTGGCTGCAATTATAATAAAAGCTCTATGCCAAGTTCTGGGATAAATAGTCCTGGAGTCACAAGAGTAGGGAATGGATAAACTCATAAACTCAGGTATGGCCATTAACAATTCTGCTATACATTACTTAGCAGGCTACTAATAAACAGAGAATAGCTAATGAGGCTTATCATTAGCTGCTGTACCTGGACTTGGACCTGGATCTGGGGAGAAACAGACACGGCACGTGAACTGACCAAGAGAGACAATTTGGCCATGCTATGAAGAGGATCCTTCCACCAAGATCCCCCTTTATGAGCTCCAAGGTGGGATCCACAGAAGACAAGTGGACTCCTGCTAATATGGACTTTATTCAATGCAAGGAACAAGTGGCAGCCTGGGACATGTAGACCGAGAGATGACAGGAGATATACGGACTGTTCTATGAAAAACATGTCTTTGCTATACTCCAGCATCCTTCTTAGTAAAAGTTCCTTTAATTGTTACTTGGCCTTTTCTGAAGTTCCAGGTGCATGCAGGGAGTATCTGAACAACAGCTTGTACAAAAAGGGGAAGAAAAGGAGATTTTGTACATAGTGTACTGCTACAATGATTACAAGAAAGAAAGATTTTATTTTTCAAGTAGCTATAATAACTCCTAGCTACTGTACCTAGAAAAGATGTCAATGTAGGCAGGGTGATAAACCCCCAACGCTGTGGCAAAATAAGGTAGGGCTAATTTGCATGAAGGGTATTTAAGCCTGTAGGCAGGTGCAGTTAGCTACTTTGCCAATAGGTGGCTGTGTACCGGAATAGTGTCTGGTTACAGCAGACAGTGTCATCGGGTGCTAGGCTCCTTTTAGGTGGAGTCCTCCTGCAGTAATGTCACCCTTATATAAGTAGGGTTGCCACCCCATCCCTTTAAAACCAAAAACATTAATTATACAGGTTCTGGGGGCCAATTTAATGCAAATAAGGTACTAGGTGAGTTTAATTACCACCTTAATCAGCCACAGAACCTGTGTAATTAATATGTATTCAGTTTTAAAGGAATGAGGTGGCAACCCTATATATAAGTCTATATATATAACCCTATATATATGTGTGTAAAGCGCTAGGCTAAGTAAGTCAGCTAGGAAGCAGCACACACACACACTTGGGGCATGGGAGCTAAACACCCCACACCTGTGTGAATGCAACCAGCCCATGTTGGCCCTGAACAGGGCAGGATCACTTATAGAGGTGGAGACTAGGGGAGTTTGCAAACGGCCTATAAAGCCAGGTCGGAGATCCCTGTGTGAGGTTGCTTCCCTGGGAGAGATGTACCTAGCAAGGAGGTGACTACAGAGAGTACAGTCCTTTGAGTACTAATGGAAAAGCTGTAAGGGAGATAGCTGATGAGGTGCTGCACATGCTTTCACTTGTGACTACTGCAGGCCATCCACTAAATGTAATTGACTGTGTAATATCAAGTGACTCCAGAATGTCCTCGTGATGTGACTGTTATGCCTTTTCCTGAACACCACCAGTAAAAGTGCTGCAAAACTACTTCTTGTGTAGACATTCCATCTTTTGTGGATACAAAGGTATATAGCCAGGAATGTCATGTGGAGACCTATAGCAAGGAGAGAGTACAGTCCTGTGAGTACTAATGACCCTGGGCAGAGGAAACGCTTTAAGGGAGATAGCTGATGAGGTGTAGCATATGCTTTCACTTGTGACTACTGCAAGGCATCCACTAAATGTAATTGACTGTGTAATGTCAAGTGACTCCAGACTGTCCTTGTGATGTGACCATTATGCCTTTTCCTGAACACCACCAGTAAAAGTGCAGCAAAACTACTTCTTGTGTCGACATTCCATCTTTTGTGGATACAAAGGTCTATAGCCAGGAATGTCATGTGGAGGCCTATGGCAAGGAGCAGGGCACAAGAAAGCAGAGGGTCCGGCCTCAGCAATAGGGACAGTGTTCTAGCATGGCGGGAGCCAGGGAGGAACTTGTGCTTTTGCCACCAAAGCCAACCAACCATGAAGCCCTTCTTACAAACCCAAATCAAAAACTCCAAAATCACACAGCAAGAATTACCGTACATATGGTGGTGTGATGTTTCATATTGCTGCCACATCATCTGCTCTACTAAGGATCAATTTGTCGTATACCCAAAACTGATGATTTTGCGTTGGTCCATGTACTAGCGGGTTCTCTGTAGAGGCACTGCAATGTGTGCCTTCCCCTGTGCTGTGAAACAGTAATCCACGGTGTGCACACAAACACAGGAGCTCTTTCAGTCTGAAGGTGAAGAATTAAAATCTGCTCACTTCTCTGATTTAGCATTGCATATGCACATAAGTGTAGCAGGGAACGTATCCGTAAGCTGGACATCATGCACAGACCCATGAAGGAGAAGGGAATGGCGGCCCCAGCCTGGACTCCAGCCAGGCCACTTCTCCAATGTGTTTGGCTCTGATCCTCGAAACTTAGTCATGGGGATGGGCATAATCCCATTGGGGATGCTGCATTGGGGACGTGGCCTGGCTAGAACCCAGGCTGAGGCCCTTCTCCTACATGGCCTTTGCACAATGTGCGGCGTATGGATACTTTGCCTGCTACATTACGTTTGGAGCTGAGACAAGCTCCGTTCCCGGCAGGCACTCATAGTGGATAGCTTATAAACAAGCACTTCTAGCCTGAGCGGCACCTACTGTTTGCATATGCACATGGGACATTTTGCATATGCATTCCCGGATTAGAAATAAGGGGAAAGTGTTGCAGCGTCCACTGTAACCCATTTACCTATGCATATACCAAAGCTGTAGGATCCCCATGGAAGCTGAAAATCACTGTAGTCGGCACCACTACTTCATTGACCTCCACTAGCTTCAGGATCTTGTGTTGAGCGGCTACCCTGCAGCAATGAAAACACAGGAGGTCGCCAACTCAGCACATGTGCCACTCAGAGAATGATTTGCAAAAATTCTCTGATTGGACGAGGTGGAGAGTGTAATGTCACTGCCCTACCTCTCCACCTCACCCAATCAGAGAATGTTTTGCATGCATTGCCCTGTCCCAATGATGCTGTATCCCAGGCTATGTCACAAGCAGGGGCATATTTACCACAAGGCAAACAAGGCACTCGCCTAGGGCAGCAGTTTTCAGAGGGGGCAGCACCTTCCCCCAGAAGAAGGGATGAAAGAAGGGACATGCGTGCTATGGGAACCAAGTGGGATCCGAGAGAGGCTGCAAGCTGCTTGATGGTGTATGTAAAGCCTGACTCTCGTTCCTGGGAATGTCCGAAGCTGTGAAGGTGAGTGTTTTTTCTCTATCGCTGGGTGGGGGTAGTGGAAATCTCTCCCGGATGAGGGGTAGGGGTGTTGGTCAATGTCAGCAATGTCAGGCTCTCTCCTTGGAAGGTGGAGTGGTGTTGGTTGGTGTCCATGGGAGCAGACAATTTTTGTGTTGCCTAGGGCAGCACAAAACCTAAATACATTACTGGTCACAAGACCATAGCATCACTCTTATATGGATTATTGAGCATGCTCTGTAACTCAAAAAAGGCTATTATCAAAGGGAACCCAAGGTTGGCGTGATCTGGGTGGGACTGCCCATGATCTGAGCAGGCCAACCTGAAATTAGTGCATATGTGTGGACCATGGGCAAAGGGGTGACAATGTCCCAAGGATTTGCTTAAAGATGTTGGCAAGTATGTAATACTCAGTTCAGAACTAATGTTTTGCCTGCCAGAGCAACCTGGTTTTCACTCTTGCTGTAAAGTGTGTGCATTTTCGCAGTGGGATAGTTCACTGTGTACTTACAGTTCATTACTTTGGGTTTGTAAAAGAAGAAGCAAACTGCTACAATTTACACTTTTACTTGTATTATTACAGAGTTGGCAGAAAGTCTCTTTTAAGATTGTCTGCTGGAGCTCGAGCATTTCTAACAGAGCTGTGTAAATCTCAGGTCTGGATTGACAGGCATGCAAGTTCAGGCAGGTAAAACAGCTCCAATATACTGTAAGTATTTCAATTGTTTTTTTAGCCGCTTGCTGGGGTTCAGCTAAAATGATCTCTTTAGCATGCATAAAGAAAAAAACATAAAACCGACTTAGACTTTTAAAAGCCAATTCTAAAAGGATTACAGTAAAAAAAAAAATCCCTCCACCCCCTTTAAACTGAGACAAGCATGACATTGCACATATTACTTTGTTGCTGAATTCTTCCAAGAAAGAGGCTGCAAACTCCAGCAGGAAATGCAAAAGAGGACAATATCAGAATGTCATTTCTGAGCGTTGCCATGTGAATTTGTGAATAAAGGAAGGCGAGTGTTCCTGGCGGGGTCACCTGGGGAGGATTCAGGTCCCCAACACAGACTCCGGGCTTCTTTTAACCACAGGAGACTCTTTAGATTTGCTCAGGCATAAGAAGAATATTTTAAACTATTCTGTCCAATTATTTCAGCTCAGTGGACGGCACAAATAGCTTATGGCATAAACGAGATTTCCTCTCAATCTTTTATTTATGGAAGGCTCCTATTTCTCAGCTCTGATATAGACTTCAACATTCCGGAGACCACACCATCTCACAGGACCCTTCAGTTATTTGGACTCATACATCCTGGTGAAAGAAAATTAACCTCTTGCCCACTGCTGAATGCTCTCTAAGGAAATACAAAAGAAAAAGAACTTCATGAACAAGCTTTTCTTTGAAGACAATATTGGCAGCTTTCAGTTCCACTGTTCTACCTACCGGACCACCCTGATTATGCAAAACTTACCTGCTCACCTTCCACAAATTCCTATTGGACAATGAAGAAGCCTACCATAGCGATGGACCAATGGAAATTAGTGGAGGAAAATACACTGCTCAAAAAAGTTAAAGGAAAACTTTGAAGACACATCAGTTCTCAATAGGGAAAAATATAATTCTAGATATCTAAACTGATATGGACTGAGTAATGTGTTAGGAAAGTAAGGATGCCCCATCGTTTGATAGACATGAAAATTATAAAGTTACAGAGTACTAAATTCAAAGACACGCCGAAAATCAAAGTGAAAATATGGTGCAGCAGGCTAGTCCATTTTGCTGAAATTTCATTGCAGCAAATCAAAATGGTACTCTTATAGTTTGTATGGCCCCCACGTGCTTGTATGCATGCCTGATAGCGTCTGGGCATGCTCCTAATGAGACGACAAGATGGTGTCCTGGAGTATTTCCTCCCAGATCTGGAACAGGGCATCACTGAGCTCCTGGACAGTCTGAGGTGCAACCTGGCGGGGACAGATGGACCGAAACATGATATCCCAGAGGTGTTCTATTAGATTTCGGTCAGGCGAGCGTGGGGGTCATTCAAAGGTATCAATTCCTTCATCCTCCTGGTACTGCCTGCATACTCTCGCCATATGAGGCCGGGCATTGTCGTGCACCAGAAGGAACCCAGGACCCACTGCAGCAGCGCAGGATCTGACAATGGGTCCAAGGATTTCATCCCGATACATAATGGCAGTCAGGGTGCCATTGTCTAGCCTGTAGAGGTCTGAGTGTCCCTCCATAGATATACCTCCCCAGGTCATCACTGACCCACCACCAAAACGGTCATGCTGAACAATGTTACAGGCAGCAAAACATTCTCCACGGCTTCTCCAGACCTTTTCACGTCTGTCACGTGCTCGGCGTGAACCTGCTCTCATCTGTGCAAAGCACAGGGCGCCAGTGGTGGACCTGCCAATTCTGATGTTCAATGGCAAATGCCAATCCAGCTCTATGGTGCCAGGCAGTGAGCACAGGGTCCACTAGAGGATGATGGGCCCTTAGGCCACCCTCATGAAGTCTGTTTCTGATTGTTTGGTCAGAGACATTCACACCAGTGGCCTGCTGGAGGTCATTTTGTAGGGCTCTGACAGTGCTCATCTTGTTCCTCCTTGCACAAAGGAGCAGATACCGGTCCTGCTGATGGGATAAGGACCTTCTACAGCCCTGTCCAGCTCTCCTAGAGCAACTGCCTGTCTCCTGGAATCTCCTCCATACTCTTGAGACTGTGTTGGGAGACACAGCAACCCTTCTGGCAATGGCACGTATTGATGTGCCATCCTGGAGGAGTTGGACTGCCTGTGCAACCTTTGTAGGATCCAGGTATCACCTCATGATACCAGTAGTGACACTGACGGTAGCCAAATGCAAAACTAGTGAAAAACAGTTAGAAAAGATGAGTAGGGAAAAAAATGTCAGTGGCCTCCACCTGTAAAACCATTCCTGTTTTGGGGGTCGTCTCATTGTTGACCATCTAGTGCACCTATTGTTAATTTCTTTAACACCAAAGCAGCTGAAACTGATTAACAACCCCCCCCCCCCCCACGCTACCTAACTGACCAGATCAATATCCCAGGAGTTTAATTGACTTGATGCTATACTCTGATTAAAAAGCATTCCTTTTTTTTTTGAGCAGTGTACAATATACGTAAAGCACTGCATAAATTGTCGGCACTACATAAATACCTGTAATAAATAAATATATATTCTACTGTATATATACTGTATAAAGTTTAGGAGGGTGGAAAGCACCATCAGGTAAAATAATTATCTATTCACAAAGAGCACCAAAATAATCAATATTTGCCTGCCCCAAACAGGAGGTATAAATGTTCAGGTCCTAAATAGCTTCCATGTATACAACAAAATAGATATTAAAGAGGTGAAACCACTTATTAACCCTTACATAGCAAACTAATGCTTATAAAATGGGAATTCTTAGTTTGCATATGTAGCTCTATTCCCATAGAAGCCGCAGAAATACTGTCCATGTCCTCCCCAGTTACTTTGCCCTGCAGCCAGACACAAAGGCTCATTCACACGTTTCTCATATAACTAGTCTAGGGGTGTTGTTTTTGTTGTTTTTATTTTTGGAGGACTTGGAGAGGGATGAGGGATAAGCTATGTTGGAGTCCTTGTTTGAATCACACAGTAGATTTCAGCTTTAAGGCAGTAGTAAGTTGCAGTGGTAGCAGCAATAACTTATATAGGGCTAAAAAATGTGGAATTTTAAAGGTGCAAAAGTACAACAGAGAAAATGTATTAGATTTTTACAAGTTTTATTAGTCACTATAAAATATAAATTGATACAATACAGTTGAAACAATTATGAAAACTTGGCTGTGTTACTGCGGTTAGGAGAAGTAAAATTTCCCTACATGTTTCGCCCCACAACAAGGACTTCCTCAGGGGGAGAAGTATTTCAACTGCAGTGCAGTCTACAATATATGAAAAAAAATGTACATCAAAATAAAATTACAACTTGGGTTTGTCATTTTAGTACAATTGTTATACTGTTCAAACTTGCAAAGAATTCCTCAGCTCACCCTAAGTAGCAGTAACTTCTTTAGAGCCCCAGAGCAGTGTCCCGTTAAAAGTAGGCCAGGTGGGTAAAGCTTTTTGGAACACTAGTCGATGTTCCCTTTGCTAGACCCGCAACTGACTTCTTAGCACCCGAAGGGGTTAAACAGTACACAGTCTCTAAGATCCTTTAGGGATGTCTGTATTCACAAGGCCCAAGAGCAGCTGAATAGCTTCCTCCATGATACCAGACCAGATCTTCAACAGACAGCTCTTCAGTCAGCATAGTAAAACCCAGGTCTCAGCATTCAGGGCCTAAGGCTGCATTGCAGTAGATGCCTGGGAGGGCAACGTGCCTTCTCCCAGGCTGGATCAGTCCTGGACAGGAAAGAACCCAGACCTCTGTGTGCTCACTGAATATATACAGTTACCCAGCATGCCATCAGAGAAAGTCTCTCTGGGATAGGCTGAGGCTGTCTAATTAGTCATGCTTCCATCTACATAACTCCACTCCTATCATCCAAAAGCTTCTATAGTTTCCTAGATACAGAGGAAGCTAGGCAGAATGGCAATAACTGAGCACATAGAGCAGACCTAACTAAATGATCATGGTTCAACAAGTACAGTGAGGTAACTTTGCATTTTTTTAAAAATATATACAACCACTCTGACTGCAGAGTGACAACTAAATTTACTTATCAAAAACACAACCAGTCTATCTATCTAACCCTAGCACCTACCTAGGAGGGTGCTACACATAAATTGCAATACATGTTCAAATTGGTCAACTGAGTCAAAGTGATCCCTCTCTGGCCAGTCCTTGCTCTTTTTTTTATTGCTCCAGATCTGTCCCTACCTCTCCCAGTTTGAATGGTGGTGCATAGGAGAACACAAAAAAGTTGAAATCAGTTCAAATGTAGGTACGTACTCTAGTAGCATTTACAAATAAATACATTTAATGATGCCTTAATAAATGCAGAACTATGTTGTCTTTTAAATCTTCCTGGAGTTCAGTTTTAATGAATCAGGTCCTTTGTATTTATACATGAACCTAAGTCTCCAGGTCCAAGAACTGGTCAGTTAATTCAGTCAATCAAATATCACATAATCCCAGCAGACATTCTCTCGCTGTCATTTCAATAATGCAGCAACCATTTATTTTATTATTTGTTAATGAAAACATTATTCTGTTTAAAAAAAGTCATATTTTATAATAACCTTTGAATCCGTAAATTAAATTTTGATGACAGGAATAGATAAAAAATGCTAAAGCAGACTTTCAAGTAGAAGTAATATTCAACTTTTCCCAGTAATAAAAAGCCCTGCACTAACACAATAAGCATTCTGATGCAGTGCACTGTGTTTGACTTAATATAATAACATTAACTCTAACCTGGGCTTTTATTATTAGATTTTATCTCATCAGGTATGAGGCAGATGCCATGTGGCAATCCCATCTGTGTATATTAATCTGATGTTACCAATACATTTTTCTGTAGGGTCATATTACAACAAATCCACTTATATGCATAAGCAGGAGCAAATGAACCAACTGTGCACACAAGTGGCAACCACCCCAACCTATAGCCAGCCTTTCCAGCAAGGTGCGTATGGAAGGGCAACATATTTCACAAACCAGGGGTGGACTGACAACTCATGGGGCCCCTGGGCAATAGGGGATCATCGGGCCCCTGTGTCCTTGCCCAAACTCAAAAAAGCTTATGAAAAAGGTACCAGGGGCATCTCATAGGGCCCCCTACTGACCCCAGGCCCTCGGGCAGTCCCCGAGTTTCCAAATGGTCAGTCCGCCCCTGTCACAAACAAACAAAAGATTTCCAAGCACACTTACCAGCCAGCCTGCAAAAAACAACTAAATTGACCCTGTCTAGCTATAATTAAAGGAGAGGGTTTTGTTTGCACACATTTGCAAATATATGCTTGAGCAGCAGCGCCCACATCAAGGCTCCTCTGTATACTGCAGTCCTAACTCTATATATTTCAGAGTTACCTTAGTAGGAGCACATAAACCAATGGATAGATTAAGGGCAGGAGTACCTGGAGGGAGCCCACCCCTCCTTGAAGGCAGAGAGGATGCATGTAACGTCCAGCAAGAGCACATTGGCAGTTGAAGGCATCCACTGCATCCCTGAGCCAATTTCAAGTGTGGTAAGTGTGCCGCTTATGCATATTTTTGCAAATGTGTGCAAACAAAATCCTCTGTTTTAAAGATTGTGTTAGACAGGGTCAGTGTGGTTGTTTTGCAAGCTGGCTGGTAAGTGGGCTAGGAAAGCTTTTGTTTGTTTGTGACATATTGTCTTCTGCATTCTGCATGTAGGCAAATGCAGTCTGTACTCCCCACTGTAGGTGGCGCTTTACCCAAAGCAGCAATGCAGCAGGGGAAGGAATTCCTGGGGAAATTAGTTCTTCTGTGATTTCCTGTGGTCACCTGGGGGCATCTGTCTGATTGGACACTGGTCCCTTGTGACCCCTGGGGCCACCTTGGGTGAGGGCAGAGGTTATTTAAGTCCCTGCCCTCCTGAATAGATGAGAGATATGTTCCCTGCCTGTTAGGGACAGTAAGGAAAGGTTTTGGAGTAAGGAAAGTGCAGGGACTACGCCTCTATCTCTGGGAAGCTTCCCATTTGGGTCAGACTGGCCAAGCCTCAATTCCACTCCTTGCAGATGCTGTCAGCATTGCTCTGAACCTCTGGTGTGCTGCTGTGAGATATTCATGGGTTTTCAGATGGCTATACACACTCGCCGGACCTGTTGTACCTTGTTGAATCATTTCAATATACTGTATATTCAGTTCACTGCAATCTGCCTTTGTGTGTTCTCTTCCTCCGCCACCCCACGTTGCAAGCTACTCACATGCAGTTCACTATTGGTCTGTCAGGATATCCTTCACATTGATGTATAAATAGTGAGATGTGGGAGATGGAAGGAAGAATGCCAGATCCCAACCTACTGAGTTGAAGACACACTTTCTGATTTTGAGCACCTCATATTTAAGGGTTCTTGTTGATCTTATGATGGTATCTAGAGGTACATGCAGTAGTAATGTCAAGGTACCTGCTATATAGCCATGCTTGAAAAGTAGGTTTAAAGCTAATCTTCTTTAAAATAGCTAAATATATGGTTCAATTGCCCATACAGGGGTTGTATTTTTTGCCAAGGATTGGTATTTCTGTCAATTAATTCTTGAAATTTAGACAGCCTGCCAAGAAACACAGATAGGTAGGTGACCTAACAGATAGCCACTGTTTTATTCAGTTATAGAGTCACTTAATGACTAAATATATATCAGCCTCCTATAATTTGTGAAACCGCAGCACTGGTATAGAACAGGGTACCAGTGTAAGCCAATTGGGTTCTACTCCACGGCAAAGTGCTTTCTGTCAAACACTGGGATGGTCCTAAAGAAATGAAAGAGAAAATTTAGGGACACATTAATGTGCTCTGTCTGTGGATTGGTGGCCCTTGAAACAAGCGTAGCAAAGAACCCAAAGCATGTAGGTGTCCACCAGAAAAAAAATAAATAAAAGGCGAGGGGGGAGAGCCCTTTTGGTGTAGTAGTTCAACAATGCTGATGTGTTGTACAAAAAAGTTCTGGAAAAATAAAATATTGTTACTTACATTTGACAAGATGTGGTGGCAAATACAACCTTCAGGGTTCACATGTTTAGAATACCTCTTGGTTCACAGTAAATTGGTCGAAGTAGATGCCTCTAAATACCCAAACCTAGGCCCTCGCAGGGGACATCCAGATAGTGTGATGAACTTTTAAGTGAAGAAACCAAAAACCTGATAAGTGCTGATGATTGAAATTATGTTCAATACAGTAATGAACAGTTACATTTATTTGATACACCAAAAAAGATGCCTTTTATGGCTAAATTTGGCACTTCCTCAGTTATATGGTGTTACACAATGGTTCCATGCTTTCAGGTTTCTCAACTGTCATTGGTGTGTGTCTATATCTCAGTTGTCACAGGTGCCTCTGCCACATCAGCACCTGATGGGTTTTTAGTTGCATCTGGAACTCTTATTGTGTTTCTCTGCCTTACCTGTTATGGGCACCTCTGCCACATCAGCACTTGGTTTTTGGTTGCATCTGGAACTCTTATTGTGTTTCTTTGCCTTACCTGTATGGGCACCTCTGCCACATCAGCACCTGATGGGTTTTTGGTTGCATCTGGAACTCTTATTGTGTTTCTTTGCCTTACCTGTTATGGGCACCTCTGCCTCATCATCACCTGATGGGTTTTTGGTTGCATCTAAAACTCTTATTGTGTTTCTATGCCTTACCTGTTATGGGCACCTCTGCCACATCAGCACTTGGTTTTTGGTTGCATCTGGAACTCTTATTGTGTTTCTTTGCCTTACCTGTTATGGGCACCTCTGCCTCATCAGCACCTGATGGGTTTTTGGTTGCATCTGGAACTCTTATTGTGTTTCTTTGCCTTACCTGTTATGGGCACCTCTGCCTCATCATCACCTGATGGGTTTTTGGTTGCATCTGGAACTCTTATTGTGTTTCTTTGCCTTACCTGTTATGGGCACCTCTGCCACATCAGCCCCTGATGGGTTTTTAGTTGCATCTGGAACTCTTATTGTGTTTCTTTGCCTTACCTGTTATGGGCACCTCTGCCACATCAGCACCTGATGGGTTTTTGGTTGTATCACTTAAAAGCACTTCAGCTAGCCACTGATCCTTCATCATCCCATTAGACTTCAGGTGCTGTTGCACTTTTTTTCATGCTTTTTTGTGCATTTATCATGTGACAAAATAGAGCAGCCTATTCACTTGAATGGGCTGCCCTACACGAGACAACTGCACCAAACCGGCTCTTGCACCTTTTTTTGATAGTGAGCCTTGTGCTTTCTTGCATTACGAATGCAATTACGAATTAAAGGCATCACAATCGTAATGCCAATTTTGGCACGTTTTGCTTGTTTCCAAGAACAAAAGCAGAAATTTGCATTTCTGTGTGCATTTCCAGCATGGAAAGGTT
This sequence comes from Staurois parvus, assembly GCF_062004578.1. Lineage (NCBI taxonomy): Eukaryota > Metazoa > Chordata > Amphibia > Anura > Ranidae > Staurois > Staurois parvus. The sequence continues at coordinate 6,735,515 of NW_028318294.1, read as the reverse complement.
TGGATGGGGCCTTCTAGACAAGACTCTATTCCTAACCTGTGGTGTGGTGGTCAGAGAGGTCTCAGAGAATGCATAACCTACTTGTGCTGTAGGAGTGCCTAGATCAGAGGACTGTTTGTACAGAATTCAAAATCCTTCAGCAGTTAACAGTTCATCAGCGTATTTAGCTGTTTTCTCGGCAATCAGCATTAAATGATTTCAAAAACATTTGATTCCATTGCATTGTACAACAGAGCAGTGGTTTTCTTGATTTGCCAGCAGCTTCTACCGTCAACCTGATGAGTAAGCACAACAGGTCCTCTGTGGGCATTGCGACATTTTTTTCCACCTCGTTTCTCATCCATTGCCCTTCAAATTTATCCATGTGCCTTGTTTTATTCGGAGAACGCCATGCTGTGGCTTTTTATTTTGTGATTTTGTTTACAAGTCACATTACAGAGACTAAATTCAAACATCTGCTTAATATTCTTCTTGAAACGTGTGACATCCAATTAGCAGATTCCAGCAGACATTAAGTTTATTACATGTGGTTGCTGCTCCACAGGTGCCTCTCGCGTAGTCGTTTGTTCGGCAGTTATACAATGTGTTCTTCCCGAATATTGCCGACTATCATTTTCTTTATCTGCATTTCAAGCGTGGGGGTTTAACTGGTGCGCTGTCAAGAAGCAGATGAGACTGGAATGATGGAATACTGATAGGAAAATGTATTTATAGTTTTCCTTCACATCAATGCAATATATTGAGGCGGTTCTTTAATGTTTTAATTAGCCGTGATTGTATCGGAGTATATCTCTTCACCATTATTATAGATTACTCGGCTCTTGAGATCGTTAACCTGCTTTATAGAAAAATCCGTTATCATCAAGCTTGTGGTAAGCTAATGGTAAAGGACAGAGCAACTGGCACAGTGGAAGTCTAAAACAGACGCGTCTAGGTAGTTATTAAATCTGAACAGCTAAATACACAGATTAAACACATATATGGAAGCCTTTTACCTGCCAAAGGATTTGTACTTCTGTCAATCCAGTCCTGAGATTTATATATCTTAAAGAGTTAGTTTTTATTTTTTATAAATAACAAACGTAATACTTACCTGCTTTGTGCAGTGGTTTTGCACAAAGCAGCCCATTCCTCCTCTTCTCTGGTCCCCCGCTAACACTCCTGGCCCCTCCCTTCTGCTAAGTGCCTCCACAGCAAGCAGTTTGCAATGGGGGCATTCATGCATGCTCCCTCCTGAGCCCCTCTCTGCTTGTCCATTGACATACAGAGCTGGGCTCAGCCCCAACCCCTCCCTCCTTATTGGCTGTGATTGACAGCAGCAGGAGACAATCGCTAATGCTGCTGTGTTTGAGCCAATGAGGAGGGAGAGAGCCAGGAGAGCCACTGCTCCCATGCACATCTCTGGATCTAGAACGGGCTCAGGTAAGTATTAGGGGGGGGCTGGGGGGAGCTGCACACAGAAGGTTTCTTACCTTCATGCACAGAATGCATGAAGGTAAAAAAAACCTGCAGCCTTTACAACCACTTTAAGTAACAATTACAGATCTTGTCCCTCCCCCGGCCTGTGACTGGACAGTGAAAGGAGAAGCAACAGACTGATGAGTCATCCCTCTCTCATTCTGCTCTTTTCTTCATAAGCATGTTACTTGAGAACTGCAACACAGCTGATTGGCTCTATGTGCTGCTTCCCCGCCCCCAGTCCTGTACAGGGAATACAAGAGGCTGAGACCAAGTCAAATTCAGGTAACTACACTGCACCTATGAAAATGAATTTAATGACATGAGAGCTGTGTGCCACAGAAAATGCAGCCTGGACAAAATTGTCATTTGTTGTGGTTCATTGCAGCCTATTTGTTTAGAATTGGCTGCCTAATGCAATGCATCTCAATGCACCAAAATGCTGCATGCGACTATGTAGGGTGAAACCCCTGATATCTCACTAAAGCACCCAATGGGGCTCATTAAAAAATTGTACATATAATAAAAAACAAAATTGTAAAAAAAATAAATACAATAAAATGGTAAAAATAAAAATAAAAAATGACTTACACCAGTGGCAGAACTATTGTATTCTGACACCAGTGGCGGAACTACAGGGTTGCTCAGTCTAAAATGCCTAGGCCTACTTTTTGTCCCAGTCCAGGCCTGGTATAACTAGTGGTAAAATGTGCACATTATGCTTTGCTTTAGTGCACCCACTGGTGTGATGTGTAGAGTGGGTGCATTATTACAATCCATGGCACTGCATACTTTTTCTTTTAGCTTTATTGAAACGTTACAACCCATGCATTGATATGCAGACATAGTGTTTTTAAGAGTTTTGGCTTTGGACCATCTTAGTCTGATAACAAAGGCTCTGTTTTCTAGAAGATGGAAACAGCCCACCTATTAGGAAAAAGGGGATCTGTTACTAAGGTGGAGTGCAAGGACTTTCTGTGGCAACAATTAAATGAGCAATATCCTTTTTTGTGAGAATCAAGGCTCACGATATGAGTAGCAGACAGAGTTCCCTGTCCTGGGGAAATGTGGAGCTGGGGTTCAAGGTCCCATTGGGAAGTTTCGAAGAGACTCCTATGGAGAAAGAATGCTAAGAAGAAAAGAAGTGCATCAACCACTCAAAAGTAACCTCGTTGTCGTTGAAGTTGTGTGCCTGATCTACAAACCAAGATGTTATATTCTGCATATAAGTCTTTAAGAAGTTGCATGAGCCAGGGTGGGAAGTGAGGTGAACATCAGTTAAAGAGGGTGTGATATTGGACATTAGGTGAATATGGAATAGCTTCAGGATTGTAGCCACACAGAAACAGTTCTAAGCCCTGGAGGAGGGTGTGTGAGGCCTCCACAGATGAGCTTGAGCGAAAGGTGAGGGCATATTCATGTCTGTAGAGAAAGGTGAGGTTGAGTCTAAGGAGCCCCCATTCAGAAAGCTCCTGAGTGTTGCTAGTCTAACTGGTCCTGAAGGCCCTCACTGATATGAGACTTATCCTGTCCCCAAATATACGTGTGTATGTGATTATTCCCCTCGATTTGAGCTATTTCGAATAGAAAGCCCTTTGAGAGCATTGTGCTGACATTGCACTGCCTGTACCTCGCCTCTATAGAAGCATAGCAGGAGCAAGAGGAATTTAATTTAAGACATATTTAGATCTTTTCATCATCTGGTTTAATTCACAATGTTGGGTTCCACTTTTCAGGGAGTTCCTTCCCAGTTACAACATCATAGGATAATGGCCCATCTCATCTCACTGTAGCATCCTCAAAGATAGGTCACTATAAAGGTTTGGTAAATGTAGTTTTTTGGCTCCCCTGTAATCAGTGGAGCAGTTTGTGATTTTGTCGGGCTATTCTAGGTTTCAGTGGCTGCAGATTTGCTTGTTTCCCCCTGCCTTCTGGAGGATTCTAGAATGTAGTGAGCTGGAAGATGCAAAGACACTCCCTGAGGTAGAATACCTGGTAGGTGACTGTAGGTGTAGGTGCACAAAATGTCTGGGGCCTGAGGCAGCCCTGGTATTGTGCAGGAGGAGAAGTTCATAGCCTGAAGGGCTGCTGCTCCTTTGGGAAGTACAGCTGAAGTTCTTACAGGAGCTCACTGAAGTCCCAGCTATGCTAGATCTGGGGAACCTGTTTGCTGAAACTTGTTGGAACTGACTAAGGGATTTCACTGAGGATCTCATAAAAAGTGTTCATGGATGATATTGGAAGGAGGAATCAAAGTATCCAGGGAGGTTGTGAGTACCAACGCTTGCTCAAATTACAGTGTCTGAAGAGTTACTTATTCCCTTAGCTGCTATTGGAGGGATTGAAAAAATAAAGCAACATACTGAGAATCTTGTATGAAGTGTCCATGGCTGATATTGGAAGGAGGCATCAAAGTAGACAGGGAGGATGTGTGTACAGACCTGAGTGTAGGATAGTAACTGTGTACTGATACTATCCTTTGTGCAACAGTGCCAGGGCTTGCTCAAATTATAGTGTCTGAAGAGTTACTTATTCCCTCTGTTACTGGAGGGATTGAACTAAGAAGCTTTGCCAAATTGAAGAGTGTCCTCATATTATTGTACAGGGTTTTTGGAGTCTCCCCCAGCTCCCTGCACCCCATCCAGGTTCAATTTGCAATAAAGCATCAAAAAGACAAACACCTAGATTAATCAGTGAGCTGGAAAGAATGACTATTGCTGTGTGCCTGGCTGCCCCTGCACTAATCTGGGAACAGAACTTGTGGCAAATCAGTGGTCCATTGTGGATCTGCCCTACTTCAATATATATTTCATCAAAAGCCATCAGTAGGAAAATGTCATCACAATATGAAGTGGAAGCAAAAATATTTGGATAAACATTGAATACGGCGAGCTACAGGACAAATCTTTTTAGTGAGATTGATATATTCAATATATAGTATTGCTCTGTCCTCTCTACACATTTCCCTGTGTGTAATTCGACATGCATCTAAACCCTCCTATTCTGCAATAAGCCAGACTGAGTATAATCTTGAAGCTTTAATATCAATGCAGGGTGGGGTGAAATGGTTGGGAAATACAAATGAAAAATACATACAATCGATCTATGAAACGTACAAACACAATACAATAATTAGGCTGTGGATGGCAATAAGTCCATGCTCACCATTGATGCTGCCTGTAGGGAATGTAAGTTCTGACCAGAACATGTACTGAAGAGATACTATATATGGCTGGTTCCTTTCCCTCGGTTCTTAAGATGGAGTCTGAGCTCCCAGGATGCACCTGTACCATTTTCATAGAGGGAAGGATGATGGGAGTTTTTATTAACCAGTTTCTGGTTTATTCTTGGGTCCATTTTGTGGCCAAATTCAATACTGCAGGAAGAACAGGCATAATAAATTACCCTGCTGGAGGCAGAACAAGTATTAAACTTCATGCTCCCTAAATGAAACAACAAATAGCTGCTGTTTCACAGCCCTCAAACTGATGACATATTGTGGTGGAGTAGGGGTACTATAGAAGACAGGACCTGGAAAGGAGGTGAGTGGATGCATTTACTAAAACAAAGAAAAGGAGCTGATAGCCAGTCCTCTGAAGAGAAGGGTTTTGCCCTTGAAATGCGTCAGATGTGCCCCTGCAGATGGACAAGCTTCCTGTGATGGGACTGGCCATGATATATGCACCTTTGTGAGTACACTGGTATTGGTTTCATTCCTCTCCTACATGTAAAAATTATTATTTCTTTTCTAAAAATTTACTCAGAACTCCAAAACATTATATATATTTTTAGCAGATACCCTAGAGAATAAAATGGCGGTTGTTGCGATTTTTTATGTCACACAGTATTTGCACAGCAATTTTTCAAACACAATTTTTTGGAAAAAAATACACTTTAATGAATTTTAATGCAAAAAAACACAACATGTAACTCAATTTTTTAGTAAAATATAAAAGATGATGTTATGCCGAGTAAATAGATACCTAACATGTCACGCTGTAATATTGCGCACACTGGTGGCATGGCGGTACTTAAAAATCTCCATAGGTGACGCTTTAAAAATGTTTGCAGGTTACCAGTGTAGAGTTACAGAGGATGTCTAGCACTAGAATTACTGTTCTCACTGTAACATTTGTAGCGGCACCTCACATGTGTAGTGAGAACGCCGTTTACATATGCAGGCACGACCTACATATGTGTTTGCTTCTGCTTCTGCTTCTGCTTATAAGCACAAGGGGATAGGGGCACTTAAAAAAAAAGATGTATTATTATTATTGATTTTATTTTATTTTTTTATTTTTACACTGTTCCTTTATTTTTTTTATCACTTTTATTCCTATTACAAGAAATGTAAACATTCCTTTGTAATAGGAATAAGGTATGACAGGTCCATTTTATTGAGAAATATGGGGTCAATAAGACCCCAGATATCTCTCCTACCCTGGAAATCATGAGATCAAAAAATAAATCGATCTCTGCTTTCCAGGGACAAAAATGGCAGTGTTTACATCTGCCAGAGCCAGTAATAATGTCTTGACGTTGCTTCCAGCCTCAAAAGATCATAGAGATAACCGGGGATAGTTCACGGCCAGCTCTATGGTAACCAGCGCCACCAGATTGGATCCCGGGCTCCCCAGTCCCACAGAAGAAACTGAAGAAGTGCTGTTGGGAAATGGGAGGGGGGGAATGTCCCCTTCCGCTGCCTGTAAAAGCCATCCAGCAGCTAATTAGCTGCTAGGATGGCTTTTACATGAGAGGGAATCTCTGGCTGAAAAGACAAATATCTGGATGATCCCTGTAGCTGCAGGCATCATCCAGATATCTCCACTTCAAGTCCAGGACATCATATAAAGTCCTACAAGAAGAAAAGAGTTTTTATGGCATTGTACAGGGCTGGTGTGCCATCTTCCTTTGCTTTATTCCAGCATTGGTTTTTTCGAACTGAAGTGGCAGCAAAGCCAATCAGGTTTGCAGAAGTCCAGTGGCAATAACTGTTTTGTATGGACAGGAGTGAAGAGGAGCCTCTTTGCAGCTCACTTGTGGATTTGCACACCAGAGGGCCTCTCCTACCAGTAGCTCTGACAATAACAATTGCTTGGCTGCATTTGGTTTAAACATCCAGGGGACATTCCAAGAAAATGATCTCAGAGTATGGCTTTAACAATCCAATTTACTAGAACATTTTAGCTTTACAGTGTACACAAATAAAATGCCATGCAATGAGCTACAGCACATCTTATGACTAAATAAACACAATTTGTTGTTTTACAGCTTGCGGACCTAACACCTATGAAAAGAAATAAGCTTTAGCCCATAGTCCATTACTTCAACTTGCTCAGTGGATGCTGAAACTTTGCAGAAGAAATAATTGCTTCATAGAAAGCTGTAAGGAGAAGGTCAATTTAAATGAAACACATTTTCCAAGTGACAAAACAAAATTATTAGGTGCCTGATTAGAAAATCTCCCTGCCTAACGCTGCTTTGATGTGGGATCCGTCTTTAAAATTCCACATTAGCAGTTATTCTGCATTGTTCCCGAGACTCCGCTGCTAACAAACAAGAGTCGTGCCCTCTTGCACGCCATCCTGCTTTAGCACCTGAATTCTTATTAGCTCCAGAACATGGCGGCATCCCATTATGCAGATTTGATTACTAATTTAATTCATTCTTCCATTAATTACACAGGAAATGAGATTGAAGTGGGATATGAAAGTATCAAGCTGGTAAGAAATCAGATTTTTTTTTCTTTCACTTTTTTTGTGTCTTTGTGTTTAAGAGACCTGAACAGTGTGTTGTGCTATATTTATTTTCTAATGTCATGCAGGAAGACTCGGGTTCTAACGATGTGATGTAAAAATATTTAAAAGGTGCGCTCTGATTAATTAGGAACATCATTCATTTAATTTTATTCAGGGAATACAGTGGGGTTCATTTGCCAACGGCAAATAAGCTGTTTAGTTTGCAAGGGTAGCTGCACTGTGTAAGTGAAATTTCTCCTATAAATGAGGATGAACGCCGCTCAAACCGATCCCCAGGAGTCAGAGAGGAACAGGATGTTGTGGGATGGCCTGAGCCATCACTCTGGCTGGCTTCTTCCCTGCTTTCCAGGCTATCCTTTCTCAGGGGACAGTGAGGCTGAGAAATCCTCCCTTCCAGCTCCTCTGCCTGGACCCCTTCCCAGGCTCCACACACCATTCTGCTCAGTCAATCTTCACCCAAACTCTCCTGCTTCTGGGCAGTCTTGGTCACTCTTAAGGGCTGCCCTGACCCCATGCCATGCCTCTTACTTGAGGATTGGCCAGGATCCCTTGAGAGTGCAGATCAGCCACTCATCACTCCTGCCCACTTAATTCTAGAGACTTCTTCAAGTCTCTAGATCGAGGAAAGTTCAAGAAAGCTGGTCTGCAGAGCCTCTCAGCCCTGACTGAGCTCTTTGACCAAGCCCCCTATGGGTCGGGTGAAATGCATCAGCAGGCAGTCTCGGTCACTCTTAAGGGCTGTCCTGAGCCCATGCCATGCCTCTTGTTTGAGGATTGGTCAGGATCCCTTGATAGTGCAGACCAGCCACTCCTCACTCGCGCCCACTTAATTCTAGAGACTTCTTTAACTCTCTAGATCAGGGGGAAGTTCAGGAAAGCTGGTCTGCAGAGCCTCTCAGACCTAACTGAGCTCTTTGACCAATCCCCCTTTGGGGCGAGCAAAAGGCATCAGCAGGGGGGGCCAGAGTGACAGCTGAGGCCATCCCACTACATCCTGTTCATCTCTGACTCCTGGGGATCGGTTTGAGTGGCGTTCATCCTCATCTACACTGTTAAGTCTCTGGAGTTACTTGGGACATGGCAAGGTGATGTTTGTCTGCTGTCAGCCTCATGTGGCACCAAAATCATACCCATGAAATTTCTCCTAGGTTTAGTGAATGCGGTGAAACTTCACCTTGTAAAGTATACCCAATCATGTGGGGGGGGGGGGATAAAACTAAAAAAACAGGATTTTTGCTTGCATATGATTGGATGATAGAAATCCTTCTCCTTCACTAAGATCTAGGAACAACTTTCCTGGAAAGTGCAATTTTTCTTGCAAAAAGAACAGTCTGTTTGCTTTTAGTAAATCAACCCCAGTATACCTCCAGTATATTTTCAGCTCCAATTCATGTCAAGCTCTGGCTTCTTCTGAGTACAGAGGCTGGGGCCAGTGTTTCCCTGAGGCAATAGATCACTGCTATGGTCTTGAATAAATAAAGTGTAAAAAACAGAATACAATAAATATGTAGCACTCTCCTAGGTAGCTAGGGGAGCTAGTTGATTGTTTTTAGTTAGAGGCTGAGTAGCAGCCTTGTGGAATAGTCAGAGGGATCAAATTTCAGCCAGGGCTCTGCAGACCAGCTTTCTTGAACTTCCCCCTGATCTAGAGACTTGAAGAAGTCTCTAGAATTCAGTGGGCAGGAGTGAGGAGTGGCTGGTCTGCACTGTCAAGGGATCCTGACCAATCCTCAAGCAAGAGGCATGGCATGGGATCAAGACAGCCCTTAAGAGTGACCGAGGCTGCCCAGAAATAGGAGAGTTTGGGTGGAAGATGGACTGAGCAGGATGGTGTGTGGAGTCTGGGAGGGGGTCCAGGCAGAGGAGCTGGAAGGGAGGGTCTCTCAGCCTCATTGTCCTCTGAAAAAGGACAGCCTAGCAAGCAGAGAAGAAACCAGCTTAGCGTGAGGCCTGAAGGCAACCACCAACCCACAAACGTGCAGGAGAGACTGAGTGAGTAACCCCACACCACCTGGGCCAGATAAGGGGAAATTATATTCGGGTAAGAAACCTGACTAGCCCCCATCTGGGACTGCTTTCATTTAAGGTGGCAGCTTCTGGGACCTCTTGGCCAAGAATTCCCTCAGGCAGGTGGGTGAAGAGGAGATTTCATCTAGAGTCTGAGGAGGTACACAAGGAGCAGCTGGTTAGCTCTCCAAGAAGAGAAGAGAAAACCCTTTCTGACTACTTGTACATGGTTCCAGGAAGTTGTCCTAAGTTTTACAGTTCCTTGGGCATCCCATGTACCCCTCATGCCCATCCATGTTATCATCCCCTAATAAAATCCAAAAAACCAAGTTCAAGGACTGATTACTGTTTCTGCAGTGCAAGATCCGAAGGAAATGCGTGTTGCATGGCTGTGCAGGACTATAGGGGGACCCAAATCTCTAGCGACTCCTAAGGGGGTAGTGTTACAAATAAATTAAGTGTGTGTCTGGCCTTTTTATTCATTGAATTTTAGGGGTTTTTTTAGCCAAGGTGCTGTGATGTTCTCAGGAAGCTATGTACAGCACCCTGCTGGCCCCTCCCATCAGCCATGATCTGCCTGAATTGCATATAGCAGCACAAAGTCCAAATCAAGATGTCACTGAAATCTAAATTAAGGTGTAAAATGAAAATGGAAAGGCTTTATTTAAAAATGTCATTACTACTTTCACGGGGGGACCAGGAAAGGCAAAATAGAAGCAGAACTTTAAGGCTAGGTTCACATCTATGTGCTTGATGCATTTTTCTTCTGTATTTTGTGGTGTGTTTTGCATTTTTGAACATACATTTTTTATGTTTTTGGTGTGTTTATGATGCCTTTCACATTTTTATTTAGCTAATTGGAAAGTATGACAGTTCTGTTCATGCCCGGTTCACACTGTGTCCCGCACAAAAAAGATGCATGCATTTTTAAAAATGCGGCTGCAGGGAAACCACATGGTTTTTTTGACCAAGCAGCTTCCCACACACAGCTTCTCCCCAGACACCCCTAATATTTACCTGACATCCAGCGATGTGTGCAATATCAGCGGCTGTTTCAGCTCTCTCCCTTCTCATTAGCTAAGAGACAGAAGCAGGAGCCATTGGCCATTGGCTCCCACTGCTGTCAAGCACAACCAGTGAGGAGGGAGAAGGGGGGGTGGGGCTGAGTCTCACTTTGTGTGCCAATGGACACACAGGGCACAGCTCGGGAGCAAGCACACATGAGTGCCCCCATAGCAACCTGCAACAGGGGAGAGGAGCCAGGAGCGCCAGTGGGGGGACCTGAGGAGAGGAGGTTTGGGGCTCTCAAAACCATTGCACGAGCAGGTAAGTATGACATGCTTGTTATTTTTTTTTTTTTTAAATAAAAATGTACTTTTAATATCACTTTAAAGATAACTCCACTTGCTATACATGCCTATACCATATTTATCATTCTTAAAAATGACCATTATAGTCCGAATTCAATCTAGTATTTTTTTTTAAACTGGCAAAAATTTAAGCAAGGTTCCAGTGTAGAGGGACATTCAGTACACAGTTCATGTACAAGAAATGTCCTAAAACTCACTGTAAGAAAACCGTGGATGCTCTTGAATACAAAGAGAGAACATGGCCGTACTCTTCTTTAGATGTAGAAGGAAATTGATTAAGATGCTAGAACCTACATGCCATCTTGACTATCACTCTACCATTCTGAGACTTTGGAAGTTCCTGCATTTCATCTATAGCAAGGCTAGTAGTGCCGCTGGATTCCGCAGTGGAATAGAATTAGCATGTAAGAAAAGTAATTGGAACGGTGTGCCGTCTCCAGGGGCTAGTGAGCCTAGCAGTCCTAGACCAAGTATCATCTGTTAGTGTATTGTACAATACCAAATATTAAATTGAATCTCCAGGCTCTGGCAGGATGCCAGCGTCTACCCAGTGTAAATAAAATTGAAATTCATCGGAGCTGTAACCACAAGTGGGCCATTCATTTCAGCAGGGCTCAGTGGCAGGCTACAGGGTGGCATTGGACTGAGGAATAGGTCCCCGGAGAAGCATTCTATTGAGAAATGTCTGCTCACCTCAATATAGAATAAAAAAGTGTAAAAATGGACAATGTGGGTTGATGGATATGAATATTTTCAGAAAGACTGAAATAGGACATCTAATCTAAATAAAGAATATGATATTTTTTAATAAAGAATGGCTGAAATAACCAAATGCAATATAATGGGGAAATAATATAATTAAAGTAGAATTCCAGGCTTCCACTTAGCTAATCTTAAAGTGTTACTAAACCCAGGACCCTGCATTCACTATATCTGGTCTCCCACAGTACACACAACATGGAACAGCAATTATTTTACTAAATATAAACTGTTAAATACCTTGTCTCATCAGCAGTTAGAGCAGTCTTGTGACTTCTATCAGTGTCCAGCAGAGCACTGGTTCCGTTTTCATTTTGCTGTAGAAGGATGCAGAACCCCCTGACCTCTGTCTGGACAGTGCTGATTGGCCCTGTGCTGATCACATGCAGGGAAAAAAAAAACCTCTCTAGCAATACACACCAAACTGAGCATCTGCAGAGTGACTCTACACAATATATTTTATCAGGAGTTAATAGGGGGACACTGGAAGAAGGGGAGGATCAGAGAAGTCAGGATCAAACAGCGTTGTTACACAATAGAGAGGATTAATCTCTTAGGTTCCACAGTGAGTAAAAGAAGCATGCTTTATTGCATATACATACTGATTTTACTGTTGTGGGTTTAGTAACACTTAAAAAAGGCTCTCTCCCCTCTCCTAACAGCTATGCTGACCAATCTTTTTAAGAAAGATGTATATCCACTTGCTCTTCAGAAAATTTGCCCCCCTTCCTGACTATGGGACATATACTGGAATTTTTTTTATACTACTAGTAATGGTGGCAATCAGCGACTTATAGTGGGACTGCAATATTGCAGACATTTTTACACTAACTGACACTTTATGGGAACCAGTGACACTAATACAGTGATCAGTGCTAAAAATATACACTGATTACTGTACTAATGACACTGTTTGGGAAGGGGTTAACATTTAGGGTGATCAAAGGGTTAAAGTGGTTGTAAAGGCATTCTACGCATGAAGGTAAAAAACCTTCTTTGTGCAGCATCCCCAGCCCCCCCCACTACTCACCTAAGCCCTCTCTCAATCCAGCGATGTGCACTGGAATCTCGGCTATCCCAAGACTCCTTCTCCTCATTGGCTGAGACAAAAGTGGGAGCCATTGGCTCCCGCTGCTGTCAATCGCAGCCAGTGAGCCAATGAGAACAGAGAGGTGCGGGGCCGAGCCGCAGTTCTGTGTGTGAATAGATACACAGAGCAGCGAGTGCCCCTATAGCAAGCCGTTTGTTCTGGGGGCACCCGACAGGAGGGAGGGGCCAGGAGTGCCAACGAGGGATCCGAGAAGAGGAAGATCCGGCTGCTCTGTAAAAAAACACTGCACACAGCAGGTAAGAATAGACATGCTTGTTATTTTTTTAGAATCACTTTAGGTGTGTGCCTAGCTATGTGTTTGGTGTACACTAGGAGGGGCTGGAACAAGAGGAAGTGATGGATCATGTTGCCAGCTCTTCAGGGACACATGATTGATCACTCCCTCCTGTCACAACAGAGCCGTGCCTATGTAAACATAGGTCCTACTGCAAAACTTCCAAATAGAAGCCTCAAGATATCTAAAAATATATGATCAAATGAAAATATGTATTCCAGGAGTCCATAGACACCAAGTCAATGAGAAACTACCAGAAAAAGGACTTTTTCTGGTAGTTTCTCAAACATAGGTCCTAGCCACTCGCACTGCTCCTTCCGCATGTGACAACATCAAGGAGATTCCCTGCTCTGGTCTGTGAGTGGCAAATTTGCATTTGATTTTATACATTAAAGCTTTTAACTCTACTGCGCTTAGTGTTCGCTCTTCTTGTTTGTTTGTATGCTAATCAATATATGAAGCTGTAAGGCTTAGCAGCAGCTCCAGCATTACCTAGAAAATGTTGGCACTTTGTCTGTAAGAATAGACAAGTATTTGTTATCGAAAGAGATTTGGAAGGCTGCTGCAGGTACCTCTAGGTACTGGCACATTATACCTGCTGTTGTTTTCCCCTTTTCACCCCATTACAGAGACTCTTTAAAGACATTCTGTCTCTCATTCAGGGCAAATGTCTCTTTAAAGGCCACCCACATACCACTTATATTCACCTTCCCTCCACCATTGCTATGTCCTGCCACAATCCTAACCTTATGTAAAGCTCCATGTCAGATAGCGTCAAAACTTGCATAGGGCTAATTAAATACTCCTCCACCTCACCTGACAGTATTCAAGCCGGGTGGCTGGCCATTAAGCCCATATACTGCATTAGCGGTGGTCACATGCCACTGCAAATTTGGAAGCCTAGATTATATTGCAGCAGCTACAGGGTAGTAGAATCTTTTAACAGAAAGCATGCATCTCATGTATAACCTCAGTGCCCTGATAGTAATACGCTTCCTTATCTCTGTGAAGGTTCTCAATAATCCAGAACATGGTATAACTAGTAATGTTCACGATCAGCTGGATTTTTTCTGTAAGGTTGAAGATGCTTCATAGTTTACCAAGTCACTTTTTCATGTTTATGAATGTCAAGAAAACAACCCATCATTTGTCTTCAGAAATGTAGCATTTGACACTTTGATCCAATCACCATGCTAAAGCAGATGTTATTATTCATGGACAGGATGGGAGGTGTGAAAGTTGTTGATCCAATCTGTTCAAGTTGCATAATCCCACCTTGGGGTCAGAAAGGCTTCCTAGGTGCCAATTACTCAAGGTGAAGAATTAGCTAATTCACAGGAGGCTGAAGGTATGACTTGTCAAGACATTGAGGTAAATGGCATTATAGGTGGAAGACAGATGCTGTTGAAGGCCCCAACACCTGTACAATGATGATTGTCCCAGTTTCATGTAAATGGACTCCCTCACACCTCTTGTGAAGGACCTTAAGGAACATTCTTTTGAGGACAGTGAAAGGTGCATTTTGGACAGAGAGGACAACTAGTTCACAGCAGATGTTCTTAAAATTGGGATCCACATTGGATATTTTTGGTTGACCAGAACTAGTGACCCGGTGGTGCTTCTCTGCTCCATAATGAACTTTTAAGTGGTTTATCTCTATCTCTGTTCACTAGTATTATACTGGGCAAAGCAAAAATCTCCTAGGAAGAGTAAATAATAGGGCCTACTACACTGAATCACTGGATTTTCCACTATTACCAATTTGTAGTCTTCACTACACAATCATCAAAAGCAAACCAGAAAACTCAAAGCAAAGGTGAAGATTGAAATATATAATAATATTTGGCTTACCAAAGTTATTTTATATGAGAATAAAATAGGCAGACACTCATTTTACCAAGTGGACAAAGAATTTGCCTGCAAACTAGTCGCATCTTGAGAATTTTGGTCAATTTTCTACAGTTATGCCTGTCTCTATTTGTTTTGTGTTTCATTCTCTGACAGTAGAGATTCTTATTTGTAAAATGTTTATTGATTTTCTGCACATTTCAGAAAAAAAAACACATTCTTCACATTGGTGGTTTTATAACAAAGGAATGTGAGTTATTTTCACTGTTATTATATAGCTTGAAAAAGCACAGACACAATGATATTAACCTAATTTAAATCCCATCTCTGGTGAATCCAGGTTAGAAAGCAATTACCTAAGTAAATACAAGAAGCAAAGTGTGAGACGAAACCAGTTCTTTACCTGTTCCCTGTCAGGGCACGTTACACAAGAATAATGTCATATTATGGAACCAGCTGGAAAATATAGCATTCCTCTTGCCTCAGTGCTTGTGTT
This sequence comes from Staurois parvus, assembly GCF_062004578.1. NCBI lineage: Eukaryota > Metazoa > Chordata > Amphibia > Anura > Ranidae > Staurois > Staurois parvus. The sequence goes on along the minus strand of NW_028318294.1, from coordinate 6,720,433 downwards.
TTCTATTATATATGCATTGGTCGGTCATATTGGCTGTAATTCATTAAAGCAAAAAGCAATGTAAAAATAGAACATGGGAAGACTGGCAGGGAGCAAACAGATATATGACACATGGGCCTTTGTAGTTTTAATACACTAACTGTCATTGGGAAGGGGAAAGGTTATTTTTCAGGACTGCATTGATGTAGACATTACAGTGGCAAATGGTCAATATATTCATCAAACACAAAAAAAGCTGTGCTCCATGTTGATGACCACTACCAAGCTCCTGCACATAGGGGTACTCAAAATTTCCTATGACCACACATTGTATGGTCGTATAGTATTTATATTCCACCCTCAGAAACTATAAACTGATTCCTTCCCCAAAATTAGTGCAGATATAGCCAGGCACACAGCATTTTTTTGCTCAATAACAGTCTGGGGAGTGTCCTTTCTGCTTTCTGCAGATTAACTTGGGTTGCTTGAGGGGAACATGGAATACTCCAAAAATAATAAATAAGTAGAGGACACTTCTATTCCTACTAACCAGCCACTGTGTCATGAAACAGACAAAGCAGATAAAATAGAGCTCCCAAGGAAATTAACACTGGCTGAGTAATGTCTAGTGCCTTTTATTAGAGAACATAGACTTGCACGCAGTCACTAGAGCTCTGGATTCAGGCCAGTTCTCACAATGTTACAGGTTCATCGATTGCCTCCTTCCAATATTCACCAGGTATCTTCAATGAGGGAGAAATAAAACTCACAATACCACAGGACACCTGGACACCCTGCTCCAACTTCCAGGTACTCTTCAGTGAGCTCTCCAGACCAAAATCCAAGACTTGAAATAGGCCTCCCAGCTATACCATACCTGGGACCTCGGTGATCTTCAAGCAGCATTCCAACAAACTGCCCTTAAGGGCAGAGGCCCAGAGCCAGGGGGCTCCTCCAGCAGTACTGGACCCAGTACCAACTCAATTCCTGCTTCAGGCCTCAGACTAATTATGGTCTCTCGAGCCACCTACTGAACACAACTCCCCAGAGATTGGCTGGGCCCTTATACATATTCAGAATACTCTTCTGCTCCTCCTCCCACTGTAATTCCAAAAGGGGGGAATATTCTGATCAGCAGCCTGAAACATTGAGCAGGCTAAAGCAATCAACATCTGCTCTGCTGCTTACCTAGCATCCTAAGCCTAAACTAGGAGGGTGCTACACATTTACTGTATGTAAGAATACTTAACCTGCATCTCAGCTTCGCATACTGCCACTCTGCTTTTGTTATCACTTTCCACCAAATATCATCCTGTGCTCCCTCCTTGACATGTCAGTATCAGGCTCTCTTTTACCTGCCTTACCTCACCAACTGATCTTACTTGAGCACTATATGACCAACCTCTGTGTGGTCCAAAAAGGTTTTTGGTTGGCATGTGGGTGTTGGCAGTCCCAGTGTGCCTTCAGCTTCTGCCAAGCTGCACCTCACCTTTTCTGGGTCTAGGGTACACACACACCTGTAAAGAGAGAAACTCCACTGTCTTACTCACTTTTTCCTGGCCTAAGGCTCACCTCAACAAATATAGGAATGTCCAAATAGCCTTTAAATGATTATACTGTGAAATGATATATCAACAACCATACACAGCAGCTTATTCATCTACATATTACAAATAAGCCTTACAGGACATAATATTGCAATAATCCCAAACTTTGTTGTAATCGTCCAGCCATCTTCATGCATTCTCCACCATGAGTCTCCATACAGTGCGTCCTCACCTACTCACCTAGAGTTTCTCCAGACTACAAACATACATTGCATATGACAGGAATAACCTGTTCCCATAGTACCTATGGCCAGGACTCCACCCACACCAGAAATTAAAGTGGTACCCCACAACTATACCCAGGGGAAGGACCTCACTAAATAGGGTACATGGTTGTTTGGTGGTCATACATAAAGCCAGCCATCTCACACTCATAAATCTGATTCTGTTTTTCTTGAGCTTATTAAAGGTTTATGACCGCGTCCAGCTTTAGGTTGAATAAAATATGTAACATGTACAGTTTGAGGAGTATGACAGTTGCAATACTATGCTCTTTGATTTTCCACCAGCTACCAAGTCCAGTTTTAACTCAAACACTGCAAACATCCATTTTCTATACTCAACCCTACTAAAAGAAGCATTTCCATGCCCCCAAATTGTGTTGTATACTTTTGCAGACATTTGGTGGACGATTGTTTTGAAATAAATGTCTTTTGGGCTCAAAATTTTCAGAGTGGCACAGTGAAATGCATTGAACTGGGACACTCTTGATATGTGGTCCTAAGTGAATGACTATGTTCGATTAAACATAGGGTGATCATAAAACACATATTTAAAAAAATGTATATGTCAGTTATGGTGATTTGTGCCAAAGACGCACATGAGCTGGCTTTTTGTATTGTCAGTGCCAAGGAGTTAATGAATTTTGTATTAAAATTTTGATAAGAAAAAATTTACACATTTGTGTTGTTAGTCATGGTTGGCACCTTTAGGCTGCATTCACACCTTCCAGATGCGATGTGTCACATTTTTTCCACATTTGTTTAGCAACAACATTCAATGGGCTGCTCTATGTGCAACAAACTTGCCAAAGTAGCTCCTGCACAGTTTTTTAGCAGTGATTCAAGTGTGTTTTTGAAAGTTAAGTTTTGGCACCTTTTTTCACATTTTGTCGTATTTGGGGTGCCATTAAGAAATAATGTCATTTCAAGCACAATGTGCATTTTGGTGTGTTTCTTGCGTGTTTCTGGGAACACAGGCAGAAATGTGCATTTCGTCCTGCATTCCCAAAACACCAAGGAGTGAATGAAGCCTTAAAGTCCCAGTATTCTTTGGTACTATTTATTTTGAATATTAAGAGATGGGGTGCCCTATGGTGACTTAATAATCCAAATATATTTTGTCAATGATCCTACAATAGTGACACATGGTTCCTTTATTTCTTATCCTTCTCTCAAATGTAAGTGAAATCTATCCAATGTGGTCACAGCATTAAAAACTTGACCCTGGTATTTAGTCCATCTATGGTGTCCGTTTATGACACACAGAATAGCTGAGATTCAGAGGATCACAGCTATTCTCTGGTCATTCACAGTTTATAACACCCAGGAGAATATGTTCAGCCCTTCTCTGGAGATCTGTGTTCTCCCTCCAGATTCTCCAGCCCAGAGCTGGAGAATCGGAGGGACCGAAAACTAAGCAGAGATAATTTACCTCTGCTTAGTAAACTGATCTTTTACTGTAATCTCGAGAGATTATAGTACAATCAGCCGATTTCCAGAGTTTGTAGACCGTTCTCCAGCGTTTGGAGACCGTTCTCCCTTCGTTCGGAGAACTGCTTCATAAACTGCATTCACAGGAGAACTGTGTTCTCCGAGAATGCCGGAGAACTGAGCAGCGATCTATTACTGCTGGTTCATAAACGGACACCTAAATGTGAAAAAAAAATTGGTTGGAGTTGGACTGAGAGAAACAAAACACCTTCCAATGTGGACCTCTCCTTTCAGAAATGCGAGTTGCCTGAATGTCAGACTGGTCCACTGGTGTCACTGAACTAAAAGAAATATGCCAATTAGAAGTTTTCATTTCACTCTTCACTCTGATCTTGATAGTTCAGTTTACTAGTACTGAATTCCTTGAAAGCCAGGCAACTAGCATTTCAGAAAAGGATATCAGCAGGCAGCCTCCATATTTCTTCCAGTACAGGCTTCCTTTAATGTTTGAGAGGAGAACATTTTACATTCAGAGATTTTTTTGAAACTGACTTACTTTTTAAGGGATATAAACAAATCAATTTCGGTGTGGAAGAGGCACTATAATCTCTTTCATCTACAATGTCCATAGCAGTTAAGACTTGGAAATGCAACATTTGCCTAAGGTGAATGCAAAATATTTTCTTCCTAAACTCTCATTCTCAGACCTGCCATCCAGAATATGAGATGAGATTTCTGCATATTTCTAGGCAGTAAGGCTTTGTTATCAGCATTCAGTTTGTATCGCGTGGCATATTAGGTGATCTGGAATTTATTTCATATTGAAGATAATAATTCACGTCTAAAATTCAGTCGCTGTTCAGTCTGGGGGATTTGACATGTCACAAATTTCAAACAGAGTTTGAATAATCAAGTTATCAGATTAGACTACTTTTAGACTAATATTTATATTTTGTTGGTCAAAAACTCTTTTCCAAGTGAATAGTATACAGCAATCTTGCAAAAGTCTCACCAGAGATGAAACTCCTGGTGCAGTAAACCAAAGCATATTATGGGAATGCCACATTTCATGTATCATACTGTCTGCAATTTGTATAGACTTCTGTGAGCCAATTATAAAGCTGGACACAAATGACTTTTTTTTTCAACCAGCTAGTTGGCTGATTGGAAATAACTGAACAGATTCCCCCATCCACATATAGCACCCTCCTAATGTAGGATAGCAAATTTATTTTTTACCTCTTTCTGTAGTCAAGGGAGCAGTGATTGTTTGCTCTGGTCTGTTCAAGGTTTCACTGGCTGGAAGTTTGACTGCTTCCCGCTGCCTCTGAAAGAAGTTTCCAGAACATAGGGAGGGAGATTCAAATAACCAACATGATTATTTATCATGCCCTGGTCAATTCCTGGAGAGGAGTGCGCAGAAGCCGGCTAGGGAGGGGATAAATAGTTTGAAGCCCTGGAGAGATTGTTCTGTATCCTCGAGGGTTCCAAGCCCTAGGGGGGAGGGCTTCTACCCAGCTGAGGTGTCCTGTGGACTGTGTAGCTGTTCTTGAGACCTCAACAGTGTCAGAGCGGAGGGCCTGGAGTGATCTTCCTGAGTAGTTGGCTGTAGGACTTCACCAAATGATTCTGGTCTAGAGAAGGACTGTCTCCCTCACTGGAAGTAGCTGGAAGGTGTGGAGATGTTTTGGGGACTTGCGAGTACTGATCTTCAATTGTGATTCCTGGTGACTTAGTAAAAGAAGCAAATATCACACACATTGCACTTGTTAGGCACACAGTTAACCCCTTGATCACCCCTAGATGTTAACCCTTTCCCAGGCAGTGTCATTAGTACAGTAACAGTGTATAGTATTAGCACTGATCACTGTAATAGTGTCACTATTGATGCCAGTTTCAGTTAATCAGTTAGTGTACATCTCCAGTAAGCATCAGCTAATGTCAAATTGCCTGCTATAAGTCACTGATCTCTGCCATTAGTAGTATGAAAACAAAACAGAAAAATAATACATAAAAATTCCAGTATGCATCCAATTAATATGCACTTATCAGGATTTTTTTTTTACCAAAGACGTAGAAAAATACATTTTGCCCTAAATTTATAAAGATATGTGATTTTTTTTTAATTGGATATGTTTTATAGCAGAAAGTAAAAAAGTGTTTTTCTTTTTCAAAGTTTTTGGTCTTTTTTCCTTTATATAATATAAAAACACAGTGGTGATCAAATACCACAAAAAAACCTCTATTTGTATAAAAAAATGATATCAATTTAGTTTTTGCACACAGTGTTGCATGATCGCGCAGTTGCCAATTTAAGTAGAGCAGTGCTGAAAAGCAAAAAATGGCCTGGTAATGAAGGGGGTAAAATCTTCTGCAGATGAAGTGAATAATCTATATACATCCACTGCCTAATTGCCCTGTAATCTATTTTTCATTCAATTATTTTTACGGTGCTTTTCTGCTTCCTTGTAACGTCCTCTGTGAGCTCCTTTGTTTGTTTTGAATGAGCAGTGTGCATTAGTTTTGGTCATGTGCACTTTTGGTCATGCAAACTACAAATCCAATAATCCATAGTCCCTAGTTCATCTCAGGAGCAAGCAAGAGAGGGTGTCTACATTCCTACATACAATGGGACCATGGAGAATAAACCAAATAAAGGAATTTGGAGATAAAAAAGCATATGTAATGCCCTCCAGGTTATCTAGGTAGTGAGCAGCAGCCTGGGATGAGTCAAAAGTTCATCTCAGGACAGGGTAGGGAGGTTCTAAAGGTCAGAGCTTCTGGAGCTCTCCCACTCTTCCAGAAACCTGAGGAACTTTCTAGAAGAGGAGTGAAGGAGGCTCAGATCTGCATGTTTGAGGGACCTTGGCAAATCCCCTAGCAGCGGGTTGCTCATGGTGACCAAGGCAACCCTCAAATATGGCAGAACCTGAGGAGTAGGGGCAGTGTCGGGTGGAAGATGGACTTAGAGGAAGGCTGATGTGAGGAGCCTGGGAGGGGAGCCCACCTGCAGGCAGGATTCTAGAAAGGAGGGCCTCCTCTGTCCCATCGTCTCCATGGGAGGACAGCCTGTGAAGAAGGGAAGGAGCCAGCATAAGGCCTGAAGGCAGCCACTAACCCACTAAGAAAACAGGAGTGGGACTGAGTGAGTACTCCTACACCCCCGTGCCTGATAAGGAGAGTGCGGTCAGGTGCAATACCCAACTAGTCTTCATTCGGTACTGTTCTGAATCTACAGCTCTTGGGTCCTCTTGCCAAGGGATGCCATCAGACAGCTGGGTGAAGAGGAGGATTCATCTGCGGACTGAGGAGGTACACCAAAGGGCTTTTAACATCTTTAAAGGAGAGACTGTTTCTACCCGCATTTTTTTGTACATAGTTACTAAGAAGTTCTCCTCAAGTTTACAGTTCTCTTGGGCTTTCCATATACCCCTGGACTTCATCCAAGTTCTTAACCCTTAATAAAATCACAAAATGAAGCTCAAGGACTGTTTACTGACTCTGAATGCAAAGTGTAAAGAACTGCGTGTTGCCTGGCTGTACAGAGCTTTAGAGGGACCAAAAACTCAGCAACTCCTAAGAGGATAGTGCTACACATACCTGAACAATTGTTTTTGTTTTTTTTTAACCAAAGTTTAGTGTCACTTTAAAGTAGAAGTCCAGTCTAATTCTATTTGGTCTTAAAGCTCCCACTCCCATTATAAGCTCTATACTAGCTACCCCATAGAAGGAACTTGCCCTATTTTCAGGGAATTTTGGTCCAGCCGCATCATCTGCTCCCAGCGGCAGCTTCAGAGTAAAGGAGGGACAGCCATCAATAGATGCCCCTTAGTAAGCATCACCACCCAGGCATTGCAGCCATTGTAAGCACTCTCTCCCCTCCCCTGAGGCCAGACATTGGGGAGATCATGCGACTGGATTGGAGCACTCTGAGAATAGGTAAGTATATACATCTGTCTTTTATATGGTTTTTAGTATAGGGCTTAGAATAGGAATGGAAGCAGATTTAAGATTAGATCAGATTAGACTAGACTTCAACTTTAACTGTCTACTACATTATATTTTTTTTACAAATGTCCACTTATTCTTTAACATACCAGCAAGCCTAAAATATATTACTTTCATCTAGAACAAGTCGTCATTCCATTTACAAGTCAGTGCATAATAGCTGACATAAATATACAAAACCTTTGCCTTGTATTTTTATTTGCTATGACATTATGTTCAGGAAATGTTCTCAACCATTTCAGGCTAAATAAGTCTATCCACACAAAAACAGATCCCTTACCGAAATTGGCACTGAGAGATGTGCCAACCTCCTGCCGGCTGACATAAATTTTCTCCCTGACTTGGCGGTTTCAATGTAACACATAGGTAGGGAACCAACCGTTCCCTTCTAATATGTTGGAGAACCTCTGCGTAGAGTTAATGAACACTTCTGAAGCTTGTTAAGTCAACTGTGTATAAAAGCACGCTTGTCTTAACAACAAGAATTCCCTCTTACTTATCTTCAGATCCCCATCTCAAGCACTTATGACTCTTAATGCTGTTAACCGCTTCGTATTTACACCAAGCAGTAATTTGGGTTCACTGGTCCTTTTAGACATCAAGAAAACAGCTGAAAGCCGTCTTTAAAAGTCTTGTTTGTTTTATAATGCCCTCGACAGCAGCATTATAGAGAGCTTGTTAGGTCATCTATCAAAAACATACATATTGATGAATTTTCTACTTTATAGACATTTCCCTTAATTTACGAGTTTCTTGAAAAGCTGCTGGAAGTTTCTAGATAATTAGATTTTTTTTTTCTTTATTTCCATAGTATTTAAATGCATTTGAAATATACCATTCGTCACCAGGTAAAACCTTTCAACAATGGTGCCACTTGCCAGCAACGGCTCCAGAGAATTTAACTCTGATTGATGGCAGGTCAACTCGAATTGGCTGGCAGAATTTCCAATTTTCTTTTGGGAAATTGCTCATTTCTTGAAGTCTATTCCTATTTTTACAAGTGGACAGCAGGCTGAGATTATACATTACTAGGTGTCCAAGTATAAAATTGTGATGGATGGCTCCACATTGAGAGAAAGAGTTAAATGCTTAATTTAGATTTCTCTTCAGTGAAATAAATATATCAAGTGAAGGAACTTTAACGTATATATTTACTTTCTTGCTTGAAGAGTTTAAGCTGCTGGAAATATTGCTTAGCAAGAAATCAAAATACATTTCAGTCCTAATACTATGGAACTATTTATGTGTTTTGTTTTTTTTTTAAACTAGCTCTGGCAATGAGATTTTAAATCAACATATTGCTGCTCAGCAGTACTATGAGTATCCTTGTTATATCTTGTCTATATATTTTCCCATTTGTTCCTTTTTTCTGTAAAACAAAAAAAAAGTTTTCAGTTCAAAGCCCGTCTTTACTCTTTAGTAATATTTGTATTTTTATTTCTTTGTGGTCTGTAAACCATAAAAACACACTACCGATTACCACTTCACTTCCCTCTCCTTTCCATCCTTCCTAGTTTACCACAGTATGGGGTTGAATTACTAGAGGCAGTCTTTTGTGCACATTTATTTCACTATTTGTGCACTTTATTTGATTTAATTACATTTTTTTTCATTGCACATTTCTATTGTACCCTGTTCAAAAAAATTAAAGGAACACTTTTTATTCAGAGTATAGCATCAAGTCAATTAAATCACATCAATTAAGTTAGTTAATCACTTGCCTACCGAGCACTTATATCCCCCAATTGCTCAGTCATGCAACACTGTACCCATATGAAATTGTTATCATTTTTTTCACACAAATATAGATTTCTTTTGGTGGTATTTAATCGCCACTGAGTGTTTTATTTTTTGTGCTATAAACAAAAAAAGAGCAAAAAATTTGAAAAAAAAAAGTTTTTCTTTGTTTCTAGTATAAAATTTTGCAAACAGGTAATTTTTCTCCTTCACTGATGTGCGTTAATGAGGCTGCACTGATAGGCAGCACTGATGGGCACTGATAAGCAGCACTGATGGGTACTGATGAGGTGTCACGGATAGGCAGCACTGATGGGCACTGATAGGAGGCACTGATAGGCTGCATTGATAGGCAGCACTGATGAGTTGGCACTGATGATGCTGCACTGATAGACGGCACTGATGGGCACTGATGGGTGGCACTGACTGATGGCTCTGCTGGGCAGCACTGATGATTGGCACTTCTGGGCAGCACTGATGGGTGGCACTGCTTTGCACTGCTGGGCACAGGTCATGGATGTCCTCCCATAAGTAGACAACCACGCTGTAGCCGTCTTTCGGCTATAGCGCGGTAGGGAAGAGATTAAGCAGCAGAGGGGGTTGTTAATCAGTTTCAGCTGCTTCGGTGTTAATGAAATTACTAGAGATGAGCGAAGAAATTAAAAATTCGATTCGACTGATTCGGCGAATTCGTGGACAATATTCGATTCGAGTCGAATAAATTCGCTGTGAATTTAACTTAAAAAAGGGTGTTTCTAGGCTTCAGAGAGACTTAATATTAGTGCAGAACACTGTACCTTTAATTTAAATGCCCTTGGAGTCTGCTGGGGAAGAGAAATAATACTGTCTGTCAGTATGACATGCAGATGAGTGCCGTCGATCTTAGAATCACTGCACACTTCACTCCTTTGGCCAGTCACGGGGCCAAAACCAGTGTTTGGAGCCACAGTGTGGCGGTGGAGGCAGCAGCAATGGGAGGCCATACAGCAACCTATGACAAAATGGAAACCAGCAGGAGCGTGAGGAGACCTGAAAGTGGCACATGGCAGAGTGGGAGCAATGGGAGGCGGTACAGGGACCCAGGTCACACTATGGGCCCAGCAGCAGCGTGACCAGGCGGTACGGGGGCCCATGGCCGATATGGGGCTTGGTGGCACCTATGGAAGGCCTGTAATCTGCCAGCAACCTATGACAAAATGGACAACCGCAGGAGTGTGAGGAGATTTCAAAGTGGCACATGGCAGAGTGGAAGCAATGGAAGGCCGTACAGGGACCCAGGTCACACTGTGGGACCAGCATCAGCGTGAACAGGCGGTACGGGGGCCCATGGCCGATTTGACCTCATTCATCCCATAGTCCTGCCGACTCACGAATAGCGTGGCCTCCTCAAAGGGCCTGAGCAAGCGCAGGTGTCACACATGAGCTGCCAATGGCTGACATCTAAGTTACACAGGGAGTACCTTTATCCGCTTTTAACATCAGGAAATCTGTGATGGCCTTTAGCTGTTCGTAAAGGCGGTCTAACATATGTAGGGTTGAATTCCACCTTGTTGCAACGTCACAGCATGAGGAGTCGGTACGGGGGCCCATGGCAGATTACATGTCTGGCAGCAGCTATGTGAGGCCCGTAATCTGCCTGCACCCTATGTCAAAAAATTTAACACACCAGCAGTGTGAAGAGACCTGAAAGTGGCACATGGCAGCAGAGTGTGGCGATGGAGACAGCAGCAATGGGAGGCCGTACAGGGACCCATGAGAGACTCTGGACTTGGCAGCAGCATGAGGAGGCGGTATATAGGGGCCCATGGCAGATTAGGGGCCTGGCAGCAGCTATGTGAGGCCCGTAATCTGCCTGCACCCTATGTCAAAAAATTTAACACACCAGCAGTGTGAAGAGACCTGAAAGTGGCACATGGCAGCAGAGTGTGGCGATGGAGACAGCAGCAATGGGAGGCCATACAGGGACCCATGACAGACTCTGGACTTGGCAGCAGCATGAGGAGGCGGTATATAGGGGCCCATGGCAGATTAGGGGCCTGGCAGCAGCTATGTGAGGCCCGTAATCTGCCTGCACCCTATGTCAAAAAATGTAACACACCAGCAGTGTGTGAGGAGACCTGAAAGTGGCACATGGCAGAGTGTGGCGATGGAGACAGCAGCAATGGGAGGCCGTACAGGGACCCATGAGAGACTCTGGACCTGGCAGCAGCATGAGGAAGCGGTATATAGGGGCCTATGGCAGATTAGGGGCCTGGCAGCAGCTATAGGAGGCCCATAATCTGCCAGCACCCTATGTCAAAAAATTCTACACACCAGCAGTGTGAGGAGACCTGAAAGTGGCACATGGCAGCAGAGTGTGGCGATGGAGACAGCAGCAATGGGAGGCCGTACAGGGACCCATGACAGACTCTAGACTTGGCAGCAGCATGAGGAGGCGGTATATAGGGGCCCATGGCAGATTAGGGGCCTGGCAGCAGCTATGTGAGGCCCGTAATCTGCCTGCACCCTATGTCAAAAAATTTAACACACCAGCAGTGTGAAGAGACCTGAAAGTGGCACATGGCAGCAGAGTGTGGCGATGGAGACAGCAGCAATGGGAGGCCATACAGGGACCCATGACAGACTCTGGACTTGGCAGCAGCATGAGGAGGCGGTATATAGGGGCCCATGGCAGATTAGGGGCCTGGCAGCAGCTATGTGAGGCCCGTAATCTGCCTGCACCCTATGTCAAAAAATTTAACACACCAGCAGTGTGAAGAGACCTGAAAGTGGCACATGGCAGCAGAGTGTGGCGATGGAGACAGCAGCAATGGGAGGCCATACAGGGACCCATGACAGACTCTGGACTTGGCAGCAGCATGAGGAGGCGGTATATAGGGGCCCATGGCAGATTAGGGGCCTGGCAGCAGCTATGTGAGGCCCGTAATCTGCCTGCACCCTATGTCAAAAAATTTAACACACCAGCAGTGTGAAGAGACCTGAAAGTGGCACATGGCAGCAGAGTGTGGCGATGGAGACAGCAGCAATGGGAGGCCATACAGGGACCCATGACAGACTCTGGACTTGGCAGCAGCATGAGGAGGCGGTATATAGGGGCCCATGGCAGATTAGGGGCCTGGCAGCAGCTATGTGAGGCCCGTAATCTGCCTGCACCCTATGTCAAAAAATTTAACACACCAGCAGTGTGAAGAGACCTGAAAGTGGCACATGGCAGCAGAGTGTGGCGATGGAGACAGCAGCAATGGGAGGCCGTACAGGGACCCATGAGAGACTCTAGACTTGGCAGCAGCATGAGGAGGCGGTATATAGGGGCCCATGGCAGATTAGGGGCCTGGCAGCAGCTATGTGAGGCCCGTAATCTGCCTGCACCCTATGTCAAAAAATTTAACACACCATCAGTGTGAAGAGACCTGAAAGTGGCACATGGCAGCAGAGTGTGGCGATGGAGACAGCAGCAATGGGAGGCCGTACAGGGACCCATGAGAGACTCTGGACTTGGCAGCAGCATGAGGAGGCGGTATATAGGGGCCCATGGCAGATTAGGGGCCTGGCAGCAGCTATGTGAGGCCCGTAATCTGCCTGCACCCTATGTCAAAAAATTTAACACACCAGCAGTGTGAAGAGACCTGAAAGTGGCACATGGCAGCAGAGTGTGGCGATGGAGACAGCAGCAATGGGAGGCCATACAGGGACCCATGACAGACTCTGGACTTGGCAGCAGCATGAGGAGGCGGTATATAGGGGCCCATGGCAGATTAGGGGCCTGGCAGCAGCTATGTGAGGCCCGTAATCTGCCTGCACCCTATGTCAAAAAATGTAACACACCAGCAGTGTGTGAGGAGACCTGAAAGTGGCACATGGCAGAGTGTGGCGATGGAGACAGCAGCAATGGGAGGCCGTACAGGGACCCATGAGAGACTCTGGACCTGGCAGCAGCATGAGGAAGCGGTATATAGGGGCCTATGGCAGATTAGGGGCCTGGCAGCAGCTATAGGAGGCCCATAATCTGCCAGCACCCTATGTCAAAAAATTCTACACACCAGCAGTGTGAGGAGACCTGAAAGTGGCACATGGCAGCAGAGTGTGGCGATGGAGACAGCAGCAATGGGAGGCCGTACAGGGACCCATGACAGACTCTAGACTTGGCAGCAGCATGAGGAGGCGGTATATAGGGGCCCATGGCAGATTAGGGGCCTGGCAGCAGCTATGTGAGGCCCGTAATCTGCCTGCACCCTATGTCAAAAAATTTAACACACCAGCAGTGTGAAGAGACCTGAAAGTGGCACATGGCAGCAGAGTGTGGCGATGGAGACAGCAGCAATGGGAGGCCATACAGGGACCCATGACAGACTCTGGACTTGGCAGCAGCATGAGGAGGCGGTATATAGGGGCCCATGGCAGATTAGGGGCCTGGCAGCAGCTATGTGAGGCCCGTAATCTGCCTGCACCCTATGTCAAAAAATTTAACACACCAGCAGTGTGAAGAGACCTGAAAGTGGCACATGGCAGCAGAGTGTGGCGATGGAGACAGCAGCAATGGGAGGCCATACAGGGACCCATGACAGACTCTGGACTTGGCAGCAGCATGAGGAGGCGGTATATAGGGGCCCATGGCAGATTAGGGGCCTGGCAGCAGCTATGTGAGGCCCGTAATCTGCCTGCACCCTATGTCAAAAAATTTAACACACCAGCAGTGTGAAGAGACCTGAAAGTGGCACATGGCAGCAGAGTGTGGCGATGGAGACAGCAGCAATGGGAGGCCATACAGGGACCCATGACAGACTCTGGACTTGGCAGCAGCATGAGGAGGCGGTATATAGGGGCCCATGGCAGATTAGGGGCCTGGCAGCAGCTATGTGAGGCCCGTAATCTGCCTGCACCCTATGTCAAAAAATTTAACACACCAGCAGTGTGAAGAGACCTGAAAGTGGCACATGGCAGCAGAGTGTGGCGATGGAGACAGCAGCAATGGGAGGCCATACAGGGACCCATGACAGACTCTGGACTTGGCAGCAGCATGAGGAGGCGGTATATAGGGGCCCATGGCAGATTAGGGGCCTGGCAGCAGCTATGTGAGGCCCGTAATCTGCCTGCACCCTATGTCAAAAAATTTAACACACCAGCAGTGTGAAGAGACCTGAAAGTGGCACATGGCAGCAGAGTGTGGCGATGGAGACAGCAGCAATGGGAGGCCGTACAGGGACCCATGAGAGACTCTAGACTTGGCAGCAGCATGAGGAGGCGGTATATAGGGGCCCATGGCAGATTAGGGGCCTGGCAGCAGCTATGTGAGGCCCGTAATCTGCCTGCACCCTATGTCAAAAAATTTAACACACCAGCAGTGTGAAGAGACCTGAAAGTGGCACATGGCAGCAGAGTGTGGCGATGGAGACAGCAGCAATGGGAGGCCGTACAGGGACCCATGAGAGACTCTGGACTTGGCAGCAGCATGAGGAGGCGGTATATAGGGGCCCATGGCAGATTAGGGGCCTGGCAGCAGCTATGTGAGGCCCGTAATCTGCCTGCACCCTATGTCAAAAAATTTAACACACCAGCAGTGTGAAGAGACCTGAAAGTGGCACATGGCAGCAGAGTGTGGCGATGGAGACAGCAGCAATGGGAGGCCATACAGGGACCCATGACAGACTCTGGACTTGGCAGCAGCATGAGGAGGCGGTATATAGGGGCCCATGGCAGATTAGGGGCCTGGCAGCAGCTATGTGAGGCCCGTAATCTGCCTGCACCCTATGTCAAAAAATGTAACACACCAGCAGTGTGTGAGGAGACCTGAAAGTGGCACATGGCAGAGTGTGGCGATGGAGACAGCAGCAATGGGAGGCCGTACAGGGACCCATGAGAGACTCTGGACCTGGCAGCAGCATGAGGAAGCGGTATATAGGGGCCTATGGCAGATTAGGGGCCTGGCAGCAGCTATAGGAGGCCCATAATCTGCCAGCACCCTATGTCAAAAAATTCTACACACCAGCAGTGTGTGAGGAGACCTGAAAGTGGCACATGGCAGAGTGTGGCGATGGAGACAGCAGCAATGGGAGGCCGTACAGGGACCCATGAGAGACTCTGGACCTGGCAGCAGCATGAGGAGGCGGTATATAGGGGCCTATGGCAGATTAGGGGCCTGGCAGCAGCTATAGGAGGCCCATAATCTGCCAGCACCCTATGTCAAAAAATTCTACACACCAGCAGTGTGAGGAGACCTGAAAGTGGCACATGGCAGCAGAGTGTGGCGATGGAGACAGCAGCAATGGGAGGCCATACAGGGACCCATGACAGACTCTGGACTTGGCAGCAGCATGAGGAGGCGGTATATAGGGGCCCATGGCAGATTAGGGGCCTGGCAGCAGCTATGTGAGGCCCGTAATCTGCCTGCACCCTATGTCAAAAAATGTAACACACCAGCAGTGTGTGAGGAGACCTGAAAGTGGCACATGGCAGAGTGTGGCGATGGAGACAGCAGCAATGGGAGGCCGTACAGGGACCCATGAGAGACTCTGGACCTGGCAGCAGCATGAGGAAGCGGTATATAGGGGCCTATGGCAGATTAGGGGCCTGGCAGCAGCTATAGGAGGCCCATAATCTGCCAGCACCCTATGTCAAAAAATTCTACACACCAGCAGTGTGTGAGGAGACCTGAAAGTGGCACATGGCAGAGTGTGGCGATGGAGACAGCAGCAATGGGAGGCCGTACAGGGACCCATGAGAGACTCTGGACCTGGCAGCAGCATGAGGAGGCGGTATATAGGGGCCTATGGCAGATTAGGGGCCTGGCAGCAGCTATAGGAGGCCCATAATCTGCCAGCACCCTATGTCAAAAAATTCTACACACCAGCAGTGTGAGGAGACCTGAAAGTGGCACATGGCAGCAGAGTGTGGCGATGGAGACAGCAGCAATGGGAGGCCGTACAGGGACCCATGACAGACTCTAGACTTGGCAGCAGCATGAGGAGGCGGTATATAGGGGCCCATGGCAGATTAGGGGCCTGGCAGCAGCTATGTGAGGCCCGTAATCTGCCTGCACCCTATGTCAAAAAATTCTACACACCAGCAGTGTGAGGAGACCTGAAAGTGGCACATGGCAGCAGAGTGTGGCGATGGAGACAGCAGCAATGGGAGGCCGTACAGGGACCCATGACAGACTCTGGACTTGGCAGCAGCATGAGGAGGCGGTATATAGGGGCCCATGGCAGATTAGGGGCCTGGCAGCAGCTATGTGAGGCCCGTAATCTGCCTGCACCCTATGTCAAAAAATTTAACACACCAGCAGTGTGAAGAGACCTGAAAGTGGCACATGGCAGCAGAGTGTGGCGATGGAGACAGCAGCAATGGGAGGCCATACAGGGACCCATGACAGACTCTGGACTTGGCAGCAGCATGAGGAGGCGGTATATAGGGGCCCATGGCAGATTAGGGGCCTGGCAGCAGCTATGTGAGGCCCGTAATCTGCCTGCACCCTATGTCAAAAAATTTAACACACCAGCAGTGTGAAGAGACCTGAAAGTGGCACATGGCAGCAGAGTGTGGCGATGGAGACAGCAGCAATGGGAGGCCGTACAGGGACCCATGAGAGACTCTGGACTTGGCAGCAGCATGAGGAGGCGGTATATAGGGGCCCATGGCAGATTAGGGGCCTGGCAGCAGCTATGTGAGGCCCGTAATCTGCCTGCACCCTATGTCAAAAAATTTAACACACCAGCAGTGTGAAGAGACCTGAAAGTGGCACATGGCAGCAGAGTGTGGCGATGGAGACAGCAGCAATGGGAGGCCATACAGGGACCCATGACAGACTCTGGACTTGGCAGCAGCATGAGGAGGCGGTATATAGGGGCCCATGGCAGATTAGGGGCCTGGCAGCAGCTATGTGAGGCCCATAATCTGCCAGCACCCTATGTCAAAAAATTCTACACACCAGCAGTGTGTGAGGAGACCTGAAAGTGGCACATGGCAGAGTGTGGCGATGGAGACAGCAGCAATGGGAGGCCGTACAGGGACCCATGACAGACTCTGGACCTGGCAGCAGCATGAGGAGGCGGTATATAGGGGCCTATGGCAGATTAGGGGCCTGGCAGCAGCTATAGGAGGCCCATAATCTGCCAGCACCCTATGTCAAAAAATTCTACACACCAGCAGTGTGAGGAGACCTGAAAGTGGCACATGGCAGCAGAGTGTGGCGATGGAGACAGCAGCAATGGGAGGCCGTACAGGGACCCATGACAGACTCTAGACTTGGCAGCAGCATGAGGAGGCGGTATATAGGGGCCCATGGCAGATTAGGGGCCTGGCAGCAGCTATGTGAGGCCCGTAATCTGCCTGCACCCTATGTCAAAAAATTTAACACACCAGCAGTGTGAAGAGACCTGAAAGTGGCACATGGCAGCAGAGTGTGGCGATGGAGACAGCAGCAATGGGAGGCCATACAGGGACCCATGACAGACTCTGGACTTGGCAGCAGCATGAGGAGGCGGTATATAGGGGCCTATGGCAGATTAGGGGCCTGGCAGCAGCTATAGGAGGCCCGTAATCTGCCAGCACCCTATGTCAAAAAATTAAACACACCAGCAGTGTGAGGAGACCTGAAAGTGGCACATGTTTGAGGCATGATTCATGGCGGATTTAGTCAGTTGTGTCAGGAACTGGTGGTTTGAAATCCAGACTAATCCACGCCTGATTCATTTTCACAAACGTGAGTCTCTCCACACTTTGGGTGGACAGTCGTGTCCTCCGCGGAGTTACAATACCTCCTGCCGCACTAAACACGCGCTCCGATGCCACGCTACTGGCCGGGCATGACAGCCTTTCAAGGGCAAATTCAGCTAGTTGGGGCCAAAGGTCAAGTTTCGTTGCCCAGTAGTCAAGGGGATTGTCTACCTCGGTTGGCAGGGTGCTGTCCAAGTAGGCCCAAGCCTGTTGTTTGAGCTCCTGCTCCAGGTCCACCTGATGCTGCTGCTGCTGCTGCGGCTGGTTAGTAGTTTCCTCACTGCGCTGGTGAAGAAAGCTACTCATCATCGACTGCAGACTGAGGCAGCCGCTGCTGGTGGAGCTGCCACTGCTCCTACCACCCCACCCCTCCCCTGCTGCCATGCCAGCGGAACGCGAGCGCACAGGGCCCACAGTGTCTGAGGATGGACGTTGGCGCACAAAGGCAGAGACCAACTGACTACATAGGTGGTTTTTATAGTACGTAATTTTGGCCTCCCTCTCAGCAGGTGTGAAAAAGGCCACCATTTTGGACCGGTAGCGAGGGTCCAACAAGGTGGACAGCCAAAAGTCATCCCTCTGTCTGATGGTTATTATTCGGCTGTCGCTACGCAAGCAACCGAGCATGCTATGGGCCATTTGTGCCAAGGAATGCGAGGGACTCCCTGCCTCCATCTCCACAGCATACTGCCACGGTGCGTCTGGGTCCTCTGTCTCCTCCTCCTCCTCTACCAGATGCTCCTGCTCCTCCACTCCTGTCCGCTGAGTGGAAAAACCACCCATTTCACTCAATAATTCCTGAGCACAAATGTCCTCCTCTACCTCCTCCTCTTCTTCCTGTCCTGCCCCCACAGGGGTCATGTGGCGTTGAGATCTGTGCGCCACGTCTACCGCACCCTGACCAGCCATTGTTAACAGCATTTGTTCCAGGACGTGCAACAGAGGAATGACGTCGTTCATCCCATAGTCCTGCCGACTCACGAATAGCGTGGCCTCCTCAAAGGGCCTGAGCAAGCGGCAGGTGTCACGCATGAGCTGCCAATGGCTGACATCTAAGTTACACAGGGGAGTACCTTTATCCGCTTGTAACATCAGGAAATCGGTGATGGCCTTTCGCTGCTCGTAAAGGCGGTCTAACATGTGTAGGGTTGAATTCCACCTTGTTGCAACGTCGCAGATCAGGCGATGCTGTGGAATTCCGTTCTGCCGCTGCAGCTCAATGAGGGTGTTCTTTGCGGTGTAGGAATGGCTGAAATGCATGCACAGTTTACGTGACATTTTAAGGATGTCTTGCAGTGGGATGGTGGATTTTAGGAACCGCTTGACAACCAGATTGAACACGTGAGCCATGCATGGCGCATGGCACAACCTTCCTTGACGCAGAGCAGACACCATGTTCTTTCCGTTGTCAGTCAACATGGTTCCGATTTTTAGTTTGCGCGGAGACAGCCATCTGTCGATTTCTCTGTTCATTACACTCAGCAGTTCCTCCCCTGTGTGACTACGTTCGCCAAGGCATACCAGGTGCAGCACAGCGTGACACCGTTGCGCCCTGCACATGTGATATGCCGGTCGGGTAATGGGACTTGGCACGGGGGTGGCGGCTGAGGACACGGCGGAAAAAGAGGTGGTAGAGGCGGACATGCTTGCTGGACCAAGGACGTGCAAACGTGGAGGCAAAAGCGTCGTGACCTGTCCAAGTTGCTGGTGCGGCTGTGCCGGCACCACGTTCACCCAGTGGGCCGTAAATGACATGTACTGTCCCTGACCGTAGTTACAGCTCCACACGTCGGCGCTGCCGTGCACTTTGGCAGAGACCGACATGCTCAAAGACTGGCCCACCATCTCTTCTACATGTGAATGCAGGGCTGGCACTGCCTTTTGGGCAAAGAAATGACGGCTTGGCACTCTCCACCGCGGCGCGGCACAAGCCATCATTTCTCGGAAAGGTGCTGAGTCCACCAGTTGGAAAGGGAGGGACTGCAGCACCAGCAACTTGGACAGGAGGACGTTCAGCTTTTGCACCGTCGGGTGCGTGCTCGCAAACTGTTGTCTCTTGGATACGGATTCCAAGAAAGACTGTTGACGGAATCCGAGAAGAGGAGTAGCAGGAGAAGGAGCATCTGAACGAGCGGAAGATGCCAATGAGCGACAACTCCCCTCAGCAGAGGTGTTGGAGCCTTGACTGGCTGATAGAGGGCGATTGACGACGTCGGGTGACGGAGCAAGTAACGGAGCGGGTGATGGAGCGGGGGCTGGGGCAGGCAGAACCGCCGTATGTTTATCACGGTTTTCCCAGGCCACCGAATGGTGACGCTGCATATGCTGACGCAACGCTGTAGTCCCAACATGGGCCCCCTGGCCACGCTTGCATTTCTGGCCACATAGTCGACATACGGCTACGTTTACTTCCTCGGGCGGCTTGAGGAAAAATTGCCACACCACCGAGTAGGAAACTTTGCCCCCGCTACTCTTCACTGGCTGACTGCTACTTCCTCCGTGCGCAACGGCACCACTACTGGCCGTGGTGGTAGGCTGCAGTGGAGCTGGTGCTCTACTCCGTGGACGTTTGGCTCCACTGACACTGATGCGACCCTGCTGCTGTCTCCTGGGCAACCCACCGACTGTTTTGCTCGCTGCCAAGCTGCCACCCTCTTCTCCTGATGATGCGGAAGAAATTGCCTGATGACGACGAGGCTGCCAAGTGCGATCAACCTCCTCATCATCAAGTAGGGTCTCCGCCTCACTACTAGCCCCCTCGGCTGCGTCTGGGTCAGGAGACAGACCTGTCTCTAGACCGGCTACCGAGCCACTCTCCTCGCCAGTACTTGTTCGCTTGGCTGCTGAAAAGGCCGATGTCTCCCCCCGTTCCTGACCGCCCTCTGTTAGCTCTTCCTCACTGTACAGTGGGGCTGAGCCCACAGCATGCGATACTTCGCTTGGTGAGGGAACAGCAAAGGACAGGGGCAGGTAGAGGACACGTGATTTCAGTGGGCTTGGTCCCGGGCCATGCCAACTAACGGTTGTGTCTGACGTACCCACCGACCGTTGGCTGTAGGTGTCAGAGGTGACCTGGGAAGAGGAAGACGACCGAGCCAACCAATCAATGACGGCAGGGTTGTCGGTGGAGACACGACCGCTGGATGACACCGGGAGCACTGGCCTCTGGCTGCGAATACTGCTGCCTCGACCCCTTCCTCTGCTGCCACGTCTGCTCGCTCCTAAAACATTGCCTCCTCTGCCACTCCTCTGCATGTTGTCTGACATACTATTTAATTCAACGATTAGGTGTCCCTGAGTAACAATTCTCTGGCACTCAGTAACAATTCTGTCTGTCCCTGAGTATGAATTCTGTGGCCCTGAGTAACAATTCTGTGTCTGTGCGAGTAACAATTCTGTGTCTGTGCAAGTAACAATTTTGTGTCTGTGCGAGTAACAAATCTCTGGCACTCAGTAACAATTCTGTCTGTCCCTGAGTAACAATTCTCTGGCACTCAGTAACAATTCTGTCTGTCCCTGAGTAACAATTCTCTGGCACTCAGTAACAATTCTGTCTGTCCCTGAGTATGAATTCTGTGGCCCTGAGTAACAATTCTGTGTCTGTGCGAGTAACAATTCTGTGTCTGTGCAAGTAACAATTTTGTGTCTGTGCGAGTAACAATTCTCTGGCACTCAGTAACAATTCTGTCTGTCCCTGAGTAACAATTCTCTGGCACTCAGTAACAATTCTGTCTGTCCCTGAGTATGAATTCTGTGGCCCTGAGTAACAATTCTGTGTCTGTGCGAGTAACAATTCTGTGTCTGTGCAAGTAACAATTTTGTGTCTGTGCGAGTAACAAATCTCTGGCACTCAGTAACAATTCTGTCTGTCCCTGAGTAACAATTCTCTGGCACTCAGTAACAATTCTGTCTGTCCCTGAGTAACAATTCTCTGGCACTCAGTAACAATTCTGTCTGTCCCTGAGTATGAATTCTGTGGCCCTGAGTAACAATTCTGTGTCTGTGCGAGTAACAATTCTGTGTCTGTGCAAGTAACAATTTTGTGTCTGTGCGAGTAACAATTCTCTGGCACTCAGTAACAATTCTGTCTGTCCCTGAGTAACAATTCTCTGGCACTCAGTAACAATTCTGTCTGTCCCTGAGTAACAATTCTCTGGCACTCAGTAACAATTCTGTCTATCCCTGAGTATGAATTCTGTGGCCCTGAGTAACAATTCTGTGTCTGTGCGAGTAACAATTCTGTGTCTGTGCAAGTAACAATTTTGTGTCTGTGCGAGTAACAATTCTCTGGCACTCAGTAACAATTCTGTCTGTCCCTGAGTAACAATTCTCTGGCACTCAGTAACAATTCTGTCTGTCCCTGAGTATGAATTCTGTGGCCCTGAGTAACAATTCTGTGTCTGTGCGAGTAACAATTCTGTGTCTGTGCAAGTAACAATTTTGTGTCTGTGCGAGTAACAATTCTCTGGCACTCAGTAACAATTCTGTCTGTCCCTGAGTAACAATTCTCTGGCACTCAGTAACAATTCTGTCTGTCCCTGAGTAACAATTCTCTGGCACTCAGTAACAATTCTGTCTATCCCTGAGTATGAATTCTGTGGCCCTGAGTAACAATTCTGTGTCTGTGCGAGTAACAATTCTGTGTCTGTGCAAGTAACAATTTTGTGTCTGTGCGAGTAACAATTCTCTGGCACTCAGTAACAATTCTGTCTGTCCCTGAGTAACAATTCTCTGGCACTCAGTAACAATTCTGTCTGTCCCTGAGTAACAATTCTCTGGCACTCAGTAACAATTCTGTCTATCCCTGAGTATGAATTCTGTGGCCCTGAGTAACAATTCTGTGTCTGTGCGAGTAACAATTCTGTGTCTGTGCAAGTAACAATTTTGTGTCTGTGCGAGTAACAATTCTCTGGCACTCAGTAACAATTCTGTCTGTCCCTGAGTAACAATTCTCTGGCACTCAGTAACAATTCTGTCTGTCCCTGAGTAACAATTCTCTGGCACTCAGTAACAATTCTGTCTGTCCCTGAGTAACAATTCTCTGGCACTCAGTAACAATTCTGTCTGTCCCTGAGTAACAATTCTCTGGCACTCAGTAACAATTCTGTCTGTCCCTGAGTATGAATTCTGTGGCCCTGAGTAACAATTCTGTGTCTGTGCGAGTAACAATTCTGTGTCTGTGCAAGTAACAATTTTGTGTCTGTGCGAGTAACAAATCTCTGGCACTCAGTAACAATTCTGTCTGTCCCTGAGTAACAATTCTCTGGCACTCAGTAACAATTCTGTCTGTCCCTGAGTAACAATTCTCTGGCACTCAGTAACAATTCTGTCTGTCCCTGAGTATGAATTCTGTGGCCCTGAGTAACAATTCTGTGTCTGTGCGAGTAACAATTCTGTGTCTGTGCAAGTAACAATTTTGTGTCTGTGCGAGTAACAATTCTCTGGCACTCAGTAACAATTCTGTCTGTCCCTGAGTAACAATTCTCTGGCACTCAGTAACAATTCTGTCTGTCCCTGAGTAACAATTCTCTGGCACTCAGTAACAATTCTGTCTATCCCTGAGTATGAATTCTGTGGCCCTGAGTAACAATTCTGTGTCTGTGCGAGTAACAATTCTGTGTCTGTGCAAGTAACAATTTTGTGTCTGTGCGAGTAACAATTCTCTGGCACTCAGTAACAATTCTGTCTGTCCCTGAGTAACAATTCTCTGGCACTCAGTAACAATTCTGTCTGTCCCTGAGTAACAATTCTCTGGCACTCAGTAACAATTCTGTCTGTCCCTGAGTAACAATTCTCTGGCACTCAGTAACAATTCTGTCTGTCCCTGAGTAACAATTCTCTGGCACTCAGTAACAATTCTGTCTGTCCCTGAGTATGAATTCTGTGGCCCTGAGTAACAATTCTGTGTCTGTGCGAGTAACAATTCTGTGTCTGTGCAAGTAACAATTTTGTGTCTGTGCGAGTAACAATTCTCTGGCACTCAGTAACAATTCTGTCTGTCCCTGAGTAACAATTCTCTGGCACTCAGTAACAATTCTGTCTGTCCCTGAGTAACAATTCTCTGGCACTCAGTAACAATTCTGTCTGTCCCTGAGTATGAATTCTGTGGCCCTGAGTAACAATTCTGTGTCTGTGCGAGTAACAATTCTGTGTCTGTGCAAGTAACAATTTTGTGTCTGTGCGAGTAACAATTCTCTGGCACTCAGTAACAATTCTGTCTGTCCCTGAGTAACAATTCTCTGGCACTCAGTAACAATTCTGTCTGTCCCTGAGTAACAATTCTCTGGCACTCAGTAACAATTCTGTCTATCCCTGAGTATGAATTCTGTGGCCCTGAGTAACAATTCTGTGTCTGTGCGAGTAACAATTCTGTGTCTGTGCAAGTAACAATTTTGTGTCTGTGCGAGTAACAATTCTCTGGCACTCAGTAACAATTCTGTCTGTCCCTGAGTAACAATTCTCTGGCACTCAGTAACAATTCTGTCTGTCCCTGAGTAACAATTCTCTGGCACTCAGTAACAATTCTGTCTGTCCCTGAGTAACAATTCTCTGGCACTCAGTAACAATTCTGTCTGTCCCTGAGTAACAATTCTCTGGCACTCAGTAACAATTCTGTCTGTCCCTGAGTAACAATTCTGTCTGTCCCTGAGAATGAATTCTGTGGCCCTAAGAATTCTCTGGCACTCAGTAACAATTCTGTCTGTCCCTGAGTAACAATTCTCTGGCACTCAGTAACAATTCTGTCTGTCCCTGAGTAAAAATTCTGTGGCCCTAATAACGTTTCTGTGGCCCTAAGTAACAATTCTCTGGCACTGAGTAACAATTCTGTCTGTCCCTGAGTATGAATTCTGTGGCCCTAACTAGCGTTTCTTTGTCCCTAAATAACGATTCTGTGGCCCTCATTAACAAGTCTGTGTCCCTGAGTAATGGTTCTCTGTCCCTAAGTAACTTCTCTCTGTCCCCAATTCTCGTTTCTGTGGCCCTAACTCTGTCCCTGTCCCTAGTACAGAGCGGTCTGCCTCTGTTCAATGACTGCAGGCAAATGAAGATTTCCAAAATGGCCGCTATATATACCTCGACCATTACACAGTGCTGGCTGGCTGGCTGCTGATTGGCTGATGCGATCACATGTCGTTGAGGAATGCATTATGGGGCAGCGCGCCTTGTCTGCGCGCCTTCCCCGACATCCCCGCTCCGTCGCCGCACATGTCAGCCGCCATTTTCGGAAAAATTTCGATTCGCGCGTCCGAATTAGGCTGTTTTTCGATATTCGACTCGAATTCCACTTCGGATGCTTCGATTCGCTCATCTCTAGAAATTACCAACAGGTGCACTAGATGGGTAACAATGAGATGATTCCCAAAACAGGAATGGTTTTACAGGTGGAGGTCACTGACATTTTTTCCTATACTCTTCTTTTCTGACAGTTTTGACTAGTTTTGCATTTGGCTAGGGTCACTGTCACTACTGGTAGCATGAGGCAATACCTGGACTCTACAGAGGTTGCATAGGCGGTCCAACTCATCCAGGATGGCACTTCAATACGTGCCATTGCCATAAAGTTTGCTGTGTTACCCAGCACAGTCTCAAGCGCATGGAGGAGATTCCAGGAGACAGGCAGCTACTCTAGGAGAGCTGGACAGGGCTGTAGAAGGTCCTTAACCCATCAGCAGGACTGTTATCTGCTCCTTTGTGCAAGGAGGAACAGGATGAGCACTGCCAGAGCCCTACAAAATGACCTCCAGCAGGCCAGTGGTGTGATTGTCTCTTACCAAACAATCAGAAACAGACTTCAAGAGGGTTGCCTGAGGGCATGACATCCTCTAGTGGGCCCTGTGCTCACTGCCCGGCACCATAGAGCTGGATTGCATTTGCCATTGAACACCAGAATCGGCAGGTCCACCACTGGCACCCTGTGCTTTTCACAGATGAGAGCAAGTTCACATTGAGCACATGTGACAGATGTGAAGGGGTCTGGAGAAGCCATGGAGAACGTTATGCTGCCTGTAACATCATTCAGCATGACCGTTTTGGTGGTGGGTCAGTGATGGTCTGGGGAGACATATCCATGGAGGGACGCACAAACCTCTACAGGCTAGACAATGGCACCCTGACTGCCATTAGGTATCGGGATGAAATCCTTGGACCCATTGTCAGACCCTATGCTGGTGCAGTGGGTCCTGGGTTCCTCCTGGTGCATGACAATGCTCGACCTCATGTGGCGAGAGTATGCGGGCAGTTCCTGGAGGATGAAGACATTGATACCATTGATTGGACCCCATGCTTGCCTAACACTGCCAGGTTGCACCTCAGACTGTCCAGTAGCTCAGCGATGCCCCGGTTTAGGTCTGTGAGGAAACACGTCACGACACCTTCCATCGTCTCATTAGGAGCATGCTCCGACGTTGTCAGGCATGCATACAAGCACGTGGGGGCCATACAAACTACTGTGTACCATTTTGAGTTGCTGCAATTAAATTTCAGTAAAATGGACTAGGTTGATAATTTTAATTTCCATCAAACGATGGGGCATCCTTACGTTCCTAACACATTATCCAGTCCATATCAATATAGATATCCAGCATGATATTTTTCCCCATTGAGATTTGATGTGTTTTCAAAGTGTTCCTTTAATTTTTTTGAGCAGTGTATATTCATCTAGCACGACAAATTCAATGTCTTATAATTGATTGCTATGTTTATTATCTCATAGCATTTCTGTGCTGAGAGAATGCTCACTGGACATACTCTGCACAAAGACCGGGATAAAGATGAGCAGCTAGGGGGACCGGCTTCCGATCATGTGACCAATATGACAGTAAAATAACTTCCCAAAATTAACCACCTCGAGTGTAGACACTTTCACCTCTTCCTGCCTAGGCCAATTTCCAGCTTTCAGCATTGTCACACTTTGAATGACAATTACTCAATCATGCAACATTTTACCCAAATAAAATTTTATCTTTTTTTTTTAGACAGATGAAGCTTTCTTTGGTGGTATTTAACCACCACTGGGTTTTTTATATATATAAAATATTGAAAAAGAATAACAAAAGCTAAGAAGAAAACATGTTTTACTTAGCTTCCTTTATAAAATTTTGCAAATAATCAGTGTGAGTCTACAAACTATGATGTATTTATTTGAAAATTGATCAGTCCTGATGTACCTGATTGGACAATCAGCGATCACATGGTACCAGGGCCACCCACACTGGCCCCGCATGTGTTCTGCTGTGTCCAATGGAGCTGCACTGTTGTTAGGTAAATTTAGTTTTGGCTCACTGTAATCAGTGTGGTTGTTTGTGGTTATTTAGGCCTGTTCTGTGTTTCACAGGCTTCAGATTTGATTACTCATCCAGCCTTCTAAAACCCTCTGGGTAGTTCTGGAAATATTTATACTGTCTCAGCCAATCCATGTAGAATGATTGCACAGATGGATGCTGGGAAACTGTATATATAGTCTGAGACCTGAACATAATTGTCTTGCCCCTAAGGAGAAGATCACAGCCTGAGGGGGCTCATTGCTTCACATGGCTTGTGTTAGCTGATCATCACGGCCACAGTTGGAACTGACTGAGGAGGTCTGCCATCTGAGGATTTGGTCTGGTATCATAGGGAGACTGTGTCGGGAAGGCATTGGAAGGAAGCAGCCACTCATCTGAAGGCATTTGTGAGTACAGCCAGTTGTGAAAGATCCTAGAGACAGTATGCTGTTGACACCCCTCTGAAGAGTCTGCTGTGTGTTTAAAGGGGACAAAGTGTCCACTGTCCTGAAGAGCTCAGTCTATTTAATTAACTGTGAAAGGACTTTCCTTGGACTGTCCAGAGAAGAAGTTTCTGTTACAACACTTAGTCCATATATTTACTTGTGCAAGGAGTTGGCTGATAGTTCTAAAAAAGAGAAGGTGTCCTCCTATTTTTACATAGTTTTGGAGTATCTCTTTCAATTCCCTATCCTCATCCAAGTTACCCAAAAAATTAAAAAGAGAATACTCCTAGACTGTACATTGAGCAAAGATTGACTATGACTGTGTGCCTGGCTGCAGAGCAATAATTGAGAAAAAAAACTCTAGCTGCTTCTACAGGGATAGCACTGATCTTCCATCACATTCCATCTGTGTGACAATGGTCACCAAAGGTAAATACAGAGGGTAAAACTAAATAATGGGGAAACAGACAGCAATTACATTTGACAGGGTTTCCTATCCTTCCGTACTCTATCCAAAACTAAACTAAAAGAGAAAAAAGTTTGCCTGTATATACACTTTAACAATATCAGGAGTCGTTTCAGAGTTTTATGACCTTTATAAATATGCATTTCGGCAGCCTTATACATGTGTATGGCCACTAATTTGTTCCGAGATTCCTAATAACCTTATCACTAGCAGCGGGGGATTCATTATTCCATATATAGTTGAACACTTAACATAAGGCAAGACACCAAAAGTATGTTTCTTTAAAATTCCTTACGCTTTTAACATAATTAGAATCTTGGGCTCTTGACGCTTCCTTTAAAAGCAATGCAATATCACCATTGATTGATGCCTCCCAGAAGTTGTGCAAGTCGAAAAACAGATTCAGTGTTTATTCCAGGGTGAAGTTGCTGTTTGACGTTAATAAATCCTATCCAATTTCTTCATTATCCTCTAGCATCTGAACCCATCCAAGTATCACCGGGGACAGCCCATAGAGCTGTAGGCTAGGAGTTATAATAATTCTGAGAATCTTATAATAGCACCCTTTGCTTTGATCAGTGAATATTGCATTGGATATTGTATGAGACGCCGCAATAAATTCAGTACAGGTGCAACATAGGCTTGGAAAGAAATAAACAAGATATATGGCTTGTACACATGAGAATGTCATTGCGTAGAATTATTCCCAAGCAGAACCTCAATAAAATTAGGTTCCTTACTCGGCAGCTTTCATGTTTAAATTTTAATTAGCCCTGTTTATCAAATTTTGCACAAAATGAGTTTATAGCATTAAATCTTCAGCGCTTAAGACGTCCCAGCAGAACAAGAAAATAATGTGAGTTTGTGACCCCCGCTGTTTCTTTTGATATTCTCTCCCAATTTGTTATAGATATTATGACATTACATGGTCTACACTTCCATTAATATTACTTCTTTCTCCTTGCTATCATCTGTTATCTAATTCATTTTATGGGAGGGTTAATTAATCTTTCTTTCCATGTTTTGCAAGGGCTGTTTTCCTACTTACGTGAGTATTGATTTGGATGCTTCAAAGCCATTCTTTAAAACCATATTTTATCGGGTGCTTGGTAAAAATGTGATCTGTAGCTATACCCTGGTAATCACAGTGGGAAAGGAGCAGTTTTCTCACCTTAATTTTAGGGGGCTTTACATCTCTGGACTACTTAATTTGTTGGCTCCTCTTGTTAAATGTTGACCTCTTTTGTTACCAGAGGTCATTGATGTCATTGATACCTAGATGTGCAGGCCAAATTTAGCAGGTGTCAGTATGCCTCAATTTACTTGAAAAGCATTCCATGGGACTGATTTAATAAAGACAAATAGAATATTCACTTTGCAAATGAAGTTGCACTCTGCAAGGGAAGTTTCTAAAGAGATTGGTGAATTTGGTGAATTTCACTTTGCAAAGAATACCCAATCATGTGAAAGGAAAATAAAAAAAATCAGCATTTTTCTTGCACATAATTGGATGATGGAAGTCAGCAGAGTTCACTTCATCCACTAAGCTCTGTGGAAAACTCCCTTGAAGAGTGCAACTTACCTTGCAAAGGGAACAATCTACACAATCTACTTGCATTTAGTAAAATCAACTCCTTTGAATAATGTACATACATATATATATATATATATATATATATATATATATATATATATATTTGATAAACAGTTTTATAGAAAAATAAATATAAAAAAAGTGAAAAAAAATTATATTACTTATTTTTTTTATATTGTAACTGTATCTGACATTTACAGTATTGCTTCCTTTAGGCTTTGGTGCCATCTGTATGCTAAAGACATTTTTTTGTCAATGAAACCTACATCCTGCATGTGATTATTTTGTCATTGTGACCACATGAATGAGAACCACTTGATTACCAATAATCAGTGCAGACTTGAGATGTCAGTGATAGCTGGGATTGAGTTAAAGCCAAACACGAGCTAAATATATACATTTCAATGCATATTTCATGTTTTAGTTGTCAAAAAATTTGCGAATATTCAGCTAATTTTGCTATTCCCACACCTCTGCCATACCACCTAGCTAGGGAAATGACCTAATTCCAGCATAGTGACTTGGCTGCTGCTCCTGTATTCAATCTTTCTACATTAGACTGACAGTACTGGACCATAGAACAGAGTCCTGATTGGCTCACAGCACTAATCCTTCCTTTATATGAGCTTGTTTCAGGGGATTGGGAGTGTAGGAAATATGGATAGCTAACATAACTATAGATCTCACTTATATTTGCAATGTGTACAAACACAATAATTTTTTTTTTTTGCCAGTAGAAGTAGTAATGCTTCTATTTGTGACCTCACGGAAATATGGCTTTTGTATCCTAAGTCTTAAACTAGATGCCTGGCTTAATGCTAGCCTTCTAGGTTTAATGCCTTGTGTTACTGGCCCAGAACAAGCATTCACCATTCACTTGTATGGCAAGCTGTATGCGGAACTTATCGCTTCCCAGATGCGGGAAAATGGCCAGCATTTTACGCTGGGCATATTTTCAGCCTATCACAATCCATGTTAATGAAACCTATTATTATTATTATTATTATTATTAAAATAAGACACTAGCAAGTGTTTTAGCCTGTGCTTGTGCTCACCAAGAAAAAACAAAAATCCATTTTGAACAGATAGATCCTTTAATTTAAATAACATAGTATTTGTTTACCTTTTAAACACATTGCTTCCACTTCTATTCATGAAATCTTAATTTTATAGTACATTAGTGTACCTACATATATCAAATTATCTTATATGTACATACAGTATATATATTCTCCTTTTATTAACGGCTACTTACCTCCTGAAGAAGCAGGCTTAGATTCCTGAAAAACATGTTGAGAAGCTACAGTTACCTTTGAAATGGACATCATATACCATTCTGAGTTATTGCTCATATACATTCTATACTGATGTAATGTATGATTATTAGAAACGGGTCACATAGTTGGTTCGGCTGTATCATACCAAAAAATGTATTTTGGATATATTTTAGTTGGACTCTGTCTAGTTTTTGTCTACGGAATGTTATGAAAAAAAGTGTAATATGAGGAGTGACCCTCCCTGCTAATTTTTTTAAACATTTTTACAGGTTACCTTTTTAGAGCTACAGAGGAGGTCTAGCGCTAGAAGGATTGCTCTTGCTCTAACATTCACAGCAATAACTCACATGTGTGCAGCGAACACCGTTTACATATGCGTGCTCGATTTAAGTATGTGTTCACGTCTGCACGTGAGCACAGAGGAATGGGGATGCTTTAAAAAAAAAAATTCTTATTTTTTAATTTGTTTTAACTTTTACACTGTCTTTTTTTTTTACCAGTTGTGTAAACATCCCTTGTAATAGAAATATGCATGACAGGTCCTCTTTTAGAAGAGATCTGCGGTCAAAAAGATTTTTTTTGAACTTTTGCCTTAAAAAAGAAAAACATTTGTTTACTTCCGCTACAGACTGGATCTGATATTATGACATCGCTCTGGTCCTTCATCATGATAGAGGCGTTCAAAGACCATGGAGTCTTTCATCACCTCCATCTACAGCTGGATCATTTCTCATACCCACCGGCTTTAACGGTAAGCCCAAGAAACAACGGTGAGCGGCGGTGGGGGGGGATACCCTCCCACCACTACAGAAAACGATCTAGCCTCTGAAGAGCCGCTAGGTCCACTTTCAATAGAAAGTCGGCAGTCAGCTGAAAAAAAAATACTGGTTTCTTTAGCCATAACCCTGGTAAACCAATTGAAAATCACAACGTTTATATATGTATTGCGGTCTTCAATTAGAAATATAGGAAAAACTTTTTTTTTCATTTTGGATAGAGTAAGGGAGGATTATAACCCCTGTAAGGTTTATTTCTGCCATCTTTGTCCTATTGAGGGAAATTTACCTTCACTTCCTGTTCTATAGCCAAACCAGTAGTGAGAGGAAAGTCTTGCAAATTAAGGCCATCTCTTGGGGACCCCCAGGTCACCAGAACTAGTGTCCCCATTGGAACATTTTCCCTCTATTACTTATCTGGAGACAACCCAAAATTTGGCATTTTCCTTTATTTTCACTTTCTATGATAATGGTAAACAGGACAAAAAGAGAGGGTGAATCTCCCTAATGGGTACACAGACAGCAATAAAACCTCACTGGTGTTCTAATCCATCTCCCCTCTACCTAAAACTAAAAAAAATAGCCTTTAGTAATACTTTAATGCACACAAAACTTTTTTTACCACTTTTTTATTTTTTATTTATTTATTATCTCCCACATTTTGTCACTTTCACTCTTATGTGTGTGTTTTATTTCCTCACAGGATGGAGGGTGTGGGTCCTCGGGCCTGCCCTGAAGTCTAGGGGGAGGATGTGTGGCCTTTTGGTTCATTCCTCCCCTGTCCCTAGAGGGTTTTCTCTCTGGGAGAGCCCCCTGACCAAGTACTGTGTGGTTGGCTTCGGCTGGCCACAAGGAACGGTGGTCCGCCAGGCCTTTTGGCTAGGTGGACCAAATGGGAAGCTTGTCCCTGTCAGGAGCTTTGTGCCCCGGGGGATCAGGGTAGAGGTCCATCCCCTTCGGGGGAAGGACAAAGCACACCCCTAAGTGCACTTTTTCGTGTGGTGTTTTGCACTTGCACTTTTTTTGTGATTCTCTTACGGGTTTTTTCGTTATTCGCACGTTTGCGGACTTAAAAAAAAAAATGCACACAAAAATGACTTGCAAATAACAGAAATGTCAAAATATACTCAAATCATCATAAAAGTATTCAGTGCAATTTAAATGAACACGAAAACATCCAATACAATTTTATATAGCACAGCATTGCATTTTATTGCAATAAAGTCAAAGGGATTGTTACTTAATGAAAAGAAATGGTGCATTCAAAATATCTCAAGACAAAACATATGAACTGGGAAGGAGATGTAAGGAAATGACATGAAAGCTTGGCAAGGAAATAAAGCTGTCCCAAAGCGTAATATACACTTACTGAAAAGTGTTAAATAATGAGGACAATGATTGTATTATATTCTTTGATTAAAAATCTGGGGGTTCCAAATTTTAGGAAATGGCTCATGGGTATCAAGGATGAGACTGATTAGAAATTTACCTTGTTTACGACTTAGAAACTTGGCAAGTGTTATAGCTGCTGACGTACAGTAACTAATCTGGCATCCAAGAAGTTGCAAGATTTCAGTTTCCATGAGAAGTTACAAAAAAATCTGGAATGAAGAGCAGGACAAGACTAGCAAAACTGGAGTACCCTAGAACAGTGGCAGTCAGACTGTATTTGTTAGTCCAGCAAGGCATGACTTCTTTTTACATATATTTTTTTTTATTGTAAATTTTTATTAAGGGCCAGTGCCCATTTTTTTTCAGAACATAGTTACTTTAGGTGTAAATGTTGCAATGAAAGCAAACCATCATCAGTATAAAAGAAAACAAAAACAGAAGAAATATGAACCTAAATAGACAGCATGGTAATCTGAACAATACAAAAGCATAAATCGACATAAACCTGCACATCGTTAGGATACATTATTTGTCAAAAGCATGTTACCTGGAAAGCTATCTGGACTATATGGGGGGGGGGAGAGGGGGAGAGGAAGGAAGTCTACCAAAGGGAGAATGATCCCATAGCTCCCAAATAGAGCGCAAGTGACCTGAGTGTTCACCCACTAGAGCTGTAAGATATTCCATTTCCCTGATTTCAGAGATCGCTCCTAAGAGATGATTTAGCGTGGGAACATAAACTGATTTCCAGAATCTTGGTATCACCCTTCTAGCAGCCGTCAGAATATGCATCCCCAACCTCTTAGATTACTTAGGGATACCCCAAAAGGGTAGCCCCAAAAGATAGTGTAGCAGGTCTAGGGGTAGGGAAACACTGAGTACTTGTTCCAATATCTTTCTAACCATAGCCCAATAACCCGCAATCTGTGGACAAAACCAAAAGATGTGTGCCAAAGTACCTACTCCTCCCATGCACCTCCAGCACTTGCCAGACAGATACGCATGAAGCACTACAGGGGTCCTTTACCAATGCATCAATATTTTATATACGTTTTCTTTATACTCAACAAGTTCTTTTTACACTTATTGATAATATATGTCCTGTTAAAGATCGGAAGAAGGAGCATCAATAATCTTCAATATGCTGATTACATGGCCCTCAGAAACCAAAGAAGACTTGAAACAACTGATCAAAAGGATCAAAGAAGAAAGCGAGAAGTGTGGCCTCTTCTTGATCATCAAAAAGACCAAGTTCATGAACACTGCAAAGGATGGATACGTCAAAATAACAAATGACGGTGAGGAGATCGAATGCATGCAGAACTTCATTGTTCTGGAATCGAAGATTGATTGAACTGATGATTGTAGTCCAGAAATAGAGTACTGTATCACACAGGGTCAGAGAGTTATGATAGGTATGAACAGAATATGAAAAGCAAGCAAGTTAGTCTGGCAATCAAATGCAGATTAGTTCACGTTATTGTGTTCCACATAGCTACCAATGGTTGGGAAAGTTGGACCATGAAAAAACTAAACAGGAGGAAAATCAACATGTTTTAGCTATAGTGCTAAAGAGCACAATGGTTAGGCACCATAAAAATCATCACCAGGCAGAACATGAAATAACCAAAAGAAGCAGTACAAGACCAGGAAATGTTGATACGCCCCATATAATCGCCAAGAGTTGGTCACAACTGAACGGATAACACACATATCTACAGTATTGTGCCTAGGAACTACCACCAAAGGCTTGATTGTACTGGAAGAGGATTACTAACACCTGCAATGATGCAATATGGGTCCATGCACTCAGGCTTAAAAATATGCTGCTCCTAGAGGAGTTTAGAATTTTGTCTATAGAAGCAATTACTGTAATGTTATTCTATGTGTCCATGCACTTTAGGTCATTTAGACAGATATTTTAAGCTCAGCATTTAAAAACAGAAAAAACCCTGTGTTTTGTATTTCTTAGAACAATTTTTTGGCAGAAAAAAAAATGCTAAGCACTCCTAAATGCTCTTAATTGCTGGTACAAAAACGCTCAAAATTAGCAGGTTTTTTTCTGCCATTTTTTTAAGTCAGTGTGCATGGACCCTAATACATCACGCACTGTCGAATAACATCATCATACATGATGGAATCATGGCATACCACAAGAAAGCCAATGACTAAAATTATGCTGATTGTTTGAAGCTTCAGAAGGAGGGCTTTGCAACTGGAGGTCTGGACATATAAAGCAGCTAGTAAGGTTTTTATCAGCTATAACCAGATATTGAAAACATGGACTTATAGTATTTAATACATACAACACTGATATACAATAACCTTGGATTTCCCATAGCTTTTTGGGACCCCATTGGTGATATTTCCAAACAAAATTCTTCAGTTCTTCCCCTTTATGTTCATAGTAATGCTATTAAAGGAAAAAAAAGATACAGCAGGAAAGACATCTTTTTGTAATGAGTAATAGGTAGGCAAACCTAGGACAGCAAAGATTTCACCACTAAAGTCCTTCTATTGATTAGCCTGGAGCCTTAGCTATCTGCTTGTCAGTACTAAGCACTGCAGCAATGCAGCTACACATCAGGCCTCAATTAAGAGTGCTTAAAGTAGAAGTCCCGTCAAAGCCTAACTTATCTTCACCCTACTTCCACCCCAATTTTAAGCTTTATGCTAACTTTTCTTTAAAAGAAAGATTTGTATACTTACTTAATCTAAGGGGCCCTGGTGCAGTCATGATCTCCCCAGTGAACGGCTTAAGAGGAGAGGAGAGAGCAGCAACAAAGGGTGCAGATCCTGTGCGGGAATATCAACCATAGACTGTCTAGGGGGCATCTGTTGTCCAATGTTCCTCCCAGGGCCGTGGATAAGGAGGTACCACCAGTCCTCCTGTATGGGGCCAGGACAGCAGAGGGGCAAATTGGATGTGGGCTGGGAGGGTGATCAGCACAGCAGGGGAGAAATTACTGCAATCGATTCCTGTATGGCTCTCTCTGCAGCAGATGAAGGCTGGCTTCTCCTCTCCCTCCCGCTGGCTTTCAGCTGCTGCAGAGAAATCCATACATTGGATCGGTTCCGATATTTGCCCCTCCCCTCCATTGAACCCATCACCCTCCCTGTGCACCATATGTTTCCCCCTGCTGTCCAGGCCCCCCCCCCCCGTGTGCCACCACAGTGCTGCCATCCTCCATGGGTGGACGGGAGGCAACATGTCATGGCAGGGCCGTGGATAAGGGGGTACTTCCAGTCCTTCTGTATGAGGCCCAGGCCAGTAGGGGGGCCCGGGCAGCTGGGTGAATCAAATTTGGGCGGGGAGGGTGATCGGCATGGTGGGGGAGCAATACAGTATAGCTCTCTCTGCAGCAGATGAAAGATGGCTTTTATGGTCTCCCCCCTGCTGGCTTTCAACTGCTGCAGAGATCCATATAGGGGATTGGTTCCAGTAACTGTCCCTCCAACACCCATAACCCTCCCTGTGCCCCCACCTTCCCAGTGCTGCTGGCATCCCTCCTCTCCTTTCCACCAGCAGCTGCAAGAACACAATAGGATCTTTCAGGAAGGAGAGTGGGGAAGGGTTCAGTAAATGTCACATTTACCAGCCCCTTCCTTTCCTGAATGAACACAATGAGTGATCAGTATCAAACATTTTCTGTGTTCATTCATAACTGAAGCATTGTAAACTGTGTGTTTATTTGGGGGTGGGGGCTGTCAGGTTGGCTGTATAGGGCCTCGTGGTTTCTAACAGCAGCTCTGGTCCCTCCTCTACGCTAAAGTCGCTATTATTGAGCTTAGAATGTGGGAGGGAGTA
This sequence comes from Staurois parvus, assembly GCF_062004578.1. NCBI lineage: Eukaryota > Metazoa > Chordata > Amphibia > Anura > Ranidae > Staurois > Staurois parvus. Next base: position 6,683,716 of record NW_028318294.1, on the reverse strand, counting down.
GGTGTAAGCTTAGTAAGACTTCTACTTCAAATGGATTTCAAAGCATTCAGTATGTGCTTGATCAAAGATGTTTGTTATATCCTGCCTGACTGCAGGGATCTATTCCCTGTTTAAGCTTAGACAGTATTCAATTACTGCTTTTGCCTGCTGCCTGTCCTGACCATACTTTTCTGCCACATGCCCTGACAACCCGTTTGTGTGACTCTGTTTGGTGGTTATGTATTGCATTTGATTCTACTTGCAGCATTTAGCTTCAGTCTGCAGTTTAAAGTGGTATTAAACCTAAAACCAAAAAATGTTATATATTTCAGCTTACCAATCATTAGATGTGGTGGCAGCATTAGCTTCCTTCTCTTTAGCTTTTTCCCCTCTGTTTTCACCTGGAGATCTGGCCAGTAACACACCTTCTGTATCTTAGTGAAAAACAATTCTGGACAAAGAGCATTTCCATTCGGGGGGGGGGGTAGTGTTTAATATAGTTTAATAGTTTTTTTTATCCTTTTGAGATAAAGGTTTTCCATTAATAAATAAAAGCTGATCATTTTAATCATCCCCTGCCAGTGGTAAATGAGTTGTTTCATAGTTACATAGTTAGTCTGGCTGGAAAAAGACAAAAGTCCATCCAGTTCAACCATAGAAAAAGAAAAAAGTTATAATGCTATACCCACAGTTGATCCAGAGGAAGCCAAAAAACCCAGCAAAGCATGATCCAATTTGCACCTGCTGGGAAATAAATACCTTCCTGATCCCCGGATATTCCCGGGATCAACTTTACCTATAAATGTTAGTATCCAGTTATATTCTGTGTATCGAAGAAAGAATCCAGGCCTTTTTTGAAACAAGCCACTGAGCTGGCCAGAACCAACTCTTGAGGGAGTCTATTCCACATTTTCACAGCTCTCACTGTGAAGAAACCTTTCCGTGTTTGAAGATTACATTTCTTTTCCTCCAGATGTAAAGAGTGCCCCCTTGTCCTCTGTGATGACCTCAGGGCGAATAACTCTACACCGAGTTCACTATATGAACCACTGATATATTTATACATGTTGATCATATCCCCCCTTATGTATTATACATGGAGATCATATCCCCCCTTATGTATTATACATGGAGATCATATCTCCCCTTATGTATTATACATGTTGATCATATCCCCCCTTATGTATTATACATGGAGATCATATCCCCCCTAAATCTCCTCTTCTCAAGAGAGAATAAATTCAGTTCCTCTAATCTCTCCTCATAGCTGAGCTCCTCCATGCCTCTTATCAGTTTGGTTGCCCTTCTCTGTACTTTCTCCAGTTCCCCAATGTTCTTTTTGTGAATTGGTGCCCAAAACTGAACTGCATATTCCAGATGAGGTCTTACTAATGATTTGTATCGGGGGGAATATGATATCTCTCTCTGGAGTCTATACCTCTTTTAATACAAGAAAGGATTTTGCTCGCTTTAGAAACCGCAGCTTGGACTTGCATGCCATTATTAACTTGTGATCTACCAGAACCCACAGATCCTTCTTCACCATTGATTCCCCCCACCATTGATTCATGTAAACTTATACATTCTGCTAGAGAGCTTGTGCTCCTGAAATGCAACAGACTTTCTGGCTGGATCACCATATGTAAATAGAAGAAGGAAAGCCTAAAAGAGAAAACGAATACAGTCATTACATCTAAGAATTGGTAAGCTGCAATATAATAAATGTGTGCTTTTGGATTTAATACTGATTTAACTTGGACATGGATTATACATTCACCAACAATGTATGCATAGGATTGAAACACCATCCTCAAAGACCTCTTTTCAAGCAAAAGATCCATCTAGAAAAATAAAAATCCATAATTTATTTGTATTATTTTTATGTACTAAAATTTAAATATTGGGGTCTGGTCCCAGGTATTTTTCTGCTTAAGTTGTAATTATTAGTTTAATGGTAGACAAATCCCCAAACAATCATTTCAAGGTACACTATTATTATTATAATTTTTATTCAGGATTTATACATTTCCAACAGTCTGAGCAGCACTATACAATACAAATGGAGACAGTATAATTACAATACAATTCAGTGCATGGGGGGTTAAGGGGGCCCTGCTTGTGAGAGCTTACATTTTAATACCATACAAGATCTTTTATAATATGATATAAAAATTTTAAAAAGTGATGATGGCTTTCATTTTTTTACAATACAAATTTAATAATCAATCATCTGCCAACATAGCATAATATTAATCCAACGTTCCTCATAATATAATTATATGTTACATAACTAACTCACTAAAGTACGGTGTTTAGGACAATCTGAACGTAGGTGTTAAAAATTCATTTTATTAACCCTATAGTCTCCTCTAGTACTAGATAATATAATACAAATGAACCAGCTCTAATATACTGTATGAGTTCTATCTTTCTTTAGAACACTTGAGATAACCTTGAAAATAATGTGAATTTGATTAACATTCTTTGGTTTACAACGTGAGCCGTTGTTCAGCTGTCTTTACATTGTGTCAACATAGGCAGAAATTTTTTTTCCACATATTATGGGGGCATGGAAACAAACACAGAATACAAAGGGCTATTAAGACCTGCTGATTTCAAGAATAGTCATTATCAATTGGTGTAATTTTCCAGAACAAAGATTGTGGATTGTAATGGTATGTGCAGTGTGAATCACGAGTCAAGTACAATGAACTCAACCTCAACAAAACAGAAATGAGCAGTGTGCGCAGATGATTTCTTTTCTCTGCAATTACAGAAATACTGTGGCTTTTATACAATAACCTAACATTCTTTGGCATTCTTAAAGGGGGACTAATTTTTCAATGTTTTATTTATTTCATCTTTTTTTTTTTGAATATTTAATTTACAGTTAAGGTCTGGTGGGCTGAGAGATCTCCCAAAATCATATGTAGATTCCAACAGTAAGGCTCCTATACATAGGTCCTTGCTTTCTTCCCACTTCTCTTCTAATGCAAAAGAGGGTATTCTCTCTCATTCAGATGCACTCTTGCAATTATAACATAAATTAAGATCTCACAGGAAGAATGGAATTCCCCTTATTTTAAGTATAGGGAACAGGGAACTCAAGTGTGCAACACTCACAAGAAGAATGAAGAAGTAATATAATGTAGCATTTACCCCTGCACTAGCCACTGGTGATGATGGGTTCTCTCTTCAGACACAAATCTTAAAACTGCACGGTCCCCACTGACACACCCAGCTGGCAGTAGAGGGCCACTTACACCTGGATAACCTAGGTGTTAATAAGTCACCACAATATATTATTGCACAGAAATTAGTCTATAGACTACCAGATAGCAGGTTAAGTAAATGTACTATGTCAAAGTATGTAAACAGTGCAAGACTTGAGGACACTGGCCTGTAACAGAATGAACTAACTGAACTGTGGCAGTGTCAAATCAAACTTTAATGAAATAGCTAATAATAAGTGAGATCAGATCCAGTTAACGCAAAGGTAATGTTCTTGAGTGCACTCTAAGTTGATACCCCAGATTTGGATATCTGTAGGTGTTCCTAAGCAGGGTACCCCTACATGGTAGTGTTTCAAGTACCTGGCGCCTTAAGGTTAGTGTTGGCCAGCTTGTGGTGGGACCTTTCTGTCAGTAGTGCACAAGTGTTTGTCTCTTTAAGAGTAAATGGTGTACAGCTGCAGGGCAGCTAAGTAATTATCAGTCTATGTGGAACTGGTTATAGCAAGGGGTTGTATCTGAGTGAGTGAACTTATATTTTAAAGCTGACATCTGGCCAGGAAAGCCCCCCACCCCAAAAATGATACCCGACCCCTTCTAGCTGATTGCTCCATGGCATGAAGGCACCGTTTTCACTAAGCCTAAATGCCTTATAAATTTTCTTAAATAAAAGGTCGAATGACTCTTGGGGTGCAGCATCTTCTTTACTTCCCAGAGTGGAAGGATTCACCCTTTTAGTACCTACAGGTATGTTTCTGCTTGGTGCCATTTGGGGACACTTCCTGTTTTGTCCATCAGTGTGGTCTTCACGGCATCCTGGACACTTCCACTGTGGCATGGGACCAGACTGCAGAGGTGGATCACTGGTCTTCATTCCACCAAAATTTCCACTGATGACTGTGTGACAGTAGATTTAGGTAAGTACATTTTTAATATGAATAAGTGGGAGGGAAGGAGAAATTTCTTATTTCACCCAGAGATGGGCTTTAATTACCTATGCAAAAAATAATAATAATTTTGGGATCCATCAAAATAAAGTAAAAAAGGAATTGTGCCCCTTGATCAAAGGAGACTGATGGGACAACTGTTTTGTTGACAATAGCCACAGTCTTCCATTCTACAATATCAACTTTGAACTCAATAGAAACATTGTGTAGGTAAACAGCAGCATTCATAGTTGCTACAAAATGACATTCCCTAGGCTCCTATAGCAAACAGAACTTAGTAGTATAGAAAACAATTAAATTTTTTGTCATCTATATTTGGATCATTGTATAAAGATGACTGCTCAAGACTTCTGGTGTGTTTTGAAATACAGCATCCTCAGAACTAAGGACAAGCACTGAGCTGTGAGAGCTGTGAATCTTCTAAAAAATATACAGAAAGGCTCCTGAAGTTATACTTATAACTTTTATATCCACTGCAACAATTGACTCTTTAATTTACAGCTTTATAGCCTACAGCACAATTTGCTTCAGATATTAGCATCTGTGTAAAAAATCAGGTTTTCGTGGGCTTTCTTGAAATTCTCCTAGCTGCTGTCAGTCAACCTGAGACATGGATAAGGTGGCACCTTCATTTATCTGTTGGGGTGTTAAGAGTCAGAGGATTAGTAATGCGTGTATTAAAGTGAAACTGAAGCTGGCAGGCGGGGGGGGGGGGGGGGGGGTTAGTGGGAGCACTTGTCAAAATGTACAACTATGAACGAGGTGAAGCTGTGTGCCCACCGCATAAAATCAGGCTTCACCTTTCATTCTTGAACATGTTCTGCTATAACTTAACAAAGGTGAAAACTTAATCTACAACTCAGATTCCTTTTTTTGTCTTCCTAGACTAGCAAATCACATTGCACTTTTTTGTACATCTGTCTTTTAGTGCATTCAATGAAGAGTGCACGTCTGGGAATGAGCCAAAAACCTGATTGGTCGTTGCTCTATTTTCACCCAGGCCTAGATTTGTAAGCTGGTGAGCTACATTCAAACAGGTAGTGGTAAACTATAATAACTTACAAATATAATTCACAAGTCACTGACTTTTTTTTAATAATGTTAAAAAGCAATGAATTTATATTGAAGATTGGCTTTGGCAAAAAACTTTTTTTTATGCAATGGTAAAGGGTTACAAGCAATCTCAGCAATGTCAGTCTTTGTAAAAAAGGGAAAGCTGTTCAAAATGATCATAATAATATAATTTACTTTTTTAATAAATTGTAGAAGGAATAGAGCCTTTTCCATTTGTTATTGCTGTGTGTGTCCCCATTTGAGTTAACCTACCCCTTATGGTCCCAATGACACAATGTGCATCCAGGTGTGATGGTGTCCTTGGGTAAGGAAGGGTGAGAAAATCAATATAACAAGGACATAGACCATAGCAAAACCCAAGGGGTTTGACCCTTCTCTACTCTAGTGATGAGTGAATTTTTCCAACATTTTCTCATATCTCCCAGGAAGTCTTTCTATGAGATTGCTGTAGTTCCCATCTCTGCACACCTTCTGGTGCCATTGTGAGAGGTTCCCACTATTTCTGAACACTTTTTATGCCCTTCTCTTTAAAGCTCCTCGGTGCTCTGCTTAGTCAACGAACACAAAAAAGTGCACAAAGGGTACAGAATGGCCAATCCTCAGAAGAAAAAAAAGAGCCTCCAACCCTGAATCTTCTGGAACACAGTGCTCTTGACAAAGGCAAGGCACGCCATGCTCTACCTAGGCCGAAGCCCGGTGGACCCTACTCTTTAGGGACCAACCGTAGCCAGCTGAAGAGAGACCTCTACAGATGGAGAGAGGCAAAAGACCCAAAGGCCATAGAACCTCCCCCCAACATCAGGGCAGCCCCCAGATGACCTGCACCCTCTGTCTCTGTGCAAAAAAAAAAAAAAATACAATACAGTGATAGTGCCTGTGAATAAATAAGTGACGTACAAAACATAAAAAGTGCCATTCAAATCATAGCAGGCCTTTCGGCCAGTATAAAAATCAGCAACTCGAGGGGGTACATCTCCGGTACTTAAGGAGGGATCCTTCCCTCCCTGTTGGATTTTTTTTTTATTTATAATATTCTTTAGATACTGCAACAATAGGTGATAAAACATAGAGGTAGGTTGGGGTAACTCAAGACTTTCAGGTAGTCAGGAACAGAATTGTGAATTTCAGCAGGAAGAGATTGCCATATCCTTGAAAAATAAGAAGTGAGAGGGCTGACCCAGCCCAGTGGGCTTCACCAAAATCTGACGTAGCACTCTAGGGGGGGATAAGCCATTGATTGAAGACCACTATTCTCTCTGCCCATAAACAATGCTGTCCTTTCTTTTCAGGCATATAAAGTAAAAATAAAATGGAAATTCAGTTTGGTTATTGTAAAGGGCAAAAACAAATGAGGCGTTTTTGTCTGTGAGGGCCAATAATGGGAATAGATTTCTTTTCTAAAACCTTGTTCACCCAAAGGAATAATAATTAGGATACATCTGTTTTACATATATCATCTACAAGACAACATTTGTCACATTTACTGCACAGTAGAAAGAAAAAAAAAAAGCACAACAAATGTATTTTTAATAAGGCTCAGAAGAGCCAATGGCAATTAGGCATTGTCCTACCAAAACTTTCTGTTACATACTCATTTTCATAACTTATTGATGCATACAATTAGCAAAGTTTTTACAGTAGACGTTATTAGGATAGTGGTGCCAAACACTTGATCAATTAACATTCCTAATCCCATTATGTTAACGTTTAATTGATATCTAATTAACTTGTATGGGGATTTCAATACATGGCAATTTAAAAATGTACACTTCCTTTTCAAGGTTAATGTACTAATTGGAATCAAATTGAGCATCGCTTGCTGTAGTAGTTTCAAAGTAATTATGTGACTATTAGATTTATCCCTCAAACGCTCAGTAAGTTATCATTTAACAATCAATTTATACAATTAAAAGGAGCAATTTTGCTGCCAACCCAAAAGCTGAGTTTTAAAAAAAGACGATGAAACTTTTACAAGTGACACGTCGATGTGCTACAGATACCGCAAATCAAACGTACAGCCAACTTAATTATGGAGGAAATAACATTTTAGTGAGATTCATCAATATTTCTCCATTAAATTATGTCATCTATTAAAGGGTAAATTGATTGTTCTAATAAATATTTTAAAATTACAATAGCAATAGCTGTAATACTTTAGTGCACTGAATTGCCCAAGCAATAAACAATACCCATTAAAATATAATTGCAAATAAAATGGAAATAATTAAGAAAGTCACATGGTGCCTCAAGTCTGGTGCCTACGCAATCCAAAAGAGGTTCTGGATTTAAATTCCTAATTAATATTATTTTTTTTTTTTTTAAATAAGAAATAAGACTTTATTAGAAATTAACAGATTGAAAAAGGCCATAACATTATTAAGAAAAACAAATCTGCCGTAACGATTTCAATGAATGAAAACTTGTTATTCATTTTTAATATAATTAATATAATTAGTATAATTAATATACAAAGGTCTGGTGCTTTTATAAAATGTTTTTATCTTTGTAGATCCATCTTTAGATGAAGTATGCAGTAACAGGTCATCAAGTAAGTTGACATATTATTTTAATACTATTGCAGAATTATTAATTGCATGATAGGTTGATTTCCATATTAAACACTTGAGAGTTTTAAAAGAACTAAAGAACAAAATATTCCAAGGGAAAACAGAGGAGTAAGGAATATATTTTAAATTTATTCCACCAATTTGGCTCATGTCCCAGGCTGTTTAAGCATGACATGGGTGCAATTAAAGTCAAATCTATCTGGTTAACAAGGTACAGGTTTTAAGGGTGCCATCATCATCATCACTTTTGAGCCTGAAACTAGCAAGCAGCCAGTGTTTCAGGTCAGTGGCTCAACCATTCAGCCTTTCTCAACCTGGGTCCTATGGCATCCTAGGGAGCCTCGGGAGGCTGCTAGGAGTTCCTTAAAGCCAACCACAGGACACAGCTTGTTCAGGCATCATCCAAGGTCAGCTACTTCCTAGATTGAGATGTTGGCTCAGAGATGACACACTCAGGTAAATCCTGGTGCCTGTGCAGTTCTTGGTTGTGTTCACAATTACGATCAGTGCTGCAATGCTACAATGCTGCAATCTAATCACTGGAGGAGAGGAGAAGGAAATACTTCTTCTTCCAATACTGTGGCATACTGATAACATCAACCCTTTCAAGCCTTTCTGTCATGGTCAAAAACCTAGCTGCTCAACGGTCTGACATTTGGCACTAAGCCCCTCACCCCTTTACCTTGTAAAACAACCCGTGCAATTTAAAATAGAAATGCAAGGCAAATATGTGTATATATATATATATATATAGGGCTGCTGTATGGGGCCCCATACAGCCAACCTGACAAGGCACTCTTCAAAAAAAAAAAAAAAAAACACAGTTTACTATGCTTCAGTTATGAATGAACACTGTGAGTGATCGGTACTGATCACTCTTTATGTTTATTCAGGAAAGTAAGGGGCTGGTTAATGTGACCTATTTACTGGACCCTTCCCCTCACTCTCCATCCTAAAGGATTCTCTTGTGTGCTTGTAGCTTTTAGTGGAAAGGAGAGGAGGAAAGCCGGCATTGTTGGGGCCCAGGCAGCTGGGTGAATCAGATGTGCACATGGAGGGTGATCGGCATGGTGGGCGGGGTAAGGGGGCAATTAATGGAACAGATCCCCCGTATGGCTCTCTCTGAAGCAGCTGAAAACCAAAAAGAGGGATAGGAGAAGAAGCCAGCTTTCAGCTGCTGCAGAGAGAGCCATACAGAGTATTGGTTCCAGTAACTGCCCCCCCCACCATGCCGATCACCCTCCCTGCCCACATGCACTTCATCCAGTTGCCTGGGCCCCCTTGCTGGCCTGGGCCCCGTATAGGAGGACCGGTGGTACCCCCTTATCCACGGCCCTATATATATATATATATATACTGATAAGAGGAGAGAGCATAGCGACAGAGAGATGAGCTCATCAGTCTTCTCCTTCTCCTTTCACTGTCCAGTCACAGGGGATACTAAACTATGGCAGTAAGAAAATCAGATCTCCTGCTGCTGGCGGACTTGTGTAGATCTCAGAATTGGATGGACAGAAACGTAAATAATTTTGTGGTTGGAAATTATTTTTGACTACAATTATTATTCAATGATTATTCAAGCCACAAGCATACACACTGTATGTGGTGACCAAAAATATATATATAAAATAGTGCTGTGATGCAAAAATATGTCATTAACACCATACATATACAAAATACAAATCAATATATACAATATTAAAAAAAAAACAACTGCGTGTGTGACTGAATATAAACAACTATGGAGCATTTCTGCAGATCACAAAGAAATAAAGTTCATAAATGACACTCTACTGTGGAAAGAAACAGCAAAACCAACCAAAATTATCCAACAAGTGATATCAGAATCTTACTTGTGAAATAGACTCCCTCAAGAGTTGGTTTTGGCCAGCTCAGAGGATTGATTTAAAAAAGTCCTGGATTCTTTCTTAGATACACAGAATATAACTGGACACTAACTGGATACTAACATTTATAGGTAAAGTTGATCCAGGGAATATCCGATTGTCTCTCAGGGGATCAGGAAGGAATTTTTTTTCCCTGCAGGAGCAAATTGGATCATGCTTTGTTGGGGGGGTTTTTTGCCTTCCTCTGGATCAACTGTGGGTATAAGATTAAAAAAAAATTTTTTAATGATTGAACTGCATAGACTTTTGTCTTTTTTCAGCCAGACTAGCTATATAACTATGTAACTTGAACACCACCACCAAAGAACTCCCAAGGGTGTACGCTCACCTCACAAATGAGACCCGATGTTGGTGCAACAGAAACCTTATATTTCCTAAGATGTTAGTTCAATTGCTACAGGAAAATGCTTCAGTTGATTTGACAGTCAGCATGACATCCATTAAAACTCTGCTTGGTCCACTTTCAAAGCTGTGTCCATAGTGTTCACCTACCACCCACATTTGCCCTTTGGAAATTTTGACAGATCCTGTCTTGTGTCCAGCTGTTTTTACAATATCTCCTTCCAGACCAATCACTCATTAAATAATCTTCTCTTTTGGGTTGTTCCTGGTTCTTTGGAGATTTTTTGCTTAGTGCTCGGAAGGTGAAGGAACAGTTTGCAAGACATAAGTCTCCAAGGAACCCGGAACAGAACATTGTTGAACAAGTGATTGGTCTGGAAGGAGATATTGCAAAAACAGCTGGACAGTCGCAGCACAGTTGTGTTCCTTTAATGTTGTATGTATTAATTTGTATTTTGTATATGTTTACTGTTATTTGACCTATATCTACAGGGCATCACTATTTTTATACATTTCTTAAATTATTTATGTCTTTTCATAAAATACGTTTTCCGTTTTTATTGTGACTGATATTAGGTCCAGTTTAAAACAGAACTTAACTCTCTCAGTCAACATTGACTATTTTTAATCCTTAGGCTGCTAGCATTAGTAAATAGATAGGAAGGTATGCTCTGCCTCCAGCAGGGAAAATTCAGCCTGCAATAATAAATTCGGCCGCTAGATAAAGCTGGTAATAAATGTACTATTTTACAGAAACTAGAGACTATTTTGATAAGGTTAAGAGTTAATAAAAATACCCATAATTCTGAGAGAAAGGGAAGATATGCTTCTTGGGGACTCAGACTCCATCTTAGAGACTGAGAGAGAAGGACACAATTATCAGAGCACATGTTGTACTAGAACTTGCATCCTTTTGCATCCCCTAATGGGAGCATTGCTGGTGAGAATAACGTATTGCTATTTATAGCCTGGCTATTCATTGTGTTTTCTGTAGCTTCTTACGTTGATGGTATGTATTTCTCATCTGTTTTTTCCTAATTGTTTCACCCACCCTCTTTTGTTAATAAAGCTTTAAGATTGTACTCAGTCTGGTTTTGTCAGGGCTCCGGGTATGACCAGAAATGTGTGGACTGACACAGGGAAACGAAAGCTTCAGATATAGTATAAACAATATAATTTATTTAAGACTAAACAATACATAAACGCAGTGCAAGACTAAACATAAACACAGTGCAAACAAACCAAACCAAAACCCCCAACAGATAGCAAAAGAACAATACTAAGTATAGTCGGGCAGGCCGGGTCAGTAGCAAATGGGCAGGCAAGGTACAAAGGAGCAGGCAGAGTGTAGTCAAACGGGCCGGGTCAGGAACAATCAGGCAGACAAGGTACAAAGGAGCAGACTGGAGAGTGGTCAGGAATAGCAGAGGTCAGGACAGGCGGAGTTCAATCAGAGTCAGGGATCAAGCAGGATCAGACAGAAAGCAGACAGGATGCAGGTACAGGGGCTCTTGGGAAACATACACCAAGGCCCAGATCACAGGCCTGGTCATTCCTTATATGCACCTTCTGCAATCAGCCTCAGGTGTTTTGGCTGACTGCAGGAGTGAGCCTCTGGTTGCTGAGAGCACCCGCTGGCCAGTCCTGGTACTGCAACCCACAAGGCAGGTGAGTCCCACCACTATTGGCGAGTCCATTCCTGACAGGTTTATTGCAGAATAGGAGGGTTTAGCTGTATGTCAAGTTACACACATAGCAATGTGTAGCAAGGACAGAACAAGATATAGACACATAGAAAAGTGACAGAAGAAAAAGACAGAGTGGTCCATTGATTCTGCTGGGTTTTTTTTTTTTTTAATTGGAGGTGGCTGTTTCTGGGGGGGTTTTCTGGGGGTGGGGTGTCTTTTTTTTGTTTTTGTTAACTTTTTTTGTCTAAGTTTAGATCTATGCTTGTCCCGAGCATATTATATCTACCCGTTTAAAACTTTTTTTTTTTTACATTTTTCATTTGCTCCCTGGTTTCTGGCCTAGGCCAAAATGATGCCATACGTCCCAGGAGTCTTCATGGGCATATTTTTCATTCCTCTGGAGAAGAGGAGGGGATTTCTCAGCTAAGCACATCCTCCTGCCTGGAATCCTCTGCCCTTATTCAAGATGGTCACAGCTAGAAATACTGGGGGATTTTTTTAAAGTGATTTCTCAACAAAATAAAGCACAAAGGCATATATGGATGGGTGCATTTGCTTTTATTAACAGAAATGAATTAAATAGCTTTTTCAGTTTGTGGTGCTCAGTTAGGTTCCACTTTAACCACTTCAATACCGGGCACATTTACCCCTTCCTGCCCAGGCCATTTTTCAGGTTTCAGCGCTCTCACACTTTGAATGACAATTGCACAGTCATACAACATTGTACCCAAACTAAAATTTTATCATTTTCTTCACACAACTAGAGCTTTCTTTTGGTGGTATTTAATCACTGTTGGGGTTTTTATTTTTTGCTAAATTAACAAAAAAAGACCGAAAATTTTGAAAAAAAAAATGTTTTTCTTTGTTTCTGTTATAAAAGTTTGCAAATAAATAATTGTTCTTCATAAATTTAGGCCGAGATATATTCTACTACATGTCTTTGGTGCAAATAACCCAAATTAGGATGTATTATTTAGTTTGTAGGAAAGTTATAGAGTTCACAAACTGTGGTATAGATCTGAATATTGATCAATCTTGAAGTACTGACAGCCAATCTAAATTCTTGAGGTCCAAGAATATCAGAACAGTACAGATATCCCCCAAATGACCCCTTTTTGCAAAGTAGATAGTCCAATGTACTTCATAAGAGGCATGGCGAGTTTTTTGAAGTTGTATTTTTTTTGTCATAATTTTTCGGAAAATGAAAAAATGTAAAAAATTATTTTCACTATTTTTTTTTTACATACTGTCACCAGTGCAGTACAGCGTCATCATATAACTGGCATGGCGGTGATCAGGGACACTGACTGGTGACAGTATGAAAAAAAAAAATATATTTTTTTTATTATTTTTAATTTTTTATTACATTTTTTCTTTTTTTTAAGATTTTTTTTTCATATTTCACTATGACCAAAGTAGTACAATGTTACCATAGTAACATTGTACTACTTTGGGGAAGTGGTCAGTATTTTGTTTTTTTTTTTACATATTTTGCTTATACCAAAGAATTACTTTGCTATAAGCAAGCATTTTTTTTTGTGCTTAGCTGTGATTTGGCCACAGCTAATCACATGACATGTGCATGTGATCGCTGTGACCATTCACAGCTAGACACTAGTATACAATGGATGGCATGAATGAAGCCTTCCATTGTATACAACTGTCATGTGACCTGCTTTGATTGGTCACAGCAGGTCACATGGTACCGGCAACGTGGGCCAGTACTCAGATCTGTCATTGGCCGTGTGACAGATCGTGCCGCTGCGCGGCTCTGCAAGCGCGCAAACTGCGCATGCCCGGGAGTACGCCATATGGCGTCCACCCGAAAATCTAATGCATTTTTCCGGCCGCCAAACGGCTATTGGCCAGGTGGCTAATGGTTAACAGTTCATAATTGATTTTAAAGCAATGACATTGGCCATTGTCTTCTGTCAATATGTAGCAAACATTCCCCTTATGACAGATGTTTTAATAAATTAAAATACTCTTATTCTTAAAATATTTTTTATTTGCTTAAGCTTTATTTTTCATGTTAGCTTGGCATGCTCAGGCTTGGTTTATAATTTTGAATTGATGAGCACTTTCATTGTTCTTACCTGGAGAAATCACCTTTGCGTTTTTAGTTATAATTTTCCTCCGGAAAATGTTTCCAGGTAAACAATAAACACAAAGGACGCATTGCCAATTTAAGACCAGCATTCCTTCCCTCAAAGTGACATGAGTATCCCATTTCCTGTCCGTTCATTTACAAAACGCTCTTTCTTAACAAAATATCACTGTCGGGTTGCTAGGTAACCAGAAATATATCATAGTAAAGGTTTTCAACAAACAGCGCTCATGATTATCTGAATATAAAAGATGCTAAGGAAACAATTTCATCAAACAAAACAATTTCTGTCCATCTTTATTTTACAAGTGATAGATGGCGCAAATCCAGCATTGTTTTGAGTAAAATATTTCATTGCATTGTCAAGTCAATTTTCAATTTTATTCTTTGCTTCTGGACATGCCAATAAAAAAACAAATACAGTGAATATTTTATACAGATCGCTTTTGTTTAGGGAGGAAAAAAGGCACATTTCGCATTGTGACAGCACGCTATGAAACAAGTGAGTCAGTTAAAGGAAACTGGCAAAATCAAAACAGCTTGATTTTCCACTTTTCTCCAATGTTGTTCTTACTATTATACAATATGCAATTTATATGAGATTTCAAAAATGCTCTTGATACTAGCTGTAATTTCAAATAAGTCTGGAAGTATGACCATCTCTATTGGCTGCTTAAAACCCAACTGTAAAAATGTTTTAAACTGCAGCTTGATTGCAATACTTATCCTGTTCTCTAGTACCCACATACTTCCCCACTTTGTAAATCAGAGCTGATCCTCTCCTGGGTTGAATTATGGTTAGTGCCTTTCAATTTTCTGTGTGTAGGACATCATGGACCTGCCTCATAGCGGACGTCAACACAGCACCCTGCTCTCATATACAGCAAGGCTTAGAAAATCCCACTGCATCACTGAGGACTTTCCAACTCTGGAGAACAGGTGAAGAGGATCCTGTGGTGTCATGTGAATGGCCTGATGAAAGCTGAAAATGGTGAGCATAAAATTAAAAAATAGATATGGAGGGGAGTAAGGGTCAAGAGAGGCATGGGTGGAATTGGGTTTTAAATGGACACTTGTAAGCAAATATATGAAAGTATCGCTCTATTGCTTCTATCACTGATATCAGCCAAGATGACATGTAATGAACTAGTTGGGGTCCCTCAAGGCTCCGTCCTCGGGCCCCTTCTCTTCTCCATCTACACCTCCTCCCTTGGCCAACTCATACACTCTCATGGCTTCAACTACCACCTATATGCCGATAACACAAAAATCTATCTCTCAACCCCCCACGTCACCCCCTCAGTCTCTGCCCGAATCACACACCTGCTGAGCGACATATCAGACTGGATGTCACTCCACTTCCTTAAACTGAACCTCTCCAAGACCAAGTTTCTTGTCTTCCCCCCAGCCCGGACACCACCCCCCATTGACTTCTCCATCATGTCCAACAACGCCACCATCAAACCCGCCCCGCAGGCCAGAGTACTTGACTCCAACCTATCCTTCCAGCCCCAAGTCCAATCTTTAACAAACTCGTGCAGACTCCACCTCCGCAACATCGCCAAAATACGCACGTTCCTAACCCCAGAAACCACTAAACAGCTCATCCACTCCCTCATCATATCACGACTTGACTACTGCAACTCCCTCCTCACTGGCCTGCCTTGCCGCTGGCTATACCCACTTCAGTCAATCCTGAATACGGCAGCCAGACTCATTCACCTTTCCAACCGCTCCATCTCCGCCACCCCCCTCTGCCAATCCCTCCACTGGCTTCCGATTGCGCAACGGATCAAATTCAAAATCCTAACACTGACGTACAAAGCCGTCCACCATACTGCCCCGAACTACATCACTGACCTAATATCCAAGTACCACCCAGCATGCACACTCCGCTCCTCACAAGACCTCCTTCTCTCTAGTTCCCTGGTCTCCTTCTCCCATGCCCGCCTCCAGGACTTCTCCAGGGTGTCACCCATCCTCTGGAACTCCCTGCCCCAACCCATCAGATTATCACCTACTCTCCTCTCCTTTAGGCGCACCCTGAAAACCCATCTCTTCAGGAAGCCTACCCCACCCCCTGCTAACTTGCCGACCTCCTCCACTCTTCCTACCACCCCATCCCCCACAGCTATCTCCTCCTGTGCCACCATCCCCTCCCTCCTAGATTGTAAGCTCGAAAGAGCAGGGCCCTCAATCCCCTCATGTTTTGCATTGTATTGTTATTGTTCTGTCACATGTTCTGTCCCCCTTTGTAATGTACAGCGCTGAGTGAACTATCGGCACTTTATAAATACTGTATAATAATAATAATAGTGCAGATAGTAAAAAACAGCTTGTCAGGCTACAATGTGCTACAGGAAAATGAGAACTGATCGCACTTAGGACGCCAACTCATTGTGATCAAAACTGAACCAGGTAGTGTAAGATGGCTTCAGCTCTGCTCTCTACCCACAGGAAAGGTCCATCAGACCTCTCCTGCAGATGGAGAGCAAAGATGAAGCCATCTTGCACTACCTGGTTCAGTTTTGGTTACAGTGAGCTGGCATCATTAGTGCATGTACAAAGTGTTTTCTTTAAATAGACACTGCCACCATGCCTATGCAGGGCATAGCTCTGGGGAAAATATCCTTGAAAAGTGCAACTTCCCTCTTAAAGTGCCTATTTGTCTTTAGTAAATCAGTCTCATTGTCTCTGCAAAGGGCATCCTCTGACCGATTATACTATACTTAACATACCTTCACTCCCTTGCAAATTCTTGCTCCTCCACCGTTTTCACTCAAAGGGGCTGTCTCAGTGACCCCAGGGAGCAATCACATCATTCCCTAATCATGTGACAGTGCCCAAGCCTAGCAGGTCACATGCTCCCCCATAGCAGGAAAGGCAAGGTATTCTTTGAAGCACCTTTTTATTCAATTGGCACCTCTATTTGAGGGCCTCATCCTCTTTACCCTTGTTCACCAGGTCTGATCACAGCCTAGCGCAGTGCAAGGATCTCCAGAAAAACCCCAAAGAACATAGAGTACAACTGCCCACACTCTTCATGGAGCAACCATTTGAATGTGAAGGCTTACTACACTTTTTGCTATACTTTTCATACATGATCAACTGAATACTACTCTTAGAAGTATCTTTCTTGCAGCTTTTAATCCCTTTTTTTTCCTTGTCTCTGGAGCACCATTGACTCATTTTGATGAGTGGATGTCAGTCTGGAGGAGTAGACGTTCCTAGACAGGCCACCTTAAGCCATAAATGTATCGATTCTTGGCCTCTTCAACAGAGACCAGCCAAGATTTGATCCATCTATGGGAAGCCTATTTTTACTGAAGTCGATCCACTATGATGCAAAGAAACATAAATTGCATAATCTTTGAGCTGCTTTAGTAAAGTCCACTAGTGATGTTTAGCATCCTTGTTTGAAAAAACTAAAAATCCAATGAATGAAAGAGGCGAGACAGGGAATGTTAGGCTGAGGAACAAAAGTCTAGATGATGTCCTTCAGCCAGGAAAGGTGGCTGCAGCTTCTAATTTACAGCTCCAAGAAATCAGAACACTTTCAGTACATAGTGGAAGCCTGTACAACTGTTGAAGACTTCAAGTAGAAGTTTGTCTTTAACATACACTATAAAAACCATGTTTTGTATGCACTCCGTACTGTTTGACAGTTCAACCTCATACACTCTACCCTCATTACATAAAGTGCAATAATAAATTGCTCATATAACTATTTGCATATCCCATGCCATCTGTAAAGGACAAATAAATAGTAATTGCTTTAACAGAATCAGGATCTAATATTCAACCTCGACTTGTAGAGTTTTCATCATTATCCCTTAGCACTGTCATACAAGTAAGGCATTGGTATTTATGTGTCACTCACAGTCATTTGCGGCTAAGTAGTTTATACCACAAGATCTTCATTCCTGCTCCACTTTCTGCCTCCTAATGTGTTTTGATACAGTTTTATGAGTCACTTTAGTGCAGTGGGTTCTGTTGCGATTATGATCACAAATCATACGAGACATATTGAAATAGAAAATAATACCCTAGATTCTACTACTCCACATCAACGGCAAAGCTGAGCTTTGTAAATTGTTCTTCTAATATGCTATTTGTTGTATTAGTTTTTGACTTAATAACCAACTTCTCCTAGTTTGCTTCCAGCAAATACAATAGTGTATTAACTGTGTTTTTGCTTGTTTTTTTTGTTTTTTTTATTTGTGCCTTGTTTACGATCACCCGCCGTCTTTGGAAGCCTAATCGCAATATCTAACCAGCTACAATTATTGTTTAATTTGAAAGAAACGTCACTGCAATTTGGCAAGCGAAAGTTAAAAAAGTTCTTTCAAGCATAATAAACATCTGAAATGGATGGAACAGTGCTGAAAACATAAATTAAATCAACAACATTCTCGTTTCGACTCACAATGGGAAAAATTCACAAAGCAAATAGAGTGTTAAATCACAGCACAATATTTGCATTAATTGTAATTTGGGTACAATTTAGCATGACATTGAAAAGAATGAAGTAGTTATGAAAAGAATTGCCTAAGACATTGAAGATTAGGAATGGAAAGGCTTGGAAATGAATCAGTGTTTTTTCAGTGTTCTAAGTTTGTATTTTCTATCAATACAAGAGCAGAGACATTGTTATGGAACAGCAAATGTGACTTTTGCCTAACAGTCATTGATAGGGAATCAATCATTGTCAATTAAAACACATGCACCAGGAAGATTAACTGGCAGTGAATGTTCAGTGAATATCAGATTCACTTCTTTATAAATATACTCTTTGGCACTCTTACATAGTGCATGCCATTTGAAATTTAAAGTGGAGCTCCATGCTCCCCTCAAAAAATTACAAATACTGTAGCTGCTGACTTTTAATATAAGGACACTTACCTGTCCAGGGATTCAGCGATGTCCTCACCCAAGCCAATTATTCAATCATTCACGGGTGAGGGGGGCTGGCATTGAAACCTTGCGGCTTCACAGTCAGTTTCCTAATGTGCATGCGTGAAGCACGCTGCACTTTGTGAAGGGGTTGAAGTCTTCTGGGACCTAGGAAAGGCTTAGCAGTTTTCAAAGCCCAGCTTCCGTTTTATAGGGTCTGTACTCCTGGGGCTGGAAGGGATTGTCTGATCATGTAACCACTGTGATTGGCTCTCACAGGGTGCAAGTGTACAATCCAAACGCACACCTTCCTGCGTAAAAAATGGCTGTGTGTATAAGTGGGTGCTGCAGGGACCGTCAGCTGGAACCGAACAGAATCAGCAAGGGAGAATGGCACCAGCACACCGAGGATCACCAACATGGGTCCAAAAGTTTTAATGAACGATCACATAGTTACAGCAAGATAATGTTTCGGAGTCTCGCAGGACCCCTTCATCAGGCACATGCGAGACTCCAAAATGTTGCCTTGCTGTAACTATGTGATCGTTCATTAAAACTTTTGGCCCATATTGGTGATCCTCGGTGTGCTGGTGACATTCTCCCTGGCTCTCACAGGGGTTACATGATCAGGAGCTGGTCCTACTGACTCCCAATCACTAGTACAGACCAAGAGCTGTGTTTGGCAACTCAGTCGCTGTGTTGGGAGTACGCAGTAAGCATGCTCTCTGCACAGAACGTTCTGTTGACCAGGATCTGGTCATATTTTTATTTTACTGCTTGGCATATTGTGATAATGTATATTTTATCATGAGGAATAGCCTCATGGTTGGAAAAAGACTAGGCATATATCTTTTGTAAAAGGAATAATGTGTCCTATTGACTTGTTGCCCCTCATAAGATGGGGGTGTTCGGTCTTAAATGGATTCTTACTTCCTTATGCAGCAATGTAGATGTGTGTTCTAGAGACTCCTCAGTTATCGGCGAAATGATGAGAATTGTGCATAATTTGAGAGCTGGGCTGTACGAAAAGGGCGGCTTAAGGTCAAGAGAAAGCCAGACCTAACTGTACATTTGTCTAAATATTTTTATGTAAATTACCACCGGCATTCAAGCCTGTTAAGTTCTGTTGGAGGGTTTTATGGCATTGCTTAATTACAAGTCTCTGGTTAAATGCTGTTTACAACAACCATTAGTGTTCTGATTGCAAGATATTTTCTAAGAGGTTTTCCAGACATAAATTCTGTTATGACACTGCTAAAAGATTTAAGGGCCCTGTTATGAGGCTTAACAGAAACCCCTTGAAGATTATAGACTCTCTGATTAATGTTTTACTCCTTTGGAGCTGTGCAGTTTGGTAAAAGAAATCCATGAGACGTGTAAGTAAATGTGATTCACCAAACTTCAAATGTACAGTATATACAGTACGTATACACTCAAGACAATGCCCCATTCAACACTCAGTTTTAGGGGTCTTCAGACTCAGTCCCCCATCCATGAAGTAAAATAACAAAAAACATTCAAGTGTGAGACAGGTGTTAGAAGGAGATGCTCTCTACTTCAGGTATCTTTAATCTACTCTAACAACCTCAAACTTCAGATTACCACTGAGCCTTGCAGACATCCTCAGACAAGGGTTATCCATAGGCACTACATATCCAGAAACACTCTTGGCAGTCCAGCCTTTTGCGTTATACAAAACGCCGCTTATTGAAAAGATAAAAGTAAAACTGTCAGTACCTGGACAGGGGCAGACTGATAACTCATGGGGCCCCCAGGCAATAGGGGATCATGGGGCCCCTGTGCCCTTGCCCAAACTCAAAAAAGCCTATGAAAAAGGTAGCAGGGGCATCTCATGGGGCCCTCTACTGACCCTGAGTGCCCGAGTTTCCAAATGGTCAGTCCACCCCTGTACCTGGATCACCTACCAGTGGCACTGTGCTTCCCAGAGCAGGAGGTTATAGAGGCTTTCCAGACATAAGTTCTGTAGAGACTTTCCAGACATAAGTTCTGTTATGACATTGCTAAAAGCTTTAAGGGCCCTGTTATGAGGTTTAACAGAAAAACCCTTGAAGAGTATAGACCCTCTGATTAATGTTTTACTCCTTTGCAGCTGTGCAGTTTGGTAAAAGAAATCCATGAGACTTGTAAGTAAATGTGAACCACCAAATTTCAAATGTACAGTATATACGTATACACTCAAGACAATGCCCCATTCACCACTCAGTTTTAGGGGTCTTCAGACTCAGTATCCCATCCATAAAACAAAAGTACAAAAAAAATTCACGTGTGAGGAATGTGTTAGACGGAGATATTCTCTACTTCAGGTATGTTGAATCTACGGTAATAACCTCAAACTTCAGATAACCACTGAGCCTTGCAGCCCTCCTCAGATAAGAGTTATCCATAGGCACTACATCTCCAGAAACACAAATAAGGGCACACCAGCCTTTTGTGTTATACAAAATGCCACTTATTCAAAGGATAAAAGTAAAAATGTCAGGACCTGGATCACCTGCCAGTGACACTGTGCTTCCCAGAGCCAGAGGTTGTAGTTCTGGTGTCCACCAGCAGGTGTCTCCCAGCAGCCATTAGTTTCTAGTAATTGGTCTCCACCTGATACTGGCTGCTGGCAGGGTATTTAATTTCTCCTTTACTAGTGCCTCTTGTGTCAATGTTTTGCTATGCTGCCAGATACTTCTAGCTATTTATCTTGTTCCTGCTCTTGATTGTCCTCTTTACCTTGTACCTATACCCTGAACCCTGCTGCCTTCCTTCTACTCCCCCATGTACCTGATCCCAGTTTTGTTTCCCAGCACCTCCAGTTTTACCCTGATTTTCTGTGTTCCCTATTTATATATATTGCATATAGTTAGTTTGCTAGTTAGACTTTTTGTTACTCTGTTAGGTTGCTGGGTTTTTGGCTCACTATCTTTATGTTTGCTGTTTGCTGGTGTTTGGATGAATTCTGATTTCACTGTAAACAAATCTTACTTTAAATATACAGTACTGTATATGGTCTGGTCCTAGTTTCCTGAGTGTAGCTATACAGCTTTGTAAATCCATGCTGCTGATTCCTGCCAAAAAAGCTATACTCACAAACAAAATGATATAAAAGGCACATCTCATCTATCAGGAAAGATACAACCATGACCAATGTTTGTGACCCTAGATGAACTATGATAGCCCCACAAAGGCCTGCAGATGCTGATTTGTTTTGAAGGTACACCCTCTTCCTCAGAGCTAGATATCTGTTGAACCCTATGTCCTTATATATAATAGGTACGCTAGGACTAAAAGCACTAGCTCCACCAACAATCAGTGGGGGCTGGGTTAATTACGCTCAAAGGTGCTCCAGACATGGACTTTCATGGCAATTAGATAATAAACAATTCCAAAAACGACAATCAGGATCTACCAAATCAAACATGAAAAGAAATGAGTAAATAATATAGCATATATAAGCATATATGAGAGCAGCATGCCCCTGCTGCTGTCAATCACAGCCAGTGAGGGAGGGCATGGACCAGCTGCACTCTCTGTATCAATGGACACATAATGCACAGCCTGAGATTGAGCCCACAGAAGTGCCACCATAGTAAGTGGCTTGCAATGGTGGCCACTCGGTGGGGGGAGGAGCCAGGAGCACTGGTAGGGAACCTGAGAAGAGAAGGATCAGGGATACTCTGTGTAAAACCATTACACAGAGCAGGAATGTTTGTTTGCTATTAAAAAAATGGGTTTACAGTCACTTGAAATATCTTATTTGAGGGGATTGATCCTTTATTCTGCCAAATTTTGGCATAATGTGTTGCAAAACTTTATTAAACACAATGTACAGCTAGAATGCATTTTCATTTCTCTAAAATATTCACTTTTAAATGACTCAATTTGAATGAATTCTTGTTCCTATTTTCATGGTAAATGCCCCTGAGGGTGGTAATTAGACAGGCAGTGTGATGTCTGCACTCACCAAGTATATACATGCACGTCCTTTTCTTCTCTTCTTGTTTTGAAGGTTCATACTATTAAAGGTGTCCTCAGATCCTCACATTGTATCCTACTGCTGCGTACTGAAGTGAAGTGTCCACCTGCTGTGATACAAAGTGTCTTCTTCATCTTCCCGATAAGCTTTATCTCTGACTTTTCCATTTAGTTCTATCGCTCGACTTACAGATGATGAGCTGACAAGTTTAGAAAGAGGCAGAAGCAGAAAAGTCTGCAGACTTTTTTCTGATCTATATATATATATATGTGTGTGTGTGTGTGTGTGTGTGTGTCTGTGTGTGTGTGTGTGTGTGTGTGTGTGGTGTGTGTGTGTGTGTGGTGTGTGTGTGTGTGTGTGTGTGTGTGTGTGTGTGTGTGTGTGTGTGTGTGTGTGTGTGTGGTGTGTGTGTGTGTGTGTGTGTGTGTGTGTGTGGTGTGTGTGTGTGTGTGTGTTTGAGAGCCTCACCCTGACATAATTGATTATTTGAAACATGGCCACCCTAAATTTACAAAGAATTTAAATGTAGAAATGTTAAAGCTGTACTCTAGAGAGATTAAAGTGGTTGTAAACTGCTCAAATGAAAAATGAACAAAGCATATCCCTCTATAATGTGCACTTGTCTCAAACCTAAGCAATTAGCGCAATTTCTGTCTGAGATCTCATTCCTCTGCTATCTTCATGAGTCACTTCAGTCTATTCTGGCACTTTGCAATATCTGGAGATCCAGCACAGAATAGGTGATTGACAACCATAGCTGTGCATGTTTCCGTAAGAAACTGTGTAGAGAGGGGTGTGTGCAGGGGCAGACTGACAACTCATGGGGCCCCCGGGCAATAGGGAATCATGGGGCCCCTGTGTCCTTGCCCAAACTAAAAAAAGCCTATGAAAAAGGTACCAGGCACATCTCATGGGGCCCCCTACTCACCCCGGGCCCTCGGGCAGTGCCCGAGTTTCCAAATTGTCAGTCCACCCCTGTGTGTGTGTTTTCCAAGTGGCTTGCTATGGGAGCATTTGTGCGTGCTCGCTCTTGAGCCCCGCTCTGTGTGTTTATAGCCCCAAAAGCTCCCACTGCTGTATCTCAGCCAATGAGGTGTAAAACACCTGTGAGAGCCGCTGCTTTTGTGTACATCGCTGGATTGAGATCAGGCTCAGGTAAGTATAAGTTAAGAATGCATGAAGGTCAAAAAACTTCAGCCTTTAGAACCACTTCAAAGAATAAGATCACCTTTTCACCAAAAATAAAAAAAGTAGCCACCCCTCCAGACTCCAATGCAAATAGCGGCCATGATGTCCCGAATACCATACACCGCAAAACACAGCCGCAGAGTCAGTATCCATCAAAATACTAGAGATGGTAAATGCTCATTGGTCAGTGCAGCCACGTGACCATGCTGACCAATGAGAAGTGCTGTCTCATTGGCCAGCAAGGTCCCATGGTTGTGCTGACCAATAAGTGTTTGTCATTGCAAGAATTATGAATTATGCATGCTATACATGGGCCAAATGTATAAAGTGGCTTGCTATGGGGGCCCTCAGCGGGGGGCAGGAGCCAGGAGTGCCAGTGGAAAACACAAAAGGAGGAGCAACGGGGCTGCTCTGTGTAAAGCCATTGCACAGAGCCTCTAATTATAACATGTTTGCGATTTCTAAAAAATAAAAACTTTGCCTTTATAAACACTATCAATGATTAATATATATATATATATATATATATATATATATATATATACAGTGAGGAACAGAAGTATTTGAACACCCTGCGATTTTGCAAGTTCTCCTACTTAGAAATCATGGAGTGGTCTGAAATTCACATTGTAGATGCATTCACACTCTGAGAGACAGAATTTAAAAAAAAAATTCAGGAAATCACATTGTATGATTTTTATAGAATTTATTTGCCTTGCACTGCTGAACATAAGTATTTGAACACCTGACAAAATCAGTGTTAATATTTGTTACGGAAACCTTTGTTTGCAATTACAGAGGTCAAACGTTTCCTGTAGTTCTTGACCAGGTTTGCACACACTGCAACAGGGATTTTGGCCCACTCCTCCACACAGATCTCCTCTAGATCTGTCAGGTTTCGAGGCTGTCGCTGAGCATCACAGAGTTTCAGCTCCCTCCAAAGATGTTCTATTGGATTTAGGTCTGGAGACTGGCTAGGCCACTCCAGAAGCTTGATTGCTTCTTACGGAGCCACTCTTTGGTTATCCTGGCTGTGTGCTTTGGGTCGTTGTCATGTTGGAAGACCCAGCCACAACCCATCTTCAATGCTCCGACTGAGGGAAGGAGGTTGTTGCTCAAAATCTCACAATAAATGGCCCCATTAATCCTCTCCTCAATACAGTGCAGTTGTCCTGTCCCCTTCACAGAAAAGCACCCCCAAAGCATGATGTTACCACCCCCATGCTTCACAGTAGGGATGGTGTTCTTGGGATGCAACTCATCCTTCTTTTTCCTCCAAACACGACGAGTGAGGTTTAGACCAAAAAGTTCTACTTTGGTCTCCTCTGACCACATGACTTTCTCCCATGCCTCCTCTGGATCATCCAGATGGTCATTGGCAAACTTCAGACGGGCCTGGACATGTTATGACTTGAGTAGGGGAACCTTCCGTGCAATGCATGATTTGAAACCATGACGGCGTAGTGTTCTACCGACAGTGAACTTTGAAACTGTGGTCCCAGCTCTCTTCATGTCATTGACCAGCTCCTCCCTTGTAGTTCTGAGCTGACCTCACCTTTCTTATCATCAGTGATAACCCACGAGGTGAGATCTTGCATGGAGCCCCAGTCCGAGGGAGACTGACAGTCATCTTTAGCCTCTTCCATTTTCTAACAATTGCTCCAACAGTTGATCTATTTTCACCAAGCTGCTTGGCAATTGCCCCGTAGCCCTTTCCAGCCTTGTGGAGATCCACAATTTTGTCTGGTGTTTTTTGACAGCTTTTTGGTCTTGCCCATGGAAGTAGTTGGCGTCTGACTGACTGTGGGGTGGACAGGTGTCTTTAAAGAGCTCAGACAGGTGCTACTAAGTTAGATTAATGAGTGGAGTAGAGGTGGACTTTTTAAAGGCACAGTAACAGGTCTTTGAGAGGCAGAATTCTTGCTGTTTCTTAGGTGTTCAAATACTTATGTTCAGCAGTGCAAGACAAATAAATTCTTTAAAAATCATACAATGTGATTTCCTGAATTTTTTCTTTAAATTCTGTCTCTCAGAGTGGGAATGCACATAAAATGTGAATTTCAGACCCCTCCATGATTTCTAAGTGGGAGAACTTGCAAAATCGCAGGGTGTTCAAATACTTCTGTTCCTCACTGTATATATATATATGTCTGTAGGCAGGGACAGCCCTCATGTCATGAGCATATTTTGATTTCTGATGATCCTCTTATCCTCTTATGTCATTGACAAATTCAATGCAGTCTCTATTGATGTCATACAACCACAAGGCACCTAGTAGCAGAGCTCATTCCGTCTTTTCTTACATTGAAAGTGATATATTGAAGCTCAGAGAAATGTTTTGCATTCATGACAGAAAATAATTCTTTCTTTGCTTATTATAATGTCATGTGTTAATGCTGACATGCCCTATTGATTTATTAGAATTCTGATTTTTATTGACGGGCCTACTTTAACAATTGTTTTTGTTACACACCCAGCAGGGAGGAGACACAAACTGCATCTTTGTGTATATTTCCACCTCCCTTGTTTTTTTTTCAACATCCCTGTGTGTTACTTATTTTTCATGTCAGCCCCATTGATTATATGAGTTCAATAACATTGTTTACCAAGAGCATAATCATTATAAGAAAACTGATTTATGTCCAAACCCCAGAAAGCAATAGCTTGCTTTGACTGCGCATTATTTGTCATGGTAACTACATTAGAAAAAAATCATTTACATTATATGATACATGGTGCTATTGTACAGCACGCTGAAATGACAATTACGTTGACCTGGCAACTATTTAGTATTGTATAGGTCACATGATCACTCCTTTTTTATTAATGTATTTTCTCCTTACAGACACAATCAAATGATGGAAAATTTGCCCCACTATATGCTCCTCTGAGCGAGTATTCATTTAATCTGGCTAGACATGCGCTATCCATCCAAAAGTGATATTTTAGTTAAAGCATAACTTCACTCTCTCAATCAATATTGACTATTTTAAATCCTTATGCTGCTAGCATTAGTAAATAGATAGGAAAATATATCATGTTTACTAGTTTTAAACTTTTTTTTTTTAACATTTCTGAAGTTACTCCTTAGTTTCTGGGATGGAAAAATTATATCATACATTACAGGAGTCTTCAGGAGGGAAAGAAGGGCTTTTTTCAACTAAGCACACCCTTCTGCCTGCATGTCTGAGCTAAGGGAAGATGGATTCCAGGAAGTAACTGCTACAGGAATCATCTATCTGTAGCCAGGTGCCAGCTGTCTCCTACGATTTCCTACTTGCCCCCCTATCTCCTGAAGTAATCACCCAAGTCATTTAGCAGCTGAAGGAGGCTTCAGCAGCTGCAGTAGATGCTGGGAAATGTTGTTTCGGGGAGTGGCCGCTGTCCTGTAAAGATGTGGCTAGCAAACTACAGATCCTTTTAGACACTGGGACTCAAGGAAGAGCTACGAGAGGAGTTTTGTTACACTGCCTAGGAAAGTTAGTTAGTTAGTTTTTGAGGCCAGACCAGTGGGGATCCATACCTGTGCTTAACTAAGAACACTTGTTCCAACACCTCATGGGTCCCACCTACAGCAATTGCATCACTTCCACCAGGAGACTGGGGTGCTCATCTGCCATCAGCGCTCATTGATGTTCACTGGAGGTTTCGGGCAGAGATCAAGGGGGCCCCCTTCCACCATGTATGTGTGCAGCTATATCCTGGGAACTGGTGAGAGGGCTATCTGTCCATAATTGACATTGCTAACAGAGACTGATTCAGTGAGGATGGGACGCCAAGTGCACCTAGTTCATACTGCATTTATACCAGACCTATACTCCACCACTACCAGCTTCATACCACTGCTACACTGAACTGTCACTGCATGCATTGCACCTTTATCAGGTACCCGTCCATCATCTATATTGCATTAGTGTAAAGACTATCATCCAGGGGCTTCCCTAGGGTTGGTGTCACCCGGAACGGTAACACGTGGTGTCACACCTCCAGAGGTGGGTGGCCCCTGTCGTGCACACACAGCCTGGCTCTTCCCCTCCCTGTGTCCTCGTTGCACCCCCCGGACCAGTGTTGCAAGATCAGTTAACCCCGTATAGGTTGCAAGCCGACGATCCCCGCAAGATGGATCGGATCTACGGATTGGGGAGCATAATGGATCGGAGTCCGATCCATTATGCTCCTCAATCCGCAGATCCAATCCCTCTTGCGGGGATCGTCGGCTTGCTTTAAAACTTTTTGGTGTCACCAGGTGCGGCGCGCACCTCCTGCACCCACCAAGGGTGCCTGCTATTATGAAAGATCAGTGCTAGTATATAAATAAATAAATAAATGAACCAATTTCCATCAATCATATACACCCAATATCAAAACAAATAAACAATGAAGTAAATATAATAAACATCCACATTAAATGACTCTGATGCAATCGTGTCCACATGTGCCCACATAAAAAACATATACGCTATCAAACCTCTCTATGGATTTTGAATATACCAGCAGCTATGCACCATATGTAATTCTCATACTTATCAATATACAAATATCATCAAAAGATCAGTGACGCACTAATGTATTAATAAATAAATGAACCAACTTCCATCAATTATATACACGCAATAGCAAAACAAATAAGCAATAATGTGAAATATAATATACAGCCACATTAAATGACTCTGATGCAATTGTGTCCGGGCAATAGGGGATCAGGCGGCCCCTGTGTCCTTTCCCAAACTCAAAAAAGCCTATGAAAAAGGTACCAGGGGCATCTCATGAGGCCCCCTACTGACCCCGGGCCTTCGGGCAGTGCCCGAGTTTCCAAATGGTCAGTCCGCCCCTGTGTGGACACAATAGCATCAGAGTCATTCAATGTAGCTGTATATTATATTTCACTTTATTGCTTATTTGTTTTGATATTGCTTGTATATAATTGATGGAATTTGGTTCATTTATTTATTTATACATTAGCACGTCACTGATTTTTTGATGACATTTGTATATTGATACGTATGGGAATCACATTTGGTGCATAGCTGCTGGTATATTCAAAATTCATAGAGAGGTTTCATCACGTATTTATATTATATTTCACGTATTTATAATATATTTATATATATTTTTTATTCAGTTATTTCATCACGTATATATTTTTTATTCAGTTACTACATGTTCACTGGACACAGGTGTGATAGAGATTCACAAAAAACAGTTTTAGGAGCTTGCAAGGGATATAGTAACATTAGGGCAAAGACTATAATACCCCTACAGTACATCTTAACCACATGCAGGTTCATCAGGTCTGTTGTTAAGTGTACCAACTCTCCTTAAAGGAGGATAGCCAACAGAAGACGTATCTTAAGGACTACCCTTGTTTTATAACCTGCAAATCCCCTCCTGTATCCTTTTCCTCATTTTTGACCTTCTGAGCTCTGACGGTGCTTACCATATGATATTGGGCCTAGCATAGTGGCTTATTATGGGAGCACTCGAGCAGGCATGCTCCCTCTGTGTGTCTATTCACAAACAAAGCATGGCTTGGCCCTCCCCACCACTCTCTCCTCATTGGCTCGCTGGCTGGAATTGACAATAGCTGGAGCCAATGGCACCCCCTGCTGTGTCAGTCAATGAGGAAGAAGAGACCCAGGAGAGCCACTGCTCTCGTGCACATCGCTGGATCAAGATGGGGCTCAGATAAGTACAAGGGGGGGGTGCTGCACTCAGAAGGTTTTTTTATCTTCATGCATAGAATGCATGAAGGTAAAAAAACCATGCACCTTTACAACTACTTTAAATATATGTTTATCTTGTTATTAGCATTGTTTTTATTTCATATATTTATAATGATTTATTTGGAAATGTGCAAAATTCAGTAACCCTTGACAACTAATCAGATTTCTTTTTATCAAATTCTGGTAACTAAAAGATGAATGTGTTGCCGTGGGTTACTTAAATCCCTCATCATTATTTGTTTTATTCTATAATCCTAACATAACACATAAAAATTAGATTAAAGTGGATGAATAATTAATTATTAGATTAAAGAAGATGCAATATGTGAAGAGAATTTTCATCTTTTGTTTTGAAATATATGGCACTTTTGCCTTGTTTTAATTATAGCAGTGATTTATTCGGTTGACATTCAGAATTATCTCTCTGTCAAGAGTTGATAGAGGCTTTTGAAGAACCTGCTTATATGTCACCAATTTCCCTGGTTGCATATTCCATTCTTTTATGGGGCTAAAATACGAATTGTAGGGAGACATGCAGGCGAAACTTCAATCATGTCTGTGCATCACGCCGCCTTCACTCCACTTTACACCCTAAGGCATAATGTAAATGATGAAGAGGACGGGACTTCATTTTGTCATCGTCTTTTCAAATATCAGGTTTTATTAAACAAAACATTTTTCTTAATCACAGGTGCACAGCGATAGGATGAGTGACATCTTGATGTGCTTTCTTTGAAAAGTCTACTCCCATGGCATTTTTCCATGCACTTTTAAAAATGAGCTTGGATTCTTCTTGTTCAGAGATAAGCCCTAACTCAATGTCTAGAGAAGCACTGCATTTATATGCCGCATTCCTGGATCATAACTCAGAAATGAATTTAGGAGGGAAGAAAAAAAAATTAAAAATCAGGCATCTTTTATCCAAGTTGGAGACATCATGTGATGGATTTGACCCTTGCTGATACAAGGAAGAGGAAATCCTCTAATGGAAAGGTTTTCAAGGATTCATAAATGCGTGATGTGGATTTAATCATTAAGCCAGAGAGCAGACGTATCATATGGAGGTATTCTGGACAAGGACAGGCTTTCTGGGAATTCTAGGGACTCGACCCTTTGACTTTTTGGTATATCTGAAGGATTCAAGGTTTAATCCTTGGATTTCAAGGTCACCAATGCAAAAAAAAAGGTTTTCTTTTTTAACATAATTTCTTTTATTAATATTGGGTTTTGTTGATTTGTTTTTCTGCAGTCTTAACAAAAAATAAAAAAATATAAGTTAGCTACAAATAGTGTAGCTTCTGAATTTTTAAAAAAGGACACTTACCCGTTTAAGGATCCAATGCCATCCTCACACAGGCCAGTTTTCACCAGTCTTCGGGTCCCCGGCACCGGCATGTTCACTGCATATGTGTGAGCCATGCTACGCTTTGGTAATGGTTCTGCTGCTGTAAGGGACCGCCTGGAGGTACCACTAGCACTCCACTGGTCAGATGTCCCCAGTGCACGGAATCTAAGCTCCAGGGTACGTGTTCACCAGGGCCCCTGATGGTGGGGATGGACTTGAAGTACCCTGAGACCAGGTCGTGGCTACTGAGTGCACCTGTCAGTGGTAGCAGTATTCGCCAGGGGCTCCCACAGGGAAGAGCCTGATATGAGGAGGTCGGGTGATCCCGTTGGGATGGATGGATGGCTAAGCAAGTGCAAGATCAAACAGGCCGGGTCGGTAACTGAGGGGATGGAGCGGTACAAAGCAGCGGGCAGAGAGTAGTCGGGTCACACGCCAGGTCAGCAACGGAAGGTCAGATCTAAACGGGGGCATTCAGGAGAGAGGTCAGGCAAAACAAGGGTCTGGGCAGGAGAAGGCAACAAGGTCAGGTACAATTCGGGTCAATAACTCACTTAACACAGGTTCGCAGATACAGGATACAAAGAAAGACCAGAAGGCACTGAATGACAGCTCAGGGCCATTTAAATATCCCGCCCTGCGCTGTCATTGGTGCCAAGCGCGCCCCCGCGGCCTCTACTGTGCATGCGCGGGGCTTGAACGCCACGGACGGCCAGGACCTAGTGCCCGCGTCCCTGCACAGGGCGGCGCACTGCGCTTGCGCCGGGACCAGCGCCACGGCGATCTCTGACAGCTGCTTTCTGGGACCTGTGACATGTCCCAGAAGGTTGGAGGAGGTGGGGGACTTCCGCTTCAATCACCTAGCCAGTTGGAGAGGAATTGGGAGAGGGTACCTGCTAAAACTAGTTGCCCGCTCCCTCCCCCTAAAAAACCTCCAAAAGTGGGAGAGGAGGGGGGAAGGAGATGGTAAATTAGAGCATCCTTTTTAGGGTGATGTTCTGCTTTAACCTGTTGGTAGTTTACCATTAAAGAGAATTTGGCTCTTTTTCTAATGACTGTATAGTAAGAGAGTGTCCTTAAAGCCCACACCCTATTTACTCCCCTGCCTCTCCAGATCGCTCATGAAAGATAAGGTGGCTGCGGGTATGGAGCAGCATGTGACATTCTCCCAGGATGCAGTTCTTAGACTTGATTAGTCACAGCAAAGCCTTAATACTGTCACAAGTGGATGTCATCAACATTTGTGACATAGAATTTACACATGGTTTGAATCCCAGCTTCAACAGAGGAACATAGCACTGTGGGGCACAGCGAATGTGAGTATAGAGAGCCAGGAAGTGGAATTTCAAGAGACTTCGTCACTTAGCCCTGAATGGGCAAATTACCAAAATTTAGCTAAAGCAAAATTAAACCCAAAAACAAAAAAGTATTATAATGTAACGTACCAATTCTTAGATTTGTTAGCTGCATTCATTTCTTTTTTTTTTAGGCTTTTGTTCCCTTTATTTTGATTATTTTCAACTAGCTGTCCAGCAAGTACGTTTGTTATTTTCAACTTCCTTTAACAGACCAAGCTATCCAGCAATAATGGCAGTTAGAGGTTGAGACAACCATTTATCACTGACATGGGTGCTTAAAACGCTCAGCTTCTATTTATTTATGTAAAACCTTTATCCCAAAAGGGGAAAAAATTTTGCTGTAACTGCTTAAAAAAGTGTTATCTAGATTTTGGCTTTAATGTGTTATTCAAGTCCATCTAAATCTGCTAGTCCTACCCCACCAATGGTACCTGAGCCCGGTTAAACTTTCCATCTACTACCCGAAACAGTCCTCTACATGCTGGAGACTCTGTGGTGAGCCAGGCTCAACAATCCACATTTTGTGGTCATGCAAATCACTTTGTTCCTTCTGGAATATTACATTCCAGTTAATCTCTGAAATACACAAATTTCCATTAGTCCCGAAACCCTCATTAGCACTCCTACACATTGGAATCGAGAAACTCCCTCCACACTCCCGAACAATTATTACCACATACTCTTTGCCGCAAAAATTAATATTACTAGACTATGGAACACACACAATACCCCCTCAATCACCTCATTAATTACAGACCTTAACACCCAATGTCAAATGGAAAAACTATCCGCAATCAAGACTTCCTCCTACCACAAATTCAATCTCCAGTGGACCCGATGGCTAAACCACCCAAAATGTAATATACAACCTTGATGACATCTCAGAAAATGAACTCACACCCCGCACCAAGACTGGTATCTACTCAATTCCCCAGTTATATTCCTCCCTCCCCAATCCTACCCTCCCCCACCTCTCCACCAACATTTCCCCCTAATTACCCTAACTCCTCACCAAGACCCTTCAAAGGCACAGGAATACCTCTGATGATATTGCTAAACAAGACCAATACCCCATCTGTCCAGAGGGCAGATCTACAACAAATTGATCAACCATATTTGTCTACTGTAATGTTGTATGATTGAACCTAATCTTTTTTCCCTGTTTTTCCCTGTTTATCCTTGAAAAACTCAGTAAAAATATTGAAACATAAATCTGCTAGTCTAACACTACCTCTCCCCAGATTGACAACACTGCTCTCCAGAGGTCTTTCCTTGACTCCTCCATAGAGTGGAGTAACCCTAAGACAGGAAATGTGTTATTGGATCACCACGTGACCAATGCAACCACAACATTTAAGGATTGATAAGTTGCAATATATTTATTTTTTGTTGTTATGTTAACACCACTTAAAAATTATTCTGAGATGACCTAAACCATTTTGAAGATAACAACAGTATAGAGGTTCAGGCATCTTGTTGTGCCGGGAAAGGGCTCAGTCTCATGTGCAGCAGCCCTTACCACCCTTCTGAAAAGCAATCCATGGTGGTACTTTTTTAAGAGGACAGCTGACATGGTTATAAAATGCAAGATTTAAAATTTTGGGCCCTGGAAAGGCTATTTCTCAATAATAGGGGGAAGGGGGGTTATATTAATAATTTTAATTTACAAAAAGAAACTAAATGGAATCATCGTTTAAAAGCTAATGCATTTCCAGGATTAAATGAAAAAATAAGCTTTAAACCATTCTTGGAAGGCTTTGTTTCTGGCAAATCAGAAACTGATGTGTGATCTCTGAGCCCTGGATTGTTTGTCTTGGTCTTTTTTTTAATGGATTTGATATTTTTATTTATATTATTGTCTGTATTTCTTTGTTCAACCATGGACAGTTTATGTTTTGTTTGGGACTGATTTGCATTGGCAGATAGGGGAAATTCTTTTCCCTTTATCTCCCTTCTGCTGTGTCACCTTATTATCTCCTTTGAGAACATTTATATTGTATTTCCAATATTATTGTCTGTTATCACTGTAGCAATTGTACGTACAAATATGGGCGCGAACATCCATTTTGCTAAAGCTCCTCCATCTTGTTTCATTCTCATTCCAAATCAGCCCCCCTCCCTTTCTGTTGAATGCAGGTGGTCAGGTGTGGCTGAGTTCAGGAGTGCATCGGGCACAGCTGGGTACCCTTCATGGTTGTAAACCCAATTAGCTGGTGCCATAGTGTCTGGCAGACTTTTGCTCGGAGCTGATCGTAAAGCTATAAAACTTCCAGTCACTGGACTTGAAAGCATTCCGGCATAGCAGTAAAACATATATCTCATTTGGAAACCACTTTTTCATACACTTTCATAACTTCTCCTAGGAAATACATACACTAAAACAAAACATATATTCAGAGAGGTCATTTTAATACAAGTCACCTGATACCTTACACCTCTAGATTACGCCTTCCCGAGGGCAGAAAGCGATATCTCTTCAACCGTCACAGCCAGATATGTCATATGTGATGTCTGGGCGTTCAGAATATCATTCTGCATATTATCCTACCGGTGCATAGGATGCTACATGTACCCGTGGAAGGTTATTGACCATGGAATAACTTAAGAGGGATTTTGGTGCTAGCTTGGGTCTTCGCCTAGACCCCCCCTCCCCAAATGAGGCGACTGACCCTTGGCTTCACAGACACCCCCTGCTGGGGAACTACAAAATAGTCTGTCAGGCCTGGAGAAGTAAGATAAAGAGATCTCCCTTTTAACATCAGGAACCAACTTTGGGAGAAACGGTACCCTTTTGCTCAAGACCCTTGAATCTGCTTAAACCAAGGACTCTGGCAAGTATTCTACCTCTCTAAACTTCTTTCTGTTATCCCTCTGCTGTGTTATTGCTCTCTGTATTTATATATATATTGGCTACATCTTTTTCTGTAAATATTTCTATTGCACCATTTTGACCTTTTTAGTAATAAATCCTATTTTCTGAAAAGTGTTGAACTGTTTCTAAAGCTCTTTAATGCAAACTAAGAATCCCTGTCTCTGAAGAGCGCTACTGTGTGTTTTAAACGTCTGCATACATCTTCCTGCAGTGACAGTGTGTATGCAGACGCTTATTCAAACATCATAGTGTTACTGCTAAGATTGGCAAGTTTTTTCCTTCTCCGTACAAAAAGGCGGTGGTGGCAGTGTGAAGAGTTAATTGCATAATTAACCTGACCCAGTAACAATCGCTCTCAGGCTGCAGCACATAGATTGTGGTCCAGTGAGCTGGAAAATCTTTGTGCAGGGTGCAGCTGAGCGTGGCATTGTTACGCACGTGACAGCGCGGTTTTAGATTGGCTAGTCCTTCGGTCACAAGTTGGTGAGAAGGGCTGGGGTGCTGACGCCGCGCCCGTCACAATCACCTTTATGATTAATTTTTTTTTCTTTTTTAATTTTCTTTTCCGTTTCTTTGTTTCAGTTATCCTTACTGGTCTTTCTTATGGCATTGTCTTGCATCCAGCACATTTGGCCCCCATACATGATTATTTGTGGAATTGGTGTTTCCTTTTTTCCCTTTTCTCCTTTGCTTAGGTTGATCTTTTTCTCCCTCCTTCCCTTTCCATTGGAGATATGTTGCCTGGCATCTCTGGGATATACACGTGTGTCGGCGCTGGTCACGCCGGACCAGAAGTGATGTTCCGATATGGCGTAACCGCCAGAAGTGACGTCATGTCAGCCCGGATGTCGGCGGTGGACATCTTTAGTGAGGGGAGATATTTCTTCCACCCACTGGGCGTTTTCTGATCACCTAATTAGCAACTGGTGTGCTTTTTCATGTGGTTTTTCTGATTTCTAGAGGCTATATAGGCTGTTTGGTCTCAGTTCACTTGTAAGTAGATGCTGTAGCTGTGGCTGTCTTCTGGGCTGTTTCCCGGTACAAGATAGAGGTATACAACCTTTGACTATTAGCCAGTTGCCTGATTTGTTTGAGTAGTTACACTTAGTATTTAATTTTTTTGTATACTTCTCAGAGACCTTTTTGTGAAAAAATTTTGTTGGTACCACACTTTGATACAAAGGGGAAGCTCATTAGAGATCCTGTCCAGGTACATTTATTTGCCCCTATTGATTCATCCATCTGTATACTGTGGATTACAGATTATAGTGTGTCTGTTGTTTTACACGGATCTCTTCCCGGTCAGCTCTGCTGACGATCACCGAGTCCAAGATGAAAATCGCTGTCCAGGACCTGGTGATTGAGCCAATAGCAGCACGGGTAAGGCAGTATATGCCCCTTACCCATATTAGCAAAATCGGGTATATTTACGTTATTTTGCCCAGCAAAGCCACCCTGTAGCAGTACATCTGCTATGGGGCGGTGGGTAAGTGGGTTTAAAGAGAAACTCCACTTTTGTTGAGAAAAAAATATTCCCCTCTGGGTGATCTATGTACATTGCAGGGATTCTAACAAACTGTGTTGCAGATTTGTACCTTTTGTTATTCTGGAGAAATAGATGTTTGTTTGTCTGTGTCCATATGCAGAGTGAAACTGTATGGGGATGATTTCATAATTATCAATCAGCTGCTGCACAGCTCTAATGAGGAAAGGGTCTTCATTCATTTGGACTTGTTTCCCTTTGAGAATATCTCACCAAAAATGCCATTTTGTTGCAGGGGATGCTCAAAACTTAATTTGTATCTTACTGGAGACTTCTGGGGAAATCAGTGAGCCAGTCACAAAATCAGGAAGTTACATACCTG
Source organism: Staurois parvus (assembly GCF_062004578.1). Lineage (NCBI taxonomy): Eukaryota > Metazoa > Chordata > Amphibia > Anura > Ranidae > Staurois > Staurois parvus. The sequence continues at coordinate 6,646,649 of NW_028318294.1, read as the reverse complement.
AGGGGCATGGTACACCATCTGTACAGAACACCTCCAGGTTGCCATATTACATTGCATTTTACAGAATTACAGTGCTCCAAATTGAAAAGAAAAGGTCATTTTTAATTATCTTTAAATACAGTGTGACTTGTGTTGCAATTGTATACACTATAATAATATTTTTTATCTGCTAATTGTTTTTCCCACAAAAATGAAGTTACCCTTTTTTCCAATTTTTTTTTTAGTCCAAAGCATAATAATTTATGCTGAACCCTGGCGAAAGTAATAATCCTTCCTTGCAGTGGGAATGCATTTGCACTGCATGGGCTATATTATTTAGGTCTAGGGCAGGGGTATCCAAATTATGACACTCCAGGTGTTGAGGAACTGCAAGTCCCATGAGGCATTGCAAAACTGTGACAGCCACAGGCAAGACTCCCAGAGGCAAAGGCATGATGGGACTTGAACAACTGGGGGGCCATAGTCTGGAGACCCCCGGTCTAGGGGAATGGAAAAAGCACTTTTACTTACCCAATTGTGCATGCTCCTGCAAGATTTCTTCATACACTTAACCAGTCCACTTTTCCCCTATGCTCTGGTGGTTGTGGACCTTCTGACTTTGACAAGTAGAGCAGTGTTTTTCAACCTTTTTTCAGTCAAGGCACCCGTTCAGGGGCGGACTGACCATTTGGGAACTTGGGCACTGCCCGAGGGCCCGGGGTCAGTAGGGGGCCCCATGAGATGCTCCTGGTACCTTCCATAGCCTTTTTTGGGTGTGGCTTGAGTGTGGGTGAGGACACAGGGGACCCATGATCCCCTATTGCCCGGGGGCCCCATTAGTTGTCATTCCGCCCCTGCACCCATTGAAATTCTGCACAATCTTCAGACACCCCATTCTAAAATGTAAAAGCTAAACTAAAGGTTTCACATAATTCAGCAACATCCACACATGCAGGACAGCCAACGTAAAAAGTGATTTATTCTTACAAAACACATTGGTACTGACTAGTATTCCAATGTTTCTTTTCTCCCTCAGTTTCTCTCCCTCCCTAAGCTAATGTGACCCCAATGCTGATGGAGAGGGGTGGGGGAGGGGCAAAAAAGGATGCTGTGCAGGCGCCCCTGATGTCCTTCCTATCAACCCATGACGTCATTGGTTGTTGGCGGCTAGAAGGTTGTAATGGTGCACAATGAAAACCTGTGGCTTTGTGCAACTAAAAGGCAGGCTTGATCTACCCTCTAGCTGGCTTACAATTTTTGCTATTTTTTTTACGCATTTTTCCAAGCCACCCGTGAAGAGACCTAAAGGCACTCCAGGGTGTCTGGGTATCCTGTTTGAAAAAAAGCTGCAGTAGAAATATCCAAACTACCACATGGACAGGAGCAAACTCAGGAGCTCAAAGCCTTGTTCTGGGCAGGAGGACACAGAAAAACAGTCCACCGCTGGAGCGTGGGGGAAAAGAGAAGAGCGCCAACTGCTAACAATGGAAGTTCAGGTAAGTAAAATTCCCTTTTTAGTCCCCTAGACCTAAACTAGCATTTAACCCTTGTAGTACAGGGTAAAAACATTATACATTTCCAGTCAGTAACCCATGCCATCACACATTCCTTAGCTATCTAATGGCCTTTAACAGACTTTGGTCAACTTTTATATAAAGTATATATTTTTCAGATTATCAGAAGTATAACTTTACAGGATATGACATTTTACAAAATAATTTTGTTTTGCAGGTTGACTACTTGAAGGATTATACAGATTCTATGGTCTGAGACATATATTTGTTCATGCAGTCTACCTCTCGGATGCTGACATAAAGGAAAAAAAATATACAATATGTATTTTCAACATTCCATAAATCCTTTCACAATTCTTCTTTACTGTACAGCATATCGTCACAAACCTTATTTATTATTTGCTGCCACAGTAATAATTGATTGACGGACTTTGGGACTGCTGTAAAGTTTATAAACTTGTACTGTTTTGCAATGTTTTATGAGTTGAAACCTTGACAGATAGGTCTCCTGGTACCTACAAGAAATGATTAGCATACAGTGAATACATTACCCCGGGGCTCAATTGACATGCTCTCTTGTCAAGCTGATTGATATGAATTGTGCCGGTGCCTTTACATGGAGGGCAGTGCTGTGTTGTTTTCACTGTTAAGTAGATGTCAACGAGTTTTTATCTGCACTAAAAGAATTGTGCTGTTTGTGCAGTTTTCCCTAGAAGCTATACAGGCATGCTTTGTCAATAATGTTTTGGTGGATCTATAAATCAGAAAAAATCTTGTATTGTCTTTTTGTCGAGTAGATATTTCAAAGGACCCCAATGGTTCGTGCGAGATATGCTCTAGGGATAGGGATCGTACTGTTTATTCTGACCACTGCACTCTGGCATAGAGTTTTTTTTTTTTTGTTTTCCCTCTTTATTGTCCTCTACAATTAAAAAACATGTCTTAAAGTGTATTTCCACTTTTGCAGCCAAATTACATAGTTTGTTGGTTGAATAAAGATACTAGTCCATCCAGTTCAACTTGTGTGGGGGTGTGTGTGTTCATGTCAAAAATCATTGCCTGTATTTCTGTATTCTTTGTTTTTACGAATCAATAATCAATTTTGTAATAATCAGGGAATTGATTGCATACGGCAGAAATCAACCTTCCTTGAAGCATTTAACCACTTCAGGCTGGCTCACAAGGATAGGGAAAGTCCCCTATCCTTGTGAGCGAGACTTCCCCCATCCTTGTGAGCAAACCAGGAGTGGAAATGTGTGTAAAGGAAGGTTGGTTTCTGAGCGGAGACATTGCTACTGTATATGCAGTCAATTCATTGATTATTAAAAATATAATGTAAAAGGAGCAAAGTGGAGTGCAGCTGTCATTCTTTAATATTTTTTTATAGATGTGAGCACTTTCTATCATAACAAAGAGTTAAAGGTTTAGGGGCAGGTCTTGCATTGTATGTTGGGTCTATAAATCAGAAAAAAGCTTGTACTGGCTTCTTGTCGAGTAGATGTTTCAAAGGACCCCAATGGCTCGTGCGAGAGATGCTCTAGGGATAGGGATCGTACTGTTTATTCTGACCACTGTACTCTGCCATAGAGTTTTTTTTTGTTTTCCCTCTTCATTGTCCTCTACAATTAAACATGTCTTAAAGTGTATTTCCACTTTTGCAGCCAAATTACATAGTTTGTTGGTTGAATAAAGACACCAGTCTATCCAGTTTAACCTGTGTGGGGGGGTGTGTGTTCATGTCAGAAATCATTGCCTGTATTCCTGTATAGTGTGTTCATTAAGATACCTAAGAGTTTTTTTAAAACTATTAATACCGTATTTTCCGGCATATGACAACTTTTTAACCCATTAAAATATTCTCAAAAGTCGGGGGTCGTCTTATACGTCGGGTGTCAACTTATAAGCCGGTATCGGAGGAGGAAGACGAGGACGCTGAACTGGAAGAGACGGACGACGCCAAGTTGGAAGATAAGATGACCGATGTCTGATCAGCTGCACCGTCAGGACCTTCCATCTGCCCCTCTACAGCACGAGGATCTGGAGATGCCGACCATTCCCCCACGACCAACCCTGAGCGCCCCGTAACAGAGCACTTTGATTGGCTAAACTTACTGGTACTTCTGAGCTGGTGTAGCGGCAAGATCTGTCTCCCGTGAAGATCTGTCCCCCTTGAAGCAACTGCGCATGTCACAGTTTTAGGCATAAGAAGCCGATCGCCGATCAACAACAGCATCGAGCTGACACAGTTAACCCCTTTTCTGCTGCACCGCTGATCCCGTGGATCACTAGTCGCCGCCGATGCTCCATCAAGATGTATCAAAGATGCATATTGGGGAGCATCATGAGCATCATGCAGCATGTGGGGCGGTCAGTGACATGGGTGGCCATAACATGTGGGGAAGCAGTGACATATGGGAGGGCATGACATGCGAAGGACAGTGACATGTGGGGAGCCAGTGACATGAGGGGGGGGACTGACATGGGAGGACAGTGACATGTGGGGGGGGAATGACATTAGGAGGACAGTGACATGTGGGGGGAGGACAGTGGGGGGCCTGACATGGGGAGGACAGTGACATGTGGGGGAAGGACAGTGGGGGGAGGGCCTGACATGTGGAGGACAGTGACATGTGGTGGGGTCAGTGACACGGGGGGGCTGTGGCATTGGAGGACAGTGACATGTGGGGGGAGGACAGTGGGGGGGCCTGCCATGGGGAGGACTGTGACATGTGGGGGGGTCAGTGACATGGCGGAGCCTGACATGGGGAGGACAGTGACATTGGGGGGGCAATGACATGGGGAGGACAATGACATGGGGGAGGACAGTGACATGAGGGGGGGCCACTGACATGGAGAGGACAGTGACATGAGGGGGGGCAGTGACATGGGGGGGCCTGACATGGGGAGGGCAGTGGCATTTGGGGGGGCGAGTATAGCCCAAACCCTATATTTTAACAGGAAAAGTAGGGGGTCGTCTTAATCGTCGTCTTAATCGTCCAGTCGTCTTATACGCCGGAAAATACGGTACTTCCCGCTGACACCACTAATTGTGGAAGTGAGTTCCACATTCTTACCGCACTGACAGTAAAAAATCCCCTACACAGTTTAAGGTTAGACCGCTTCGCCTCCAATTTCATCGAATGGCCACGTGTCTTCTTATACTCCCTGAGACTGAATAGTTTATTCCCTATGCTAGAATCTCCATTGAGGTATTTGCATACAGTATCTCAAATACCACATTTGAGATATATTGGGATAACACCTACTTTATATTTGGTAAATGTCCCCATATAGCATAACTTAAAAATTGAAGCTTACCTTTTTTAGAGGATCTATTCTGGACCCTCCAGTAAGGAAACATGTTACATAGTTCTCTTTGTTTATGAGGGGGCCTGGAAGCTGTGCTTGCCATATATTATTCCTGTCTGTACTGTGCAGGCAGATCTTCATTATAAATTGTAAATTGAATTTGAACACTGAACCACACAGATCCATAGCTCCGCTCAAGACTGGCTTCTCCTATACTGAGACAACCTGGGTACTGGCCATTATTGTCTGTTTTTTAAGAATCAATAATCAATTTTGTAATAATCAATGAATTGACTGCATAGAGCAATGTCTCCACCCAGAAACCAACCTTCCTTGAAGCCTTTAACCACTTCTGGCTTGCTCACAAGGATAGGGAAAGTCCCCTATCCTTGTGAGCAAATGAGGAGTGGAAATGTGCATAAAGGAAGGTTGGTTTTTGCTATATGCAGTCAATTCATTGATTATTAAAAATATAATGTGAAAGGAGCTAAGTGGAGTGCAGCTGACATTCTTTAATATTTTAATAGATTTGAGTACTTTCTATCATAACAAAGAGTTAAAGGTTTAGGGGCAGGGCGTCTTGCATTGTATGTTAACCATTTGCTGACTGCCCCATAGCAGATATACTGCAACATGGCGGCTGTGTATATAAACGTGATTCTGCACTTCCTGGTTAGGGGTGCGCACCGTTGGAGCGCCACTTCTGCTGTGATTGGTCACAGCATAAACTGATCAGCTGGTGCCAATGGATGAATTCAGGCACCTGCTGACAGTCTAGGAGACTGGCCGAACACAGCTCTGTCTATGTATATAAGGCAGAGCTGTGTTCTGTAAGCAGCTAGATTTTTTTATTGGATATGTTTTATAGCAGAACATAAAAAATTGGTTTTTTTTTCAAAAGTTTCAGTCTTTTAAAAAACCCAGAGGTGATCAAATACCACCAAAATAAAGCTCTATTTGTGGGAAAAAATTACATAAATGTTATTTATGTATAGCATTGCATGACCGCAAAATTGTCAGTTAACCACTTCAATACCGGGCACTTATACCCCCTTCCTGCCCAGGCCAATTTTCAGCTTTTGGCTCTGTCGCACTTTGAATGACAATTGCGCGGTCATGCAACACTGTATCCATATGAAATTTTTATCATTTTTTTCACACAAATAGAGCTTTCTTTTGGTGATGTTTAATCACCACTGAGTTTTTTATTTTTGCTAAATAAAACAAAAAAAATGTGAAACTTATGAAAAGCAAACGCACTTTTCTTCATTTCTGTTATAAATTTTGCAAATAAATAACATTTCTTCATAAATTTCAGTCAAAATGTATTCTGCTACATTTCTTAGGGAAAAATATTATTAATAATTTAATTGGTATTTTTCTTCAAATGTTTCTAATATTGTTTTTATTTTTTATTAATTTTTTTATTTTTTTTACTATTTTATTTTTCAGCACACTGTGACCAGAGCAATACAATGTTACCATAGTAGCATTGAACTACTCTGAAGTGATCAGGATTTTTTTGTTTTGTAACACATTTTGATTGCTAATACCAATGTATTTCATTGATATTTGTAAATATTGTTACTGAATGAAACGGATTCATTCAGTATTTTGTTTGTGATTAGCTGTGATTGGGCAAAGCTGATCACATGATACAGATGGGCTGTGATTGGCCTTGTTTGTATCATGTGACTGCCTTGACCAGTCACAGCTAACAACATAATTGTATGCAATGGATGGCATGACAGGAAGCCATCCATTGTATACAATTGACATGTGATCTGCTGTGATTGGTCACAGCAGTCACATGACACTGGCAACGGGCCGGTGTAGTGATATGTCATATGACAGATCACACTGCTCCGCGGCCCCGTGGCCGCATGAGCGGCTCGTTTTGACAGGACATCATATAACGCCCAGTCACAAGTGTCCCACCCGGCCGTCGATCTGCTATATATCAGGCGGGAAGGTGTTAAAATAACTGCCATATCGCAAAACAATTGCCTGGTCAGCAAGGCGGGCAAATCTCCCACCAGTCAAGTGGTTAACGAGGACAGATTTGGGACAGGCTCACTCTAATATTGTTTTTAAAAAACCTGGCAGTCAGCCATGACACCTTGTATACAGAAACATCTAACATGTAGGAAATATTTTTTTTAAAAAAGGCATGCTGTGTGAAAAGGTAAAACATACTAAACATATAGTGAGGTTTTCTCAAATTTGACTGCAGAAGTGGAAATATGCTTTCCTGCCTTTTCTGAAATCAGACACCATAGAGAATAAAATAGTGGTAGTTCCAATTTTTATGCTACATGATATTACCGCAAATTTAAAGTTAGCGCAAACACAATAAGTTATCCAATTTTTAGGGGGTAAAATATAAAAGATGAGGTTGCACCGAGTAAATATATACCCAACATGTCAAATCTTAAATTTGCATGTGCCCGTAAAATGCAGCAAACTTCAGTAACCCTCTAATGCAATGCAGATCACATGCTGGCTGGGAACACTGACAAGGGGACATCACTTCTGTGTCACCAACAAGAAGGGAAGAAGAGCGGACATGTGTCCACTCAGATCCCTCCCCCCTACCCAGTGACACCTGCTATGCTAAACCCAGTCCTGCAGATGGGCAACCAGCCCAGAATACATGGCATGAGCGCTGGGGGGGCACTGTTACCAGGGGGTGTGAAAGCAAGTAATCTAGCACCAGTGGAGGCACCGGACTGCTTTCATCTGATGTGCGGCAGTCTGCTTCTCTGATTTACACACAATCCTAGGGTGTGCCTGTAAGACCCCCCCCCCCCCCCGCTGTCAGATCCCTATGGCTTACACACCTGGCAGCAAAAGGGTTACAGGGATAATCCATTTAAAAGTGATATTTTAGTTACAGGTGGTGCCTGTCTGTAAAGTCAGCTACTGGCTCCTTATATGTGATGGATCCTTTAACCACAAGATCTTCCTGTTCTAATTTTTGAGTTTGTTCCTCTCCACCGGGGAGTTTTGGTTATTTCTACCCACCTTTTGTGCCTTCCAGCTGAATAGTTAATATTTTCCTGTGGTTTTCTACTCAAAGACAAACTCCTTTTACTACCACTACAGATTTCAAAGTATTCACTGGAGCTGATTTACCAAAACTGGAGAGTGGAAAATCTGGTTTGGCTAGAGACCATAGGCAATTAGCTTCCAACTTCAGCTTGTTCAATGAAGCTTTGACAATAAAACCTGGAAGCTGTTTGGTTTCTATGCAAAGTTGCACCAGATTTTGCACTCTCCAGTTTTAGTAAATCAACCCCACTGTGTCTGGATTGATAGGATGCAGGTACTGTTCAGTCAATAATTTTCCAGTCAGCTCAGTCGTTTTTTAAATGGACTTTTATCAAGGTTGGTGCTGCAAGCAGTTAAAGGCTTGATCGTTTTTTAAATGGACTTTTATCAAGACTGGTGCTGCTGGCAGGTCAAGACTTGATTTTCGACAGATTCAATAGGGTTCAACAGTCTATGGGGACCTTTGGTGTTATGTCTTGGCATGGTCCTGCTACTAGCACGTTTCCAGACCAGATCCTCACACTATTCACTCGAATTGTAGCTTTTCTGGTCTCCTTGGCTATGTTTTTTTATTCTACCTCTAGCTGGTCACCAATTCTGGACTTGGACATTGTTTAGATTACCCTGGTCAGCTTGCCGATTCCTTACCAGACTTTCTGGATATCTAATGTACCTTTCTGTGCTTATCTGATATTATTATTAATAATATACAGTATTTATAAAGCGCCAATAGTTCGCTCAGCGCTGTACATTACATTCCTATAATTCTTCTGTCTAGGTCATTCATGTCTTTTCGTCAGGGTAACAAATACAAGTTTTGAACATTGCACTAATTTCATGGATTTAAGATGTATCTAAAGCCAAAAGCTTTTTTAATTTTCTTATTTGGATAGAATAGGGAATGCTTTATTTTTTTCTACCTGTGTCCTGTTGTCTAGATTTCTTTCATTTCCTGTCCTTAAGACACAAGAAGAAGTGAAAGGAAATCTTAACAAAATGAAGAAATATTCCTTCTTGGACAGCTGGCCCTGGAACACATGCCCCTATTGGAAGATTTCCCATCATCTCCTTTTCTGGTGACAATTGTAAAATTTCCCGTTTTCCTTAATTTTCTGTCTCAGTTATAATGGTCATCGGGACAAATAGAGGATGAATCTTCTCAGAGCATATACAAACTACAATAAATACCCACACCCTACTCAAAGTTTAAGCAAAAGGTTTTTCCTTTAGATATACTTTAAGCTATAGAGCTATACTTAAACCACTGAAATAGATTTTGTGTTCAAAAGTTTAAAACATTTACTGGTGGTATATCTCCAATTTAATCCGGTATTAAAGTATATCTAAAGGCAAAACTTTTTTTTTTAGTTTTGAATAGAGTGAAGAGGGATCAGAGCCGCTTTCAGGATTTTATTATGGTCTATGCCCCCATTAGGGAGATTCACCTTCCCTGTTTGTTTGGTTTTTTTACCATTGTCATCAAAACTAAAAGTAAAAGAAAATCCCAAATTTTGGGCTGACACACACAGCACAGTAATAGAGGGGAAGATTTTCAATGGGGGCACTAGTTCTGGTGACCCTGGTGACACCCTGGGATTCCTCTCACTTGCTGTTTTGGCTATGGAACAGAAAGTGAAGGGAAATCCCCCCCACCCCCAACAGGACACAGATGTTGAAAAAATCTAACAGAAAAAAAACCTGTGAAAAAACCTCCCTTACTCTATTTAAATGAAAAAAGTTTTGTCTTTAATTCTACTTTAAAGTTTTATTTCAAGTGGTTGTAAAGGCTGATGGTTTACATTTTGGTAAAAAACCTTCAGTGTGCAGCTCCCCCCACAGCCCCACCCCTAATACTTACCTGAACCTGAACCAGCAATGTGCACGAGAGCTGAGGCTCTCCAGGGTCTCTCTGCTCACTGGCTGAGGCACAGCAGTGGAAGCCATTGGCTCCCATTGCTGTTAATCACAGCCAAGCAGCTTGCTCTGGGGGCATTCAGCAGGGGGGAGGAGCCAGACACCAGAACTATTGTACAGAGCAGGTAAGTATAACATGTTTTTTATTTTAAGGAAAAAAATGAACCTTTATAACCACTTTAACTGCAATAGATACTAATACAGAGAACTGAGTGGAAACCCACATCACAACAGTCTCCAACAAAGTATGCATCAGGCCAGAAAATAGTAGTCTGACTTTGTGCATTGACACAAAATCTATTGTCTCTATGCCTATAATAAATAATCATTCTGTTTGTAGTTTTAAAAGTTGTATTTTAAATTAAAAATATATTAATGTCAATAAATGTTATTTTTATGCCAGCTAATGTCAACACGTGAACACGTGGGCATAGATATATTAAAATTTTACAGGGAGAAAACTTTGACAACCATGTCATCCCTATACCAATTGAAGGGAAAAAAATGAATACACTTCAAGTAAATTTTTGTAGCACTTTGCTAATTATCTTACTCAATATAAACTTTATATGCTCAAGTCTTATGCGACTTAGGTCAATAAATAAATCAACCAGACAAGGCAAGCCAAAATGTTGATGAAACTGACAAAGAGAAATTGCTTAATATACTTAATGCATATAAAAAAAAACAGTACGTACGTTTTTCAAGTACTGCAGGTGTCAGAAATTATAATCTAGACACAAACAAAGTAAATGAGTGCTAATCATTTATCGTGTACAGGGAGTAATTATCTATGCTACTGAATTTTGAAGAAAAAAAAAATTTGGGGTGTGAAGCATGCATTGCTACATAATGCTTGTGTTTTGTTATTCAGCTACAATTAACTATTTTTGTCTTGACATTTTTTTTCAAAGTTATGTTAGTTTGAAAGTTTTCAAAAGTCGATCTCATCATTCAAAAAAATTCAGCCAAAACAAATTTTTTATATTTATTTTTTTTTTCCTTTAAAGACATTATGTTTTTATTTAATTCTCTCCTAGAAAATGTAAGCCGTGATTAAATAAAAGAAAAAGAAAAATGAAACTTCTTTCAGACGTTAAAATGAGTAATGAGTTTAGAATTAATCCAAAAGCAATTTAACTTTAAACATTCATATGAAATTAAATGAGCCATTGAATTTGCTATATAAGCAAGCATTAATCTTATCTTGCTCTGAAGAGAATGTTGCACGGTGACCCATTAATTTCGAAGCCTAATACAAGGTCTCTCTAATGCCTGCAGTCCATTAAAAAGTCTTATACCCAAGTATAAGTGATTTTTCACAAACTTCAGCTCAATGTATACTTTAATATTCAAATCACTTCACAATCTGTCATGACGAGATTTCTTTCCAAAATATCTGTTGAGAGTTGATTTAGAGAATCTAAAAAGTGAATTGTTTAATGAAATGATCAGGACAGTGGCCAAAAAAACTATACAAAAACAAATGTTATAGTAATAAAGGTTAACGTAAAACACGACACTTTTGTAGTCCAACATTTAAAAAAATTTATTACAGATTTTTAAGTTTTGATTTTAAAAAATTATTGTTTTGTAAACAAAAAGTTAATGATGTGGATACATTTTAAAAATAATTTCTCATAAATTTTAATTGCTGTTTAGCTTTTTTTTAACTTTCATTACAGCGTGTGTGATTTACATGACCAAAAAAATCTAGATTAATAACTGAGCAAAGTTGTGATTATTGGAAAATACAGTATATTCATTGACGTACAAAGCTGTTCATGACACTGCCCCAAACTACATCACCAACCTGATATCCATCTACCACCCAAAACGCACTCTCCGCTCCTCACAAGACCTCCTACTCTCCAGCTCCCTGGTCTCCTCCTCCCATGCCCATCTCCAGGATTTCTCCAGGGCTTCCCCATCCTCTGGAACTCACTACCCCAACCCATCAGACTGTCACCTACCCTCCTCACCTTTAGGTGCACCCTGAAAACCCATCTCTACAGAGAAGCCTACCCCACCCCCTGCTAATTCCTGACCTCCTCCACTCTTCCTACCACTCCATCCCCCACAGCCACTTCCTCCTGTACCACTCTCCCCTCCCTCCTAGATTATAAGCTCCAAGGAGCAGGGCCCTCGAACCTCTCGTGTATTATATTGTATTGTTACTGTACTGTCTCATGTATTGTCTCCCATTGTAATGTACAATGAGCAAACTGAGCAGCTGAGCAAACTGTTGGTGCTATATAAATGTTGTGTAATAAAAATATTAATATTCTGCTACAAACATATGACTTCATGGGGAATTATATTTTAAATCTCCTTCACACCAATGCAATACATTTAGGCAATTCTTTAATGTTTTAATTAGCTGTGATTGTATCTGAGTATCTCTCTTCACTTTTATTATAGATTACTTGTCTCTTAAGATAAATTTGTTCTGTATAAAATCCTTTATAATCAAGTTGTGGTACAAAGTCACAATAAGGAGTAAAGCACATAAGCGAACCGAATGTAAGAAACATTGGACATCAATAAGGTTTAACCACTTTCACCCCCTTCCTGTCCAGGCCAATTTTCAGCTTTCAGCGCTGTCACACTTTGAATGACAGTTGCGCGGTCATGCAATAATGTACCCATATGAAATTTTTATCACTCAGATAGAGCTGTCTTTTGGTGGTATTTAATCACCACTGGGTTTTTATTTTTTTGCTAAATAAACAAAAAAAGACCAAAATTTTTGAAAAAAAAAAACAGTTTTTCTTGAATCTGTTTATAAAATTTTGCAAATAAATAATCGTTCTTCATAAATTTAGGCCAATTGTATTCTGCTACATTTCTTTGGTGAGAATAACCCAAATTAGTGTTTATTATTTAGTCTGTAGGAAACTTTTAGAATCCACAAACTATGGTATATATCTGAAAAATCGATCAATCCTGGTGCACTGATGGCCTATCTCATTTATTGAGGCCCCTAAAATGCCAGGACAATATGAATACCCCCCAAATGACATGCTTTTTGGAAAGAAGACAGCCCAAGGTATTGCAAGTTTTTTGAAGTTGTGACATTTTTGTCACAATTTTTTGGAAAATGAAGAAACTTCCAGTGCAGTACAGCAGCATCATATAACTGGTGTGGTGGTGGTGATCAGGGTTTATTTACTAAAGCTGGTGAGTGCAAAATCAGGCTCACTTCTGCATAGAAAAAAAAAATCAGATTCCAGGTTTTATTGCCAAAGGTTAACTATACAAGCTGAGATTAGAAGCTGATTGGTTTCTATGCAGAAGTGAGCCTGATTTTGCACTTGCCAGCTTTAGTAAATAAACTCGGAGGGGCGTGGCTAGACGCCGACGAGCATGGCCGCTTGAATCCGGAGCTCCCGCCGGCCGGATCGATCCACCACGCCGCACAGAGGAGTCGGGTGAGACAGTGCCCCTTCGCTATGGGGAAACCCGACAGGGTGTCCTCCGGCGCGCGGTCCCGGTCCCCGAGGGGCCCTAGCACCACTGGGAGGCACATAAAGGAGCTGTTCAGCTCCCACCAGCAGAGAGCAGGGCCGCAGCCTTCTCCCTCTCTCTCTCAGTCCCCCTCTCCCCCTCCCTCTGCAGCCGAGGACACAGGCTGCTCTCCCTGCACTGAGACACACGCTGGCCAGGACACAGTGCCACACCATGATATCTCCTCTGCCACACAGTCCCTCTCATTAAGGGACTTACAAGCGGTGGCTGCTGACATTAAGGTCACACTAACCACTACACTGACCACTGCCCTTAACGACCTGCGCGAGGATATCCGCGCTATGGGGTCCAGAGTGGATCAAGTAGAGATGGCCGCTAGACAAAATAAGACTGCCATAGTATATTTACAGCGACAGTCAGAGTCGCACACCTTGACTATCCGGGATTTTTACAAGCATATCGAGGATTTAGACAACCGTGGCCGTAGACACAATATCAGAATCCGTGGCATGCCGGAATCCGTGGAAGCCACTGACATTCCTAAGGCAGTAACTACCATCTTTAATGACCTCTTGGGCCGCCCGCCAGCAACCCCAATTGACATTGAGCGTGTACATAGGGCCATCCGGCCTACGGGGGGTGACGCAGACCCACCCAGGGATGTGGTATGCTGCATTGTCAGCTTCCCGCTCAAGGAGGATGTTCTCAGATGCGCTAGGGACAGAAGACAGCTAATGTACAAAGGGGCGGAAATACAATTGTACCAGGACCTATCCAACATGACCTTACGCCAAAGGCGAGCCTTGCGTCCATTACTAGACACGCTTCGCTCCCGAAATCTGTCCTATAGGTGGAGATTTCCCTTCTGCCTTTCAGTACAGGATGGTGGTCACACCTTTAACTTGAGAAACCCCGAAGATCTACCGTCTTTCTGTTCCTCCTTGAACATCCCACCGATAGCCCTGCCAGAATGGTGCGGACTCTTGGGACTGCAGCCGGTCCTGGACGCAGGATCTACAGAAAACGCAATGGATTGGCAAGGCCATTCCCATCGGAGACGTCGGACAGTCCCGTCGACTCCTCCAAGACACCCCGCAGGGGGCACTGCTGCGGCCCCTAGCCCTACGGCTTCGCCTGCGCATAGAAAGTCACGGCACGAGACTTAATCCTACCTAATCCTCATCTACTCCTGCCACTCAAGCGCATTTTCTCACAGGTGCCTGCAGTTTTACTGTTATCCTCATGTTTCTATACCATTTCTTCACGAGTCCCGGCGATTCTTCGATCTCTCACGCACTGATCAGTGGACCTTCATTACTTCCATTTCAATATCTGACCTCCTAAAGGGAACGCAATGCCCCAGAGGTCTGCTCCGCAACTAACGAATGGTGGACTTCTGTGAGCCCCCTATTGATCATCTCTACGCCATGGTCAGAAGAGATCTATACATAATACAAATGGCTCCTCCTCCTGGACAGATGACCTATTCTTCAGCTCTCTCTTCTCTTTCGACATTCAGCATCCCGGTTTCAGTCAACAGACCTCGCGCTGACTTGCCCTATGAGCTAGACCCACACGTACTCCAATCTCATGTGGACCTCTGAGTCGTCTGTATTCCTTTGTCCCTGCCCTTTTTGTTCCCCCAGAGCCTCCTCTTGCTATACTGGAAGAAGCTCTATTTCTCCGTGGAAGTATCCAGATGACCTCTGCTTCTCTGCTGCCCGTCCCGTCACACTCTGCTTAATAGGTGTCCTCAAAGAAGACCCTGACAGACTTAGTACAGTATATGATTCAATTGGGGGTGTGTTGGGGGCATGGGAGGGAGGGGGGGCTGGTTGCGGGGAGGAGGGTGGGACTTATAGGGGGATTCCACAGATGTTGTTTTTTTTTTTTGTTTTTTGTTTTTTTTTGTCTTAGCGAGCGAACATCACCTCTCCTCGCCTCCTACTAAGCTGTCCCATCTGGACGTGCCTCTGCTTACTGGCCGGTCCCCGTCTCTTGATCCGGAAGAGAGTACGATTCAGGGCTTGCCCGCATTGTCAATGCTTCCACGGGACCTGCTTCCCCCATACCCCTGCGACTTCCCCGATTTCCCTAGTGCGTGAGAGGTGATGCTCGTTCTTGTTGTCACCGTAGGGGCTGTAGATGGTTTATCCTTGCTTTGATTTTTGACACTTAGCCTTTCTACTCTATGGGACATGATTGGCGTTGACCCTGGGGTAGCCCAGACATTTTTGCGCGATGCTTGGGACTCAACACTGTTTTTTCTGTTTTTGCATTGCTTCAACTGTTATTGCATATGTTAACCGGTTGATATTATGTTTTATGTAAGGGGATGCTTGTATTACTCATTTGGCCTCCTACAATTCCGCATATTGCCTTTTCCCCCTTGATTGCCTGCCAAATGTCTCAAAATTACCTGTTGGCTCACAAGTGGTTATGGCCTCTAAACCCTGATATGTGCCCTGCTACTCTACAGTGAGGGCTGGGACCCTGCGCTGCATATCGTGCCTCAGGCTTCTTCTGCAATATGGGTCTTTGTAGACTCCTCCCTCTTCAAATCCCACTCCTTTAAACAAATTTTTACACATTTCATGGTGGTTTCCGACCGGCGGTGGTTCTACTCTCGTTTCGTCGTCTACCTCGTTGCCAACACAGTAGGCTCTGCGAGCTATTACTGAATATTTTTACGGCTATCTTCACTATCTCGATTCTCCCCTTTTTTCTCTTTACTTGCCTCATACTGTTCGTCTCCTTCTCTTATACGTACTCCTCTCCTTCTCTTTTCTCTTTCTTTCTTTCTTTCTGTCTATTTCCTTTCAGGTGTTTTGTCCTCTCTCACGTGGAATAGCAGGTCTCTTCCTCTAGCCGTTTACTCTTACTATCTTTTGGACCCCCCCCCCCCTTTTTTTTTTTTTTTTTTTTTTTTCTTTGTTTTGGTTTTTTTTTTTTTTGTTTTTGTTTTTTTTTCTGTTTTGTTTTGTTTTGGTTTTTTTTTTTTTTTGTTTTGGTTTTTTTTTTTGTTTTCTCTCTCTCTCTTTCCCTTCAACCCCGCCCCCCCCCCCCCCCGGGGCGCTGCATCTTTGGACACTCGCAACACTGATTGGTGAACATGCCGTCCCTCACCTCTGTTTCGAGACCAAGGTCCCTGAAAATCCTCTCACTCAACACCAAGGGTCTGAATACACCCGAAAAGCGCTCCATGTTGCTCTCCTATCTGCATAAACAAAAGGCAGATGTTGTCTTCCTTCAAGAGACGCACTTTCGTCAGGACTCTATTCCCAAGCTTTTTAATTTCCACTTTCCCATAGTCCACCATGCCACTAACCCTCTGGCCAAGTCGAAAGGGGTAGCTATTTTACTCGCTAGACATCTTCCCTTTACTATGTCAGACTCCCTTGCTGATCCTGAAGGCAGGTACTTATTCATAAAGGGTTCATTCGCCAATAGACCCGTCACATTTGCTAATGTATACGCCCCTAATACCAAGCAGGTCTCTTTCACACGCTCAATAACTACCACCCTATCTGCTTTCCATTCAGGTGTTCTGATCTTAGGGGGCGATTTGAATGTCCCACTATATCCTCTGCTAGACTCCTCCTCCGGAAGCTCCTTTTTACCGTTTAAGGCCCTCAAACAAATAAACATACAATTACAACACTTACAACTGCACGATTCATGGAGAACTCTCTACCCCACGGTAAAAGATTACACATTTTATTCCGCACCACATAATAAGTACTCCAGGATAGACTATCTTTTTCTGTCGCAATCAGATCTCCCGCTACTCCATGCCGCTTCTATAGAACCGATGGTTCTTTCCGATCACAATCCCATCACCATGACTTTACGGTTCCCAGATACTTACACACGCTCGAAATATTGGCGCCTAGACGCCTCCCTTCTTGCTGACTCTGCTATCGAACAAGAGATCCGCACCAATCTGGTTGAATACTTTTCCTTCAATTGCTCCCCTGATACCTCCCCACTCACGCAGTGGGAGGCTCATAAGTGTGTCATTCGGGGCGTCCTCATAGCAGCTGCTTCGAAGCGTAAAAAAGATAGACAAGAGCGTTTGAGACGCCTCACAGCTAAGATCCATTCATTAGAGAGAGCACATAAGCGGTCTCTGGCTGCGTCGACCCTATCCGAACTTACGTGTACACGTTCACAGCTTCTTACAGAATTGGGGAAGATGGTTAAGAAACGGTTCATTCTCTCTCAAAAACTATACTATGAATTTGCTAACAAGAGCGGAAAGTTCCTAGCTAGAGCTCTCCGCGAAAAACGATCCAGTATGACGGTACATAAAATTAGAGGTCCCGATGGCACCATGGCCACATCTAATCCTGATATTGCTGCCCATTTTGAACATTTTTATAGATCCTTATATAACCTTCCTCCTGAACGCCCACCGCCGCATACTGACGAATCCAGGGCCTCTTTGATTTCTGAATTTCTCCAGCTCCACGGTCCGTCGGCTCTCTCGGAAGACTTGGTCAACTCTCTGGAAGCGGATCTGACCCTGAATGAGCTGCAGTGTGCTTTGAAACAGACAAAACCTGGTAAGAGTCCGGGTCCCGACGGCTTCTCCGCAGCCTATTATAAATCCTTCTTGGATATCTTAGGTACCCCCCTTCTTTTGGCGTTTAATACTTTCTCCAAATCCCCCCTGCCTCAACATCGTCTTTTGGAAGCCCACATAACGGTTATCCCCAAGGGTGATAAAGATAACACGCAGGTATCCAACTACAGACCCATCTCCCTGCTGAATGTAGACATTAAGTTATTTGCGAAGATCTTGGCTAATAGACTTCTCCCCCTGCTTCCCTCCTTGATCAATTTAGATCAGGTTGGATTCATATCGGGAAGGGAAGCAAGGGACAATACCATTAAGGCCCTTAACCTTCACCATTGGTTGTGCAAATCTAACACTTCTGGTTTTTTCCTTTCCCTGGATGCAGAGAAGGCCTTTGATAGAATTGCATGGGACTATCTGCAAGCGTCTCTGGTGTCACTGGGTTTGGGTGAGAAGATGCTCAACTTCATCATGACCCTGTACACAGGCCCCACCGCTCGAGTCAGGGTCAATGGACATCTGTCCAACTCGTTTTACTTAGGAAACGGAACACGTCAGGGTTGCCCCCTTTCCCCACTCTTGTTTGTCCTATCCCTCGAGCCCCTATTGCGCAAAATCCGCTCGAATTCTGACATCAAAGGGATCAGGGTATTGGACAAGGAATACAAGCTCGCTGCTTACGCAGACGACATCCTTCTCTTCCTTGCTGATCCACACACCACTTTGCCTAATCTGTTAAAAGAATTTGCCCTCTTTCGATTCTTGTCAAACTTTAAAATCAACTTCTCCAAATCTTTTGCCCTTAACATATCCCTGCCTCCAGAACTCGTATCTTTCTGTGAATCTCATTTCCCGTTTCGTTGGGAAAAGGATTCCGTTCCATATCTCGGCGTCCAACTTACCCGCAACCTCGATGACCTCTATGCAAAAAACTTCCTTCCCGCTCTACGTTCTCTCCAAGAGGACCTCCACAAATGGCATCGTCCTTGTTTCTCTTGGTTTGGAAGGGCAGCTATAATCAAAATGAACATACTCCCACGCCTTCTCTATCTTTTTCAAACGCTGCCAATCCACATACCTGCTGCTTTTTTTACATCTTGTAAAAAATTCTGCACACAATTCCTGTGGAATCATAAGCGTCCACGTATTGCTTTTTCTCAACTGACTCTCCCCAAACTTAGAGGTGGAATTGGGCTCCCTGACCTTCACCGGTACTACTGGGCATGCCACCTTACACGCATAGTGGACTGGCATGTTCATTCTACCTCTAAAGACTGGGTCTGCCTCGAAAATGCCTTCTCACCCTCACCCCTGACATCGATTCCATGGTTACTGCCAAAGCATACACCTCAAGAGCTCCTCACCCACCCTTTAGTGGGGCCAAGCTTAAATATTCTCCGCCTGAACTGTAAAACGGTATCTATCTCTGAGTCTCCGAATTCCTTAACCTCCATTCGTCTCAATCCTGACTTCCCCCCAGGCATGCACAAGTCATTCCTATCTGAGCATTGGCCACATGACCAGATCTTAGTTAAACACTTTATCCGCGGTGGAAAAGTACTATCGTTCCGCGAACTGCTTGATAGCCTAGATAGTCGAGATTTTCCTTTTTGGGCCTTTCTGCAGATAAGACACTTCCTGCTCTCACACAAACTGTTCCATAACTGGACTCGTCCCCTCACTCCTTTTGAATCCCTATGCTCTAGAGCTGAACCGCGCAAACATTTGATTTCGGCGATTTACCCTCTCCTTGTTGAGAGTAGGGATTATAACTCTTTACCCTCCTGCCGTGCTTGGAACAGAGACTTGGGAAACAGCTTATTGGACGCCGATTGGGACCTAATATTTATGCATACTCATAAATGCTCCCTCAATGTCTCGACTCAGGAAAATGGATATAAAATTGCTTCGAGATGGTACCGAACTCCGTCGAGAATCTCTCGTTTTAATCCTTCCGTCCCCAACAGCTGTTGGAGATGTGGAACCCCGGATGGATCCTTTCTCCACATTTGGTGGTCTTGTCCCAATATCCAACCATTTTGGCAGGAGGTCCACCGGCTTGTAGTGTCTGTGACCACCTTGTCCCTAGCTTTCTCTCCAGAGCAGTTTCTTCTCCATCACTCCTCTCTGCCCAGGGGACAATACCTCAAATCTTTAGCAATGCATATGGTCAACGCAGCCAGACTCTGTCTTCCCACTCTTTGGGGCTCCACCCGCCCTCCCTCCATACGCGATTGGCTGCTCCGTGTGGGTAAAATTGCGGAAATGGAAGAACTGATTGCGACCGCACTCGATTCCCCCACTAAATTCTCCCATGCTTGGGCCTGCTGGAATCACTTTAAAAGTACTTCTACGTACCGGTCCTTTATGAACCGTCCAACCAACACGCCTGATTGATTACTAATCTCCATTGTATGTTACTCCACACTCTAGAGCATACGGTAGGCGACTTCCCCACTTTCAGGGCTCTATCCCCACCTACCGGCCCCGGTTAATAGACTTTTGCTCAAATCCACCCATAAAAGACCCTTGGTGTTGACGACAATACAAACCCAGCTCCCCCCCCCCCCCCCCCCTTCACCCCCACCACCGTTTTTTTTTTTTTTTTTTTTCTATCTTTTATCTTTTCTTGTTCTCCTTTTCTTTCTTCTTACCTTCTTGTTACTCGCCCAGTTAACCACTGGGTTCCTCTTTAGAGAACATTAGGCATGCCATTGTCATATTTACCTTGCTTACATTAGCGACCCTCACGACAATCTAAGCTTACTTACAGGTACCACCACTCCAGTAAAACACTAGCTTCATCCTCAACGGTTGTGCTGCATCTACCCTGCCTCCTTCTGCGGCGCTATAATGAGAATTACATACTAAGAAGGTCCGATGCGATAACATTCCCATGCGCCCTACTAGACTGCCTGAGTATTACAGACTTACCCCGTCGTGGACTGGCACATCCATGCTCCTTATGTGGTTCTTTGTAAGAATATTCCTACTTTCTCCCGACATGCACTGCCAAATGTTGTAAATGACCATCATTTGCTTTTCTTTTGTATTATTATGCACTTTTTCAATAAACGTTTTTTTTTGGAAAATAGTAAATAAACTCAAGTCTGTAAAAAAAAAGTCAAATTTTGAATTCTTTTTTATTCTTTGTTCTTTTTTTTACGATTTGTTATAGGCAATCATTTTTACAGCCCTGTCTGTACCATGTGATCTCTGTGACCTATCACAGAGATCAACACAATAGTACACAATGAATGGCATGAATCTGCAGTCTCTGGTCATATCCTGTACTATGTCCGCAGTCTCTGGTCATCTCCTGTACTATGTCCGCAGTCTCTGATCATCTCCTGTACTATGTCTGCAGTCTCTGGTCAACTCCTGTACTATGTCCGTAGTCTCTGGTCATCCCCTGTACTGTGTCTGCAGTCTCTGGTCATCTCTTGTACTATGTCCGCAGTCTCTGGTCATCTCCTGTACTATGTCCGTAGTCTCTGACCATCTCCTGTACTATGTTCGCAGTCTCTGTTCATCTCCTGTACTATGTCTGCAGTCTCTGGTCATCTCCTGTACTATGTCCGCAGTCTCTGGTCATCTCCTGTAGTATGTCCGCAGTCTCTGGTCATCTCCTGTACTGTGTCCGCAGTCTCTGGTCATCTCCTGTACTATGTCCGCAGCCTCTGGTCATCTCCTGTACTGTGTCCGCAGTCTCTGGTCATCTCCTGTACTATGTCCGCAGTCTCTGGTCATCCCCTGTACTGTGTCCGCAGTCTCTGGTCATCCCCTGTACTGTGTCCGCAGTCTCTGGTCATCTCCTGTACTGTGTCCGCAGTCTCTGGTCATCTCCTGTACTGTGTCCGCAGTCTCTGGTCATCTCCTGTATTGTGTCTGCAGTCTCTGGTCATCTCCTGTACTATGTCCGCAGTCTCTGGTCATCTCCTGTATTGTGTCCGCAGTCTCTGGTCATCTCCTGTATTATGTCTGCAGTCTCTGGTCATCTCCTGTACTATGTCTGCAGTCTCTGGTCATCTCCTGTACTATGTCTGCAGTCTCTGGTCATCTCCTGTACTATGTCTGCAGTCTCTGGTCATCTCCTGTACTATGTCCGCAGTCTCTGGTCATCTCCTGTACATCTGCAGTCTCTGGTCATTTCCTGCACTATGTCCGCAGTCTCTGGTCATCTCCTGTAGTATGTCCGCAGTCTCTGGTCATCTAGTTCACTATGTCCACAGTCTCTGGTCATCTCCTGTAGTATGTCCACAGTCTCTGGTCATCTCCTGTACTATGTCCGCAGTCTCTGGTCATCTCCTGTACTATACCTGCAGTCTCTGGTCATCTCCTGTAGTATGTCCGCAGTCTCTGATCATCTCCTGTATTATGTCTGCAGTCCCTGGTTATTTCCTATACTATGTCTGCAGTCCATTGGTTCCGAATATTTTTTTTCTTGTTTTCCTCCTCTAAAACCTAGGGCCGTCTTATGGAGCAAAAAATATGGTACTTATGCACTCTTAGCCATCCTTGATAGTCCAACCAAAAAGAAAAATGGAATGAGCTGATTGGACGATATCAACTGGAGTCGTGTGCATCCTAAAGTAACGAATGGAACAAAAATAATTTCAGAATAATTTGTGGTGTTATGATTTGGAGATTCTGATGGATCCACCTCCATCCAACCCAAACACAATAAGTAGGAATTATCTTATTTCACTTTTATACCTTACTGTATTTATTGCTATACTGTATGTTTCCATTTCATACGTAGTGCATTTTCTATAATGAAAAATGTTATGAATGGTCTGATTATCCAAGAGTCAAAGACTACCACATCGCTCTCATCCGAATAAAATGAATGAATCTAAATTAATACACATTCATTCGTTATGTTAATAAGTTGAATTAATTTGCCTATTCCTAACTGACTTTGTTTGTTGGGCCAAGCACACACAAATTAAACGAATGGTCTCTCAAGTTCAACCCCAATAAAAAAAGAAACTTATTACAATATTAACGCTATGCTCACTAGAATAAAAACAAATGGATCTGAAGCAATATGGATCATTCACTATGTTACGTTATTTATTATACTTCATACATTAATAAAATGTGCAAACTATCGCCTAATGTCATCCGAAAGAAACAAATGAATACAAATTAATTTGTTTTCATTATAATTTATTTTGCATTCGTAAAAATCATTACTATTGTGATTCAGAGATTCAGATACATCCAAATCTCTAAATCACAAAAATTTTGTCCAAATTTCGATTCGTAATGAAATGAGTCTAGTGACAGTAAACCACACAAAATCCGCCATGGTACCACGATTGGTGGCCATGGTGAAATGCGAGTGTTGTCTCAAAGATCATGGTTTATTGTAGCACTCCATATTACATATACTGTATATGCTAACAACAGAAAAATTGCAAGAAAATCAATTGTAAATGAGGAGGGTTTATTTCTTAGGAGCTGAATGAGATGACTGCAGCTCTGTGACAATGGTATGGACTCCAATAAATAAAATACAATGCTATCATCACAAATAATGTGTATCATTCAGCTTCCTTTGACAAACAAACACTATATAGTATACTTCATTCATAGAAACATAGGAGAGTGACAACCGTAAATTAAAAGTGGTCCATCGAGTATGGCCATTTTAAATGTAATGTTTTTTTTACTTCTTGCTCTTTTAGCTTTTTTGCTTGAGTATAGATCCATGTTTGTCCCAAGCATGTTTAAATTCACTTATTGTTGACTGATTCACATACTTCTGCTGGAAGTTGGTTCCAGGCAGGGGCGGACTGACCATTTGGAAACTTGGGCACTGCCCGAGGGCCCAAGGTCAGTAGGGGGCCCCATGAGATGCTCCTGGTAGCTTTTTCATAGGCTTTTTTGAGTTTAGGCAAGGACACAGGGGCCCCATGATCCCCTATTGCCCGGGGGCCCCATGAGTTGTCAGTCCGCCCCTGGTTCCAGGTATTAAATACTCCTTCAGTGAAAAAAATTAATACTTAAGTTAGTTTTAAACTGTCCACCTGATAGTTTGAGGCCATGTGTTCTTGATCTTAGCTTCATGATCAACCCAATGAATACCCTTGATGTATTCCAAGGTTTCATTCATGTCCCCCCTTTCCCTTCTTTCCACAAGACAGTGCATATTAGGTTCCTGTAGCCTCTCCAAAACATATCAGTGTTTTATCCCTCAGATCTTTCGCCCTTTTTGTTGCCAATCTCCGCAATCATTCTATCTTACCAATATGTTTTTGTAAGTAAACTTTAAACAGCTAAATTCAGAATTCTAAAGGAGGCCAAACTAAAGCTCTATACAGGGGAATCAGGACCTCCTTCCTCCTGCTAGTGATCCCTCTAGCGATGTACCCCAGAATTCTGTTTGGCTTCCTCATTGCTAGGTCACACTGCTTGTTTTGCAATCATCTGATATAAGCATCCCCAAATATTTTTTCTCTGTAGTTCTGGTCAACTCTGTACCCCTAATTTTGTACTCTATTTATACCTAAGTGTATTATTTTGCATTTAGATTAATAGAACTTCAGTTTCTGCTGTTGTAATCAATCTTCCAGCCTTGACAAATCACATTCCATGCTACAGACATCTTCAGGAGTTTAAACCTTGTTGCACACCTTGTGCCATCAGCAAAAAATACATATCTTGCCCACCAAACCTTTAGTTTTATCACTTACAAGCTGATTGAATAGAATAGGACCTAGTTCACAACCTTGTGGTAGACAAATAGTGATTGGCCTCTGTTCCAGATTAACCCCATTTACAACTATTTACAACCACAGACCCCAACAAAAAAACTCCCATTGCAGCACCCTGTATTCAGTCACATAACATCTCAGGAAATCGATGCCAAAAGATTTCCTTCTGCCAGGTGCTATGCTTGTGCTGAAGACCTCGCTAGACTGACTGGGCCAGCCACTGGTCATGGGTGGGTGATTGTGTGAGTACATAGGGATCTGTCCCACCGGTAGAGTGTGCCCAATGTTGGACACTGGTGGTGTGCCCTCTTGGGGCTTGGGTTGCTGCATTTTTTGGCATAGCCTTAAGGTCGTTTCCACATGTAAATTTAATATAGTAGGAAAGAAGGAGAGCCCGGTGTCCAAAAGAATACAATTTTGATGGTAGATTAAGAGGTATTTATTGTGAGTAGCGCCATGTACATCAAACCAACAGATTTCGGGAGAGAGGCTCTCCCTTTTTCAGGGTTTTTGCTGCACGCTATTAGATGGGAAAGATTCCCACACCAGTTATATAGTTGCAAGATTTCAGACAAAAGACTTACAGAGGGTCAGCTATGGTTAAGGGAGAGCCTCTCTCCCAACTGCGTTAGCTTGATGTACTTGTCGCTACTCTCAAAAATTTTGGGTTGTTCCCAGAAAAGTAATAGAGGGGAGATGCTCCAATAAGGACACTAGTTCTGGTGACTTGGGGGTCCCCAAAATATTCCCTTAATTTTCAGGGATTACCTTTCACTTCCTGTTTTGGCTATAGGACAGGAAGTGAAGAACAATTTCCCCAATGGGACAAAGAAGGCAAAAATAAACCTTACAGGGGTTATAACCCTCCCTTATGCTATCCAAAATGGTTAAAAACGTTCTGCCTATAGGTCTAATTTAACAAATTAATCTGAAACAAAATGAAACACTTTTTTTCATCATGCACATCTCTACTGAGGGGCAAAGGTCTTTCAGCTCAGCCCTCTCCTGATAGGAAGAAAGTATCTGCCAACATTGCCATAGAGTCCTTTACCACAAATATGTAGTTCTTACATAAGTCCCTAACTGGACTGAACATGGTGTAGGGTCCCTGCCTTAGCTAAATTTAGGATTAGCTAGTCTGACCTCTGTTTATATTTCCTGTGCTTCATAGGTTTCCCCTAAGCTCAAGACATTGATTATTTCTTCCTGATGTGGTTGAGTTGTCTGCTGTAGTTTGTGTGAAAGGTAACAATGCATACGTTATGATTAGATTTATGTCTCAGACAATCAGTGAGGGTTTTGATCCAGTGATATGAGCTAAGGAGAGATGATAAATATTTGTTGCAATGTTCCACAAAGGTTTTATTCTTCCCTCTTGGGCTTCTGCTTAGCAAGGATGCCACAGTGAAAGGGTCTTCCTTTCTAAGGCACTGTCCCAGCTGAAGGCCTAAGGATTTTAGGCTGCCAGAAGTAGGAACAGGAAGATGGCTACCATTTTGGATAACCTTAGGGAATGTCTACCATACTGAGGAGTCTCCTGGAGATCGTGGGAGAAGCTACTGCCAGAGGCCAATGCACTGAAATCTCAATGCTGAATATGTTATCATACCTGTGTCTGCTTATATATAGAGTAAAGAGCCTAAGATCCACGTAGAGAACAAGAAAGACCATTTGACCTTTAACAACACATCTTGATGACTCTGACAGAATCAGTGTAATCTATTTGGCCTGTTTTTAAAGGGCCAAGGAGTCTGCTATTAAGGGACCATCAACATGATTGCTGGCACTTGAGATATGTTGCTTTTTTGGGGTAGCCTAACCCTTTCTCCAGAGTTTATTGAATGAATTAACTAAAGAAAAGACTAAAGTGACTGGTGTTCCACTTTCTTTGTTACGCCACCATAAGCCAAGGACTACATTGTGAGAAAGTAAAGGTGGTTAGCATGCCATGCTATCTTGGGGTCTTGGGGGGTCATCCTCAACCCAGAGAGGGGTAGTGTCCTTGTCACCGGATCAAGACTTGATCACCGCAGACCAGGAACATCTTACAACTTGCAGTTTAGGAGTTGCTCTGATCCAGTCACCTAGCCATTACAATTTGGCCATTTTTAAAGTCACTCAAATCCTTGCACTTGCCCATTTTTTGCTTTCAATACGTCAACTTCAGGGAGAATATGTACACTTGCAGGCTAACATATGCCACCCAATTTCAGATGTCATTGACATGAGATAATCAGTGTTATCCACTTTATCTGTTAGTGGTAATAATGTTATGGCTAATCAATGTATTTATACCACACAGTTATAATAATTCAACAATAAATATTTAAATTCCTGCCTAACCCTATGTATATTTATCTTTTAATATTACCCCCCACCCCCAAATATACAGTATACCTTTCCATGCTCCTCAGAGATTTACACTGTGTGGTCCATAGGGAGCCACACACACTGTTTTAAACTCTATGGCCAGTCCCTTGCTATTTCTACAATTGCATGGAGAAAATTTTATTTCTCTTATGGAGAGACCATCTAATATTGTCCCAATGATAGATGACCTCGCTATAGGACTAATGAGAATTTTTCTGAGTATGTACATAAGAGCAAGGAACCAGCCACAGAGTTTGCATTGGTGGCAGTGTGACTCTCCATGGGCCACACAACCTGGATTTTGCAGGAAGGTGAACAGGTGAGTACAAAAACTTGCGGAGAGGACGGGGGTATCATAAAAAATAATTACAAAAAGTATAGTTATCTTTTAAGCAGCACAAGATTACGATTGGTCTGAGGCAGGAATCTGAATATTCAGTGTTAAATTATTATAAATATGCATGCTCACTTATAAAAAATATTTGTTGCCTCTGTATTTAGTTTGACAGTTCAGTTAGAGTGTCAAGGGCATGCCGTCTAATCTGTATTGCAGAACACATACACAGAGCACTCCCAAAATAGAGCTTTGAAAAAAAAATTTTTTAACCAAATTCTGATACTTATTAAATGCTGCTCTGTTACACATAAAGTGCCATTTTCTTGTAATGTGTTTTTAATTGTTAATTGTTATAGCTTAAGCTTCTGTCCCAGGACAAATACAGGTCAAAATGGTAGTTGTTCTAATTCAACACTCTGAAAGTTACCAAAGCTTTTTATTCAATGCATTTAGTAAGTTGCAGAAGCATATAATTTTCTTTGCAGTGTGTGAGTGTATCTGGCATAATTTCTTCTTTTAAATGACAGTTCTCCAGTTAAAATAACCCTGAAACTGTCTAGCCTGCATTGACATTGCCGAACATCACCCATTAAGGCATGACTGTGTTAGGATAATTTTGTTCTTTCCTTAATCTAAACCATTGTTCAACTGCCTGCCAAGATCTAGCACCTAATGATGAGAAAAGAATTGACAGACTGGAATCTGACTTATGACCGAATGTTGTTGGCTTGTCGGTAACAAGGACATTTTTAGTTTTTGTACAGTAAGCTATTTGTGAGCTTACATGTCCACCTGCATTAATTTGCTCATATGCATCTAGAACATTTTGCATCATGATAAAAAGATTTGTTATTGGATTAATTAATTTATATCCTTTTTTTATTATATTAGATACAATTTTAAATAAACTGGAAAAGAGTGAGAACCTCTGTCAGAATTTTATTATCATCTTTGACCCATTGTGGAACTCTAACATCAAGTTCTAGGGACTATTTTTCCTATTATCATTATTAAAAAGGATTTACAATATAAAACACTTTACAATATAAAGGGAGACAGTACAGTTGTAATACAATAAAATTCAAGATGGTTAAATGGGCCCTGCTCATAGGAGCTTGCAATCTAATAGGGAGGGGCAAGTGGTACAAAAGGTAATAAATGTGAGGGATGAGCTCATGGAAGTTCAGTTGTTAGATGGAGGTGGGATAAGCTTCCCTGAAGAGATGAGTTTTCAGGGATCGCCTAAAAGGTGGCCAGAGTAGGAAATAGCCAGGCAGATTGAGGTAGAGAGTTCCAGAGGATGGGAGAGGCTCTTGAGAAGTCCTTGAGGCAAGCATGGGAAAAGGAGACAAGGGAGCTAGAGAACAGGAGGTCTTTGGAGGAACAGAGAGGACGGATTTAAGTAATATTTTGAGACAAGATTGATGATGTAGCTTAGGGCAGAGTTGTGAATGGCTTTGTATGTTGTCGTTAGTATTTTGAATTTATTGTGCTAGGCAATCAGAGGCCAGTGGAGTGATTTGCAGAGAGGGAGCGCTCAGTAAGGTGGACGAGTCTGGCCGCAGCATTCATGATGGACTGAAGGGGAGATAGTCTACAGAGAGGTAGGCCTATGAGTAGGGAGTTGCAAAAGTCAAGATGGGAGATAATAAGGGAATGAACGAGTAGCTTCCTAGGAAAGAAAGGGAAATCCAAAATATTAAGGCTGTCACTGGAACAGGAGTAACTGACAGAGGTGGGACTTACCCTCATTTTGTGGAGCTATTACCTAATTTCCAGATGTGTCTCATGGGACAGGAAATTAGAAGGAATCTTCCAGAAATCTCTCCTTTTATCTTTATTCAAAGCTAAGAATACATTTTCATAATAATTCATTGGGCCTGCCTTGACAGGGCTTAATCAACCTTAGCATTTGCATTTCTGTTAGCTGCGTAGGCCCTAGATTTGAAGCTCTGCCAAGTACTGTAGCAGTCCTGACTGGTGGTACTGGCCCAAATGAAAAATTGACCACCACAGATGCTGCAGTCTGGGATCATTTTATCAGAAGGATAAGAAAATAAAGTTTAAAGACATATCAATACATTCTTTTGGTGCATAACCTCGGGGAGCAATCAGTGGGGGTTTTGAATGTGTGTTAGACACCATATTTTTAACACCTTTGTAACTGCAGCTTAAAGGAAAGTGGTGGCCATGCTAACATTACTAATGACCATTTTTATGTCCTAGGAGGCTTTTCTAGGTGCCTACACAGTGATGTTTCTTTTTTGTCTGATATCCCCTAGGAGACTGTACTGTAAGCTCAGGGAACTCTGTGATGGAAGTAATAATCTCAACTAGTAATTCATCTTGACCAATCCCTGCCTGACTTCTGTGTCTCACTATTGGTTAGTAAAACCATTCATCAGAGGTATAGGCCAATAGTACAGAGCCAATGGCAGACCAAGTAGTGACTTCCAAGCTGAAGTCGGTATTAATAATAGCAACATTTAACAACATGTAAATTCCAGTTTTATAATGTTATTATAGCTGCAGATACACATTAGGGCAGTGGACAGTGAAATGTCTTCCGGTAAGCAACCATATTCACTCTTTTCGATCAACCCACCGAGCTGCATGAAAAAAAAAGATGTCACCATACTAAGTGATGTTAGTGCAGCAATCTCCCCCACTGAGCTTTTGTGTTCCCCCCACCAGAACATACTGATCAGCACTCGCAGCCATTGGCTGCAGCTGGTCCGCTGCTGGTTTTCCAGCATGCCCATTTGACAGAAGCTGTACATTAGACTGGCTTCTGTCGGACAGGCTGCTGTGCACAATGGCCGAATGTCGGCCAGTTTCTGTTAATTATTCCAATCATAATCACTCTAATCATAATTCTAAAGAGCGTCCATGACACTCTGCATGAAATCCAGGGAATGTCTTTAATTTATACTATGCTGTCTCTGACTTATTAAATGAGTTTTTTTGAATAACTGCTTTTAAAACATATTTGCTGAAACAATAGGCAATGCTGTTTGACGAGACTCTATGAGAAGCTCCTGTGGTCTGCTCTGCCCCAGTGAATGGTCTTTTACATAGATTCACTAACACCGATATATATTCTGTAAAGACAGGTGAACTAATAAAACTCAGCTCCTGGTATTTCTGTCTGTAATGACTCATTGTTCTACATGATTGCATCAGTGATTCACCTGATCATGCATACATTTGTACAACAATCCATCAGTATATTCTGCCTGCTGTTATTGTTTTCCAAGTTTATAATGATAAGGATTCCCCACCAGGACAATATCTGACGAACACTCCAAACAAGCCTTTCTCAACCTTGTTAACAGAGAGAAACACCTTTCTGGTCTCAGGGAACCCTTACTAAGAAGTACTACTATACATTATTTGTGATGGTCAGTGGGGAAAATGCACCTTACTGTCACGTACCTGATAGAAGTCTGAATTGATGAGGTCAGCCTCTCTTGTATCTCCAGCACAGGCCCCACTGAAGGTGGAACAGATGGTGCTGAGGGACAGGAGAAACACAAGTGCCTGCGGATGTCGATTGCAGAACTTGTGGCTGGAGGTGTAACCTTGATAAATCAAGCAGGGCATCCGGTCGGGAACAGAGGAGATGCTGGAACAACCAGCTGTGGTTAAGGAAGCACTCCATTGGAACTGCAAGATCTGGTGCTTGGCTTGCCGGAACTTCTGATAAGAGTGAGGCTGGAACACACCGTGACAACCGGAGATGATATAATAGATAGCCAGGATAAGCACTCGGCAGGACTGTAGAAACAAACTGGAGCCGGAAGCGTAGTCAGAGTAATAGCCAGGGTCAGCAATGAGCAGGCAATGAGGTACCAGAACATCAGACATGGACGAGGTCAGGAGGAAGCCAGGATCAGAAACCGATGAGCAGAAGAATAAAAAGAATCCAAGAGCAGGTCAATGGCAAGCCTGGTCTGTAATGGATAACAAACAGGATACAGCAGGACACAGAGAATAAGCTGAAGACCAGTCAGCACTGACAGAGAGTAAGAGCCTCCTTTAAATAGTCCATCTGGTGCCAGAAACTGTGGGCATGCTCTCGTGTACGCGCATTCTTTTGCGCATGAGCGAGCCTTGGCTCATTTTTATTGGCAATGCACCTGTGTCCATTTCTATGCGCGATGTTGCGTGCACGTGGTTTTCTATATGCTAGTCACCGTACAGGAATTCCTTTCACTTACATTTGTAGTCAGTGGGAAGAATTCTCCCTTAGAGATAGCAAAAAAGATCATTGGTGTCAGTGGGAACCTATTTGAGAGGCAGAAATTGTTCCTTGCTCAAGGAACCTCTAGCAAACTCAAGAGGAACACCTGGATTTTATGAAACCCTGGTTGAGTAAGGCTGCTCTAGACATACAAGCTTCTATACTCATAGCTGAAGCAATCAGGTTCACTCCAACTCAATACCAACTCATAACTTTCAAAAATGAAAGATATTTCAAGAGGAGAGGCTACTAATGGTGGACCACTAGTGTGTTACCTATGGGCAATAGGAGAAGTTCAAAAGTTATATAGTACACAAGCAAATTATTTTAAAAATCTTTAGAAAAAATAAAAATGTAAAAAACATGGGGGTTCAAATAAAGATTTTTCCTGAATCCATTGTGTGTGTTTGTTTAAATTTTACTAGCATCAGGTGAATGGTCAAGGTTTACTGGTTCACTGAGAGTGGAGATGGCAACCTGTTTGCCTTTGAATGGGCAGGGAAGTTGGAAAGTTGCACAAAACACCTCTGATGTCCTTATCACACTTTTTTTTAAGGAGGATGGAATGATGGTTTGAGGCACCCTCATAAAGCTCCTGTCCAGTATTGTGGGGAATGCAGGCTGGAGACTGCACATTCATGGCCTTCCATCCATGTGAATATTGGCCTGTATATCTGGAATACTAGTCTGGACTTCTACAGGCTGGAGAAGAGTAATATGTGTCACTGACAGACTGATCCAATGCAAATGGAAAAAATATACTGTTTGAACATGATTTTAAATAATACATACTGCACCAAGTAGTTCATAATTTAATGAATATTCTCATACTAGATGATCCTTAACATAAACACCTTATGGTCCTGACAGTGACTCCCCCTCGTTCTTATAGGGTGACAAAACTATTTCACCTGTATAGCATTGTCTCTGCTGAAAGACCTGCCTTCCTGCCACTTAAAAAAGTGTACATATGTAACCTGAACTATAGCTAATAACTTCTTTGGAACTTCTTCCTTTATTGCTGCTGTATTATCCTTCTGCAGTGTGGACAGGGTTAAAGTGAATATTCATTCATGTACAATCTCAGCAGCCTCCTTCAAGGAAACCACTTTGCAATGCTCGTATATAGATTGTCTCCAGTGCAGGAGGCAGTCTTCTTGGCTAGGTCTGGATCAGTCCCAGAGTACAGTGATTTGCTGATGCAGCAAAGCTAGGGTTGAGAAGAAAATAGGGAACAGTCAAAAAGCTAGGAGGGATGAAAATAAAGCGACTAAGCTGTTGGCTGAAGGGAACCCTGCCGTAGCTGACCACAATCTAATGAGACCTCAGAGAAACAAAGAGAGTGCTCATCACTCAGTTTCTTGCCTCAGAGATGGCGGACTTTCTCCTTTGGGTAGGTGTGATTTGGAAGCCTGGTGTGATCAGACTGTACTAGTAAGCATCGCCACCGCTTGTAAGGAAGCAAAGGAGGGACTGTCTCAGCAGGATTGAAATAGAGAATTCACAGCAACTTCTATCCCTGTCTGACTTGAACTTGACTTTCACTGAATCAGAGCATGTGTCCAGAGACCCAGAAGAGAGCACCCTGGGTCTGGTAAGTTTTGTTTTCAACATTCGATGGCCAGTGTGACAAAATGGGGACTGTTATAGCAAGTTTGGACTGTCTTTATTATACCATTGCTAGGTAAATGCATTTCAGTTCTGGTAATTACTGTTATTGAGAACACTGCAGGTGCTTCATTATATCTCTAATGAGTAAATAGTAATGGTATTGTCTTATTGTATGTATGTATACGTACACTTGCTAATCTTGTCTTCATTTAGGCTATGATTGTTCTAATAGACTCTTTGAAATACCTCTAAGTCACTAAGTGCTGGATGAGCGAGGTTTATCATCTTCAGGTGTGCAGAGAATTCACAAAGCAACCTAGTGACTCCTCTTGGGGTAGTGCTACACAGATCTTCCAGAGCTGGAAGAAGGGATCCTCCACATGTAGAAGATCATCTTGGATCTCATCCATTCAATGTAAACTCACCCATCCATCCATGTTCCCATGCTTCATTTTGTTGAGAAAATACCCCTCTAGCATTTTTAGCTGTAGCCATTTTGAGTAAGGGCACATGATTTGTGTAGCATTTACTTCCTGGAATCCATCTGCCCCTTAGCTCAGGCATCTGGGCAGGAGGGTGTGCTTGGCTGAGAAAACCCCTGCTCCCCTTCTGAAGACTCCTGGGATGTATGACATAATTTGCCTAGGCCTGGAAACCAGACAGAAATGTAAAAAAAAAGTTTAAAACAACTAAATATAGTATACTTCCCTATCTATTTACTAATGCTAGCAGCAGAAGGATTCAAAATAGTCAATGGTGAGTGAAAGAGTGAAGTTCCACTTTAAACTGAAAGTTCACTTGAGCTTGCATTGCTTGATATTTCTGAACAAATAGTGAAAACACCATAAAACACAAAATATACCCTATAATTTTTTAAAGCTCTTGAGATTGTAAGCTCCAAGGATCAGGGCCCTCCTAGCCCTCTTGTATTGAACTGTTTTGTTGCTGTATTGTCTCCCATTATATTGTAAAGCGCTGAACAAACTGTTGGCGCTATATAAATCCTGTATAATAATATTATTGAAAATAATAATAATAAAAAAGTGACCCAATCACCAAAAACATAGAGTTTTCAGTAATAATGCATTATTTAAGTTTTCTAAACATTTCCAGCTTTTGTAGTTCTGGTGTTTGCATTTTGTTTTTTTTGTACAAATCCACAAAAAACATCTCAACCCTACCGCCCCTATTTCACCACTTGATTCGAGAACATAAATATTTGCTTCCCAACGAGCACCAGAGTAACTCAACTTCCCTTTGATATATTCTTCCTTGCAGTGTTTTATGAATGCTGTATAAGGGACCCCATGAATTTCATCTATAACTGCATGAAATATAGCTTCCCCTTGTCGGGTGGAAAAAAAAAAGAGCATCCTGAAACATATGAATTAACTAAGCTAAGTTATAAAACAATCCTGTTTTTTCCACTTGAGAAAAGATGTCATATGTCATTTTTATTAATGTCTTGTGTGGAAACTTTCCATGAGATATAAGCGAATAGAACAGGTGAGTTTATGAAGCCTGATTTAGCTGGTGAAAATTACATTTGCACTCTGGGGTTCCTCCATTGATGGAATATATTCATATTCTGTTGGAAGAAAATAAACAATTCTGAAGGGAAACAACCAAAGCCGAGGAAAGAAAAAAAAAAAAAACAATGAGACAAGGCAGGCCAGCACATACTTGTTCTCCATATGTGTGGACAATTCATCAGGGCTCTGGAATGACACAGATGTGGGAAGAGCGAACAATTTCTCAAGGCTGTCAGCGAGCTGTTGTCTTGTACTAACTGATCACATGTACACACTTGCTAAACAAATCTTCCTTACCGCCGGGCAGATGTTTGGTGGTAGTATAGATATCTGTTGACACTCGTCTTTTGCATGTCTGCAGTTTGTCCATTTTCTGCCTTATCAAAAGCTGAATTGCAGGCAAACAGCAAAATAAACAGTTGAAATACATGTACTGTAAACTGTATTACCTGTCTAATGTTTTACAATTCAGTTCGGTCAGTCTTGTGAATCAAGCAGCCTTGCCAGACAGCATAGCCAGGCCCTGGAACTATTTGCAGGTTGTACTGCATTTGAACTATGTAGCCTGGTCTTTGGCCCACCACAGGATACGAATGGAAAATAAAGAAGCTAACTCCCCACAATGAGTTGATCACTTTCTGTTCCTGTCAGCAAGCTCCCTGTGTTTAACAGACAGTCCTGCGCAATGTGGTAGAACCCTCTCTCACCCATCTAAATGCTGTTATTATTTATGTTATTGTTGCTGATATTGTTGTTGTCGTATATGTTACTGATGTTGTTATTTATGTCATTGTTGTTATTGATGTTATTGTTGTCGTTTATGTGACTGATGTTGTTATTTATGTCATTGTTGTTATTGATGTTGTTGTTTTTGTTTATATTACTGATGTTGTTATTTGTGTCATTGTTGTTATTGATGTTGTTGTCGTTTATGTTAATGATGTTGTTATTTATGTCATTGTTGTTATTGATGTTGTTGTTGTCCTATATGTTACTGATGTTGTTATTTATGTCATTGTTGTTATTTATGTTATTGTTGTCGTTTATGTGACTGATGTTGTTATTTATGTCATTGTTGTTATTGATGTTATTGTTGTCGTTTATGTGTCTGATGTTGTTATTTATGTCATTGTTGTTATTGATGTTATTGTTGTCGTTTATGTGTCTGATGTTGTTATTTATGTCATTGTTGTTATTGATGTTGTTGTTTTTGTTTATGTTACTGATGTTGTTATTTATGTCATTGTTGTTATAGATGTTGTTGTAATTTATGTTACTTATGTTGTTATTTATGACATTGTTGTTATTGATGTTGTTGTTGTCATTTATGTTACTGATGTTGTTCTTTATGTCATTGTTGTTATTGATGTTATTGTTGTCATTTATGTGACTGATGTTGTTATTTATGACATTGTTGTTATTGATGTTGTTGTTGTTGTCGTTTATGTTACTGATGTTGTTATTTATGACATTGTTGTTATTGATGTTGTTGTTGTCGTTTATGTTACTGATGTTGTTATTTATGTCATTGTTGTTATTGATGTTGTTGTTGTCATTTATGTTACTGATGTTGTTATTTATGTCATTGTTGTTTTTGATGTTATTGTTGTCGTTTATGTGACTGATGTTATTTACGTCATTGTTGTTATTGATGTTGTTGTTTTTGTTTATGTTACTGATGTTGTTATTTATGTCATTGTTGTTATAGATGTTGTTGTCATTTATGTTACTGATGTTGTTATTTATGTCATTGTTGTTATAGATGTTGTTGTCATTTATGTTACTGATGTTGTTATTTATGTCATTGTTGATATTGATGTTGTTGTCATTTATGTTACTGATGTTGTTATTTATGTTGTTGTTATTGATGTTGTTGTTGTCGTTTATGTTACTGATGTTGTTATTTATGTCATTGTTGTTGTTGATGTTGTTGCTTATCTGCTTCCGTGCTGCCCTATAGCAGAAATACTGCTACAGGGTGGCACAGGTGTGCAAAATCACGTATATATATATGTGTGTGTGATTTTACAGTTCCAGGTAGGGGGCTGTACCCGCGCTGCCATTTGTGGCCTCGGCTGTCAATCAGTGGGTCCCAGCCGGTGATTTCCTCACCAGTAACCGGTGATCGCTGAGTATCTCCAACAAGGGAGAGACCTGTGTATAAACAACACAGATCTCTCCCCTGTCAGCTCCTGCACACTTCTTTGTATGGCTGTACATAGCAGAGCCATACAAAGCAGTGTGATTACAGCGAAAGACACACACAGCCTTATAGTAAAACAGCACACAGTTAACCCTTTCAGTGCCCCTCATGTTAACCCCTTCCTGCCCGGTGCCATTAGCACAGTGTCAGTGCTTTTAATTTAACACTGATCACTGTATTGGTGTCACTGGGGATGTCAGTGATACCAAATCAGTTCCCCTCAGTGTCAGAATGCCCTCCGGAGTCCCGCTATAAGTAGCAGATAGCCACCATTACTAGTAAAAAAAAAATTCCAGCATCTATACCGCCATTTATAACGCTATCACTTTCACATAAACCAATTAATTTACACGTATTGGGATTTTTTTAGCAAAGACATGTCGCAGAATACATTTTGGCCTAAATTTATGATGAAATTAGATTTTTTAAATTTTTTTACTGGACATGTTTAATAGCAAAACGTCAAAAATATTGTTTTTTTCTCAAAATTGTCATTTTGTTTTTAATAGCGCAAAAAATAAAAACTGCACAGGCGATCAAATACCACAGAAAAAAGCTCAATGTGTGGGAAAAAAAGGATGTAAACTTCATTTGGGTGCAGCATTGCATGACCGCGCAATTGTCAGTTAAAGTAACGCAGCATCGTATGGCAAAAAATGGTCTGGTCAGGAAGGGGGGTAAATCCTCTGGAGGGCAAGTGGTTATGCTATTATTATTATTATTAATATTAGTATTGTTTAATTTAATTACAATTTGGATCAAATAGTGTTCTTATATCTGCTAACCGTTCACGCTTAAAGTGTTACTAAACCCACAACAGTAAAATCGGTCTGTATATGCAGTAAAGCTTTTTTGTTATACTCACTGTGGAATCTAAGGGCTTAATCCTCTGCATTGCGTAAAAAGGCTGTTTGATCCTGTCTTCTCTGATCCTCCCCTTTTTCCAGTGTCCTCTTATCTCTTGATAAGACATATTGTGTGAAGTTTTTTTTCTTGGGAGAGTGTATGTGATCAGCACAGGGCCAATAAGCACTGCCCAGACAGAGGTCAGGGGTTCTGCATCCTCCTATAGTAAAATGAAAACTCCTCCTACAAGCTTTAACCAGTGCTTGGCTGGACAGTAATAGAAGTCACAAGACTGCTCTAACTGCTGATAAGAAAAGGTGTTTAGCAGTTTATATTTACTAAAATAATTGCACTTCCATGTTCTGTGTACTGTGGGAGACTAGATATAGTGAATGCAGTTTCCAGGGTTTAGTAACACTTTAAGACATATTTGTTCAGAAGGCAAAATAAGTTGCATAATACATTTTAGTGCAAGCGAACATAATAATATATTGTTAAAATATAAAAGATGGGGGTGCACAAGTAAATAGATACCAAACATGTCAAGCCTTAAAACTGCATGCCCATGAAAGCCCTGGTCCTCCTCTTCTGGGGTCTCCCACCAGTGCTCTGGTGCCCTGATCCTCCTCTTTTTGGTGTGCCACCATAAAAACCATTTCCTCTTGGGGCACACTTGCAGACTCCCTCCCAAGTCATGCTGCCTGCATCTATAGACACAGACAAGCTGCTATGGTGGCACACCGTGGCTTCTTGCTGGCTGTCTATAGAACCATGCTCCATAGACACACAGAGCAAGAATTAGCCCCACCCCTCCACTATATCTTCACTGAATTTGATTGACAGTAGCAGCAGCCAATGGCTCCTGCTGCTGTCAAGTCCTGTGTGAAGAGTAAGAAAAGGGAGAAAAGATGCAGCCCTGAACAGCGCTGGATCAATTCTCCCCTCTCTTTCCCTTCACACAGGAAAGGGGGAGGACAGAGGAATAAAAAACGTGTTTTCCCTTAATGCAAGGAATAAATTAAGGCAAATAACATTTTTAGCTTTAATATCACTTTATATCTGCTATTTTTCAACGTACATTACCAGATCAAGCTGTTCAGACAAAGTAGCATATAGAGGGTAGAGACAAACCATTTAACACTGATAGGGGTACTTACAATGGTCAGTTTTTATTCATTTATGTCAAATCTTTATCCCAAAAGAAAAAAAAAACTGCTGCAACTGCTGATAAACTGTTAGCTGGAATTCAGCTTCAAATTGTTAGTCAAGTCCATCTAAATCTACTAGTCTAACACTACTGAGCCCCCAGACTGACAACAAGGCTGTCCAAAGGTATCTCCAAAGACATGCTGGTAGTTTAATTGGCTCCTGTCTAAATTGGCCCTAGTATGTGTATGTATGAATGTAGGTTAGGGACCTTAGATTGTACACCCCTTGAGGGTTAGGGACTGATGTGAATGTACAATATATATGTGTAAAGCACTGCGTAAACTGACGGCGCTATATAAGTACCTGTAATAAATAAATAAATCTGTCTTATATAAGTACCTGTAATAAATAAATAAATAAATCTGTCTTATATAAGTACCTGTAATAAATAAATCTGTCTTACTGCTTCATCCAGAATGCAGACACCCCAAAATAGGAAGTGTGCTACTGGCTTGATCATCAGTCGAAATAAAAGAAAAAAAAAACTAAAAAAAAGAAAACTAATGCAGTCACATCATCTAAGGATAGGTAAGCTGCAATATATTACAAATGTGCTTTTGGGTTTAATTCTCTTTAAAATTCACCTGGTCTTTGTTTTTGTGCATATCAGTGCTGCCTCACAAGTGCCCATCAGTACCTCCTCATCAGAGCCCATCAGTGCTGCCTCATCAGTGCCTATTCATCAGTTTCCATCAGTGCCAATTAATACAGCTTATCAGTGCTGCCTCACAAGTGCCCATCAGTACCTCCTCATCAGTGCAGCTTCATCATTACCCACCAGTGCACATCAGCGCAGCTTCCTCAGTGCCCATCAGTGCAGCCTCATTAGAGCATATCAGTGAAGAAAAATTACTTATTTGCTAACTTTTATAGCAGAAACGAAGAAAAATATTTGTTTTTTTCAGAATGTTTGGTCTTTTTTTATTTAGAAAAAAAACCCAGTGGCGAATAAATACCACCAAAATAAATCTCTATCTGTCTCAAAAATTATAATAAATTAATTTGGGTACAGTGTTGCATGACCGCTCAACTGTCATTCAAAGTGTGACAGCTCTAAAATCCGAAAACTGCCTTGGGCAGGAAGGGAAAGTGCATGGTATTGAAGTGGTTAAAGTAATATTTATTAATGCACACAACACCAATCCAATACCATCAGACCATAAGCAAAGCAAAAGTGAAAAATAAATGTGACACTGAAGCAAATCCAAACCAACAACCTATTTACAGGGTCCCCCAAAAGTCTCTATACATAGGAAAAAACAACAAACTCATATTATGAGAGGGGGAGAAGAATCTGTGTGTATATAAAAAGAGGTGGCCAACGTGTAGAGAATATTTTGTAAATATTTTGTAAAATTTTGAAATGAATATTTTGTAAATAAAGGTACATTTAGCTACAATTTCTCATTTCCCTATGTATGGCAACTTTTGGGACACTCTGTATATACACTATGTACAAAAACAGGGGAGCTGACATATGCAGGACTGGCCCTGGAAACAAGGTGAGCAGAGATGGGGGTACTGGATACGAGGTACGGGAAAGCAGGGTTTAGTAAGCAGGAATATGGCTAGCTGGCAAAACACAGAAGCACTAACAACTAAGGAAGGGATTATATACCTTTCCAGCAGCCAGTATCAGGTGGATTCTAATTACTCAGATCAGCTGGCTGCTGAGCGATACCCACTGGTGGCTATTGGAACTGCACCCTTCAGCTCTGGGAGCAACTGTCCACCAGAAGGTGATCCAAGTCCTGACATGATTCCTGAAAGCTCCCCCCCTCCTTGAGGAGCAACCTCTGGACGCTCCATTTTGCCTTAAACACGAACTTCTGTATGAATGCCAGATAAGTTCAAAAAGGTCTCCCATTGTCGGTGTCTGAGGACTCTCAATCTTCTCAGGTTAGAGTCCTTCAACCCACCAGATGGTGTGCCACCCAAGTCTGGTAATTGGCTATGTGCCCCAGCACTGGGATCTGTAATCTGATTGGATACCCCACCACTGGGGTCTGAAAATTTGATGGATTCCTTGCAGGTCATATCCTTGAGAAGGTGCAACACTTGGAGCTTACAATTCCCTGATGCATAAATGTCCCAATGCTGAAATCCCATAGGCCACATGAAGGCTTAGCACTAGAATCCTTGGCCCATACAGTTACTCTGATGCCAGAGTGTCCCATCATGACTGGATCTTCCACATCCGTAGCCATGCAAGTCTAACCCAAGGCACCGGTTACCAAACCTGGGTTCCCTAATTCACCTGGGATCACAGAGATAATGTCTAGGCTCAGGTGGAACTCTGCAAATACTTTACTCCTGCGCTAGGGATGGACTCAGCAGAGGCTAGGATGACAATGTAAATGTCCTGGAATATGCACTCCTTGCTGCCCTCAATAGTCCAAAGTCACTGAATGCAAAAGAAAAACAAAAAGAGGGCGCACAGGCCTACTGCATTATCATAAAAAATATTTATTGAAAGAATAAAAAAGTAGATATCATACTCACAATGGACATATAAAACACAGGCACATCACAATGAACAGTGGTGTTCAATCCAAATAGCATCTGAGTCCACAACGATGGAACCCTGAATGACCAACTGGCTGACGTGTTTCAAGGACTCAGCCTCAAAACGCGTCAGCCAGTTAGTCATCCAGGGTTCCATCGTTGTGGACTCAGATGCTCTATGGATTGAACACCACTGTTCATTGTGATGTGCCTGTGTTTTATATGTCCATTGTGAGTATGAAACCTACTTTTTTATGCTTTCAATAAATATTTTGTACGATAATGCACTAGGCCGGTGCGCCCTCTTTTTGTTTTTCTTTTGCATTCAGATGGAACTCTGCCCTAGAAGAACTCCACCACTGGGGCTGTAATAGTGAGTTCAGCTCTCACATCCAAAGTGGGTATCTGGATTACCAGGTCTTGGCACAACAGAAACAACTGGCTGCAAAAGGAACTCAAGACAAGCAACGATAGGGATCTTAGACCCAACGGGTAACCCATGCTGGGCATGCAACAAACATGGAGATACAACAGCATTAGACCCTACAGCTGATGAGATGCTAATCTCTTCACACATTTTGGTCTACTGAAATGTATACTTTCTGAGATTAAGAGCATTTTCCAGCCATCGTTATTTCAAACTACTCGTTTTATTCATACATTTTACCTCCTTAGATGAACAAAGCAATAATGTTGCAAACATCAGATACAGTATGTTATACTCACCTGGGGTTTAATGACACCAGCCTAAACATCTGCTAGAAATTCATACAACTAAGAGAAAATGGTGCATGATATGTTTTGTTACAGCTTATTACTCATGCTTCAGTCTCCATTA
Organism: Staurois parvus; assembly: GCF_062004578.1. Taxonomy (NCBI): domain Eukaryota; kingdom Metazoa; phylum Chordata; class Amphibia; order Anura; family Ranidae; genus Staurois; species Staurois parvus. The sequence goes on along the minus strand of NW_028318294.1, from coordinate 6,604,419 downwards.
TGTTAGGCTTATTTTAAAACAATTTACCAACATATTTGTTATGTCTCAGTCTTAACTTGACATCTAGTGGAAATTTCTCAAGGATTTCTCAAAAATTCACAACTCTCTGGAAGACATATTCATTAAACTTTAGAGTGGTATTGAACCCAAAAGAAAACATTTATTATATTGCAGTTTACCACATTATTAGATGTGGTGGCTGCATTAGTTTTCTCTTTTTTTCCTTTATTCTCACCTGGTAATTCTGCCAGTAAGTCTGTTGTTTTTCAACAGAACAAGCTGTCTTAACCACTTGCCCTCCAGAGGATTTACCCCCCTTCCAGACCAGACCATTTTTTGCGGTACGGCGCTGCGTTATTTTAACTGACAATTGCACGGTCATGCAACACTGCACCCAAATAACATTTATATCCTTTTTTTCCCACAAAGGGAGCTTTCTTTCAGTGGCATTTGATCGCCTCTGCGTTTTTTATTTTTTGCACCATAAACAAAAAAAGACAGTTTTAAAAAACAAAACAATATTTTTGCTATAAAACATCCAGTAAAAAAAATTAAAAATCAGATATTGTTATAAATTTAGGCCAAAATGAATTCTGCTACATGTCTTTGCTAAAAAAAAAATCCCAATACATGTAAATTAATTGGTTTACATGAAAGTTATAGTATTTACAAATGGCGGTATATATACTGGAATTTTATATATATATATATATATATATATATATATATATATATATATATATTAGCAATGGCGTCGATCAGCAACTTATAGCTGGACTGCAGGATTGCAGTGGGCATTCTGACACTGGGGGGAACTGACTAACTGTCATCTGGGTTGCTAAAATCCATCTGAATGAATCGTGAAGAATAGCTGGTTCTATTAGAAATTCGAATTTCAGAAGACAGCTATATTCTTTCTATTCTATTCTAGTTTTTTCTTTCTGTTCTATTCTATTGCACAGAGCAGGTAAGTATAACATGCTTATTATTTGAAAAAAAACCAAACAAAACATTTACAATCACTTTACGAGTAGGTGGATGAGTGCAATGCAATAACCTAGTATTGCCAACAGTAGGTTCTGCCAATACTCAAGACTCTGACCATGATCCACCATGTCCTATAGTGGTAGATCATATATATTGTCTTTTTGCATAATGTCTACATGGTCACCGGCATGCTACACAATGACTGAACAATCCCCACCATGCAGGTCTGGTGCTTCCCCTAGGCAAACCAGTTGGCCGCCTAGTGCGCACTGCCACCTAGGGGCCCCTGGGCACAGCACAGGCCAGCACTCTCTCTGTGTGGGATGCCACCATGTCATGAATGACCCTTCAGCTAAGGGGAGGGGCGGCAGAGGGCAGAGGGGGAGGAAGAAACGACAGAGAAGATGCCAGGTGTCTTGGGCCAGTGTAGCAGCTGAGCTGCTGCTCCTTCCAGTGTTCCTCTCAGAGTCAGTCCCTTACTGCAAGCTGGCTGGCAGCTAGTGATCGCTGTGGAGTTTCAACCCTTCTCTTCCCATTCATCAGCGGAAGCGGAGCTGTGCTTTCGGAGGAAGGTAATGTCTGACTCTGATGTCTCGTACTCAGGGGTGTCAACTCATGGGGCCCCTGGGCAGTAGGGGATCATGGGGCCCCTGTGTCTTTTCCCACACTCAAACCACACCCAAAAAAGCCTATAAAAGGTACCAGAGGCATCTCCTGGGGCCCTCTAATGACCCAGGGCCCTCGGGCAGTGCCCGAATGGTCGGTCATCCCCTGCTCACGTCTGTCTGAGTGTGACCCAGCCAGCCGGACATCCATCACATGTGCAATGTGCCAGTGAGTGATGACATCATCACAATCCCAAAGCCTGCTCTTTTAGTGCCTGCTGGGCCTGCTGATCTGTGTCAGTGTTGGTGGTGGTGTGTTGTATCAGATCTGTCACTGTGTGGGATCGCTCAGTTCAGCTGCCCGCTGTCACAGCATTTTATCTCCCTCCATTGCCTGGGGAATTCCAGCCTGGGATCTGTCAGAGTGTGGATCCATCATCCTCCATTCACTGCAACTGTCACCCTGCCACTGCCAGCCACAGATACAGTCCATCCGTGACACTGATTTTATCTTTAAAATTGGTGCTGATGGCATTTTATGGCACTTATTTTTGCAAATTAAAAGAAATTTAGCAGTTTCATGCTTTGTTGATTTCATATTTTCTACTGTTTTAAAAATGTGTTATTTATTTTTTATTATTATTATTGTTTTGGAGGAGGGGGGGGGCACAAATAGCTGGACCTGCCTAGGGTGCAAAATAGTCTAGCAGCGGCCCTGCCACCATGATATCCCGTAGCTTTTTTTTGGGTCTAAAGACCCAAAATATTATATTGTATTTCCGAACAAGGGTTTCTGTCTTTTTAGCTACCAAATGTAGCTACCCTTTAAGTAAATGCAATTTTATTACTGCTGAATAGACCTTGTCTCATCCATTATACAACAGGTTTTACCTTCCATTGCTAAATGTCTAGCAGAACAAGACATGTTTCCGAATATTTCACTGAACTTTAGAGCTGAAGTATTCTATCGCCAACTGAAGAAGATGTTAGACGATACAAGCTGTTCTCGACAACTGGGATTTGATAGTGAATAACCCACAGCAGCATTGTTTACCTGTTGATTGCATGAGACAGATGGTGTGAATATATTTAAAAACTGGAGGAGTCTTTGCAATGATAAGTTATTAAAGGAATGCTTAATTAAGAATTCTCACACATTTATTAAGACAGCCACAGCAGGCAGTTATGTAGTGCACAGCTAGGTCTGATACAGTTGCTGACATGGCTTCCATTGCTGCACTGTGTACCCTTTTCACATTGGGAAATATATAAAATACTATAGAAACAAGGACAAAGAACGCCACCACTTAAAAGTTTGCAATCCCATGTCCTCATTGCCCCACTATGGACATTAAAAAATCTTGGGAAGAAAATGTTGTTTGGATTACTCTGGTCAACCATGGCAAGAGTAGACACTTGGCTAGATGTGTTACCAGGGGCTAACAAGGCATTGCCTAGGGTTGCATTTTTCAGGGGAGCAGAGCCCTCCCCGGACAAAACTGACACACAGGGCAGCTGATGCCTAAGGATGGGGAGCAGGGTGTCTGACTCTTGTTCCCGGATCACTGTCAGAGATCAGCACAGAAGGAAGACATCAGACTTTCCTGATCATGGCTCCCAGGTTGGCTGGTGAGTGGGTACTGTATTCACTCTCTCCTCAACACCCCCCCCCCCTCCGCACACACAATGGGGGGGGGCAGCAATTTTACTCTTGCTAGGGCAGCACACAATCAAAATACGCCACTGGGTGTTACAATATCTCTACAGTTGGTGAGCAAGATATTGTGTGATAAGTGTTGTATAAAGGCGGCACAGTGGCTTGGTGGTTAGCACGTCTGCCTTGCAGTAAATGGGTTATGGGTTCAATTCCCAACCATAGCGCCTCCTACATGGAGTTTGTATGTTCTCCCTGTGCTTGTGTGGGTTTCCTCCCACACTCCAAAGACATGCTGGTAGGTTAATTGGCTCCTGTCTAAATTGGCCCTAATATGTGTATGAATGTGAATTAGGGACTTTAGATTGTACACCCCTTGAGGGTTAGGGACTGATGTGAATGTACAATATATACAGCATGTAAAAGCACTGCGTAAATTGATGGTGCTATATAAGTACCTGAAATGAATAAGTATTCCTTGGTGCACAGTAGGAATGGGGTAACAGAAGATGGCATGACATAATGCAGTGTGGTATGGTGCAGCATAGATCACCAACATTATATATATATATATACACACACACTATATTGCCAAAATTATAGGAACCCCTCCAAATCACTGGATTCACCTCCATGCCCACAGGTGTATAAAATCAAGCACCTAGGCATGCAGACTGCTTCTGCAAATATTTGTGAAAGAGCTCCGTGAATTCAAGCGTGGTACCGTAATAGGTTGCCATCTGTGCAATAAGTCCATCCGTGAAATTTCCTTGCTACTAAATATTCCACGGTTAACTGTTAGTGGTATTATGACAGAGAGGGGTGAGCACATGCTGAAGCACACAGTACGTAGAAGTCGCCGACTGTTTGCAGAGATAATAGCTAAAGACCTCCAAACTTTGTGTCGCCTTCAGATTAGCACAATAGTGCATAGAGAGCTTCATGGAATGGGTTTCCATGGGCGAGCAGCTGCATCCAATCCTTACATCACCAAGTGCAATGCAAAGCGTCAGATGCAGTGGTGTAAAGCACACCGCCACTGGACTCTAGAGCAGTGGAGATGTGTTCTCTGGAGTGATGAATCACGCTTCTCTGTCTGGCAAATCCAATGGACATGTCTGGGTTTCACGTTTGCCAGGAGAACAGTACTTGCCAGACTGCATTGTGCCGAGTGTAAAATTTGGTGGAGGGGGGATTATGGTGTGGAGTTGTTTTTCAGAGGTTGGGCCTGGCCCCTTAGTTCCAGTCAAGTGAACTCTAAAGGCGTCAGCATACCAAGACATTTTAGACAATTTCATGCTCCAAACTTTGTGGGAACAGTTTGGGGATGGCCTCTTCCTGTTCCAACATGACTGCGCACCAGTGCAAAAAGCAAGGTCCATAAAGACATGGATGAGCGAGTTTGGGGTAGAGGAACTTGACTGGCCTGACCTTAACCTGATAGAACACCTTTGGGATGAATTAGAGCGGAGAATGCGGGCCAGGCCTTCTTGTCCGACATCAATGCCTGACCTCACAAATGCGCTTCTGGAAAAAAAATGGTAATACATTCCCATACTCCTAAACCTTGTGGATGGCCTTCCCAGAAGAGCGGAAGATGTTATAGCTGCAAAGGGCGGGGCCAACTCAATACTGACTAAGACTGGGATACCATTAAAGTTCATGTGTGTGTAAAGGCAGGCGTCCCAACACTTTCAGCAATATAGTGTATATATATATATATATCTATAAAACATACAGTATATTCTCAATTTGTTTTCATGTTTTAATCAATGAATACTATATAGTTTAAAAGAGAAGTTTAAGGGGTTTTTTTTTTTTTTTTTTCATACTTACCTTACAGATGCTGCATCTCTCTCCCCTGTTGGCTCTAAGACTGAGAACAGAACGATCAAACACCGCTGATCACTCATCTCAGTGCTCCATGAGTCAGTCACCACTTTCTGCTTTACACCCCCCCCATCCATCCCCCCATGCTCACTGGGATGCGGGTTTGCGGAGGGGGCGAGAGTGGCTGGCTCATGCTCTTAGCAGATCACTGAGACACTGAGCCAGGTCAGTAAGTCAGTAATGATACTGATAGAGAATGTTTGTTCTGTTGCTATGTACGTCTTCCCTTCTCTGTCCTTAGTTGATATTCACCTTACCAGCTGTCGCCCGCTGCTTGCTTCCTCTGCCTCAGCCCCAAAAATACCGGTGCACCCAGGTATAACAAATTATTATTTCATCAAATTTCTTTGCAGTGGCTCCCCTTGCTAATATGAAATCGTTAAATATATATAGCCTGCCTTTACCATGTCTCCTCACAATGACCTACAGTACATTGGATTTCTAGTTAAATAATATGATAACAATTCAACCAGCTACACTCAGACAACTATTGCAGATAATCGGTTACAAGCTTAGTTGTGCACCTCCTGTTTGGGTGCTCCTTAAAATGAAAACACTCTTCCAGGTTTATCTCATATGTCATTTTATCATAAATGCAAGGAATTGTGAAAACAGTCTATGTTAGTCATGCTAGGCTTGGCCATTCAGGATATAAATCGTACAGCAAATTTTAGGTGAAAGCATTTCATAAATTGTTATTTCTGAGAAAACGGTATTACCTAATGGATTATGTGTGTACAGCACTTTGGAAGAATGCATAAATCTGTCATCGCATGACAACCCTTTTTCTCATCTCAGAGTTTGGAAAGAGAAACAAAATGTGTAAAGTACCACAGTATACATAATACTACTCTAATGCAGATGCAATACATCATGTCTACGTACTGTAGGACTTATTACCTAGCCTGTCCTAATAAAAAAGTATTTGTCCTTGGCCTAAAAAAGAGACCAGAAAGTTAAAATGGACATAGGTTCTAATGGTAATTGTCTTGCTGGGATAGATGAATAAACAGTAAAATACATGTTAAAATACCTATTCCAGAGCAAATGCTGCTCTAGGTGCCATCCAATGTCCAAAACCATGTGCATTTATTACAATGATCTCTGCTAAAAGGGAGAATTTGATCATTTCCTTTAGCAGAGATTGTGTGACCATTTGGATAGGCTTTTCATTATGTGGGCAGCACTAGAGGAAGCATTAGGAGGGTTCAGCAATAAAAAAGGTATGGGTGACATTACTTCTCTAATGAGGAAATAAAATACTCTTTAGGATAGAACAAGGGTCTCCAAATTTTCTAAAAGGCCAATTTACTCTCCTTCAGATTTTATGGTAGCTGGACTTTGGCCAGTGGGAGTACAAAATTGTCCAATCGTTAGCAGGAATCCACTGTGTCTTAAGTTTGGTAGGCCCAGTAAGAGGAGGATTAGTGTCTCATCATTGGTATCAGTGGTAGGAATAATGGCACTGGTAAAGTCAGTGAATGGATTGGTGCATTATCAACGGTGTCAGTGAGAGGAACCTTGCCTCATGTCAATGGGAAGAACAGTGCCCCAAGGGCTGGATAAAGGCAAGCAAAGGGCCACATTCGACTCGCAGGCTGCTGTTTGGAGATCACTGGGATAGAACCCAAAAAGGAAGTACACAATTTCCTTATAAGGTGACTTATGTCACAAGAGACTCATAATTTAAAAGTAGAACTCCCAATGCACAGGGAGTAGGATGCAGCAAGGTGCTGCTGTCACCCCACTTATGAAAGTGAACTAGTAAGTTATCCTGGTTTGCCAATTCACTGCTCAAATTAAATCTTTAAGGAGGAAGTCATCAACTTTGTCTGAACTTTTGTTTGATGCAAGCTGACCTAATTTGCAAGACGTTATGGACAGAAAGAGGACAGTGCTATTTATTAGCACTGCCCACACTGAAGATAACCACTGAGGTCATCCAGGGCAGGAGAGTCAAATCAGACAGCTGCTCTTCTGATTACACCTATGGAGGCCTCAGAGGAACATGATCTCTGCCCTTCCCTCTGCTCTCTCTGCATGGAGACTGTCGTTCAGTGCCACCTGTGCAGGGAGGCCAAGCTGCTCCTGCCTACAACATGATCTCTGCTAAAGGATAAGATAGGCTGATCTGATCATCTTCTTAGGTAGAGACCTTATAACTGTTTGGCCAGGCCTTTGATTATGTGGGAAGTACCAGAGGAAGCAAATTCGGAAGGGTTCAATTATAAAGGTGTATGGGCGTCACCACTTCCCTCATGAGGAAGCACAATATTCTTTAAGATAGAACCCAAAAAGAAGTACACAACTTCCTTATTAGGTGACCTATTTCACAGGGGACTCAATACCAATGCACTGTAAATATATATTTGCATTACTTGAGATAAGCCAAGCTGCTTACACTCCTCTTTTGAAAGCGAACTGGTTATCCTATAGATTACTACCAATTCACTGAGAAAATTGACCTCTGTGGGGAGCAAGTCATCAGGTTTGGCAGAACTTTTGCTTGATGCAAGCTGACCCAATTTGCAACAAGTTCTGACTTGTGTGAACTCTGTTGCTTACATTGACTCCTTGACAGAAGCCTGTAGCGTTCTTGCTCCATTTTAGCATCCTGGTTTTGGTTGTGACACATTCTCCCTGTCTGCAAGTTGATTGATGTGGCCAGTCTCTGGGTGGAGACCAAACCTGATTTAAGCCAGCCAAGCCTACAGTCTTATGTTTGTGATATTGCATTTGTAACACATGCTCTAAGCTCCCTGTTTGTCTGCCAGCTTGGATTCCCTTGTTGACGATCTCGGAATGGATATCAACTACTCCCTGAATTCTGCCTGCATTTTGACTATGGATTTGATCCTGACTATTCTGAACCTTCTCTGCCTTGTACCTGGGCTATCATTGAACAACTCTGCCTGTCTGCCAGCCACAAGTACCTATTTGCTGTGCTCAGTTCGAGCCTGCCCTGGCATGGTGGCCAGGCACTATAGCATCGTGTATAAGTCCTGGGGGAAACCAGGAGGCCTGCTTGCTTTATGGGAAAGGGTGATGCTATAGGTGAAGAACACAGAAGCCAACTATAATGTTTGGCCATCTGTGTTGGGGAAAGAGTGACACCTTCTTTATGGGATTTTCATGAACCAGGCTGCTCAATAATACTAGCATTGCTGCTACACCTAACAGTATCAAGCATTTAGCACATTGGATGGCTTGGTGTACTCAAGCATTACCAGGATAAAAAAAAAAAAAACTCTAGACAACTAAAGTAGATACTCTGAATATTTTTTATGCTAATTTTGTTTCATTATGACTGGAGTACTCCTTTCAGTTGATCCTATTCAAATAATAAACGCAATAAAAAAAATAGCAAAAAAAAAAGAAAGTGAATTGATTGTTTCAAGAATAATCAGATGGATCTGAAGCCCTCTACATCAGACGTTTAGGAAAAAATGGTTGAATGTTTAATATGTGTTTGTTTTCATAAATAATTTGTGAGGGTTTCTCTTTATTTATTTATTTTTTGTGCCTCCACAATAAAGTACGCGTGAATAAATAATAATACAGCCCGTAGCAAAAACCATGGCCTAAATCCAAAATTATTCCATTTGGCAGGTTCTGGATCTGTTTTTAGTTTACACATGAGTAGCATCAATCTGCATACAAATAAAGACCCAAGCACATGGCTTCGCACAGCTAAATACTCCATGTTAACAGTTCTATTTGAGAGTCAGTCACTAGGCGCATTGCTACACGATCATTTGTCCTTGTGGTGACTTGCCAAAGAAAATCATTTTGTTTTTTTACTGTACTGGTGAGTTTCATTTTTTTTTTTTTTTAAGAAGTAAGAGAGAGAATTCTCCCAAGATTCCATTTCAAGCTTCGGGTTTTGTTGTGACATAGAGGTTGTCAGCTGAGATTAAGCACAGTTCCTAATGTAACCTGACAGCTGTTTTCTTAAGGTGCAGACTCCAATTCTGTGCATAGGAAGTGGACACTTTAGCCCGACCGCATTATAATTACATGTGCCTATCACTTGTTTAACTTTGCTATGTACGTTAGAAGCAAGAAATTGGTGACTTTATTGTATTTTGTTATGTTATTGGATGTTTCAGAATATAAACTATAGATAAGGATGGAAGAAGAATATTGGCATTAAAGTGAACCTTGTCAAACATGTAAATAAAGTGGCGCCATCATAATCTGCTCTACTGAGTGATTCAAAGGCATAACTTTTTTCCAGAAAAGAGAAGTTCGATATGAAAAAAAACAACCTCACCTAGTTGGATGCAGCATCAGTTTAATGCTGGATCTGTCCCTCACTGCCTTTAAGACGGAGAACTGAGTGAACAAAGAACACTGATTGCTCAGTTCGTGGTCTTCACTGAGCAGAGAGCCGGTGACTGTCAGTTACTGGCTCTCGGCTCTGCCCTTCTAGGGCTTACTGGAGCTCTGGGCTGTGGACAGGGTGGGCGGGTGGCTGGCTGAGGTTCTCAACGGCTCACTGAGAGGCTGAGCCAGCTGCCGGTCTGGCAAGTTGGTGGATCTCAACTTTAAAGTTGGGAACTCTTCAGATCCAGGACCAGTTCAATGATGTCAGCCAACAGAGGACTATAGCCCTCTGTCAACTGACAATGGCTCCATAGGAGAAGCAAGCTCAAAACTTTCTTAACCTAAAAACAAAAATGAAATAGCATATCTGTCCTTAGATGAAGTGACTTCATTAGTTTTCTTTTTTCAGGCTAAGAACAGTTTCAGCAAGCACAGAAAATATATGCCAGAAATGCAGTGCCCCATAACTCACCATGAGCATCTGCCTGAGGCATGGGGCTGTATCTGTTGTGGGGTGTCCACAGTTTTTGGCACTGCAGTTGCTGCCAGACCTCAAGTACCGCGGCCTGACTGTCAGACCTCAGATACCACAGCAGTTCACAGCCAAGCGACACTCATCCTAGGCTCTGATATGTCATCTAACACAGCCAAGGGGAGAACTTTCCCACACTGTGAATTACCACAATATCTGAGGTCTGGTAAGTGAACACGAGGGAGGAGGAAATGTATACTGGAGAAAGACTGGAGAGATGTGTACTGGGGTGGAGGCCGAGGAGTGTACTGAGGGGAGGGAGAAGAGATGTGCAGTGGGGCGAGATATGTGCTGAGGGTAGGAAAGAGAGAGATGTGCACTGAAGAGAGTGGTGAGATCTGACACCTGCACTCAATGTAGTGCACACCGGCCTGTGCAATACGCAGTCATGGCCCCTGCACCCTGCATGTTACATACACCTGACTCCTACACTCTGTATAATATGCCCTGATGACACCTGCACTCTGTGTGTTACCTACTCCCAACTCCTGTACTCTGTGTATTACCTACTCCCAACTACTGCACTAGATACACTATGATGCACATTTCATACACCTTACTTTTATACTCGATATATTACATACTCCTGGACCCTGCACTCTTTATGTTATATCATGCATTACATACTCTTGTTAATTGTCTCAATAGTTGCACTTGCTGGTCACCAACTATTTAATGAAGTTTTATTTTTTTTAGGTAGGCTCAGGCAGAGTGTTAGCTTTCTGCCTATATTCTGTGTACAGAAAAGCATCTGTAATGGAGTTTGATTTTTAAAAACTGATTGTTCTGATGTTTATACATGTCTGTGAAACATCACTTTTGCCACAGCAATAAAGAACATTGTGTATGTAGAGGGCATATGTGTGCTATGTATACATTGAGTAGATTCAGATTTTATTTAACCTCTTGGCGCCAGCCGAATGCAAATGTGAGGCCTCCCGGCATCTGGGCCTAGACGCTGAGCGGCCGCACATTTACGTTCTATAATAAAAAAACATATGTGCTGAGATCACACATCCTGCACACTCCCAGCACACACGTTCAGTACTCACGGAAAGATCCCGATCTCCACTTTTGATCGGGACCTTTCCTGATCATGTGATTGCCATGACAGCAAATCATGGCGGTCACATGACCCTACAACCCAGCCCCACCTCCCGGCTTCTGGAAACCTTAAAGGGCTGGGAGGCGCCGACGCCAAGGGGTTAATCATCTTGGTTTGGCCAGACTTTCCATTTTTAGTGTCATGCATAGCCCTCCATCTACCCCCCTCCATTGGATGCAATCCCCAGGTCTTTCAAAATCCTAGCTATGCCCCATTACATGTTATGAGCAGAAACAACAGCATAGACAATTTTATCTTTCTGATGTAAACTATCAGTCCCATCAATCCGCCATGAAATGCACATGAACAAAGGCAAACATACTTGCTGTCCAGCCTGGGTGACAACCACAGTCCCCCTCATAGAGGTGAAGTGAGTGTAGCTACAATGAGGCAGAAAGTGTCTTATTACCAGTATCCCCAGGTGACAATAAATGGAAAAAATGCCAGTAAAAAGAAAACTTATCCCCTGCCAAGTTTTCATTTATGTCTGTGTTCCCACAAGGGAGAATCACCCGTTTAATTTGTACCCTCATCACTAAAACAGAAAGTGATAGGAAGTGCATAATTTTAGTTTTGTCACCAGAACAAGACATGGGGGCATGTCTTCCAAAGGGGACACCTGTTTAGTCTAAGAGAGAATTACCATACATTTTGTAGCAATTTTTTCTCACTTATTATTGCTTAGTGAATGAAAAATTCTCCAACTGCACTCATAAAACACACAAAAAAAAAGAATCAACAGAGACTTCAACCCTCCCCTACTAAAAAATTGTTACCAATATACAAATATAAATGTTTTCTCAAATGGCTAATGTTACATAGTTACATAGTTAGTCTGGCTGAAAAAAGACAAACGTCCATCCAGTTCAATCATTAAAAAAAAAAAAAAAAGTTATAATCCTATACCCACAGTTGATCCAGAGGAAGGCAAAAAAAAAACCCAGCAAAGCATGATCCAATTTGCTCCTGCTGGGAAAAAAATGTCTTCCTGATCCCCCGAGAGGCAATTAGATATTCCCTGGATCAACTTTACCTATAAATGTTAGTATCCAGTTATATTCTGTGTATCTAGGAAAGAGTCCAGGACTTTTTTAAAGCAATCCACTGAGTTGGCCAGAACCAACTCTTGAGGGAGTCTATTCCACATTTTCACAGCTCTCACTCTGAAGAAACCTTTCCGTGTTTGGAGATTAAATTTCTTTTCCTCCAGACGTAAAGAGTGTCCCCTTGTCCTCTGTGATGACCTCAGGGTGAATAACTCTACACCGAGTTCACTATATGAACCGCTGATGTATTTATACATGTTGATCATATCCCCCCTTAATCTCTTCTTCTCAAGAGAGAATAAATTCAGTTCCTCTAATGTTTCCTCATAGCTGAGCTCCTCCATCCCTCTTATCAGTTTGGTTTCCCTTCTCTGTACTTTCTCCAGTTCCCCAATGTTCTTTTTGTGAATTGGTACCCAAAACGGAACTGCATATTCCAGATGAGGTCTTACTAATGATTTGTAGTGGGGTAAAATGATATCTCTCTCTCTGGAGTCTTAATGTGACCTGTATGTAAGTGGGTTGTATTTACAAAATTGTCCCTTGTGGGTCAGTGCAGAAAGGTTAGAGGGGACAGCACCAAACCTTATAATTTGCATACTGTTATGGCCCATTCACTTGTTGGCATCCTGATTCATTTTGCATTAACACGTGTCAGTGTGTGTTTTTTCATGCTTTACTGTGCATTGCATAAAATTTAAATTTTTATTAACGAGTTGACAATGTACCAAACCATCCAAAAAACAGACATGCACCAAAACTTGGCTTTACTGCATTGGGGCAGCATTCAAAATGAATGGCAATGCAACATGCTAACACATATAAACTGAGTTAAGGTGCATTGTGGTAATCTCAAGGGTGTGTTTCGGCACTTATGCATTATTTTTTCTTATTCTTTCCCTGTTCTGCTCAGTTCTGTACAAGTGTGGCAGGGGAACTGTAGAGGGCAGGGAATGCTGAGAAAAATCAGAAGTGTGGCATGCTTTCAGCAGGGACATTTTGGCCCCGTTAGGTCATCAATAACACCTCTGAAAGGTTAGGAGGCTATGGAGCATCTTGGGGAAACTAGTCTTCAGTGGGAGTACAAATGCCGTAACTATAATGCTCACCAGCTGATATTACAGCCTTGGGACAAGCGCATTTTCTATTCAGAATTCCGCAGAACCCTACAACACAATTAATCCACCACTACAATACTAATACTAATAATACATATGAAATAAGACTTGAAGGTCAGAGTTTACTTTACAGCCTTTGATCAATGGGCCACTCATCAGCCTGTACTGATCTGTAGAATAATTCTTTGAAAACAGTGTTATACAGCTTACAAATCAATGTACTGTAATTGTATAGAAACACAGAATAATACGAGTCTTCCACTGTTTCATTCACAAATCATTAGCCGAGATCATCGTCGACAAAGGGAACGAGACTGAAGAAAGCCCAGAAGATTAATATTGCTGCAGTCACTGACTGTTTGTTTCTTTAGGATGTACTTAGTGGGTATTCTGTAGAGGGGTAAATATACATTGCTTTGTTTCCTGGATATAAAATCTAACCTCCCGGGGATTATAGGCTACTGTGTCACTTTCAATTTTACTGTTTAAAAAAAAATTTAATTAGCGCTTGAACTGCAGTGTGTCTTTGTAACAAATCTAGTACAAACAATTTATCAAAGGGGAACCGAGACATATAAATATAGGAACTTTACCATCTTTACCTTCTGTATAGTGGATATTTGTTTGTCCGGAGCAGCAATGAAAATGAAAGCAGACCATGGACTAAAACGTAAGGTCCACCTAATACGTCAGGCCACCCACCCCTATTCCAAACCAATGTCTTAAAAAAAACTGTAAAGAAACCTTAGAAAACATAGTAATCTTTTGCAGTGAAGAGGGCAGCATCACAATCCTTTTGGCAAGATCCTGGGAATACTGAGTATTACAAATTTTGAATTCCTAGGATCTCACTGGAAGGATCATGATATCACCCATGCCAAGGCTTACCCTAAAAGGGAAGTTCTGTTTTATGCCCTCCTCCAACCACCTTCTAACACTTTGAGATATTTTTGTGTGGGACAAGGTACCTAGTTTTGGTAGGTGCCTGCTCCCGTGTCTGATAGGATCACCTAAGCGTATCCCCCAGAAGTTGGCCCTCCCTCACCCAAAACCTCCTGGGCAGTGGTGTATGTAGGTTTTGTGCTGCCCTAGGCAACACATAAATTGGTGCAAACCCCTCCCCCCCACGCAGAAAAAGCCTTGCCTTGACCAAGAACACCCCTGAGCCTCCACCTGAGCCTTCCACTACCACTGGCCCACATACAACAGCCACCATCCCCATGGCGAAAGAGAGAAAGACATTCACCGTCACAGCTCGGGACATCCCCAGGAACGAGAATCGGGTTGTGCATACACCGTCATGAAACCCACAGCATCTCTCAGAACCCATCCAGGTCCCCATGCCACATGTGTCCCTTTTTCCATCCCTTCTTCCAAGTAGCAGTGCTGCCCCGCTGAAAAATGCCGCCCTAGGTAAATGCCTTGTTTGCCTTGTGGTAAGTACACCCCTGTTCCTGGGATGTTACATGTCCTAGGAGGCTGAGGGGCCATTCACAGAGTACAGAGCGCCGGCACCTTGTGCATGTGCAGTGGGATACCGGCTGTGAAGCTGCAAAGAGTCACAGCCGGCTTCCCATACTAAATATGCTGGTGCCTCGAACCCAAAGACTTGCGAAGATCCAGCCTGGGTGAGGACAGCGCTGGACCTTGGACAGGTAAGTATCCTTTTATTAAAAGTCAGCAGCTACATTATCTGTAGTTGCTGATGTTTATTTTTTTCAAACTGCCTGAAGACTCTTTAATGGGAAGAAGCTGGGTGGAAGGTACATATATATTTTTATAACTTTTCAATTTTGTTTTTTACATGTTTTATTTTCTCTGTGTGTAATCATTACATATTTGCACCAAGCTACTACCACTATAACTCTCAGTTACAACAATGTATATTGACATTTCCAATTCCTAAACTCCATGGGCAGAAGCCCAGTGGATTATTACATATTCGTACTATGTTATTGAGTTATTATTACTATAAATCTCAGTTTCAATAATGTGTATTCAATATACTTTGCTGCAACTGAAATTTATAGTAATAATAAGGGCTCATTTGTTTTGTTTATGTATCTGGAGCAGCATGGATGTGATTACTTTGGTCTGTTCTGTGTCTCACTGCTTGTAGAATTGACTGCCCCCAACCCCCCTCCACACACACATGCACAAACACATACACACACACATCGATTTCTGGATGGTTCTGGAAAGTAGTGGGCTGGGAGAGTCAAATCAGCACTTGCATATGTATGCAGACCTAGCCAATCCCTAGAAGAAAGTGTCCAGATGGTAGATGGGGTTGCATAAATATTCTCAGACCTGGACCAGAGGGCTTCCTGCCCAGGAGGAGGAGGAGATTCCAACCTGAAGGGCTCCTGCCCTTCTGGGCAAACCAACTGTGCCTTCCTAATGCTCACCGAGGTCTCAGTTGGCTAGCTGGGGGGCCTATTTTGCTGAACTTCTCCGGAGCTGACTGAGGGAATTCTTTTTGGGTGGGAAGAAGGCATCCAATTCTCCAAGGACATTAGTGAGTATAGACCGGTGTATGAGATCCCAGTGACTGTGTGCTGCTGCATCAGAGTCAGCATTTATTTAAAGGTGATATTGTTCATGGTGTCCCTATGTAGATCATCATTTGCTGCTGTAAGAACTGTGCTCAGAATCATTAAGAAGAAGATAGGTGTCCTCAAGTTACTATTGAATGTCACTGGAGTATCCCACAGTTACCATGCACCCATCCAAGTTAAAAAAAGATATCACAAAAGCACCAAAAAGAATATCCCTAGAGTGATCTTTGAGCCAGAGGAGCAACTGATACTGTGTGCCTGGCTGCTAGTGCACTGGGGAAGGAATATTGGGACCTAAATAGGGAGCTCTTTACGGGGTGTGCTCCACACTATGTTGGTCATTGGAAACACACCAGTTGCTATATATCTGACCCTGACAGGAGTTATCCACTTTAGAGGGTTGATTTTGTTTATTGTTTTATTATTGGTTTCTCAACCACTAATTCTTGCCCTAGTTGCATGAGTTCCAATAGGGACCATTTGTGTAGTTTCCTTGTATTTCGAATTCATTTTTGCTCTTTATCCACTGAGCATGCACTGCATTGTGATATTATCATAGTTATAGTTGAAAACATTTTATTCAATAAAATTGCATTTCGTTTCAACTCCTACTAATTGCCTATTATTTAGACTTTGATATACTCCCAATTTTAAATGAACCAATATGGAAATTTGTGTGTTCCTGTTTGTGTTGTGGCACAGAAGAAGGCTTTGTGTTCACTTGCTATTATTACGAAAGCTTTTTGGACTTTTTTTTTTTCACTTTTTTACAGTAGAAATGTTAACAAGAAAGTAATACTAATTTATTAACTGAAGTAAAAAGGGAAGTACCACACTCCTCCTCCAAAGAAGAGACTGTGGAAATTGGGATTTTTATGAGCCCACATACATTGAAAAATATGAAAAATAATAAAGATACAAATCTATTTTATTTTACCAATTAAAATTTATGTCATCATATAAAAACATTCAATACCAGCTACAGTACAATCAAAAAGTACATAAGGTTAAGTGAAGATTAAAATGAAGAGCACATGAATCGACACGTTTTGCCCAAGAAGAGCTTCCTCAGGATCCACTTTGTTTTTAAATCTTCATGATATTGTAGCTCATGAACATTACTATTCCTAAATTATTACATGATCCAAATACCAATAATGCATACAAAATTCTATACCATAACACATAACATCTTCAATTTACAAAGCTACCATGAGGTTTCCGAAAGGGAGGAAGCAAAAAAAAAAACCACACACACCAAAAACCTCAAACTGAAATGATCCTAAAAGGGAGGGCCAGAGTCAAACAAACGGGGGTGATACATATGTCAGGGCAAAAGGAAAGTAGTCACTCATGATACTTACCCAAGGTAAAAGATCAAATGTTATAGAAATGAGGAAATATATCCAGCCGGTCAATGATCAGTGTTCACAAAATTAGATAGAGACATGCAATAAATAAAGAAGTGTTAGATGGATCTATGCCAACATGTCCCACAGTCACACAGACCTACCAAGAGAAGAAAACCATGTACAAATTGACCCTCTTAGTATCCAATACAAATATATATTACAATATACTATACACTCATTGGCTACTTTATTAGGTACACCTGCTCCATTGCTTGGAAACACAAATTGCTAATCAGCCAATCACATGGCGACAACTCAATGCATATAGGCATCTAGACTTGGTGAAGACGACATTCTGATGTTCAAACCAAGCATCAGAATGGGGAAGAAAGGGGATTTAAGTGACTTTGAACATGGCATGGTTGTTGGTGCCAGATGGGCTGGTCTAAGTATTTCAAAAACTGCTGATTTACTGGGATTACAGAGAATGATCTGAAAAAGAGAAAATATCCAGTGAGCGGCAGTTGTGTGGATGAAAATGCCTTGTTGATGTCATAGGTTAGAGGAAAATGGGCAGACTGGTTTGAGATGATAGAAAGGCAACAGTAGCTCATGTCAATATGAACCAAAATCTCTGAGAAATGTTTCCAACACCTTGTTGAATCCATGTCTAGATGAATTAAGGCAGTTCTGTAGGCAAAAGGGGGTCCAACCCGGTACTAGCAAGGTTTACCTAATAAAGTGGTCGGTGAGTGTAAATTCAGATATATACTGAGCTAGCAACCTCAAAACACTTACCAAGTAGGGTAACACTAATAGGGAAGCCAGCTACTTCCAGAATGTAGAAGTATCAATAGACCAGTAGGGAGGCAGCCCTTGTTAGGCAACAATAATATGACATCGAATGGACGAAAACCCATACAGCTGTAGATCAGATAAAGAAAAACAAAAATCCAACCAGAGGGGGAAAATTTCAATTAAAAAATGCCCTTTAAATAACACTACATAAAAGAGATAACATACAAAAAACAAAGATAAACACTGTCTAATGACCAAAAGTTCATGTACTGCACACTAATTTATTAACTGACCGAACGTGAGTTTTTTTTTATATATCAGTGATCAGTGTGCATTGCTGCAGTATTTGTCTCATCAAAAGAAGGTAGAAAACTCAACAAACAGTTTTATTCTCTGTAATATACCGGTACATCATACTACAGCAATCTTCCAATATGTAATGTTTTCCCTGTTATGGAACTGAAGTCTAGATATCATACCATAAAGTAATTTGTCTGTCACATAAATTGAGCAAATAAGACACAGTATATTTGCATAAAATATCCAAATATAAAAAGGTAATGCTGAGATTTCACTACAACACACATAATCTAACATAATAATACATTGCAGGAAAGCATATTACGGATTATAAGCACTGAAAAGTGCATGGGGAACAGTTCTGAATCAGTGCTTTATAGAAGAAAAATAGCTTGATGGTCCTCTTGTTATTTGTTATCTCTATGTGTAATAGCTTCATGTACTGTGACTCAGCCACCAAATACAACGTATGCGTACAGATGTACGTTCATTGACTATGAGTGGACTCAAAATTAACCTAAAATAAACTCGGTAGTACACATTTATGAGGATTGGGAAAACTTCAGGAGCCACAAGCAGCCCTTCTGCACTAGTTCTGTGGCCCTCTAGAGTAAAAGGGAACCTGTCTCTATATTAAACCTTTGAAATCAAGCCAAAAAAAGTAAAAGAAGAACTTGTTGGAAAGAGTCTGTGCAAACTGGATGAGTTTTTCGTTCTCTCAAAGACAAGAGGAAAAAGGTTCCCTTACTCCCTCATGCTTCCTCACCACTGGTGGGTCCTGAAGTTAGGAAGACAGTCAGATGTTTCTTTGGTCATCATTCTTACAAAGTACCTGGCCAGCTCAAGCACACTATGCCCAATGCACACGTTCTTGAAAAGTGGCTGTGAATGTGAGTGGGTGCTGCAGTGAGTCCACTGGGTGGGAGCCAAAGACAACATAAAGTGGAAAGTATGTCACAAACACACCATGGATTTCCAGAAAGGGTCTAAAGCTTTATTACATCACGATTACATAAGAGTCTTGTAGAACCCCTTTATCAGGCATGTGGAAGGCTCCTTTGAGTGTCTGGTCAGCTATCACAACTTACTCCTACGACTTTGCATATTATTCAGAATGACCATATTGGAAAAGTTTATCTGTTGGAGGTCCATAAATGGTGTAAACTTGTCTTTGCAAAAGCCAAACTACATTGATTATTTTTTTGTTTCAATATTTTTTAATGCAGGAAATTCACAGTAAGCATGTCAAAACAATATCAAACATATTGATGCAACCTTGGATTGTCGTGGTTACAGTTTACAAAGTTAGTTATAAGTCCCATTATATGCTCACCCCCCACTTTATTAGGTACACCTTGCTAGTACCAGGTTGCACCCCCTTTTGCCTTCAGAACTACCTTACTTCTTCATGGCATAGATTCAACAAGGTGTTGGAAACATTGCTCAGAGATTTTGGTCCATATTGACATGAGTTACTGTTGCCTTTCTATCATCTCGCACCAGTCTGCCCATTCTCCACTGACCTCTGACATTAACAAGGCATTTTCGTCCACACAACTTCCGCTCACTGCATATTTTCTCTTTTTTAGACCATTCTCTGTAAACCCTAGAAATGGTTGTGTGTGAAAATCCCAGTAGTTTTTGAAATACTTAGACCAGTCTGTCTGGCACGAACAACCATTCCACATTCAAACTTAAATACTGTTTCTTCCCTATTCTGATGCTCACATTGAGATGAGAGTTCTTTTATTTTATGTATAAGTTTGATTACACTTTTGTATATTTCTTGGGAATTTTGAAGAGTTTTTTTTCGTTGGTTTTTTTTCTCTTTTGTAATTTCTTTGCCTGTGATTTTGTGTGCTGTAACCTGTAACATGGCAAAAATTGTGATTACTTTGTATATTTACTTTGAAATTTTCTAATAAAAAGAATGAAAAAAAAAAATTCTGATGCTCACTTTGAACTTCAGCAAGTTGTCTAGATGCCTAAATGCATTGAGTTGAATTGGCTGATTAGCAATTTGTGTTACCACAGAATGGAACAGGTGTACCTAATAAAGTGGCCGGTAAGTGTATGTTTAAAGATAGGTGAAGTCAAGTGCTTACATTTCAGCTGCTAATGGTTCACGTCAGTTTGAATGTGGCTAATATTGTGTCAGTAATGGTGCCATAAAGTTAGATAGGACAAAATAGAAAGTAAAGCAACAGAAGTTGAGGAGAAAGGAGAGAAAATGGGGCTAGCTTAATGGGGCACTAAAGGTTGTCAGAAGAGCTAAGGAGAAGGATGAAATCTGGGGATATTTTCCAATTGACTGTTCAGTGGGAGGGCTTGGTTGCATATGCCTGGAGTAGGTCACTATAGAGCCAGTATGTTTTTGTCAATGTCTAGAGTGTTATCCTTGAGGTCCAGTTTTGTTAACTACATGGTTGATTTTGATATCTACTGTAGGTGAACAAATGAACCTCTTGCTGGCAATTCTCATCAGCAGAAACTGATTTGCTTGGTAGTTTGAAAAAATGAATATGTACAGAAAGATTAAAATGAATATGTACAAAAAGAGTTAAATGATTTGCAGCAAATTTTTATTCCTGATTTATCTTATTTTGCTCTTCCTAAACTGTCTTTTTTTTAAGAGTGGGCCTGTCTGTGTCAGTGCATGTTTCTCTCTGTCCTCTTGCTGCCATTCATCTCCTGCATTTGATCTTTGAGAAGACATGTAGCTGTCTATCCATACAGCTGGAGATTAACCACAGCAATTACCTTGTCCCTGAAAACCAAAGGTGAAGGAACTGGGTGACTGCTGTGATTATTGTCCACATAGACATATAGGTGGCCCCCTGTCTTAATATCAGAAGCTAATGGCAAGCTAGAAGGGTTTAAGTAACATATACATAAACAACTCACACCAACAGGACAGCTAACAAAACAGAGGGAAGGTAATGAATCACTATTAGGGATTGCCAATCAGTGACTCTTACAATTTCTGTTCTTAAAACAACCCTA
Source organism: Staurois parvus (assembly GCF_062004578.1). Classification (NCBI taxonomy): domain Eukaryota; kingdom Metazoa; phylum Chordata; class Amphibia; order Anura; family Ranidae; genus Staurois; species Staurois parvus. The sequence continues at coordinate 6,583,145 of NW_028318294.1, read as the reverse complement.
TTGTTACAACAGATTACAAAAGCTGCATGAAAAGTCCTTTATTACCTTTCTGTCCAGCTGTGTGCACAATCATTCTCCCCTGTATTCAAGAGACACTGGTACCTGAAGGCTCTTTATAGTCTTTCAAAATTTTGGGATGTTTTGTCCCTTTATGCTTTATTTTTTTTTGCTCCTTCTGCAGACCCCTATATCACTAATGTGTCCTGTAATGACATAGAGGTCAGCAAAAATGAAAAAGAAAAGACACAGCAGCGCTTTATAAGTGTAGTAATTATGTTAAAAGCTAGTTTAATGAAATAAATAGAGCAACGCACCAGGAAAGCATACAGGTCGCATTTCACATGTAGGTGCTTTCTCTGCTATGCATCGGATCCGGACCACTGGGGGCGTCATGATCCACGGACCGCCCAGCTGCACTGGTGGTTCCCAGGGCTCTAAGTTTGCTTGGGGATCCTGAAGTCGACAGCTGTGATGTCTCCAGAAGTGGAAGTCGGAGAGTAGGCTGGCTGGCTGGTGCGCATGCGGGGCATGCGTGCCCCTTCCTCAGGCCATGATCAGGTCAGCGGAAGAAGCCAGAAAATATAGAGGGAAGCACACATCCAACACTCTTGGTAGTGCTTAATTGTTTATCACAAGTTCCAAGGAACAAATCAAAGTGAGAGACTCTAGTGGCCTCAACACTTTTCCAATACAGCAGATTTAAAAAATAGAGTCATCTAAATCAGCGTTCTCCAAACTGCAGCCTGTGGGTTGAATGTGGCTCTTTGCTTGCCTTTATCTGGCCTTTAGGGAACTATTTCTCCCACTGATAAAAGCCACTATTCCTTCCACTGACAACAAAGATATAGCAGTATTCATCCCACTGACACCATAGAGGGGCAATATTCCTTCCACTGACACCATAGATTGGCACTCTTCATCAAACTGACACCATAGAGGGGCACTGTTCTTTCCACTGACATCATAGATGGGGCAATAATCCTTCCACTGACAACATAGATGGGGCACTACTCAACAAATTGACATCATAGATGGGGCACTATTACTTCTACTGGCATCATAGATGGGGCAATAATCCTTCCATTGAAAACATAGATGGGGCACTACTCAACAAATTGACATCATAGATGGGGCACTATTACTTCTACTGTCACCAAAGATGGAGCACTATTCATTCCACTGACACCATAGATGTGGCACTATCCCTTCTATTGACACCAATGATGGGGATTATTCTTTACGCTAATACCAATGATGGGGCGCTACTCCTCCCACAAATACGAACAACGGGGCACTTTTTCTTCCCACTAATACTAATGATTTGGCACTGTTCCTCCCACTGTCATCAACAATGGAGAGTATTTTTCCCACTAATACAAATTGCTTTCACTGCCCACAGATATTTTGTAATTATTTTACCCTCATTGACCACCATGTCTTAGGCATGTTCTACTCCCACTGGCCACAATCCAGCCCTACTAAAGTCTGAAGGACAGTAAACTGGCCCTTTGCTTAGCTGTTTGGAGTCTCCTGGTGCAAACCAACACATCTGAAATACAACAAACAAGTACATGATATAACCTTATATAACAAATAAAATCATTACAAAAACAAATATAAATCCAGATTGAAACTTAATGGGTGTGAAATACTTAATTTGTGGATCCAGAAGATCTTTCTTTTCAACAATAAACTCCCCTCACCTCCTCTATTCAATCTGGGCATTATCTGAGTCACTATCAGTGCTTTTGAATTGTGCCATTGTACAAGATTTCTCAATGAAGTATCTTGCTGATGATTGTTCTTTCTGATTATTTTTAATGGCGTATTATTGCCATTTTTTACTAGCTAAGTGGTTTCTCAAATGTATCCACACGGGCACTCAATCATGAAGATTACATAAGAACCTAAATGCGTATATTAATTTGTAAATAAATATTTCTGGCACCAGTTAACCACAGAATTAAGCTGAAAGCAAAACATGACCAGTGATCACACCTGTATATACTGTATATATTTGGGGGGTTATTTACTAAGATTGGAGAGTGCAAAATCTGGTGCAGACTGCATAGAAACCAAACAGCTTCCCAGTTTTACTGCCAAAGCTTAATTGAACAAACCGAAGTTAGATGTTGATTGGCTACCATGCACAGCTTCACCAGATTCTGAGAGCTCCAGTCATTTGGTAGCCCAATATCACCACCAGCAACTTGTAAAAGTCTTTTACTGGAATATGCAAGCAGTCCAAAAACAAAATACTTTACTTCAGCAACACAAGCACAAAACAGACTATAACTCTGGTTCAATGGCACAAAACAAGGTAATGGCACACCAGTCCCACTCTGGGATTTTGAGATGTCCCGTCTTCCTCAGGGGATCCCAAAGAGAAGGCACATGCAGTTCAGCAACTGTGGCTTGATCCCAAGCTTAGTGCACCCTACTCATTCACATGTATCCAGCTCTCTCTCTCACTGCCAGGTGCTGACTGTTTTCTCTTCCTTTTCTGGACTCTGAGGCATCTGGGCAACCACTCAGATCCAAAGTCCTTTTAATCAGGATTTGAAGGTTCCTCCCTCCCAAAACTCTTTGAACCTGCTAATTTCAAGTTCCCTAATAAGGATTTAGAAATTTGGAGTGTACTGAAAGTCAGTCCCCTCCTTGGTAGCTGGACTACCCCAGAACCCCACACCCTGCATGTGTGAGAACCCCTGAGTACTCAACAATACTTTCAAATAGTCTCCTTTAAGGGATTACAACCATTACAACTATAGTAACACTGTAATACTCTGGGGAGGTGATCAGGATTTTTTTTTACATATTATGATTGCTTATAACAGTGATAATTACTGTTATAAGCAACCATTTTTTATGAGTGAAATCTATTCATTTGTGTTGTGTACTGTTGTGATTAACTGTGATTGACCACAGCTAATCACATGATACAAATGGGCTGCGATTGACCCTGTCTGTACAATGTGATCACTGTGACTACAGAGATCAACACAATAGTACAGAATGAATGGTATGAATGGAAGCCATCCATTGTGTACAATTATTATGTGATCTGCCGTGATTGGCCACAGCAATCACATGGTACCAGCGTCATCCCGCTACACTGATCTGTTCGGTGTGACAGATGGCATTGCAGCATGGGCTGAGGGGTGCACACGAAGCGCAATCCTGGAAGGACATCATATGACATCCACCCAGGATGGGACAGCTCCCACTCGGCTGTCATATTACAATAGGCAGGGCGTTAAGCAGTTAAAAAACAAAAATGTATTATATTACAGCTTACCAATCCTTAAATGGCTGCACTAGGTTTCTTTTATAGGCTTTTTTTTTCTCTTTATTTTCACCTGGTGGTCTGGCCAGTAACACTCTTCATGCCTGCTTAGCAGGGAATGAAAAACCAACTAGATCCCCTGGCACTGAACACAGCTCTGTGTTGTGTACACTCACAGAGCTGTGTTCCATGAGACTCAGAGCCAATCAGCAGGGGCCAGCAGTCAATCACCGGGATCAACATGTGCTCTGACAAATTACAGCACAGCTGGGGGGAGGATGCATACCCCCTTCCTGGAAATACATGATTCTGAACAGAGCAGCCCCCCTTTAGCAGAAAAGCTGCATGTAAAATGAATTACAGAACAGTAAAAAACAGTGGTGATGAAATACCACCAAAAGAAAGCTCTATTTGTGCGAAAAAATGTATTTAAATTTCATACTGGTACAGTGTTGTATGTCCACAAAATTAAAGTAGTGTAGTGTTGAAAAGCAACAAAAATGCCCTGGTTATGAAGGGAGTAAAATCTTCAGGAGCTGAAGTGGTTAAATAGGTACATGTAACAGTTATCTATGCTGTATATTTGAAGAGAAAGTGGAGTTTTCCTTTAAGTGTGTCATTTTGCAGGTTGAGCACTGTTTTGATGTAGCGTATCAGCTGCTCACAGACCCTGCTGATATAACAAAGGCATTCGTTCTACCTGTACTGCACAATCCACTAAAGAGGATTATCATCCGGCTTTAGACTAGAGCCTATAGTTCGGCTTTATAGCTGTAAAGGGAACATCAGCAGTCCTGTTGAGGCTAAATTCACACGTCAGACATTTCTGATAGACATGTTAGGGTCACCAATGTATAGAATCATGGCTCTTAAAGTTTGGCGAACTTAAAATGTTCGGTTTGTCATCTTGTTCGACTTGCGATGAATTGAAATTGAAGGCATGAACACTTGCACAGCCAGAAGCTAAAGCATCCGAGGGGACGGACGAAATACCAACGAATACACTTGAATTTTTTTTTTTTTGTCCTTCTTTTAAGACACATCATTTAAATTTGTAATCAATCAGATCTTCTAATGTTTTCCAGATTAAACAAGGACCACCTCCTCTGGCTTATTATCAGCAATCAGTTTCATGCTGCGGACAGAGAAAAAGCATAAGTGCGCAGCCCTCTAAAAATAGTCATCTTTTATTAATATGATGAAAAGAACAAATAGAAAGAATGGGATGTGATTCCATAATCTCCAGTCTAATCATGAAAGTGGCAGAACAGTTTGGCTTCAAACAAAAAGGGAGAAAAAAATAAATAAATAAAAAGGAAACTACTTTTCAGAGAACTGATATGATAAACCAATGCCCGGTATGTATAATCCTCCAACATTATTTATTTACTCAATTTCACTTGTAAAAGAAACAAAAGTAGGTCTAATCATAGTGTTTAGATTTAATTACAAGTACAATAATAAATCTGGGACACGGCCCGGCTTATCTTCTTTATTGAAATGCTGTTGAACTTGCTGTAAAAAGAAAACTGAAAGGGACTGATACCTTAAGATAAAAATTTCCTTTCTTGATAAAAGTGAACGTGTTATTGGCTTAAAACAAGAAAGACTAGAGAGATGCAATACAGCAGGCATCGTTAGATTGCTTACCCTTCCTTGCCACGAAGCCTGCACCCGTAATCTGGTGCTGCATCCCCAAAGCTTCTATGTACATTTTTGAAAGTATAGGCAAGATCTCCCCATTCACAATCTACAAAGTAAAACCAATATTAGCCATCACTAGGCACCAGAGGCAGCTGGCAGGACTTGTGCTTCTGGCTGCTCTTCAGACTTTGGCTAGAGTGTGGAGGCAACCAAGTACTAAGCAGAGACCAATGGGCACAAGAAGCTCACCTCCATTCTGGTCAATACCTGTGTTAGGATTTTAAGGGTTTGGGATCCCTGGATCACATATAATGCCCAAGAGAACATTGATTGAACCCTGTTTTCTGTATGATACCATCCTGTAGCCTCTGTACGCCACAGCTGGACTGGACCATTGGGGAAACCCCCATTCCTGGACCCCCTTTCATTTCTTTTTCTTCTCTTCCTTTGCTCCCAGGCAAGCCCCTCATTCTTCTCTTCCAAAGCTTCTATGTACATTTTTGAAAGTATAGGCAAGATCTCCCCATTCACAATCTACAAAGTAAAACCAATATTAGCCATCACTAGGCACCAGAGGCAGCTGGCGGGACTTGTGCTTCTGGCTGCTCTTCAGACTTTGGCTAGAGTGTGGAGGCAACCAAGTATTAAGCAGAGACCAATGGGCACAAGAAGCTCACCTCCATTCTGGTCGATACCCGTGTTAGGATTTTAAGGGTTTGGGATCCCTGGATCACATATAATGCCCAAGAGAACATTGACTGAATGAGGAACGAACAGACAGAGGACGCACAGACCTAGTGCATTACCATAAAAAATGTTTAATAAGAAATAAAGTAGGTGCTGTACTCTCAAACGACAATAAAGTCAAGGCACGTCATAAAAGAACAGCTTAGTCAACACCGCGCTGAGTAACAGTCCGCAATAGGGAGTGTAGACATCCAATAGGCTAACGCATTTCGAGGACTTGCCTCTTCCTCAGAGCCTGTTTGAACCCTGTTTTCCATATGATACCCTCCTGTAGCCTTTGTACACCACAGCTGGACCGGCCCATTGGGGAACCCCCCTTCCTGGACCCCTTTCCATTTCTTTTTCTTCTCTTCCTTTGCTCCCAGGCAAGTCTCTCATTCTTCTCTTCCTTATCAATTCTTCTCATGCATCCCTGTTTTCCTTTCCTCTCGCTCCTTTTTCCTTTCCTGCTGCCACGCCCCTGGCAAGGGTCAACGTTTCCTTCTCTCTCCTTTTTTCATTTTTCTTTTCCCTTTTTTCTATTTGACTAGCTAGGCAGGCAGGAGTGCCTGATACTTCCACAATGCACAGTTCTCTCTGGTCATTGCACTGTCAGTCTTTCCTGTTACCATTGGTTACCTTTGGGTGATATTGGAATGGCTGTTTCCTTGGATATGCCAAGCAGTCTGCTTGAGTTTTCCACCTTTGCATGTCTCAGTTCAATGTATTTATTGTACTTTGTAATTGTGACTCATTTTTGTATACTGCTCTTTACACTGTTTTTATTTTTTAAAAACCTTATGTAAAACAAAATCTACAAAGTATTAAAATAATTCTATGATTGTTGTAGAAACTTCCTGTCAGGTGACACAGGCACATCCGAAGTGCAGAGTCCAAGTGACAGCTGGTCTTCACCAGAGCTCCTGATGGTGACGCTGGTCAGAAGCCTTAGTAATCACTTTTTTGTTCGCTACAAGCTGTCACCAGGTTGTGGCCCTGAGAATTTTCCCACTAAGTGGGTAGCTGGAACAGAATGGCTATGATGTGGAGATACTATACAAAATGCTAGGCATAAGAGTAGTAAGGTCCAGGCAGATTTTGTGAGTAGCCAGCAGGCAAGAAGGAAGCCAGGTCAATTGGGGTCAGCAACAAGCAAGGGACAAAGAATAGCTAATAGCAGTAGCCACTTTCAAGGCTGGAGCTTAAATAACCTTTTTTAGTCAGGTCATGTCCAGCATTGTTTCAGGGACTCTGGAATTGCTAGCAGGGATTCTGCGAGTACCATTGGAAGTCCTTGCAGTAATTCTGCAAATACCATTTAGGGGTCCTCACAAGGATTCTGCAAGGACCACTGGACATCCTGGCAGAGATTATCGAAGTCCTGTCAGAGATTCTGAAAGTTGGATAGCCTAAAGTTCCAGCAAGAATATGTAAGTACATACCAATGACTAATTTGTTACTTAAATCATTTAGCTTTTTTAACTACATTTTTTAATACTGTAATTGTATCTAGCAATTACTGTCTTAAACAAATGAACAGTGCCACCTTTAGGATGCAGCTACATTTGCGGGCTGAGGGCTTATTCTTCAAGCCTGCATGTGATCACTATGTCATAGCTGACAAAGTGATCACATGATCAGAAATTGCTTTGAGTGGTTCCAAATTGTCCATATCAGCTGCTGGCTCTCAAAGGTAAGATGTTTATTAACATATCCCCAACACTGGGCATAGGTTTGGGGGTATTAATATACCAATTTTTGACTAAAAGAGGTTATGTTTCTGATTCTCCCCAACTACCTACGATTATTTGAAACAATTTGAAAATTCTCCCCAGAAATTATGAGACTCCTTCTGGTTGTGCATACTTTGCCCCAGACATCAGCAATTGGCTGAGAGGGCTAACATTCAGCCAGCTATTCATCTTAAGAATATATATTAGCTCTTATGTTACTGCTGAAACATTCTAGTCATTCTGATGACGAAATTATATGAAGAGCCATTTCTGAGCCCCTTTCTCATAATTCATCTCAAGCGGTATCATTTAAAAATGTTAGTATGTAAATCCTTAATGAGCCTGTAAGAGAATCTGAAATGCAATTCATTAAGCGAGTTAGTGCTAAGTCAAATGTAACAGACATGAAAAATGCCTTTTCATTAGTTCACCCTGGCTTCAGTAAACTCAGTCTTTTAAACCATGTAGTATAAAGCTCTGAATTAATATATTGTCCAGTGCGGGCAATGAAGTTCAGGAGCATTTGGAGGAGGCAATCTTGCAATTTATAATTTAAATTGAAGAATGCTTCATACAGACCAATTTAGAGTTGCTCAAGTACATCTTCTGATTTTGATACATAATGCTGGTTTAAATAGGTTAAAAAAATCTAATTATATTTCCTCTAATGTAAGTTTTGCTGTATCCACATGTAGTATAAACATATTCTGTTCTGAAAATAACATTTTTTTATGCTAGCCTCTTATTTTAATTTTACAGCATATTTTTTCCACCACTAGATTGAGTCTGGATTTTTGAAGGTCTTGGCTGGGCATTCTCTTCTGTTTTATATCTACTGCACATTATGTACAGGGGCGGACTGACTATTGGGGAACTAAATGGGCCCAGGGTCGGTAAGGGGGCCCCATGAGATGTCCCTGGTTTTAAGTTCGCTTGAAAGGGTATATACCAGTGTGCAGAGGGTCCTCAGAATTTCTAATGTTAATATGTGGTTACACCCCTTTAGCACCTGATGGATAAATGCATGCACTAGCTGTTGGGATTTGAGCACAGGGATCTCTTGTTTGATGTTCCTGGTACCTTTCACAGGCTTTTTTGGGTACAGTTTGAGTGTGGGCGAGGACACAGGGTCCCCATGATCCCCTATTGCCCGGGGGCCTCATGAGTTGTCAGTCCACCCCTGGTTATGTATATGTTATTTCCTATAGGTAATGGAGGGGTGGAGCAAGGGTGCCATTTATTTATTTCTTTTAACGTATCACAGTTATGCATTTGCCTGCTTCAGATGTGTTCAGACTGCTCAGATGTGAGAGACCATTGACGGCTGTGCTTGTGATTCCTTGATCTACAGAAAAATGTTTTGGAGCTATTGGATCATGCTTTTCTGGGATTTTTTTGCCTTCCTCTGGATCAACTGTGGGTGTAGGATTATAACTTTTTTTTAAATGATTAAACTGGATGGATTTTTGTATTTTTCATCCAGACTAACTATGTAACTATGTAACTAGGGGGATGATTTACTTAAACTGAAGAGTGCAGAATCTGGTGCAGCTCTGCATAGAAACCTGTCAGGTTCCAGGTTTTATTATCAAAGCTGAATTGAACAAGCTGACGTTAGAAGCCTATTGGCTACCATGCACAGCTGCACCAGATTCTCAGTGCACCAGATTTACTAAATCTTCCCCATGGTGTACCTAAAATACAACTGCCAATCAGAATTTTACTAAGCAATCTGACCTGGTGTAATCAAGTACTGGTAAAATGAAAAAATGGCAGTTGGATTGGGCTTCATGTGTGCATTTCCATGCTAAACATTCAAGGTTGACATAATGGTTCCGCACCGCCCTATAGCAGAAATACTGCTACAGGGAGGCACAGGTGCCCATTATAACATATATATATACGTGATTTTGCATTCCCGGGTAGAGGGCGCGCATGCACCCTAGCCGCGCCTCCATTCGTGGCCTCGGCTGTCAATCATCGAGTCCAGGACGGTGATTACTTGCCAGCACCCGTGATCGCCGAATATCTCCGACGGGGGAGAGACCTACATAGTTATATAGTTAGTCTGGCTGAAGAAAGACAAATGTCCATCCAGTTCAACCATTTAAAATAAAAAGGTTATACTCCTATACCCACAGTTGATCCAGAGGAATGCAACAAACCCAGCAAAGCATGATCCAATTTGCTCCAGCAGGGAAAAAAATTCCTTCCTGATCCCCCAAGAGGCAATCGGATATTCCCTGGATCAACTTTACCTATAAATGTTAGTAACCAGTTATATTCTGTATATCTAAGAAAGAATCAAGACCTTTTTTAAAGCAATCCACTGAGCTGGCCAGAACCAACTCTTTAAGGAGTCTATTCCACATTCTCACAGCTCTTACTGTGAAGAACCCTTTCTGTGTTTGAAGATTAAATCTCTTTTCCTCCAGACATAAAGAATGCCCCCTTGTCCTCTGTGGTGACGTCAGGGTGAATAGCTCTACACCGAGTTCACTATATGAACCACTGATGTATTTATACATGTTAATCATATCCCCCCCTCAATCTCCTCTTCTCAAGAGAGAATAAATTCAGTTCCTCCAATCTTTCCTCATAGCTGAGCTCCTCCATTTCTCTTATAGCTGCATAGCATAGCTCTGCATAGCTGAGCCATACAAAGCAGCGTGCTTACAGAGAAAAACAGCACACAGTTAACCCTTTGATCCCCCCACATGTTAACCCCTTCTTGCCCAGTGCCGTTAGTACAGTGTCAGTGCTTTTTATTAGCACTGATCACTGTATTGGTGTCATTGGAGATGTCAGTGACAGTTAGCCACAGTCCCGTTATTAGTCGCTGATTGCCGTCATTACTAGTAAAAAAAAAAAACGCCATTTGTAAACGCTATAACTTTCAGGTAAACCAATTAATTTACCCGTATTGGGATTTTTTTTAGCAAAGACATGTAGCAGAATACATTTTGGCCTAAATTTATGACGAAATTAGATTTTTTTAAATTTCTTTACTGGACATGTTTAATAGCAAAAAGTCAAAAATATAGTTTATTTCTCAAAAATTGTCAGTATCTTTTTGTTTATAGCGCCAAAAATAAAAACCGCACAGGTGATCATATACCACCAAAAGAAAGCTCCATTTGCGGTAAAAAAGGACGTAAATTTCATTTGGGTGCAGCGTTTCATGACCGTGCAATTGTCAATTAAATTGACGCAGCACCGTATTGAAAAAATGGCATGGTCAGGAAGGGCAAATGGTTAAAGTGAATCTGTACTTTGACCGTGCAGGAAAAAGCAATGGGTTCATTAACTGCCATGCACAACTAGCTGTTCATACTTCCCGTCACTTTCCTGCAGCTCCGTTCACGCACAGGTGTGAATAGATCCCCTGTGTAAGCTCTGTCACTTTGGTAAGAGCTTACACAGCGTTAAGGACTCTCTCCCCGCCCCCACATGACAGGGGAGTAAAGCAAACACTCTGGTTGTGAAGCAAAATGTAAACTGAGTATAGACAGGTGGCCAATGACAGTTGAGTGAACATATTGCCTTGCTTGTTTCAATCCCTTCATGAGTAAGGGACATAAATTTGCAAGCATGCCTAAATGTTAACTTACCATTTTTTGCTACATATATAGAAGCTCAGCAACCTTAGTGAACCCTCCCACCCATATGGAAGAAAAATATATTTGAAATATATTTTTTAAATATTCTTCCCAAATATATTGATATATATTTGAAATGCTACAAATTGGCCATGTTCACTATATTTCAAAATATATTTATATATATATATATATACATACTGTATGTTGAAATGCGTTTTGATTACAAAATATATGAAAAATATTTTTAAAAATACATTTCAAATATACTGTATGTCTTTAAAAATACAAATCTATATTTTTGGAATGCATTTACAAATATACAAAAAAATATATGTTGAAATGACTTATTTATATGTTAAAAAAAATCTGAAGAATATATTTAAAAAAAAACATTTTTAAAAATAGTTTTCATATATTTTGTAATATATAAAAAAGGCATTTCAACATGATATATATATATATATATATATATATATATATATATATATATATACACACACTGCATGTTGAAATGCCTTTTTTATATATTACAAATATATGAAGAATATTTTTTAAATATACAGTATGTTTGTTTGTCACTGCACTGTACACACTTTCACTTTCTTGATTAGTAGAGTGTAAGTCCTTGGGCCTTCCCTTCAAGTCTTGGGGGGGAGGCAAATGACCTTTTGGTCAGATACTCCCCCTCCCATGGGGTCTCCCTTCAGTGGAGCCCCACTGAGTGCTCAGGGTGGCCTTGTTTGGCAGGTCTCCAGAAGAAACGGGTCCACCTGGTTTCGGCTGGGAGGACCAGTGAGTGCCTTAGTCCCTGTCAGGAGCCTTGTGCCCTGTGAGATCAGGGCCAGGGCCCTTTCTGTTTGGAGGAGGGCTAGACGAACACTCTGTGCACTTTTTTGTGTGCTTCACTTTTGTGTGTTCACCAGGTGCCAGTTTTGTGAATGTGTTCACTACACCGCGGGACTTTATATATATATATATTTTTTTATATATACAGTTGTGCTCAAAAGTTTACATACCCTGGCAGGAAACGTTTGGTTGAGGTTATTGCTGCCAAAGGAGGGTCAACCAGTTATTAAGTCCAAAGGTTCACATACTTTTTCCTCCCTGCACTTTGAATGTTTACATGTTATGTGCAATTAAACCATGGCAACATCTAATGTTTGTGTAGCATTATGTTCAGCAGACTGTGTTCTTCTATTGTTGTGACTTAGATGACGTTCAGAGCACATTTTATGCCCAATTCATGCAAAACTCCACGTAATCCCAAGGGGTTCACATACTTTTTCTTGCAACTGTATTCTTCAGATTTTTTTAACATATAAAAAAGTCCATTTGCCACCCTTTGCTTGCCCTTGGGACCAGGGCCGTTTTTAACCCCTTGGCGCTGGCATCTCCCGGCCCTTTAAGGGTTTCAGAAGCCGGGAGGCGGGGTAGGGTTTTAGGGTTATGTGACCGCTGTGATTCGCTAACACGGCGGTCACATGATCGGGAAAGGTCCCGATCGCAAGAGGTGATCGGGACCTTTCCGTGAGTACCAGACATGTATGCTGGGAGCGCGCTCTCAGCACATATGTTTTTCTTAATTACATGCAAATGTGTGGCTGCTTGGCATCAAGGCCCAGATGCCGGGAGGCTGCACATTTGCGTGCGGCTAGCGCCAGGAGGTTAATATTGACTGGACCCTGGGAAAACATTTTTCTGGGCCCCCCGTGAAATTTTCCTCTCCGCCTGCTCTGAGACATACAATAAATAACAGCTAAACTCAAAATCAGTTTACTGCAGCAGATCAGGCAGCAGATGCAAGTGATTGCAGAGGTTACAGCATATCATTACCGCCCACTGACTGGTTGCTAGAGGTTACTGCACATCATTATAGGTCACTGGTTGGTTTCTATGGGTTACTGCACTTTATTACTGCTCACTGATTGGTTGTTAGAGGTTACTGCACATCATTACTGCTCACCCATTGGTTGCTAGAGTTTACTGCACATCCCTACCACTCACTGATTGGTTGTTGAAGGTTACAGCACATCATCTCACTGCCTGCACACCTTGGACTGAGAAGGTTACAGAACCCACCAATAGACAGAAAACTCCTAGGACTCATGGGATCAATGGCAGTTCTGGGCGGGAGGGTGTGATCAGTGGCAGTGCTGGGAGGACGGTTAATGTGATAAGTGGCAGGGGTGGGGGGATGGGATCAGTGGCAGCAGGTAGGGAGGATTGGAATAAGTGGCAGTGCTGGGGGGATGGGATGAGTGACCAGTGTAAGGGCAATTCTGAACTTACCACCAATGTAAAGGGAAATTTACACTGGCCACCAATGTAATGGGGAATTTGCACTGACCACCAATATAATGAAGAATTTACACTGACATCCAATGTAATGGGGGATTTTACACCAACAACCAATACATTTCTGCACTGGCCACCAATGTAAGGGGGAATTTACACTGACCACCAGCCGAGTTGTTGGTGGTTGGAACCTCGGGAAGGGGGGGCATAATATATATCTGAATGCCACATTGCAGTTGCTATTTACTTATGAAAGCCACACTACCACCGCTATTTACATATGAATGCCATTGTTTTTTTACATGTGAATGCTGACATGGTCTGCACATGTGAGTTATTTGTACAAGGCAATAGGACAGAGCTGGGCGACATAAGTGACAGCACTTGATACTGAGATATTGGACACAGCCTGGGACAAAGAGTTCCAGGGACAAAGGAATGTAAACCAGTACAGTTGGTAAGTATGGGACAGCTGCTTTGGGCCCCACAACAATGACTGGGTCCAGGGCAGCTGCCCCTTTTGCCCCTCCTTAAAGATAGTCCTGCTTGGGGCACCATTCCTCCCACTTATATGAAGCATTATTCCTCCTACTGACACTAACTGTGAGGCACTACGTATAACTTCAACTGACACCAACTTTGGAGCATAATTCCTCCCACTATTCAACAGTGGGGCTCTCTTCCTTCCCCTAACACCAACAAGGGGACATAAGTGACACCAATGATGAGGCACTATTCCTGCTAGTGATACCAAGGATGGGGATCTATCCCACCCTTGACACCAATGATGGGGAACTGTTATACTTTTTGTTTTTATGCCCACTGATGCTGGGACATTTTCTAACCCCATTGGTCACAGTCCAGCCCCCATAAAACCTAAAGGTCAATGAACTGGCCCTTTATTTAGAACATTTGAAGATTGCTGGGTTAAACAAAAAAAAATTACCCATCTATGACCAGCTTAGGGATAACAGAGTACACAGAATCAGCATTTGACTCACTGATATGATTTTAATATGTATAACACAGCTGTAAACACTTGTTCGTTCCCAAATTATTTATCCAGAAAGCATTTATTTTGCTGTCAAAAACTCCTAATAAAAGTACTGTATGTGGTGTGTCATATAAAGTAGGCGAAATGAAATACGCTACATTTTTTTTATTGCTTTAATGTTTATTTGATCAAAGGCCAGGCTACAATTTTGCAAAGCTGCTAAAATGTACTTTTAAGGAAACACCCCTGTTAATAATTCTTTGTGAACCAATCTCAAAGACCTTTTTTCCCTGTCTGATTCGGAAAAAACTATATATTCATTGAATATTCTCCCTTTTCTAGTTTGCAACTGGCCGCTTTGTTGTAAAAGCAAACAAAATGATTTTTTTTTTCTCTCTTTGCTCTCCAAAGGCCTCTTGCTGGTTCATTAAGGTTTCATAACCTACCACACAACTGCCATCCCGGAGTGACTGCACAGTAATAATTCAGTCAATACCAATGTAATCATTGCACATTGTAGGTCTAATTGCCGCTTTCCTCTTTTTCTAAGAAACTTTCATTGCCTTTAAAATCATTGTTTGCTACTTGTGGCATGTTATACTTGTGTGAATAAAAAAATGTGTATAATTTGAAAATGCGCTTTTTCATCAAGACTATTGTCTGCTCCTTTCACTTCTATTATCTAGAGAGGAACTGGGTCAGTATGACAGCATAGTTTACAACATGTGAAAATAATTGAGAGAAAACCTTGAAGGGATTAAAGACTAAGTTCATCTTTAAAGTATTTGTAAACTTATTTTTTTTCTTTAAAATAATAAGTATGTTCCATTTACCTGCTCTGTGCAATAGTTTAGCACAGAGCAGCCCAGATCCTCCTCTTCTCAAATCCACCACCAGTGCTCCTGGCTCTTCCCTCCCGGTGCATGCCCCCATAGTAAGCCACTTGCTATGGGGGTACTCAGGTGGGCTCGCTCTTGAGCTTTGCTATGTGTGTCCATTGACAGCCCCACTCCCTCCTTACAGGATTTGATTGACAGCAGCAGGAACCAATGGCTCCTGCTGCTGCCTCCATGTCCACCAAGGACTGAAAAAGAGCTGCTTCTCTTGCACTGGATTGAGATTGGGCTCAGGTAAGTATTATGGGGAGCTGGGGGGGAGCTTCATGTAGAAGGTTTTATTTTTACCTTAATGAATAGAATGCATTAAGATAAAAAAAATCATCCGCCTATAGAACCAGTTTAAGAACAAAAATAATAAATGCATGCTTTTGCAAGTAAAAAAAATGGGCAATCATTATTTTTTACACAATTTTACACAACAGCCTGCAAAGCATTGTATCCACGATCAGCAGATCATAGGTGCATTATCAGACACTTCCTAAAGCTCTTTGCCTGCACTTCTGTACGGGCTTTCAGTTACTGATCTGCAGGAAGTGTCAATGGGCTACGATTGTGCTGATCAATAAGCTCACAGTCCATTGAGAACTACAAGTTCATTTGCCACAGTGGCAGACAGGACTTGTAGTTTATTCATTCACAGAACTCTGTGAATGAATAACCCTTCTGTGTGGGCAGAGTCCCCCACAGCCACGCCAATTTTACATGTAACAGCATCTACGGAAGAGAAGAACCCCCAACTGATGTCACGGGGCAGTCGGGGTGAGGATTGGGGTGCTTAGCAAAATGCTACTTGCCACACCAGGGTTTCTCAACTAGGGTTCCTCTAGAGGTTGCTGGGGGTTCCTTGAGCAATGAGCAATGTCTCCCTCTCAGACAAGTTCCCACTGACACCATTGATCTTTTTAGCTTGGGATAAAGGGGGTAAAGTCTTCCCAATGACCACAAGTGTAAGGAGCATTCTTCCCTCTTACCATCACACTAATGTGTCATAGTGTAAATATAGTCATTTTTATCAGGGTTTCCCTGAGACCAGAAGGTTATTTCAAGGGTTCCTCTGTGTTGAAAAAGTTGAGAAAGACTGTGCTACACCCTAAATACGTGTGTAACGTAACATGTTGCTAAAGGTGGAGACAGCCTCTAGGGGAAAAAATGCATCATGCTTAGCCCTCCAACCGAGAGAAACTTGTGAGTGTAGTCAAAAAGTAGGTATGGTCAATAAAGTGGGCACTGCGTCTTGGTTTATGTGAATCAAAGGATGATGTCCACACAGCCAATGCCAATTTTAAATGTCACATTTAAATGTCACATGCTGATCAGTGAGCTCATAGTCCATTGAGAACTACAAGTTCATCTGCCACAGTGGCAGAAAGGACTTGTAGTTTATTCATTGACAGAACTCTGTGAATGAATAACCCTTCTGTGTGGGCAGAGCCCCCCACAGCCACGCCAATTTTACATGAAGCAGCTGCTACAGAAGAGAAGAACCCCCACCCGCTGTCACAGAGTGGGGTTAGGGGGTGAGTGTTTGGGGTACTTAACAACATGTTACACCTTAAATATGGGTGCAACATGTTGCTAAAGGTTCAGATAGCCTATAAGAAAACAAATGCATGATGCCTATCCCGCCGACCAGCAGAAACTTGTGCCTGTTGTCAAAAAATAGGTCAATAGCGAGAACATTGCTTAATGGTTTATATGAATCAAAGGAAGAGGTCCACACATCTGTTGGTGTATGACCTTGGTAATAGATGGGTGCTCGTAGTGACTATAGTAGTGGATGGCACCACGTATATTAAAACAATAGGATGTCACCAGTACTCTGCTACAAACATATATTAGTGCAGGGACCCTCAAGGTGACTCATTAAGTCACCTTGAGGAAGACCCAGTGCATCCCTGAAACATTGGCTTATTTGACTAATGTGACATTGCCGTATTAATTAATGTATATGTTTGCAACGGAGTGCTGGTGATGTCTCATCGTGTTACTATGCTTCACAGTTTATCACTGGTAGTGTGGCACCTTTCTCCTTTTACTTTGATAATATGACAGTAATATTTCAATCTGTAGTACAGGCTGATACACCGTTGTCACATTAGCACACACTGTCCCATGACTATCACTTTATAACTTAATATTAATATAATGACAAGGTACTGTTACCTGGGTGAAGTGCATGCTGACATGGCAGACACCAAGCTCCTTTCCTGAACCCTCTGCAGTTCAGCAGTATTCCCTGACAAGTCCCTCCACGACACTGCAAGACATCCCTGGGTACCCCACAGGACTCGCCCATAGAGGTCATCAGCAAAGCATGACCCATACACAGGCCTTTTTGTGCAGAGCCAGGGATGATTTACTCCCCAGGCTCAGCAACACTGCGTGTACGGCAACCAATTTATTTGGGGTCATATCATACAGTAGGGTGTCCAAAACTCCCCACTTATTTTAAATTTTATCTCACAGGAACAAGTGTCTCCATTGGAAGATTTCCCTTCTATGCTTGTTTCAGTGTCATCTCTAAGTTTTGATTTTGCCTTACTTTCATTACCAGTGACAAGGGTAACTAGGACAAATACAGAGAATGAAGAAATAAAAACCTGTAAGGGGTTCTCACCCTCACCCTTTGTCCAAAACAAAAAAATCTTAACGTGTACTTAACCACCTGAATATCAAAATTAAGTCGGTATACTTGCTGTTACATACCAGGTCAAAGTTAACAAGAGGGCTTCCCTTATACCTAGTGTCCAGTACCACCTGCAGTTGGAGACAGAGTGTAGCAGGGTGAGGTGCCCTCAATGGGTCCAGATGCAGCAGAAAATTAGAAGGCAGTCTGGGAACTACCATTCTACTAGTGGTGCTTTAACCAAGTCTGCTCAAGAAGATAGCAAATAGACTGGCACCAGAAATTTTAGTTGCAAATACAAGAGCCAAATTTAGAATGAGCTGAGCCAGGAGCACCTGGACAGCAGAGACACCTAGAGAGAAGCAGGAGCAAAGTCAAAATCCAAGCTAGGGTCAATAACAGGCAAGTGATGAGAGTCAGGATGCCAGCCAGGTGAAACACTCAGGGTCGCCATTAGAAATCACAAGGCCCTGTACAGCCTACCTGACAGCCCCCCCACCTGACAGGGCCAGAACCTGATCCCAATCAACACCCCCCCCCCCCCCGTAGGCCCATAGACCCATAAGCCCATAGGCAGCCAGAGGAGAAGGAGGCAGTGTGCACTGTGTGCCATACAGAAATGTGGGAGTGGCAAAACTGCACTACCAAAGGGATGGATTTAAGACTTGTACAGAGCACAGGAGTCAAAAGTATGTAACATGGTCAGAAGTGGGTAATGTACATACCTCGGGGGTCATGTCTGGGTAATGCATAGAATGCAGGGGTCAGGAGTGTGTAATGTACATAGTACAGGGGTCAGGAGTGTGTAATGTACATAGTACAGGGGTTAGATGTGTGTAATGTACATAGTACAGGGGTTAGGAGTGTGTAATACACACAGTGCAGGGGTCAGGAGTGTGTAATGTAAATAGTACAGGGGTCAGGAGTGTGTAATGTACATAGCACAGGGGTTAGATGTGTGTAATGTACATAGTACAGGGGTCAGGAGTGTGTAATGTACATAGAACAGGGGTTAGGAGTGTGTAATACACACAGTGTAGGGGTCTGGAGTGGGTAATGTACATAGTACAGGGGTTAGATGTGTGTAATGTACATAGTACAGGGGTTAGGAGTGTGTAATACACACAGTGTAGGGGTCTGGAGTGGGTAATGTACATAGTACAGGGGTTAGATGTGTGTAATGTACATAGTACAGGGGTCAGGAGTGTGTAATGTACATAGTACAGGGCTTAGATGTGTGTAATGTACATAGTACAGGGGTTAGGAGTGTGTAATACACACAGTGCAGGGGTCTGGAGTGGGTAATATACATAGTTCAAGGGTCAGGAGAGGGTAACATACAGAGTGCAGCGTAGAGAGTGCAAGCTAATAGAAAATCTGAGAAAATACTACTGCAAGAGCCCACATCCTCCCTGCAGTACTGAGTCCAAACCTCTGGAGCCTGCCCACAAGCTCATCCCTGCTCCATGCACCAAACACCCCAAAACTGGCAGGCTGCACTCGTGTTATGCCACCACAGCTAACGCTTTATTGCAAAATGTTCCTGGCTGTCAAAATTCTTTGCTCCTCCCACGAACTTCCTCATTTAAGGCATGTCTCTGCACTTCCTGTTTGCCAGATTATTGTGCTCTCCCCAGCTAATGCCTCGCTCTTGTCTCTCTTGTATCTGCACTACCATTCTTTACCAACCGTTGGCTTCTTCCTCGACTAAGAATCTGCTTATTCCCAAACTGCAGCCACTCATTACTGACCTTTGGCTTCTTTACTGACTACATTTCTGCTTGATCCCAACCTGCTTTCCTGATACTGGACCCTGGCTTACTCACCTCCTGGTGGGGCAATCCTGAGGACTACGAACTGGTGCTAACACACAGAAAAACCCATCTCCACCATTAAGAGTTCTGGTGAATACCAGTTAGCACTTAGACCCAGCACCTCAGGTGAACCCACATCATCCTTCAGGGTGGCCTGCTTGTATACCTGTCTCCAGGGGTGGACTGACAACTCATGGGGCCCCCGGGCAATAGGGGATCATGGGGCCCCCAGGCAATAGGGGATCATGGGGCCCCTGTGCCCTTGCCCAAACTCAAAAAAGCCTATGAAAAAGGTACCAGGAGCATCTCATGGGGCCCCCTACTGACCCCGGGCCCTCGGGAAGTGCCCGAGTATCCAAATGGTCAGTCCGCCCCTGCCTGTCCCACTTGTCGGTGTGTGTGCTACTCCACTGCTAAAGCTACTGTATACTGTAATGCCTGACTCCAGACCATGACAATTAAGCCCATTTTGGGTTGAAAGGCATCAGGGCAGAGCAGTATCTACAAATGGATGTTTTGGTAGCTGGCAAGATTTTTCAATAAAGCTTTGCTTTGCACTGCAGTGACGTAATTGGTGTGCGACCTGTCAAGTGTTTGTGTTAGGAGTGAGTAAGGCACAGAGTGCAGGGGTCAGGGGTGCATGACTTACATAGAGCAGAGGTTAGGAGTTGTTAATGTATAAAATGCAGAGGCCAATGGTGCATAGCACAGAGATTTCAGGGGTCAAGAGAAGGTAAATTACATCCTGCTGAGTGGTTGCTATGGGTTACAGCATCTTGCATGTTGTCATTTACATTGCCAACTTTTGGTTGGGTGGTGGTAAAAACACACGGTTGAGCCCCAACTCCCCCCCCATTTTTTTTTTTAAATTTAATTTGTTTGGTGTAATTAAATCTGCTAGTACATATAACACTCTCCTCCCCCAGACAAAGAATGCTGCTGTCTGCTGTGCCCCCTGGGCTTCTTCATTCAGAGTAGAGACACTCAAATACTCTGTTACTGGCCAGATCACCAGGTCAAACCAAAAGGGAAAAACACTAAAAAAGGACAACTAATGCAGCCACCACAACCAATAATTGGTAAGCTAAAATATATTACACTTTTGGTTTTGGGTTTAACCACTTGCCTGCCAGGCACTTTTACCCCCCTCCTGCCCAGGCCAATTTTCACCTTTCAGTGCTGTTACACTTTAATTGGCAATTGCACGGTCATGCAACACTGTACCCATATGAAGGTTGTATAATTTTTTTCACAGAAATAGAGATTTCTTTTGGTGGTATTTAATCACCACTGGGTTTTTTAATTTTTGTGCTATAAAAGAAAAAAGACCAAAAAGTTTGAAAAATAATGTGTTTTTCTTTGTTTCTGTTATAACATTTTGCAAATAAATAATTTATCTACACAAATTTAGGCCAAAATGTATTCTGCTATATTTCTTTGGTAAAAACAACCCAAATCTGTGTTTATTATTTAGTTGTTAGGAAAGTTATAGAGCAGGGGTCCTCAAACTAAATGCGGCCCGCCGAGCACATTCATCCGGCCTGCCGGCAGGGGACACTAAGTACAGGGGTGGGCAGGGGGCTGCTGTCTCTCACCTGGCTCCGGTCCCAGTCCCACGACGATCCAGTCCAGGATGTGCAGCTCCTTCACTCCGGCCACTCCTTCATTCGATGTCCGTGCTGCCGCTTGGCTCCGCCTCCTCACCGGTGATTGGGCGCCAGTACTGTAGCTCAGGAAAGGCACACAGGCGGGCAATCACCGGCGAGGAGGGGGAGCTGAGCGGCCCCGCGAAAATCAAGGGAGGGAGAGGATGGAGTGAAGGAAGGAGGACAGCTGACCGCCCGGTAAGTGTGCCGTGCAGATGGTGCAGGGGTCGGCTAGTTAAGTGTCATTGCTGTCAGTGGGAGGAATAGTGCCCCCTCATTGGTGTCACTGATAATAATGATGGGGCATTATTCCTCCCACTGACACCAATGATGGGGCACTATTCCTCCCCCCACTGACACCAACGATGGGGCACTATTCCTCCCACTGACACCAATGATGGGACACTATTCCTCCCACGGACATCAATGATGGGGCACTATTGCTCCCACTGATACCAATAATGGGGCACGATTCCTCCCACTGATACCAATGATGGAGCACTATTCCTCCCACTGACACCAATGATGGGGCACTATTCCTCCCACTGACACCAATGATGGGGCACTATTCCTCCCACTGACACCAATAATGGGACACTATTTCGCTCCATAAGACACACTTGGGGGGAAATGTCTGTGCGTCTTATAGAGCGGCCGGCCCAGTATTCCCACCACCGTTGTATGTCCGCAGTCTCTGAACAAATGCGGACACAGTACAGGAGATGACCATAGTTTTTTTTTTAAGACTATAGTGAGGCCCTCCAACGGTCTGAGGGACAGTGAACGGGCCCCTGTTTAAAAAGTTTGAGGACCCCTGTTATAGAGTCTACAACCTATAGTATATCTAAAAATTGATCAATCCTGATGTGCTAACGGCTGATCTCATTTCTTGAGGCTCAAAAACGCCAGGACAGTACACATACCCCCAAAATGACCCCTTTTTGGAAAGTAGACAGTCTGAGGTATTGAGTAAGGGGCATGGCGAGTTTTTTGAAGTTGTTATTTTTTTGTCATAATTTTGTGGAAAATGAATAAATTACAAAAAAAATTTTACATACTGTCACTAATGCAGTAGTACAGTGTCATCATATAATTGGCGTGGCGGTGATCAGGGACACTGACTGGCAATAGTATGTAAAAAATAAATAAATACTTTTTTTTTAAATATAAAACATTCTTTTTTTTAATTACAATTTTTTTGTAATTTTTTTATAATTTTTTTTCTACTCCTGTGACCATAGTAACATTGTACTACTCTGGGCAAGTGATCAGGATTTTTTTTTTTTTTTTGTACATAGTATGACTGATTATACCAACAAATTACATTGGAAAAAACAAGCATTTTTACTGAATGAAACTGATTCATTCAGTAGTTTTTGTTTGGCCATAGCTGATCACATTCTACAGATGGGCTGTGATTGGCTCAGTCTGTACATGTGATCACTGTGACCAATCACAGCTCACAGCACAGTAGTAAGCAGTGAAATGGCATGTAAGGGAGCCATTCATTGTTTACAATTGTCATGTGATCTGCTGTGATTGGTCACAGCCATCACATGACACTGGCAGCAGGCTGGTGTAGTGATCTGTCATCGGCCTGTGGACACAGCCGATGACAGATCGTGCCAGAGCGTGGCCTGTGGCACGATCCTGGGAGGATCCCACTCGGCTGTCATATTACAATAGGCAAGGCGGAAGCAGTTAAAAAAATAAATAAGCCTAAAACAGTGTTAAACCCAAAAAACAAAACATTTATATATTGCAGTTTACCAATCCTTAAAGTGCTACTAAACCCACAACAATAAAATCAGTCTGTATATGATGTAAAGGATGCTTGTTATTCTCACTGTGGAAATTAAGGGATTAATCCTCTGCATTGTGTAAAAAGGATGTGTGATCCTGTCTTCTCTGATCCTCCCCTTCTTCCACATTTCATCTCCAAATAGAACACAGCCTCAGGGACACTCTGCACATGCTCAGTTTAGTGTGTACTGCTAGAGTTTTTTTTCTTTTTCTTGGGGGATTGCATGTAATCAACACAGGGCCAATCAGCAGTGTCCAGACAAAGGGTCAGGGGTTATGCAATCTCATAGGGTAGTGAGAGGAGAATAAAAACTCCTCCTACAAGCTTTAACCAGTGCTCTGCTAGACACTGGTAGAAGTCACAAGACTGCTCGAACTGCTGATGAGAAAATGTATTTAGCCATTTATATTTTCTAAAATAATTGCACTTCCATGTTCTGTGTACTATGGGAGACCAGATATAGTGAATGCAGGGTCCTGGGTTTAGTAACACTTTAAATGGCTGCACTAGTTTTCTTTCATAGGCTTTTTTTCTCTTCACCTGGTGATCTGGGGAAGAAGTTAATATCGCTTTATGCGAGGAAGTGTTAGGAGCTCTTTCACTTTCTTAAAGTGTTACTAAACCCACAACAGTAAAATCAGTCTGTATATGCAATAAAGCATGCTTGTTATACTCACTGTAGAGCCTAAGGGGTTAATCCTCCCCGTTGTGTAAAAAGGCTGTTTGATCTTGTCTTCTCTGATCCTCCCCTTCTTCTACTGTCCCCGTTACATCTGTGAATAGCACAGAGTTTTAGGAGCCACTCTGTACTTGCTCAGTTTAGTGTGTATTGCTAGAGAGGTTTTTTTTTCTTTCTTGGGAAGTACTTGTGATTAGCACAGGGCCAATCAGCACTGTCCAGACAGAGGGTCAGGGGTTAAGCAGCCTCATAGGACAGTCAGATCAGAATGAAAACTCCTCTTACAAGATTAACCAGTGGTCAGCTGAACACTGATAGAAGTCATATGACTGCTATATACTGATAATGAGAAATATATATTATATAGGTATTTAGCAGTTTATATTTACTAAAATGATTGCATTTCCATGTTCTGTGTACTGTGCAGATATAGTAAATAGCGGGGTCCTGGGTTTAGCAACACTTTTGCAGAATATCGTCCAGAATGGCCAACTCAGTAGATTGTTTTTAAAAAGAGCTGGACACATTCTTAAATGCACAAAATATAGCCGGTTATTAACATTTATAGGTAATGACACCAGGGATTGTTGATCCATGGAATTGCCTTCTTGGGGATATGGAAGGAATTTATGTTTTCCTCGCTGGAGCAAATTGGATCACGCTTTGTAGGGGATTTCTTTGCCTTCCTCTGGATAAAGTGTGTGTATAGGATTCTGTATATGGTTTTTTTTCTATTTACTGTATTTATTCCAATTTTAGTTAGCTTTTTCCAAAACTAAAAAAAAAAAATAGTTTTGATTAGACTTAGACCATAGGGAATAAAATGACAATGATCCTTTAGTTCATATCACTTTATTGTTTCATGATGGATCCATTCAGAGAAGGAATTACATCCAACCTTTGCTTTATTCAGAGGAAAAATGGCAGCCCGCAGAACCTTATTAATTTTGCTAATAAAAATGAGGAAACTGTAACTTTGCCTATTAAAAAAAGTGTGGAAGCAGCAGGCACCACAATTATTTCTGAAAGGGTAATTAAGTTTTGTGTAATAAAATATAAAATCCCCAGTGAACAAAAAAAAAGCCTGCTGTATAATATGCAAGATTCTGGATTTGGGTATCAGCTAGAAGGAGGGATTGAATTTAATCGGTTCATTCTGTGGGTCAGCCAGAGTGTTACACAAAACTATAGCACAATTGTCCTTTTCTTTCTATGTGAAATGTGACCATCACACAAATATCTCTTTCCATTTTCTCCAAAGTATGTGGTATTATAATCTCCACAGGCAATAAAGCAGGCACAATTGTTGTCACACTGTGCTGTGAGATTGCGCTGGGATATGCTCAGAATACTGTGAGGTGTATATGGCATCTGCTTCAGTCACAGCTATGTATGCGGAGACCTGGATAAAAGGTGTGAGAAAAACACACAGTATGAGCTTTCATTTTGGGGAAATAATCACATAAATGTAAATCGAAGATTCGGATGTATACTGGAAGTGCTGCCTTAGTGCCTACCTATGGTGTTCCTCAGGTTTTCATCCAGGCTATGCTGCATTGCACCAAAAACACTCCACTTTCTTTTGCCAGTAACTGTGTGGTCTGAGAACACGTCTGTTAAAAATGATGAGCTTGGGTTCAGGCTTGAGTCTGGTCCAAACCTGGAACTTAGTTGACATTGCTGGGCCAATGAGATGCAGGTGGGAGATTCCTCGTCCCACAGCTGGTATACACAAAGGATAGGAATTCTCCTAACATCATTGATCTAATATGTACACGTGGTCAACATCCTGATTGACCTAATATGGGCACAAGGCCGATACCATCATTGACCTAATATGGGCACATGGTCAAGGTCATGATTGACCTAATATGGTTATATGTTCAATATCATCGTTGACCTAATATGGGCTTATGGTCAATGTCATGATTGACCGAATATGGTTATATGTTCAATATCATCATTGCCTAATATGGGCACATGGTCAAGGTCATGATTGACCTAATATGGTTATATGTTCAATGTCATCGTTGACCTAATATGGGCTCACGGTCAAGGTCATGATTGACCTAATATGGTTATATGTTCAATATCATTGTTGACCTAATATGGGCTCATGGTCAATGCCATCATTGACGTAATATGGGCACATGGTCAATGTAATCATTGACCTAATATGGTTATATATTCAATATCATCATTGACCTAATATGGGCACATGGTCAAGGTCATGATTGACCTAATATGGGCACATGGTCAAGGTCATGATTGACCTAATATGGTTATATGTTCAATATCATCATTGACCTAATATGAGCTTATGGTCAATGCCATTGTTGACCTATTATGGGCACAAGGCCGATACCATCATTGACCTAATATGGGCACAAGGCCGATACCATCATTGACCTAATATGGGCACAAGGTCGATACCATCATTGACCTAATATGGGCACATGGTCAAGGTCATGATTGACCTAATATGGTTATATGTTCAATATCATCGTTGACCTAATATGGGCTAACGGTCAATGTCATCGTTGACCTAAATTGGGCACATGGTCAATGTAATCATTGAACTAATATGGTTATATGTTCAATTTCATCATTGACCTAATATGAGCTTATGGTCAATGCCATCCTTGACCTAATATGGGCACATAGTCAATGTCATCATTGACCTAATATGGGCACAAGGCCGATACCATCATTGACCTAATATGGGCACAAGGCCGATACCATCATTGACCTAATATGGGCACAAAGTCGATACCATCATTGACCTAATATGGGCACCTGCATGTCAGGGAATTTCCAGCTTACAGGTTTGCAATGACAGCTAACGTCCGGGTTTGGACCGAACCCAAGTGCATCATGATGCAGGAGGAGAAATCTCAAACACACCCAGGTAAAGCTTCTTGCTGTCATTCACATGCAGAAAGCTTGATGCATTAAAATATTAGCCTGTAAGTAGATTTACACCTGCCTTGGAAATATGAATCAGACCAAGGATAAAGGAAGAGAAATAGAGAGGAATAGAGAAGAAGCACCCATTTCAAGAAGTATGCTTCCAGTGACCCTGTGAGGTGCTAGCTGGATTCTGGCCACAGGGAATTTCAGAGACCTCAGATTAAAGGAAACTGATTATAGTTGTTGATTGTAGCACAGTTGCAGCATTTGCTGGATACTATAAGTTGCTCCTTGATCAGTTTCAGTTGTTGCCTGGAGCTGCTCCTTAACCTATTCGCACCGGCGCCTCCCGGCCCTTTAAGGCTACGTTCACACTAGCCTTGTGTGCAGGCGGCAGAGAGGCGTTTGGGAAGCGTTTTTACCGCTTCCCAAACGCCTTTGCCAACTCTGCACATTACAGCACATGGTGCTGTTCTAACAGGAGCGTTTGCGTCGCGGCAAAACGGACGCCTCTGGTCGAGTCAGGAGGCTTTGAAGCCTCCTATTCTCGTCTATGGTGCCGCTCCGCAAACACCCGGCCGGCGTTTGCGGTGCGGTTGCGACGCGGTTGCGGGGCGTTTGCGGAGCGGTAACACCACTCAAATGCATTATAGGCGTTTGTGGGGCGTTATTAACGCTCGGCAAACGCCTAGCAACCGCCGCTAAACCGCGCATGCGGCGTTTGCGGAGCGTTTGCCAAGCGTTAAAAACGCTCCGCAAACACCGGACCAACGCTTGCCAAACGCTATAGGGGCGTTTGGCAAGCGTTGGCAAAACAGCCTAGTGTGAACGAGCCCTAAGAGTTTCAGAAGCCGGGAGGTAGGCAGGGTTTTAGGGACTTGTGACCGCCTCGATTCGCTGTCACGCTGGCCACATGACCGGAAAAGGTCCCGATCGAAAGGGGAGATCGGGACCTTTCCGTGAGTCATGGACATATGTGCTGGGAGCGCGCAAGGCATGCACTCTCAGCACATATGTATTTTCTAAGGCCCAGACGCCAAGAGGCCGCATATTTGCGTGTACTCGGCATTAAGGGGTTAAAGGGCTGACTGCTTATTTCCCATTCTGGAAATGCTAGTTTCTAGGCTCTCTTGCTTCAATACTTTGGGGGAAATTTACTAAAACTGACAATTGCAGAATCTGGTGCATGGTAGCCAATCAGCTTCTAACTTCAGCTTGTTCAATTAAGCTTTGGCAATAAAACCTGGAAGCTGATTGGTTTCTATGCAGAGCTGCTCTAGATGTTGCACTGTTCAACCCCTTTGTTCTAACCAGGGGTGGACTGACAACTCATGGGGCCCCCCGGGCAATAGGGGATCATGGGGCCCCTGTGTCCTTGCCCAAACTCAAAAAAGCCTATGAAAAAGGTACCAGGGGCATCTCATGGGGCCCCCTACTGACCCCGAGCCCTCGGGCAGTGCCCGAGTTTCCAGATGGTCAGTCCACCCCTGATTCTAACTTAAAGTTAAACTTTAGGCAGCTATTAATGTAGTTCTGTAACCATTTATACATTAAGTCACCGGTCACACCGCTGCGATTTAAAATCGCACGATTTGTGTGCAATTTCAACACAATTTCAGATGTGATTTCTGAAGACTTTATTGCTACTTGTGAAGATTTTCAACGATTTCTTGCAATTTGCAGTGTGATTTCTTTTATATTCTATGTATGTGAAATCGCAACAAAACTGCAGAAATAGTAATGTAAGAACTACTTTAGGAATCACCCTGCAGCAAATTGCACATGTTAAGACACTGACATTCACATTCATTAGATGCGATTTTAGCTGCAATTTCAATTTGCAAATCGCACCGGTATGACCAGGCACTTACCCCAGGTTCACACCTAAGCGTTTTCTGCAGCGTTTTGCAGAAACGCACTACAGTTCAGTCTATTTAACATGATTTCCTATGGGACAGATTCACATCTCCGCATTTTCACCTGGTGCATTTTTTGGAAAGGGTCAGGGACTTTTTTAACTGCAAAAAGTTGCATTTTTGGCTCTAAAGACTTCAATGGAAACACTGCAGAAAACCATGTAGTGTGTTTTTGCCATGTTTTTGATGCTTTTTTTGTTTTAAATCTACCTAGTAAGAAGAAAAAAAATGTATTTAAAACCGCGAAACACATCAAAAGCCTGCCAAAAACGCATGTGCAAAACGCATTGCAAAACGCAAGCTTCATAGGTGTGCACCTAGCCTTAATGTATTTCCTAAAAGCCAGCAGGATAAACGCCAAAATCTGACCTGGTATCAACCCCTTGCAATCCTTGTAAAGCCAGTCTGAAATCAATCAGTTCATGTGTTGGCAAGAAGCATGCTGATGTCAAGAGAAAGCAGAGTGCCAGAGGGATGGGCTCATGTCTATGCTGCTTCTCCTTTCATTATCCAGCAAGAGGCAGTGGTGGGCCCAGGAGGATCTGGGCTCTGGTAAATTGAATGGTGTTGGCCATCAGACTAGGACATCAAATGGTAGGAAAAGTGCTGCAGTGGAAATTTCTGCATTGAAGGGGAAGTTTTGTCGCAAAAGCTGTTTTTTGTTATCTTATCTTTGAATGGGCTATTTGCTTTATCTGGGTATGTTTTGACTGAATTACTACTTCAAAGTGTAACTAAACCCAGGACCCTGCATTCAGCATATCCGGTCTCCCACAGTACACAGAACATAGAAATGCAATTATTTTAGTAAATATAAACTGCTAAATACCTTTTCTCATCAGCAGTCTATAGCAGGCGTATATCTGTGTCCAGCTAAGCACTGGTTAAAGCTTGTAGGAGGGGTTTTCATTCTGCTCTGACTGTCCTATGAGGCTGCATAACCCCTAATCCTCTGTCTGGACAATGCTGATTGGGCCTAGCTAATTATATGCACCCTCTGAAAGAAAAAAAAAAACTCTAGCAATATACACCATCTGAGCATGTGCAGAGTGACTCCTAAAGTTCTGTACTATCAGCGGATGGATTGGGGACAGTAGTAGGGTAGGACCAGTGAAGTCAGGATCAAATCACCCCTGACCCTCTGTCTGGACAGTGCTGATTGGCCCTGTGCTAATCACAAGTACTTCCCAAGAAAAAAAAACCTCTCTAGCAATACACACTAAACTGAGCAAGTACAGAGTGGCTCCTAGAACTCTGTGCTATCCGCAGATTGAAAGGGGACAGTAGAAGAAGGGGAGGATCAGAGAAGACAGGATCAAACAGCCTTTTTACACAATGTAGAGGATTAACCCCTTAGGTTCCACAGTGAGTATAACAAGCATGCTTTCTGCATATTCAGGCTGATTTACCTGTTGTGGGTTTAGTAACACTTTAACTCTGAGTTTCTTGATATGCATACTTCTTTCAGGTCAGTGACCTACAAAGGCCTAAGCCTGAGGTTCAGCATAACAGCCAGTCAAGTAGCATTTTCCAAAGAGACAAAGTAATTGCATATTCCACCTGTGGCCAAGCTACACAAAGCCTGCTATTTATATGTGCAAATTAAGAATTATTAGAAGCCTTCCTAGATGTTTATTGCTGCAGGCACGGTGAAGTACCGTATTTTTCGCTCCATAAGACGCACCTGACCATAAGACGCAGGCTAGAGGCGAAAAACAAGAAAAAAAAATATTCTGAACCAATGGACTGCAGACACAGTACAGGGAATGACCAGAGACTGCGGACACAGTACAGGAGATGACCAGAGACTGCGGACACAGTGCAGGAGATGACCAGAGACTGCGGACACAGTGCAGGAGATGACCAGAGACTGCGGACACAGTGCAGGAGATGACCAGAGACTGCGGACACAGTGCAGGAGATGACCAGAGACTGCGGACACAGTACAGGAGATGACCAGAGACTGCAGACAGTGCAGGGAATGACCAGAGACTGCAGACAGTGCAGGGAATGACCAGAGACTGCAGACAGTGTAGGGGATGACCAGAGACTGCAGACAGTGCAGGGAATGACCAGAGACTGCTGACCTTTGGGGAGGGAGGGGGAGCGGGTACCTGAATTTGACAGGTACCCGCTCCCACTTCCGCGGAGTTGTCCTTCCCTCTTCTTCCCGGGCCGGCTTCTGTGACAGCCGGGTGCCCACTGCGCATGTGCGAGAAGCGCTGCGCTTTGTGAATGGCCCGGCGACTTCTGGGACCTGTCATGTGTCCCAGAAGACCCCGGATCATTCACAAAGTGCAGCACATGCGCAATGGGCACCCGGCTGTCACAGAAGCCAGCGCGGGAAAACTGTGCAGCACTGGAGCGAGGAACAGGTAAGGCCCTGCAGGAGAGAACAGCTGAGCGGCCGGCCCGGTATTCTGACATGGTGGCGGCAGAAATACCGGACCGGACGCTTTATATTCGCTCCATAAGACGCACTGACATTTTCCCCCCTTTTTTTGGGGGAAAAAAGTGCGTCTTATGGAGCGAAAAATACGGTAATTATTTGGCGGCCTTCACAGTCAGAATTAGAGATGAGCGAATTATTCAAAAATTTGGTTCGGCTGATTCGCCGAATTCGCGGAATAAATTTGCTTCGAGCCGAATATATTCGCTGCGAATTTAACTTATAAAAAGGGTGTTTCTAGGCTTCAGAGAGCCTTTATATTAGTGCAGAACACTGTACCTTTAATTTAAATGCCCTTGGAGTCTGCTGGGGAAGAGAAATAATACTGTCAGTCAGTATGACATGCAGATGAGTGCCGTCGATCTTAGAATCACCGCACACTTCACTCATTTGGGCAGTCACGGGGCCAAAACCAGAGTGTGGAGCCACAGTGTGGCGGTGGAGGCAGCAGCAATGGGAGGCCATACAGCACCCTATGACAAAATGGAACCCACCAGCAGTGTGAGGAGACCTGAAAGTGGCACATGGCAGAGTGTGGCGATGGAGACAGCAGCAATGGGAGGCCGTACAGGGACCCATGACACACTCTGGACCTGGCAGCAGCATGAGGAGGCGGTACAGGGGCCCATGGCAGATTACGGGCCTGGCAGCAGCATGAGGAGGCGGTACAGGGGCCCATGGCAGAGTGGCGGAGCGTAAGCAGCTAAAATTGAAGGCCATACAGAGGCCTATGTTAAAAAGTCCCCCCAGCAGCAGCGTGGGGAGACGACTATCAAGAGTCCAATGGCAGAGTGGCGGAGCAGAAGCAGCTTCAATTGAAGGCCATACACAGGCCTAGGTTAAAAAGTCCCCCCAGCAGCAGCGTGGGGAGACGACTATCAAGAGTCCAATGGCAGAGTGGCGGAGCGGAAGCAGCTTCAATTGAAGGCCACACACAGGCCTAGGTTAAAAAGTCCCCCCAGCAGCAGTGTGGGGAGACGACTATCAAGAGTCCAATGGCTGAGTGGCGATCCGGGAAGTCAGCGTTGTGATTGCAGATGCAATGCAGAGATTCTATGAGGTGATGCCGTGGGTGCGAAGAAGATCATATACCGTCGTACTTCCATCCATAAGACGGAACAACCTGCGAACCGGGAGCTTTATTGCCCTGACCCGCTGAGCAGCTTCTGGGATACCCAAGAGGCCCATGGCAGAGTGGCGGAGCGTAAGTGTAGCAATATGTTATATGCTGTGTATGGCCTCTAGGGGTCTCACTACTTAGATACTGGTACAACTGTGTTATTGCCTCTCTTTGGTTGTAGTTCTAGGGCAGACACATGTATAATGGCAGCTAGAAGCACCTAATAAAATGTCTCCTGTTAACTACAGTGTGTGAGCATCTGAGCAGGATCCACTAACAGAACATGGTGGCAGCTGGGCACTGAACCTCTGAATAGCAAGTCTTCTGTCTACAAATACAGATTGTGTGACACTAGAACTGTACAGAGAATCAGCAACTGTAAGTACAGAGTCCCTATCAGACTGCACTATGGAGAGTGGCCTGAAACCCCCTCAGAGACTGGATGTCACTTCTTCCAATCTCTCACAGACATGGAGACACTGGAAGGAAGAGTTTACTCTGTATGTGGACCTGACAGTGGCACCCAGAGATGAGCAGAGGGAAGTAAAGCTGTTTTATTACTTGATTGGGGAAAAAGGCAGAGAACTAGCCGAGACCCTGCTCACAGACAGCATGGCACTGACAGAGATACTGCAAGCATTTGATAAGCACTGTGACCCCAAAAAGAATGAGACGGTGGAGAGATACAAGTTCTTCTCAAGGAATCAGGAGATTGGGGACAGTGTGGACAGATATGTGACAGAGCTGAGGAGACTGGCTGCAACCTGTGGATTTGGGGACATCAGGGACTCCCTTATCCGAGACAGGATAGTGTGTGGCATCAGAGACTCTCACCTCAGAGAAAGATTACTGAGGGAGGAAGAGCTGGCGCTGGAGAAATGTATACAAATCTGCAGGGCTGCAGAGCTGACTAAAGACAGGCTGAAGATGATGGAGGGCACCAGTGATGCCTCAGTACATGCAGTATCTGTGAAAGGCAGAGCAAGGTCCAGGCTCCCTGTGAGCTCAGTCCAGTGTAAATACTGTGGCAAAAGACATGAAAGAGACAAAGAGAAATGTCCAGCGTATGGGGAGTCCTGCAGGACTTGTGGCAAGATGAACCACTTTTCAGCTGTGTGCAGATTCAAAACCAGCAAACAGTACAGACAAGTCCACACAGTGACCCAGGACACAGACGAGGACAGCACAGAGGGCATCACATGGCTGCAGCTGCAGTCTGCAACAGAGAACGTCAATGTAGTCAAACAGCCAGTAGCCAATGATGCAAAGCAGCTCTTTGCCATATTTATGGTGGATGAACAGCCCATAAGATTTCAGCTGGATTGTGGAGCAAGTTGCAATGTCATTCCATTTACTCTGCTTAACAAACAAGTTCCCATTGAGCCCACTGATAAGGTACTGGTCATGTACAACAAAAGTGTTCTGAAACCCATGGGAACATGCAAGCTAAAATTAAGAAATCCACGTAACAGAAAGAGCTACAGAGTGGAGTTTACTGTGTTGCCGGAGGACGATCACATTCCTTTGCTGGGAGTTAAAGCAGTTCAGGCTATGGACTTAATAAAGGTGCAGTCCCATAACATCATGGCTCTGGAAGTTTCTGACAATACTCAAAATCCTACACAAAAGGCAGAATACATTTTGGATTTTCACCACATAAAAACAGAGTATGCTGATTTATTTGAAGGTGATGGGTGCCTGGAAGGTAAATACAAACTAGAAATTGATCACACAATACAGCCTACCAGACTGCCTACAAGAAGAGTACCTGTAGCCTTAATGCAACCGCTTAAAGAGGAACTGCAGGATTTGCACAGCAGAGGTATGATAGCACCAGTACAGGAAAGCACAGACTGGATAAGCAGTTTGGTGATAGTGAAAAAACCATCAGGCAAGTTAAGAATATGCATTGATCCTAAGCCACTGAACAAGGCCCTTAAAAGAAATCACTATCCAATGCCAACAATAGAAGATATTCTACCAGATCTATCAAAGGCTAAAATATTTTCGGTATGTGATGTGAAAAATGGGTTCTGGCATGTGGAACTGGATAAAGAATCAAGTTTATTAACAGCATTTTCTTCCCCATTTGGACGCTATAAGTGGCTTAGAATGCCAATGGGAGTAAGCCCAGCTCCAGAAGTGTTCCAACAAAAATTGATGCAAGCTTTGGAAGGACTGTCTGGAGTAAAAATAATAGCAGACGATATACTAATAGTTGGGGAAGGTGATGATCTAGAATCCGCAACAAAGGATCACGATAAAAAGATGATACAATTCTTAGACAGATGTAGAAAAAAACAAATCAAACTGAACCTGGAAAAATTCAAACTAAAAATGACAGAAGTACCATATATTGGACATCTTCTTACCTCAAATGGTGTTAAAGTCGATCCAGAGAAGGTGAGGGCGATACAGGACATGCCGACACCTACAGATATACGTGGAGTACAACGATTCCTGGGCATGGTGAATTATCTTTCCAAATTTTGCAAGCATTTATCAGACATGTGTGAGCCACTGAGACAGCTAACTCACAAAGACGTACTCTGGGAATGGACAGAAAGCCATGAAACTGCTTTTCAGTCAGTGAAAAATGCTATTGCAGACGCAGCAACGCTAAAATATTTTGATCCAGATCAAGCAGTGGTAGTACAATGTGATGCCTCAGAAACCGGCCTTGGAGCCACACTAATGCAGGATAAACAGCCAATCACATATGCAAGCAGAGCGTTAACTCTAACAGAGCAAGGATATGCTCAAATCGAGAAGGAACTACTAGCGGTAGTATTTGGGTTAGAGAAATTTCACCAGTACACCTACGGTCGACAAGTGGTGGTGCATTCAGATCACAAGCCTTTAGAAAGTATTACAAAGAAGCCACTACTGAATGCCCCAAAAAGACTGCAGCGTATGCTGTTAAGGCTTCAGAAATATGATTTTAACATTTGTTACTGTCCAGGGAAGGATTTACTGATTGCAGATGCCCTAAGCAGAGCTTACTTACCCATCACAAATGAAGAAGAAAAAGACATTGAAAGCATCAATATGTGTGAATATCTGTCTGTCTCAAAAGACAGACTGAAACAAATACAGACCTGCACAGCGGAAGATAAAACTCTACAGATCCTATCGACTGTCATCTTGAAGGGATGGCCAAAACACAAGCAGCATGCTCCAATGGAGGTTTCTCCATTTTTTCACATAAGAGATGAACTCTCTGTGCAGCATGGAATCATCTTTAAAGGAGAAAGAGCTGTCATACCACAATCACTTAGAAGAGACATTATAGAAAGATTGCACTCGACTCGCTTAGGTGTAGAAGGATGTCTACGTCGTGCACGAGAATATGTTTATTGGCCTGGAATGAATGACCACATAAAAAACTTTATAGCACAATGTGAAATATGTGCATCGTGCAATGATAAGCAACCGAAAGAGACATTGCAACCACATACAATTCCAAACAGACCATGGTCAAAAGTAGGAACAGATCTGTTCACGTGGAACGACAAGGAATATCTGGTAACTGTGGACTATTTTTCCAACTTCTGGGAGATAGACTACTTACAGGACACAAGGGCCAAAACAGTAATTAAAAAACTCAAGGCCCATTTTGCCAGATATGGCATTCCGGATATTGTGTTCTCTGACAACGCCGCTCAATTTACATTGGAAGAATTCAAAAAATTCAGGGAGAGGTGGGAATTTGAGCACCAGACATCATCTCCTGGATATCCGCAGAGTAATGGTAAAGCCGAGTCAGCAGTAAAAACAGCCAAAAGACTCATGCAAAAGGCAAAACAGGCAGTTACAGAGATATACCTGTCTATACTGGACCACAGAAACACACCCACACAAGGCCTAGACACCAGTCCAGCACAGCGGCTTATGAGTAGACGTACAAGGACTCTCCTACCAACTGCAGGTCAACTACTAAAGCCAATGCTTGTGGGCAATGTTAAAGCCAAACTAACGAAGAATCAAGATAGGCAAGCTTTCTATTATAATAAATCTGCAAAAGATCTGCCTGTTCTCCAGAGCAATGACAATGTACGGATTCAGCCAATAGGGAAATATGACAAACACTGGAAAAAAGCGAAGGTTGTACAGAAATTGGGACCACGGTCCTATGAAATTATAACAGAGGACGGAAGAAGATGGAGGAGAAATCGGAGACATCTGAGAAAAACACAAGAAGGAGATGATACAGGGCCCTGGGAACAGTATATGGACACTCAAAGCGATGAGACTATGAATACCAGCAACAAAGAAACAGGAACTGCTGAGGAGCATAGGGAGGTCTCTAGGCAGAGAGAGACAGTCCCAGAAAATAGACTGCCAGAATCAGAAGAAACCTCATATGTTACGCGAGCTGGCAGAACAATCAGAAAGCCGGCTCACCTCAAGGATTATATCTAATTTATAGCTATGTTCTACTTCACCATTTTGTGTTTGTTATATTTCATTGTTCTTTTATTTAAAAGAGAAAGGATGTAGCAATATGTTATATGCTGTGTATGGCCTCTAGGGGTCTCACTACTTAGATACTGGTACAACTGTGTTATTGCCTCTCTTTGGTTGTAGTTCTAGGGCAGACACATGTATAATGGCAGCTAGAAGCACCTAATAAAATGTCTCCTGTTAACTACAGTGTGTGAGCATCTGAGCAGGATCCACTAACAGAACAGTAAGCAGCTTCAATTAAAGGCCATACAGAGGCCTATGTTAAAAAGTCCCCCCAGCAGCAGCGTGGGGAGACGACTATCAAGAGTCCAATGGCAGAGTGGCGGAGCGGAAGCAGCTTCAATTGTAGGCCATACACAGGCCTAGGTTAAAAAGTCCCCCCAGCAGCAGTGTGGGGAGACGACTATCAAGAGTCCAATGGCTGAGTGGCAATCCGGGAAGTCAGCGTTGTGATTGCAGATGCAATGCAGAGATTCTATGAGGTGATGCCGTGGGTGCGAAGAAGATAATATACCGTCGTACTACCATCCATAAGGCGGAACAACCTGCGAACCGGGAGCTTTATTGCCCTGACCCGCTGAGCAGCTTCTGGGATACCCAAGAGGCCCATGGCAGAGTGGCGGAGCGTAAGCAGCTTCAATTAAAGGCCATACAGAGGCCTATGTTAAAAAGTCCCCCCAGCAGCAGCGTGGGGAGACGACTATCAAGAGTCCAATGGCAGAGTGGCGGAGCGGAAGCAGCTTCAATTGAAGGCCATACACAGGCCTAGGTTAAAAAGTCCCCCCAGCAGCAGTGTGGGGAGACGACTATCAAGAGTCCAATGGCTGAGTGGCGATCCGGGAAGTCAGCGTTGTGATTGCAGATGCAATGCAGAAATTTTATGAGGTAATGCCGTGGGTGCGAAGAAGATCATATACCGTCGTACTTCCATCCATAAGACGGAACAACCTGCGAACCGGGAGCTTTATTGCCCTGACCCGTTGAGCAGCTTCTGGGATACCCAAGAGTTTGGCTTCTGTGGGGAATATGGTTGAAAACTGAAACTTAAAGGCATGTTGACGGAAGGGCACCAGTGTCAGTGCTCCGGAGGGAATATAGCTTCAAAGCTGACACTTAAAGGTATATCGACGGTCAGAGACCACAGGAAGTGGAGCTTGCGTCTTAAATCGACTGAATGTGGCAGACGTGAAACGTCTACGGGCCGTATATGAAACGGGTTGTTCCTCTTTCTGGAATAAGTGTTGGAAATGGCCACTCTTTTTGGTGTGGCGTTTTGTCTATTTATTTCCGATAACGGACTCTACTCCTCCGTGCAATCTAGTTACGAGACCCTGGGCAGGTCTGGGTCCAATTTGTGGTAGAGACTGGTTTTGTTCAGCCATGCTTGAGCGAGTAATAACAGGTCTGTGCTGCCCTTTGGTGTCTGGCTTAATGCGCACAACACTGAACGTCCCAGCATTTGTCAACGATTTGCCGTTAAGTGATGCAAACCCGCTGAACCACGTTCATGAGGAGCCGGTACAGGGGGCCATGAATCAGTATGGACCTGGCAGCAGTGTGAGGAGACCCGAAAGTGGCACATGGCGCAGGGTGGCGGTGGAGGCAGCAGTATTCGGAAGACATACACAGGACTAGTTTAAAAAGCGGAAGCCGTCAGCAGCGTGAGCAGACGACAGAGGCACATGGCGCAGGGTGGCGGTGGAGGCAGCAGTATTCGGAAGCCATACACAGGCCTAGGTTAAAAAGCGGAAGCCGTCAGCAGCGTGAGCAGACGACAGAGGCACATGGCGCAGGGTGGCGGTGGAGGCAGCAGTATTCGGAAGCCATACACAGGCCTAGGTTTAAAACTGGAACCCAGCAGCGTGAGCAGACGACAAAGACGCACATGGCAGAGGATGGATCTGGCAGCAGTATGAGAAGGCGGTACAGGGGCCTGTGGCACAGTGTGGTGATGGGGGCTACAGCAACTGGATGCCAGAAAGTGGCCGATAGGGCTATATACTGCATGGAATTATAAAGTTTTAAAGACAGCGGCCTGTAAGGCTATACACACTATAACAATCATGACTTGATTGACCATTGGCCTATAAGGCTATACACAGCATGAATATCATGACTTATTCTGAGAGTGGTTTGGAAGGCTATATACAAAAAGTAATTCATGAGCTGTCCGGACAGCGGACAATAAGTACATATATACAAATCAATTCATCAGCTGTCCAGCCAGCGGCCTCAAAGGCGACACATATAGAAAGCAATTCATGAGCTGTTCAGACAGCGGCCTCTAAGGCGACAGATATACAAAGCAATTCCCGAGGTGTTCAGGGAGCGGCCTGAACGGCTAGGTTATTACTAAATATATTTTTGTGGCCAAACATCGGCCTATAAATAGATGTCTACACAGTGACAAAAAATTATGTCGCCAGACAGCGGCCCCTAAGGCGACAGATATACAAAGCAATTCCCGCGAGCGCACAGGGCCCACAGTGTCTGAGGATGGACGTTGGCGCAGAAAGGCAGAGACCAACTGACTACATAGGTGGTTTTTATAGTACTTTATTTTGGCCTCCCTCTCAGCAGGTGTGAAAAAGGCCACCATTTTTGAACGGTAGCGAGGGTCCAACAAGGTGGACAGCCAAAAGTCATCCCTCTGTCTGATGGTTATTATTCGGCTGTCGCTACGCAAGCAACCGACCATGCTATGGGCCATTTGTGCCAAGGAATGCGAGGGACTCCCTGCCTCCATCTCCACAGCATACTGCCACGGTGCGTCTGGGTCCTCTGTCTCCTCCTCCTCCTCTACCAGATGCTCCTGCTCCTCCACTCCTGTCCGCTGAGTGGAAAAACCACCCATTTCACTCAATAATTCCTGAGCACCAATGTCCTCCTCTACCTCCTCCTCTTCTTCCTGTCCTGCCCCCACAGGGGTCATGTGGCGTTGAGATCTGTGCGCCACGTCTACCGCACCCTGACCAGCCATTGTTAACAGCATTTGTTCCAGGACGTGCAACAGAGGAATGACGTCGTTCATCCCATAGTCCTGCCGACTCATGAATAGCGTGGCCTCCTCAAAGGGCCTGAGCAAGCGGCAGGTGTCACGCATGAGCTGCCAATGGCTGACATCTAAGTTACACAGGGGAGTACCTTTATCCGCTTGTAACATCAGGAAATCGGTGATGGCCTTTCGCTGTTCGTAAAGGCGGTCTAACATATGTAGGGTTGAATTCCACCTTGTTGCAACGTCGCAGATCAGGCGATGCTGTGGAATTCCGTTCTGCCGCTGCAGCTCAAGGAGGGTGTGCTTTGCGGTGTAGGAATGGCTGAAATGCATGCAAAGTTTACGTGACATTTTAAGGATGTCTTGCAGTGGGATGGTGGATTTTAGGAACCGCTTGACAACCAGATTGAACACGTGAGCCATGCATGGCGCATGGCACAACCTTCCTTGACGCAGAGCAGACACCATGTTCTTTCCGTTGTCGGTCAACATGGTTCCGATTTTCAGTTTGCGCGGAGACAGCCATCTGTCGATTTCTCTGTTCATTACACTCAGAAGTTCCTCCCCTGTGTGACTACGTTCGCCAAGGCATACCAGGTGCAGCACAGCGTGACACCGTTGCGCCCTCCACATGTGATATGCCGGTCGGGTAATGGGACTTGGCACGGGGGTGGCGGCTGAGGACACGGCGGAAGAAGAGGTGGTAGAGGCGGACATCTTTGCTGGACCAAGGACGTGCAAACGTGGAGGCAAAAGCGGCGTGACCTGTCCAAGTTGCTGGTGCGGCTGTGCCGGCACCACATTCACCCAGTGGGCCGTAAATGACATGTACTGTCCCTGACCGTAGTTACAGCTCCACACGTCGGCGCTGCCGTGCACTTTGGCAGAGACCGACATGCTCAAAGACTGGCCCACCATCTCTTCTACATGTGAATGCAGGGCTGGCACTGCCTTTTTGGCGAAGAAATGCCGGCTTGGCACTCTCCACCGCGGCTCGGCACAAGCCATCATTTCTCGGAAAGGTGCTGAGTCCACCACTTGGAAAGGGAGGGACTGCAGCACCAGCAACTTGGACAGGAGGAAGTTCAGCTTCTGCACCGTCGGGTGCGTGCTCGCAATCTGTTGTCTCTTGGAAACGGATTCCAAGAAAGACTGCTGACGGAATCCGTGAAGAGGAGTAGCAGGAGAAGGAGCATCTGAACGAGCGGAAGATGCCAACGAGCGACAACTCCCCTCAGCAGAGGTGTTGGAGCCTTGACTGGCTGATAGAGGGCGATTGACGTCGGGTGATGGAGCAAGTAACGGAGCGGGTGATGGAGCGGGGGCTGGGGCAGGCAGAACTGCCGTATCTTTATCACGGTTTTCCCAGGCCACCGAATGGCGACGCTGCATATGCTGACGCAACGCTGTAGTCCCAACATTGGCCCCCTGGCCACGCTTGACTTTCTGGCCACATAGTCGACATACGACTACGTTTACTTCCTCAGGCGGCTTGACGAAAAATTGCCACACCGCCGAGTAGGAAACTTTGCCCCCGCTACTCCTCACTGGCTGACTGCTACTTCCTCCGTGCACACCGGCACCACTACTGGCCGTGGTGGTAGGCTGCAGTGGAGCTGGTGCTCTACTCCGTGGCCGTTTGGCTCCACTGACACTGCTGCGACCCTGCTGCCTCCTGGGCAACCCACCGACTGTTTTGCTCGCTGCCAAGCTGCCACCCTCTTCTCCTGATGATGCGGAAGCAATAGCCTGATGACGACGAGGCTGCCAAGTGCGATCAGCCTCATCATCATCAATTAGGGTCTCCGCGTCACTACTAGCCCCCTCGGCTGCGTGTGGGTCAGGAGACAGACCTGTCTCTAGACCGGCTACCGAGCCACTCTCCTCGCCAGTACTTCTTCGCCTGGCTGCTGAAGAGGCGGATGTCTCCCCCCGTTCCTGACCGCCCTCTGTTAGCTCTTCCTCACTGTACAGTGGGGCTGAGCCCACAGCATGCGATACTTCGCTTGGTGAGGGAACACCAAAGGACAGGGGCAGGTCGAGGACACGTGATTTCAGTGGGCTTGCTCCCGGGCCATGCCAACTAACGGTTGTGTCTGACGTACCCACCGACCGTTGGCTGTAGGTGTCAGAGGTGACCTGGGAAGAGGAAGACGACCGAGTCAACCAATCAATGACGGCGGGGTTGTCGGTGGAGACACGACCGCTGGATGACACCGGGAGCACTGGCCTCTGGCTGCGACTAGTGCTGCCTCGACCCCTTCCTCTGCTGCCACGTCTGCTCGCTCCTGAAACATTGCCTCCTCTGCCACTCCTCTGCGTGTTGTCTGACATACTCTTTAATTCAATAAGCACCCCAAAAATAAAAACGGATTTAACTCTTTGAACGTACAATAGTGGTTGTGAAGCAGAAAGTCAGTTTATTTAGCACAATCGGTCAATTGCAGCTTGCCGTTGGCTGTAAACTGTACGTTTATGTCACTGGAATGCACTAATCACCCAAAAAATATTACCGCCACCCGGCGTGTAAATGGATTTAACTCTTTGAACGTACAATAGTGGTTGTGAAG
Organism: Staurois parvus; assembly: GCF_062004578.1. Taxonomy (NCBI): domain Eukaryota; kingdom Metazoa; phylum Chordata; class Amphibia; order Anura; family Ranidae; genus Staurois; species Staurois parvus. The sequence continues at coordinate 6,540,967 of NW_028318294.1, read as the reverse complement.
CAGAAAGTCAGTTTATTTAGCACAATCGGTCAATTGCAGCTTGCCGTTGGCTGGAAACTGTACGTTTATGTCACTGGAATGCACTAATCACCCAAAAAATATTACCGCCACCCGGCGTGTAAATGGATTTAACTCTTTGAACGTACAATAATGGTTGTGAAGCAGAAAGTCAGTTTATTGTACACAATCGGTCAATTGCAGCTTGCCGTTGGCTGTAAACTGTACGTTTATGTCACTGGAATGCACTAATCACCCAAAAAATATTACCGCCACCCGGCGTGTAAATGGATCTAACTCTTTGAACATACAATAGTGGTTGTGAAGCAGAAAGTCAGTTTATTTAGCACAATCGGTCAATTGCAGCTTGCCGTTGGCTGGAAACTGTACGTTTATGTCACTGGAATGCACTAATCACCCAAAAAATATTACCGCCACCTGGCGTGTATATGGATTTAACTCTTTGAACGTACAATAGTGGTTGTGAAGCAGAAAGTCAGTTTATTTAGCACAATCGGTCAATTGCAGCTTGCCGTTGGCTGGAAACTGTACGTTTAGGTCACTGGAATGCACTAATCACCCAAAAAATATTACCGCCAGCCGGCGTGTAAATGGATTTAACTCTTTGAACGTACAATAGTGGTTGTGAAGCAGAAAGTCAGTTTATTGTACACAATCGGTCAATTGCAGCTTGCCGTTGGCTGTAAACTGTACGTTTATGTCACTGGAATGCACTAATCACCCAAAAAATATTACCGCCACCCGGCGTGTAAATGGATCTAACTCTTTGAACGTACAATAGTGGTTGTGAAGCAGAAAGTCAGTTTATTTAGCACAATCGGTCAATTGCAGCTTGCCGTTGGCTGTAAACTGTACGTTTATGTCACTGGAATGCACTAATCACCCAAAAAATATTACCGCCACCCGGCGTGTAAATGGATCTAACTCTTTGAACGTACAATAGTGGTTGTGAAGCAGAAAGTCAGTTTATTTAGCACAATCAGTCAATTGCAGCTTGCCGTTGGCTGGAAACTGTACGTTTATGTCACTGGAATGCACTAATCACCCAAAAAATATTACCGCCACCCGGCGTGTATATGGATTTAACTCTTTGAACGTACAATAGTGGTTGTGAAGCAGAAAGTCAGTTTATTTAGCACAATCGGTCAATTGCAGCTTGCCGTTGGCTGGAAACTGTACGTTTATGTCACTGGAATGCACTAATCACCCAAAAAATATTACCGCCACCCGGCGTGTAAATGGATCTAACTCTTTGAACGTACAATAGTGGTTGTGAAGCAGAAAGTCAGTTTATTTAGCACAATCGGTCAATTGCAGCTTGCCGTTGGCTGGAAACTGTACGTTTCTGTCACTGGAATGCACTAATCACCCAAAAAATATTACCGCCAGCCGGCGTGTAAATGGATTTAACTCTTTGAACGTACAATAGTGGTTGTGAAGCAGAAAGTCAGTTTATTTAGCACTATCGGTCAATTGCAGCTTGCCGTTGGCTGGAAACTGTACGTTTATGTCACTGGAATGCACTAATCACCCAAAAAATATTACCGCCACCCGGCGTGTAAATGGATCTAACTCTTTGAACGTACAATAGTGGTTGTGAAGCAGAAAGTCAGTTTATTTAGCACAATCGGTCAATTGCAGCTTGCCGTTGGCTGTAAACTGTACGTTTATGTCACTGTAATGCACTAATCACCCAAAAATATTACCGCCACCCGGCGTGTATATGGATTTAACTCTTTGAACGTACAATAGTGGCTGTGAAGCAGAAAGTCAGTTTATTTAGCACAATCGGTCAATTGCAGCTTGCCGTTGGCTGGAAACTGTACGTTTATGTCACTGGAATGCACTAATCACCCAAAAAATATTACCGCCACCCGGCGTGTAAATGGATCTAACTCTTTGAACGTACAATAGTGGTTGTGAAGCAGAAAGTCAGTTTATTTAGCACAATCGGTCAATTGCAGCTTGCCGTTGGCTGGAAACTGTACGTTTATGTCACTGGATTGCACTAATCACCCAAAAAATATTACCGCCACCCGGCGTGTAAATGGATCTAACTCTTTGAACGTACAATAGTGGTTGTGAAGCAGAAAGTCAGTTTATTTAGCACAATCGGTCAATTGCAGCTTGCCGTTGGCTGGAAACTGTACGTTTGTGTCACTGGAATGCACTAATCACCCAAAAAATATTACCGCCAGCCGGCGTGTAAATGGATTTAACTCTTTGAACGTACAATACTGGTTGTGAAGCAGAAAGTCAGTTTATTTTGCACAATCGGCAAACTGCAGCACCAACTGTGCACGACAGCCACCAAAAAAAAAAAGGGTGTATGTCACTTTAAATTTTCAATTCTTTGATAGATGTGGCCCTAAGTAACGATTCTGTGTCCCTGAGTAACGATTCTGTGTCCCTGAGTAACGATTCTGTGTCCCTGAGTAACGATTCTGTGTCCCTGAGTAACGATTCTGTGGCCCTAAAGTCTCTGTGGCCCTAACTCTGTCCCTTAATACACACAGGTCTGTCTCTCTTGAATGACCGGAGGCTAATGGAGAATTCTAAGATGGCCGTGATTTATAGTGCTGGCTGGCTGCTGATTGGCTAATGCGATCACATGTCATGAATGCATTATGGGTCCGCGCGCCTTGTCTGCGCGCCTTCCCAGAGATCCCCGCCCCATCTTCTCTGTCCATTTTCTCCGTGGCCACACATGTCGCCGCCATTTTTGGGAAAATTCGATTCGTGCATCCGAAGTTTGCTAATCTTCGGATTCGTCGCGAATAGAATTTTTCCAAATCTTCGGAACGAATTCCACTTCGTCATGTTCGATTCGCTCATCTCTAGTTAGAATGACTTCAGGCTTGGTTCACACTAATGCAATGCCACTTTGGCACGATTTTCAATACGGTTATGTAGTGCGACTTTGTTACGTCTAATGAGACTTGGTTGCGGTTTTGTATATTCTTTGGGGCCAAGTCACACTGTAAGTCGCACTAAAAGGAACCTTTTCCAAAATTGTTTCATACAGAGTCACATTGATGTGATTGGGCACCATTGATAACAATGTAATTTCCCTTGTCATGCCATTCTGTGTATCTCAAGTTGCATCAGAAATCAGAGCCCTAAACTACTAAACACACACTGAGGCTGATTTATTAAGACTAGAGAGTGCAAAATCTGGTGTAGTTCTGAATAGAAACCAATTATCGTCCAGGTTTTATTGTCAAAGCTTAATTGGACAATCTGAGCTAGAAGCTGATTGGCTACCATGTAGAGCTTCACCAGATTTTGTACTCTCCAGATTTAGTAAATCAATCCCATAGTTATCCCATACATTATCCCTTCTCTTTCTATGTGTGGATGATAGCACTATAATTATTAAAAAAAAAAAAATCTAAGTACCTTTTTCCTAATCGATATACAGCTGTCACATGACCCAGCTCTTTTCCAGGCTGTCTGCAGGGAAACAGTGGGAGCAGGAGCTTCTAGTCCTTTGCTCCTGGTCACATGTTCAAAATAAAAAAAACAGCCTTTGTGGTGCAGAGTAAAAATAAACAATTAATATCAATAAACTGTTTTAAATTGTCATACAAATATATAGATTAAATCAAATCTTTATTATTTTTGGAACTGACATGGTGTGGGCAGATTTCTGCTAGTCACAGGCTGTATCACACTCCTCCAACCTATGTTTTAGAACAGTGGTCCTCAAACTGCGGCCTAAGGTCGGATGTGGCCCTTTTCATGCCTTTATCTGGCCCTTGGAGCACTATTCCTCCCACTGACGTGAAACACTCTATTCTTTCAACTGACATCAACAATGGGGCACCATTTCTCCAACTGATACCAACAATGGGGCACTATTCCTCCCAATGATACAATGTGGTGCCTATGTGGAGTTGTTTACAGATGCCAAGAAAATTTTCCACTCCCGTTGACCACCTCTTAAAGTCTGAAGTACAATAAACTGGCCCTTTGTTTAGAAAGTTTGGAGACCCCTGTCTTATAATAAAAGAGGAATTGAAGCCTCCATCAATCAAGATGTAATGTCCCACCTCTTTAGTGTTTAGCTGGTTAGTGAGCATAGAAGAGAGATGGGAGGGAGTGGGCTGTCATTTACCACTGTGTATATGCCCACATGTGTGAAATTTAGTCACTTGAGCTGCTCAGATGTAATAGGGACGAAATGCTCAGGATAGAAATACACTGAAAATGGAACATATGCACTAGCTGCCCACATTGCTCTGCAAAATTACCAACTGCATTGGGGACATGGACAGGAGCGGAGACAGAGATCAGCAGGATCAACCAGGTTTTTAGCAGAATACAGAAAAATTCCACAGTGACTGATTGAGTATGAACAGCATGTAATACAGCATATACTGATAGTTTTTAATGATGTGGGTTTTAAATCACTTCCCGTCCGGCCCATGCACATAACTGGCCAGACAGGAGCAGACGTTTATAAACAGCCCCCGCATTAACTGCCTGTACGCGCTCCCTGGGAGCTATCCGGTGCCCGCTGTGTCCGGAGAACACAGCAGAACAAAGATCACTGTACGGGTCCTCTGTGTGAGGTCCCAATTCATGTGATCCCTGATTGGTCAATCAGAGGTCACATGAATAGTAGTAAGCAAGATGTCACTTCCTGACATCAATGCTAACTGCTTGTGAAATCTGTGAATGATCACAGAGGTCACATGGTACCAGGGGCGGACTGACCATTTGGAAACTCAGGTACTGCCCGAGGGCCTGGGGTCAGTAGGGGGACCCATGAGATGCCCCTGGTACCTTTTTCATAGGCTTTTTTGAGTTTGGCCAAGGACACAGGGGCCCCATGATCCCATATTGCCCGGGGGCCCCATGAGTTGTCAGTTTTCCCCTGCATGGTACAAGGCTATTCACAACAGCCTTGTACCATGTGACAAGCTGTGACCAATCACAGCTCTCACAGTATTTCTCAATGGCTGCAAGAATGCAGCCAGAGAGAAGGAGAAATAATTGCTTTTCCAGCCTTCATGGGTATAAAAGAATTCAGTGCAAAAAAAGAAAAATAAAATCTTCATCACCCCCCACAAGTAGTATAGTGTCACTATGGTGACACAGTACTGCTAGGGTGACGATATGTTAAAAAAAAAAAAACATAATAATATAAAAAAATAAAATAAAAATGTAAAAACAATTTTGAAAAATTATAATTTTTGGTTATAAACTAATTTGGTTTATTTTTTTTAACTAAAAAGATAGCTGAATATATTTTGGCCAGGATTTATGAGGAAAGATTATTTATTTGCAAAAAAATAAAACTCCCAGTGCTGAATAAATACCAACAAAATAAAGTTTTATCTGTCTCAATAAAAATGCTAAAAAATTCATATGGGTACAGTGTTGCATGACTGCGCAATTGTCATTCAAAGTGTGATAGCACTGAAAGCTGAAAATTGGCCTAAACAGGAAGGGGGTGAAAGTGTCCGGACTGGAAGTGGTTAAGGATACTTTAAAGTGTTCCTAAACCCAGGACCCTGCATTCATTATATCTGGTCTCCCACAGTACATAGAACATAGAAATTCAATTGTTTTAGTAAATATAAACTGCTAAATACCTTTTCTCATCAGCAGTTAGAGCAGTCTTGTGACTACAGCTGAGCACTGGTTAAAGTTTGTAGGAGGAGTTTTCTTTCTGCTCTCAGAGGATGCAGAACCCCTGACCCTCTGTCTGGACAGTGCTGATTGGCCATGTGTTGATCACATGCACTCTCCCAAGAAAAAAAAAACCTCTCTAGCAATACACAATAAACTGAGCATGTGCAGAAGGGCTACGGGTTCAGTCTGTCTTATCAGCGTGGACATTTGAACACGAGGAGGGGCAGAGAAGACAGGATCAAACAACCTTTTTGCACAATGCAGAGGATTAACCCCTTAGGCAGGGACGGACTGACAACTCATGGGGCCCCTGTGTCCTCACCCACACTCAAACCACATCCAAAAAAGCCTATGAAAGGTACCAGGGGCATCTCATGGGGCCCCCTACTGACCCCAGGCCCTCAGGCACTGCCCGAGTGGCTAAATGGACAGTCCGCCCCTGCCCTTAGGTTCCACAGTGAGTATATCAAGCATGCTTTACTGCATATACAGACTGATTTTACTGTTGTGGGATTAGTAACACTTTAACAATTATTTTAGTAAATATAAACTGCTAAATACCTTTTCTCATTAGCAGTTAGAGCAGTCTTGTGACTACAGCTGAGCACTGGTTAAAGTTTGTAGGAGGAGTTTTCTTTCTGCTCTCGGAGGATGCAGAACCCCTGACCCTCTGTCTGGACAGTGCTGATTGTCTATGTGTTGATCACATGCACTCTCCCAAGAAAAAAAACCCTCTCTAGCAATACACAATAAACTGAGCATGTGCAGAAAGGCTACGGGTTCAGTCTGTCTTATCAGCGTGGACATTTGAACAAGAAGAGGGGCAGAGAAGACAGGATCAAACAGCCTTTTTGCACAATGCAGAGGATTAACCCCTTAGGTTCCAGAGTGAGTATAACAAACATGCTGTACTGCATATACAGACTGATTTTACTGTTTTGGGTTTAGTAACACTTTCACTGCAGCAGGGAAAAAAAATCAGGCCTTACTTTGGCACATAAGGCAGCTCCCATATATGTATTTCACTGATTAACTGTTTGTCTGGAGTTCAGATTTAAAGCATCGTGGTATACGCTGGAATTGCCCTTTAACTTTTCTTCTAAAGTTTGTATGTGGGACAGAGTACACAGTAAACACTATAAACTAAGATCAGCGGGGAAGCGGGAAGTGTTGAAAGGGGTGATAAAAAACAGCTTCAGGCTGCGTATTCACACATCCACGTCTGAGTACCAGCATTTCCGTATGACAGCCCCTCTCCCGCTGGCCTCCTTATATACTCTATTACATTATTTACTTCTTATAACATAGCACTCCATTAATGCTCCTTCAGGTCCCGCTGTTTTTCTGAGTTCAAGGAGACTTATAAAAAAAAAAAAAAAAGCCCAGAGATATAGTTGGAGTAGAATTCTCTGTTAGCATCTCGTTAATACTGCTTGGCGGAGATCATTATTAAAAGACTGATATGTGGCCATTATTCCATGCCTCATTTTCTGCTTCAGCTCCTGGGTTTCTGGGGTATTGGTCTCCGGTGAAATTAGAAGTACAGAAGGTACCGACGCTGGCTTTTAAAGGAAGAGCCCGTTCCCTACTGTCATTTTACAGTTTATGTCTCTTAGTCACCGTGAAGAAAGTAATGCGGCGCTCATTGCGCGGATGGCTTTTTAATCTGATAGATATTTCCAGCAGGGGTCTGTGCACAAGGGGGCAGATCAAACGGGGTTAACCAGAGTAACTTCACGAGAACATGCTGTATTTAAAATTGACCTGAGCCCTCCTTGTCAGCAATCAACTAGCTGTCTGCTGGAGCTACATCTGTATTCTGTTTAAACTTGTCCAGTAGAAAATGCTTTTAACAAATGTTCTTAGTGCGGCCATTGGATTTCTGAAGGCGTCAGCCTGCGGTCTCTAAATATACAAGCTTTGGTTTTGTTTTTGTTTTTTGTTTTTTTTTGTACATCTGAAAAATAATGAAGCCTTGAGAGACAATACACTGGCAGGATTGTTTTAACCTCCCTAATGGTCTGATTATGTCAGTATTTCTGTACTCAAAGCGGTACATTTTTTCGCATGGAAATATGTATTTTTTTTATTGTAGTCCTGTAATTTTTAGGAATAACTCACTGAAATCTGTCCGAACAAGAGTCTAGTAAAATTTTTTCGCATGGAAATATGTATTTTTTTTATTGTAGGCCTGCAATTTTTCAGAATAACTCACTAAAAATCTGTCCGAACAAGAGTCTAGTAAACATCCCGGGTATGTTAAAATTTGAAACACGAAATCATAAATTATAATTTAATAAATAATCATAAAAAATAATAATATAATAATAATAAATTTAATTCAATAATATAATCAAACCAAAAACACTGAAATTTGAAATATAATGAAAGGTTCGCACATCACTGAGCAAAGTCGCAAAATCGTTTTCAGTGTCTGATGACAAATTTCCCCACGAATCATTATCACTCAATTCTGCAAGTGGTTCTAATTTACTATCACTGTTCTCTAGTTGGTCCAGGGGCGGACTGACCATTTGGAAACTTGGGCACTGCCCGAGGGCCCGGGGTCAGTAGGGGGCTCCATGAGATGCCCCTGGTGCCTTTTTCATAGGCTTTTTTGAGTTTGGGCAAGGACACAGGGGCCCCATGATCCCCTATTGCCCGGGGGCCCCATGAGTTGTCAGTCCGCCCCTGAGTTGGTCTAAAACCGCTTTTGACCTAAATGGATGCTTTTTGGACGCCATAGACATTTCTCAGTTTCAAGGCAGAAAGAACAGTAAAAATGCAGGCAGGGCACAGGACAAAGCACTCGGGACAAAATGTATGTAAAATGGTTTGATATAGTAATGTTTTACTATGTTATTTTAGTGAATTTAGTGAATGTCACTTTTACAACTTCCAAATTTCCCGCCAGTTCCGTCCCCCGTACGTCCCGACGTCGCAGGGAATGGAACCCAGAAGACAGATGCCGGCATCCGCCGGAGGACATTGCTGGGGACACTGCAGGGGGGACATCGCGGGAGCGCAGGACAAGGTAAGTGAAGAACAGATCCCGGAGCAGCGCTGCATGGTAAGCCCGAGTGTAGCTCGGGGTTACCGCTTGTGGTGCTGAAACTTTACCTGAGCTACACTCGGGAATACCGCCAGGGAGGTTAATGAACCGGCATTAGGGCTTACTTAACAAAGCAGCACAACAGGCGATTTGTGACGTTACCCACCACATCACTGCAGCCAAACTCCGGAAGGGTGAATTGTGATTGGTTGCTCACTGTAATTGCGCACTGCTATACTTGGGTTAGGAAGGTTTATGGCAAATATAAAAAGGCACAAAAAAATGCAGCCATGGATTCATTACTACATTAGTTAACCAATTCCCCTATGCCCTATAGCAGAAATTCTGCTACAGGGCGGCAGGGGTGAGCAAAACCACGCATATATACGTGATTTTGCATTTCCGGGTAGGGGGCGTGCGTACGCCACCATTCACGGCCTCGGCTGTCAATCACCGGGTCCTGGCCGGTGATTCCCCATCAGCACCCGGTGATCACCGAGAATTACCAATGGGGGAGAGACCTATGTATAAATAACAGAGATCTCTCCCCTGTCAGCTCCTTCACACTGCTTTGGATGGCTCTGCATAGCAACAATTAAACACACAAAGCAAAGTGCAGGTGAAACATGATATATTGTATATGTAGCACCCTCCTAGGTAGGTTGCTAGGATGTATATATGTATATATATATATATATATATATATATATATATATATATATATATACACACACACACACACACACAGTTGTGCTCAAAAGTTTGCATACCCTGGCAGAAATTGTGAAATTTTGGCATTGATATTGAAAATATGACTGATCATGCCAAAAAATGCTCTTTTATTGAAGGATGATGATCATATGAAGCCATTTATTATCAAATAGTTGTTTGGCTCCTTTTTAAATCATAATGATAACATAAATCACCCAAATGGCCATGATCAAAAGTTTACATACCCTGGAATGTTTGGCCTTGGTACAGACACACAAGGTGACACACACGGGTTAAAATGCCAATTAGAGGTTAATGTCCCACATCTGTGGCTTTCTAAAGTGCAATTAGTGTCAGTGTATAAATAGTCAATGAGTTTGTTAGCTCTTACGTGGAAGGACTGACTAGGCTAGATACTGAGCTATGGGGATCAGAAAAGAACTGTCAAAAGTCCTGCGTAACAAGGTAATGGAACTTTATAAAGATAGAAAAGGACATAAAAAGATGTCCAAAGCCTTGAATATGCCAATCAGTACTGTTAAATCACCTATTTAACAGTGGAAAGTTCGGGGATCTCTTGATACCAAGCCAAGGTCAGATAGACCAAAAAAGATTGCAGCCATAACTGACAGAAGAATTGCCCGGGACTCAAAGAAAAACCCACAGGTAACCTCAAAATATGAGAAATAAAAATGCAGCGCTTAGGAAATTAAATATGAACAAACAGAAACATGAACAGCATAACTGCATGACAAATTCAGTCCATATTGCATGGTGCGATAAAGTGACAGGTGCAATTGTCCTAATAGTTCATGTTCAGAGAAATTCGTGACTCTTGTGATCTCGTGATTTGTACAAATAATGCACTAACCAGATAGCGCAATCAAAGCGCATGGAGCAATTAAGACCCGCTCCTGGTGCTCTGGACTTGTAATATTAGGAGGATGTCATCTGTAGGTTTGGCCACCAGATGTCATCAATCCAGGTATATAGGTAAGTCATCAACCAGAAAGATCATCAGCGGGGGAGGGGGTGATCATGCATCATTCCCAGATGGACGGAACCTTCAAAAGCGGGCTCCCATATCATAGATGAGACCCAGAGAAGCCTCTGATAGTGTAGTACGTTTATTAAATAAAAACTTACACCAGATACAAAAAAGGAAAAAACTTACATCAAAGTAAGGTCAGGCCCCCAGGGTGTCAATCAGGATGGCTTAGTGGTATGTATACACAGGTCAAGGGCACCTCCCTAACGCGTTTCGTGTACAAAACACTTCCTCAGAGGGAGTGTGCCCGTGATACATGATACTGCTTTTATAAAGAGGTAATTGGCGCGCTTTTGGGCGATCTAGCGCCGCCAATTACGGTTCGCGCATGCGCACTAGCGACATGGCGGCCATTTTGCCGGTGATTTTGGTGTGGACGGAGAACGGACTCTCGCGCATGCGCAGTGAGCGCTCGCGGCCATTTTCCAGGAGCTCCTAAATAGGGAAGGCATTCGTGTTTACGCTGTGAGCGTTCACGGATACCATTTGATGGGTGCCACACTGTGTATATACCAAAAGACATCCTATACAGACCCAGAGGCATCACAGATTATTTTAATTTACAAGTAATCCGCTCGTGATGCAACTTATTCATATTAAACTTAGAACATGAGAGACATAACATAGAAATAAAAATGCATAAAATGTGAATGTATAAAACTACGAATCAAACTATGAGCAAATTCCCATAATGATTATATAAATAGTGACATCTTGTGGGTGGTTGGAGTAATGCGTCCAACACACCCATATAACTCAATAGTACCCAGGAATGATAATCAGCTGGCATTGATGTGTGACTGGTCAGCTAAAATAGGATTTGATAGTTGCTCCGAGCAATCCATATCAGATAAGTAGGTAAATATTGGTCCTCAAACAATAGTACTATGAGCCATGTGGGATTACCGTTTTAACTCTCCCCAAACAAATGGGTACAAGTGTTAAATAAATATACATAATAAAACAACCTCATTTACGGCTAAAAAGGTGGGAGAAAATCTTCGTTAAATAAAAATAAAAATAAAAATAAAAATAGGTTAAAAGTGACAATCCATATGGGAATGGATTCATGTAACGTTTATTAAAAGAAGATTAATTAAAGAAAATTAATAAAAGAAATAATAAACGAAAAATTTCAGTAACTGGTAGCAATCCAAAAAACTATCCCCTGCTGCGATAATCCACATATGAACTATCGACAGTTATCGTGACCAAATGTATAGAAGCCCCCGCGTAGATAATAAGAAATCAGCTGGTATCAATAAAGCAGTTTAGATCCAACTCTACATTTAACCCTTTTGGTGCTTGGGTGTGTAGCAGGAAAATCCACTTGGTTTCCAACATTGAAACGGCTCTTCTCTTATGTGTGCCTCTCCAATTTTTATTAACTGTGTCAATACCTATGAATTTGAGTGTGTGTGGGTTCCTGTTGTGATGCTGACGAAAGTGCATGGACAGTGAGTGATCCTTAAAACCTTTTTTAATATTAGACAGGTGCTCACGCAACCTGTCTCTCAATCTCCTTGTTGTTCGTCCTACATATTGCTTGCCACAGGAACAGCTGAGGAGATATACTACATGGGTACTATAGCAGGTAATAGTTGATTGTATGTCATAGGATTGGCCAGTTACGTTTGAACAAAACGTTTTCACAGATCTTTTATGAACGCCGTTACAGGTGCATATCATGCATCTGTTGCAGGGAAAAAAACCCTTAGTATTGAGGAAACTCAAGGTAAGAGGCTTGGGGGGATTAACAATGTTGGGAGCTAGCATGTTTCTTAGTGTTGGAGCTCTCCGGTATGTGATGTCCGGTCGGTCAGGAAGGGTTCCACCCAAAACTGGGTCATTTTTTAAAATGTTCCAATTTTTCTTGATGATATTGGCCACTTCCTTATATTGTGTTGAGAAGTTGGTGATAAAGGGACATTTCCTCTCTGTTTGGACTCTACTTCTACACGTCAGGAGGTCCATTCTATCAGTGTCAGCCACTACACTAATTTCCCTTTCTAAGGTGTTCTCATCATAGCCTTTCTCAATGAATCTCTCTTTGAGTAAATTAGCCTGTGTTCTATAGTCATCTATTTCCGTACAATTTCTCCGGACACGGAGAAATTGGCCCCTCGGTATGTTATCTAACCAACTGGGGAGGTGGCAACTATCTTTAGGAATATAACTATTCCTATCTGTTACCTTAAAGAAGGTTTTAGTGGAGATGTGTTCCTCATTTTTGTATAAAGTTAAGTCCAGAAAGTTAATCTCACTGTTACTATGCTGAAAAGTGAGTATGATATTGTTATTGTTATGATTGAGGGTGGTAAAAAAGTTGTTCAACGTGAAAATATCACCCTCCCAGAGGAGTAGGATGTCATCAATAAACCTTCGATAGAAGATTAAGTGCGGCCAGTCCCTAGAATATATTATGTCCTCTTCCCATCTTGACATAAAGAGGTTTGCCAAACTCGGCGCGAACTTCGCGCCCATGGCAACTCCTGTTCGCTGTAGATAGTATTTGGCGTTAAACCAGAAGTAGTTGTGTTGCATTGCAAATTTTAGTAGTTCTAGCAGGTAACTCTTTTGGGGATGTGAGATCTCAGTGGCTTCATTGAGATAGAACTCGGCTGCATTCAAACCGTCCTCATGTTTAATGTTACTATACAGAGCTGACACATCCGCTGTAACTAATAGAGTGTGAGTACTTATGTGGATATCTTTTAAATCCATCAGTACCTGTTTAGAATCTTTCAGGAAGGATGGTGTTTTCAAAACTAGGGGTTGCAGAAAGAGGTCTAGATATTCGCCAACACGGGAACAGAGTGAACCTATTCCACTTACTATCGGGCGGCCCGGGGGGTGTTTGGGGTCTTTATGGATCTTGGGTAGACAATATAGTATGGGAAGCCTAGGAGCTGTGGGGCATAGGTAGTCCCTTTCTTTCTTATTGAGAATACCCAGATCCGATCCCTTTTTAATTAAAGATTTTAAAGTCTTCTTATATGCTAGCATAGGGTTCCTCTGCAATTCCATATACGTATCTTTATCATCAAGAATGTTTTGTACTTGGGCCATATAATCCACTTTATTCATTACAACTACTCCACCCCCTTTATCGGCAGGTCGAATCACCAGGTCCTTTTTCTCAAGTAAATCTTTAGTCATGGTCTCAATCTGCTTCCGATCATATGGTTTATTGTTCCATTTCTTCAATTGTAGTCTATCTAGGTCCTTAATGACCATGTTTTTAAAAATGTTAATATGAGAGTGGGCCTGTGGGTTAAAAAGTGACGCGTTTCTCAATTGCGTGTTTATAACACCCATGTTACATGTATTCTGGGGATTTCTAGTTATTGGATTGCTAAGGAAATGTCTTTTCAGAGACAATTTACGAACGAATTTATGTATATCAATAAATGTATTAAATTTATTGAGTTTCGCTGGAGGGGCAAATTTAAGGCCTCTATTGAGGAGCTCCAGTTCTTTAACTGTGAGGGTCTCACTGCTAAGATTGAAAATGCCCGTGTCGGTTACATTTTTCTTCTTTTGTCTGTTAGTCCTGACTCCTCCTCGCTTTCCTCTTGCCTTAGGCTTCTTTTTCTGCCTGAGCCTTTCCCTAAAAAATGATGTTGGTGGAGAACCTCATAATTATTAGGTCTAAATTGTTGGCTGTGGTAAGGTTGTCCTGTGGGGGTTCCATAGTCAGGATTGTAATAAGGGTAAGGTGATGGTTGATTTTGGTGATAGCCTGTATATGTATCGTTATAGGTACGATACTCAGAATCCCTACGTTCGTATCTTAAAGGGGTCCTCCTCAGAGGTTGGTCATAATATTCGTCATGTGGTCTAATGTTGTATGATTCCCCTCCTTTTGGATTGTTATATTGTGTTCTATTCTTGCCATATTGTTTAGGTCGAGGACCCCCTTTTGGTTGATTTTGTTTGGGTTTGTTAGGTCCCTTGGGATATTGGTGATGATCATTAAGGGGATGTGTTCTCATATCCCTATTACCAATTCGGGAGTCTTGTTCATGATCCAAGACTTCAAATCTATTGTAGGTGGCTACATTATAGTCATGCCTAGGTGTATGATGTGGCCCATTTCTATGCCCATTACTGGGAGTTTTTGGATGCCCCACACCTTTACCTTGGTAGGTATTTCTAGTGTGATTATTATTGTGAGCCAATGTAGTTTGAGAAACTGGCTTATTCATGGAATCGAAATCATAATTTTTTGCTTCCCACTTAAAGACAGATTTCTCTTTGTAATCAAAATAGTCTCTAACATACTTTTTTCTTTTTTTAATCTTTTGTTCCTTGTCCGTTTTTTCAAGGAGCAATCTCAACTTCTCAGATTCAGATTTATACTCCTCATTATCCATATAGGGTATTAGTAATTCACGTGTCTTATTGATCTCTTTATCTAAATTGGCTAGTTTTTTCTTTTTCCTGAGAATAAGAAACTTCAACAGGTCTATGCCCATATTATTAAAGAAGAGATACCACTCTGATTCGCTATTAGTATCATCGGTTTCAGGCGGTACTTCCCATCTAAGTGACCTTGGGACCATCCCCTCCTTGATGTATTGCTCCAAAAAGGAGATGTCCCATAAGGTGCGTATTTCAGAAGTGGTGTGATTAGTCAAATGGATAAAGAGGCCATGTAAATTACTATTTGGCTCTTCACCATAAGTAAAAACATCATCTGCAATCTCACATCGTTTGGATCTGTATTCAAATACATCCATAATAAATGATTAAAAGGTGGTAATAATGACAATAACAAATCGTCTAACCAGAAAACCCTGCTGCTCAAATTAAAGGTAATAGGCAAATGTATAAGTAGGTAATAGAGCGCTGGGAATGCATAAGTGAAGCAGCTAGCATAAAAGGTAACCTTGGGACCCAGATAGAAACATGAGAAATAAAAATGCAGCGCTTAGGAAATTAAATATGAACAAACAGAAACATGAACAGCATAACTGCATGACAAATTCAGTCCATATTGCATGGTGCGATAAAGTGACAGGTGCAATTGTCCTAATAGTTCATGTTCAGAGAAATTCGTGACTCTTGTGATCTCGTGATTTGTACAAATAATGCACTAACCAGATAGCGCAATCAAAGCGCATGGAGCAATTAAGACCCGCTCCTGGTGCTCTGGACTTGTAATATTAGGAGGATGTCATCTGTAGGTTTGGCCACCAGATGTCATCAATCCAGGTATATAGGTAAGTCATCAACCAGAAAGATCATCAGCGGGGGAGGGGGTGATCATGCATCATTCCCAGATGGACGGAACCTTCAAAAGCGGGCTCCCATATCATAGATGAGACCCAGAGAAGCCTCTGATAGTGTAGTACGTTTATTAAATAAAAACTTACACCAGATACAAAAAAGGAAAAAACTTACATCAAAGTAAGGTCAGGCCCCCAGGGTGTCAATCAGGATGGCTTAGTGGTATGTATACACAGGTCAAGGGCACCTCCCTAACGCGTTTCGTGTACAAAACACTTCCTCAGAGGGAGTGTGCCCGTGATACATGATACTGCTTTTATAAAGAGGTAATTGGCGCGCTTTTGGGCGATCTAGCGCCGCCAATTACGGTTCGCGCATGCGCACTAGCGACATGGCGGCCATTTTGCCGGTGATTTTGGTGTGGACGGAGAACGGACTCTCGCGCATGCGCAGTGAGCGCTCGCGGCCATTTTCCAGGAGCTCCTAAATAGGGAAGGCATTCGTGTTTACGCTGTGAGCGTTCACGGATACCATTTGATGGGTGCCACACTGTGTATATACCAAAAGACATCCTATACAGACCCAGAGGCATCACAGATTATTTTAATTTACAAGTAATCCGCTCGTGATGCAACTTATTCATATTAAACTTAGAACATGAGAGACATAACATAGAAATAAAAATGCATAAAATGTGAATGTATAAAACTACGAATCAAACTATGAGCAAATTCCCATAATGATTATATAAATAGTGACATCTTGTGGGTGGTTGGAGTAATGCGTCCAACACACCCATATAACTCAATAGTACCCAGGAATGATAATCAGCTGGCATTGATGTGTGACTGGTCAGCTAAAATAGGATTTGATAGTTGCTCCGAGCAATCCATATCAGATAAGTAGGTAAATATTGGTCCTCAAACAATAGTACTATGAGCCATGTGGGATTACCGTTTTAACTCTCCCCAAACAAATACTCCAACCACCCACAAGATGTCACTATTTATATAATCATTATGGGAATTTGCTCATAGTTTGATTCGTAGTTTTATACATTCACATTTTATGCATTTTTATTTCTATGTTATGTCTCTCATGTTCTAAGTTTAATATGAATAAGTTGCATCACGAGCGGATTACTTGTAAATTAAAATAATCTGTGATGCCTCTGGGTCTGTATAGGATGTCTTTTGGTATATACACAGTGTGGCACCCATCAAATGGTATCCGTGAACGCTCACAGCGTAAACACGAATGCCTTCCCTATTTAGGAGCTCCTGGAAAATGGCCGCGAGCGCTCACTGCGCATGCGCGAGAGTCCGTTCTCCGTCCACACCAAAATCACCGGCAAAATGGCCGCCATGTCGCTAGTGCGCATGCGCGAACCGTAATTGGCGGCGCTAGATCGCCCAAAAGCGCGCCAATTACCTCTTTATAAAAGCAGTATCATGTATCACGGGCACACTCCCTCTGAGGAAGTGTTTTGTACACGAAACGCGTTAGGGAGGTGCCCTTGACCTGTGTATACATACCACTAAGCCATCCTGATTGACACCCTGGGGGCCTGACCTTACTTTGATGTAAGTTTTTTCCTTTTTTGTATCTGGTGTAAGTTTTTATTTAATAAACGTACTACACTATCAGAGGCTTCTCTGGGTCTCATCTATGATATGGGAGCCCGCTTTTGAAGGTTCCGTCCATCTGGGAATGATGCATGATCACCCCCTCCCCCGCTGATGATCTTTCTGGTTGATGACTTACCTATATACCTGGATTGATGACATCTGGTGGCCAAACCTACAGATGACATCCTCCTAATATTACAAGTCCAGAGCACCAGGAGCGGGTCTTAATTGCTCCATGCGCTTTGATTGCGCTATCTGGTTAGTGCATTATTTGTACAAATCACGAGATCACAAGAGTCACGAATTTCTCTGAACATGAACTATTAGGACAATTGCACCTGTCACTTTATCGCACCATGCAATATGGACTGAATTTGTCATGCAGTTATGCTGTTCATGTTTCTGTTTGTTCATATTTAATTTCCTAAGCGCTGCATTTTTATTTCTCATGTTTCTATCTGGGTCCCAAGGTTACCTTTTATGCTAGCTGCTTCACTTATGCATTCCCAGCGCTCTATTACCTACTTATACATTTGCCTATTACCTTTAATTTGAGCAGCAGGGTTTTCTGGTTAGACGATTTGTTATTGTCATTATTACCACCTTTTAATCATTTATTATGGATGTATTTGAATACAGATCCAAACGATGTGAGATTGCAGATGATGTTTTTACTTATGGTGAAGAGCCAAATAGTAATTTACATGGCCTCTTTATCCATTTGACTAATCACACCACTTCTGAAATACGCACCTTATGGGACATCTCCTTTTTGGAGCAATACATCAAGGAGGGGATGGTCCCAAGGTCACTTAGATGGGAAGTACCGCCTGAAACCGATGATACTAATAGCGAATCAGAGTGGTATCTCTTCTTTAATAATATGGGCATAGACCTGTTGAAGTTTCTTATTCTCAGGAAAAAGAAAAAACTAGCCAATTTAGATAAAGAGATCAATAAGACACGTGAATTACTAATACCCTATATGGATAATGAGGAGTATAAATCTGAATCTGAGAAGTTGAGATTGCTCCTTGAAAAAACGGACAAGGAACAAAAGATTAAAAAAAGAAAAAAGTATGTTAGAGACTATTTTGATTACAAAGAGAAATCTGTCTTTAAGTGGGAAGCAAAAAATTATGATTTCGATTCCATGAATAAGCCAGTTTCTCAAACTACATTGGCTCACAATAATAATCACACTAGAAATACCTACCAAGGTAAAGGTGTGGGGCATCCAAAAACTCCCAGTAATGGGCATAGAAATGGGCCACATCATACACCTAGGCATGACTATAATGTAGCCACCTACAATAGATTTGAAGTCTTGGATCATGAACAAGACTCCCGAATTGGTAATAGGGATATGAGAACACATCCCCTTAATGATCATCACCAATATCCCAAGGGACCTAACAAACCCAAACAAAATCAACCAAAAGGGGGTCCTCGACCTAAACAATATGGCAAGAATAGAACACAATATAACAATCCAAAAGGAGGGGAATCATACAACATTAGACCACATGACGAATATTATGACCAACCTCTGAGGAGGACCCCTTTAAGATACGAACGTAGGGATTCTGAGTATCGTACCTATAACGATACATATACAGGCTATCACCAAAATCAACCATCACCTTACCCTTATTACAATCCTGACTATGGAACCCCCACAGGACAACCTTACCACAGCCAACAATTTAGACCTAATAATTATGAGGTTCTCCACCAACATCATTTTTTAGGGAAAGGCTCAGGCAGAAAAAGAAGCCTAAGGCAAGAGGAAAGCGAGGAGGAGTCAGGACTAACAGACAAAAGAAGAAAAATGTAACCGACACGGGCATTTTCAATCTTAGCAGTGAGACCCTCACAGTTAAAGAACTGGAGCTCCTCAATAGAGGCCTTAAATTTGCCCCTCCAGCGAAACTCAATAAATTTAATACATTTATTGATATACATAAATTCGTTCGTAAATTGTCTCTGAAAAGACATTTCCTTAGCAATCCAATAACTAGAAATCCCCAGAATACATGTAACATGGGTGTTATAAACACGCAATTGAGAAACGCGTCACTTTTTAACCCACAGGCCCACTCTCATATTAACATTTTTAAAAACATGGTCATTAAGGACCTAGATAGACTACAATTGAAGAAATGGAACAATAAACCATATGATCGGAAGCAGATTGAGACCATGACTAAAGATTTACTTGAGAAAAAGGACCTGGTGATTCGACCTGCCGATAAAGGGGGTGGAGTAGTTGTAATGAATAAAGTGGATTATATGGCCCAAGTACAAAACATTCTTGATGATAAAGATACGTATATGGAATTGCAGAGGAACCCTATGCTAGCATATAAGAAGACTTTAAAATCTTTAATTAAAAAGGGATCGGATCTGGGTATTCTCAATAAGAAAGAAAGGGACTACCTATGCCCCACAGCTCCTAGGCTTCCCATACTATATTGTCTACCCAAGATCCATAAAGACCCCAAACACCCCCCGGGCCGCCCGATAGTAAGTGGAATAGGTTCACTCTGTTCCCGTGTTGGCGAATATCTAGACCTCTTTCTGCAACCCCTAGTTTTGAAAACACCATCCTTCCTGAAAGATTCTAAACAGGTACTGATGGATTTAAAAGATATCCACATAAGTACTCACACTCTATTAGTTACAGCGGATGTGTCAGCTCTGTATAGTAACATTAAACATGAGGACGGTTTGAATGCAGCCGAGTTCTATCTCAATGAAGCCACTGAGATCTCACATCCCCAAAAGAGTTACCTGCTAGAACTACTAAAATTTGCAATGCAACACAACTACTTCTGGTTTAACGCCAAATACTATCTACAGCGAACAGGAGTTGCCATGGGCGCGAAGTTCGCGCCGAGTTTGGCAAACCTCTTTATGTCAAGATGGGAAGAGGACATAATATATTCTAGGGACTGGCCGCACTTAATCTTCTATCGAAGGTTTATTGATGACATCCTACTCCTCTGGGAGGGTGATATTTTCACGTTGAACAACTTTTTTACCACCCTCAATCATAACAATAACAATATCATACTCACTTTTCAGCATAGTAACAGTGAGATTAACTTTCTGGACTTAACTTTATACAAAAATGAGGAACACATCTCCACTAAAACCTTCTTTAAGGTAACAGATAGGAATAGTTATATTCCTAAAGATAGTTGCCACCTCCCCAGTTGGTTAGATAACATACCGAGGGGCCAATTTCTCCGTGTCCGGAGAAATTGTACGGAAATAGATGACTATAGAACACAGGCTAATTTACTCAAAGAGAGATTCATTGAGAAAGGCTATGATGAGAACACCTTAGAAAGGGAAATTAGTGTAGTGGCTGACACTGATAGAATGGACCTCCTGACGTGTAGAAGTAGAGTCCAAACAGAGAGGAAATGTCCCTTTATCACCAACTTCTCAACACAATATAAGGAAGTGGCCAATATCATCAAGAAAAATTGGAACATTTTAAAAAATGACCCAGTTTTGGGTGGAACCCTTCCTGACCGACCGGACATCACATACCGGAGAGCTCCAACACTAAGAAACATGCTAGCTCCCAACATTGTTAATCCCCCCAAGCCTCTTACCTTGAGTTTCCTCAATACTAAGGGTTTTTTTCCCTGCAACAGATGCATGATATGCACCTGTAACGGCGTTCATAAAAGATCTGTGAAAACGTTTTGTTCAAACGTAACTGGCCAATCCTATGACATACAATCAACTATTACCTGCTATAGTACCCATGTAGTATATCTCCTCAGCTGTTCCTGTGGCAAGCAATATGTAGGACGAACAACAAGGAGATTGAGAGACAGGTTGCGTGAGCACCTGTCTAATATTAAAAAAGGTTTTAAGGATCACTCACTGTCCATGCACTTTCGTCAGCATCACAACAGGAACCCACACACACTCAAATTCATAGGTATTGACACAGTTAATAAAAATTGGAGAGGCACACATAAGAGAAGAGCCGTTTCAATGTTGGAAACCAAGTGGATTTTCCTGCTACACACCCAAGCACCAAAAGGGTTAAATGTAGAGTTGGATCTAAACTGCTTTATTGATACCAGCTGATTTCTTATTATCTACGCGGGGGCTTCTATACATTTGGTCACGATAACTGTCGATAGTTCATATGTGGATTATCGCAGCAGGGGATAGTTTTTTGGATTGCTACCAGTTACTGAAATTTTTCGTTTATTATTTCTTTTATTAATTTTCTTTAATTAATCTTCTTTTAATAAACGTTACATGAATCCATTCCCATATGGATTGTCACTTTTAACCTATTTTTATTTTTATTTTTATTTTTATTTAACGAAGATTTTCTCCCACCTTTTTAGCCGTAAATGAGGTTGTTTTATTATGTATATTTATTTAACACTTGTACCCATTTGTTTGGGGAGAGTTAAAACGGTAATCCCACATGGCTCATAGTACTATTGTTTGAGGACCAATATTTACCTACTTATCTGATATGGATTGCTCGGAGCAACTATCAAATCCTATTTTAGCTGACCAGTCACACATCAATGCCAGCTGATTATCATTCCTGGGTACTATTGAGTTATATGGGTGTGTTGGACGCATTACTCCAACCACCCACAAGATGTCACTATTTATATAATCATTATGGGAATTTGCTCATAGTTTGATTCGTAGTTTTATACATTCACATTTTATGCATTTTTATTTCTATGTTATGTCTCTCATGTTCTAAGTTTAATATGAATAAGTTGCATCACGAGCGGATTACTTGTAAATTAAAATAATCTGTGATGCCTCTGGGTCTGTATAGGATGTCTTTTGGTATATACACAGTGTGGCACCCATCAAATGGTATCCGTGAACGCTCACAGCGTAAACACGAATGCCTTCCCTATTTAGGAGCTCCTGGAAAATGGCCGCGAGCGCTCACTGCGCATGCGCGAGAGTCCGTTCTCCGTCCACACCAAAATCACCGGCAAAATGGCCGCCATGTCGCTAGTGCGCATGCGCGAACCGTAATTGGCGGCGCTAGATCGCCCAAAAGCGCGCCAATTACCTCTTTATAAAAGCAGTATCATGTATCACGGGCACACTCCCTCTGAGGAAGTGTTTTGTACACGAAACGCGTTAGGGAGGTGCCCTTGACCTGTGTATACATACCACTAAGCCATCCTGATTGACACCCTGGGGGCCTGACCTTACTTTGATGTAAGTTTTTTCCTTTTTTGTATCTGGTGTAAGTTTTTATTTAATAAACGTACTACACTATCAGAGGCTTCTCTGGGTCTCATCTATGATATGGGAGCCCGCTTTTGAAGGTTCCGTCCATCTGGGAATGATGCATGATCACCCCCTCCCCCGCTGATGATCTTTCTGGTTGATGACTTACCTATATACCTGGATTGATGACATCTGGTGGCCAAACCTACAGATGACATCCTCCTAATATTACAAGTCCAGAGCACCAGGAGCGGGTCTTAATTGCTCCATGCGCTTTGATTGCGCTATCTGGTTAGTGCATTATTTGTACAAATCACGAGATCACAAGAGTCACGAATTTCTCTGAACATGAACTATTAGGACAATTGCACCTGTCACTTTATCGCACCATGCAATATGGACTGAATTTGTCATGCAGTTATGCTGTTCATGTTTCTGTTTGTTCATATTTAATTTCCTAAGCGCTGCATTTTTATTTCTCATGTTTCTATCTGGGTCCCAAGGTTACCTTTTATGCTAGCTGCTTCACTTATGCATTCCCAGCGCTCTATTACCTACTTATACATTAACCTCAAAATATATACAGGCTACTCTGGAAAAAGATGGTGTGGTTGTTTTTAAGGCGTACAATACGGTTATACTTGAACAAAAATTAGCTGTTTGGTCGAGATGCCAGAGAGAAGCTTTTACTGCACCAATGCTGCAAAAAAGCCCAGTTACAATATGCCTGACAACACTCTGACATGCCTAACTAGGCCTTTTTGTGTCATTGATGCAGTAAAGGCTTCTTTCTGGTACCTCCACCATGCAGCTCATTTTTGTTCAAGTTTTATCATATTGTGCTCCTTCAAAACACCCACACTGTCTTTTTCCACAGTAGCCTGTATTTCTTTTGAGGTTGCCTGTGGGTTTTTCTTTGAATCCCGGACAATTCTTCTGTCAGTTATGGCTGCAATCTTTTTTGGTCTACCTGTACTTGGCTTGGTATGATCAGTCATATTTTCAATATCAATGCCAAAATTTCACAATTTCTGCCAGGTTATGTAAACTTTTGAGCACAGCTGTATATATATAAAAAATATATATATATATATAAAGTCCCGCAGTGTAGTGAACACATTCACAAAACTGGCACCTGGTGAACACACAAAAGTGAAGCACACAAAAAAGTGCACATTGTGTTTGTCTAGCCCTCCTCCGAACAGAAAGGGCCCTGGCCCTGATCTCACAGGGCACAAGGC
Source organism: Staurois parvus (assembly GCF_062004578.1). NCBI lineage: Eukaryota > Metazoa > Chordata > Amphibia > Anura > Ranidae > Staurois > Staurois parvus. The sequence goes on along the minus strand of NW_028318294.1, from coordinate 6,517,150 downwards.
TCCTGACAGGGACTAAGGCACTCACTGGTCCACCCAGCCAAAACAGGTTTCTTCTGGAGACCTGCCAAACAAGGCCACCCTGAGCACTCAGTGGGGCTCCGCTGAAGGGAGACCCCATGGGAGGGGGAGTATCTGACCAAAAGGCCATTTGCCCCCCCCCCCCCAAGACTTTAAGGGCAGGCCCAAGGACTTACACTCTACTAATCAAGAAAGTGAAAGTGTGAACAGTGCAGTGACAAACAAACATATATAAGGGAGAGAGGAAGTGGATAAGTGCAATGGTGCCAAGGTAAGCTACGATGGTGGGCTGTTCAGCCAGAAATAAAAAAATCATCTGATCCTGGCCAAAAGGCCTGGCCTTAGAGGCAGGCATGAAAAAAAGCATGGCTGGTGCAGTGGCCATGGTACCTAAAACTCAAACTGAACTCCCTCACCATGAGAAATTTAGCACCCCTGGACTGCCACTCCAGGAGCACATACACCATGTGCTTCTTTCACAGCCAGGCCCTCGGCCAGACCAGTGCAGCCCCATCCCTACCATGAAGGTATCAGAACTGAGAAAGCTTAGGGAGAGCCTTGCTACAACCAGGGACAAGCTTGGTACACCAGGCCAGATTCAACCCAGCAGGAAAAAGGCCCTCCCACTGCTCTCACCATACCTCATCTGATTACATCAGGGGAAATACTAGCCAGCACAACCAGGTTAAACAGGCCAGCGTTCTTCCTTACGAAAACTGATAAGAACAGATACTTCACTTGAGCTTAGCCAAGGCCGAGAAGCTAGGATGTATATAGTGTAGTTTAGCATAGTGTGGTCTCCTACTTAACAGGAAACTAATAGGCAAAACATAGCAGTTTTTCTGCTTAACAGGAAGCTACAATTGTTTAGTGAGAGTTGCAGATCAGTAGCATGAATATGGATGCAGTTCCAACCAATTACAGGTACCCCTGAGCATGCTGGGCACTAGTATTTATATTCAGTAAGCACATGTGATCTGGGTTCTTCTTCCTCTTTCTCTGAGAAGGGAGTTCCAGCCAGGGGAGGTTGTTGCCTTCCCTGACTCATGTTGCCAGAAGCCTTGGGTGGGCGGCCAGAGGGCCAGGATGCTGAAACCCAGGGTGCTTCTAAGAACTGACTAAGGGGGATGTCTACAGATTCTGTCTGGTGTCAAGGAAGAAGGTGATCTGCAGCAACGGCCTTGTGAGTACAGACTGTTCTACATGGATGCTGGGACTTTTGCTGTTTAACCCCCTCCTTGGGATTTACCTAATTAGCTGCTAGGTGTAAGCTAGAGGGGACACCAACTGGAGCCTAGAAGAGCAACTGTCCACTAAGTTCTGCATTTCTACAAAAGAACTTTGCTCCAGTCTTTGTACAGTTTGCTACACAGATCTACTTAGAGAAAGCTTTCCTCAATTGTTCATAGTTCAGTTTGGAGTATCCCATTATATCCTTTCCCTATCCCAGTTCTAAAATAAAATAAAAAACAACAAAAACTACAACCCAAAAACTGATCATTGGAGTAACGAGCGGAAGTTGTGTGCACCTGGCTATAGAAAATGCTGTGTGCTTGGTTGCCGGAGAAGATCTGGGGGAAAGCCCTGGCAAGATACAAGCGGCTCCTACAGGGGGTAGCAGTACATATAAAGAATTCACAATTTAGCTATTGATAAAGAAATATTAAATAAAACAATCTAGAGATATGGTAAGTAGCCACCAACTTTTATCACCAGCCCTAAAAACAAAGAGGCGATGTTAACCACTTACTGCTGACCTGGTGTATATGTGATAAAATACTTTACTGTGCTGAGAGCATGCTCCCAGCACAGTAATGAGCGGGTACCAGAAAACTCTCAATGCGTACTTGCAGTTGTGAGCTTTACGATCATGTGACCGCTGTGACTGATGTAGAACCCTCCTAGTCAGCTAGAGGGAGCTAGGGACCCCTCCAAGCTAATTGTTAGCTAGGAGGGCTGAGTAACAGCATGGGTGTGATAGCTAGCAGGGTCAAATTTAGATCAGAGCTGAGAGGCTCTGCAGACCAGCTCTCTGGGATTTCCCCCTGCTCTAGAACTTTGGAGAAAGCAGCAGTCTCTGTGTCACCGCCTTGAGATACCTACTTAAATACCTTTACTATCCCATATTACTATGGACTATCTGTTCTCCTTGTTGAGCACCAGATTTCTTTCCATTGAATGATTAAAAAACAACCGTACAGCTCACTCACCCTAAATAAGGGTTAAACAAAGTAATGTAAATGTAGAAAAAAAAAACAGGTAGGAAAAGTTCATAATTTCCTTAATTAAGTGCCATAATTGTGCTTCTTCCGGAACCAAATCCAAAACACTCTCTTCGTAAGCGGATAGTTTAATAGCACGGCTGACCTCTCCCTGCGCGGTGGGCTGACCTCAGTGTAGCATGCAGTCAGATCTGCTGATGAGCCTTTGAAAATGTAAAATCTGTAAGCAGGGATGAAAAACACTAATAGGAGAGTATTTTACTTCTCCGAGATCAGAGGTGATATTGCAGATGAAGACATTCACTCCCACTCCTGCATATTATCACTTCAAAGGAAGCCTGCTTGTTTGCTTTGAAAAAATGTTTAGTGAGAGGACATTGAAGTTTAAGTACACTGATAGGAATTACAGTAAATAAATATGCTATATGGCTCTGGAGATATGCTATGGTGGCCTTAAGCGTAGGCTTAGAAGGTATATATGTTAGCTCCAAGTCGTAATTCGCACATGCTTACCAATGTGTACACCCGTGCGAAGGGTTGGCATTGCCTACATGGGATGCATAGGTGGTATGTGCATCCCCGTGCAGGCAGCTCATTCATGTCTACTGGGATGCAGACAGTATGCATTTGGGTACATGCACCAGATCCCACACAGCTGTCAGATTGAGACCAACAGCTGGTCTCATGCAGCCACTGCATCCCAATAGACATCAAAAAACAGAAGGCACAAACACCTGGTGCATTATCAGCACTTTGCTTCAAAAACTGTGAAAGTAGCCTTATTTGTATCTTTCTTTTTTTAACATTTATACATTAAAAAAAGCATCAGAAACGCTCAAGAAAAATGCCTCCCTATGTATGTGAATGTATATCTATGTATGTTTTCACACTGAGGAGTTTCGCTCGCGGTGCGGTGTAAAAACTCCTGCTTGCAGGATCTTTGGGGCATGTTTGGTGAGTTGAAAAAAACGTCCCAAAAGCTCCTCTTCCCATTGAAATCAATGGAAAACGCCAAAAAAACACCTGAAATGCGCCTCAAAAATGCCCCTGAGAAGCGTTTTTGGTGCAGTTTTTAAGTAACGTGTCCTTTAACCTCCCTGGAGGTATTCCCAAGTGTAGCTCAGGGTAAAGTTTCAGTACCACAAGCGGTAACCCCGAGCTACACTCGGGAATACCCTGCAGCGTTGCTCCGGGATCTCTTCTGCACCTTGTCCTGCGCTCCCGCGATGTCCCTCCTGCAGTGTCCCCGGCAATGTCCTCCGGCGGATGCCGGCATCTGTCTTCTGGGTTCGGGGACGTACGGGGACGGAACTGGCGGGAAATTTGAAAATTTTAAAAGTGACATTTATTAACCTCTTGCCGTCCGCCTGCTGTTTATAAACGGCAGGGCGGTGGCAGTCCAAGGTCGGGTTGCCGTTCCTAAACGGCACCCGCCTTTTCTAGCTGTGCGCGCTCCCTAGGAGCGCGCACCAGCGCGATCCGGTGTCCGCTGTGTCCTCCGGACACAGTGAAACACCGATCGTCGGACGGGACCTCTGTACAAGGTCCCGGTCATGTGATCACTGATTGGCGAATCAGTGATCACATGCAAAGTAGTGAGCAAGATGTCACTTGTGACATCATTGCTTACTACGTGTGAAATCTGTGAATGATCACAGAGGTCACATGGTACAAGGCTATTCACAACAGCCTTGTACCATGTGACAAGCTGTGACCAATCACAGCTCACTCAGTATTACTCAATGACTGCAAGAATGCAGACAGAGAGAAAGAGAAATGATTGCTTTTACATCCTATATGGGTGTAAAAGCAATCAGTGTAAAAAAAAAAAAAAAAATCTTCATCACCCCCCACAAGTAGTACAGTGTCACCATGGTACTGCTAGGGTGACAGTATGTAAAAATAAAAAATAAAAATAAAAAAATATATAAAAAAAAATAAAATAAAAATGTAAAAAAAAATGTTTAAAAATTATAATGTTTTATTATAAACTAATTTGGATTTTTTTTTTTACTAAAAAAATAACGGAATAAATTTTGGCCAAGATTTAGGATGAAATATTATTTATTTGCAAAATTTATAAAAAAAAACACTTTTTTTCAAAATTTTTGGACTTTTTCATTTACATAGTAAAAAAAATAAAAATCCCAGCGGTGAATAAATACCACCAAAATAAAGCTTTATCTGTCTCAAAAAAATGGTAAAAAATTCATATGGGTACAGTGTTGCATGACCGCGCAATTGTCATTCAAAGTGTGATAGCGCTGAAAGCTGAAAATTGCCCTGGACAGGAAGGGGGTAAAAGTGTCCGGACAGGAAGTGGTTAAATTCACTAAAATCACATAGTAAACCATTACTGTATCAAAGCATTTCACATACATTTTGTCCCGAGTGCTTTGTCCTGTGCCCTGCCTGCATTTTTATTGTTCTTTCTGCCTGAAAACTGAGAAATGTCCATGGCGTCCAAAAAGCGTCCCTTTAGGTCAAAAGCGGTTTTAGACCAGCTAGAGAACAGCGATAGTAAATCAGAACCACTTGCAGAATTGAGTGATAATGATTCGTGGGGAAATTCATCATCAGACATTGAAAATGATTCTGCGACTGACCTCAGTGATCTGCGAACTTGGCGCTATATTTCATATTTCAGTGTTTTTGGTTTGATTATATTATTGAATTAAATTTATTATTATTATATTATTATTTTTTATGATTATTTATTAAATTATAATTTATGATTTCGTGATTCAAATTTTAACATACCCGGGATGTTTACTAGACTCTTGTTCGGACAGATTTCAGTGAGTTATTCCTAAAAATTACAGGCCTACAATAAAAAAAATACATATTTCCATGCAAAAAAATGTACCGCTTTGAGGCTACAAAACGCTCTATGCATTTTTATGGCAGATCAATGTAAAAGTGGCCTTATACTCAAACCAGAAATGGATTGGTAGCATATCATGACTACAGAAGCCAGAAGTGCGCCCTCTAACCTCATAGGACCAAATGGATGATGGTAACAGCTGATGTTGATCGGGGGATCAATCCCCTTCCAGGGAACAAACAATGGACCATTATTTGCTCAGAGGAAGAAGGTCAATCCCCAAAACATGTCAGCTGTTACAATCATCCGTTTGGTCCTATGGGAATAGAGGGCGCACGTCTGGCTTCTGTATTCATGTTACCAAAAAAATAATTGTGTGATGACCATAGACTGTAGAGTTGTATCCCCAAGAAACTGATTTCACTAAATGGGCAGTTTATCAACATACAAAAGTTTTCTTCAAAAAGGAATGATTAGCCCCCCATGAAAAATCTAACTGAATCTGACCATATCAATCTTTTTCTATTGAGAAACAGTCAAAGTCCAAATAAAGTGATCTACTCTATGATTCAAGTATACTGTACATCCAGCCAAGATTTTGTCTACTTTTGCATGAGGTTGGAAAGTGTTGGGTTCTACCAACTGGTTTCACCGGACAGGAAGTGAGGGAAAATCTGCACAGGGGCACAGAGTGCAATAAAAAGCTGCCTCAACTAGCTGCTGACGAAGAGCCTGCCAGACTAATGGTTTCTATAACAAAGTGTCCCCTCAGAATCAGGTCCACATTGGCTGTTTCCTAACCTATGAAGGTTACAAGACTTAAGCACCAAAATGCGTTGGCTTCATGATTTTACATTGGAATAAACTTGTATTTGGGCTTTCAAATACACAGTGTGGCATATCAGAGGTTATATCCTTCCCCTACTCTTCTAAACAGAGGATTTTTATTGTGGTCTATGTTGCTATTAAAGGTTTTTCACTAGATGGAGCTGACAATCATAGAAGATACCTATAAACAATACGGCAACCATGGTTTTGGTTGCTTCTGCAAATGAATAAAGAATAAGTAAACTCAACATTTCATATTCCTGATATGTGCCTGCTGTACCTTGTACTTGTATGAAAAAGTATCCTGTTCTCCTTGTATTGCTTCCTTTGTGAGAAATCCCTGATGTTCCTGCCAGCCCCTCTGCTTCCCTATTAAACACTGACCACACTAGGGATGGGGGTACAGCATGGTCAGTTCTCTAGCTGTGCTGGGAACTCAGCCTGCTCTCCTCCAATGATATCACTTGTCCTGACACCCCCCCCCCCCCCCCCCGCACAGCCATTCACTAGGCAGATCAGTGTGCTACTGTTTATCCTCCTCCAGCTTCTTATGCAGCTGAGAACAGAGTTATGAGTTATGGCATGTGATCACTACCCCCTAAGAGGTTGCTGTTGATTTGGGTCTCCCCTATAGTCCTGCACAGCCAGGCATTCATCATTTTCCACACAATCTGCTTCAGAGTCATAAACCAGTCATAGAGCTTTTGTTTTGTTGTTTATTAAGGTGGTTTTAGAATTGGATTTAGAACTGGGATAGGGTAAAGAGGTAAGGTATAGGATTCCCAAGGGAACTGAGGACAAACTTCCTGGAACTATTCACAAGCTTCTGTTCTGCAACACAGTATCTGTTGGAGAGCTAGCCAGAGTCTCCTTGGTGTACCCCCCCCCCCCCCCCGGGACCCTTCATCCAGCAATCTGAAGACTTTTCCTGAGCAGGGGAACTGGCTCCTGTGCCTTTGCATAGGTTAAAAATCACTAGCAGGGAGCTAATCTGGTTTCCCACCTGAGTGCTCCTTCCCCTAACCGCCTGGGGGTGCAGGTGTACTCACTTAGATCCTCTCCTGTACCGCATGTGGGCTGGATGCTGCTACCAGGCCTATCAGCTGGGCTGCTCCATCCCTGCCATATAGGTGGTCCTTGCACAGGAGGCCAGTGAGCTCTGAGTTTTCCTCCTTTCCAGCTCCAGGCTTGCAGGCAGGCCCCATCCCACTAGGCCTCCTGGCAGCCTCCTCCCTCACAGCCTCACATCTTCCTCTCTCACACTTCCACTCGACTCTCCCACTTCTGCCACTGAGAAGGCTTCTACACTTTTAAGGAAGTGCCAGCCCCTTGCCACACCTTCTGTTGGGGATTGGCTGAGGTAACTCAAGAGTGCAGGCAACCACTCCTCATATCCACCTACTGCCTTCAAGGCCCTCCTCCGGATGCCTCAGAGCAGGGGGAAATTCCAGTGGGGCTAGCATGCAGAATCTCTCAGCCCTGACTACAATTTGACCCCACTGGCTATTACACCCAGGCTGCTAACCAGCTCTTGTCTAACCATTAGGTTCTAGCTACCCTAGCTAAACTAGGAGGGAGCCACATATACACAAATGTTGTGCCTTTCATTTCTATTTTAAACTGAATGGGTTGCCTTACAAGGTGAAGGTTTACAATCACTGTAAGACATCGCACCACAAGGGTTTTATTCATAGAAACCTACTCTATGTGTATGGCTGACAAAACTCCATTAAAAACAGTATTTGGGACTTTTAATAAAGCGGTTGCGTGTTAATTTTCTATCTGTTTTCTACCAAAGCAACAGATTTCATTCTGCATGATTGTGCAGCCAAATGGCGACTGTCAGCCTATTTTCTGGTTCTGTCACATCTGTCGCAGATCTAAAACATGTTAAGGAGTTCATAATGCTCACCGCATCTAATTTATTATGCAGCTTGCATACAAGTGATGAATCTGTTCCTAAATTGTGATGTAAAAATTAGGATGAGACAGATTAGCAACTGCTATCAATAAATCAGTACTGATAAATGCCCCCCTATACCCTCCTAGGACTGTGGAGGTTGTTTATGTAGTACTACCCTCGTAAGGGCCACTGGATTTTTTTTGGGTCCCTCTATGCTCTGCACAGCCAGGCAACACATATTTTCCACAATTGTACCTTGAGAGTCAGTAAACACTCCTTGAGCTGGTTTTTAGTTGTTTTTATTAAGGGGTTAAAAACTTGGATGGGGTCTAGGTGTATATGGGATGCCCAAGGAAATGAAATTTGAAGATTAATTTCTTAGCAACTATGTACAAAAAGTGTGGACTAGCAAGAATATTAATCCTTCTTTTCACCCAGCTGTGCTGAGGATATCCCTGCGCAAGGGGGGCCCAAGAGCTGTCTGTACTGGGGAGGGTAGAGACATAAATCTCTTGTGACAAAAACTGCAGTCCAACATGGTTCAAGGGACTTTTTGTATGAAAAAACATAATGTTGAGTACTGCTCATAGTGCTGATTAGGGACAAGCTCAGGTATGTTTGGTTCCTAGTCCAAATGCACCCAAGCAATCCCCCAAAGCAGATGCATAGGCAGCCAAGGCATTCCCTTCCAAGGAGCATGAGTATGTGCAGGTCAAGGAATGCGTCGGCCGTTTTTTGATTGACCCAGTACAGTGACAGCTTCCTGGCGGGATTACTCGAGCGGGTCCTGACCAAAATCCGAACATACATGAGCTCATCCCTAATGCTGAACTTGTATGATTTGGCCCAGAGGTCGGAACTCACTTGTTCCAGGTTAATTGGAAAGTATTACATTTATGTCTACTACGATGGACTTTTTCAAAAATGTATTTCAACGTTTTTTACTTTCAATTGTAAAAATCACCAAAGGTCAAGTGAAAACTGTACAAGGTCAGGAGAATTGAAATTGCACAATCCATTATAAATTGGGCTTCACATATGTGACTGAATTGTGGCTGAGGCCATATTGTGCTAACAGTGGGAGGGGCTTAAAACGGTATAATAAATACAACATGAGCCTATTCCCCTCATACTCAGCACACATATACAGTCATTTTAACCCCCACCACCAAAATCCCTCCTATCAGACCACCTCCAAAGCACTGACTCAATGCAGATCCCCCTCCCCATTACAGACTCCTTAGGACAGTCACCCCCCCAGCACCCCCAAAACAGACCATCCTCCCAATACAGACCTTGCTCCCCAGTAAAGATCCCCCATCCCAGTACAAACCCTCAGTACACACCCCCCTTCTCAGTACAGATCCCTCAGGACAGTCACCCCTCAGTACAGACCTACCTCCCTAGTACAGAGACCCCTCCCCAAGTTCAGATCCCTCAGTACAGACCCCCCTTCCCAGTACAAGACCCCAAAGTGCAGACTCTTTTCCCCAGTACAGACCCCTTAGGACAGTCACCCTCCAGTAGAGACCGGGGCGGACTGACTATCTGGAAACTCCCCACGAATCATTATCACTCAATTCTGCAAGTGGTTCTAATTTACTATCACTGTTCTCTAGTTGGTCCAGGGGCGGACTGACCATTTGGAAACTCGGGTCAGTAGAGGGCCCGATGAGATGCCCCTGGTACGTTTTTCATAGGCTTTTTTGAGTTTGGGCAAGTACACAGGGGCCCCAATACCCTATTGCCCGGGGGCCCCATGAGTTGTCAGTCTGCCCCTGGTAGAGACCACCCTTCCCAGCACAGATTCCCCTCACCAGTACACACCCCTCAGTACAGAAATCTCTTCCCAGGACAGATCTCCCTCCCCAGTACAGACCCTCCTCCCCAGTACAAGACCCCTCAGTACAGACCCCCCTCCCTAGTAAAAGACCCCTCATTACAGACGTCCCTCCCCAGTAAAGACACCTCAGTATAACCCCCCCAATACAGGTAACCCCCCCCCAGAACAGACCCATCTGTACAGCTACCCACTTCCCAGTACAGACCCCTCAGTACAGACCCCCCCTCCCCTAGGAAAGGACTCCCCCTTCCCACAATTTAGTAAGTAGACTAAATTCAGCCCCAGTTCAGAGTAAGGACAGTCCTCTTCTTGACTCTGTCACATAACTGGAGCAGGAAGGGAGGCTTCCCCTCACTCTGAACTGCAACTACAAATTCTTCAATATTTGTGTGGAAGGGTGCTGCTCACAGCGCTGTGCAACACATTCAGTGCCAGTTCACATTTACAGTATGTGGATCGGATGTGGTTTGAAATGATGCGTATTTACTTGAAATGTACAATAAAAGGGATCTCATGGGCAGGGGCGGACTGACAATTCATGGGGCCCCCGGGCAATGGGGGATCATGGGGCCCCTGTGTCCTTGCCCAAACTCAAAAAAGCCTATGAAAAAGGTACCAGGGGCATCTCATGGGGCCCCCTACTGACCCTGGGCCCTCGGGCAGTGCCCGAGTTTCCAAATGGTCAGTCCGCCCCTGGTCATGGGTCAGATAGTTGTTCCTAAAAACCAGGGACTGAACTTTCCAGGTTCAAATCCACAAAACCAGAATTGATCCTGTGAGCGAAAAATTAGGAACATGATACCAAACACCTAGCGCTGATAACAGAGCATGGAAAGATGCACAATATGTAAAGGAGAACAACTATGCTCTGTATTCTTCTAACGTCTCTCCATTAATGACTGGCAGGTGCAATGCTTCATTATGTGATCAAGTAAGGGGGCTTTTTGCATGGAGTTAACCCTTCACTTCACTCCTAAAGCAATCATTCTGAAAATAATCAATAATGAAGATCTTTATATATCTTAATAAATTCAAAAACACAACCCGATCAAAGAAATATAACGTAAAAAAAAATAAAGTGGAATACCTCCTTTCAGTCTCCGAGTGCCCCCATCAGGTCAGATTTTAAAAGGATTCTTTTCAGCTTATATATATATTAAGTAAATGTTCACCATTCATTGCATTCAAAACTTCTATCTGATAGGCACCTTTCACACGGGCGTTCCGTTTTTTTCATCAGTTCAGTCAACTTTTTTGCAAGAAAAAACTGATCAGTTCACATCAGTTTTTCATCAGTTTACATCTATTTTTCATCAGGTTTTTCATTTGTTTACATCCATTTTTCATCTGTTTACATTTTTTTTTGTCCGTTTACATCAGTTTTCATCCACTTTTTGTCCGTTTACATCCGTTTACAGCCATTTTCTTCTGTTTACATCAATTTTTGTTTGTTTTTCATCCGTTTTTCTTTGATTAAAAAAAAACGGATGTTAACTGATGCAGACATTAATGGATGTAAACAGATAATCATCCATTTACATTCGCTAGTCCATAGAAATACATGAGTGTCCGTTTTTCATCCGTAAATGGACAGATGAAAGACGGACATACCCGTGTAAAAGGGGCCATAAAGTGAGGGACTGTTCCTTTGTATAGTCTCTTCCCTGCTTATACCTTTTTTTAATCTTTAATTTTGTTACTGGAAATTGTTAGAAAAAAATTGTGAAAACAAAATTATATTCCTTGTAGGCGGAGACTTTTTTACAACACCCTTGGGTCTGGGTCAAATATCATGCTTACTATCCGTACCCTTCACCTGGCCATACAATACATTACACAATTTTCTTTTATAATTTTCCAAAACTGTATAATATGAGGTCAAATCTAAAAACTTTTAATTTGTATACAATCAGGCAAGGCATTGCACTACATAGATGAAGGTAAATCTAAGGCCTGGTTCACACCGATGCATTTTATAGAAATGCACTACAGTCCACTTAACAATCTATGGGACAAGTTCACATCTATGCTATTTAGAGCAGCTGCATTTTTTGGAAGATTTAGGGACTTTTTTAAATGCAAAAAGCTGTTTTTTGGGGGGTTTTTTTGCTACAATAGAGTTCAATGGAGACGCTGCTGCTCAGGTAGTGCATTTTTGCCACTTTTTGCAACATTTTGCGTTTTTATTCTGCCCAGCAACAAAAACATTTCCCCCTTAACAAAAAACAAACAAAAAAGAGTTGAAAAAAAAAACGCAAAATGCAAAACGTAGCAAAAACGTGCATGTAAAAACACAAAGCAAAATGCAAAAACAGATGAAAAGCAGACTGCAGAGGTAAGAATAAAGGGAATTGAATAAGAAAATTGTATAATGTATGGCCTGCTTTGGGCTGGGTTTACACCAGTGGCAGAGATTGCTGCCCCTCTGATTAGCATTTGACAGGTGGTGAGGGGGGCAATGTTTTAACCCTCAAAATGGCAACACATCACACTGCTGTATGTAGTGTCAGAGCAGTGAGTGGTTTATAAAAGCAGTGCAGGGCAGTGAGCAGTATGTAGTAGCAAAGCTGTAGGTAGCCTGGAGTGGCAGGACAGAGCAGTGAGCAGTGTGTAGTATCAGCGCAGTGGGTAGCCTGGAGTGGTAGGACAGAGCAGTGAGCAGTGTGTAGTAGCAGAGCAGTGGGTAGCATGGAGTGGCAGGACAGAGCAGTGAGCAGTGTGTAGTAGCAGAGCAGTGGGTAGCCTGGAGTGGCAGGACAGAGCAGTGAGCAGTGTGTAGTAGCAGAGCAGTGGGTAGCCTGGAGTGGCAGGACAGAGCAGTGAGCAGTGTGTAGTAGCAGAGCAGTGGGTAGCCTGGAGTGGCAGGACAGAGCAGTGAGCAGTGTGTAGTAGCAGAGCAGTGGGTAGCCTGGAGTGGCAGGACAGAGCAGTGAGCAGTGTGTAGTATCAGATCAGTGGGTAGCCTGGAGTGGCAGGACAGAGCAGTGAGCAGTGTGTAGTAGCAGAGCAGTGGGTAGCATGGAGTGGCAGGACAGAGCAGTGAGCAGTGTGTAGTAGCAGAGCAGTGGGTAGCCTGGAGTGGCAGGACAGAGCAGTGAGCAGTGTGTAGTAGCAGAGCAGTGGGTAGCCTGGAGTGGCAGGACAGAGCAGTGAGCAGTATGTAGTAGCAGAGCAGTGGGTAGCCTGGAGTGGCAGGACAGAGCAGTGAGCAGTATGTAGTAGCAGAGCAGTGGGTAGCCTGGAGTGGCAGGACAGAGCAGTGAGCAGTATGTAGTAGCAGAGCAGTGGGTAGCCTGGAGTGGCAGGACAGGGCAGTGAGCAGTATGTAGTAGCAGAGCAGTGGGTAGCCTGGAGTGGCAGGACAGGGCAGTGAGCAGTATGTAGTAGCAGAGCAGTGGGTAGCATGGAGTGGCAGGACAGAGCAGTGAGCAGTATGTAGTGGCAGGGCAATGAGCAGTCTGTAGGGAATTAGCAGGGCAGTGGGCTGCATGGAGTGGCAGGACAGGGCAGTGAAAAGTATGCAGTTTGAGTGCAGGAAAGCAAACAGCATGCAGCAGCAGGGCAGGGCAGTAGGCAGCATGTAGTGGCAAGGCAAAGCATTGAGTAGCAGCAGAGCAGTGAGCTGTATGTAGTGACAGGGCACTGAACAACAAGGAGTGGCAGCACAGGGCAGTGAGTAGTATTCCATGGCAGGGCAGGACATTGAGCATCATGTAGTAGCAGAGCAATGCGTAGCATGGAGTGGCAGGACAGAGCAGTGAGCAGTATGTAGTAGCAGGACAGGGCACTGAGCAGCATGGAGTGGCAGCTCAGGGCAGTGAGCAGTATTCCATGGCAGGGTAGGACATTGAGCAGCATGTAGTAGCAGAGTAGTGGGTAGCATAGAGTGGCAAGGCAGAGCAGTGAGCAGTATGTAGTAGCAGGGCAAGGCAGTGGGCAGCCTAGAGTGACAAGACAGGGCAGTGAGCAGTGTGTAGTGGCAGGGAAGGACAGTGGGAAATATGTAGCAGTGGGACAGGATGGTGGTCAGCATAAAGTAGCAAGACAGGACAGGGGGCAGTATGTATTGCCAGGACAGTGAGCAGTATGTAGTGGAAAGGCAGTATGTAGTAGTAGGCCAGGATGGTGAGCAGTATGTAGTGGCAGGGCAGGATGGTAAGCAGTATTTAGAAGTGAGACAGGATGGTGGTCAGCATAAAGTAGCAAGACAGGACAGGGGGCAGTGTATATTGCCAGGACAGTGAACAGTATGTAGTGACAAGTCAGTATGTAGTAATAGGGCAGGACAGTGAGGCAGTATGTAGTGGCAAGGCAGTATGTAGTAGTAGGGCAGGATGATGAGCAGTATGTAGTGGCAGGACACTGGGCAGCATTTAATGGCTGGATACAGCAGTAGACTATGTGGCGTGGCTGGGCAGGGCAGTGAGAGGCATGCAGTGGCAGGTCAGAGCAGTTAGCAGTATGTAGTGGCAGGAAAGAGCAGAAAGCAGCATGGAGTGGCAAGGTAGTGGGCAGTATGTAATGGCAGGGCAGTGAGCATCATGTAGAAGCAGGGCAGTGAGCGGTATGTTGTTGCAAGGTAATACAGTGAGCAATATATAGAATCAGGGTAGGAAGGTGAGCAGTATGTAGTGGCAGGGAAGTGAGCAGTATGTAGTAGCAGGGCAGGGCAGGGCAGTGGGCAACATAGAGTAGTAGGACATGGCAGTGAGCAGTATGTAGTGGCAGGGTAGGACAGTAAGCAGTATTTAGACGTGAGACAGGATGGTGATCAGCATAAAGTAGCAAGACAGAGCAGGGAAAAGTATCTAGTGTCAGGACGGTGAGCAATATGTAGTGGCAAGGCAGTATGTAGTAGTAGGGCAGGAAGGTGAGCAGTATGTAGTGGCAGGACACGGCAGTAAACAGCATGGAGTGGCAGGGCAGCTCAGTGAGAAGCATGCAGTGAAAGGACAGAGCAGTTGGTAGTATGTAGGGGCAGGACAGGGCAGAAATCAGTATGGAGTGGCCAGTATGTAATGGCAGGGCAGTGAGCAGTATATTGTGGCAGGGTAATACAAAGAGCACTATGAAGTGCCAAGGCAGGACAGCAAAGATTGGCAGGACAAAGCATTGAGCTGTATGCAGCAGCAGGGAGCTGAGCAGTATGTAGTAGCAGGACAGGCAGTTATCTGTATGTATTGGCAGGACAGGGACGTAAGCAGTGTGGAGTGGCAGGGTAAGGAGCAGTATGTTGTGGCAGGGCAAGGCAGTGTTTAGTGGCAGCATTGTGAGCAGTATGTAGTGGCAGAACAGGGCATTCTAGAAGCATGTAGTGACAGGGTAGGGCAGGGCAGTGGGTAGTATGTAATACCAGGACAGGGCAGTATCAGTGTGGAGTGGGAGAGCAGCGGGCAGTGTATAGTGGCAGGGCAGTGAGTTGCATGTATCATGTCCCTGTGTTGCCACACACACTGGAATGCACTTCAATATATGTATTTGATTGCATCAAGGCACGTTGTGTTAAAATATATATATGAACCCTCTCCTTGTAAAACAACCCATTCTGCTTAAAATTAAAGTGAAAAGCAAAACATTTGTGTATATATACACTATATTGCCAAAAGTATTGGGACACCCCTCCAAATCATTGGATTCAGGTGTTCCAAACACCTCCATGGCCACAGGTGTATAAAATCAAGCACCTAGGCATGCAGATTGCTTCTACAAACATTTGTGAAAGAATGGGTCGCTCTCAGGAGCTCAGTGAATTCAAGCGTGGTACCGTGATAGGTTGTCACCTGTGCAATAAGTCCATCCATGAAACTTCCTTGTTACTAAATATTCCACGGTCAACTGTTAGTGGTATTATAACAAAGTGGAAGCATCTGGGAACAATATCAACTCAGAAGTCACCAACTGTCTGCAGAGTCAATAGCTAAAGACCCACAAACTTTGTGTGGCCTTCAGATTAGCACAACAGTGCGTAGAGAGCTTCATGGAATGGGTCCAGTGAAGGGAACTCTTAAGGCATCAGCATACCAAGACATTTTGGACAATTTCATGCTCCCAACTTTGTGGGAACAGTTTGGGGATGGCCCCTTCCTGTTCCAACATGAATGCACACCAGTGCACAAAGGAAGGTCCATAAAGACATGGATGAGCAGGTTTGGGGTGAAGGAACTTGACTGGCCTGCAGAGTCCTGACCTCAACCCGATAGAACACCTTTGGGATGAATTAGAGTGGAGACTGCAAGCCAGGCCTTCTCGTCCAACATCAGTGCCTTACCTCACAAATGCGCTTCTGGAAGAATGGTCAAACATTCCCATAGACACCCTCCTAAACCTTGTGGACAGCCCTCGCAGAAGAGTTGAAGCTGTTATAGCTGCAAAAGGGTGGACCAACTCAATATTGAACCCTACAGACTAAGACTGGGATGCCATTAAAATTCATGTGGGCATAAAGGCAGGCTTCCCAATACTTTTGGCAAAATTGTATATATAAACATTACAAATACCTTTTTCCGCTTCTGTATAAGTTATCACATTCTCTCTGTTCTCAGCTGTATAATGATCTTAGAGAGCTGGGAGAGGAGAAACAGTAGAAAATTGATCCGCCCAGTGAATGACTGTGCAGGGGGGGGGGTTGTCAGCAGACGCCTGATCATTGTAGGAAAGCAGGCTGAGTTCCCAACACAGCCAGAAAACTGACAATGCTGTGCTCTCATGCCTAGTGTGCTCAGTTTTTGATAGGAAAGCAGGGGGACTGGCAGGAGCAGCAGGGATTTCACACAAAGGAAACAATACAAAGAGAACAGGATACATTTTATACAACTACATGGTACAGTAGTAGTGTACTGTAAATGCACCTCAAAGCACAAAAAATAGTACTCCATTACTTAAGTGCCACCCAAAGCAATCCACAAAGCAAGCATATTTATGCATTAGCAATGCAATTTACGACAGACGCATTGTAGCGCACTGTAGATGTGTGTTGGGGTGCTGTTAAAGAATATGTAAACCCATTATTTCATATTCCTGATATATGCCTGCTGTACCATGTACTTGTATGAAAAACTGTCCTGTTCTCTTTGTATTGCTTCCTTTCTGTGAAATCTCTGGTGTTCCTCTGCTTTTCTATTAGAAACAAGCCACTCTAGGCATGAGAGCACATTGTGGTCAGTTCTCCAGCTGTGCTGAGAACTCAGCCTGCTCTCCTCCAATTATCAAGCTTGTGCTGACACATCCTCCCTGCACAGCCATTCACTGGAAAGACTAGTGTGCTTCTGTTTCTCCAATCCTTGTTCTCTGAGCTCCTTATGCAGCTGAGAGCAGAAGGTATGTGATCACGTATAAAAAATAAAATATTGTTTTTTTCCTATATCTGGCCTCAGGTGATACACAGAGATTTAACTAATCCTCCTACATAAGTCCTATCTGCAGTCTTCTCTTCTCTACATCCAAAGTGCTGAATTTTAAAGCTTGTCTTAGGTTTCAAAAAAGAGGACATAGAGCTGAAATTACACTCTGCAGAGATCAATGAGGGGAGCTCTGAAAGCTTATTGGATGAAAGAGACACCCCCTCCCCCATACAGCTTACAGGACAAAGCTGAGTCTGTCAATTTGCTGGAGTTCATTTTTCTCTTGGTGTCAGGAAAACTTAGTACAGGAATGAAACAGCAGACAGAAATGATACTTAGTGCTCTTAATTGACACAAACACACACTATAGAGGGATATGCTTTGTTCATATCCCATGTCTGAGGTTTAAAACTACTTTAAGTGACTACAGCTGCTTCTCAAAAGCTTTCACAACAATATCCTTGCTTTCATCAGGTCAGCCATTATCTACCAAGGTTTGGTGGAACCCTAGAGTTCCTCTGGAGATTGCTGGGGGTTCCTTGAGCTCTGGTTTATTGACCTCGCATTTGATAATATCTGCATAGTTTTGGGGCTGACACCACTTGACAGAACCAGTTGCATGACACCATCGATCTTTTTTATCTGTAAGGGTGGCATCCTGACCACTACTGTGAGGAAGGACTTTCTTACCACCAATGTAAGGGATGTTTTTTCCCAATGACCCCTAATGAGTTGGTATTATCAGGGGTTCCCCAAGACCCAAGGGTTCCTCTGGGATTAAAAGGCTGAGGACTGCACTAGATTGTCTTTGAAAGTGGCATAAAACCAGAATATACACTCACCAGCCTCTTATTTAGGTACACCTTGCTAGTGCCAAGAAAATGTCCCCCACACCATTACACCACCAACGCTTGGCTGAACTGTTGATACAAGGCAGGATGGATCCATTCTTTCATGTTGTTTACACCAAATTCTGACCCTGAATGTCGCAGCAACCAGTCTGCTCATTCTCTTCTGACCTCTGACATCAACAAGGCATTTTCGTCCACACAACTGCCGCTATTTTCTCTTTTTCAGACCATTCTTTTTAAATCTTAGAGATGGTTGTGCACATGGCCAGATCTAGGGGGTGCTGTGGTGGGCTGTGCTCCTCCAGATGTCATTTGTGCCCCCCCCACAAAGCCCCCTGCCCACCTCAAACACTGTGACAGACTGGTGAGCTTCTTTTCCTATCCCTGCACACAGAGAAGGCACAGGCATCAGAGCTCCTCCTCACACCGCACATAGCTGTGAGATTGGATTCCTACATGCAGCCACGATCTGTACAATACAGTGCACATACTGTAGCTGTGTTTGGAGTCTTTTACACACAACCTCAATCTGCACAGTGTGCAGGAAAGGGAGGCCCAGAGTAGAAGAAGAAAAAAGAAGACCTGAATGAAGGGCTGAATGACAGGGGTTAAAGGGGGTTGGGAGAGGAGAGTCCCATTAGCTAAGGGGGGAGTTTAAGTGGTTTTAAGGAGGGAGTGGGTGGAGCCACAAGGGGTGGTCTGACAGGGTGTGGCAGGGGGTTTTCAGTCAGAAGAGAGTTTTGACAAGCCAAACTTCCCTCCCTCCCACCCGCCCGTTTGTTTTATGGTTTGTTTTGGTGGTGCCAGTTGGTGCTGGGGAACAACCTGCGGGTTACAAGGTCCTCGTAGGTTACTGTGGGCACAAGAGAGGCACGTTGTAGGAACCTGTCTGAGGTATGGCTTCCGGTTGTTCTGGTGGGGGTATCTGCGGTGGTGTCTCTGAGTCGGTGGTGTTGCGGATGGAGGCCTAGTTAAGCAGGAAGCGGGTATTCATTTTCTTGATGCCTATTGGGACCTTGAAAAAACGTATGTTATACTGTATTTTGTTATTTAAATGGTATTAATGGTTGTAATAAAAGGCCATTTTGGGCCATTAACTCCAGTTTTTGTTGTCTGTGTGGTTACTTAGGGTAAAAGGGGGGTAGGTAATGGTTAGGAGCAGGGGCGGACTGACAACTCATGGGGCCCCCGGGCAATAGGGGATCATGGGGCCCCTGTGTCCTTGCCCAAACTCAAAAAAGCCTATGAAAAAGGTACCAGGGGCATCTCATGGGGCCCCCTACTGACCCTGGACCCTCGGGCAGTGCCCGACTTTCCAAATGGTCAGTCCGCCCCTGGTTAGGAGGGACTGGATCAAACCATCTTTAGTCCCCTGGTCATGGGAGTAGGAGCTTTGTCAAGTGTTCTGACAGCAGCAACCCCTGTCCTCCACCCTGCTGACCCTTGTGCTCCCTGTCACCTGCCCTGCTGACCCCTGTCCTCCTCCTTTCTGACTCCTGACCCCCACCCTGCTGACCCCTATACACTACTCTGCAAACTACTGACCCTATCCTCTGCCCAGCTGACCCCCTGTACACTGCCCTGCTGACCTCCCATCCTCTGCCCCCCTGACATTTTTTACTGCACCCCCACATAAGACAGTCTATATCCAGCCCTGGTTGTGCGTGAAAATCCCAGTAGATCAGCAGTTTTTGAAATACTCAGACCAGCCCGTCTCGCACCAACAACCATTCCACGTTCAAAGTCACTTAAACTTCCCCATTCTGATGCTTGGATTGAAATTGAACAAGTCGTCTTCACCACATCTAGATGCCTAAATGCTGCCATGTGATTGGCTGATCAGCAATTTGTGTTACCAAGCAACAGGTGTCCCTAATAAAGTGACTGGTGAGTGTAAAATACCAGCTCTAGAAGGGTTAAATGCCTCTCTGTTCTCCGCAGACAGAAAATGCCAAGCTGACAGAAATGTGACTTTAAGACCCCCCTCCCTCTCACATTGTCCGGCCATACAGAGATTTTACTGATGATTAATAACAATGGGCAGCGATTTATTCCCAAAAGAAAAGGTAATACATTCTGTAAGAGAGACGGACAAAAAAAAAAAAAGGCAGAAATGAAAAAAAAATTCAACGGCAGCCACAGCAATTTATGGATTTTCTGGCTTAAAAGCTTATATTTATATCTGTCGCTTTGGCACCTAACGACAAGTAAATCCTTTTCTTTGCCGTGCCGTTCGCTTCCGCAAAGAGGTAAAAGCTCGGAGTCACACCAGTTCACAGTATGAGTTTATTACTTTCTATTCTGTTCCTTGAAATAGTAACTCTTAGCTTATGGTATGATGATCGCAGCTTGTTAGCCCACAAACCCCGCCCCCTACGCCAAAGCATCTCTTTGAGGTACATAATATATGCAAATTAGGCAAAGTGTTAAAGTGGCCCTGTCACTTTGTTGTAGGTATAAGATGACGAAGGAGGAGGTTAGGGATGATAGGAATAGCTCTTACCCATTTTTGTATTTTTTTTTATTTGAATGTATTCTTGATGTGCGATATTTAAAGGGGAAATAGGATGTAAAGCTATAAACTTGCCCTTAATTGGTCTTGATTGGAACTTTGCTATAAAGATAGATTATTATCCAAATAATGAACATGAAAAAGTAGATCTGCAGCACAAAGGTTGCTTTATGCAGGCCATACATGGTTCGAATTCCGAATGATTTTTCATCTGAAAATCGAAACATCGTTTGTTCTGTAATTGATGGTGCCACCAATGATTTTGAAAATCGGTAGGTTTTCACAAATTTTCCAGCATGCCTGATAAACGAAATGGGGAGGAACCACGAAAATCGGCCAGTGCCATTGCCCTACTAACAGAGTGAAAATCGTCCGATTATTCTTAGGTCTGATTTTCGTACGAAAATCGGTCGGAATTCAAACCATGTATGGCCTGCATTACCATATACAGGGTTTTTTTTACAGTATACAGGGCTTTTTTTTCCATAAGAAAGTGGGGGAACTCAGTTCCAACACCACCAGCACTGAATGACAAGGGGTCTAGGGGTGTGCTGGAGGGTCCATTGATGCTGGATGCTGGGGATCTATTGTTACTGGGGGTTATCTATTGTTGTGGGAGGGGTCTGTTGTTGCTGGGGAGGGTCTTCTTTTGCTTGGGAGTGAATTGTTGCTGGTAGCGATCTACCATTGCGAGAGGGGTCTATTGTTGCTAGGGGTGAGTCTTATGTTGCTGGGGGTTCAATTGTTTCTGGTAGGGGTCTACCATTGCGAGAGGGGTCTATTGTAGCTGGGGGGTCAATTGTTGCTGTAGAGATCTACTGTTTCTGGAGGGTCCATTGATGCTGGATGCTGGGGATCTATTGTTACTGGGGGTTATCTATTGTTGTGGGGGGGGTCTGTTGTTGCTGGGGGAGGGTCTTCTTTTGCTTGGGAGTCAATTGTTGCTGGTAGGGATCTACCATTGCAAGAGGGGTCTATTGTTGCTGGGGGGTGAGTCTTATGTTGCTGGGGGTTCAATTGTTTCTGGTAGGGGTCTACCATTGCGAGAGGGGTCTATTGTAGCTGGGGGGGGGTCAATTGTTGCTGTAGAGATCTACTGTTTCTGGAGGGGTCTATTGTTGCTGGGTGCTAGAGAAGCTATTGTTGCTGGTTGGGGTCTATTGTTCCTGGAGTGGGATTATTGTTGCTGTGGGGTATTTTGTCACACAGGGTCTACAGTTGCTGGGGTGTCTATTGTTCCAGGGGTGGGGCTATTGTTGCTGTTGGGTATTTTGTTGCATGGGGTCTACTGTTGATGAGGAATCTGTTGTCGCTAGGGTGATCTATTGTTGCTGAAAGATCTATCGTTGCTAGGAGGATCTATTGTTGTTGTGGGATCTATTGTTGATCAGGGGATATATTGTTGTTGGAGAATGCTATTATTGCTGGCTGCAGGGGATGTATTTTACTGATTTTCTTGTTATCATAAACAAATTCCATATAAATTACTTAGCACCACAAAATGATACTTGGTTTCTATAAAATGGGTAGTATCGGGAGGTGGGTAGGGGTTGGAACCAAGGAATGGTGCTCGGAGGTGGGTAGAGGGCGGAGACAGAGGGTGACTCAGAAGGGGGGGGGTGAGTTCCTGCACCTATTCTCTGAGAAAAAAAACTCTGACACTATATATATATATATATATATATATATATATATATATAAATAAATAATGTATGTATACACTCTATAAAGTTAGATTACAAAGAGTTATACTAGCTCTATTTTTAAATACATTTTGAATAGTCTATTTAAAGCTGAAGACCGGACTTGAGAAAAAGTTACCTTTTGCATTGTGTCCTCCTCCACACCACAAGGGTTAACAGCTCATTTTATCCAAGGGGATTGGAATAAGATGACATGCTTTCCTTGTTCTTCGCTCCTGCAGTATTCCTCCTTTTCATATAACTGGTATCCCAAACCCGCTCCTCCTCGCTACCTAACCATTCACAGTTCTCAGGTATCATCATGTACAATGCAGGACCAGTGGTCTTGCATTGTACGTGAGGACTGTGAGGGTCCACCCACATTAAAGGAGCAGCACTGGAAAGCGGACGAAAGCGTTGTCTGCTGGGGTGAGAGGTAACGAAGATTAAAGTAAGTATTTCACCTTACTTATAATCCCCTAGACCAGGGGTCTCCAAACTTTCAAAACAAAGGACTAGTTTGCTGTCCTTCAGACATTAGGGAGGCTGAAGTATGGCCAGGAGAGGTAGAAAGTGTCCCATCTTTGGTATTGGAGGGAGGAATAGTGCCCCATTGCTGGTGTCAGTGGGAGGAATAGTGCCCCATTACTGGTGTCAGTGGGAGGAATAGTGCCCCATTACTGGTGTCAGTGGGAGGAATAGTGCCCCATTACTGGTGTCAGTGAAATGTTTAGTGTCTCTTCGTTGGTGTCAGTGGAAGGAATAGTGCCCCATCATTGGTGTCAGTGGAATGAATAGTGCCCCATAATTGGTGTCAGTGAGAAGAATAGCACCCCATTGTTGATATCAGGGAGAGGAATAGTGTGCCGTCGTTTGTGTCAGTAGGAGGAATAGTGCCCCATTGCTGGTGTCAGCGGAAGGAATAGTGCCGCATTGTTGGGGTCAGCGGAAGGAATAGTTCCACATCATTGGTGTTATTAGAAGTAATAGTGCTTGATTGCTGGTGTCAATGAAAGGAATAGTGCCCCATCACTGGTGTCAGTGGGAGGAAATATGCACCATCATCTGTGTCAGTGGATGAAATAGTGCCCCAAGGGCAGGACAAAACAAGGGGCCGCATCCAGCCCTTGGGTTGCATAGTTACATATAGTTACATAGTTGGTAAGGTTGAATAAAGACACCAGTCCATTCAGTTCGACCTGTGTGAGTGGGTTTGTGTGTGTATTCATATTAAAAATCATATCCCTGTATACTATGTTCGCTAGGAGGCCCATCCAAGAATTTTTTGAAACTATCAATGCTTCCCACTGACACCATCAATTGTGGAAGTGAGTAACCCCCTATGCAGTTCAAGGTTAAACCGCTTCTACTCCAGTTTCATTGAGTGGCCACGTATCTTCTTACATTCGCTGAGACTGAATAGTTTATTCTTTATGCGAGAATCACCATTAGGATTTTTGTATATGGCTATCATATCTCCTCTCAAGAGTCTCTTCTCCAGGGAAAATAATGTTTGTACTTGTAACTGAGGTCCTCCAGTCCCTTTATTCATTTTGTTTCCCTTCTCTGGACTCTCCAGTTCCAGCACATCCTTCCTGTGGACTGGTGACCAGAACTGGATGGCATACTCCAGATGTGGCCAGACCAGTATTTTATAAAGTGGCAGGATTATAGGTGTATCTCTGGAGTAAATGCCATTTTTTATGCATGCTAATATTCTGCTAGCTTTGCTACAATAGGAGGCAGTTGAAGGATAAAAAAAACTAGATATACTGAGAAGTTAGATATATTTTCTCTCCCCATGTTGATAGAGATCAGGTAGCTATGAGGAGCTTAGTGAGGTCTATTGTTGGGGGAACTCTGGAAATGTGCCCTTACTACAGCAAATATTAATAGGATATAACTTTAATATAGTAAAATAATAATGGCATATCCAGGGGCGGACTGACAACTCATGGGGCCCCCGGGCAATATGAGAAAGGTACCAGGGGCATCTCATGGGGCCCCCTACTTACCCAGGTCCTCAGGCAGTGCCCGAGTTTCCAAATGGTCAGTCCGCCCCTGGGCATATCTGATCAACAGATAATGTGGGTTAGAATAAGCCAGCACCACTAAACAGAATGCTGTAATGATGTCGTACTTCAATTTTTAAAAACCTTGCATTTCAATCATAGTAACATTGGCTTGGTTCACCCTGTTGCAGGCCCTGCCGCCTGTGTTTGCTTGGAATGGCAGCCTCGTGCATCTCACAAGAGCAGGGTGATTCGGCTGGTGGTGGTTGCAGGTGAGGGAACTGGTGCAATTCCCCCAACCAGCCCAGATGTGTGAACCTAGACTTAAAGCTGAATTCCAGTTATGGCAATTTGCAGCTTGGACTAATGTAAATATGTGCACTATAATGCCAAAAGTATTGGGAAGCCTGCCTTTACAAGCACATGAATTTTAATAGCGTCTTAGAATTCAATATTGAGTTGGCCCACTCTTTGCAGCTATAACAGCTTCAGCTCTTCTAGGAAGGCTGTCCACAAGGTTTAGGAGTGTGTCTATGGGAATGTTTGACCATTCTTCCAGAAGCGAATTTGTGAGGTCATGCACTGATGTCAGATGAGAAGGCCTGGCTTGCAGTCTCCACTCTAAGATCTCAAAGATGTTCTATCGGGTTGTGCAGGCCAGTCAAGTTTCTTCACTCCAAACTCGTTCATCCATGTCTTTATTAAGAGTTCCCTTCACTGGAACCAAGGGTCCCAACCCTACCCCTTAAAAAAAAAACAATCCCACATCCTAATCCCCCCTCCACCAAACTCTACACTTAGTACAATCAAGTCAGGCAAGGACCGTTCTGCTAGCAACCACCAAATCCAGACACATCCATTGGATTGCCAGACAAAGAAGCGTAACTGGTCACTCCAGAGAACACGTCTCCACTTCTCTAGGATCCAGTGGAAGCGTGCTTTACAACACTGCATCCGACGCTTTGCATTGCACTTGGTGATGTAAGGCTTGGATGCAGCTGCTTGGCCATGGAAACCCATTCCATGAAGCTCTCTACGCACTGTTGTTGTGCTAAGCTGAAGGCCACACAAAGTTTGGAGATCTTTAGCTATTGACTCTGCAGATGGTTGGTGACTTCTGCACACTGTGCGCTTCAGCATGTGCTGACCCCGCTCAGTCATTTTATGTGGCCCACCACTTCGTGGCTGAGTTGCTGTTTTTCCCAGTTTCTTCCACTTTGTTATAATACCAGTTATAGTTGACAATTAAATATTTAGTAACAAAGAAATGTCACGGATGCCACGGATGGTGGCAACCTATCACGGTACCACTATTGAATTCACTAAGCTCCTGAGAGCAAACCATTCTTTCACAAATGTTTGTAGAAGCAGTCTGCATGCCTAGGTGCTTGATTTTATACACCAGTGGCCCTGATGTTGATTGGAACACTTGAATCCGATGATGTGGAGAGTTGTCCCAATACTTCAGCAATATAGAATATGTGCAATACCTGTGCAACTCTGCAAGCCTGAATTCACTGTTGTAAATGCCACTACCACAATAATCCCGACTACCTTCAGGGTTGACCTGGTGCCCTGATTCTTACTGAACACTGAAGGTCACTCATATGGCAAGGATGCCATACAGAGAACACTTTGTGTTTACTCAAGGAATGCAAAGTCTTCTCTGATAGGACAAGGTGGAGATCATGAAGTAACTGCTCACACCTGCATCTCATCCTGTCAGAGAACGCTTTGCATTAATTGATGACGGTATTGACAGACTCTTAGCAAGTCATCCATCTGGTTTCAACTGGTGGCTCCTATGTCAAGGAAGAAGGACAAACTGAGCATGTGTGGCTTTATATCAGCTGCCAGAAAAATGAAGGAAACTCTGCAATTGGAAAGCTTTTGGCCCACGTACATTTGGTATTTAGCCTGGTCCATGAGGCTCTAATATTTAGGTGCAGGCGGAGGGTGCAGATTCACCATCCAGCCCCACTGCTGGCAGCCTGAAAAACTATATGAGAAGCTGCCCTCCACCCACACCTAAATGCCAAAGCAGAACTTTTGTGTGATGTATGGATGGAAGAAAAGGCGCTGGAACAAATCCAAAATGGCGGCACCTTCAGGAGAGCAGGAGTAGTACAGGCTATATATTTATTAGGGTAAGATGAAAAATATTTCCATCCATATTGACTTTTTAGAAGACATTTGCATTCAAAAAGCAATGGGCCTTGAGGTTTATTCTCCTTTCTGGCATTCTTGGCATCCTTGGATGATGCACCTAGCAGTACCAAGTATGCACCCAAGGCCGAATGTCCAAAATGTAAGAAGTCTGCACTTGATTGTCCATAGGCATATGCTTTACCAATTGGTGCATCATCCAGCCCCATACAGCCGCAGCAACCGGAAGCGAGTTGAGAGGTGCACCTGTGCCTTCCACCTGCACCTAAATGTAGGAGACTCATACCAGTGCTATACCAGTGCTATACGCCCAAGTGTGAATGTGGCCTTAGATGACCATGCAGATACCAATATCATATATTTTAACTGAAATTATATTTAGGGAAAACGTTTTAGGAGAGAGTTTCCTTCCACTTTAAGGTAAACATTCAAATTATAACCACTTGAGCTCTGGAAGGTTTTACCCCTTCATGACCAGACAATTTTTTGCTATTCAGTACGGCACTACTTTAACTTAAAATGGTTGATCAATAAAAAAGCATTGGAGAATATTTGCTAAAATTGAAGAGTGCAAAATCTAGTGCAGATCTGCATAGAAAACAATCAGCTTCCAGATTTTGTTGTCAAAGCTTTATGGAACAAGCTGAAGTTAGAAGCAGGGTGGCAACAGATTCTGAGTGCTCCAGTTGTAGTAAATCTCCCCCATTATATTTTAAACTCAAAAGTTGACTAGAAGGTGTCTTTATTCCTGGAACTGAAGTGTTAACATCACAGCAGTGGGAAGTTAAAAAGGAATACAGAACTATGATATTAATAAGTGCTGTAATAGTTCTAGCTCCATTTTGCTTGTAACACTATTCCAACCAAGTACCTGTGAAATAAGCACCGCGCAGTTTAAAAAAAAATCTTTTGTTTCCATTCAATAGTTCTTTCTCTTTTCCTTCTTAGTATTCATCCTTTGAAAAACATAATTCTGCATTTTAATATGGGGCTTAATATTTTATATGACAATTTCAAAAGCTTACAGCAGAGCATTGGGACTTTTTTTTTTTTTAGCATATCCAACGGTGCCCTCTGCTGGTTGACCAGTTTATCTGTGGTCAATCGTCCGTTGATGCAGGGTAGCAAATGATAGAAAGGCTTTTGTCATGAAATGATTTCTACGCTTTGCTGTTTACCTCGGAGCCCACTGTGAACAAACTGCGGCATTTGGAAAAATGTCTGTGCTTGAACTCACAAAAGGATTTCTTTATCCCCAATTGGCTCCTGTTATTTATTCACTGTATGCTAATGCATTCTGTCCTAGTGTGTTACTTAAAAGCCAGGGAAGGTTAAGGTTTACATCAAAAACTATTAGGAAGCTTTTGCTGTGCCGTTTTAAAAATATTTTCTTTTTGCAATTCATCTAAAAATCCTAATTTTAGCTGGGATTACCAGGAGAAACAGCAATAATCTGATTTTTTACCCTCAAGTGTCCTGACCAATTTAGGGTGGAGTTTGAAAGAAACAGGGGTCAGGCTTAAAAATGAACAGCCCAATAAAATACACTATATTGCCAAAATTATTGGAAAACCCCTCCAAATCATTGGATTCAGGTGTTCCAATCCCCTCCATGGCCACAGGTGTATACAATCAAGCACCTAGGCATGCAGACTGCTTCTACAAACATTTGTGAAAGAATGGGTCGCTCTCAGAAGCTCAGTGAATTCAAGCGTGGTCCTGTGATAGGTTGTCACCTGTGCAATAAGTCCATCCGTGAAATTTCCTTGCTACTAAATATTCCACGCTCAACTGTTAGTGGTATTATAACAAAGTGGAAGCAACTGGGAACAACAGCAACTCAGCCACAAAGCGGTAGGCCACATAAAAATGACAGAGCAGGGTCAGCGCATGCTGAAGCACACAGTGTGCAGAAGTCGCCAACTGTCTGCAGAGTCAATAGCTAAAGACCTCCAAACTTCGTGTGACTTTCAGATTAGCACAACAACAGTGCATAGAGAGCTCCATGGAATGGGTTTCCATGGCCGAGCAGCTGCATCCAAGCTTTACATCACCAAGTGCAATTCAAAGCGTCAGATGCAGTGGTGTAAAGCTTGCCGCCACTGAACCTTAGAGCAGTGGAGACGTGTTCTCTGGAGTGACAAATTACACTTCTCTGTCTGGAAATCTGATGGACATGTTTGGGTTTGGTGGTTGCCAGGAGAACGGTACTTGCCAGACTGCATTGTGCCAAGTGTAAAGTTTGGTGGAGGGGGGAATATGGTGTGAGGTTGTTTTTCAGGGGTTGGGCTCGGCCCCCTAGTTCCAGTGAAGGGAACTCTTAAGGCATCAGCATACCAAGGCATTTTAGACAATTTCATGCTCCCAACTTTGTGGGAACAGTTTGGGGATCCTAACATAACAGGGCATCACTGCACAAAGCAAGGTCCATAAAGACAAGGAGGAGTGAGTTTGGGGTGGAGGAACTTGACTGGCCTGCAGTGTCCTGACCTCAACCCGATAGAAAACCTTTGGGATGAATTAGAGCAGAGACTGCAAGCCAGGCCTTCTCGTCCGACATCAGTGCCTGACCTCACAAATGCTCTTCCAGAAGAATGGTCAAACCTTCCCATAGACACACTCCTAAACCTTGTGGACAGCCTTCCCAGAAGAGTTGAAGCTGTTATAGCTGCAAAGGGTGAGCCAACTCAATATTGAACTAAAAAATGTATATTATATAGTGCGTGCTAGTTGGAGCCCAACCTCTGTAGCTGTAGGATAAAGGTGCCAGATGGATATCAGGGATGGATGGATGGGAGCAGTAACACTGAGGCAGCTCTTCTTAGAGTGGAAGCAAGGCTCTAATGCAGTAACAAGAAAAAGAGAGGAAGGCGCCTCTAAGTGCAGTATTGACAATTTATTTAGTAAACAATGGATAAATTGCACTTACAAGATAAATAGTTAAAAAGACTCATCGTGTGGTAAATAGATCCAGGTGGGACATTGAGCCGACCAGCAGCAAACTGTCTATAGGATCAGGAAGTAGAGTCCAGAATGTGACCTCTGAAGAGGTCTGAAAAAGGAGCCTATTGAGCATGCTCCAAAATGCATTACCGCCCCCTTCACTTCGTACATCTGACTCTGCTCTCCTAGCTTCATTTTAATGCACAGGTACATCCTGGGCTCTACTTCCTGATCCTATAGACAGTTTGCTGCTGGACGGCTGGATGTCCCAACTGGATCTAATTACCACACGATGAGTCTTTTTAACTATTTATCTTGTAAGTGCAATTTATCCATTGTTTACTAAATAAATTGTCAATACTGCACTTAGAGGTGCCTTCCTCTCTTTTTCTCAATATTGAACTAAGAATGGGATGCCATTAAAGTTCATGTGCATGTAAAGGCAGGCATCCCAATACTGTTGGCAATATAGTGTATAAAATAACAAAAGCTTTTTCTGCAATATTCACCTTCAATCCAGAGATTTCCTCCGAAGTACTCTTTTCTGCCACTAGGTGTCTTTAATCAATCCATTTTTACGCCTTCGACCCATTCCAGCCTGTTACTGGACAGTGATAGGAAAGCATCACAGTGATTAACTTTTCTCTCTGTCACTCTCTGCTTATCTATCAGCACGCTTCTTGGCAGCACATAAACTGATTGGCTCCTTGTGCAGCTTCTTCCTCTCCAACCCCAGCCCTGCTGTACAGAGGCTGTAAGAGGCTGACACCAGGTCACATTCAGGTACATGCACTGCTTGAATTAAACTACTTTCCGGCCACCCTATAGCAATTTTACTGCTACAGGATGGCCGCTCTGTGCAAAATCAAGTAAATATACGTGATTTTGCATTTCCGGGTAAAAGGCGCGTGCCGCTCTACCCGCACTGTCATTGGCTCCCGAAAATGTAAATCACTGGGTCTCAGCCAGAGATTCATGGCCAAGACTCGGTGAAGGGCGAAGCAGCTTACAGGGGAGAGATCTGAGTGTAAACAACACAGATCTCTCTCCTGTCAGCGGGGATCTTTCTGCAAAGCAGGGAAAATAAAAACCAGCACATCCCCTAGTCAAACAGCCCACAGTGTAAGCACAAAACAGTGCACAGTTAACCCTTTGATCACCCCAAATCTGATCTGAGTGTAAACAACATAGATCTCTCTCCTGTCAGCTGGGATCTCTCTGCAAAGCAGGGAACATAAAAACCAGCACATCCCCTAGTCAAACACCCGACAGTGTAAGCACAAAACAGTGCACAGTTAACCCTTTGATCACCCCAAATGTTGACCCCTTCCCAACCCAGTGTCAGAATGCCCGCAGCAGTCCTGCTTTAAGTCGCTGATCGCCGCCATTACTAGTTGAAAATAAATAAATAATCTAGTAAATATATATATATATATATATATATATATATATATATATATATACACCGCCATTTGTAGACGCTATAACTTTCAAGCAAACCAATTCATATACATTTATTGAGATCTTTTTTTTTTTTACCAAAAACATGGAGCAGAATACATTTTGAACTAAATTTATGAAAAAAAAATGTATTTTATTTAAGGGATATGTTTTATAGGAAAAAGTTAACAAAAAATTCAAAATTGTTGGTCTTTTTGTGTTTATAGCGCAAAAACATAAAAAACACAGAGGTGATCAAATACCATGAAAGAAATCTCAATTTGTGGGTAAAAATGACATCAGTTTAATTTCTGTGCAGTGCTGCATGACCGCACAATTGGCAGTTAATGTAACGCAGCGCCGCATAGAAAAAAAAAGGCCTGGTCAGGAAGGGGGGGGGGTAAATCTTCTGGAGGGCAAGTGGTTAAAAATACATTAAAAAATGTATTCATGATTAAAGAGTTGCATCAATTTGTAGCTTTAAGGCCAAGTGTACACTGGAACTCCCCTAGACAAGGCAGCAAGAAAATGCTGAACGCAGTAAAAAATGTGTGTAAAGGCGGTACCATGTTTAGCCGCGTTAACACTTGGACGTTTACTCATTTCACTGGATATTGAAATGAATAAACGCCCAAGCACTAAAAATTGCTAGCGCCTAGGCAGGTTTACATGCGTTTTTGCTGCGTTTGACGGTTTTGGCCAAAACATTCCTCTCCTGAATGCGATTCCGCTGCATTCAGGAAAGGGACGTTTAACTGCCCCTAAACTCTGCTGCTCCTAATCTCTGATAAAAGCCTATGTGTACATGGACACAGAGGCTTTTATTGAGTTGAGTTCAGGGGCTTTGGCAAAAAAACGCCAAAAGCAGCATACACAAGGCCTAATCCCCAGTTCTCATTGATGCAACCTATTATGTGACTTGCAACACAAAGTCGCATGACAAGTCAAAAAATATTCATTTTAGTGGGTGCCATCTTAATCAATGCGACTCAAGTCACAGTGGTTTAAAAAATGTTCCTGCACTACTTTTCTGCGTCTTTGCTATGACTTCAGTGCCATAGATTGCAATGTTAAGATCACAAAAGTCGCAAGGATTGTCTTAATCTATGCAACTGTGATGAAACAGTATTCAACTTCAGAGGGTTTTTTTTAAATAAGTCGCATAAAATCAAAGTTGCATGAAAGTTGCATTGAAGTTGCAATGCAAGGTCGCACTGGAAGTCGCACAACTTTCAAGTCACAGCAGTGTGAACTGAGCCTTCTGTGTACAGATCAGCTTTAAGATATAAGTCCATCCTTGGACTAAAATATTACATAAGCTATATTTAAATTTGTAACAATTTATTTAAATAATGCCCGGCCATAAAGGTCTATGTTCAGGCATTTCTTGCTACAGGTTGACAACAGTATGTCCCTATCACCTAATTGTTCTCCTGTGTTGTCACCCTGTCACTTGGGTTCCCACCGGAGGACACAAGTAGGTGTTTCAACATATGTTACAAAGGCAGGGTCCATTGTCATCACCATCATAAAACCTACCCTGAGCAATGCTACACAGCCATCACTGGAGTGAAAGGAAATATCTGCAAAGAGGATGCAGGAGATCAGCAGCACTAAGATGCAACAAAAGATGAAGAAAGGAAAAAAAAAATATATATATATACTGTATATTCCTCAAGGGTTGTGTGGTTTTAGAGTAGTGGTGCGGGGGGAGAGGGGGTGCTCATTTGCACCATGTTACATGTCAAACCCAAAATATGAAGTTAGTTGAAATCCAGAACCAAAAACGTAATATTTCATCTTGCCAATCATTAGATGTGGTGGCTGCATTAGTTTTCCCCTCTGTTCACCTGGTAACCTGGCCAGTAACACACCTTCTGTACTAGAGCGCCCCCACTTGATGTAGGAGCACAGGGGGCACCTTGGGACTGCAGCATTTTCAGTCTGGGGGGGGGGAGCGTTTGATGGACTAGCAGATTTAGGCCCCTTGCACGTTCTGTTTTTTTCATCAGTTCGGTCACGTTTTTTCCCCCCCAAAAAAACGGGTCAGTTTTCATCAGTTTTTCATCAGTTTACATCCATTTTCATCTGTTTTTCTCATTTATGTCCATTTTCATCCGTTTACATCTGTTTTTGGTCCATTTACATCTGTTTTTGGATGCATTCCAGATCCGTACAGTCGTTTTGTACATATTTCCATCCTTCAACCTGGGTTCACATATATGCGGTTCGGTATGTCGCATGTGATTCGCACAGGAACTGCACCTCATTCCTGTGCAAATAACATGCGAATTGTGTGCGGTGTGATTGGAGCCATACATTTTGTTTGGCTCAAATCGCACCACATCCACACCAAAAAGGTGCAGGACCCTTTTTTTGGTCCGCGCTAGTATCGGATCGCATGGATATTCACACCCATGCTGTCCGATCCTGCACATCACACCGCGTATTGCAGACTGATTTTGAGGTGTTGTTAACTTAAGATACACACCCGCAGCGGTTCACATGAATGGGGTGTGATTGTGATGCGGTGCGTAATTCACACAGAAAACGCTGCAAATTCTGCACTGCATCAGTGTGAACCCGGGCACAAGGCCAGTTCCCACTACATACTGTAAGTAGTTATTAAAACGCCCAGTGTGCATGGGGACTTAGAGCATTTTTACAGATAAAAAACTCCTCCGGAAGCCCACTAGTTCTGGGGTTTTTCCAGCCAAGAAACACTAACTACAGTCTATGTGTGCATGGACACATAGGATAACATGCTGGGGGGGTTTACTGGCTGTAGAAAAAACGCCAAAAGCCAAAAACAGCCGCTGTAACATCCAGTGTGTGTGTGTGTGTGTGTGCGTGCGTGTAAAAAGTGCTAAAAAACTGCTAATGCTGCAAAACGTGGCTAAATGCTAATGCAAAAATGCAGAAAAACCTGCGTTTTTAACTCAACTTTTTTACAGGTAACACTACCGGGTGTTTTTAAAACGCCCATTGTGCTTGAGGACTTCATACTGAATTTTAAAGCTTGTCTGTGAGTTCTGAAAATAAGGGGTGGAGAACTGAAATTACACTCTGCAGAGCCCAGTGAGGAGAGCTTTGAGAGCTGATTGGAGGGAAGAGTCACCCCCCCCCCCCTTCCACACAGGAGCAGAGCTGAAGCTGTCAATCTGCTGGAGGTTCCTCCCATGTCACCATTTTTCTTTTGGTGTCAGGAAAACTTGCAAGAAGTGATTCATGCTGATAGCAGAGGTACGAAGCAGCAGACAGAAATGACACATTGAGGTTGATTTACTAAAACTGGAGTGTGAAAAAATCTGGTGCAGCTGTGCATGGTCGCCCATCAG
The DNA here is from genome assembly GCF_062004578.1 of Staurois parvus. NCBI lineage: Eukaryota > Metazoa > Chordata > Amphibia > Anura > Ranidae > Staurois > Staurois parvus. The sequence continues at coordinate 6,483,228 of NW_028318294.1, read as the reverse complement.
CTTCTGACGTCAACTTGTTCAATTAAGCAATTAACAATACAATCTGGAAGCTGATTGGTTTCTATGGAAAGCTGCACCAGATTTTGCACTCTCCAGATTTAGTAAATCTCCCCCCTAGTGCACACTATAGAGGGATGTGCTTTGTACATATTTCATTCCTGGGGTTTACAGCCACTTTATTTTGCCTTAGTGGTAAAGGTTATTGCTCCTATCATTAGCTGAGCATTAGGGCTCCATTCACAGGGGAATATGTGTATTTTCTACATCAATGCAGGTTCTTGCTGACAGGTAATGAGAGATGTGGACCCCAGGTGATGAGGGATGTGGACTCAGGGTGACAAGGGGTGTGAACTCCGGGTGATGAGGGATGTGGACTCCGGGTGATGAGGGATGTGGACTCCGGGTGATGAGAGATGTGGACCCCGGGTGATGATGGGTATGGATACCAGGCAGGGGCGGACTGACCATTCGAGCACTCGGGCACTGCCTGAAGGCCCTGGGTCAGTAGGGGGCCCCATGAAATGCCCCTGGTACCTTTTTATAGGCTCTTTTGGGTGTGCTTTGAGTGTCGGCAAGGACACAGGGACCCCATGATCCCCTATTGCCCAGGGGCCCCATGAGTTGTCAGTCCGCCCCTGATACCAGGTGACGAGGGTTGTGGACCTCGGGTGATAAGGGAGGTGGGCCCATGAGGGAGGTGGGCCCTGGGTGACAAGGGATGTAGACCCCAGGTGATGAGGGATCTGGACTCGGGGTAGCAAGGGATGTGAACTCGGGGTGATGAGGGATATGGACCCTGGGTGACGACAGATGTGGACCCTGGGTGATGAGAGATGTGGACCCCGGGTGACGAGAGGTATGGATACCAGGTGACCAGGGGTGTGGACTTCGGGTGATGAGGGAGGTGGACCCTGCGTGATGAGAGATGTGGACCACGGGTGATGAGAGGTATGGATACCAGGTGATGAGGGGTGTGGACCTCGGGTGATGAGGGAGGTGGACCCTGGGTGATGAGGGAGGTGGACCCTGGGAAATGAGGGATGTAGACCCTGGGTGACGAGGAGTGTGGACCTTGGGTGATGAAGGATATTGACCCCAAGTGATGAAGGATATGGACCCCAGGCGATGAGGGATGTAGACCCCAGGTGACGAGTGGTGTGCATACCAGGTGACGAAGGGTGTGGACCCCGAGTGATGAGAGAGGTGGACCCTGGGTGACAAGGGATGTGGACCCTGGGTGATGAGGGATGTGGACCCCGGGTGATGAGAGATGTGAACCCCAGGTGACAAGGGATGTAGACCCTGGTTGATGAGGGATGTGAACCCTGGGTGATGAGGGGGGTGGACCCTGGGTGATGAATGATATTGACCCCAGGTGACAAGGGATGTGGACCCCGGGTGACAAAGTATATGGACCCCAGGCAATGAGTGATGTAGACCCCGAGAGAAGAGGGGTGTGGATACCAGGTGACGAGGGGTGTGAACCTCGGGTGATGAGGGAGGTGGACCCTGCGTGATGAGAGATGTGGACCACGGGTGACGAGAGGTATGGATACCAGGTGACGAGGGGTGTGGACCTCGGGTGATGAGGGAGGTGGACCCTGGGTGATGAGGGAGGTGGACCCTGAGAAATGAGGGATGTAGACCCCGGGTGACGAGGAGTGTGGACCTTGGGTGATGAAGGATATTGACCCCAAGTGATGAAGGATATGGACCCCAGGCGATGAGGGATGTAGACCCCAGGTGACGAGTGGTGTGCATACCAGGTGACGAAGGGTGTGGACCCCGAGTGATGAGAGAGGTGGACCTTGGGTGACAAGGGATGTGGACCCTGGGTGATGAGGGATGTGGACCCCGGGTGATGAGAGATGTGAACCCCAGGTGACAAGGGATGTAGACCCTGGTTGATGAGGAATGTGAACCCTGGGTGATGAGGGGGGTGGACCCTGGGTGATGAATGATATTGACCCCAGGTGACAAGGGATGTGGTCCCCGGGTGACAAAGTATATGGACCCCAGGCAATGAGTGATGTAGACCCCGAGAAAAGAGGGGTGTGGATACCAGGTGACGAGGGGTGTGAACCTCGGGTGATGAGGGAGGTGGACCCTGGGTGACAAGAGATGTGGACCCCGGGTGATGAGGGGTGTGGACCCTTGGTGACGAAGGATATTGATCCCAGGTAACGAGGGATGTGGACCCCGGGTGATGAGGGATGTGGACCCCGGGTGATGAGGGATCTGGACCCCAGGTGATGAGGAATGTGGACCCCAGGATATGAGGGATGTGGACCCCAGATGACGAGGGATGTAGACCCTGGGTGACTGCAAGAAGTTACAGAGATCACAATAGACTTTAAAACAATGCCAATACACTGATATTGGCAATGATTTAATTCTATCACCTTAAGGAATCCTTTATTATCAGCAGATGGTGGCAGGAATTAGTATTTCTACTGTGTGATAAATATACTGTTTTCAGCAATCTGCAATTTTTTAGCGATTAAAAATCACTAAATACAAATATGAATTGTGTATGCTATTAGCACCCATATTTAGTCCAGCTGTTGCTCTTTAATAAGCTGCAGTCTCTTAATGTGATCTTGCTGGGACAGATGCAGAAGGATGGTGAAATATTTGCAAGTTAGGAAATAAAACAGAAAAAAAAGACTTTACATAAGTAGGAAAATGGTAAAAAGAAATGGTGCAAGGCTGACATCTAATGGACAGTTTCAGAATTGTATCTTTTCTTCAGAATTATGGCTGATTTTACAGCTGTCATACCTTTGTATTTGCATTGCAAATAAAGCACCCAGACAGTCCATGATACTCTTTTTTTTTCATGTAGAGGTAGTAATATTTCTATCTGTGAACTCACTGAAATATGGGTTTTATATCCTAACTCAGAAAATCACATTTTTTAAAGCTAAATTATATATGGACAGCACAGTGGCTAAATGGTTAGCACTTCTGCCTGGCAGCACTAGGGTCGCTGGTTTGAATCCCAATCCTGGTACCACCTGCCTGGAGCTTGCATGTTCTCCCTGTCACTGCATGGGTTTCCTCCCAAACTCCAAAGACGTGCTAGTAGGTGAATTGGATCCTGTCTAAATTGTCCCTAGTATGTATATGTGAGTTAGGGACTTTAGATTGTACACCCCTTGAGGGTTAGGGATTGATGTAAATGTACAATATATATGTAAAGCACTGCATAAATTGACAGCGCTATATAAGTACAATATATTTATATATTTTTTTTTTTTATTATTTTTATTTATTTGTTTTTTTAATAAGCACAAGGGATGGTATGTATATTCAATGAGAAATGTCCCTTGTGCTGGTGGCTGCTCTCTTAGTTGAATTCTTCAGTCCTCTGCCTTCCGCATACCCCCATCATAGCCAAGTTATGGTGCTGCAAAGTTATAAATAATAATAATAAACATGTTATACTTACCTGCTCTGTGTAGTGGTTTTGCGCAGAGCAGCTCCCATCTTCTAGTTGGGTCCCACTACCGGCTCTGCTGGCCCCTCCATCTTGCCAAGTGCCCCCAATAGCTAGCAACTTGCTATGGGGGCACATAAGCAGACTCGCTCCAGACCAGCTGCTCTGTGTGTCCATTCACACATTGAGCTTGGCCCCACCCCTGCTCTCTCCTCATTGGCTCACTGGCTGTGATTGACAGTAGCGGGAGCCAATGGCTCCTGCTGGTGTCTCAGCCAATGAAGAGGAAGAGTCTCCAGAGAGCCGCTGCTCTCGTGCACATCTCTGGATCAGGTTGGACTCGGGAGGGGCTGCTGCACACAGAAGTTTTTTTACCTTCATGGATCGAATTTTGAATGTTAAAAAACCCCAGCCTTTACAGACACTTTAATACAACTGCTGGACCTGTCATTTGCACTTGTCAAGAGTGACAATTGTGCCGGCCCTTTCCACTCCCCTCCTCCATTCATAGAAGCTGTATTAAAGCTTCCCACAATGAAAAGAGCTCTATGAATGGAGGAGGCGGTCCTTTCATTCATTCGCCTGTCCTCCCATTCATAGAGCGTTTTTCATTCATGGAAGCTATAGCACAGCTTCTATGAATGGAGAATGGGAAGATGAATGAAAGGACCGCTTCCTCGATTCATAGAGCTATTTTCATTCATGGATGCTATAACACAGCTTCTATGAATGGAGGATGGGCAGATGAATAAAAGGACCACCTCCTCCATTTATAGAGCGCTTTTCAATCATGGAAGCTATAGCACAGCTTCTATGAATGGAGAATGCGCAGATGAATGAAAGGACCGCTTCCTCGATTCATAGAGCACTTTTCATTCATTGAAGCTATAGCACAGCTTCTATGAATGGAGGATGAGCAGATGAAAGAAAGGACCACCTCCTCCATTCATAGAGCTATTTTCATTCATGGAAGCTATAGCACAGCTTCTATGAATGGAGGATGGGCAGAGTGAATGAAAGGACCACCTCCTCCATTCATAGAGCGCTTTTCATTCATGGATGCTATAGCACAGCTTCTATGAATAGAGGATGAGCAGATGAATGGAAGGACAACCTCCTCCATTCATAGAGCGCTTTTCATTGTGGGATGGACCTGTAATAAAGACTGGTCACTGCTGATCTGTCTGCAGTCTTGTCTCCGCCCCCTCCTGTAGTTGGGTGCAGGCAGCATGAAGTGGGTGGAGCCTACTGAGTCCCTCCCACAGCTCTGCTCTCTGCACAGTCTTTACGCGGCACAGAGATGGTATAATTGCTAATTTTAGAAGGTAAAAACTGGGTTTGCAAAAGCATTTGGTCTACACAAAGTGGATTTATTTTCTTTGCGGCTATTGAGGAATATATTTAAATGAACATTTTGTGGCCAGAGTTCAGCTTTAAAGAAATTAGGGTTATAGAGTACTTTTAGAGTGCAAAACAATATGCAAAGTACAGTAAAAAAAAATCTGACCCATCCAAACCCTGGCAATGCCAATGCTTCTGACTGAAAAAAAAGTCTACTATGCTTTGTGGTCTTCATTGTGATCAATAAGCCTGTACAGAGATGTAACTATAGTGATTACAGACTATGCAATTATTATAGTGCCCGGAGGTAGAGAGGGCCCAGATCTGTCTGAATACATTGATATATATAGACAACCATAGCGCTGAACATCTCCCATCTCCTGCTCTATCTCTTCAGGGTATCGAATCGGAAGAAACGTTCCACCAGAGAGAAAAGCAGCTCACACAGTGTAATGCAGGGCTTAAAATTTCGAGTCTAGACCTACTAGTCAGGCACAAACCTTACCCTCCACCAGTTGCCCCACCCAACCTTGCCCAGGGCTGCCTCCAACCCCACCCCCGGCCTGCCCCCAACCACGCCCCCTTAAAGTTTATGAAATTACATTTTTCTTTAGAATAAAGAGTCCAAAATATAAAAACTGCAATTATAACATAGCTTTATTATGCCAATTTAAACATAACAGCAATAGCTTAATAGCAATAGGGTGCAATCAAAATATCAAGTTTTACAGCTTTAAACCTGTAGTGAACATTTTGTATTTTTTTTTGTTTATCTCTTGCATCTTTAAAAAGAGACTTTAGTTACTAAAGTCTCTTTTAAAAGATGTAACTTTAGTTAATGTCATTTACCTTAAGCTGGCGGGTGTAGTGATGTGCACCGTTGGAGGGTCTCTCCTTCACGTGTTCCCATGCCAGTGTAGAGCGGGCCTCTCCTCGTGTCCCCCAAGGTGGTGTAGAGCAGGCCTCTCCTCATGTCCCCCAAGGCGATGTAGAGCGGGCCTCGTGTCCCCCAAGGCGGTGTAGAGCAGACCTCGTGTCCCCCCTCATGTCCTCCAAGGCAGTGTAGAGCGGGCCTCGTGTCCCCCAAGGCGGTGTAGAGCAGGCCCCATGTCCCCCAAGGCGGTGTAGAGCGGGCCTCGTGTCCCCCAAGGCGGTGTAGAGCGGGCCTCGTGTCCCCCAAGGTGGTGTAGAGCGGGCCTCGTGTCCCCCAAGGCAGTGTAGAGCGAGCCTCGTGTCCCCAAGGCGGTGTAGAGCGGGCCTCGTGTCCCCCGAGTCAGTGTAGAGTGGGCCTCGTGTCCCCCAAGGTGGTGTAGAGCAGGCCTCGTGTCCCCCAAGGTGGTGTAGAGTGGGCCTCGTGTCCCCCAAGGCAGTGTAGAGCGGGCCTCGTGTCCCCCAAGGTGGTGTAGAGCGGGCCTCGTGTCCCCCAAGGCAGTGTAGAGCGAGCCTCGTGTCCCCAAGGCGGTGTAGAGCGGGCCTCGTGTCCCCCGAGTCAGTGTAGAGTGGGCCTCGTGTCCCCCAAGGTGGTGTAGAGCAGGCCTCGTGTCCCCCAAGGTGGTGTAGAGTGGGTCTCATGTCCCCCAAGGCAGTGTAGAGCGCGCCTCGTGTCCCCCAAGGCGGTGTCCAGTAAAAAAATTTTAAAATCAAATTTCTTCATAAATGTAGGCCAAAATGTATTCTGCTACATGTCTTTGCTTAAAAAATCCCAATAATTGTTTATTAATTGGTTTATATGAAAGTTACAGCGTCTACAAATGGTGGTATATATACTGGAATAATTTATATATATATATATATATATATATATATATATATATATATACTAGTAATGGCAGCAATCAGCAACTTATAGTGGGACTGCGGGACTGCGGGACTGCAGGGCTCCGGCGGGCATTCTGACCCTGAGTGGGAACTGACTAACGGCCACTGACATCCCCAGTGACACTAATACAGTGATCAGTGCTAAAAAGCAGGCAGGAGGGGTTAACATCTGGGGTGATCAACTGTGTGTTGTGTGTGTTTCACATTGTGTGCTGTGTTGTGTTTTACTAGGGAGACATGCTGCTTTGTATCTCTCGGCTGTGCATGACAGGAGAGATCTGTGTTATTTACAATACAGATCTCTCCCCTCTCAGCCCTACTGATGATCACTGAGTCCTGGCGATTGCCACCTGATCGGCCAATAGCGGTATGGGTATCATGCACCCGCACGCTCCACCTACCTGGAAATGCAAATCACATATATATATATGTGATTTTGCGCAGTCCTGCCTCCCTGTAGCAGTACTTCTGCTATAGTACAGAGGCCAAGTGGTTAAAGCATGTGAAAAAAATCTTTACTAATGTTCTTGGGGGACCCGCAGATAGCGCCACTGCACACTCCTCAGTAAGCGAACCAGCAGCTCTCTGTGTCTCTCTACAGACACTTCATCTCCAGTCTCCCACTTCCATTCCGGACTATGACTCTGCCCCGACACGTTTCGTTGCTACTGAAACATTCTTAAGAGGATGGGGAAACAGTGAACTGTTCCTCTTTATATGCAGTCACCTTCCACCTATCGGAACTTACTGGAATAAAAAAACCGCAAGCATCGGCCATACCAATAATCTATATTTATACAAAAAACAACGCTCATTGTGTTCTTTACAGTCCTTTTAGTTTATACGTGAGACCAAACTTCCATATATGAATAATAATATTCTTCTTATGCTCTCACCAGACAAATTATATCAAATAAAGCCTTGTACATCAATATACATTTGTCTCCTGTTTATTTCCATACCATATGCTGTACATACTCCCAAATCATATAAAATACAAAAGTTGCATATAGTGTAGTATTTTCCAAACTTTTACATAAACATTGTAATAAATTATTGTGTTCACATTATAAGTGAAAGAAAACTGTTCACCATGTGACACCGATAGCCATCCACCTTACTCAATATCTACCCTTACCCTCAATAAGGGAAATTCTTGCATCAATATATATTTGATGCATTTCATCACAAATTGACTTCCTCATAGGATGTGAACCTAATACCAATAATCCTGACGGGACAAGAAGGGGATAGATGTTAGAAATCTAAGACACAGTAGCATGGAAACAATGAAATAAGATCAATGTATATTTAAAAAAAAACAATAATCCCACACTCCTTAAAATTAATATAAAGTCATAAAATATACTGTATATAAAAATAGAAGTAAAATACTGCACACTAAATGCATTTGTATAAAATATATCAAACAACAATAAAAATAATCTAAACAGAAGAATCTAAAAAATCAACTGTGCAAAAAGATGAAAAATAAATCAAACTAATCTCTCTATTTAAACATGTTATGACATGTTTCTTATGTTAATTTTTATAATTCATTCCATATTCTTGGGCTCATTAGCCCTGACATGTTTATCAGTATTCTGTATCACTAGAGTCATTGCTTTAAAATAATGAGAGAGAAAAAGAGGTCCATGAATGATTTTTCAATGGAACCCCTTCACATATACACTATATTGTCAAAAGTATTGGGACGGCTGCCTTTACACGCACATGAGCTTTAATGGCATCCCAGTCTTAGTCCGTAGGGTTCAATATTGAGTTGGCTCACCCTTTGCAGCTATAACAGCTTCAACTCTTCTGGGAAGGCTGTCCACAAGGTTTAGGAGGGTGTCTATGGGAATGTTTGACCATTCTTCTGGAAGCGCATTTGTGAGGTCAGGCACTGATGTCAGACAAGAAGGCCTGGCTCGCAGTCTCCACTCTAATTCATCCCAGAGGTGTTCTATCGGGTTGAGGTCAGGACTCTGTCCAGGCTGAGTTCTCAGCACAGCTGGAGAACTGACCACGATGTGCTATCATGCCTAGGGTGGCTTGTTTCTAATAGGAAAGCAGAGGAACACCAGAGATTTCACAGAAAGGAAGCAATACAAAGAGAACAGGACAGTTTTTCATAGAAGTACATGGTACAGCAGGCATATATCAGGAATATGAAATTATAGGTTTACATATTCTTTAACAGCACCCCAACACACATCTACAGTGCGCTACAATGCATCTGTCGTAGATTGCATTGCAACGCATAAATATGCATGCTTTGTGGATTGCGTTGGGTGGCACTTAAATAATGGAGGACTATTTTTTCGGGCTTTGAGGTGCATTTACAGTACACTACTACTGTACCATGTAGTTGTATAAAATGTATCCTGTTCTCTTTGTATTGTTTCCTTTGTTGAAATCCCTGGTGCTCCTGCCAGTCCCCCTGCTTTCCTATTAAAAACTGAGCACACTAGGCATGAGAGCACAGCATTGTCAGTTTTCTGGCTGTGTTGGGAACTCAGCCTGCTTTCCTACAATGATCAGGCGTCTGCTGACAAGCCCCCCCCCCCCTGCACAGTCATTCATTGGGCGGATCAATTTTCTACTGTTTCTCCTCCCCCAGCTCTCTAAGATCCTTATGCAGCTGAGAACAGAGAGAATGTGATAACTTATACAGAAGCGGAAAAAGGTATTTGTAATGTTTATATATACGATATTGCCAAAAGTATTGGGAAGCCTGCCTTTATGCACAAATGAATTTTAATGGCATCCCAGTCTTAGTCTGTATAGTTCAATATTGAGTTGGCCCCGCCCTTTGCAGCTATAACAGCTTCAACTCTTCTGGGAAGGCTGTCCACAAGGTTTAGGAGTGTGTCTATGGGAATGTTTGACCATTCTTCCAGAAGAGCATTTGTGAGGTCAGGCACTGATGTTAGGCAAGAAGGCCTGGCTTGCAGTCTCTGATCTAATTCATCCCAAAGGTCTTTTATCGGGTTGAGGTCAGGACTCTGCAGGCCAGTCAAGTTCCTTCACCCCAAACTCGCTCATCCATGTCTTTTTGGACCTTGCTTTGTGCACTGGTGCACAGTCATGTTGGAACAGGAAGGGGCCATAACAAAACTGTTCCCACAAAGTTGGGAGCATGAAATTATCCAAAATGTCTTGGTAGGTTGACACCTTAAGACTTCTCTTCACTGGAACTAAGGGGCCAAGTCCAACCCCTGAAAAACAATCCCACACCATAATCCCCCCTCCACCAAACTTTACACTTGGCACAATGCAGTCAGGCAAGTACCATTCTCCTGGCAAGCGCCAAACCCAGACATGTCTATCGGATTGCCAAACAGAGAAATGTAATTCATTACTCCAGAGAACACGTCTCCACTGCTCTAAGGTTCAGTGGCGGCGTGCTTTACACCACTGCATCTGCCGCTTTTCATTGCACTTGGTGATGGAAGGCTTGGATTCAGCTGCTTGGCCATGGAAACCCATTCCATGAAGCTCTCTATACACTGTTGTGCTAATCTGAAGGTCACATGAAGTTTGAAGGTCTTTAGCTATTGACTCTGCAGACAGTTGGTGACTTCTGGGCACTGTGTGCTTCAGCATGCGCTGACCCCGCTCTGTCATTTTACGTGGACTACTACTTCGTGGCTGAGTTGCTGTTGTTCCCAGTTGCTTCCACTTTGTTAAAATACCACTAACAATTGATCGTGGAGTATTTAGTAGCAAGGAAATGTCACAAATGGACTTATTGCACAGGTGGCCACCTATCACGGGACCACGCTTGGAGTCACTGAGCTCCTGAGAGCGACCCATTTTTTCACCAATGTTTGTAGAAGCAGTCTGCGTGCCTAGGTGCTTGATTTTATACATCTGTGGCCATGGAGGTGATTGGAACACCTGAAACCAATGATTTGGAGGGGTGTCCCAATACTTTTGGAAATATAACGTAGTTGTAGCCCTGTTAACCTGATTTGAACCTTATTTGATTTTAACAAGCTTGACTTTACACCCAAAATATAAATAATTGTCAGTTGTCTGTTAATTTTGTTTCTAATAATTTTAAATGTAGGAATGCAGCTTTAACTAAGTTATTATAATAACATGCAATACAAATGATATCACACTTGCAATGCTAACACAGATTGAGAAACACTTTTTCCTGCCAAAAGTAGATTCATAATAAAATCAGTGTGAAATGAGGAGGTGTTGTTATACCTACAGCATAAAAACTAACATGAAGCTGAGAAAAGAGAAGACGATATTGTTTGGTATAGTTTAATCTTTTTGTGTGCCTTTGTACCTTGTTACTCTGCTGTTCTTTTCTCCAAAAATACATCTGCTTATGTCTTATGCTAATAGATTAAAGGATCATATTTCTATCAGATGTGGCGAGCCAACCAGGAGAAGTGTACTTTCTTCCCTCCCTTGGAAGGACCAGTGCACTTTAGTTGTGGTCTTGCGCACTGCCCTATGCACACTACACATACCATAGTCCATAGTGTCCAGGTCCATCTCGGGAGAGAGCAAGACAGGGTGGCTACATTCCTACATACAGTAGGACCATGGAGAACAAACATAGTCACCTTCTAACAGGAGAAACAAAAAAAAGAAATATGGAGATTTAGAGAAGTCTAAGATCAATAGAAGAAAGAAACAGAGACTTTCTTTGTGCCTTATCCCAAAATTATATAGGAAGGCAACAGGTAAAAGCTGGAGAACAATAACTAGCCTTAGTTAAACATATGGCCAGGGGAGGACTAACAACTAATGGGGCCCCCGGGCAATAGGGGATCATGGGGCCACTGTGTCCTTGCCCAAACTCAAAAAAGCCTATGAAAAAAGGTACCAGGGGCATCTCATGGGGCCCCATACTGACCCCGCGCCCTCGGGCACTGCCCGAGTTTCCAAATGGTCAGTCCGCCCCTGCATAGGGCTATATAAGCACAGCATAAAACATCAGTCAAAATTTCATAAAACACCAATTTTATTGTACATTACTATATAAAAGTAATTAAAAACAGCATACCGCACCCCATACACAATAGGGACAGAAGCCCACCTAAAGAAAATGAATAGCTCTGGAAGTTGGCTCAACCATATATAAAGAATACAGCGGTGAAAGTCCAAAATAGATACATTGTTTTCTTCCAGTGCATGAAGGTCAAAGTGTTGCATCAATGTTTGGCTTCTTCCGAACCCAGATAAATAATTAGGGTATTCTGTAATATGTAAAATAAAAACATATTAGGCATAATACAATATTGCAACAATAATAAACAAAATCAAAATGTACAAAAGAATGCACACAGTCTGATCTATATGGCAGGGCATCTGAGAAATGGTCCCAGGGTGGGCACAGGGATGTCAGGGACCCACATTTAGACAGAAATCTAAATGTGTAAACACAAGGAGAATATGTAGCAAACTAGACTGTAATACAGAAGGGTGCTAAAAGGTGTAAAATATACAAACCACCTACTAGACAAGATGTAACCATATAGGCTTGACGGTCAAAAGTGGACAAAACCAAGAAGGGAGGCCATAATGTGTCCAATATATGTATTGCAATACTTAAATAGGCCTAAATACACATAATTACAAAGTATAACCAACCATTCAATGACTTGAAAAGACCCTTATTGATGTAACGCCCTGCAGGTTATTTAGATAGGATTTCTTTTTTGTTAGATAGAGGCTGAGTAACAGCATGGGATGAGTCAGCCTGGGAGTGAGGCAGGAGTTCACCTCAGGACAGGCTGAGATGGTTTACAGGTCAAGGCTTCTCACCTTAACAGAAACTAGAGAACTTTCTGGAACAGGGGAGATGGAGGGGAGGACACCCAGATCTGCATGTTTGAGGGACCTTGGCCAATCCTCTGGGAGGAGGCTGGGCATGGTGACCAGGGCAACCCTCAAATATGATGGGGAGAAAGGGGTGTCAGGTGGAAGATGGATTGAGAGAAGGCTAGAATGTGGAGCCTGGGAGGGGAGCCTACCTATTAGCTGGTTGCTGGACAGGAGGAGCTCCACTGCCCAAAGTCTCTTAGGGAGGACATCCTGCAGGGAAGGAGCCAGCCCAGCTAAAGGCCTGAAAGCATCTACTAGCTCACCGCTCTGGCAGGACAGGACAGTGTGAGTACTCCTTCACCCCCTGGGCCAGATAAGGGAAAAGGGCAGTCATGTGCAATACCCAACTAGTCTTCATCCAGGACTGCTTAACTGCAAGCTCAGGGATATCCTCAGCACAGTTGGGTGAAGAGGAGGATACATCCATGTTCTGAAAAGGTACACCAAACAGGGACAGTGCCATATTTTTTCTAGTCCACATTCTTTGTACATAGTTGCTCAGAAGTTCGTCCTCAAGTTCTACAGTTCCTTGGGCATCCCATATACCCCTAGACCCCATCCAAGTTGTTAACCCCTTAATAAAAACAACTAAAAACCAGCTGAAGTACTTTTTTACTGACTCTGAAAGTACAGGTGTGGAGAAGTGCATCTTGACTGGAGAAGCTTAGAGGGACTCAGCCAAATCCAGCAGCCTTGGCAAGGGTAGTGCTACACTGCCAATAAGCAAAATGCATACTTACCTAATAAATGGATAGTGAGAGAGTATATTTCCCCTTAAGATGTATACAGTAAAGTGGTTACCACTGTAGATGTATCATAGAATACAGACTGTCTAGAACGCAAAAAAAAAATTTTTTTTATACATGTATATATATATATATATATATATATATATATATATATCCTAAGAGGTATAACATAAATCACCACGGATACAACTTTTTAGTACAGTGCGGTGCAATATTGGTCTATTCAAAATGAATGGGCTGAAATCCCACCACAGAACGCACAGCGTGTTTCTGTGAGATTCAGATGTGGGCATGGTGTGAACCAGCCTTTAATGCGTTTTTGACGCATTTTGCATTTTACAGGGGTGTCTGTTGTCTTGCGGGAGAAACCAGAAAAAATACCATCAGAAATGCATTAAAAAAGCAAGCAGTGCGTTTTTGATACATTTCCATTGAAGTCTATGGAACCAAAAATGCAACCTGTTGTAGAAAAAAAGTCCCTAACCCTTTCCAAAAAAACGCTCTGGTGGAAAACGCACAGATGTGAATGTGACAAATAGGAAACCATGTAAAATGGCCTGTAGTGCGTTTCTGCCAAGACTGAAAATGCACTGAAAAATGCATGGGTGTGAACCAGGGCTTAGAGCTGCTTACCTTACATGCCTGCCATATTGGAACAAGTGGATGCTTCTGTACTCCAAAACACTTTCATGGGATGCCTGCACGCTGGCATGTGAATGAGGCCAATGCACATCCATTATTATTATTATTATACAGGATTTATATAGCGCCAACGGTTTGCTCAGCACTTTACAATATAACGGGGGACAATACAGCAACAATACAGTTCAATACAAGAGGGATTTGAGGGCCCTGCCCCTTGGAGCTTACAATCTAGGAGGGAGGGGCTAATGGTACAAAAGGTAGTAACTGTGGGGGATGGACTGGTTGGAAGAGTAGAAGATTCCATTATTAGCTGAGGGCAGGATAGGCTTCCCTGAAGAGATAGGTTTTCAGAGATCGCCTAAAAGTGAGCAGAGTAGGCGATAGTCTGATAAATTGGGGTAGAGAGTTCGAGAGGATGGGGGAAGCTCTGGAGAAGTCCTGGAGACCAGCATGGGAGGAGGAGACAAGGGAGCTAGAGAGTAGGAGGTCTTGCGAGGAGCGGAGAGTACGGTTTGGGTGATAATAGGTGATATTTTATTGGGTGATAACACATCCATGTGTTAAAAATATCGTACATGCACTTTTTTGTGCAATTTGATATGGCAGGCGGCCTGTTCAAATTAATGGGCCGGCTTAAAGCAATATGCATTGACGCACAAACGAATGCATGTGTTGCCGCAACGCAACAGTGTGAACTTCACCTAAATAATTCCACTTCCATCCACACCATAGCCCACTGCCTAAAATCTCTTTTCTACTTTTTGTCTTTTTTTCTGTTTTTTCTTCTTACAAATCTCCCTTTGTGATTTACTTTAAAAGAAGACAAAAAAACATCTCTTTATCTTCTCCCGTTTGGCCACGGTGCTAGAGAGAGACAATATGAACGCCAGTTTTCCGTAATTATTTCATTACCATTGGAAGCAGCTGAAGATCTTATCGTATTGAGAAGCTGAATTGTGCAATCATACAGATAGGAGGAAACAGAGCATGAAACCAAACAGAATAAAGTTGTGTTTACCGATGTAGTTTTGCATTATCCACGCACAAAAAAATCATTTCAATGCACCATAAAACCGGACTCTCGCGGGGCCTTCATCACCGTTTACCCCCAGGCTAATGGACTTCGCAAAAAAAAAAATTGTGGCAAGGGCCATTAATTGCATGTGAATTATTGAGCAGTGGCTATTGTGAAGCACTGCAGCATTGCAGAGTTCTGATAAACCAATTATTTTAACTGTGAACTTTTCTTAATTAGAAGAACACAGCGAGAAGAAAGAAAGTGTTTGGTATAGAAAGACGTCTCAAAGAAAAATATTCCAGTGTTTTATGAGCCTTTAAAGCTGAACACGTTAAAGCAGATTTGTATTCTTGAATACATCGTGAAATGAATTTTTTTTTTAATGCAAACAGTGTAAGCTTCTTAATTTGACTTGATATCAGCCTAGTGCAACTCCCTGTACAGCAGAGCTCAGACTGGGGAAGGGGGGGGGGGCATTAGTAGCCAATCATCTGTTCTGCAGTGCTTATGTGCTGGTGAGGTGCATTGTGATTGGTGTAAAGAGCAAGGGGAGTGAGAGATAAACCTATCAGGATGCTGCTTTTTCTTTCACTGTCCAGTCAAAGGCTGGGGAAGAGACAAGACCTGTGAGTATGAACAGCATCAAAGAAAATCAGGTCTCCTACTCTGGCAGGGAAAACAGCTCTTTATATGTACAGTATGTCATCTGTGAATTTAACAGTTTGCCTGTTCTAGTGTCAGTGGTCATTTAGAGGAAGAATTTCCCAGTGTCTCTGGCTCTTTAAAGGAAGAATGCCTCAGTGTCTGTGGTCATTTGGAGAAAGAATATCCCAGTGTCTGTGGTCAATTGGATACAGAATGTCCCAACATCGGTGGTCATTTAGAGGAAGAATATCCCAGTTTCTGTGATCAATTGGATAAAGAATGTCCCAACATCGGTGGTCATTTAGAGGTAGAATGTCCCAACATTGGTGGACATTTAGAGGAAGAATGTCCCAATATCTGTGTTCATTTAGAGGAAGAATGTAACAGTGTCTGTGGACAATTAGATAAAGAATGTCCCAACATTGGTGGTCATTTAGAGGACAAATGTCCCAACATTGGTGGTCATTTCGAGGAAGAAAGGTCCCAATATCGGTGGTCATTTAGAGGAAGAATGTAACAGTGTCTGTGGTTATTTGGAGAAACAATGTCCCAACATCGGTGGTTATTTAGAGGACAAATGTCCCAACATTGGTGGTCATTTAGAGGAAGAATGTCCCAGTGCCAGTGATCAGTTAGAGGAAGAATTTTTTATTGTCTGTGGTCAGTTAGAGGACAAATGTCCCAGTGCTAGTGGTCAGTTAAAGGAAGAATTTTTTAGTGTCTGTGGTCAGTTAGAGGAAGAATGTTCCAGTGTCTGTGGTCATTTAGAGAAAGAACATCCCAGTGCCGGTGGTCAGTTAGAAGAAGAATTTTCCAGTGTCTGTGGTCATTTGGAGAAAGAATGTCCCAGTGCTGGTGGTCAGTTAAAGGAAGAATTGTCTACTGCTTGTGGTCAGTGTCTGTGGTCAGTTAGAGGAAGAATTTTCCAGTGTCTGTGGTCATTTAGAGGAAGAATTTTCCAGTGTCTGATGTCAGTTAGAGGAATAATTTTCCAGTGTCGGTGGTCAGTTAAAGGAAGAATTTTCTACTGCTTGTGATCAGTGTCTGTGGTCAGTTAAAAGAAGAATGTCCCAACATCAGTGGTCATTTAGAGGAAGAATTTCCCAATGTTGCTGGTAATTTCGAGAAAGATTGTCCCAGTGTCAATGGTCAGTTAAAGGAAGAATTTTCTAGTGTCTGTGGTCAGTTGGAGGAATAATGTCCCAGTGTCGGTGGTCAGTTAAAGGAAGAATTTTCGTGTGTCTGTGGTCAATTAGGGAAAGAATGTTCCAATGTTGGTGGTCATTTAGAAGAAGAATTTCCCAGTGTCTGTGGTCATTTAGAGAAAGAATGTCCCAATGTCGGTGGTCAGTTAAAGGAAAACTTTTCTTCTGTCTGTAGTCACTGTCTTTGGTCAGTTAGAGGAAGACTTTTCTAGTGTCTGTGGTCAGTTGGAGGAATAATGTCCCACTGCCTGTGGTCAGCTAAAGGAAGAATTTTCTACTGTCTGTGGTCAATTAGAGGAATAATTTCCCAGTATCTGAGGTCATTTAGAGAAAAAATGTCCCTGTGCTAGTGGTCAGTTAGAGGAAGAATTTTCTAGTGTGTGGTCAGTGAGAGGAAGAATTTCCCAGTGCCGGTGGTCATTTAGAGGAAGAATTTCCCAGTGTCTGTGGTCGTTTGAAGAAAGAATGTCCCCGTACCTATGGTCATTTAAAGGAAGAATTTTCTAGTGTCTGTGGCCAGTGTCTGTGGTCAATTAGAGGAAGCATTTCCCAGTGTCTGTGGTCATTTAAAGTAAAAATGTCCCTGTGCTGGTGGTCAGTTAAAGGAAGAATTTTCTAGTGTCTGTGGTCAGTTAAAGGAAGAATTTTCTAGTGTCTGTGGTCAGTAAGAGGAAGAATGTCCCAATGTCGCTGGTCATTTAGAGGAAGAATTTCCCAGTGTTTGTGGTCAGTTAGAGTAGGAATTTCCCAATGTTGCTGGTCATTTAGAGAAAGAATGTCCCAGTGTCAATGGTCAGATAAAGGAAGAATTTTCTAGTGTTGGTGGTCAATTAGAGAAAGAATGTCCCAATGTCCATAGTCATTTAGAGGAAGAATGTTCCAGTGCCGGTGGTCAGTTAAATAAGAATTTTCTAGTGTCTGTGGTCATTTAGAGGAAAAATGTCCCAGTGTTGGTGGTCAGTTGGAAGAAGAATGTCCCAGCATCAATGGGCAGTTAGAAAAATAATGTTTGTGGCAGGGGCAGACTGACAACTCATGGGGCCCCCGGGCAATAGGGGATCATGGAGCCCCTGCTTCCTTGCCCACGCTCAAAGCACACCCAAAAAAGCCTATAAAAGGTACCAGAGGCATTTCATAGGGCCCCCTACTGACCCCGGGCCCTCGGGCAGTGCCCGAGTGCTTGAATGGTCAGTCCGCCCCTGGTTTGTGGTCATTGTGAGGTGAAATGCCCTAGTATCAGTGGTCAGCAGGAGATATTATGCTCCAGTGTCAGTGGTAGAAAAGAAAAATGTCCCAGCATCGAGGGTCAGTGGGAGAAGACATGCCCCACTGTTGGCCATCAGTTAGGAGAAAAAATTCCCCAGCATTGGTGGTCACCGAGAGTCAATATGCCTCAGTGTCAGTGTTCAGTAGGAGGAAATATGCCCTAGCTTCAGTGTTCAGTGGTAGAAAGTATGCCCCAGCATTGGTGGTAGGTGCGAGAAACAAATACTACTGGTGGGGGCATCCTTCTGGGCCTGGAAATATTCCCCAAAAGTAAGACCCCAGCATCCATGTGCATAAGGCCATAACAAACTAATGTAATTTCAGCAGTAATCTTTGATCTTTTAAAATTTACAGCTTTCATGAAAAAATACTCAGTGATCCTGCCATGAAGGGCAATCTTTAGGGGGTGACAACTACCTCCCAGTCGTACTCTTACGCTGTTACCTTTTCACATACACCTCTGTTTGAGAATACACAAAGCTATGCTGACTCCCATTGTGTTAGCATGGTCCACTATTGCAGGGGCGGACTGACAACTCATGGGGCCCCCGGGCAATAGGGGATCATGGGGCCCCTGTGTCCTTGCCCAAACTCAAAAAAGCCTATGAAAAAGGTACCAGGGGCATCTCATGGGGCCCCCTACTGACCCCGGGCCCTCAGGCAGTGCCCGAGTTTCCAAATGGTCAGTCCACCCCTGCACTATTGTTACCATCAGAAAGTTGGTCCTTCGCCTAAAGATGTGTAGCCAAGGTTGGAATAAATGTACGTAGACACTAGTGGCTGAAAGAAGCTGGAGGAGATCAGCAGCACTGAGAGTCAAAAATTGATTTAAAAAAATGTAAAAACGAGTATTTTATTTTTTAAAAATGCCAATTGTTTATGATGCACAGTGCTTTAGCAAACTAAATGACATTAATTTAGGGTTTACAGCTAGTTAATGTCGTGCTACTGAGCATACGCACATTTGTGGCCTCTCTGAAGTGGGTCTTATTCCATGGGGTGACATACTGTATGTGCATACCTGTGATAGCTGTGAATCAGTAACTGTACAGCCCACCCTGTATTCTTTCTGCTCTTGAATGGAGAAAAAGATACTTTGCATCTTTTTCTCCTTGCTACAGGAAAAAAGTTTAAGCAAAAAAGTCTGTCAAAAAAATAAAGAAAATAAAGAAAAAGATAAAATAACTAAATCAGGCTCAAAGGTCAGCACAAGAGTTAGTGTGTTTTAAGTATTAAAAAAAAGTTTTTATTTAGTGTCAGTATCATTGTCTATAAATATTCAATCCACAAATGTCAGAACCCTTTGTGCAAGCTGAACAAAAATTCACCATTTGTTTTCTAGTAGATGAATTCATGTATCAGCATCTCCATCTAGTGGCCAAAATGTGGTATAGTCCTCTGGAATACCTCAATGAGAAAATATACATTTTACCTCTAGATGAAGCTCATAATACAGCAATTAACCCCTTGCCTACCGGGAACTTTTACCCCCTTCCTGCCCAGACCAATTTTCAGCTTTCAGTGCTCTCATACTATGAATGACAGTTGTGTGATCATGCAACACTGTACCCAAACTAACTTTTATAATTTTTTTTGAGACAAATAGAGATTTTTTTTGGTGGTATTTAATCACAACTGGGGTTTTTATTTTTTGCTAAACAAACTAAAAAAGACCAAAAATTGTGGGAAAATAAAGGGTTTTCTTAGTTTCTGTTATAAAGTTTTGTAAATAAGTACGTTTTGTCCTTCACTGATGAGCACTGATATGCTGCACTGATGAGGAGTCACTGATGGGCAATCATGAGGCTGCACTGATAGGCGGCACTGATGGGCACTGTTAGGCAGCACTGATGGGCACTGTTAGGTGGCACTGTTAGGCAGCACTGATGGGCACTGTTAGATGGCACTGATGGGCATTGATAGGTGGCACTGATGGGCACTGTTAGGCGGCACTGATGGGCATTGTTAGGTGGCACTGATGGGCAGCACTGATAGGTGGCACGGATTCAACTGATAAGCACGGTTGGGCACTGCTTCAACTGATGGGCACTGATTGCCAGCACAGATGAACACTGATGGGCACTATTGGCTGCACTGATGGAGCTACACTGATCACCAGGACACTGATGATTAGTGCCCTGATGATCAGTGTAGATGTCCCCCTGCGAAATGCTGCTTACTGGCTCTCTTCTCCTTACGCGCTGCCAGTGTGAGGAGCGGACTACCAATAATGAAAATTTATTTGAAATACAAAATATATATACTGTATTTTTTTAACCTCTTGGCACTGGCCGAACGCAAATGTATGGCCTCCCGGCGTCTAGGCCTAGATACAGAGCGGCTGCACATTTGCGTTCTATTAAAAAAAGACATATGTGCTGAGAGTGCGAACCCTGTGCGCTCCCAGCACACTTGTCCGGTACTCACGGAAAGGTCCCGATCTCCTCTTTCGATCGGGACCTTTCACGGTCATGTGACTGCTGTGACGCCGTGTCACGGCGGTCACATGACTCTAAATCCGCCCCGCCTCCCGGCTTCTGAAACCCTTAAAGGGCTGGTGCTGGCACCAAGGGGTTAATATTATTATTCTTCCATTGATAAAATAAAAATCAGTAGATACCCATTACCATTTAAGAACAAAAATAGTAAAAAAAACTCTGCGCTTAGCGTGACCCTCATAAAATGAATAAACAAATAAGTAAGTGAGTGCTGCAAAAATATAAGTACAGCAACCCTATGATGATGTTCTCTGGGACGATACGTGTAAGGGCAGAACCAAGCAGTGACGTCATCACGGCACATATTTTTTGTTAGTACCTGGCTATTCTCTGATCCTGTGAGTATTTTAGTAAAGTGATGTTTGAAAATACTACACCATCAGACTCCCTCCTTCTTCCTTTTTATGTGTGGGCATGAGTCCCTGCCTGGATTAGATGTGATACTTGGTTGGAAGTCGGTCACTCATTTCATTGGAAAGGATTCCAAGGCATCTTCTCTTTAACCCTTTAAGGACCAAGGGACGTATTTGTCCCATGTTTTTAATTGCATGTATCATCTGTTTAAGAACTTAAAACTCTTTTTTTTTTTTGGTTTGAGTAAAATTTTAGTTCTTATCAACAAACAACAAATGGATCTAGCTTTTTGCCAATTATTTCATGAAATGGCTTAGTTACAGCAACTGAAGTGTACGAACTTTAAAAACAAAAAAAAATGTATTCTTTTGGCTTTCCAAAATCTTACGGTCCTCAAAGGGTTAACAACATTGAAAGTGATATAAGACCGCCTGTTTTATGATTGGGGTCTGGTACGGATGTCCAAGTGGTGGTGGTTGGAACACTGAGGCTGTTGAAGGTCCTCATGATTTTTGGTTCACAATTGGATGTATCAATATATGGACTTATTACTTATCATTTTACATTTGCTATTTGTTTGTGGATTGTTTGTATGCACAACAGTGCAACATATATTTGTATACCATTTACAACCAAATGAAGCCCCAGTTTGTCTAGAAAAAAATACAATATAATTCACTTGGATACACTAAGTAGTAGAAAAGATGTACAGTTTTACTGACACATGTCAAAGTTGCAAAATTGGCTTCAGACATTACAATTTGTTTGGCTCTTCATCCTTAAGGGGTTAAATGTCTTAGTATTCTGATTGGTTACTGTGGGTTACTGAACCTTATGCTGTCCGTTTAAACAAACTTGTCATAATTGTTGTGTGAACATTGAAAATATACAATACCGGATTATTTATATCGCACGCCAAATAGCTTGTCCGTTCAGTTTTCGTACAATTTCTGCATTACAAGAGAAGCCTGGTACTCCGGCCAAAACAATTAGCCATTAACCTAATGATATTACACTGTGAAATGGAAATAAAACACAGCCACCTCCCCATGACACCGTTAGGAGTCGTAGCTAATCTAATATTTCATGTCATTCAACTGATCAAATCTACAGCAAATTTTAAGCTCCATTTCTCTGGCAAGAACTGCTAATACCGCCATTTAATCTTAAAGTGCACCCTTGTGTCCTCTTTCTATAAAAATCATTTCCTTTTAGTGTCTAACCATCTCTCTGGATGGATTTTGCATATACTAGCTACTGATCAACACAAAAGTCACATTTTTGACTGCTGCAAGCCTGTCTGCCTCCTTGTGTAGTTTGTATTTTTTTTTTTTTCTAAGTCGTTAAAGTAGATGTAAACCCAACCACCAACATCTCATGTAAGGTTCACCATACAAATGCCATTTCAACAGTGATTTCTGATCTGTTTAAATCTGCAGCTTTCATGAAATAATATCTGGTGATCCTACCATGAAGATCTTTGCTCAGTCACTTCCTGTTATAGAGTGACAACGCTTTGTCCCTGGCTTGCACATGTGCTTCTCTGTTGTCAGCCTGTCAAATGGGCTTCTGATAAAGACTACAAGTCACCATTTCTACACACATTACATAGACAGGGTCCACTCAGTGGAGTATTTTGGTTTTGTCCTGCCCTAGGCAACACCTAATCGGGCGCCCCCCCCCCCAACCAAAAAAAGGATAGAGATTGACTTTTTCCATGCCGTGTAGAATCCTAAAAGCTGATGGAATGGTATGGTATAGGGCAGGGGAGGACTGACAACTCATGGGGCCCCCGGGCATTAGGGGATCATGGGACCCCTGTGTCCTTGCCCAAACTCAAAAAAGCCTATGAAAAAGGTACCAGGGGCATCTCATGGGGCCACCTACTGACCCCGGGGCCCTCAGGCAGTGCCCGAGTTTCCAAATGGTCAGTCAAAGAGTCATTAAAGTAGATGTAAACCCAATTATCAACATCTCATGCAAGGTTCAGCATGCTAATGCGATTTTAAGAGTGATTTCTGATCTTTTTAAATCTGCAGCTTTCATGAAATAATATGTGGAGATCCTGCCATGAAAGTCTTTGCTCAGGCACTTCCTATTATAGAGTGACAATGCTTTGGCCCTGGCTTGCACATGCACTTCTTTGTTGTTAACCTGTCAAATGGGATTCTGATAAAGACTACAAGTCACCATTTCTACACATATTACATAGACAGGGTCCACTCAGTGGTGTGTTTTGATTTTGTCTTGCCCTAGGCAACACCTAATCAGGCGCCCCCTCCCATCTAAAAAAGAAATAGAGACTGATTTTGCCCATGCCATGTAGAATCCAGCTTATGGTATGGTATGGTATAGGGTAGTATCCATGGGCAGGGAAATGTCCCACCTACCTGCTCAGCTCATCATTCACCTTGGCTGGCAATCAGCCAGTCTGTCATGAATCCTTCCAGCCCAGCCTCAGTTCCTGTTCCCACCTGGATCTCCCAGCCGTGTGGTCGATATGCCCAAAAAAAGCCCCGCCGGCACAGAGGAAGCGCCGATTTTTAGAATCCGGTGATCTTCATCCCCAATGCATATCCAGGAAATGCCCACAAGGATGGGATGGGTGGCCCACATCCAACCTACCGGATCCTGTGCACACATTGTGACGTCCACCGATGCCCTCCTGCCTGGTGCAGCCTTCCTCCACTCGATTCGTCACCTCCCGATCCAAGCTGATCCGGCCTCAGGATGTGTGAGAGTGAGATATCACTGCTGCTGGAGGGTGGCGCCGCCCCCCTGAAAAATGCTGCCGAAGGCAAACGCCTTGTTTGCCTTGCGGTAAATATGCCCCTGGGTCCACTGTTGTCACTATCAGGAAAAGTGTCTTGAGAAATGCAGCCGTCACTGGACTGCATGTAGACAGAATGTGGCTTATGAAGATCAGGAGTACTGAGCTGCAAAAGGATGAAACAAAATCCAGAAATAGTATTCTTTGTTAAAAATTTGCAATTTTATGATGCAGCGTTCTTTAGCAAACTAGATGTTTGGGTTGATTTACTGTAAAGCTGGCCATAGATGGATTGAAATTTGGTCGGTTCAGTATGGACCAGCCAAATTTCAATCCAGCTCTGGCCAGTCATGTACGAGAGCAGATTCGACTGCTCACAAACAGGCTTGCTGGAAAACCTTGTCATGTTATATATTTTATATTTTCTGAAAGCAAACACCCCAGAGAATAAAATAGTGGTCGTTGCAATTTTTGATCACACAATATTACCGCAAAGGTCTAAGAAATGCAAAATTTCAGTAAAAATTACACTAAAGTTATTTTTGTAGCACACAAACACAATAAATCACCCAATTTCTGATAAAACATAAAAGATGAGCAAATTTGTGCACGCCCGTGAAATGGCGACAAACTTCAGTACCCTGTATTTTCCATAGGCGACCCTTTAAAGCCCCCTGGCATCACAGAGGAGGTCTGGTACTAGAATTATTGCTCTCACTCTGATGTGCGCGATGATATGTAACATGTGTATCACAAACAACGTTTACATGCGTTGACGCCTCCGACGCCTGCATTATGTGGGGGGCTCAAAAATTGGGGGGGATATTATGTAACTTTAATTTTTTACAATTTAAATTTTTTTTATTTTACCACGCTTTTTGGTGCAATTGCTTCACGTTTGTTGCATGGCAAACAGGTGGCTTCTACCCCTGCTTGGGGCTCCATTAGCATTTAATGGCTCTGCAAATCTGATGCGCGTTTGCAGAGACTTTCCAAATCTTGCAGCAAAGCATGTATTTTTTTTGCAGTGTGCCGTGCATTCAGAAACATGCAGATGTGAATGGAGCCTCACTGTTCTTGTGTAAACAGTCCAACAAGTTCATTTGCAGCCCCATTCGCATTTTTTGGCTCGTTTTTTCACACGTTTTTCCCACTACACATGGCAAAGCAGCTCATGGGACATGTTGCCGTGCTGTGCTTTGCACATTTTTTAATGAGCGTTTTCCTGCATTTGATGCTTGTTTTTTCACGTGGCAAAATGTGTGTGTGCTTCTGTGTTTGGGGTGCCTTTAACAATTAATGGCACTGAAAGTGTGACTAGTTCATTTTAGGCGTATAAAGGTGGCCATACACTATACACTCTGATTGTACAATCTCTTATACCTCACAACTTTTTGAGATGGGAATGAGGGGCACCTTTTGCAAATGCAGACAGAGGACACACCCTCTGCCATGCCCCCTTAACCACTTGTCGACCACAGACAGCCGAATTATGGCTTCACTGAGGCCAGCCAGTTCTGGGAGGGCATCATATGACGTCCACCCAGAACATGCCCTCCTGCTCGCTCCCTGGGGCGTGCACCCAGTAATCTCCATGATCGCTGTGTCCGACAGACACAGCTGATCACGTGATGTAGTAAATGACCAATCACAGCGGCCTTTTACCACGTGATCAGCCATGTCCAATGACACAGCAGATCACTGGTAAATGTAGTTGCCGGTTATCAGCTGCACTTTCCTCATGCTGTCACAGTGTGAGGAAAGTACTGCTGTTAACTGGCAATTGTCAGAGGAGGGATCGGTACCGATCATCAGGGCATCAGTGCCCAGCAGTGCCACCCACCAGTGCTGCCCATATGTGCCCTGCAGTGCCGCCCACAAGTGCCCAGCGGTGCCATCCACCTGTGCCCATCAGTGCCACCCACCTGTGCCCACCAGTGCCCAGCAGTATCACCCACCTGTGCCCAGCAATGCCACCCATCAGTGCCGCCCATCAGTGCTGCCCAGCAGTGCCACCTATCAATGCCCATCATTGTTGCATATCAATGCCAGCTCATCAGTGCCGCCTATCAGTGCTGCCTATCAATGCATATCAGTGCCGCCTATCAGTCCCCATCATTGTTGCATATCAGTGCCACCTATCAGTGCCGCCCATCAGTGCCCGTCAGTGCTGCCTATCAGTGTCCATTAGTGCTGTCTATCAGTGCAGCCTCATGAATGCACATCAGTGAAGTGAAGGAGAGAAAATACCTGTTTGCAAAATTTTATAATAGAAACAAAGAAAAAATGTTTTGCTCTTTTTTTGTTTATAGCAAAAAAAGTAAAACACCCAGTGGCAAGTAAATACCACCAAAAGAAAGATCTATTTCTTAAGGGTGCAGTGTTGCATGACCACGCAATTGTCACTTAACGTGCGACAGCGCTGAAAGCTGAAAATTGGCCTGGGCAGGAAAGGGGGTAAAAGTGCCTGGTAGCCAAGTGGTTAAAGGAGACCTATACATCTAAAGGAGATAGTACAATCCAATTGTATAGTGTATGGTGAGCTTTTCACACTTTCAGGGACACACTTCTCCTGTTTTTAATACTAGAGCTCTGCTCCACATAGGCTGTTATGTGATCGCTCAGCTCCTGCACACTCTGCCAAATGAACAATCTATGCAAAATACAAAACTATCAATGGCTGTGTATTTACTGAGAACTGTGCTGACTGATAATGATTGCATTGGAAAAGAATGAAACTGCAGAGGTGGGCGGGAGCAATCTCCTGGAGGAGGTGGGCAGGTACAGGGTGTGTTTTAATAAGGTCAGTTGCTGAACTGCTTCACAAGGAATGGTTTTTCTGTCCCAACTATCAAATTTCAGGATGGGTAATGGAGGAGTTTTCTACAGGAGTCTGGAGACTGAGGTAAGAACTGACCTAGAAGACAGAGAAAGCTTTAATCGTATGTTGATACATAGGGAAGCTTGAAAAACAGGTGAACTTAGCTTTTAAAAAGATGTACCACAAAGTGACGTACAGCCTGAACCATCGATTTGATTTTCAACTCTTCTCTTTTAACAACCTTTTCCTTTTCTCCCCTCACCTTTAACTATTCTTGAAAGGTACCATGGGATATGTAGTCCTTAGATATTAAAAGCAAACAGCAGAGAAGCTTCAAAGAATTCTGGGAACCCAGTTGTGAAAAAAGATGACTAGCAGACAAGCAGAACTCGTAACATGAAAGGAGATTTTTCAATTACGCATATCATGGATTTCAATGATAACTATTGTATATATTGTAATCACAATGCTGATGGTATAAAATAATCGGGTGGAGTGACCATTTGGAAACTCGGGCACTGCCCGAGGGCACGGGGTCAGTAGGGGGCCCCATGAGATGCCCCTGGTACCTTTTTCATAGGCTTTTTTGAGTTTGGGCAAGGACACAGGGGCACCATGATCCCCTATTGCCCAGGGGCCCCATGAGTTGTCAGTCCGCCCCTGAAAATAATATATGCTATAACCATAGATCCCCTTTCAGGGTAATAAGCATGATCTCTCCAGGTGCCGGATGCTTAATAATACACATTTCCAACAGTCTGTAAATGCAAAGCAGAATCAGTGTTTCCTTTAAACTTCTTTTAGTAATATCAGCTACAGTATAAAACCTATTATTCATTTTGTGGTTCCCAGTTACCATCCTTAAAGGTGGTTCTCACTTGTGACCAGTAGGTGTCAGCAACATACTAAGCTGACAACCAAGCGATCATTAATTTTAATTATGCAAGGTCTGCAAAAAACTTTTGCTGGGGAATCTTTATTCCTGAGACCAACCAGCAAAGCTAGAGATAGAATAAAGAAACAAACAAATCACAAGACATTGATATAGATCAATGGTTATTCGGGTCATATAAAAAGGATCAGTCTGGAAAAGTTTCAGTTGTACACAGGGGCAGACTGACCATTTGGAAACTCGGGCACTGCCCGAGGTCCTGAGTCAGTAGGGGGCCGCATGAGATGCCCCTGGTACCTTTTTCATTGGCTTTTTTGAGTTTGGGCAAGGACACAGGGGCCCCATGATCCCCTATTGCCCGAGGGCCCCATGAGTTGTCAGTCCGCCCCTGGTTGTACATTCAAATTGCAGCCCAAGGGCGAACTGACCATTTGGAAACTCTGGCACTGCCCCAGGGCCCGGGGTCAGTAGGGGGCCCCCATGAGATGCCCCTGGTACCTTTCTCATTGGCTTTTTTGAGTTTGGGCAAAGACACAGGGGCCCCATGATCCCCTATTGCCCGGGGGCCCCATGAGTTGTCAGTCCGCCCCTGTTGCAGCCTTTTCAGTAGATGGGGCTTGGGCCGATAATTACAAATATCCCAGGTTAAAGAATAAACATTTCATATTCCTGGTTGTGCCTACTGTACCATGTACTTTTATGAAAAAGTATCCTGTTCTCTTTGTATTGCTTCCTTTATGTGAAATCCCTGGTGTTCCTGCCAGTCCCTCTACTTTCCCATTTTAAAAAAAAACTGATCACACTATGCATGAGAGCACAGCATGGGCAGTACACTAACTGTGCTGGGAACTCAGTGTGCTCTCCGCCAATAATCAGATGTGTCCTGACATGACCTTCCTCCCAACACCAGTCACTGGGAATATCAGTGTGCTGCTATTTCTCCTCCCCCAGCTCTCTATGCAGCTGAGAACAGAGGGTAGGTGATCACTTATAAAAAAAGGGTGGGGGAGAAGGATATTTAAAATGTTTTTCACTTCTATACACAAATGTTTTACCTTTCATCTCTATTTTAAACTATATGGGTTGTTTTACAAGGTGAGGGTTTAGATATACTTTAAGTTCAATGATCACACCTCTCAAATTTTCGGAACCAGGAAACAGACATACCTACATTAGAGACAGATAACAAGGTTCTGTTATATTTCCATAACATCACTCAGGTAGGTTGCTAGGATGTATATAGTTTGATTTAATATAGTGTGCTGCTGCTGTGATTGGCTCCTCAGTATCCAGGAGACTTTGGAAGGTTCTGGGTGAACAGGAGTGACCCATACAGATCAGCAGCATGAATATGGCTGCAGTTCCAGCCTATTACACGGTGTGGTGCCCCTGAGCATGCTGGGCACTAATATTTTTATTTAGTGAGCACAAGCGACCTGGGTTCTTCTTCCTCTTCCTCTGAGAAGGAAGTTCCAGCCAGAGGAGGCGGCTTTCTTCCCTGGCTCATGCTGCTAGGAGACCTAGGGTGGGTGACCTGAGTGACAGGATGCTGAATCCCAGGTTGCTTCTGAGAGTACCAGGAACCGTAAACTAGGGAGACAGTGCAGTAAAGTGCAGTTAAGATCGCACCATTAATGAAATTGAAAATACAACATAGATCAGGAACGTAGTCAAAACAGAAACCAGGGTTTGGATGCCAGCGCAGGTAATCAGATGAGCTAGGGTCAGGAAACCAGAAGTCAGCGTAGACAGTAGCAAAAAATCAAGAACCAGAATTGGAAGAGTAGTCAGCCAGACAGAGTTGTACATGGGAACACAGGGAGGAATACACTGGAGATCATAGACCACGCAAGGGCAAATAGGAAATGAGCTAAGCTGCTAAAATAGCAAAAAGGGTTGGCTGTAGGCTGGACTAATGAGACAGGTAATGGTATCCAGGTGAGTCACTGTGGAGACAAGTGGCTGATAATTAACCGACATCTGAGCAGCTTCTGAACACTGAAAGGAAAGAGCTGCTTGTTAAGTAGCAGGAGCCCAGCCCTGACATAGAGCTGACTGAGGGGGATGTCTACAGATCTTGTCTGGTATTACAGAGGAAGGTGGCCTGCATCAAGGGCCTTGTAAGTACAGACTGTTCTATATGGATGCTGGGATTTGAGCTGTTCAACCCCCTCGGGACCTACATAGCTGCTGAGTGTAAGCTAGAGGGGACTCCGGCTGGTATCCAGAAGGGCCACTAAATTCTACATATCTACAGAGGGACTCTGCTCCATTTTTATACAGTCATCTACACAGTGAGCACATGCGATCTGGGTCCTTCTTCCTCTTCCTCTGAGAAGGGAGTTCCAGCCAGAGGAGGTGGCTTTCTTTCCTGGCTCATGCTTCCAGGAGGCCTAGGGTGGGTAACCTAAGGGCCAGGATGCTGAAACCCATGTTGCTTCTGAGAGTGCCTGGAACCATTAACCAGGCAGAGACACTGCAGTTAAAATCACACCTTTAATGAAATCGCAAATATAACATAGATCAGGAACGTAGTCAAAACAGAAACCAGGGTTTGGATGCCAGCGCATGTAATCAGATGAGCCAGGGTCAGGAAACCAAAAGTTAATGTAGTCAGTAGCCAAAAGTCAGGAACCAGAATTGGAAGAGTAGTCAGCCAGAGTTGTACAGGGGAACACAGGCAGGATCACACTGGAGATTAAAGACCTCGCAAGGGCAAAGAGAAAATGAGCTAAGCTGCTAAAATAGCAAAAAGGGTTGGCTGTAGGCTGGACTAATGAGTCAGGTAACGGTATCCAGGTAAGTCACTCTGGAGACAAGTGACTGGTAAATAACAGATAGCTGAGCACAGGGGCAGACTGACAACTCATGGGGCCCCCGGGCAATAGGGGATCATGGGGCCCCTGTGCCCTTGCCCAAACTCAAAAAAGCCTATGAAAAAGGTACCAAGGGTATCTCATGGGGCCCCCTACTGACCCCGGGCCCTCGGGCAGTGCCCGAGTTTCCAAATGGTCAGTCCTCCCCTGGCTGAGCAGCACTGAAAGAAAAGAGCTGCTTGTTAAGTAGCAGGAGCCCAGCCCTGACATAGAGTTTACTGAGTGGGATGTCTACAGATCCTGTCTGGAATCACAGAGGAAGGTGGCCTGCAGCAAGGGCCTTGTGAATACAGACTGTTCTACATGGATGCTGGAAATTGAGCTGTTTAACCCCCCTCGGAACCTACATATTCAAGTGCTGAGTGTAAGCTAGAGGGGACACCGGCTGGTATCCAGAAGGGCCACTAAATTCTACATATCTACAGAGTGACTCTGCTCCATTTTTATACAGTCAGCTACACA
Source organism: Staurois parvus (assembly GCF_062004578.1). Lineage (NCBI taxonomy): Eukaryota > Metazoa > Chordata > Amphibia > Anura > Ranidae > Staurois > Staurois parvus. The sequence continues at coordinate 6,452,576 of NW_028318294.1, read as the reverse complement.
GATTCATTAGGAAAACCCAGAGATAAGCTGTCCTCAAGTGTGCGTAGTTTGATTCAGAGTATCCCAATATATCCCTTCCTTATCCCAGTTCAAAAACAAAATAAAAACAACAAAAAAACTAAAACCCCTAGGCTGATCATTGGAGTAATTATCAGAAGTTGTGTGCACCTGGTTGTAGAAAATGCTGTGTGCTTGGCTGTGGGAGAAGATTTAGGGGAAAGCCAGGGCAAGATACAAGCAGCTCCTACAGGAGTAGCACTAGATATATACTGTAAATACCAACAACCGGTGGCATGAGTTGATAATGAGTGAGTTTCTAGAATTATAAAATTAAAGTGACCCCCAGCCTTCCCCACCCAAGTAGCATCTATACTGTGTAAGAGTGGTGGGCCAATAGCGATTGAATGAGGGAGAGTGAGCCAGTTGTAGGCAGATGTAATTTGGTCTACCTGCAGGAGTTGATGGCCGCCACGCAGGGAGAGCAGAGGACAAGGGAGATCTCATACTGATGTTTCCCTGAGGCCTCTGTAGGTGTCATCAAGGGAGACGCTCTCTGATTGGAGGTTGTACAAATATTTTTAAAGATGGTTACTATTGTTTATTTCACCCAATGGAAATATATTTAAAGTACCTTCTTTTTTTATATATATATATATATATATATATATTTTTTTTTTTTTTTTTTTTTTTTTTGTAGTATCATAGTAATCAGCAACCCAATACAATTTAAAACAGTTTATTGGGAAATGTACAGCACTTTAAAAAAAACAGGATTTCTTACAAATCAAAATAAATATAACATTTCTTGCTATAATACATTATACTTGACTTTTTTAATTTTATTTCAAACATTCAGAGAATCAACCTCTTTTAGTGCCATGGAGGTTGCAACACACATTCTCATATAAAATAATGGAAAATGAGCATAGAACGTCTTACCAAATTTTATCAAACCCACTATGGATTCAACATACAGACCTGTCTGTACATTATTTTTTTTTATTTCTTTATAAAAATTTTATGTACATTTTATGCCTACTTGCTATCTTTCTTAAGGTGGGGCAAAATATGATTTCATGTAGAACTATCTTCAAGGTACAGGTTTAGCACTATTTGAAGAAAATACAGTTTTATTAGGTTGATCATTTTGTCACATTGACACAACTTTTATTTATTTCAAGTGGCTCAGAGCTCCAGTCAAATATTTAAAAAAGAATAAAAATGAAAAAAAGGCAAATGTGCATCATGTAAGGTTATGAATATTTGCTTTTTTTTGTTATTTATTTATTTTTACATTTCTGAATAAAATTTAGCAGTACCTGCACTGAAAGGCATATATCAGTTCCCTGCAGTTGAAGGCAAGTGTTTAATCATGGCATTTGGTGAATGGAAAAATGGGTTAGTCATGGCCCACTTGGGACATATAAGCCCACCGATACCCTTCACCCACCAACTGCAGAAGGAGGCATATACCAAAGAGGATTGTGGTCACATGACTTCCAGCAAAAGCATTAATAGAGGTATTTCTCTTGTGATTAAGTATTTTACTTATTAGACTACTAGGCTGTTCTTCAAGTGCTCTAGGTTCATTTGGTGTATGTTGTTTCTATGTTTTCTTAACAAAAAGTATATTTTAGTTTAAGATCACACTTAAACAGGGGCGGACTGACCATTTAGAAAGTCGGGCACTGCCCGAGGGCCTGGGGTCAGTAGGGGGCCCCATGAGATGCCCCTGGTACCTTTTTCATAGGCTTTTTTGAGTTTGGGCAAGGACACAGGGGCCCCATGATCCCTTATTGCCTGGGGGCCCCATGAGTTGTCAGTCCGCCCCTGCACTTAAATACATCTGAATAAAACCCAGGAATATACAGTATTTGTATTTACAGACGCACCTTGGGGTAGTGAAAGTTTTTTCACATGTTGGATGACACTCATGCAAACTTGACGGATGATTTGCTCAATAGTAATTGTATTAAAGGGACTTTAAATGGCAGCTCATAAAATACAATACATATTAGCCACATATATAAAAATTCTAATTGATTAGTCACCGCTTGTATAAGTTGATAAGCTCAATGCATTTCGTAGCAAAATTTACTTCGTAAGGACCTGATGAAGTGGGTTTTACTACGAAATGCATTGACCGCAGTTTACTGAAATGAGATATCTATAATTTCCAGTTCCATATGAGTGGTCACAACACATACAGAATAGCTATATAACAAGTGTATGAGTGTGGTTGTTATTAACATGGCTATGTTGGTCTACTTTAAAATGGCAGCTCCTAGAATACAATAAATGTTAGCCGCATATATAAATATTCTTTTTTATTAATCACAACGTATATAAGTTGATAAGGTCAATGCATTTCGTAGAAAAATTAACTTCATCAGGACCAATGGTGAAAGAGGTTAGGCGCATTCAAAGAGTATACAATAATGGCTGGAGTTGGAACTGGCTTTCTTGCGGCCCATTGTTTGAATAGTGCACTACAGTACAGCAAGAGAGGACTCCAGTGGCCTTGGCACCCGGCTGATTGCAAGGAATCAAGGAGGCTATATATATATATATATATATATATATATATATATATATATATACTGGCTTGTGAGCGGTGAAAGGGGTTGGGTTTGTTTACAATAGTGGTTTCATTAATTACTGCTACCTGGAGAAGGAGGAGGATGGGGAGACCGCTTCTCCCAAATGCACCATCTTATAACAGGACACTCAGGAGTTCGGGATTTATCCACTTTCATATAATAGTAACTCCCAATCAGGGGCGGACTGACCATTTGGAAACTCGGGCACTGCCCGAGGGCCCGGGGTCAATAGGGGGCCCCATGAGATGCCCCTGGTACCTTTTTCATAGGCTTTTTTGAGTTTGGGCAAGGACACAGGGGCCCCATGAACCCCTATTGCCCGGGGGCAAGTCCGCCCCTGCTCCCAATTATTTCCTTCTGAGCACTCCTTCATTTATCAAGTAATTGTAGTATCTAATGTCTCACATTAAAGCGGAACTAAACTGAATCTGAGTACCATAAAACAAAAATGCTATTTAATTCATTTTTAATATTCAAAGCAAACACGCCCATTCATCCATGTCTCCATGTTTTATTTTGCTGAGAAAACACCCCCTAGCATTTCTGGTCTTGGCCATCTGGAGTAAGGGCAGATGATTCATGTAGCATTTACTTCCTGGAATCTATCTGCCCTTAGCTCAGGTATACAGGCAGGAGAGTGTGCTTAGTTGAGGAAACCCCTCCTGAGGACTCCTTTGATGTATGACATTATTTTCTTAGGCCTAGAAACTAGTAACTGAAGAAAAAAAAAAGTTTAAAACAAGTAAAAATGATATACTTTCCTATCCATTTACTAATTATAACAGCATAAGAATTATAAATAAAATTGTTGATTGGGAGAGTGAAGTTCTGCTTTAAGCACACCCATTATTGTAAAGCCTGTGGGTGCTGCGTATCCTTTTTTACCTTTGGTGCTGATGAAGTGGATTTTTTTTACGAAACGCGTTGCCTGTAGTTTACTGCTAGTGAAATGGGATATCTATCATGTATAATCCATATGAGTGGTCACTACACATACGTAATATCTATATAACAACAAGTGTATTAGTACGGTTGTTAAGCCCATGGCTATGTTGATCGCTATCTTTATATAAGCTGCTACTAATAAAAAGGATTTTTTTAATATATGTGGTTGAAATATATTGTATTCTGGGAGCTGCCTTTTAAATTCCTTTTACTATAAAGTTTTAACAATTATTTCTAGCTGTATAGTTTCTTCTATACTCACCTTTTTCTATCTCTACAAGCAGATCTAAACAAGCAAGGGTGCTAATGAAAATTTAAACAGTTCAATTTTGGGGCAAAGCATAATCACCATACTTCTAAGAACCATTACAAAAGAGTTCCCCTTTAAGTCATTAACGTGGACATAAATTAAAGCATTGTCATATACGAGAGTAATTCAACATATTGTTGTGGCTCAAATGTTATACACACAGACCAGCCTGCAATAGTTATAGAAAAATGTGCCTTTTGATTTTCCAAGATGGTCACTGGAACTCACTACGGTCTAGAATTAATGCTGAGTTAAGTAATCAAAGGCTTCAAAGTTACATTTTGTGCTGCAGCTAAATTGGACCTTAGGTATGAAGGATAACTGGTAGGATTAAATGGCGTTCCATAAATATACTCCTCATTGCCACGCCTCGTAAAATTATAGTAGCACGTAGCCATGTCTGAGGCCTGCTGGGTTTGGCAGTAGCATTAGCTTTCTTTATTCCTTTGTAAGGAAACTTAAATAGCCACAATTATTATTATTTTTACACTCATGTCCTATTTTTTACCCTTTTTTCTGAGGCCATGTAAAATCGGTTCTAAATGTCCTCTACTATGCCAACACACACAGGTTTGCTGAGATGACGTAACAGCAAAGATAGGACTAGATTGCAGTCTTAAAGTGATTGTAAACCTCAGACATGGAAAATGAACAAAGCATATCCCTCTATAGTGTGTACTTGTCTCAATTCAGAGCTCTAAGTGTCTGCTGCTTCATTCCTCTGCTATCAGCATGAATCACTTCTGACAAGAGAAAAAGAGTGACAGGGGAGGGTACAGCCTGTGACTGACAGCCTCAGCTCTGTTGCTGTGAGCTGTGTGAAGGGGTTGTGTCCGTTCTCTCAATCAGCTCTCAGAGCTCCCTCCACTGATGTAACTTCAGCTTCCCACCCCCTGCTCTTCAGAGCTGAGAGCTCCTATGCAGATAAACAGGTACAACTTATGTAGGAGGATTTGTTTCATCTGTGCATCACTTGAGGCCAGTTACTTCTTAAGGTATATGCAAGGGTTTACAACCACTTTAAGGGAAACAGAAGGTATCTATATGTACAATTAAAATGTGTCCCTAAACTATTTATTTTGGTTTGGATAGAGCCTAGAAAGGGTAGCGGGTCTGTCAGTTTTTTTTGCTGACTGTTGCCCTGCTACAAATTTTATCATTATCATCTGTCACTTTTATTACCCTATTGACCCCTCAGCATCATTAAAATGAGACTATTGAGGGAACAAAGGCTAAACACATAGCAGGAGATATAAACAGTGTTGATGGGGGAATCCCTCCCACGCAGCCATTGTATTCTCCTGGAAGGGGGTGCTAGTAATGATCACATGTAAAATCCAACAGGCTGGTTTTTGATTGATCGATCGATCAGCTTGGGTACATTCAGCCTGCCCATACATGGTTCAAATCTCAGTTTACTAGTCTAAGATAAAACGGAAACCTTGGTTGTATATCTACTGCATGTTGCTGGGTCTACAAGGCAAGATGGAGCATAGTTTCTTTTATTACCCACATCTGAAAATCAAGAGGGGGGTCTTAGTATGCAAATTAGAGTGACCATGGTCCTTTGCAATTGGATCAGAACACGCTCTCTAATGTGCAACAACAAAAGGAGAATGGCATCGGGGAGAAAAAAAAACAACAGGTCTTAATATGCAAATTAGCGTGCTCATGGTACTTTTCAATTGCATCAGAACACTCTCCCTAATGTGCATCAACATATGATACATGGGGAAAAATGCTGGCTGCTAAGTGGATCTGTTGCTGCTGTTGGGGGTCTATTGTTGCTGGGGTGGTATTTTGTTACTAGGGTCCATTGTTGCTGTAGGGGGAACCTATTTTGCTGCTTTTCTTGTTACCGTTAACACTTTCCATAAAAATTACTTTGCACTACAAAATGATAATTGGCTTTGTATTCTCTAAAAGGATCACCACAGCATACTAAAAGTAATAGGTCAGGGGGATCTCCTGGGGGGAGAGAGAGCAAATATGCTAATTAGATACAATGCTCGCCCTAAGTTAAAATAGTATGGTCCAAAACCATCATTATTGATGGAAGGAGGGGTGAGCCGTTAGCTCAATGCGTGTCCGATCCAACAAACCGAGCGGGCATCTGGGAAATAGTAGGGGTTTTCTGGGTGGGAAATGACAGACAAATTTGCATATTTTTGAATAAAATCCCACACTTCTTGAGGCTGAGCCAAGAAAAGGAGTATGCATGATCCTTTGCAATTGGATCAGAACACTCTCCTAATATGCAACAACAAGAGGAGTATGGCACATGGGGAAAAAAAAAATATGGGTGTTTTGCTTGTACCTGGTGTCAATTTTCACTTATCAGCCTTTGACTAAGATCAAGTGTAGTATCTGTTCTTATCAGTGTCCAGTAGGGGTGCTCCGCCATCATTCTTGTTGGCTGTATAGTATCCCTGCTGGTATGATGGGGGCTCTGAAGGCTAGTACCGGCTGGAACAGAAGCTGAGTGGTTGCCTCAGGAGTGCTCTTAGTAGCACATGGGGGTGGGATCCCAAGTGTGAAACGTGCACAAGGTCACCGGTCTAAACACTTTTCCTGCACTGTGCCTTTTAGGGCTAGGCCTTTTGGCTAACTCCAGGGCAATTTTTATGCTACAGGCCTCAGGGCCTAGCCAGTGCACAATTGCACAGCCACTTTTTATTTATTTATTTATCTCCCATGTATTTGTCACCTTTTACTTATGTGTGTGTTTTTATCTCACGGATGGTAGGGTGTGGGTCCTTGGTCCTGCCCTGAAGTCTAGGGGGAGAATGTGTGGCCTTTTGGTTCCTTCCTCCCCTGTTCAGGGGGGGGTGGGAGGGTCTCTCTTTGGGAGAGCCCCCTGACCTAGTACTTGGTGGTCGGCTTCAGCTAGCCACAAGGAAAGGGGTCTGCCTGGCCTTTTCGCTAGGTGGACCATGTGGAAACCTCAGTCCCTGTCAGGAGCCTAAGTGCACTTTTTTGTGTTTGTGTTTTGCACTTGCACGTTTTTGTTCATGTACAGGTTTTTTGTTTTTTTTTACACCGTACTTGAAAAACAAAATAGTGTAAAGTAGGGAACTACAAAAGTAAACCACACATCTCTAACACTATAAGTTTAACTTTTAACAATCTCCTAATAGTGTTTTTATATGTTGCCCAATCCCCAGTTTAAGGTACCCCTGTATGAACACATTCTAAAATGGGAAGACAATAAAATGCAAACACCTGTTAGTGCCTGTACACTTTTAAGAGTCTTTTTGCCCTCTCATGAAAATTTCAAGACTTCCCTGCATTGCTGAAGATCTACCTGCCTCTTCCTGCCACCTGCACTTTCCTGCTAGCCAATTACTACGATCAATGGCCTACTAATTTGTGGGCAACTTAGTCATACTGGAACATTTCCTAGGAGTATTTAGAGTAACATGTCGTGGTATGTGGTATCTGGCCTCTAAGACCAAAAGCTTTTAGTGGGATTTACACCATTACTACTAAACAAATGGTCAGAAAGTGATTTATAGGAAATAAATACAAAATCACCTTACTTTTCCAGCAGTAAGGCAGAAAGCACCATGGATAGATTATGATCATATTAATACTTTACATTGTCCAGGCCAAATAGCATTGACCAACAGTCTCCGTGAAGTAAGCACCAGAGTAGGACCATTGTTATGATCCAACTTTATAATGAAGAGAAACATAGAATGCATAAAGCTAGATCTTTGAGTCTAGACTTTGAAGTAACTGAAGATACAATCAATATGATTAACTGAAGGCTACCAGTTTTGGTGGATGTCTGTATCTCTGAAAGTTCACCACTGGGGCCATTCTTTTGGTCCACTGAATAAATGACTCATAATGGGAGACTTTTATGGCTTAAAATACATACTTGTAGGATACAGTCCACTAGAGTTTCATCTCAGCTATTTTCCATTTCTTAATAAATATGCACACCTGTTCAGTGTTGAATGTGCAGCTTTTACATAATATTTATTTTTCCTACAAGAAGCCTTCCAGTAGTATTCAAGTGTTGAATTGTTATTGCAGCCATCTTTTTTTTTTTTTTAAATCAAAGAAATCTCGAAAATGCAGTTTCTTAATGTCAGTAAGACAATTTAGGTACACGTATCCCTTTGAGAATCCATTGGCGGTCACAGTTTTCCATGAATGGGGTTCAAATATTATTTCATTAGGAACAGATCCAAAGCTGCAAACACTGTGTCCCATATCATATGGGGCTAAAAATCCCTGTATTGTTAATGAAAGAGCACCAGGTGAAAAGTGTGGTCAAGAAGGACATCTTGTATGGACATCAACAAAGAAAAGCACATTTAACTTCTTGGTATATGAGTTAATGGGCGTTTCTTTTTCATGAAAGCACCTTAGAAAGCAGTTCAGTGTTCTTGTTGCTAAAAACAATGTTTGCCACATAAAATGTGGCTGTAAACTCCACATTGGAAAAAAGGAAGCTTCAAATGAACCATCAAGACAAAAGCTCTTTCAGTACGTAATGTACCTTTGGGTACTAATAATTCCTATGCTGTGTACTACCATACTTCTCATAACCTTTGTGATTGCAAACTCCATGGTGGAAGACAAAGGAGTACAGTGGGACACTATTCTTGATCACAGTTCTGTATAGACACTAATTAAGCATACATGTCCTCTTGTATTTGCGGTTGATCATAATTGATGTTCATCTCCAAATGCAATTTGCAGTATTTATGTTGCTTCATAATTTTTGCTTTATTTATGGTTGCATACTCAATACTGAGGAACAGTGGAGCACCAAGTGACATAGTCCACACTAGATGGATCTACTGCTGCAACTTTCCATACTCCTCTCCATGTAAATGTAAGTAATTTTATTGCTATCCTGAAGCCACCTTGTGTAATTTCTTTGCAATATGAGTTCAGTTGTTATTTTTCATTGCCCTGGAATGCAGCTACGGCTACACTTCAGTCAATTTAAAATCTGATTATCTGGAAGTTCTTGGTGCCTTCAGATCTCTATCTGGAGGATCAAACGACAGTTTGCTGATGATTAACGTCTTTCACTTTATGAATTTGTTTCACAGGATTTTATACAAATTTGCCTTCATTGGGAGGTCAGCCAGTATCACCATAGTGCTTCTTCCTGGTGCATGACTTACAGCACTGCTTCCCATAGAATTTGTGATTGCAGACTCCATGTTGGGGCACTAGGGAACACCAGCTGAAATAGTCCACACAAGATGGATCTTCTGTAAAACAAAACAATGTGCCCAGTTAGTGCAAATGTAGACTTTCACTGGTAAAGAAAGCTATACAAAATATATTGTAGCTATACACAAAAAACATAATATGTATCTGCCATTGCTAGTAGAAGAGTGAGGGTGTCCCTTCTCTGAATCATTCAGGATTGATTGAATGAACAGGACTGTTTAGGTGCATGCTTCTCTTTTAAACTTCAGTTCTAATGTTGGATGCAGTGTGGAATATGCAATAATCATAGTTGTGAATATAATAAAGAAACTGTACAATATCCTGATAAAGCTAACCAAGGACCTTAATGGGTACTTCAACATGCAAATATTGGAATGCTTGAAGCTTGTTTATTGGCCGTGTATGTACCTGTAACTGTAAAGAAAGTAAGGAGCAGAAAGCATGGCAAAACATTTTAGGTACAAGCTTATCTTGGGGAAAATAATAGTGACCTGAAAAGTTTTCCTTGTTTATGGCCAACCTTAGGGTCTATATCAACTCCAAATTTCAAAAGCATTGCCACAGCTGAAAGCCCATCAACACATGCCCTCAGGCTGTCTTACTTTTTCCAGACAATCATTTCAGAGGAACTTCAAGGTTCAGTAAACTATACCTATATTAAAAATAAAGGCTTTGGGCATATAGGCCACGTCTTCATTATACATAATAAAGCTGAATGCCAACTTTTCACAATGTGCATTAGAATCCAGAATACATTAGACAGGACCAGCCACATTTCCTGGCTGGAGGACATTCATCATCATCTATCATTTTTCTCCCAGCCTTACTGTCCCTTACTGTATTTTTGATAGTCTGTACCTTCAATGGTTCTAAGATTCTCCAAAATTCTAACAAGGACAGCCAGCCTGTGCATCACACACTATTGAATACTTACCATGAACACCTGTAGAAGGACAGAAGTGCATGTTGCAGGCTTGAGATGTTGGTGGCTTCTGATTAGGTAAACAGCCCACAGCAGGTCTACCTTGATGAAGACACTGGACATTCCTTATCTGAACTCCTCCACCACAAGTCACAGTACACTATATAGAGACAAGTAACAAAGATTTCATTTGCCACTGACAACATTTGATTGGCATGATGATGTTGATATTTAAAAATATATATAAATCACTAAATAACATGTTTTGTTAAAAAAAAAAAATAAGTGTGATTTTCAAAAAAAAATTTAACTATACATATTATGGGAAATAAATGATTATTTCCATTTGTACAAAGCTCTCTAGACCCATTCACATTTCCTAGGGGCATACAGATTTATAAATGCAGAGTTAGTAAGGGCGATTAAGGGTGAGGAGTAGAGATTGTCCACTTAGATTAGGAAAAGCTAAAGCTGCATTCACTTCATTTATCTAGTCGTTTGTAAGTAAAAATCCTTCATTTTATACATGATTGGGTATTCTAAGTGCACATAACTTTACCATATTCACTGAATGAACATCCATTACTCTTTTAGTAAATCAGTGTATTAGGAAAAAACGAATTCAATAAGAAACATAGCATACCATTTATTTTTGTTACATAAACATGAAGACAACCCTAAGGCCCCTTTCGCACAAGCAAACTAATCTGGTCAGCCTGTCAGTCTTTCAGGTGGACCTGATCTATTGTTCTTTATGGAGCGGCAGGTGTACCTGGTCATGTGTCCGTTTATACCCGCCTACATCCTACGATCCGCTAAAACCAAACAGATAGGGATCTGTTCCCCATACGTCTAGCGAATTGGATCAAATAGCAGCCAGTTGTAAACCGAAAGGTGGTCCGTTTACATCCACAGGGGACAGCAGGCTGTGCCTGTGTCCACTTTGCATAAGTGGAGCAGGCATGGATCAGCCATTCAGCTTGCACAGCGGCGGGGATCAGGGGACAGATCTCCCGCTGAGCAAGCGGACTCCTGAGATCAAAGAAGTTTCCAATTTATTCAGATACTTTTAAATGTTGTTCCTTGGCTAAAAAAATGCAGACAGTGCAGCATACAGCACTGACATTGATCAACTGGGAATAATGAAGGTAGACCCTTCCACGCAGAAATTCATTTGAGAAAGGACATGGTAAGGAAAATATGACTTATTTCAGAACCAAGAAAAGGTATTAATCTTCAAAAACCTTTGCTAAATGTTTTCTATAGCTCATGGAAAAATATTATTTTGTCCTTAGTAAAACTGGAGTAACACTTTAAAGCAAAATTTCCTAGTAAATTATAGGAAAATCGTACAAACATATTGAAATTCTGACAAGCATACATTTGTTGTTTACATTATTCTGCATCCACATATTTAATTCTATGGTGCATCCTAGTAACATGATTTATTGATGACTTCTGTATACCTTAGCTAATTGGTGAAGCTTCCTTAAGCACACTGGACATTTTTGAAGTTGCTTCTATGGGCGTTAGGCTTTTTTTTTCCTGCCTCTAAATTCCCTGCATGTTAGCCTATGTGTCCATGCACACGTAGGCTTTTAGCAGTGTTCAGTGGCCAGGACTTTTAGAGGCAGAAAAAAAAAACCCTCTGCCATCGCATCCAGAAGCAGAAGAGTTTTGGCAGAAAAAACACCTGACACTCGTAAACATGTCTAAATGCTTGTTGACACTTAGTGCTTGAGTGTTAAATTAGTTCAATACACAGAATAAATTACTATTCTGGCCAATGAAGTGAATTAATGCCCAAGCTTGGCACCTGTAAACGCACCTAAATGCTTGTAAGAGACAAGCATGAGGGATTTTTTCTGCCAAAATGTTGATGCCAGGAGGAAAGGCTTCTAGGAGAGTTTGAAAAATGTCCTTGTGTGCATGAGGCCTAATACCCTAAGCACAAGTGAAGCAAGAACCATATGGTTGGAGGAAAGACTAAGCATGTGGCGTGTTACTCTGAATACTTACCGGTTGCCACGGAGATGCATGCCACCCATTATAAACAGTGTATGGTGTTTGTACAGGGCATGGCTTGTTATTGCATGGTTGTTCCAGAGGTATGGTGACTTTTCGGACACTTCGACACCTTCTTTGTGGAACAGTCACAATTTTGCCATGAATGTCCTTCTCGCCACATTTCAGTTCTCGCTTCCTAACACCGGGGCCACAGGTCGTTGAACACTGCACAAAGGAAAACAGCATATGATTAAATAACAGAATTTATGTGAACCTGTCTTACAAATTTCAACATATTAAAGATCTTAAAACAAAAATTAAGGTAAAATTAAGGTAAGCCATGGAAAGGCCAACTTCACTAAAGCTGGATCACATGCTGGTATCACGACCCAGTTTTGAATTCTTCAGGCTGAACTATTAGAAGTGTGCTTATTCATACCCTAAAATGTTGTTTTCAGCGCCTTTTTATATTCTACATTTATCTTAGTCAGCACCACCACCACCACAGCTGTGCCCCTTCAAAAGCACTGCCTACTTCAATCATCAAGTCAACAGCACACATCTACCTAACATCCTTGTTCCTCCAGCCATGACTCCGCAACTCAAGGGAGGTTTCACTATCTCTGTTCCTGAGCTGTAAAGTGTACTCGGCAACATTCCATTTCATCTTTGACCTAGCAGCTCTTCTGCAAATACCACTGTGACTCCATTACAACTTGCAAGTACAGTAGTGGAGATACTCTGCAAATATCGCCCTCCCCATCCCAGCTAGGCTCTCCCAGGACCACTCTATGATATAATCCCTAGGGTTTAGCTATGGCTACAGTTTTATTCTTATGCTATTGAAAGGTATTCACATTCATTTTATTAGGCTAGTGCTACACAGATTTTTTGTAGCTCAATTATGCCAAGAAAAATTACTTCCGAATAATTGTCAGGAGTAGCAAATAACTACCTAAGTAGCATGCAGTAGCATCTTGGAGCAATCAGCCATTCATTCATGAAGAACCATTAGAATATATGAGACTGATTGCTACTACTTCTACTTGTGAAGCTTATATGGCCATATGGAACTATTTGTTCCATCTGTTTAGCGATCAGTCGCTACTCTTATCAATTATTCATTGGAAATCTTAGCAGCAAGAATAAAAAAAACTCATAAGTAGCTCCATCCTAATAAGGTGACTGCCTGCAAGCATTGAAATCTCTCAGTAGCAAGAGATTAAAATTGCCTGTTTGGTTTTTCCCTTGGACTTTCACTTCCTGCAGAACAGAGGAACTACCCAATGGGCCTATTCAGTAAGGGAGTGCAGAGCAATGGTATAGTACCCTATGGCACTTAGAAAACAAATAGTTTCTTGGTTGACTATTAAACCAGCAACTTGAAATTTGGTTGGCTGCTATCTAAACATCTTTATACATTTGTTTGCCCTAAAATGATAATTTAGCATGCATTAAAATGTAAATATATATATATATATATATATATATATATATATATATATATATATATATAAAAATAAATATATATATATATATATAACCACCAAACATATTGCTATAGGGCAGGCCCTGACTTCTAATTCTTGAAAGCTCCAATAGGAATATCTCCCAACACTTTTTCCCAACTTTATTCCACCGGAGATTCTGGCTAATTGTGGCAACATCCGCTAATGCAATCTCTATGTTATACAATAAGTATCTGAATGAGATAGAGGGACTTCCTCATAATGGCAACAGCAAACATGCATGGTGCCAGTTTTAGGAAACCTCCCCCATAGAGTGTGAGTGATAAAGGAAAAAGGTAGGTTTAAATGCCCAGTATCTACCAAAAATGTCAATTTTGGATGGGCCAACCATTTAAAATGAAGGTCATTCCTTTATGCAATAAATTTGATAAAAACAGAACAAATCAAAGAACATTCTCAGTCTTTCTTTAGATGTGAAGGTTACCTCAGTCCATGCAGATATCACCCACTGCAGTTTGTCATTTTTCTGGCAGCGGGCGAGCATGCAGCTCTCAGTGGACTCTGGCTTGGAGCTGGCTGGACACAGGTCTGCTGGAAGGATTTTATACTTCTCTGAGTTGACACTTCTGCAATAAACCTCTCGTTTCCTAATTCCCTTACCGCAGGATCGGGAGCACTAGACCAGACAAGGAATGCAAGCTGTCAGACAGAGCTCATGTAGAATGCTTATATCAACCTGACATGTACAGTGCTCACTTACATGTATATATATACCAGAAGAGCTTGCGCTTAGTCCTGTGGGCTTGTAATGGGCCAAGGCTTTATTTTTGTGGATTAATATTTCTCCTCATTTTGCCTCTCAATCTACAAATTAGACATTTTGGCTGATACATCTGTATTTATTTAGTGACAGATATAAGGTCTGGCTTGTTAAAAGACCAAAGGGACCAGCAATTTTGTTGTCATGTGTATAATATGAATTTAATGGAGTCCATTGTTCCACTGTAATAGGCTGCTGTGGAAATTGGAACTTACAGTATGGTAAGGAGAACTTTAAGGAGACACATATTTTCTTTTTTACGTGAAACTCAAGACAAAATGTGATCTTTGCTTGTTTAGGATAGAGTGGGGAAGGGTTAGAACAGTGGGAGTCAACTTTCTTGATATAGGGGCCGCATGTGTAACCCTTACCAAAGGCCCACACATAGGGTTTGATTTACTAAAACTGGAGAGTGCAAAATCTGGTACAGCTGTGCATGGTAGCCATTCAGCTTCTAAGTTCAGCTTATTCATTTACGCTTTGACACAAAAAACTGGAAGCTGACTGGATTCTATGCAAAACTGCACCAGATTTTGTACTCCCTGGTTTTAGTAAATCAACCCCCAGTATTCAGTGAATGTAAGGGCTTGTTCACACTTGAATACATTTTGAGCTCCTACATTATAGTGTTAGTATAGGCACTAAACAGGCGTTAATGAGCTTTTGTACGGGCATAAGACTGGCTTTTTACAAGCATTAAAAAAACGCTGCCCAAATGTCTTCTGCGCAGTCTCTGGGGTTCAGGTCTGATGAAGGAGCTTACTGTGCATGCTCCGAAACGCGTTACCACCCCACGTCACATCCGACGTATGTGTTCCACGACCGTTTCTGAAGTTACAGCCATCTCTATTTTGACTTCCTGAGTTCCGAGGGCCATGCTGCCACTGGACAGCTGGATGACTCTTCCCTGCACCATCAGGAACATTGGTCGCAACCCATGATGAGCTATTATATTGTTACTCCTGTAAGTGTTAATTTACCTTGTGAATAGAATAAACTGCTAATATTGCACTTCAAGGCGCCTTCTTTCATTTCATGTTTGTTTGCACTAGAGCCTTGCCTCCTACTCTGTGAAGAGCTGCCTCAGTGTTATTGACCCTATCCATCCTTCATGTCCATCTGGCACCCCTCTCAAGTAGCCAGAGAGGATGGTTTCCAGCAGGAGCTTCCTATGGACTATACTTTCTGGAGACACATTACATGAGAATGTTAGAGGTCAATGCTATTAAATCCCCTTTACAAACCTATGATTCCATGTTTGTGCGTTCTACAGCCCAACTAAAAATTACTAGTGCTACCATTATCAATAATGAAAGTCCAGTTTGAAAAAAATATAAAGGAATGTACAGCACATAAAAAGTAAGGTAGTATGAAAGAAACCAAACTATGTAACTACCCCTCCCAAGAGGGAACCTGTGCTTGGTGGTTGACTCCGTATTCATAACTACTTGTACTGGTTACTGAGAATGTCCTACTTTGTTTTACATATGAAGATGTTGTATGACTTGCTGAAGTACGGAATAAAAAAATTTAGTTTAATGATAAACAAAATGTAACTACTAAAGCCCATTGCAAATAATATTTTGCTTACTGGTCTGGGTAAGCAGGGGCTCAAGTGCCAAAGAGCCACAGGTTGGGCACTAGGGGATTCAAGCCTCTTTCAGATTTTATTTCTATCTCAGTAGGTCTGTAATTGTATCCTGCTGAGACAGAATTAACCCACTCTTCAATAGCTCTATCCACTGCCCCAGTTAATGTGGAATGTATCATTTTAAATGTCCAAAGTGATTTACAAATCCAAAAGAGCAAAAACAAATACTGGCATTTCTGGGGCAGTCCTCTATAAAAAATCCAGTTGTACATATATACAATATACATATTTATTAAAACTGGATTTTTTTAATGGAGAACTGTCTCAGAAGTATTTATGTTCCTTTGGCTTTTTACTTTGGTTTACATAAGAGAAAAGAAAGACTTCACACTATTGCCCAATCATTAATGAAGTGGATGTCCCCAAACAACTACTGAGCCATTCAGTGCCAAAATGGATAGGGGAAAGTTCACCCCATGAGGAAGGTAGTGGGATACCAGCCCACACCTTGTATCATGGAAGGGGGAAGATGAGAAAACACCAAGCCTGCAAGTGATAGGTTATACTTCCTCACTTATAGTGATTGCAGGTTCCTGGGTTTAGTAACACTTTATCCGGTCTCCCGCAGTACGCAGAAAATGGAAAAGCAATTATTTTAGTAAACACAAACTGCTAAATACCTTTTCTCATCAGCAGTTAGAGCAGTCTTGTGACTTCTATCAGTGTTCAGCAGAGCACTGGTTAAAGCTTGTAGGAGGACTTTTCTCTCTGGTCTAAGAGGATGCAGAACCCCTGACCTCTGTCTGGACAGTGCTGATTGGCCCTGCGCTGATCACATGCACTCCCTCAAGAAAAAAAAAAACAACTCTCTAGCAATACACACCAAACTGAGCATGTGGAGAGTGTCTCCACACCATATGTCTTATCAGGAGATAAGAGAGGGACACTGGAAGAAGGGGAGGATCAGAGAGATCAGAATCAAACAGCCTTTTTACACAGTACAGATGATTAACCCCTTAGGTTCCACAGTGAGTATAACAAGCATGCTTTAATGGATATACAGACTGATTTTACGGTTGTGGGTTTAGTAACACTTTAAAGAATGAAAAAAGCAGCATTTAGATGAGTGTAGTAGTGTTATCATAGATTCACTTTATATAGAACATTCTATCTAGCTTTTGTTTGTAGAAGGCTTCTTCCACTCCCCAAAAACATATTTTGTAAGCCTTTGACCTTGCCCTTGTATAAAAACAAAATCCAACAGACAAAAAGATTGACTTCTTTGTTAACATGTTGTTATATTCTTTATAGTTTTGCTGGTTATTTGTTTGTTCAAGATATTAATTGAAGTTTAAAAGTGTTCCAAATAGCAATGCAGAAAGGCCATGTAATACCTGGGACCAGGGTCCTGTGCTCCATTCTGCTGGACAGTCCTGGATATGGCACTTCTGGACTTGAATGGGAGTGCTCACTGGACAGTGTGAATGTCCCACCAGCTCTTCACCTTGTGCTGTCCTCTGTACACACAGCACTGACCGAGTCTGTTCGCCTCCACCGCAAGACGCACTGCATGCACTCCAATCACTGGCTATCCAGCTATTGGCAAAAAAAAACAACCTTTAGAGCATATGGTACATTTTATGATATAAGGACTTAATAATGAGCCTATTCACAGCCTTAATAAATCAGAGCATTGATGCACAATGGTCCTTAGTAATAGTATTTAAAGGAGAAGTCCATTCAGGATACAAATCACTATTAAAGTTCAATTGATGTCACAGATATAGATCTGCAGCCAGACAGGCATTGTACCAGCAATCTCCATTTTCATCCAGTTTCCCATCAAAGCAGTTGTACAGAGTGTCTAAATATGACTAGCAGTGTAATCGGCACCAGAAAAGACCTCCTTCTTTCAGTAGTTCCCACAGATATTGGCCCTGTGCTGATCACATGCATTCCCCCAAGAAAAAAAAAACTCTCTAGCAATACGCACCAAACTGAGCATGTGCAGAGTGTCTCAACACCACGTCTTATCAGGAGATAAGAAGGGAACACTGGAAGAAGGGGAAGATCAGAGAAATCTGAATCAAACAGCCTTTTTACACAATGCAGAGGATTAACCCCTTAGATTCCACAGTGAGCATAACAAGCATGCTTTGCTGCATATACAGACCGATTTCACCGTTGTGGGTTTAGTAACACTTTAAAGACTCCCCTTCTGTGCAGTACAATGAATTGTGAGGATGATTGCGTTGAGGGGTGTGGCTGTTACTGAACTCAGCCAGCACAGACTACACTAGAGAAGGAAAGGAACCACCAGAGTAAAGAATATTGTAAAGCATTTCCAAGGAAAAACAGTCATAAATCACAACATGTGGGGGTATAGGACCAGGGCCGGATCCAGCCTTTTCTAAACTGGGGGTGCAGTAAAAAAAAATGTTGCTGGGGTGGTATTTTGTTGTGGGTTGTTGCTGTGTGGGGGGTCTATTGTTGCTGTGTGGGGGTACTATTGTTGCTGGGATGGGGTCCATTGTTGCTGGGAGGGTCTATTGTTGTGTGGGGGATAAATTTTTACTGGGGTGGGATCTATTGTTGCCAGGTGCAGTGGATCTATTTTACTGATTTTCTTGTTATTATCAACTGCCATAAAAATGATTTAGGCACCACAAAATGATACTTGGTTCTGTATTCTCTAAAAGGGGCGGTACTGGGAGGTGGGGGACCGAGGGACAGTTCTCAGAGGAGGGTAGGGGGTGGAAACAAGGAGGGACTCAGAAAGGGGGAGTTCCTGCACCTATTTTGGAGGGAAAAAAAGCCCTGTGTGCGTGTAATGTGCCTCAATCTGGCTGTAAGATGTAGCAGCAACTATTTCTGTCACTCTTGACAGCATCTGAAAGTGAAATGTAAGAGGAAAAATATAGAGATACATACATTTATAATGTGTCTGATTGCTACTAGGCTGTTGGGGAAGCCACAGGAGAAGCAAAACATTCTCTGAGGCTTCATTTCCTACTACATGCCCCAACAATTTATGAAACTTTATTTTTTTATTTCTCTTTTCATCACTTCAAGGTAGATATGTAAAAACACCAATAAAAAAAATCAATAGAGTATAGGTGAGCGCACAAAAACACACAAATAAGCTGCTGGCATAAAAGGATAGAACCCCTAAATCCTCTGGTAAATGGTAAATAAGTATGCAGCGCTAATAAGAATGATCTGGTGAAAACAATGCAATAACTGGAGAAGATCCAGTGACAAGAAATATGGTGAATGGATAAAATATTAAAACCAAAATAAGCACAAATAAATCGATAAATATTGCACTAAAATGTATAAGTGTAAATATAAATACATAAAGTGCAAAAAAGTGCTCATTAATCCATATTCCAGTAAGCTCGTTATAACACTTCAAGTAGAATAGTGCTATTATACTTATATAATATACGTATATAATAATGCTTCCCAGTAACCAGAATCACTATTATACTTGAAGTGTTATAACGATCACTATCTTGATTTTCATCCAGTCACGAGTTTACTGGAATATGGATCAATGAGCACTTTTTTGCACTTTATGAACTTTATGTATTTACATTTACACTTATACATTTTAGTGCAATATTTATCGATTTATTTGTGCTTATTTTGGTTTTATTATTTACCATGTAAAAACACCAGTTAACCTTTCACAAACCTGAGCAATAAATAAAAAAATGGTTAAAATACATAAGCAGAACCATCTTCAGTGAAAGTCGCATTTCCTGTCCCATCACACCTCTTGAGTCTTCTGATTGTACCTTTAATGGTCTTTATTTTGATCAGAGGTGGAAGGAGGCACAGTCAAACTTGTCTTTTACAACAAAATCATGATTTAGCTATAAAATGTATTCACCTACTGCAGGCCTTGAAATTTCTACTCGCCTGCTCGCCAATGGCGAGTGGAAATTATGGTAGTGGCAAGTGTGTGTCCCAGGGCCATCTTGCTGAGCAGGCTCGGAGCTCAGGCTGTATCTGTCATTGGCACTGGGAGCCATCAGACTGCCCAATAGCTGAGTGCAGTGAAAGCAAAGGAAGGAGTGTGTGCTGTGCTCTCTGCTCTCTGCCTCCCCCTAGAGTGCAGTACCCGGCTCTGTGAGTGAACAACGAAGTACTGCAACTTTTTATAGGGGTGTGTGTATGCATGTACATGTGTCTGTGTGTATGTACATGTGTGCATCTGTACATGTGTCTGCGTGTATGTACATGTATGTGTGTGTGTACGTGTCTGTGTGCATGTACATGTGAGTGTATGCACCTTTTTTCTATGTAATTGGGGCTACTCTTCCTGACAGTAGGATGAACCAAAGAAAAATAAAAATAGAGGCACTGCAACAAAGATATTTTTAAAATCACTTTATTGTAGAAATGTAGACCATTACATAGCAATCACATGCATCCACAATTGGCCTTTTTTATTTTTTCTTTGGTTCATCCTACTTATTATTATGGGACGTGGCACATAGGAGCCTATGATATGCCCTTACAGTCTGTCACTCTGTATTGGGTATCTATCCATGTTATTACTACTCTCCCTGACACATTGCGGCTAAAACATGTCTTGCACCATTTTCAGTGGTGAATGCTGTAAATATGGCCAGGTGTCCAGAAATGTTTGGTCATATAGTTCAGTTTACATAGTCATGATGAAATGTAAAAAAAATAAATAAATAAAATGTTTTGATGCATTTCTTAATTGGTAAACTAACAGTTTTGTTTTGCAGGTAAGTGCTTCCTTAGTAGAGCGGAGCTACCTACTCAGCCACTGTGCTGTATACTACCAGTCAAAATTGGGCAGGGAGGCTTTTATGAAACCAGGACAAGCTAAAACCTGGGCAGTTCTTGAACTTTGAAGGAACTATGCAAGCTGGCCAAGTATACATCACCAACAACATAGAAAAAGGTTGCAATCAGGGGCGGATTGACCATTTGGAAACTCGGGCACTGCCCGAGGGCCCGGGGTCAGTAGGGGGCCCCGTGAGATGCCCCTGGTACCTTTTTCATAGGCTTTTTTGAGTTTGGGCAAGGACACAGGGGCCCCATGATCCCCTATGGCCCCATGAGTTGTCAGTCCGCCCCTGGTTGCAATAGCATAAAAAATAATGCAAGTAAAGCACCTATAATGCCTTGGTAACATGTTACTAAACCCAGGACCCTGCATTCACTATACTTGGTCTCCCACAGTACACAGAACATGGAAATGCAATTATTTTAGTAAATATAAACTGCTAAATACAGTACTTTTCTCATCAGCAGTTACTGCAGTCTTGTGACTTCTAGCAGTGTCCAGCAGAACACTGATTAAAGCTTGTATAAGGAGTTTTCTCCCCTGAATGTCCTATGAGACTGCATAACCCCTTACCCTCTGTCTGGACAGTGCTGATTGGCCCAGTGCTGATCACATGCACTCTCCCAAGAAAAACAAAAACTCTCTAGCAATACACACCAAACTTAACACGTGCAGCTTGCCCCCAAAACTCTGTTCTATCAGCAGGTGGATTGGGGACAGAATACTAAGAGGAGGATCAGAGAAGTCAGGATCAAACAGCCTTTTTACACAATGCGGACCATTAACCCCCTAGGTTCCTCAGCGAGTATAACAAAAATGCTTTACTGCATATACAGACTGATTTTACTGTTGTGGGTTTAGTAACACTTTAAAAAGAGGAGCGTTTGGCAGGTATTTTCAATGCCTACTAAGCATCCCTGGTTTTGAAATGGCATATAAATCTATGCTAGCCTGACTTTATAAGCAATGTTAGTTCATACCTAACCATACCCATCAACAAAGTTCTCCATTGTGCACTGTCCAAGGAAAGTGATGGAAGTGCTGACCTAACAGAGGCTGAAATACCATGGTGCTGGATGTTCTGCATCTACCATCCATGTACCCAAGGTACCCTGATACATTTCATTGGATTCCACCTATCTTACACGCTGCAGTACATTTCTAAACCTAATTTCTCTGACTCTTGCAGAGTCAAGCTCATAATTCCCAATCTGTCTATAGTCAACTCAGCATTGCTTTTCTTTGGCACTCTTAGCCTACTTTGAAATCCAAAGTGGGATCTGGCCATGAGAAGTACTGGCCTCCATTTCTAGCCTGGTGCTTGCACCTGGAGCAGTCATTATTTCTATTTCCAGACCCACCACATGTTCTATATTTCAAAGTAGACTGAGCGTGCCAGAAGACAGCAACACTGTTCTGGCTGTGAGCAGCATAAGCAATGTATATTTGACTTTTGTGAAAATCACAGATATGTTGTTCTATTTAAAGGTGGTGAGTCCACTAAGCAGTATTAGCAGAAAAAGTTGGGGATTGTCACATAACTGTCTGTATCTGTGGATCTGCTCCTTGTGTTGACATGTGGTTGTCACAAAAGGTAACCTATGCTTATGAACCTTTTCATGATACCTTCAGACTTACTTGCCAAAGAATGTGACAGATTTACTTTAAGTCTCATATGTAGTCATTTGCGGCCAATCAAACATTAAGACCTGTCATCCAAGTCACTGCCTTCATTGGTTGCCTGAGGATATGATTCAGTGTATTCTTAAAGAAGTGAAACATATGGAGATACTTACTAGGCTGGACAAGGTTGGGTATTGCATGGTTTTTGCTCGAGGGAAGGCTTGTTCAATGAACTACATAAGCTGGAGTTTACTTGAATTTGAAGATCTTGAAGGCACAAAAACTTCACAGTCATATAACCTAATAAGAAAATTATAAGACTATTCAAAATGTCTATTAAAAAAATATACAAAACACATTCATCGATAAACATAACACAAGCCTGTTAATACATCTTGACTAGCTAAGGAATGTTCAAAGCCCAACCGCAGCCAAACCTATTTCATTCTAAACAGAATGGGAAAGGATTAAAACCTCTGTCTGGCATTCACTGCCGTATGTGTCCCTCTTGGGTAAATTTTCCCTCACTTACCCCCCGGTTCACACCTATGCGGCCGTGCGGGTTGCGTTTTGCTCAGGAACGAGAGTCCATTCATTTGAATGGACTCCCATGACTGTGACATGCAGGAAAAGAAGTCCCTGCACTTCTTTTGAAAACGCAACCCGTGCAGGAACATCGTTTCCCAGTACGGTTGCGTTTCCCAGTGCGGGCGGCGTGCCATTAGAAATAATGGCACCCGGAGGGTCCGCAATTCTCTGTGTGGGTGGTGCGGCTGCACGGATTTTCATGCGGATCCGCAGCGGCACCACCCGCACAGATGTGAACCTAGGGTAACCGTCAAGACAGTAAATGATGCATTTGAGGAAAACTTAACATTTCTGAAAATATTTTTTTTTTAGCTGTCCTTGCCCTGCTAGCCCAGTTACAACCTAACAATGTATGACTGTCACAAAGATGGCGAGTTCGAGATATCTTCCCAAGCAGAAATAAAAACCTGGTAGAAATGATCATCTCCTCTCTATCCAAAGCTAAAAAAAAAACGGGTGCAGTTGGACTTTATTATTTCCTTTACGGGCAAGGGTTTTAAAGCCATTGGGGCCCAGAAGCAAAGAGAAGCAGGGAGTGTTTGGCTGCATAGTATCAAGTAGAAAAAATTTCTTGGAAAATACATTTGGATAAAAGAAATGTATATATAATCTGGTCATTTCTATAATACTGTAAGGAAGCCATTAGTATTTGTATCACAGATGAATTCCATTTTAGATGGAAGAGAGATGGGTGGCCCGTAATGGTTTTGCTATGAGGGGCCCATCACACTTCATCCAAGACCTCATTACAAGGATGAAAACACAAGAAAACAAGACAAGTACCTAACTTTTGTCCTGACCACTCAAAGTAAAGATGTCTGATGCAACTGTATGGAAGGCAAGAGCCATGTTAGGTTTTGGGTGGATTGGAATTTAATATTGGATTTTATGTTCATCTGATTTACCAAATGAATGTTGTACAGAGACTGATGCTTCCTCATAGTCAGGTATAGGAAGATCACCTAGCACAGGGGTAGGCAACTTTAAAGAGGTGGAGATCTACCTGAACAACATGAAAGAAGTCAAAGATCACCAGGAACAAAGTCACATCTAATTCCCATACTGCCGTGTCCAAATCACATGCATTGCATGACAATCATGCGTTGCAATCAGGTGTTGAGGAGACAACATATCGCCTGCTCACCACCTGTCAAACACACTTAGATCACTTTTCAGAGGAGCAGCAGTGCCTGCTGCACTTGTGAATGAGCCCTTAGTTGCATTCAGCAATGGCACCCTTGGGGTGGTGATAAAACCCTGCTATTGAAACTCTCCCAATCCCTACCCCCTTTTGGCATCAGCCAAAGGTGTACACATGCCACAGCAGGAATTAAACCCCCTCTTGCTTTTGGTGGGCCCTGCCTGCCAGTCGCAACCCATTTATGTGTAGTGAATGTGCAAACTGACACTTGGGGGCTCTATGTATAAAATAGGCACACAGCCATCCACCCAGTAAATCTGTATTCGTTCTCTGTGAATCGGGCAAAAATAAATGTTCTTTAGGCTAGCTTCTCTTCTGAATGTTCTTTTATTATGTAGGTAAAATGCTACATAATGGCCACTAGATGGAGCTGAGAAGCATGTGAAATAAATCTGTCTATAAAGACAGATTTATTTCACATGCTTCTCAGCTCCATCTAGTGGCCATTATGTAGCATAAACAAGAGATGCAATGTTACAATTGTAGAGAATGCTAGAGGGAATAAGCAAATAGGTTTAATCAAACAATGAACTTTTTTTATGTCTCTTCCAACAGTGACCTCTGTCTAAGGATAGCAGCATTTTATTTAGCTCTTTGATTTACATTGGCTAAAATATTATCATAATACAGTCATGTCATAGTCATACACATTCCACAGCAGGAATTAAACCCCCTGTTGCTTTTGGTGGGAGCTACTGCCTGCCAGTTGCGAACCCATTCAAGTAAATGGGGCCACTCTGCAAGTGCCCCACAACTGCATGCTTCTGCGGGGTCCAAGGGGTTAAGACAGATGGTGAGAAAGCAACATAACGCTGCCTGCTTTAACCCCTTGTTTGCTGTACTGCACAAAGTTGCAGGGCACTTGCACAGAGGCTTCATTCACTTGAATGGGTCATGCTTGGCAGGGGCTACACCCACCAACCAAGACAGGGCCTATAACTCCTGCTGCAGCTGCGACATGTGTACACCCCTGGCCACTGCAGCAAAGGGGTGAGAAGTGGGGGTGGGGGTGGTAAAAATACATCTTACCTATAGGGTTTTACCATCCGTCAAACTGAAAATGTTATTGAACCCTTACTGTTCTGAGCCCCTTTAAGGATGCTTTCACACTGACGTGCTGGGGTTTACCGGCACCGTGGGTGCAGAGCAGTGCATCTGCGACTTCCCTGGGTTAGCTGCACTTTGCCATAGACTTCAACAGTATTATATCCTGCAGGTGTGGTGCACTTCTGAAAGCGCACCAAAACTCCTGCATTCAGGAGTAATTGCAATAGATGTAGTTTTAGTTGGAATTCATAATCAATGATGGAGGGTCACTTTGCTATTGTGGGTATAGTCGAATCTGCTAAGGTCTGTGTATACAGTTAAAGCCAAAAGCAAGTGAGAAATCAGCCATTTAAAAAAAATTTTAAAAATTGTTCAACTCACCACCGCCACAAGTGACAGAGCAATCGGTAAAGACAGGAACCCAGGAATAGCTTGTCTTCTTCACAAGGTTCTCTTCATTAAGAGAATATGGTAATGTATACTCCCATGTAAATCCTCCATTCTTTCCTTGATAAAGGATCTGAATAAAGAAATATATCCATGTTTTATGGGCAGTCTATAATAATAATTTTATCAATGTCAGGATTTTTCCCCTGTAACTCTTAGTCCAGTGGTCTCCAAACTGTGGCCCTTTGCTTGCTTTTATCTGGCCCTTGGTGCACTATTCCACCAAGTGGCACCAAACATGGGAACCATTCCCCCTACAGACACCATCAACTATTTTTCCTATTGATACCAACATTAGGGCACTATTTCTCCCATTAAAACCAATGATGGGGCACTGATGCAGGGCCTTTTCTACTCCCACTGGCTAAAGTCAGGGCACCCTAAAGTCAGAAGGAGAGTAAACTGGCCCTTTGCTTAGAAAGTTTGGAGACCCCTGGTTTAGCCTATTCCAGTTAGGAAAAACACACATCTGTCCCCCACATAGTTTTAGAGATACAAATTTCTTACATAAGATACTCAATGGTCATTGGTCACTTTAGACTGACGTACTTGTAAAAAACAACTCAGATGGTCAATATCTGTTCAGAGATCCTATGTACTGTATTATTATTATTTAATGGACAACTGCAGTTTTGTTTTAAAAATAATATTGTAATGGGCCTAATACACTTGTTAACACAGCTAAAATTACTAAAATCAACCAAAATGGTGGCCACTTACATCATCACTAACTGACTCCTCAGGCTCTTGTGAAGGAACAAGTACACAGAAAGTACCCTCCTGTGCTCTACAAGTTCAATTATTCAATGCACCTAAGGAAAGTCCCTCCTGCCCTTTTCTCTCTGTTTGTCCTGCCCATCTGTTAGCCTATTTAGTTGGCTCAGTATGAGGCTTTAAAAAGAAAGAGAAAGTCTGAAAGAAAACAGTTTCTGCTCTTTTTTTTTTAAATACCTCAAGTACTAGAACGCAGCTGGATCCCCTGCATCAGACATCCTCTTAATTGTCTTCTTATTTTTACCTAAGATTACATCATTTGACCTGGCCACATCCTCAGTAGTTCCTTCCAGGAGTGTGGGGGATTCTCTTATCTCTTATATTATCGGGGATTACCCCCGGCAAAGGCACCTGTCGCCTACCACTGCATATTTTGTATTATTTGTTGAACTTTGTGTACATATCGTTGCACCTTGCCATGGTTGTTTATTGTGCCTATTTCATGTACTCCTCGCAAGGCTCATTGGCATTTCAAATGTGACTTAAGCATTTTGTAAGCTGTTGCAGTTTAACCACTTCAAGTCCGGACACTTTCACCCCCTTCCTGTCCAGGCCAATTTTCAGCTTTCAGTGCTATCACACTTTGAATGACAATTGCGCTGTCAGGCAACACTGTACCCATATGAAGTTTTTAGCATTTTTTGAGACAGATAAAACTTTATTTTGGTGGTATTTATTCACCACTAGGATTTTTAGTTTTTTACTACAAAAATTAAAAAGTCCAAACATTTTGAAAAAAAGTGTTTTTCTTATAAAACGTTGCTAATAAATAATCTTTCTTCATAAATCTTGGCCAAAATGTATTCAGCTATCTTTTTAGTTAAAAAAAATAGCCCAAATTAGTTTATAACCAAAAATTATAATTTTTCAAAAATTATTTTTACATTTTTATATTATTATTTATGGGTTTTTTTAAGATACCATCACCCGAGCAGTACAGTGTCACCATAGTGACACTGTACTACTTGGGGGGTAATGAAGATTTTTCTTTCTCTTTTTACAATGATTGCTTTTACACCCATAAAGGCTGTAAAAGCAATCATTTCTCCTTCTTTCTGGCTGCATTCTTGCAGCCATTGAAAAATACTGTGAGAGCTGTGCACACAGGCAGTGAATGCGAGGGCCATTTATAAACAGCCACCCGCTTCGGCACTGCTCCCGTCCTGCCGTTTATGTACATGGGCCGGACAGGAACTGGTTAAGCAAAGTCTATGTTTTATTGTATCTGTTGCACACCATTAAAGGAAAAAAAAAAAACCTCAAGTGTTTTATGAATGTAGAGTCAAGGGTGCTTCCTTTAATAAATGTGTATTTGTTCAAAAAGAGTCTTAATGGCTCTTCAAAAGTAATCAGGTCTAATGGTTCAATAAACAAAATTAAAATATTGCTCATACACCTGTACTAGAAAACTACTATGATCCTGATATAATGTTTAAAAAATATGTCAAAGCTATACAGGAAAACTATGCAAAAAAATATATATATATATATATATATATTTATATATATATATATATATATATATATATATGTGTATGGGACAAAGCCTCTGTTTCTATATACATTTTTTATTTTCCTATGCATATTCTTGGGTTTGTGCTAATCCTTTAGCACAGGTGTATGAAAAAGTGAAACAAAACAAATATAAAAATAAAAAATAATTAACTATCATAAATATCATCTGAGGCTGTGGACAGTTACTCTGTATTGCTCTTGTTTAGGAAGTAACAGAAATCCCAATGGAGCTCGCTGAGGCAGCCTAAGGCTTCGAACGAGGCCAAAATTGTATGCTTACATCTTTTTATGATTGGGAAAATGAAATAAAACCTGTTTAATTAACCCAAGTGGGATTGCAGGAATGTAAAAATGTGTCTGATGGACAGTAAAAAGCTTTCATATGCAATGCTGCAGGAAAAAAAAAGATCTATTAATTCGATGTTTATGTCAAGGTCACCAACACAGTGGTAAAGGAATTACATTTCACGATTTTCTCTTCTAAACATGAACATTGTTTCTTTTTTGTGTTTGTATTTATGATAATAGGAAAGTATTTTGATAGGCACACCCCCAGGATTAGCATACATTATCTAAGGATAAGGATGAAAACATTAGATTTTTGGGAAAATGTAGACTGAGAGGTGTGTCCTGGCCTGGTGTGTAGATGAAGCATCTCTTGAGGATGAGGTGGAATAACTCAAGAAGTTTAGAAGGCCAATTGCCTTAGGCCACAAAAAGGGAGGAACTACAGATCATGGGGCCCCATAGCAAAATCTTGATGGGGCCTCCCGACAACTTCTCTCTATGGCACTTGAAACAGAGAGAAGTTGCCAGAAGAAGTTGACATGAACAGCAGATGAAGAGCAGTCAGCATAGTCAGTACATTACTAGGGACCAGTGCAGGGGTTAGAAATTGCCAGGCAGGGAATTCACTTTAAACTTTAATTTTACACTTTCCTCAGTAGTTCATCAATAGTTTTGATAGTGAAGTGTAAGTTCACCTTTTCAGAAAAGGTACATTACAGCAGGGACATATATATATATATATATATATATATATATATATAAATATATATGTGGTGCATACTAGCACATGGGCTTTAGTCATGTCATATCTGATTCTGGGTGACCTTTAATTATAACTACCATTTCCAGAAGAAGAAATGAGACTCCAAGGTGGCAGGATTGGAGCTAGGATCTGCGGATTTTATGGCTGGAGTCCCCAAATCATTCAATAATCTAGCCATAGCTTAAGTAATACTTTTGGGTCGACCGATCTTTTGAGAAATTTAAAATAAGCGCAGGGGCGGACTGAAAACTCATGGAGCCCCAGGCATGGGGCCCCTGTGTCCTTGCCCAAACTCAGAAAAGCCTATGAAAAAGGTAACAGGCAGGGGTGGACTGACAACTCATGTGGCCCCCGGGCAATAGGGGATCATGGGGCCCCTGTGTCCTTGCCCAAACTCAAAAAAGCCTATGAAAAAGGTACCAGGGGCATCTCATGGGGCCCCCTACTGACTCCGGGCAGTGCCCGAGTTTCCTAATGGTCAGTCCGCCCCTGGTACCGGGGGCATCTCATGGGGCCCCCTACTGACCCCGGGCCCTCGGGCAGTGCCCGAGTTTCCAAATGGTCAGTCCGCCCCTGACTAAGCGTACAGTTGTAAGGGCTTGTTCCCACCAGGTGCAGTGCAGGAACAGATGCAATATTGTGCTTTTTTCCCAAACTGCACAAAAACTAGC
Organism: Staurois parvus; assembly: GCF_062004578.1. Classification (NCBI taxonomy): domain Eukaryota; kingdom Metazoa; phylum Chordata; class Amphibia; order Anura; family Ranidae; genus Staurois; species Staurois parvus. The sequence goes on along the minus strand of NW_028318294.1, from coordinate 6,422,968 downwards.
TGCTTTTTGCAGACGTGCTCAGGTGCCACCCTACACATCTAGTAATGCAGTACCATACATTTTGGTGCCTGCACTATTTTTAAGTGTTTCACGTGCATAGGGCAGCCCACTGTAATTACTGGGCTGGCCTAAAGCGCAATACATGGGAATGCGCAACAGCTGGTGTGATTAAGCCCTACGGCCCTGTTTACCTCTCGCGATCTGGGATCATGGGATGAAATCGCTGCTATTCTGCCCACAATCCTAAATCATGGCAGAATGAGTGACGCACATGTTGGTGCTATTATTCCTTAAAAGCGATTCTGCTGCGATCTTTGAACAACACAATTGCATGGTGCAATTGCAAAACACGAGTTTTAAAAACATGCCATGCATGTCATCCAAAAAAGGAGCATGCTTGTTCCCGCTACGCAAAAGTGTGAATGCAGCCCAAATCACATATGAAATGTGAATAACTTTTGACTTGACAATCTAAGCAATCTGTAATTTGCTACAACTAAACACATACTCAAGAAGAATGGTGAAATTTGCTAATCAGAAACTACGGTAAAAAATTCTATTTTTAAAGCTGAAGGGAAATATTTCCAGCAGCAGTTTTAACATTTTCTAAATAATAAATGAAGCTATTTTCTAACAACTCCACATTAAAAGTCTGGATGCAGAGCCAGTAATTTAAACCCTTCAAGTTGGAAGGACCTCCGGGGCTACAGCCTACTTATCTGGCTTGAATCCAGGACCTACTCAGCCAAGTGGAAATAAGTTTTAGATTTAAAAGTTGGTGAAGGAGCTCATAAAGAACGCCCAGGCTCAGAATAGAGTTTTTAGGTCTACCGCTGACAAATGCGCCACCTGACTTTAAAGACACAGCTCTCGGCAAGCCTGACCACAGGGCAAAGACTCATAAAATTTACAGTTAGTTCATTTCAAGACCACAGACTCCAAGCCTAGGATTTGCCAGAGTCACTAAAATTAACCATAACGTTTGGTTATTCAAGCAGTGGCAAACCTAATTCTCTCTATTGTGTAAACTATTGTCCCTAAGGCTTCGAAAATAAATGCTGCATTGTAGATGAGGGCATAAGGGGGCAGTAAACCGAAATATATACATTCCGTTTGTTAAAAGGAATGTAAAATTATGTTAAATATTTAAAGGGATAAGCCGGATCTAAATAATTTTATCAATATCTGACAATGTTTATTAAAAAAATGTTTTAATTACTTTATATAGTTACATAGGGCCAGATGTATTTGCTTATTAAGTGATCTTGCATGGAAAGACCACTTACTGTTATCTCACATATATATTCTTATTATTATAGCCAAATTTACCACCCTAACTCCTCCCACAGTTTTTAGACTACATAGACAGTAATATACCGAAACGTGCGGATTGTTCTCGATTGGTGTGCTATTACTTTGTGGAACGTTTTGCCGAATGGTTCACAAAATATCTGCGTTTTTGTGGGGAAATTGGTCCCATAGGAATGAATGACGGAATGTTAAAACTAGAGTGGGAGCTGACAAAAGCTAGAGTGTGAGCTGAAAAATCAGGACATGATTTCTAAACTGCCATCACTCCCTCATTTTCAAGCTCACCTACACAAATCGTCTATAAAAACGTTCAGCTATCCCTGCTGCCACTAAAAATGTCCACGGCTAAGCCATAGTCCTGATAGTTTTCACAATATGACCATTTGTTTGCAACTCATTCATTGAAACTCCACTTTAGCCACCTCAAATTTGAAGGGCAAATTCTAAACTGCAACTGTGCCTTCATTTTTAATATTTCAGAGACATACTATGCATCAAAATGTAGGTCTGGGTCTTGTGATTCTCACAATATAAAGCTCTTCTGCGTAGGATTTATAATTTGTAAACTATAACCGTTTGAAGATGGCAACCGCCAGTGAAGTGAGCAAGTTGGAGCAGTTTGTTTTTAACCGCTCTTCTCTGCCCTTGCTGCAGAGTGAGTTGCCATAGGAACCCAGGTGTGTGAGCAGGCAGCAGAGTGACAAAAGCTAGAGTGTGAGCTGAAAAATCAGGACATGATTCTAAACTGCCATCACTCCATCATTTTCAAGCCCACCTACACAAATCTTATATCAAAACGTTCAGCTATCCCTGCTGCCACTACAAATGTCCACGGCTAAGCCATAGTCCTGATAGTTTTCACAATATGACCATGGTTGAGGCAAGAACACTTCACACAATTTCCCCCAGAAATTGTAGCTTTTCTAGTTATACATACAGTTTCTGTTTCTTGCTTTGCAGCGCTACACTGTGGTTATGCTTTACCGCTCTCATTCTCTAATTCAAACCTATGAGTCAGCTGACTCATTGAAAAGAGTGCATTTTTTATGCGGTTTATATAATAAAAAAGTGTACCGCCCCATTTTTTATAGCGATGAAATCAAAATGTGAATGTATATGCGCCAAAAAAAATCTATTGTATCTCAACAATTTAAAAAAAAAAAAAAAGATAAAAGCACTGAAACACCGAGAGATCCCTTTTGTGGTTAATTAAAAAATTTCCATATTTCATTTAAAGGAGAAGTATGACCAAAGCTGTCAGCTGACCCTCAGTATGGGAAAAGAAGGCAGGTGCTGCTGACAATGAAAGTGCCATTTTGCTACTCTAAACAAAAACCAAAATATATAAAGTCAGCACTCCCTACTAGTGTAAAAATAAGCAGCTTGCAAATACAGGTAAATATACGGCACCCTTCACATGAACTCTAATAAAAATTGCAGTGCTACAAGGTCACATTAATAGTCCAAAAATGACAGTCCCATCAACTTAATATATCAAAAATTTGTTTGTAGTCCCTCTGTGCAATATATGTGTTGTACTCGATTTCCTCCAATAAAAATCAGGCTATCCATCCCTGGAAATCATAAGAATGACCAACTCACCACAAATATATGCTGCCCTGATATAAAGTGCAGCAACAGCATTTAAATTAATCATCACAAGACCATCCATCGTGTGGCTCCTGGGGGACTGATCCACTCCTTCTTCCTTTGCAGTATGAGACTTGTATCAATGTGACACCAAGAACAAATACAATTATATAGTGTAGTACTCTTATGTGTCTCATGAAACCCCTGAGGATGCACATTTGTGGGAAATGCGTTGGGTTTATTGTAAGGTGAGGTATTGCGCCACCACATCAGATTCCAGAGTGGCGGTGTGAAGTGTAAGGCAGAACGACTGTTTTTATTATTGATTTAATGTGACTTCACTATGCTACTACGTGTTTGGTTTGTAATAAATATTACACTATAGGGTGTTTTATTTTGGTTGCCTTGTGGTGGTGTTTGATGAGCAGAGTGGAACAGTGTCCCTTATGGAGATTATGGTGATTAAAGTTGATGGGAGAGAAGATTGATGCTAGCGCTCCAATTTGTTCTATTTTGTATTTCTATGTAATTTTTCGACTAATAATGGTGCTGCAATTTTATTAAGACTTTGCTACTTTACTACCCCTTGTGGGAGCCCAGTTGGGATTCCCATGGGTATGCACTAATACTGTTGAATGGACCTATGGACTAAAAGACCCTCTTAGCAAATTAAGGTATTACTAGCTTTTGGGACTTAACCTCCCTAGCGGTCTCATTATGTCCATATTTCTGTGCTCAAAGTGGTAAATTTTTTTGCATGGAAATATGTATTTTTTTTATTGTAGGCCTGTAATTTTTAGGAATAACTCACCGAAATCTGTCCGAACAAGAGTCTAGTAAACATCCCGGGTAGGATAACATTTGAAACACGAAATCATAAATTATAATTTAATAAATAATCATAAATAATAATAATATAAGAATAATAAATGTAATTCAATAATATAATCAAACCGAAAACACTTAAATTTTGAAATATAGCGCCAAGTTCGCACACCACTGAGCAAAGTCGCAAAATCGTTTTCAGTGTCTGATGACGACTTTCCCCACGAATCATTATCACTCAATTCTGCAAGTTGTTCTGATTTACTATCGCTGTTCTCTAGCTGGTCTAAAACCGCTTTTGACCAAAAGGGACGCTTTTTGGACGCCATGGACGTTTCTCAGTTTCCAGGCAGAAAGAACAGTAAAAATGCAGACAGGGCACAGGACAAAGCACTCGGGACAAAATGTATTTGACATGGTTTGATACAGTAATGTTTTACTATGTGATTTTAGTGTATTTAGTGAATGTCATTTTTTGTCATTTTCAAATTTCCCACCGCTCCGTCCCCCGTACGTCCCGACGTCGCAGGGGACGGAACCCAGATGACAGATGCCGGCATCCTCCAGAGGACATTGCCGGGGACACTGCAGGAGGGACATCATGGGAGCGCAGGACAAGGTAAGTGATACAGGGATCCTGGAGAAACGCTGCAAGGTATTCCCGAGTGTAGTTCGGGGTTACCGCTTGTGGTACTGAAACTTTACCCCGAGCTACATTCAGGAATACCGCCAGGGGGGTTAAGGGAGCAAAAGGGACACCATTAAAGGACACTTAGAGGATTTTGTACAGGAATGTGTATGGAAGATGTCTCTGAGAACTGTTCATTTGTTATATTTAAATACTTCAGTAAAAGAACTTTGTTGTTATTCAATTTGCCTAGTCTGAAGTCACTAAAGGGGTGCATGCATAGCATATCCAAGGAACAGGGTTTGAAAGAGAACAGATATTAATAGTGAATATACAGCACAGAGCTCTAACAAACAGAGAAGCTATCCAGAGGAAACTATATTGCCGTTGCTAATGGCTAGTGTGCATATACAGCCAGCCAGTCAGGAAGCGGGTGAAATGGCAAGGCTGACAGAGGCCCTGTAGTGAAAGAGGTAGGTAATTAGGCTACTTTCCTAGCCACTGGTTTCACACATACTGGGAGCAACCTTGTGGCATGGGGTACCCTAGTGACATAGCCTGAGAGTCACGGAGGATGTAGTGAGGCCTGGGAAAAGAAAAAGCATGGGAGATGTACTAGTGAGCTTCCTAGTATCCAACTGAAACATCAATGTCACTAGGAGTGAGGTGACAGGTTACTGGGCTGGTGGAGTCCGATACAGACTCTGCCATACAGGCTTAGAAATGCTGCAAAACTGATCCTCCTCTTCTCCTGGCCCCTCCCTCCTGCCAAGTGCCTCCACAGCAAGCAGCTTGATATCGGGGTCCCAAGCAGGTTCGCTCCTGAGTCACTGCTCTGGGTGTCCTTTAACAAGTAGCCGTGGCCTAAACCCGACCCCTGATATCTCATTGGCTCATTGGCAGTGATTGACAGTAGCAGGAGCCAATGAGGAGGGAGAGACCAAGACAGCCAACACTCTTGTGCACATTGTTGGATTACAATAAAAAAATTCCTCCTGCGCTGATATGGACCCCAAACCCTACCCTACAGCTGCTAACACTCAAACTGATACCAAAACAGTGCAATAAATAATATAAAATAGTGTAGCGCTACTATACTAAATCACCATAAATATTATTTCATGGGTAAATCAAGCCTTAATGTGATTAGTGATATTGAAAACATAAATAAATGTGACACATCGTAAAGTGACAGGGTCATCTTGGTGCCCTAAACAAGTGCCAACAAATAACTCAACAATAAAAATGCAAAAATATATATTGTGATAGTGCCACTTCAAATCTCACAAATGAATCAAAATAAGTCCAATAATTGAATACATAAGTGATGCAACATACACATGCAATGTGCAATTAGTGCTCAATCGTGTGAGTGCCAATACACTTTTCCACTCCAGCTGCAGTGCCTCCTCACCTCCTTTCTGCGACCCCTAAGGACCAGAAAGCCTTCAGGATCACCCTGGATCCTCAACAATCCCGGCTGTTAAATCTCCTTTCCAGGTAGTTCTCCTATTAAGCCTCCTCCAAACTTTCTCCTCTGTGACCTTTAGGGCCCTCCAGGCAGGTATTCTGTGAAATCTCACTCACATATTAGTGAGCAAAAAAGAGATCCTCCATAGTGTAGTAAATCAAGCTTGCAGTTCTTTTATTTGAATTAGGAAGTAACTCACATTTTAATACAGCCTCTTTCCTCTCCTCTGTATGGGTAAACTGCATTCATGTGGTACTTCCTAGGAGTTTTCAAGATGGCGTCCCATACCGGAAGTGCGTCACTTCAAAACCGGAAGCTGTGTATCAGCGTTTTGGAGGAGGCTTAATAGGAAAACAGCCTGGGAAGGAGATTTACCAGCCGGGATTGTTAAGGATCCAGGGTGATCCTGAAGGCTTTCTGGCCCTTAGGGGTCGCAGAAAGGAGGTGAGGAGGCACTGCAGCTGGAGTGGAAAAGTGTGTTGGCACTCACACGATTGAGCACCAATTGCACATTGCATGTGTATGTTGCATCACTTATGTATTCAATTATTGGATTTATTTTGATTCATTTATGAGATTTGAAGTGGCACTATCACAATATGTATTTTTGCATTTTTATTGTCGAGTTATTTGTTGGCACTTGTTTAGGGCACCAAGATGACCCTGTCACTTTACGATGTGTCACATTTATTTATGTTTTCAATATCACTAATCACATTAAGGCTTGATTTGCCCATGAAATAATATTTACGGTGATTTAGTATAGTAGCGCTACACTATTTTATATTACACATTGTTGGATTGAGATGGGGCTCAGGTAAGTATTCGGGGGTCTGGGAGAGGCTGCTGCACACTGAAGGTTTTTTTAGAATGCGTGAAATTAAAAATCCTTGAGCTTTTACAATCATTTTAAGTGAGAGAAGAAATCTATAGGGCAATAAGAAACTTTGTCCATCGTGAACGATGTAGAGTGGTACAGAAGTTGGCCATGGGTTACATAGAGTTAACTGTGTTCTCATGGAGGAGCCTCACGTTATGGTTGGCGTGTCAAATTGACTTTACATCAGTGTAAAAGTCTGCCTTAGCTCGCCTCTGGGGGAACTAGCGAGCACAAGCTCTGGGTCCCAAACTTGGGACAGTAAGCCCCGCCCACAGGCTGGAAAGAAAAGTGAGTTTGTGCTGCTGAGATGCAAAGCGCCGGGTTACTTAGTTATTTAGCACAGGGCTACTGGCATTGCTGCCTAATTCCATTGCGTTTCATTTAATCACTTCTGTGGCCACTGAGAGTTTTGACCAAAGGAGAGGATTAAACACATCAGAGTTCTATTGAAAGCTTGCATACATCAGTGAGAAGCTGTTAACAACACAACTCATTCATTAAACATTTCCCTAGTGGGACTCGGTCAGGCCAGATTCTAATTAAGTGTTTATATAAGGTCAGATCCTTCTGGCTTGTTGTGCTTGGAACTTTGATCAAAATCAAACCACACATCGTCCTAACCAGCTTGACTAAAGATATCTTGTACTTGACGCAGTGACTCACATTTGCAACATGTACGGCTCACCTTTCAAGGATCTCATAACCAATGTGTTCTTAACCTCAAATTAATAGCATGGCTAACTGTATTTTTAGTCATGAACATGCCGATTATGACCACTAGAGAATGGCGTATCACAAACAGGCATAGACTTCGGAAATTCTCCTATTGGTTGAAGATTCTTGCTGCGTTATATATACTTAATATTACACCCTTTGTACAGGCACCACATGCCAACCTATTTAAAATTATGTTCAGCAGCTCTTGTGATTTACACATTTGACACATTTTATAGCTAGAAAGTGATACCACTACTTAGAGCCAGTAGCAATCCAACTTCTGGTGCATTTCCATGTCTGCACCCTACTTGGAATACGAATAAACATCAGCAGATTTATGAGTTCCTCCCTATTCTATCTCCTCCTGCAAGCTCTGGCTCCCTGTATCCTCTGGCACCTGAAACATGTTAGGATAACAGCAATTTATAGTGCAGCAGAGCCTGTTTACCTTGTAATGTAATGTAATCAGGGGTGGACTGACCATTTGGAAACTCGGGCACTGCCCGAGGTCCCGGGGTCAGTAGGGGGCCCCATGAGATGCCCCTGGTACCTTTTTCATAGGTTTGTTTGAGTTTGGGCAAGGACACATGGACCCCATGATCCCCTATTGCCCGGGGGCCCCATGAGTTGTCAGTCCGCCCCTAAATGTAATAAAATGTATGCGCGTACTAACGCATAACAATGGACTGCTTAGGTTTGAACATGTTATAAATGTTTGTCTCCTCTCACGTGCGTGAACTTCATGCAATTTCTGGTGCAGGGGGTTATGTTAAGGTAACACACCATATTTCAGGTAACTGAGCTTGCAGTTTAAAATACAAAAATACATTTAATAAGTTCTGCTTTGGAGTCACATTGCTCCATGAAGGCATTTGTATGACTTATGTACCTCTAAAGACATTTCTGAGTTCCACCATAATTTCAGGCATTACTAAATGTCAAACACAGTCTCTAGGAGAGTACCCCTCTTCCTTTCCCTTTTTCTAATCATGTTTTGATGATGATGTAGGTGTGCAGAACACCACATGAGCTGGGTGGATGTGCTTGAGCATTGTCCACCACAATGGAAGACTACTGGAGTCATAAGCAAAGCAGGAGCACACTGTAACATTTCCAGCTCAACTCCAAGAGAACAGGTTCACGTTAAGGCTTGAGATGCAGAAGTGAACACAAGTTACCTACTCAGGGCTGCAAAGCTTCTTCTTGGCATTGCTGTAGGGCACCAATCCGCTCAATTTTGTAAGCAATGCAATAAAACTTTTTGCTCACCTCTTTATTATTTAGGAGAGGTATTCCCAAGCACACCTACTATAGATTATTTTCCTTCTCACAAACCTCAAATTTAAATAGAAGCACAGACTTAGGAAATAGTCCTACTGCACAAGTGAGGAGTTCTATGAAACCTTGCTACAGTGAATTACATGGAAATCATATGTGGCTGAAGGTGTGTGTAGGCAGGGTATGTTACAATATGGGGACACAGCAGCTGTATGAACACAGCCACAGGTCTTAATTTGACAGGTGCATGGATGCAGGTGTATAGCCCCGAACACAGAGAGTGTGTATTTGGGGCCACTCACCCACACCTACACACCTGTCATGTTAAGACCTGCGGTTGCATCCACATACTCTATAGGTAAAGATCGCACTGGTAGAACTAAAGGAAGCAGGTGTCCCAATACTTTTGGCAATATACTGTATAATATATATATATATATATATATATATATACACACATACACACAGTATATGTACACACACACAGTATATGTAGGTTGCATCTTCACAGAGTAACAGGTGGCACTAGCCACAAAATCGGCTCATTCATGCTGTATGGACCAGAAAACCCATGTGAATGGGCCCTTATTTTTTTTTATTATTTTCTTTTTTCTATTTTCTATTTTAATTTCTTTTAACTTTTTGTACATTTTTTTAATAATTTTTTACAGCTGTTCTTATTATTTTAATATTTTTTTAAATATTTTGGTGAAATATTAGGGGTCTAAACAGACCCCTGATGTCTCACTTTTGAGATAGGGGAAGAGGATGGTGCACTGGGAGGACGATCGGCATGTATGGCTATCTCTGCAGGAGCTGAAAGCCGGTTAGAAGGAAAAGAGGAGAAGCTACAGAGAGAGCCATACAGGGGATCAGTTCTTGTAACTGTCCCCTCGCTACGCCGATGACCCTTCCTGCCCACATCTAATTCCCTCTGCTACCTGGGCCCCCCTGCTGACCCAAGCCACAAACAAGAGGACCAGTAGTCCTGAATCTAAATGATAACGGTAATTGTTATATCCTTCATCAGTTCTGAACTATTAGATGGAACACCTGGGGAGAGCTAAGAAACCTAATAGCATGTTTCAGGTGTCATTTAAAATGTATATTGACATTAAATTTAAAATCTTACTTCCAAAACCAGTGTTTCATTTGTCGGTCCAGGTGCATAAAGGCTCTCGGTCTGCTGAAAAGGTCTTTGGTAGTTGAAAACAGTCCCAGCAAATGAGAACTTCCCAGGCCAGTCGATGGTCCAGTCTCCAGTTAAATAATACTTCTTGTTTAGGTTTTTTACAGAGAGGTAGCTGGTTGAGACTTCAATCTCCTGAAAATGGATACTTCTGGCACCTGCCGGTATTGTCACCACTGTGTAGTAATCTGAATAACAATAAGGATTGATGAGTATGCTTTTTGTTTATTTCTTGAATGCATGTACTAAATCAAGAGCATAAAAGTCAAGGCCAGTGGTAAGCAGTACATATAGACTTTCTACACCAGGGTTTCTCAACCAGAGTTCCATTGAAACTTAGGGTTCCTCCAGAGGTTCTTTGAGCAATAAGCAATTTCTGCCTCTCAGATAAGTTCCCACTGACACCATTGATCTTTTTAGCTATCTGTAAGGGGTAATTCTTCCCAATGACCACAAGTGTAAGGAGCATTCTTCTCACTATTATACTAATGTATCGTGTTGTAGATACAGTCATTTTTAGCAAGATTTCCCCGAGACCAGAAAGTTATTTCAAGGGTTCCTTCTGTTGAAAAGTTTGAGAATCACTGGTCTACGCATTAAACCAGTAGCTTGATAAAATTATTTAGATAAAACAAGTGAATTTAATCAATATCGATCCAAATGCTGTCATCAGCACACAAAGGGTACCTTTGGCTCTTCAACCTACATAGCAAGCAGGAAAAAGCCTAGTAATCGCACACCATCCTAGGGATGCACTGTACATGCATCACCTCTGGACAGCCAGTGGTAAGCAGTACACATAGGTTGGCTATATACATATTTATCCAATCTTACAATAATAAGATCATTTTTATAATCCAGCTGAATCTATACATTATTGAAACAAACATATCATCATTTGGATGACTTCAAAAAATTTTGTAATGTAGGAAGCAATCAACTGATTTTCAAGAGATTGCTTTCAGATTGTGCCTACTCTTTTCAGAAACCCTTCACTTTGAAAGTGACTAGATTGATACAGGTCAAATTACCATTACTGTTGCCATAATTATTTCTTTTAGATATTAATTTAATAAAAAAAATCAGATAAAAGGGTCAATCACATGAAAAATCAATGGATTGTCTGGGATTATTGAGCTGTTTCCCATCTGCTGTGTGGAAAGGTAAAGGGCCATAGGAACCTCATGTGCTTCTGTGAGCATTGGGCAGAGATTGTTCTGGACCTATTTTCAGCATACTTCCTTTTCTGTTCTTTTGTAAAATCTTCTGTGGCCTGTTTAAGTTCAGATGTCAACAAGAATAAACTAGGGATCTACTCTTTGCAACACACTACACAATGCAAATGCTATAAGGGGTCCAAAGGATCTCAGTGGGTAAGAGATCCTACAAAGCAAATTGTGAGTTTGGAATGTGAGAATGCCAGGGGTGTGATTCACATGTCTTTACAATTTAGCTCAGCTTCTGAAGTTGAAGGTCTGCTTTAACCTTCCAAGGAGTTAGTAAAAGATATGCTGTGCCAATGCCAGCCCCTGTCATTGACATCTTTGTCAAGTTGAAAAAAAGGCCACACTACAGAGAGAAATATGTTGGCAGCCATTTTCCTTACAGCTTAAAGTGTATGTACAGTCCAAACTCTTTTTTTTGGGCATTTGGGCAAGAGAGAGAAAAGAATCAGACCACTGAGAGCGTTCTTATTTTTTGCTTTGTCCTTCGTGGGCAAATTTACCTTCTTTATTTGTCCTGGTGATCTCTGAAATTAAAGGGAAATACAACATTTTAGAACGGTCACCAGCACAGGTGAGGGAAAATCTCGCACTGAGGATACTGGTTTTTGTGACAACATACTAAGAGGGGAATTTCCATCCCATTTATTAAATATTTATTCCCTCTTCCTGCTGCATCTTCAGAAGAGGAAATGAAGAGAAATCTCCCCAGGAGGACAAAGACAGCAAAAATAAACTGACAAGGGTTTGAACACTTCCCTACTATATTTTTTATTAATGTTTCAACTATACATATATTTTACCTCCACGCAAACAGCTACAATTGTGTTCAAAATAATAGCAGTCAGACATCACTAACCTGATCAATCACTGTTTTTGGTAGAAATTATATTTCTACATGGCAAATAATTTACTAGCAGGTGTAGTAGAGTAATAGAAATCCAACAGACCCAACAGTCATGACATGCATGCTGCTGATTCTGTGTAATTGAATCACTAATTGGAAGGGGCATGTTCAAAATAATAGCAGTGTGGAGTTCTATTAGTGAGGTCATTCATTCTTTGAAAAACAGGTGGCAATTATTGCCCTTATTTAAGGAAGGAAGGCAGCAAATGTTGTACATGCTGGTTACAGTGCATTTCTTTCTGAAATTCTGAGGAAAATGGGTCGTTCCAGACATTGTTCAGAAGAAAAACGTACCTTGATTAAAAAGTTGATTGGAGAGGCGAAAACATATAAAGAAGTGCAGAAAATGATAGGCTGCTCAGCTAAAATGATCGCAAATGCTTTAAAATGGCAACCAAAACCTGAAAGACGTGGAAGAAAGCGAAAAACTACCATTCGAATGGATAGAAAAATAGCCAAAATGGCAAGGACTCAGCCAACAATCAGCTCCAGGAATATCAAAGAAGGTCTAAAGTTACCTGTGAGTACTGTTACAATTAGAAGACGCCTATGTGAAGCCAAGCTATCTGCAAGAAGCCCCCGCAAAGTCCCACTGTTGAAAAAAAGAAGTGCTGAAGAGGTTACAATTTGCCAAAGAGCACATTGACTGGCCTAAAGAGAAATGGCGCAACATTTTGTGGACTGATGAAAGTAAGATTGTTCTTTTTGGGTCTAGTGGCCGGAGACAGTTTGTCAGACGACCCCCAAACACTGAATTCAAGCCACAGTATACTTTGAAGACAGTGAAGCATGGTTGCGCAAGCATCATGATATGGGGATGTTTCTCATACTACGGTGTTGGGCCTATTTATCGCATACCAGGGATCATGGATCAGTTTGAATACATCAGAATACTTGAAGAGGTCATGCTGCCTTATGCTGAAGAGCAAATGCCCTTGAAATGGGTGTTCCAACAAGACAACGACCCCAAACACACCAGTAAACGTGCAACATCTTGGTTCCAGACCAACAAGATTGACGTTATGGAGTGGCCAGCCCAATCCCCGAATCTTAATCCAATAGAAAACTTGTGGGGTGACATCAAAAATGCAGTTTCTGAGGCAAAACCAAGAAATAGAGAAGAACTGTGGAATGTAGTCCAATCATCCTGGGCTGGAATACCTGTTCACAGGTGCCAGAAGTTGGTTGACTCCATGCAACACAGATGTAAAGCAGTTCTCAGAAACAGTTCTTATACAACGAAATATTAATTAAGTGATTCAAAGGAAAGCAAAATCTTCAAACATTTTTCAGTTTATATAGTGAATGTTTGAGTTTGTAAAGAAGAATACAAACACTGCTATTTTTTTGAACAGTCTAATATTCACTTTTCTTCAATTTTTTTAGAGGAACAACACAAATTTGATATATTTTTCTTCATGTTTTGATTTGGAATAGAATGTGTAGTGTTCCCAATGCATTTGTGTGTATGGAAATAAAAGCTATTAGAAGGATTTTGAGCTTTATTCACTTTTTCAACACACTGCAATTATTTTGAACACAACTGTACATACACAATTGAAATGCATACTGTATATGTGAATTCTTATGTGCTGAAGGGTTTGCAATTCAATCTAGTCTTTTTTGTGATTCATATAGCTCTGGTAGGCAGCATGACCAGACAGCAAGCCAAACAGAGTAAAGAAATACAGTGGTGTCAAGTTCCCACAGCCTTTTGATTGGAGCAGAAAAACACCAATAGGTTGTCAAACCTGCAAACTCTGCTATTTCCTCCTGTTAGCGTGTTCCCTGTCATCAAATGTGTACGCAGCAAAGCTCAATTAGACCCTAGTGCTGCTACCCCCTGTCCAGGTTGAATGCTGGTATGGCAGGAGACAGATATTAGAAATATGTAGGTACATAAACAAATTTTATCTAATAGCAAATTATTTTAAAAGGACTACACAATGGGGTTGATTTACTAAAACTGGAGAGTGCAAAATCTGGTGCAGCTGTGCATTGCAGCCAATCAGCTTCTAACTTTAGCTTGTTCAATTAGACTTTGACTAAAAAACCTGGAAGCTGATTGGTTTCTATGCAAAGCTGCACACTCCAGTATTAGTAAATCAACCCCAATGTCAAAATAAGGCCTTTTTCTATGTATGCATAGAGTTTGACTTTAAGCTTTCTACATGGCATTGGGTCTACGATAAATGGATTTTCCACAGAAATGGCTGTCTTGCCTAAAATTACAATGAGGTTATGTTCTGTAGATAGCTTAGATGTAAATGATGCTTAGCGGAGAACAATTAGATAGATTTTCTATCACCGGTGTAGTGGCAACATATCCCCAAAGCATTGATTCTACTTGCAGTCTGGAAGCTGTTAAACTATTTCTGCACAGAAGGATCATTTGATACGGTAGACTGATTTATAATGTTCTGCCATATGTCATAATGGATCTAAAATGCCCCTGAAAACAACAGAAAATCCATGGTGAGCTAAGGGAAACATTACACAGAACAAATCCATGTTCCGCTTCACTGACATCTCCTTACCGTTGGTTTTGTGATGGCTCAGATACTGTCCACGGTAAAACTTGCATGTTGAATTATCACCTTTACAAACCCCGCAGGCATCCAGAGCTGCTTTTGATCCAAGAACATAATCGCAGCCTACGAGCTGGCACCGGAATTATAGAAATGAAACATGCATTAGAGGAGTGTGACTGTCGGAAGGTATCACATCACAGGATGCTGACTCTGAGCCAAGCTGAAATTAAAATCCTCTTTCTCGCTTGTATGGTACATTCAAGAAGATGATATTTTACACCCGGGAGATAATAGAATTTTGAATGCAACCAATTAATTAAGGAGTCGGTTAAGAGCCGTTCTAAGGTTAGCATGAATTAGCGGTAATTGTTTTCTGATGGATTAAAATGGTTTAGTGTTTTCCTGCCGGATAAACTTCACTTTGAACTTTGGTGAAAGTTTTGACAAGCCTCAGGAACGTCTACACACAGTTGGCTCATTTGCTATGGCAGTGCAAAGAGCAATCGTGATGAGCGAATTGCAGTATCCCATATCATTTTACTTTACTCAGTCCAGGAAAGATGAATTATGAATTACATTTTATTATTTGCATTATTGAGTGGTCAGTCCTCCAAAAGCAGATACGTTAGCTATGAGTGGCTGCTAGTGAACTAAGCGACTCAATGGCTTTCTGTATCTAGTAGGGACTTAAATTGAGTTTTCAGTTATGTCTTCTTATGCCATTAATGTTGCCTTGATGAAGGCATTGCAGCTTACACAGAAATTTGCAAATGTGTGCAAACACAACCCTCTGTTTTTAGTGTGAATTGTTAGACGGAGTGAATTTGAGTTGTTTTGCAGACTAGCTGGTAAGTGTGCTGGGAAATTTTTGTTTGAGATGTGTGTTGCCCTTCCATGTGCACCTTGCTGCAAAGGCTAGTTATAGGTTGGGGTGGTTGTCACATTTTTGTACCTTATAGGTTTCATATAATGCTACCCCATCCCCCATATCAACTCATACTTCCCTTCTCTCAATAGCTTTCTGTATCTAGTAGGGACTTAAACTGAGTTTTCAATTATGTCCTCTTATGCCATTAATGTTAGCACTGCAGCTTACACAGAAATTTGCAAATGTGTGCAAACACAAGCCTCTGTTTTTAGTGTGAATTGTTAGATGTAGTGAATTTGAGTTGTTTTGCAGACTAGCTGGTAAGTGTGCTGGGAAATTTTTGTTTGAGATGTGTGTTGCCCTTCCATGTGCACCTTGCTGCAAAGGCTAGTTATAGGTTGGGGTGGTTGCCACATTTTTGTACCTTATAGGTTTCATATAATGCTACCCCATCCCCCATATCAACTCATACTTCCCTTCTCTCAATAACTTTCTGTATCTAGTAGGGACTTAAACTGAGTTTTCAATTATGTCCTCTTATGCCATTAATGTTGCCTTGATGTAAGCCTTGCAGCTTACACATAAATTTGCAAATGTGTGCAAACACAACCCTCTGTTTTTAGTGTGAATTGTTAGATGGTGTTAATTTGGGTTGTTTTGCAGACTAGCTGGTAAGTGTGCTGGGAAATTTTTGTTTGAGATGTGTGTTTCCCTTCCGTGTGCACCTTGCTGCAAAGGCTAGTTATAGGTTGGGGTGGTTGCCACATTTTTGTACCTTATAGGTTTCCTATAATGATACCCCATCCCCCATACCAACTTCCCTTCTCTCTTTTACCAGACCATTCATCCGGGGAAGTTAGTAGAAGAAGGCCTGTGTAAGCAACAAGTCCCAACTTCAAACCTCTGACTTTCTCTCTGCCCCAAAGATGGCAAAACGAGAGTCCTAAGGGAAGTGGGCTCTCTCTCTGCCACAAAGAGATGGAACTGGTTTTTGGAGTGACCATTACCAACCACCAGACCACCTTATCATATAAGAGGAAGAGAAGTCATATGTTCCCCCATACAAACAGGCATTGAACCTGGCTCTTTATTTCCCTTTGTAGGACAGAGTGGTGGAACATCACAAGAAGGATTAATCCAAGTTTCTATGAAGGTCTGCATGAAATATATGAAGGTCTCTATTGTTAGGACTGCGCTTAAACCAGTTGCATTCACTGCTTCCTACAAATAATATGCTAAAGCTAGAGATTATAAATTTTCTTAACATAAAAGTCATTGAGAGCACACAAGATCATTACAGGACTTCAGCAATCAATCTCACTGCCACAGCTATAATTACTTTGCTCAAAAAAAAACACAAAAAGATTTTTAAAAAATGAAGTAAACCTTCTCTACTCTTACTTCCTTCCACTATTCCCTACTGCTGTAAAGATTTTAATTACAAAGTTAAATTTGGTGACAGGGTCTCTTTATTAAGGTGTTATGAAAGGTATGCCATTTAAAAGAAGCGCTGTGATAAAAAAATTCAATACAGTAAACTTGTTTGATAAATAAACCTTAAAGTGTTACTAAACCCAGGACCCTTCATTCACTAGATCTGGTCTCCCACAGTACACACAACATGGAAATGCAATTATTTTAGTAAATATAATCTGTTAAATACCTTTTCTCATCAGCAGTTAAAGCAGTCTTGTGACTTCTATCAGTGTCCAGTGGAACACTGGTTAAAGCTTGGAGGAGGAGTTTTCATTGTCCTCTCACTGTCCTATGAGACTGCAGGACCACGACCCTCTGTAAAGGACAGTGCTGATTGGCCGTGTGCTGATCACATGCACTCTTCCAATCTCTAGCAATACACACCAAACTGAGCATGTGCAGCTTGTGCCCAAGGCTCTGTTCTATCAGAAGATGAGTCAGGGACAGTGGAAGAGGGGAGGATCTTAGAAGACAGGATTAAACATCCTTTTTACACAATGAAGAGGATTAACCCCTTAGGTTCCACAGTGAGTATAACAAGCATGCTTCACTGCATATACAGACTGATTTTATTGTTGTGGGTTTAGTAACACTTTAAGGGCAGACTCACTTCTATGAGTTAATGCAAAGGTATATATGCATTGCGTTACACGGGCATTGAATTTCAATGGGTGTATCCTGCCTATAACTAAAATATAACTTCTACATGGAGTGGACCCTTAAAATGATTTAATGTCATATTCATCACAGCAGTTATTACCTCACAGCTGCCATCAATACACACATCGTATCCACTAGCAGAACATGGAGTTCCATCTTTCACTTTGTTAGACAGTGCAAAGAAAAAATCAAAATCCTCAGCCGTGCAATATAACTTGCAGATATTCTCCTCTGGAATACAAACATGACAATCAATACATAGGTAACAGCTAATTCCAGTATTAAACAAGACACAAGTAATGACAATTATATACACTCACCGGCCACTTTATTAGGTACACCGGTTCAATTGCTTGGTAACACAAATTGCTAATCAGCCAATCACATGGCAGCAACTCAATGCGTTTAGGCATCTAGACGTGGTGAAGACAAGTTGCTGCAGTTCAAACTGAGCATCAGATTGGGGAAGAAAGGGAATTTAAGTGACTCTGAACATGGCATGGTTGTTGGTGCCAGGAGGGCAGGACTGAGTATTTCAAAAACTGCTGATTTACTGGGATTTTTACGCACAACCATCTCTCGGGTTTACAGAGAACAGTCCAAAAAAGAGAAAATATCCAGTGAGCGGCAGTTGTGTGAACGAAAATGCCTTGTTGATGTCAGAGGTCAGAGGAGAATGGGCAGACTGGTTGCTGTGACATTCAGATGGTAGGGTCAGAATTTAAAATAAACAACATGAAAGCATGGATCCAGCCTGCCTTGTATCACCAGTTCAGGCTGGTGGTGGTATAATGGTGGGGGGATATTTTCTTGGTACTAGCAAGGTGTACCTAATGAAGTGACCAGTGAGTGTGTGTGTGTGTGTATATATATATATATATATATATATATATATATATATATATATATATATCTATAGTAAGTAATTGAGGTAGCTTGCGGTGCTTGAGCTGACCACTCACTCACTCACTGAGTGAGTCCTTGGAGTCAGGGCAAGCGCTGAGATAATGCCAACAGCTCTGGACCTGAAAAGAATGGAGTCTGGAAACCACCCCAAAAAAAACTCCACAGTTACAGAAGTCACTTCTAGACTGTCCCAGCACATCCAGTCCAGTGAGATCCAGATGCAAAACTCCAAAAGCCAGGCTGAAAATGACCACACTGTAAAACTGCAATCATAGAGATGAAGCTTCAGCAGCAATGTAGAGAGGAGTCTTGGTTGAAGAAAAAAAAGGGTACTAGCAAAAAAACTATTCTTAACACAGGAAAGCTGTGGAAAAAGCATTCATTCTCCTAGGGCACCAACAAAAAATGGAAGCATGCTAATGGTGGGTACTGAAACCCTGGACTGGACTACAGTTGTTTTTTTTTTTCTGCTCCTGTAGACAGCAGTAAAACCAAATGTTTTACAACTCCCTGTATCCATCAACAGATGAGGAAGAAAAGGTGTAATCTATACATACAGTAAACTTTAATATAGGCATTAGCAGAATATGATAGTAAGTTTAATATGCACACACACCTATTGACTGACAGTCTGTTCATTTGAAAGAAGATTTTTTTCAAATGCATAATAAGTGAAGTTGACAAACTAGAAAGCTTCTGCATGAACATTCCAGGATTACCTAAAGACAACATGGCTTCTGATAATAATGCCAGCACATCCACCTGAATAAAATGGCTAGCTGAGTAGCATATAATGGCATTATCCAACAAGCCATATCATGATGGATAATATTTGCAAGACTTGATAATCTCACTCACAACATAAAATTTGTCAAATGATTGGACAAAGTTGAAACAGCACCTGAAATAATGAAAGTGAGGTATACTCCATCTCTGGATGTTGCCTAGATAGAATATCAGAGGTTTCAGATCATTGTATCCCATATCTCTCTCACCTTCCACTCTAGTGTAAGGTTTCCACTTGTAATACCATCCTCTGAATGGTTTGCTGTTGTACTCTGCGCATTGCTGGGCACGGAAGTCCGGAGTGTTGGAAGGACAAGTCTGGGCATTGCAAATCTGATAAATACGGCTGGAGCCCTGGCAATACTTCCCTCCATACTGAGGTCTAAACAACAAGAAAATGGCCATTAACACTTTAGCATGTGCTAGACATGTTTTATTAAAGGGTCAGTAAACCAAAAATGTAACTTTCCATCATGCAAAAGGACTTTAAGTCATAAATTCAGAGTAAACGTAAAGCAACAGGCACAGCTTGTTAACAAACTGGATTGAACAAAGTACAGCTAAAAGTAGAGTTAAAATACAGACCATCTATGCTGGTTTGTCTACCTACATTGTTTTGGGTGCCTTCCTTCCATCTTAGAAGCACTTCTACTTGTCCGAGAGTAAAAGAGAATTAACCTTAAAACTGTGGGAAAACCTTCCAAAGGAGCTAGCTGTAGTCAACTCCATAGTCAACTCCGAAGGGTTGTTTTGCCTTCTTGTAGATCAATTTTGAGTTTGGAGTTCTAAGCATGCAAAAGCCTATTTATTTTTTGTATGTTAGACATTTGATTACACTTGATGAATGTGTATCTTTTAATACTGTATGTAACAACGTAACATGGCATCACTGGCATAGCTACTATAGGCATACAGTCATCACAGTGGGCAAGGGTGGAAAGATGATTTCTTTTTATAGCTCTACCCATGTCCAGTGAAGAAAACAGGGGGCCACTTTTATGTGCTAAGATATCTGATGGCCCCTCAAAGGCAAAAGTCAGGTCATAGATATAGTAATATGGGGTTGTTAAACTCCTAGCTGTGTTCAGGCCCATGTCCTATCCTTCCACCCACTGAATCTCTGGCAAGCACCACTGTCTCCTAGTTTACTATTACCTGGCAATCATGATTCTTTCACATTATACTATATATTAAAGTGTTACTAAACCCACAACAGTAAAATCAGTCTGTATATGCATTAAAGTGTGCTTGGTTTACTCAAGCTGGAACCTAAGGGGTTAATCCTCTGCATTGTGTAAAAAAGGTTGTTTAATCCTGTCTTCTCTGATCCTTCCCTTCTTCTACTGTCCCCAAACCATCTGCTGATAGTACAGAGCTCTAGGAGTCTGCATATGCTCAGTTTAGTGTGTATTGCTAGAGAGTTGTTTTTTTTCTTCGGAGGGTGCATGTGATCAGCACAGAGCCAATCAGCACTGTCCAGAAAGAGGGTCAGGGGTCTTGCAGCCTCAAAGGACGGTCAAAGCAGAATGAAAACTCCTCCTACAAGCTTTAACCAGTGCTTGGCCAGACACTGACAGTCACAAAAGGTATTCAGCAGTTTATATTTACTAAAATAATTGCATTTCCATGTTGTGTGTACTGTGGGAGACCGGATATAATGAATGCCGGGTGTCATGGGTTTAGTAACACTTTAAGTGTGTAATGATACAGGATTGAGAATCCTGCATAAGTGTACATTCATCGGTTTAAATAAAAACACATTGAATTTTCAATTAAACTACTTTCTCTTATAGGTAAGAACCCATTAGATCCATCTGTTTGACATTGTATTTATTTTACTATGAAGTTTAGAAAGCCTCAAAACATGAGATGACAGTTGCTTGATCAGATGATTTTAGGGTGACAATTTCCTATCTAAGGTGGCCAAGTGATGCACACCAGCTGAGAGGTCAGAGAGCATTATCTATGCTATCAGCCAATTTAGGCTAAGGAATATTTGTCAGAGGCTGCCTGATGTGTTTCTTCTTGGGAATAAGAACTTTGTATAAAAAATGCATCTCCCCAAGGCAAGAACTAAACCAGCTTCTGTCCTGATAACCAATTAAAATGCCTTTACACTTTGTAAGCGGCTCAGCCTTAATTGGCATTGGCAGTGGTAAGCCATGCTTGAGACAGGGACACCCAGGAACAGTCCAAGAAGGTTTGCCCTGCACTTCTATTCAGCAAAAACACAACATTAGTGAAGGAGGGCTTTGTACAGCAAATCTATAGTATAAAAAAACAAAACAGTTGGTTACCTAAGACATTACCTAAATTCAGGTGTGTTCCTGACTAATAGGATGAACCAAAGCAAACAGACAGCTCTGGTACCTTTTTAGTGTTCTGTCAGCACTCAGCCTCTTCACCCAGCAGCAGGCTCTCTCAGCAGAGAGAGTCAGAGAAAGATCCCTGAGTCTCATAAGCTCACATATACAGTATATATATATATATATATATACACACACATATATGCATACATACATACATACACAGATATCTATATATATATATATAAGCCTGTGCACAACTGAGACTAATAGTGAGGCCTACCAGGTTAGGTGTAGTCCTAGGAATAGATGCTTTATCTCACCCAATAAATATCTATAAAGCCTCCAACAAATAGAAAAAGTTTGTTTTTTCAAAATCAGTTATAAACCTTGGAGCCCCTAGCCATGACTGCGTAAGAAAGCTTGGTAACACATACACATCATCCTTAATCCTGACAGTCAGTGCCTCACAATATATTTTAGTAAATTCTGTGATTTTTTTTTTTTTTGTAATATTATTTTTAACTGAGCATGCTGTTGTTTTAATGTACTGGCATTTTCATTAACACAAAAATAATAACATTCCTCACTGAAGGAACAAATGTGGGACTTACACTGGGTTGTTGCAGAACCGCTCTTGATACATCACTCCACCACCACAGGTTCTGGAACATTCCGACCACTCTGTCCAATCAGACCACCCTCCATTAACTGATCTTGGTCCATGGTCTCCAAACCTGACGCACTGCCCTCTTCGACACCACTGTTTAAACACAAGGACAGGTTCTAAGTTTAGTATGCTCTTTTTTTATCAGAATTACATCAGCAGCTGTGTAGGCATTTGCTAAAGTGCCTGCATAAACCCAAACTGAGGGAGGATTTGGTCCTATAGCAGTTCGATAGGCTAGAGACAATATTGCTATTGACATTTGGAGGTGCTTGTTTTTACAAAGACTTGCCAGCTTGTTAGAAAATATGACCATGCAGACACCAATGCCTTTTTTTTCTTGTTTTTTTGCAAAAAATGAATGAAGCTGTCACTAAATCAAGAACATCTCAACGGATTATACCAATGGATTGATACAATAAAGCCCCTGTTTTCTTGGCAATACATTTTTTTTCTATAGTCAGGCTTGATGGACTACTGACTATAGTTACAAAATGGCTTATATTTTTTAAAGAAAATCTCTACAGAGAAATAGATTCGTAGTTAATTTACTAACTGGAACACAAGAATGAATGACAGAACAGTCCTACTCTGCTCATTACTCTTCTTCTTTGGTACCATATTCATGAATATACAGTATATGCAGTTTTGCAAGAGCTTGATGCAACCTCCAAGACTCCAAGGTATGTATGCACTTATAGTTCTAACTTTACTCAGAGTAAAATGGTGTAACCTAATAAGGAATTTGATTACAATTATAAAGCTTTAAGCTTCTTTCACATATATTATGGTACTTATATAGCACATGACATTGCCACTTAGAATTAACACAAAAGTTTAAAACTCTGGTGATGTCCCACCAAAATGTGATGTCCCACCAGAATTGGTCACATATATTATAGTCCTAAATTTTGCTGTCTAAGGCTTTTATGTAATGATAACAAAAACCCATAATCTGTATGACCGGCCTTGTTCATCACATACAATTACCACAATAATTGTGGTCATGCAACACTGTACCCATATTAATTTCTTAGCATTTTTTTTTTAGACAGAAAAAAACTTTATTTTGGTGGTATTTATTCAACACTGGGATTTTTATTTTTTTGCTATATAAATGAAAAAGTCCAAAAAATTTTTTTAAAAAGTGTATATATATATATATATATATACACACACAAAAACCCTAATATATACTGTATATATGAAATAAATTTATGAAACATGTATCTATATGATCTCACCATATTCAGGCCACAGACGGTACCCTCTGCTGCTGGCATGAATTTCGTCTCACATCTGTGGCCGGATCTTTGACACCAGAGTGACTTACATATGTCCTGAAAAGAACACAGAACAAAGTAAATCCTGCAGAATGGTCCCACAAAACAGACAGAAATTAAAGTCTTTCTAAGAAAAGATTTTTTTTAATTAGTTGGTTGATACTTGTGCAGTAATGGAGGTAACCACAGTCAAACAAAACTGTGCTTTGCTTACAGAGAAAAAACTAAAGGCCACTTTAATGCCCCCCTCCCCAGCAAAACATACCCACTATTCCTTCATCCCCCTCCACCACCTCTTTAGTGATAGTCCTGGTGCTTGGCCCAGAGCTGTCACTTGCAGTACCCTTTTCACTGAAATTAGAAAGCATAATTTTGGAAGAGAAACACCTTGTAATATGTTGTCTACGGTACAAAATAAGCTTTTATTCTGCAACAGAAATAAGCTTTTATTTCTGTCTGTAACCCCACTGGGTAGATCTTTCTTCACTTTCTATCCAGTCTGAAGTTTGTGATCCAAACAGAGATATAAACCTAACAAAGGTTCTAACTTTTTTCTGCACTATCCAAAATGAAATAAAATCTTTTCTCTGGAATTAGCCTTAAATTAAGCTATACTGAGATATATTGGCTTGTTCGGGAACTATATTCAAAAAACCCTGGTCCTCAACATTTTTTGACAATTTTTATGCCATTTTCATAGGCTCTTGCATATTACAGTCACAACACATACCTTTACGAAGCTGCACTGCTTTGCCTTTGGTCCAAACTGCCATTTACACTGAGTGTCTGCATCATAGGTCTGTCCAGGCAGCTTCTCTGGATACTGAAATTGTCCTAATTGTTTTGGCTCATCAATGAGACAGGAGGATTGAGCTGTGCTGTGATAGAACTCAGTGTGAATCATTCCCATGGCTTACATACATCAAAGGCATGCTTTATCATTACACTTTATAGAGGAGGGGTATAATTGAATGGGATAAAACAATAGATGTTCATCAATTTATATAAATTAATAGTTTATAGCTTTTTGATAATTTGTATAAAACCTTTATTTTACAAACATTTAATACAAGTGGCAGTCATGACACTGAATAATAAACCTGGGCTAAACTTTTATTTTACCTGATAAATAGAGTACAATAATTATTTTTGCACTATATATAGATATTTTACAATCCCGGGCTAAACTTTTTAAACCTGTACAGCATTGCTGATCTGTTTAGTTCTCACCTCCTATATATATATATATATATATATATATAATCAATAATTTATATTACCTGATAAATAGAATACAATAATTGTTTTTGCACTATATATAGATACTTTACACGGATATATATATATATATATATATATATATATATATACACACACACACATGGTATGTAACACTACCCCCTTAGGGGTCACTAAAGATTTGGTCCCCCTATAGTCCTGCATAGCCCGACCGACAACACACATTTTCCATTCAGACTTGAAGTAACCAGTCCTTGAGCTTTGTTTTGATGTTTTATTAGGCCCCATGCCAAGCCTCCTGTTGGAGATTGGCCAGGATCCTTCAAAAGTGCAGACCAGCCACTCCACACCTCTGCCTACTGCTTCTAGAACTGTCTCCAAAGTTCCAGAGCAGGGGGAAGTCTCAGAGAGCTGGTCTGCAGAGCCTCTCAGCCCTGTCCTGAATTTGACCTCCCTCTGACTATTACACAGGCTGCTACTCAGCCTCTGTCTAACAATTGAAATATTAGCTCCCCCTAGTTAACTAGGAGGGTGCTACAAGTATATAAAAATAATCAATATTTAAAGTGATTGTAAATGTTTTTTGTCTGTTAATAACAAACATGTTATAGTTACCTGCTCCCCAAAACCCCAAACCTCCTCTTCTGGGGTCCACCGCCAGCACTCTAGGTTCCTCCTCTTCTCACAGTGCCCCAAGCCAGGCTGTGCACATAGCCACAGGATTTGATTGACAGCAGTGGGAGTCAATGGCTTAGCAAAGCCTGTGAGAGCAGGGAGAGAGGAGAGAGCCACTACAGAAGGGCACAGCGCTAGATCGAATGAGGACTCTGAAGGGGTAAGGGGGCGATTCTAGCACTGGGACATTTTTTACCTTAATGCAGGGAATGCATTAATGTAAAAAAAAAAAAGTTTAGGCTTTACAACCACTAATATTTATTTTATAATTTTAAGAAATTTATAATATTTTGTTTACCTATTCATTTAATGTTTTTGGTGATTTAAAATGTCTATGGTATTCATATAAAGGGTAGAAAGTGTATTGCCTTTTTAAGAAAAAAAGCTGAAATAAAAAATGTTACACATATGAATGAATATCTGAGCAGGTGAATGAAATGCACAGATAGCTTGTCAGTGGATCTAATTTTCACTAATAAAAATTAAGGAAAAAGACAACACTATGGATTTTTCCAGCGGCTGTAAGAACACTAGCACTGGAATGGTTAAAGTTAATCTTTATTTTTTCTATACATTAGAGAAAATATTCTTTCCTTTTTTTATCAGGTGCAGAGGTCTTGAAAGATATAAGAAGTGTGATCAACTCTTTTGGATCTACCCAAAATTAAAATATCTGTTTTATGGTGTCTTGGCCCTGTAAATGGTGCAAGATATGCAATATGTTACTTGGAAGTCGACAATAAAAGAACACATAGGGCAGTAGGGGTCAGGCAGAATGTTTCAGGTTCATGACTGCAGTCTGTTAGAAATGCACACAGTCCAGTTGTACGCAATGTTTCAACACGCTCAGAAATGTGTAACCAAGTCACTAACAGGAAGCAGAAGCAGAGGCAAAGGTGTTGGTTAACAGTAACACCTGGAGACTGAAACAAAAAGGTCAGTTTTGGAAATGCTACAGCTTTACGAAACAAGAGGAACATCTGGTTCTCTCTGCTACGAAAGGTAACGTAACGCTGGCTTGGGAGCTTGTTAGACAGAAGCGACACTTATAAAAACCAATAAACCTGCCAGTAAAAGTCCTGAAAGGATTCTTGGAAGCATTATTATCATTCAGGAAGGGAAAGCAGCAGAATAATTACATTCCAGAATTGTACTGTCTACGGGACACTTCTGATGGCAGATGTCCACCTTGGCTCTCACCTGAGAAATTCTTTCAGATATTGTCTACTACAGGCTGACCAGGAAAACACCCCATTGTTTCCAGATAAGGTGGGAGACATGATATTCCCTTCAGTCTTCCTGCAAGGATTCCCTTCTCCATCGTGGACCATTCCAAAGCTGTCACAAGAGTATATGTTCAATTGTTTTCAGTATGATACAGTAAGAGAAATCAAAGCCAAATGATTAACTTGACCCAAGTACGTATTTAAGTTTTGGGTAAGGAGGGAAGGGGATAATTAATAATTTGCTAATGTTTTCCAACAATAATAGCCACATGATCTCTTAAACAAAGTTCCAGTAATAAAAGCAAGGGGAGAGGATAATTTTCACCACCAGATAATTGCCATTTTTCATTAAAGAAGGGAACAGGCTATATAAGCAGTGCGTGAATTCCACAGGACGATATATTGAGGAGAAATGGTGGATGCTGCAGTCTCATCTAGAGAAGCAGATCCTTCACCATCTATTGGTTTCCATAATAGATCCACTACTCTCAGGCCAACTCAAAATCTTCTATGAAACTATGATTAGAAATGATACTTGCGCTTTAGCAGTACCCCGAAATTTTTATTTTGTCTTGAATTCCTCATTAAAGGAGAAGTATAGAGAAAGCTATTTTGGCATTACTTCACCTGTAGGTCTCAGGAGTTCAGTTTGTTCTGCACTCCTGTGAACTGTTTTCAGCCTGCCATTGGCTGACTTCACAGAGCTGGTCCAGGCTCTGAAAAGATCTCAACCATATGGTCAGGATCCAACCAGAAGCCTGGACTGGCACCTGGCTCTCTGTCTCAGCTGTGCCACTGGAGATTGAGCCAGCCTCTTCCTCCCCTCCCTACCTTGGTGATCCTGTGAGCGCTGGAGGGGCAGAGCAGAGAGCCAGAGACTGACAGTCATGACTCTCTGCTCAAAGCGGAGAGTGAAAATTAAGAGTTCAGTGGTGTTTGATCACTCAGTTCTCTCTGCAGAGCTGACGGGGGGGGGGGGGGGCAGATGCAGCATCAGATGGATGCTATACTTGGTGAGTATAAATGTTTATTTATTTTAAAAATAGTTTAATGCACTTCCTGGCATGTGACTTTGCTTAGTCATTTATTTTCTGTAGTCTAAATCTGAGGTGTGAGATAATCTAAGGCACTGATGCCTCTGACTGCTAGTCTTACAAGGTTTGGAATTAAATTTTTTGGTGTCACTATGGCGTTGTTCACTGTTCTTTCTGCTGGAAAGAAAACTGTACCTATGGACTTAAAGTGCAAGGATCTTCCTGATTCTCCTTCATTCATTATATGGATTTTTCCTTTCACTAACTCTCCATCTGTTTATTGATCATTGTTTCACCTGTCATCTGGTCATCAGGGGAACAGCTCTGACATGAGGAAGTAAATTGCTGCCAAGATGACTGCCTCCATAGACACAGTGAAGAACAAGACATGGTAAGTCAGTAATAGGGCAAACATCAGCTGCAGGGAGCCTATAGGCAAAACTGATCAGTAAACTTTTATCCTCTGCTTGCCTTACTTGGCACAACTTTTAAAGTACAGATTACTATCTAAAGGTAAAACCAAAATTGTCAAATTCACTATAGATTGAAGCTTAAGTACTGAGTCATTCACATGTCTTCAATATAACTTGAGTATCTATGTGATGGATTTGCAAACATCTGCAAACCAAACCATGACTACAACACAACAAGGGATCACCTTGGATCATTGTAATATGAAATAAATAAATAAATGCAGTATGCAGGGCAAAGTTCATATTAACTTTAGGGAATAGAGATGGGGACCACACCAATGGGACCTTGTCACTGGAGTTCCCACAAGATACAGGAACCCACTTAATGATTTTACTACATGGCAACTTCCCAGGCTTATTCTCTTACACTAAACTGTTAATAGCACTACCCTTAATTATTTTTGATGATTACATTTACTTACTTGTGACCCGATTCATGAGCGATAGTAAAAGCCAAGCCCAGACCAGTGTCCTCATTTATGGTGCAACTGCGGTATTTGCTGCACATTCCATTTATTGGTGCAAAACCTACAAA
Organism: Staurois parvus; assembly: GCF_062004578.1. Lineage (NCBI taxonomy): Eukaryota > Metazoa > Chordata > Amphibia > Anura > Ranidae > Staurois > Staurois parvus. Next base: position 6,394,284 of record NW_028318294.1, on the reverse strand, counting down.
TTAAATGGAAATCCCAGTTAACAATGCAAACTCCTCCAGATCTACAATATTTCATGCGCCTGTCAATAGCAATATCAAAGTGTATTTACTAATATCATCTGCTCCTTCTTCCAAAACCATATCCTGCTTTTATTAAAAAAAAAACACATTCTTTTTTAGGTGCATTGTTTTATGGTGTTTTTACTTATATTGTAAAGTATTTACCTAAGGTATCACAAGGCTCATTTTTCCATGAGCAAATGTCCAATCCTGTTAGAAGAATGGCATGATCATGTCTTTTTCCATTCTTACCCACAAGGGATGACTGCCATTGGCAGAAATTATTCAAGGATTGATCAGCATGATGAGTGAGCTTAAGTCCAGACTGTGAAACAAAAATAAGAATAATTATTGTATATGTAATGATTAAAATTAGCACTAAACAGTGAATTTACAAAAATGGCCATGTTTGTGGATGCATAACAATCACACCTATCCAAAATATGTTGATTCTCTGTCCATTATTGAAATTAGTGGTTTTCCAGTCAATGGTACAGTTACTGCTACATCATACAAAAGATATTTTAGACAATAGTGTTGAGGAAAGTTGAGGACTCAGATGTCTAAATGATGTTATTTAGATATGAGTGATTAATGCAAGGCAGGTTTGGAACCTAACAATTTAACCCAGGATGACAACTTGGCACCATTTTTAAAAAGTTTTAAAATTCTCTCTCGAACTGTTTATTTAAGATATAATCGTTTCCGGGTTTACTTGCTTTTTGTTCTTGCACAGGTACCTTAAGGCTGCATGCACACAGGTATATTAAATTACTCCCATCTACGCTGGATCTTTCTTCCTGGAACTGCTAGAGGCATATAAAAATGAAAAGTGCCTCTAAAAGTGCTTTTTCTGTGTGCATGAAAGATTAGGTTTAAAGAAATAGTCCTAAAAGTTATATTTTAGGTATCTGTTTAATCTGATGGGCTGCATCTGTCAATCGCTATTAATATCTCTTGGATATTCCAACAGTGAGATCTTCCTCATAGAATTTCGAACTCTATTACAATACAACTGGGATTTTTGGGTGTTCCCACCGAACTTTGTGTGTTCAAGCCACTCCTTTTGCATTTTCACAAGAAAAAAATAAATAAATAAAAAAGGGAGAGTGAGACCCTTCATAAAGGTCAGAAACTGAAATATCATTATTAGCTGGACTAATCCTTTACTTTTGTGAAAACAGTATTCCCTTAAAATGTCACTGTCAAGATGCAACTGAATGACTCTTAGTACAGAATCAATACATCATTACCTCGACTGTGGGATAATTGAATAAAGTGTGACTAAAGACTCCTGTATAATAGTCTAAACCAATACCAAATCCAGTTACTATGTAATAAACAAGCCTCAAAAAAGCAGACACAAGTTCCCTGGATGAGCCAAATCCTCCTTAGTTTGTGTCTCTTTTGTAGAAATTTTAAAGCCACATCCCTTCTCTGCCGACTTCAATAGTAGTGCTGGGAGATTAGATTTGGTAGAATAAAATCCCAATGTTATCTGTGATATTGACATGTTACTCACCCAAAAATAATCTTCTAGCACTACTATGGTGGCCAGTAAAAATGGGTGGGGCTTTAAAGTTTCTATTAAGGAGGCACACACAAAAGAGAATTTGGCCCAGAGCCCATTTGTGTTGTTCTGATATGCACTATTCCAGACAATAGTGACTCATAGCAAAACTGGGTATAGGTGTAAGTAGAATGGTAGTCACTTACTGGATCATCTTCCAAAAGCAAAAGACTCACAACAACAATGTTTATGTCACTTCCAATTGTTCCATCCTTAAAAAGACTGGAAACCTGCAGAGAGATATAAAGTATTTACAGCTAAACTGTATTGTACCCACAGTAGGAGGTGTCCCTTCTCCTATAGTATGTGTGCTGGAATTAATATACTAAAGGAGAATTATAATTACATATTCCTAATCCCAACCAGGGGCGGACTGACCATTTAGAAACTGGAGCACTGCCCGAGGGCCCGGGGTCAGTAGGGGGCCCCATCAGGTGCCCCTGGTACCTTTTTCATAGGCGTTTTTGAGTTTGGGCAAGGACACAGGGGCCCCATGATCACCTGTTTCCTGGGGGCCCCATGAGTTGTCAGTCCGCCCCTGTACCCAACCAAAATAAAGTGGTACCACATCCCGAAATCAAGTCTTACAAAGCTGGGGAATTTAACAGGACGTTTTAGGCACCCAATAACAAAAATTATATGTATTAGATATAATAAAAATGTTATTATGTCTAATACATATCATTTTTGTTATTGGGTGCCTACAAAGTCCTGTTAAATTCCCCAGCTAATAAAGGAGAATGTTTCACTGAGCCAAGTGAGCCAGTGTTTATTTTGAACAACCAATCATTTGTAGACATAAAAAAATAATAGAAATGTATTTGTATATGATTGGATAATTGATGTGAAAATATTTTATTAAGCGAAGTGAAAAAATGTACTCCTTTAGTAAATCAGTGTATCCGATGGGGACTGACATCCCTTGGTCAAAAGTAATAATACAAATATATTTTAGTGCAACTTCTGTATAAAAAATCTTGAGTTCTTGCCTACCAGTATAATTTCCCTTAAAAAATGGTATATCTGCAGATCAGACTCTGATGGCCCATTTGTAGGCAGGTAGAGGTAGGTAAATGTTCCTTGTTGCTTTTCTTCCTAGTGGAAACCTTTTTGAGTATCCCTAAGATGCATGGAGCTTGGGTTCAGGGCTCGTTTCAGCCAGGAGTCAGAAAGAGGAGGAAAGCCTGCTGAGGATTTTGGTGCTCTCCCCTTCAGAGAAGGGCTGGGGAAGGATCCTCTTACTATAGAAGCTGGAAGTAAACATTTAAAGAGGAGGTTGGTGTTTCCCTTTATTTCCCCCCTATGGAAGATTTGGGCAGCTGTAGGAGTGTGCACCCAGGGGATGAAGAGTAAACAGGATAACATCTGGGTGAATCCACAAGTGATCCCATTCTTAAACATCTTTATTTCAAGCCATTATTTGGGAAATGGCAATGCCAGTATTTGAACTATGTGTAATTTATTGAACTGTTCCAGTAAAGAAGTTTGACTGCATCAAGAAGCTTCTGTATAATAATCTAATGGAGTGAAGTGTTAAATACAACCAATCCCAGGGAAGTGGAGTGAAAGGTATGCTTACTGGTACAAACCTGGCATCTGGGTCCTGGAAGCTATTGTGTTGACCAGGTGTGTGAGTACTCCCGGGGAGAATGAGGTTAACTACATAGGGGCAAGGGGGATGGGAGGTTTAGGTCTCAGGCCACATCTGTGCATTTGACTGTATTGGTTTGGGTTGAACAACCTGTGACACCCTGCAAACTTCACATGGTGGCTAACACCCAGCTGCATGTTAAGGTCATGTGAAGCTGAGCTGGGTAGCCCGCCCTAAACATTTGCCAAATATAAGTGAAGGCATAGAGGGTTATATTACTCAGATTCCTGAAATATGATATATACTACAGAATTCAGCTACAACCGCAGAATTTTAGGAGTCTACTTAACCTGACTTCAGCTTACATAACCAGTCAAGATCATGGCACATAAAACAAAAAATTGTTACTTAACCTATGATTTATTGGGTATTTGAAGTGCCTGCTTTAGTAAATCAGTGCCATGGACCATATACAACTATACACTGTATATGAAATGGCCAAATAGACTTTTCCTTTTCAATCTTCAACCAACTATAATTCTAAAAAAAACTTTTAAATGTTTTCTCCTTGTAACCATGAAACCTGTGAGCATGTTCTAAAAGATATTCTTGTAGAGAACATCACCGGAACTGTAGCTGAGTGATTGGCTAATTGCATATTTCCATCAGGTTTTCTCCTATTACAGTCCCAGGACTAATCATGCAGTTATATTAGGTAGAGCAATGGTTGTCAACGTACGAGCTCATATGTGGCCCCTAACATCACCAAAGGGTCGCACATAATGTTCAATATATGTATTGCTTGAGAGGACTGTCAGAAACTGCAGGAAATGAGGGTCAGAGAATGTAGACCTGCTACATTTTTGGCTGGGGATATGCAACAGAAGACAACACGAAACTCAGAACACTTTACATGGGGCTAGTAGAGATCAATGCTATTACCCTAATCAATGTTCCCATTACAGACTGCTGAGGTCTGAGGGCCGAACATCATTAACCTACAGGCCGCATGTGACCCTTGGGCCAGAGGTTCAGCACCAGGGAGGTAGACCCTTCCACACAGCACTCAGGAAGGAGGAAGAGACTGGAATGCATGAGTCAATACTGACAGAACAGTATTGCTCTGTATACAATAAAGTGTACTAAAATTGGAGACGGATTGGGTAACTGGAGAAGACTGGGTTCTTTTCTCAACAAAATTAGAACTTGACTGCTGCTTATAAAAAAATCTGTGCTGAGAGAAATATACAGACTGTCATGGCTGATCTCCCCTGAAAATGCTTGTTACCAAGCTGGAAGCAGCATGCCAACACTGCCAACAGAAGTCAGAACTCTTGATCTGCAGATATGTCTATGTCTATGGCTCAGGCAGTGTGGATCAGCAAAAGTGCCTGGCAACAAGCACCTTCAGAAACATGGAGCCGCAATGGCAGCCTATGACATTCCCTCAGCACAGGTTTTGTTTAACCTGTTGGAACAAATGCATATTTCTAAGTCCCAGACATAACAGCTTGTGGCCTGACATGGAAACTCAATTTAATAATAAGTATAAAAAGTATAGGATAAAAAGATAGTACCTTACCATGTTCATCACAGTGAGTATATATGTGGTGATGCTTTCTTTGCCGTGTTTTTCCACCATTTTCTTATCAGCCACCACAAGGGTCTCAACAACCAAACTGTTAGAGTTCTGGAATTTTGCAGCAGAACGCTTTAACCTTGGTGGGTGGGGATATTCATCAGAGCTTACACGGGAACCTTTTTTTGCAGTAAAGCTAGATGAATCTAAAAATAAAAATCCAACATTTACTTCAAGTACAATCTACTTTGTAGAAATACATTCAACTATTTAGGAAAAAAGAAGCAGGGTTCATATGCAGTACAGTTGTGTCAAAGTTATGGCGTCATCTTTCACAGAAGCCCCAGCATACATACAGTGTGTTGTCAAAGCATTCCCAGTGGTATCCCCACAGGTTTCTGCTTTGTGGACTTGGGGGAGGGCACTTCTTCTTAAATCTTAAACCTAATCAAACTTTTTTTTTTTTTAGTTTTGGATAGAGTGGGAATAAGTCTGTATCTCCTTTGGACATATTTCCACTCTCTTCCTGTTGTATAGGAAACCTATAGTTCTACCCTAAAGTTATAACACAGACTGCAGCAATACATTTTTCTTTCAGTAATATTGCATGAGATTCTTAATGCTGGCCGCGTTCTCCTATCACAGTGCAAACTGCTCCCCTTATTTCTTGTCCCCTCCATTGTAGTCATGGATATAATAAAAACCAATCCAAAGTATCTCCTCTTCCTGACTACAAAATACACATTTTGAATGGACTTAGGTTGGAGGTAAAAAGGGTCACCTAAAAATTACAACCATTGGGGTCAGTCAATAATGTAATTTATGATGTATTGAGCATTACAAGGAACATCTTCCCCTGGAGATACCAACCCTGCTATACCACATAACCACACAGTCAACCCAGAAGGGTATGAGAGGAGGGATAAAAAGTGGGACTTTACTTGTAAGTTAAAACCCAAATGTATTACAAAAGTTAAAAAATATGTATAATTATGTGGTGACTATCAGTTGGTGTTTGAGACAGAACAATATAAACCCACAGACTATAATTTTGTGATACTGTATGGTGTTTTTGGATTGACAAATTTTGCTTGGTGTTCTCAAAAACAAGAATCTTAGAAAATCATCCCATATTTACAAACCACAAGATAGAGGTAAGGCCACATCCACATAAATGTGTGTGAAGGAGATATTCATTATAGTAATAACATTAAATCTCCTGTATCAGGCATATCCAAAACCACTAAATCTTAAAGCCACTATCTAAAGAAGCATTTAAATTCTCTAAGGAGGAAACTGCAGCAGGAAAAATAAAAAAACACTGTCTACCGCCTTGCGAAAAAGTTGATGTTCCAACCTTGCTATCCCAATTTGATAAATGACTTAATTTAAACAGAACCAATGAAATCTGGGGATTGGCAAAACTAATTTTTTACTGATTTAACTTTTCCCAAAGACATTGGAAAAAATGGGATTTCCCTAATTTGGTGCAATTCATTGGAGTCAAACAAGTTAAGATGGTTTTGATGGTTTCAAAGGGTGCAATGGGTGTTATGTTATGTTGAGGTTAATGGAAGCTCCTTTTACTGAACTTGTTTGTATGCTCCAAAAAGCAATCCTTCATTATCCTCACTCTATTAGGTTACACAAACAGTAAATAAGTACAAAAAAAACAAAAATGTAAACCAATAGTTTACATGTAACAATTCAATGCACAACAGGGGAAAGAAAAAAATACCGAAAACCCTAATCAAAATAATCTAAGCAACCTAAAAAATTTAAATAATGTAAACTACTACCAAAAAAAAAATCCTCTAATTAAAAAAAAAAAAAAAAACAGTTTTTGAATATATATTGAAATGTGTTTCAACTCAATGAGTAAAATCGAGAGTTTGCACTCTGGTAAACTTATGGCAAATTAGTTTTACCAAAATTGCTCATCTCATTCCTAGGGGCTTCCATTTTTTTAATGACAGTCAAAGGATGACGCCACTTTTATGGAAAAAAATATATAATAATAGATAAAGAAAAATAAAACAGCACAAACAATTGCTACACAACCCATGCTATAATTTAATTTAAAAAATTACATTTCCTTTTTAATTTGCAGTTGCTGTAATTTTCTGCAAAATTCGACACAATCTGACAAAACGGAGGCATTTTGTACACAATTGGTATATGAAAATGCCCCCAGAAATGTCAATTCCTGCTTGTGTGATTGGTTCGCTGACTATTCCACAAGCCTGAACTAAGTTAAAAGTCAAATTTTAGGCATGCCCTTCAATAGTAATGTTTAACCATGTTTACATATACTGGTTAAAATTATATATTATTTTGTTTTCTAATATCCTGTTGATTCAGGTTTTGTTTATCATGTCCCTCAGAAAAAAAAATGTAGATGTTGGAAAGTTGCCTTTACAGTTTATGAACAAGGATTAACAGCTCTGGGTGTTGTACTAGAAAAATGGAGATCCCTATAGTGCATACACACTACTATATAGCCCTCTCCCTTCTATTCGCCTGAATCACACCACAGATGGTTCCACCTTTCACTCACGTTTCCTGGGTTTTCCACAGAAATGCTGCTTTTGTGAACTTTGAGGTGCCTGGTGAATGGACCTTGATTGTGAGGTTCCGCTGTCCAGATCAATTATACTCTCTGCTGACCGTTTATATAGTACATGAGGGTGATGTCCATCTGGAGCCGTGAAGTTGTGCTTTTCTGCAAGGTGCTCGGGCAATGGAGATATGAAATATTCACTTGTGAGCATCCTTAAGAAACCTGACTGAAAAGAAGATATTTAGTTAGCTCAGTTCATTGCAAGGTTCTTACACAGTAAATTCCCTAGTTCCTTCCCAGCTGTGTCTGAATGTAATCTGCATTATGGCAAATTCTAAAATACTTTACTGGTTAAAAACTGTGTTTTCGTTTTTACTCTTTAATTATAAATGTATATGTATCTAATTTTTTCATTATTGTGCTCCTGCTTAAAAGAAGATAAAAGTCTGCAGGTATGAAAGACAGGTTCCTAGAGGTGCCTATACCATCCTACAGCAGTCCTCAAAACCCATCAGAATCCCCATCTGTTCCGAAAGGCAAAGCACTAATAATGATACAGCAGGGTTTCTCAGCCAGGGTTCCTTGTGTAGCACCCTCCTAGTTAGTTAGGGGGGAGCTAGCTGATTATTTTTCAGTTAGAAAGGCTGAGTAGCAGACTGGGCAATAGTCAGCTGGGTCAAATTTGGGTCAAGATTGAGAGGCTCTGCAGATCAGTTCTTTGATACCTCCCCCTGCTCTAGAATCCTGGAGAGGATTCTAAAAGCAGTGGGCGGGGGGTGAGGAGGGGCTGGTTTGAACTCTCAGGGGATCATGACCAATCCCTAAGCAGGAGGCTTGGCATGGGGCCAGGACAGCCCTTAAGAGTGACTGAGACTGCTCAGCAGCAGAAGAGGTTGGGTGGAAGATGTGAGGAAGCTGAAATGCAAGAGCTTGGGAAGGTGCCCAGTAAAAAGGGGCCTACCTGCAGGCAGGAAGCTGGAAAGGAGGATCGCTTAACCTCACCGGCCCCCAGAGCAAGGACCACCTGTATAGCCAGGAAAGGAGCCAGCCCAGCAGAAGGCCTTAAGGCAGCCACCTACATAATTTGGCTCGCAGGACTGAGACTGAGTGAGTAGTCCTACACCCCCTGGGCCAGTTAAGGGAAAAAGAGCACTCTGGTGGGAAACCTGGTTTGCTCTTTACCCGGGACTGTTTCATTTAAAGTGGCAGGCATTGGATTCCCTTGCCCAGTGATTCCCTCAGGCAGCTGGATAAGAGGATTATCTGTGGTCTTGGGTGGTACACCAGAAGAGGCTGGAGAGCTCTCCAAGAAGAGTTTCTTCTGTGAAAGACTTGTACATAGTTGCTATGGGGTTTGCCCTTAATTTGCAGTTCCATTGGGCATCCCTTACACCCCTTACCCCATCCACGTTCAACAACCCCTAATAAAACATGAAGCCAAGCTCAAGGACTGTTTACTGACTCTGAATGCAAGTCTATGGAAAATGAGTGTTTTTTTTTCTTAAGTTTTGAATGGAAATGCACTTTAAGAACATTTCTTTATGACAAGTTTTATTTTTCTCTTTTTTTTAAATTGGGCTACTTTGGTTGCTGCTTTGGTTGTTTTTGAACCAACCTTTGCCTGTTTTCCATAAATCATACCTGGCACACCAGTATGGTGACTTTCATTGGTAGTCCGTAGCGCGGGCAGTAAGTGACACAGTGCCCACAGAAGTTGAAGCTCACCATTTTTGTTGCCAAAATAGAGTAGCCGAGTCAAAAATGTATCTGCATTACTTTACAAATCTTTCGGCAGATGAAATATTTCCTATGTATATTATCTAATATGCAGGGGCGGACTGACCATTCAAACACTCGGGCACTGCCCGATGGCCCCGGGTCAGTAGGGGGCCCCATAAAATGCCCCTGGTACCTTTTTATAGGCTTTTTTGGGTGTGTTTTGAGTGTGGGCAAGGACACAGGGGCCCCATGATCCCCAATTGCCCGGGGGCCCCATGAGTTGTCAGTCCGCCCCTGCTAATATGTATTTAGCTGCTTAGCTGGAGCTGCCCTTTAAGGCATACGTTTTAAAGAACAAGAACTATAATGGCATTAAATCATAGTGTAATACTACACCTCGTGTCATCTTCTGGAGCTATATAACTATTTGCTCAGGGATGAATGGTTGTCAGCGCTTTGCCATTCCATGTGAAACTACACAGCTGTCTTTTAAACATTCTGGAAATAATTTATTACAAACATGTTAAATATAGAAGGGCGTTTTTAAATGTAACCTGTTCTGCTTTCCAGAGTTATTTTATTTAATTCACTAAACTTGTACCCTGTAAATCCAATAACAAGGTGTTGATGCAAGCAAACAATATTCATTTTATGCAGAATTTATTGCCTATGCTGTACCACACCAATGTTTGGGGTATCTCATTATAGGCCTATATTGATGTTTGGTGCTGTGGATTTTAGTTAGCCAGTGCAAGAGGATATAGGCAGGTGCAGTCTGTTTACTCCACTGAAGGTGGCGCTCAGGCGAGTGCAATCACTGCCTGGAGAGGAAGTCAGGGGAAACCTGGTTTCTCTATGGTTTCTTGGGTCATGGATCAGCGTGTCAGTTGGTTGCACTGTTTTCATGTGACCCCTGGCCACCATCTTGGGACAATAGGGTCTTTAATAGGGTCTCCCCACCCTAGGTTTTGGTGCACTTTTGCAAACTGGGTAGAGCATGGAGAGAAAACCAGTCTGATAGGATAAGTGACTAGTGGCAGGGAATGGTTCCTGGGGAGGAGGGACAGACTAGGGACCTGGTATCCTCAAGGAAGTCTCCCCTTTGGGAAAAGATCGGACAGGCTGCACTTCATCCTCTGAAACAGACTCTGTCGGAGCATTTCTCTGCCTTGGACTGAACTGTGAGTGTTTTCTCCAAGTGAAGTTCTCTCACTAGGGTGTTTGGTGTCTCTTCACTACAAGTTCCAAGTTTTATTGCAACCAGACTCTGTGTCTTCATTGCCGCCGCACCACACTACGCCTCCCCACGAGCAGGTGTGCGAAATAAGGTTTGAATATAACTCTCTTACAACAAAATACATAGGATAATGGAATATAACTACTAGTAGACACAATTTGCAAACCATGGAACCTTAAAGTGGTTGTAAACTTCTGAAATTAAAAGAACAAAGCATATCCTTCTATGGTGTGTACTTACCTCAAGCCAAAGCTCCCTACTGTGATTTCTGGCTTTTCTCTCCTCCCTCTGCTATCTGAGACCCTTCTGATAATTTATCCCAACACCAAGTAATGGCCTGCCCCCCCAGCACACAGCAGGTGATTGGGGGCAGAGATGTTGCTTGCGGCAGAGCTACATGACATCATTGAGACAGACAAGAAGCGGAAGTGAAGTGTTTATGTATGTGATGCCAAGTTTTATCCTTAAGGGGGCACTAGAAAGTTTGTTTTGAATTCACCTAAGTGCACTGAGAATAAGTGAACTTTTCATTTGTTTAAAACAAGAATATAGTTATACTGCACAATGATAGTTTTTCATAATTATTTAGCATATTTGTGGAAAGTGGAGAAGCTTCATATTATACCTGGCATTTATGGCTGGAAAGAACAAAAGGTGTGTTGTTGATACTTCTGGAGAAATCCAGAGGAGGCTACAGCCCTATTAAAGGGAAAGGCATACAGTGACCTATTTATCACTGTCCATTGGTAAGCAATTGGTGTGTCTAGTGACAGATCACAAGTGGTGTATAGTAGATGGATCACACACACAAAGTGGAAGATAGGTGCACTTTATTATGGATATTATAATAGTGGACTACACACCAGGAGCGGACTGACAACTCATGGGGCCCCCGGGCACTAGGGGATCATGGGGCCCCTGTGTCCTATCCCACACTCAAACCACACCCAAAAAATGAAATGTACCAGGGGCATCTCATGGGGCCCCCTACTGACCCCGGGCCCTCGGGCAGTGCCCGAGTTCCCAAATGGTCAGTCCGCCCCTGCTACACACTTTCACATGTGATGATGATAATGTTTTGGACATTTTTTGCCATTGCACAGAGTATATGGACAAGGGTTTGAAATATATTTGAGCATGCACTTTTGATACATGAGGTTATTTGAGTTTACACAGTGGAAAAAAAATATTTGGTGTCAAGTTGTGTGCTGCACTTCTGTGTATAATTTAAATCTAGATATAAGCAGGTGATTGACAGCCTCAGCTGTGCATGTTTCCCTGTGAGGCTGTGTAGAGGGAAGGGTGTCCTTTCCCTCCACTCAGGTCTCAGATTACACTCATCTCTTCTCTCTGTGCTGTACAGTGTGTCACATCAGATCCCCACCCCCTGCCTTCTGGAGCTCAATAATGCTGTGTGAACTGTGCCCTTTGAACAGTGTTCAAAGAGAGGGTTGAACATAAACAGGTACAGATTATGTAGAAGGATTTGTTTAATCTCTGGTGTATCACCTGAAGCTAGTTACTTCATTGGGTATATGTAAGGGTTTACAACCATTTTAAGATGTTGGAATCACTATTAGAATGTTAAGACCAATACTGAGGGTGAAGATCCACAGCACCAGCACAGACAGCAATGAAACCTAACAGAGATTCTAACCTTACACCATTCTATCTAAAGAAAAAAAACGTTTTGACCAGGGGCGGACTGACAACTCATGGGGCCCCCAGGCAATAGGGGATCATGGAGCCCCTGTGTCCTTGCCCAAACTCCAAAAAGTCTATGAAAAAGGTACCAGAGGCATCTCATGGGGCCCCCTACTGACCCCGGGACCTCGGGCAGTGCCCGAGTTTCGAAATGGTCAGTCCGCCCATTTTGACTTTATATTCACTTTAAACTGGCAACTCAGTGTAGCACAAAAGGCTCATTTATCTTAGCTCTATCAACTGGCTAAAATGACAGTAATTTTCAGCAGAGTTCAAAATACCAGTTGTATGGCTGAAAGTAACAGTTGTTGTGACAAATTACAAATAATTGGATGTAACAGTGGTGTTTACATTCTTGACATCTGACCTTGTGGGGTCAGGGGCATTTATGTAGGCAATACATTTAATGATTCGATTGTTCAGAAGATTCAATTAAAGGATCGTAACAGACTTTTTTTTAAAAAATTTGTTTCAACCTGCTGTTTTCTCCAAAAACTGACCAACTGTCCTAGAGAAAACTTTTTTTTTGTTTTAAGATTGCAATTAGATTATTATTAAAATTGAAAAGAGACATAAACTGCCCCACTAACATTCAAACATAATTGTAAATTATTGAGAAGGTTCAGATATTTTATTATTTATTTATTTATTTCAGGTACTTATATAGCGCCGTCAATTTACACAGCGCTTTACACATATATATATATTGTACATTCACATCAGTCCCTAACCCTCAAGGGGCATACAATCTAAGATCCCTAACTTACATTCATACATACACATATTAGGGCCAATTTAGACAGGAGCCAATTAACCTACCAGGATGTCTTTGGAGTGTGGAAGGAAACCGGAGTACCCGGAAGAAACCCAAGCAGACACAGGGAGAACATGCAGACTCCAGGCAGGTGGTGCCGTGGCTGGGATTTCAACAAACGACTCTAGCACTGCCAGGCCGAAGTGCTAACCATTTAGTCACTGTGCTGCCCATTTGTCAAAGAAGAACTTTACCATAAATTCCGAATGCTTTCCAATTGCGTGTAATTCTACTTGTGCTTCAGTGCCTTTCCCTATCCTACGTACCTGTGTTGGTTCCATCAAGTTTACACTGTGCAGCCTTCATGGCACAATATAACCCCTTAAAAAAAGATCTTCATTGTTGAGTTCATCTCCCCTCGTGCATCAACATTCAGCCCTATGGGGAGTTTGTACTCTTCTTGTTCTTGCAGAGTACAAACTGCCTATAGCAGGGCTTTTCAACCAGGGTTCAATGGAATCCTAGGGTTCCTCCAGAGGCTGCTAGGGGTTCCTTGTGCAATGAGCAATTTCTGCCTTTCAGATATATTCCCACTGACACCACTGACCTTTTTAGCTATCTGTAAGAGGGCAATTCTTCCCAATGACCATCACACAATGTATCATGAGTTGAAGATATAGTCATTTTTAGCAGGGGTTCCTTGACACTGGAAAGTTATTTCAAGGGTTCCTAAGTGTTGAAAAGATTGAAAAAGGCTGGTCTGTAGGAATGAATGGGTATTGCACTGTGTATGCTCAAGAAGAACAGGATAATTTTGAAGACAAGGGTAGAAAAAAGCTTGCTGCACTTCCAAGACTTAGTGGAGTGGGTACAGATAAATATGAAGCTGTTGGGGGATGAAGGAGGGCTCCGGAGTCAGTGTAACTCCACTAAAAGTGGATAGCACCCTCAACAGTAAAAGGCTGAGAAACATTTAAAAAAAAACACTTTGGTATTGTGGGACAATGCTCTAATAATGGCCAGCAATTTGAGAGGCTATGAAAGAAGTGAACAAATAAAAAATCCTCATATGATCAACATGAATCACATTACCAACTACACATTTTTAGGTCAGAAAATACGACTTCATTAAAATGATACTTGGCCAATTCTGGTTGCAGCACGCTTTGATGCTTTGACAGAGCTGCCTACTTAACTTATATCATCATACCTGGAAACTTTACCTTGGCTTTAAATTCCAGATCTATTTACTGTACAATAACCACATGTTTTATTATAAGTATTTTTTAATTATTATTTTATATGTTCTGGTTTTTCAGCTGAAGTCAAGCCCTTTGACTCCCTATGACCCTGTAATCGCAATATTGTGCATACAATTGTATCTCACTGTACTTTACTGACCTATGACTCAAAACAAAAAAAAATTGACAAAACAGATCTTTTCTTTCATCGTGCCCAATGGTCATTTGATATATGCAAGACTTTTCTCATGTAAAATTAGATAAACTGCACTATACAAATCTATACACAATGAGAATGCATCTGACACCACCTGGTCTCTTCAATCCTTTGAACAAGTTGAGACAACGGTCTACACGCTCATCCTCAAGATGACTCTTTTACTCGCATTCACTAGAACTTCTTTATGCTGATATTTAAGCCATGAAAATCCTTCATTGCTTTAGTTATAACCAGAGTTGCAGATCTCGTTGGCACAGGAGAAGTCATTTTATGTTAACTGTCTGTGGTATGATAAGAGTACTATCCCGAGTTCAAAGAAGTTGTTTCAGTGTTTTTATTGGAAAAGATTTTTGGTAAAGCACACAAACAGGTGCAGGAACATGAGTTCAGCGATACATTTACTGATAAAGTGATAACAGTCTGATTTTGAGTACAAATGGTGAACAGACAAGAACCAATTTCAGAAAGCAGCAAAGCTAGCCATAGTAGCATGACAATTTTACTTTTCTTGCCATGTGTCATAAGTAGATGGATAAAAAGGAAAGTAATGACCAAAAACAAGCCTACCATGTCACATCAAATTAACGGTATTCCCGAGTGTAGCTCGGGGTAAAATGTCTGTACCAAAAGCGGTAACCCAGAGCTACACTCGGGCTTACCATGCGGCGCTGCATAGGGAGTCCCTCCAGCACTTACCTTGTCCTTCGCTCCCACGATGTGTCCCCTGCAGTGTCCCCGGCCATCTCCTCCGGCTGATGCCGGCATCTGGCTCCTGTGTTCCGGTCCCTGTGACGTCGGGACGTACGGGCGCCGCCAGCGGCGGGAAATTTGAAAATTTAAAAAAAATGTCATTTTTTTTAAAACGATTTTCCATAGTAAAACATTGCTGTTTCAACCTATTTCACATACATTTTGTCCCGAGTGCTTTGTCCTGTCCCCTGTCTGCATTTTGAATGTTCTTTCTGCCTGGCAACTTAGAAAAGTCCATGGCGTCCAAAAAGTGTCCCTTTAGGTCAAAAGCGGGTTTAGATCAGCTAGAGCACAGCGATAGTAAATCAGAACCACTTGCAGAATTGAGTGATAATGATTCATGGAGAAATTCATCATCAGACACTGAAAACAATTTTGCGACTTTGCTCAGTGATGTGCGAACTTGACGCTCTATTTCAAATTTCAGTGTTTTTGGTTTGATTATATTATTGAATTAAATGTAATATTATTATATTATTATTTTTTATGATTATTTATTAAGTTATAATTTATGATTTTGTGTTTCAAATTTTATCATACCCGGGATGTTTACTAGACTCTTGTTCGGACAGATTTCAGTGAGTTATTCCTAAATATTACAGCCTACAATAAAAAAAACTACATATTTCCATGCAAAATAATGGTACCGCTTTCAGCACCAAAAATCTGAAATAATCAGACCGCTAGGGAGGTTAATATACTGGGCAACCAAGAGTAAAAGTGTCTTGTCTATTGGAAATTTTCAGATCATCATATTTAAATGCGGCATGCATTTTTGCCTACAAATATCTTGTGGTATTTATCTCAAACGTAGTTACTATATTTACACGCTAAAGATTGCAAAATATATTTACCGCAATCGTTAAATACCGCAAGATTTTTAGTGACTTGTTATTTTTCATTAATAGGCTCCAGTCTTTTCCACCAGTCCATGTGTGTGTGCACGCAAGAGAGCAGCCAGAGGGGTGCATGTTTGCGGTGGAATAGGCAGAGATCCAAGCCTGAGGGGCAGAGCAGCAAGGGTCTGCTAGCTATGCAGACAGTATTGAGCCCGTTTTTGTGATCCAGTTGCCTTACCCAAAGAATGAAGTTATCCTGTAAGCAGGCAGCCTCTTCCAGGGGACTGACAACTCACGGGGCCCCTGGGCAATAGGGGATCATGGGGCCCCTGTGTCCTTGCCCATACTCAAAGCACACCCAAAAAAAGCCTATAAATAGGTACCAGGGGCATTTCATGGGGCCCCTACTGACCCCGGGCCCTCGGGTGGTGCCCGAGTGCTCGAATGGTCAGTCCGCCCCTGGCCTCTTCTACCTATCACTTAAAGGGACCTCTGGTTACCTGGATCCGAGTAATTTGTTATCAGGCATTTGCGTACTACTACCCTGAGGGAGGACCACCTAAGCCTTGACCAGATGTATATCTGATGAGGAAATCTCTGGATGTGATACTTAATGCGTATAACTATTACGCATCTGGTGAGTGCGTAATTCTGCCATTTGTCACGGAGCACCACCATTGAGTTTTAACCTGGCACCTTATAGTCACATAGACTGTCATTTATATTGAACTTTTATTATCAGTTTGTCGTCTAATACTTTCCTTTGTTTTGAATCATAATTTTAGCGCTGCACTGTTTTATCAATTGTTATTTTTCATCCTGCATTTTTTTGCAATTTAGTTTTTTAAAGACTGACACTCCACCACAGGGAGATTTTCTAAGGATGGAGACACAAAGCAATATTGTGAAACTATGAAAACATTCTTCATTCACATGGCTGGGTATATGCGGCCCCGGACTCCAATGGCAAGAATCAGCAGATTCTTTAGCCAGGAATGACTGGGGATATTGTGAAACTATGAAAACATTCTTCATTCACATGGCTGGGTATATGCGGCCACCGGACTCCAATGGCAAGAATCAGCAGATTCTTTAGCCAGGAATGACTGGGGCATGCCATTAACAGCGATCACTCAGCCTAATGGCAGGCTGGCAGCAGCCAGTGCTGTTCGCATGTAGCCGGAGTGGCAGGTCAGATTTTGATCCATGTGTGGCTGATCCAGCTTGATCAAAAATTTTTTTCCTTTATCATTCCATTCATGAACATGTTCAACTAACATGGCAAAAACTCGGCAAAGAAAAAACAGCATAGGGCCCCCCAAAATCCATACCAGTTCCTTCAAGGTGAGAGTCCTTTTGGGTATCTTATGGATTTTTGGAGGGCTACCCCAAAATTCCTGCCACACCCTTATCCAAGAAAGCAGCCTGAATGGCTTCATTCATGTAGGGGGGGTTCCAGACTCCAATAGGTCCCCACCACAGATCCACATATCTACCCAGTGAGGGATGGGGGGTAGAGGCCTTTCCTCATGTTGGAGCTTGTGGCCTGATATGGTCCAAGAGGTGGGGGGACAAACATTTGATAACCCCCTTTCTTAGCAAACAAGGCTGCATGCTCAGGTTAGAGCATGGTATGGATCTGTAGAGGCCTATGGATTTAAATACTGGACTCTACTTTGTTGGTAAATCATCACAGGAGAAGGTTTTTCATTACAGGGGAACCCATGCATTAAAATTAAAGCCAAAATATCAAACATAGTTTGTGTCAGGTTGTGATACTAAGCAATAATCACAAGTGCTACTTTAACTTACACAGAGATTTGCTGTTCACTGTACATTTTGCTTTTAAAGTGATGTCAGATGCCTAAGGCTGTCCCCCTCTGTACTTTGGGGTTCCATGCACTTGCCCCCCACAAAACTGAATCAGGAGAAAAGTGACAGAACAGTAGAGATGTGCACAATGGAAAATTTTGTTTCATTTTGGATTCATTTGTTAAGTAAATCATTTCGTTTTGTCATAATTATTGTTAGAATTATTCATTTTCAGAATTCGTTTTTGTGTATTAGGATTCGTTAGTATTTGTTGTTCCGAATCGATTTACATTTTTTCGGAAGCTGTTTCGGCAGATGGGCTGTATTAGTTTTAATGTGTTATTTGTTATTTCTGGAGATTACATATGTACCCTTAATCATCCCTGCTAGTGCAACCCACAAAGAGAAATGGAATTATCTGATTGGGCGATATTGACTGGAGTTGCATGCATCCAAAAGTAACAAATGGAACAAAATTAATTCAGATTAGTTTGTTATGTTATGATTCGTAGATTCTGAAGGATCCACCTCCATCCAACCCAAACACAATAAGTAGAAATCATCATCTAATTTCTCTTTTATCCCTTAGTGCTGATACACAAATCTGCGGTGCGGATTGAAGCTCAGGTTTCACAGCTAATTGATACAGTAGTTGTTCAGGGGTTCACGTCAGACTTAGATCAGGTTCAAAACAGGTTTAGATCAGGTTCAGGTCAGGATTTTATCCTGTTCACAACTGATGAAATTTGCGGTTTAGAAAAGGTTCCCATAGAAGTCAATAGCCTGCAATCCGTATCTGAACTGGACCGGACAACTCAAAAATCGCACAGGACTCTTTTTCAATCCGTACTTAATCTGCACTGCCAGTGCACTGGACCTATGTGAACAGGCACCTTAGGAAGCAATGTTATTTCACATGTTATATGGATTGGATACAGTTAAAACCGCATCATATTCGCATATATGCGAATTGGCACTAACTGTATTTATTGCAATATGTTTCAATTTCATATGTAGTGCATTTTTTATAATATTCAAGTACTGTCCGTGATACTTTTTTTATTTGCACTAACATACAATTTTGAGAACAAGCCTTCGGGGGAAGGCCCCTTCTTCAAGGTCCGAGCAGTACTCAGACCTTGAAGAAGGGGACATATCCCGAAAGCTTGTCCTCAAAATTGTATGTTAGTGCAAATAAAAAAAGTATCACGGACAGTACTCAATTCTTTCTTTCGCAAGTGCACTATTACGGCTACAATCACCTCAAGCAGTTATAATATTTAAAAAGGTTAATACAAAAAGAATCGGCTGATTATCCAAGAGTAAAAGACTGCCGCACCACTCATATCCAAATAAAATGTAAGGATCCGAATCAATTCAGGTCATTTGTTACAAAACAGAAATTTCGACTGAATTTCGATTTGTAACAAAACACATCGCATATGTCTCCAGGACAGTAAGGATGTTGACAGGAAGAGCAGAGGAAGCAGCAAGCTCCAACACTACCTGGAATTTTCTGTATTTGGCCCATTATAACAGAAGACAAGCCGTAAAGTAAATGATTTTCAGTCTCAGTCAGTGCCTCTCTAGCATACTCCCCTTACTCTCCTGGCATTATACTGACACTCATCAGCAGAAAAAAATCAGAAGCTAAGATTATGTATACAAGCTGTCAAATACCTTTTAATTACTTATAAAAGGAAATAAAATGGAATTCCTTAGGCGGGGATAAAGAAAGTCACTAGACATAAGATCAAAGTTGATATTTTTGTGAATTAGATTGCACAGGTTGCACACAGAGCTCGTTTTAAGTTCCCGACATCTGGCTAAGTAAGCTATGAAGTCCTAAATGGATTTTAATAGGGTTATTTATGGAGACTGGCAGCGAGGTGCACCTGGGTGAGAAAGGCAAAAGGTTCAAAGGATTGTCAAACTGCAGGGAAGATTTAGGGGGAAAAAAGATAAGCCATTACAAAAAACAAATGTCATATGAAGATCAGAGGTAATAAATATTAAGAATTCAAAACATAGGAGTTGAAAAAGACCAACAACCTAGATGAGCAAATAATTTGCCTGTGAATTAGAAACAATTGAGTACTGTCCGTGATACTTTTTTTATTTGCACTAACATACAATTTTGAGGACAAGCTTTCGGGGTATGTCCCCTTCTTCAAAGTCCAAGAAGGGGACATACCCCGAAAGCTTGTCCTCAAAATTGTATGTTAGTGCAAATAAAAAAAGTATCACGGACAGTACTCAATTGTTTCTGTCGCAAATGCACTAATACGGCTACAATCACCTCCTGTGAATTAGGAAATTCTGGTACCTTGCATATACAATGCAATGTAATGACTCACTTGTATATCAGAGTGATATTTTGACCAATTATTAGTAAATAGATGGACCATAAATCCCTGCATGTAGGAGTCTTCATCTTAGTAATTTACTGTAGGCTGCGCAAAACCAGTAAACGCATATTTAGAACAATCACATTTCGCATGGAAACTGTTGATCTATAACTGGCTCTCCAAATCGCCATACTTTTTTTGTGTAGGGGCTGTGTCATGCATATTAATCTATAATTCAAAGAAAAAAAGTTTGTGAATTCTTTGGAACTCTCTGGATTTCTGTAGGAATGACTCCTAAAATGTAGTCAGATCTTTATCTAAGTCAGGGTCCTCCAAACTCTCTAAACACAGGGCCAATTTACTGTCACTTAGACTGCAGGGGAGGCCAGACTGTGACCAATGAAAGCAGAAAATGTGGCCAGTAGGTAGAGGATTTAGTGGGAGGAATAGTGCCCCATCATTGGAATTAGTAGGAGGAAGAGTGCCAAATTGTTGGCATCATTGGGAAGAATTATGTCCATCATTGGTGTCAGTGGAAGTATGGTGCTGCTAGTGCCCTATCATTGGTGTCAGTGGGAGAAATCGCATCCCATCAAGGGCGTCATCAAGAGGGATTATGCTCCATCATTGGTATCAATGGAAGGAATAGTGTTCCATTATTTGAATCAATGGGAGGAATAGTGCCCTATCCTTGGCACCACTGGAAGGAATTATGCCCCATCATTGATGTCAGTGGAAGGAATGGTGCCACATCGTTGGTGTCGATGAGAGGAATACATCCTCATTTCAGTGGGAGTAATAGTGTCCCAAGGGCCAGATAAAGGCATGCAGTCAGCCCCATCTATCCCACAGGCCACAGTTTGGAGACCACTGATCTAAGTCATAATAAATAATGACAATATTTAAGGGACATGCTCACCTTTTTTTTTTTTTTTTTAAAAAGTCTTCTGAATACACCATCCTTTGCCATCCCACCCTTTAGGTCAGTACTTACCTCCACTGATGACTGTGGCCTCCTGCACTGTCTGCAGCCCTGCCTGTAAACATGTTGTGCCAGGCTGCCCATGCCGGGATCCTAATATCACATAGACTTGACTGGGATGTTGAACCTGCATTACAGATATGACCTATTTGTGTCTAAGTGAAAATCTGATAACATTTTGCCAAAATTTTAGCAAAGCAAGCTTTCCTTATTTTGATGATCTCTAATTGTATCTAGAATTTTCTTATTTTGTCAACACCCATATCCTGTGACTATCTCCTTATATTTGTACTTAACAAAAATCCATTTGGTCTCCCTTTAACCCATTTTGATGCAGTTATTAATGTTCTGTAGGCCAGTGGGCATGATAGAATTTAATATACAATTTTTGTGAGTCTCAGTGTGAATTCTTCCAGGCTGGCTGTCCTGTCATGCTTCTTTTGGTGGTCCTGTCAGTTTCCAGGCAAGTTGGAACTTTGTATATACAATTTACACCCATGACATAACTGAGCGGAGTAATAATGTGCTAAAGTGCTCAGCCATTTAATATGTCAGTCTGGTAGATAATGAAATCACAGCGCTTCTGTATTTTGTTTGGCATTCTCTTACCAGAGATGTGACCTACAGCTAAACATCAAAGTGAGACATATCAATTCATATGAAAGCACTCTATTTAACTACAAGCCATTAACTAGACTTTGAAATGTGTTTTAAACATCAGAGATATCACCAAGACCACACCAGGTGCAGTTTTTGCAGCTTTCTGTCTTGATCAGATATGTTGTGCAGCGTGATATCAACTATGGTTAGAACGCATGTGTAGGCTGTAACAATTTTGGCATGAGACTGTGTGATCTAGTCAGTGAAAAAGGTTTGCTTTAATCCCCAGGCCATTCAACAGCACATATACCCGATTACTCAACTGTTGCTCTGTTAATCCCCTGGAAGTAAAATACCTGATACTTCCAGGTATAGAGAAGCATGTGACTCAATGATCTTCTTCTCATGTGATTCGTACAGTGTTGCCATGAGGACTAGACAGCAGTCCCCAGCCCTGGTAAGCTCTCACAAGAGCAACTTGGAGCTTAACCAAGGCTTTCTTTCAGTGGCAGAACTACCAGGGTCACAAAGGTCTCGCTTGTGACTGGGCCCTGGCATCCCGCCACTGTAAGCCTCGGTTCACACTGCTGCGACCCCGAAGTTGTACATCTTATTCGCAATTTTCTTGCGACTTGCTTGTGATTTCCTTGGAACTTTGCACTTTTGTGATTTAACATTGCAGTCTATGGCACTCACCTCGCACCAAAGTTGCAGAAAAGTAGGGCAAGAACCTTTTTTTTTTTGTCCCTGCAACTTGAGCTGCATTTATTAAGACAGCACCCATTGAAATGAATGTGTTTTGACTTGTCATACGACTTTATGTGTCATAGTGGAGTAAAGGGCCCTAGCATTAGAGGGAAGGTCCCTGGACTCAGAGAGAAGGGCCCTGAGCTTGTAGGGACAGGGTCCCTGGCCCAGAGGGAAGGACCCTGGGCTTGGAGGGAAGAGCCCTGGGACCGATGGAAAGGGCCCTGGGACCGATGGAAAGTGCTCCAGCGGTCAGGGGGGTCCTTTATGGTTTCTTGCACCAGGGCTCTGAAGGTTCTAGTTACGCCTCTGCTTCCTTGCCTTGCTCCTGGTGTTTAAATGGAACAGTAGGGAAGCAAAGTATATTGTGCTTTAAATAATGTAGATAGAGGAATCTCCTGTGCTGGCTTTTGTATTTTGACAGCCACTGCTGCTTAGAAAACCAAAACAATGATTGCATCTGTTTGATTGTGGTCACTGCTTGTCTGAGAGTGTTCTGCCCAGCTCCTTCCATTTTCAAACTGAAGTTTGTAGTGCTGGGCGGTGCCGTTAGGACAATCCACGGCTCAAAATCAGTAAAAATCATCAAAAAGTTGATTGGCTAGCATAAACCAATCATGTCAAACTCACATTAAAACAGTGGGTCAAAAATTGAGAGGACTAAATTGTAATGGAGGCCAATTATGTCCTCTGTGGGACGCACTATGTCTGCTTGGGGGCTCATCTACAGCATTCCAAAATTTATGGCATTTCTGACCTTAACAATACAATAAAAATGGTAAATTATATTTAATCCCAGAGAAGTCAGCCATAAAACAGTTCCTGAAGTAATTATGGAAGGAATTGGAACTTAGCAATTGGAGGGCAACCTGGAGTGCCTTTTTTTATCTTTAAACCGGTAGCAAGAGAGCCACATGGAAACTGACTGCTGGAAAACGTAGGTTAAAAGAACGTCTGTTTGGCCGCGTTGGCATACCGCATTTATGCGTGTTTATGAGCATTTGCGTTTAGAAGTGTTTTTTAACCTCCCTGGCGGTATTCCTGAGTGTAGCTCGGGGTAAAGTTTCAGCACCACAAGCGTTAACCCCGAGCTACACTCGGGAATACCCTGCAGCGTTGCTCCGCAATCCCTCGATCACTTACCTTGTCCTGCGCTCCCGCGATGTCCCTCCTGCAGTGTCTCCGGCAATGTAATCCGGCGGATGCCGGCATCTGTCATCTGGGTTCCGTCCCCTGCGAGCGTCGGAACGTACGGGGGATGGAACGGCGGGAAATTTGAAAATGACAAAAAGTGACATTCCCTAAAATCACATAGTATAACATTACTGTATCAAACCATTTCACATACATTTTGTCCCGAGTGCTTTGTCCTGTGCCCTGCCTGCATTTTTACTGTTCTTTCTGCCTGGAAACTGAGAAACGTCCATGGTGTCCAAAAAGCGTCCCTTTAGGTCAAAAGTAGTTTTAGATCAGCTAGAGAACAGCGATAGTAAATCAGAACCACTTGGAGAATTGAGTGATAATGATTTGTGGGCAAATTTGTCATCAGACACTAAAAATTATTTTGCGACTTTGCTCAGTGATGTGCGAACTTGGCGCTATATTTCAAATTTCAGTGTTTTTGGTTTGATTATATTATTGAATTAAATTTATTATTATTATATTATTATGTTTTATGATTATTTATTAAATTATAATTTATGATTTCGTGTTTCAAGTTTTATCCTACCCGGGATGTTTACTAGACTCTTGTTCGGACAGATTTCAGTGAGTTATTCCTAAAAATTACAGGCCTACAATAAAAAAACTACATATTTCCATGCAAAAAATGTATCGCTTTGAGCACAGAAATATGGACATAATCAGACCGCTAGGGAGGTTAAAGACCTTCCAAAATGCCCAGAATGCACTGAAAAACAGTAAAAAAAATTACCTATTTTGAGAGAAATAGAGAAAGTAGATGCAGAGAGAGCAGTATTTATTGAGATTAGCTTTTTTTGGTGGTGTTTGGATGTGTTCCAGCCCATTTCTGTGCAGAAATTATTGCAGCAGTGTCTAACATATTTTCTTTCATGCGAAACCTCAAAGAATGGTGTACCAGGTCCATTTGAGTACCAGGAAAACGCTTTGCATGCATTTTTGATGATGAAAAAAGGCTCCAGACAGCATCTGGAAATGGAAGAGTTAAAAAAAATTTCCAAACGCCAACGCTTATAAACACATTTAGCCGCGTGTACAAGCGTTTGGCATTTGAAACGCTGATAAAATCTACTCCTGAACGCAAGTTTGGTGCGTTAAAAAAAACGACTGTAAACTCAGCTGCCTGTAAACGACTGTAAACGATGATGTGTACATGGACACGTAGGAAAACATTAGGGAGAGTTCAGGGGCTGCTGAAAAAAACACAGAAAAGCTCCTAAACGTGAGTTTATCAGCTGCAGTGTACATGGAGCCTTAAACACCAGTTTCACATGCCTGGCCTAACTCATATCTGTAGAATGCAGTTCTCACTGGCTACGCAGCCAATCACCAAGAGAAAGCAATGTGAAATTGGAGCAATGTTGCTTAGAGTTTGTAAGAATGACTTTCTCAGCCAATGGAGACAAAGCAAAAAATTCACTTGAAGTCCGCTCATGCCTTACCTCCTACAGGGTGCACATCCATTCTAAACCATGGTAGTAGAGGTAGTAACTCAGGAACCTTGGAAGCAGGGGTGGACTGACCATTTGGAAACTCGGGCACTGCCCGAGGGCCCGGGGTCAGTAGGGGGCCCCATGAGATGCCTCTGGTACCTTTTTCATAGGCTTTTTTGAGTTTGGGCAAGGACACAGGGGCCCCATGATCCTCTATTGCCCGGGGGCCCCATGAGTTGTCAGTCCGCCCCTGCTTGGAAGTATTTAGCTGTGTCATAGGAAACTAAGCAAAACGCACTTTTCTTCTCACAAGGATACAAGCAGCAGGCTAATAGTAAATGTATTGGTCTGATTAGAATATAAAGTTAGTCATTACCTGCTGTGAGGGGTTTATTTAATGCCCATTGAGTAATCCTGCCTAACATAGCATACCCTTTATGTTACTTTGATAATTACCTTAATCAAATAAGTGGTTAAGGAATAGGTGCTTTTATCTGATTAAGAAGTTAATGTCCAGCTTAGTTCACAATTAAAAAGCATTCATGCAAGACAATGGAGAAAACTACCCCATAACAGTTTAGGAGAATGCATAGTGGTTTTGCCCATAATTTATCTATTCATTACGGTCAGGACTCAGGACTAAGAAATACAGTTAAAGATATATTTTATCACGTCATTTTCACATGACCTAAAGTGATATTAAAAGATTTTTTTTTTTTAAATAACAAACACATCTTGCACAGAACAGCCTGAATCCTTCTTTTCTTGGGTCCTCTCCCTCCTGTCGGCTGCCCCCACAGCAAGCAGCTTGCTATGGGGGCACCTGCTGCTCCGTGTGTCCATTCACATACAGAGCCGTGGCTTGGCCCTGCCCCTTCTCTCTTCTCATTGGCTCACTGGCTGTGATTGACAGCAGCGGGAGCCAATGAGGAGTTCCAGGATTGCTGAGACTCCAGTGCACATCGCTGGATCGACAGGGGGCTTAGGTGAGTATTAAGGGGGGATGGGAGGGATGCTGCACAGAGAAAGTTTTTTATCTTCATGCATAGAATGCATGAAGGTAAATGACCTTGAACCTTTACAACCTCTTTAACCCCTTCGTGCTGGCGCCTCCCGACCCTTTAATGGTTTCAGAAGCCGGGAGGCGGGGCAGGGTTGAGGATCATGTGACCGCCGTGGCACGCCTTCACGGCGGTCACATGATCGGGAAAGGTCATGATCAAATGAGGAGATCGGGACCTTTCCGTGAGTACCAGACATATGTGCTGGGAGCGCACAGAGCGAGCTCTCTCAGCACATATGTTCTTTTTTAATAGAACGCAAATGTGCGGCCACTCGGCGTCTAGGCCCAGACGCCGGGAGACCGCACATTTGCGTTTGGCCAGCGTGAAGAGGTTAAGACTGTCCTGGCTAATTTAATCAAAAAAGGCCTTTTGTTGCAAGCAAATGCTGTTTGCATGCCACATTTAACCTAGATTTACACTTCTGTGGGTTGTGTAGCCTGCGTTTGCGCAGGCACGGCAGTCCATTCATTTGAACGGGCTGCTGTGCCTGTGGTTCCTGCATGCACCTTTTTAAAATCGCAGTTGCAGGGAAAACGCGTGGTAATGTTGAGATGCATGGGCGTGCCATTAAAGTGTTGCTAAACCCAGGACCTTGCATTCACTATATCTGGTCTCCCACAGTACACAGGAACATTGAAGTGCAATTATTTTAGTAAATATAAACTGCTGAATACCTTTTCTCATCAGCAGTTACAACAGTCTTCTGACTTCAATTAGTATTCAGCTGAGCACTGGTTAAAGCTTGTAAGAGCTGATTGTCCTATGAGGCTGCATGGCCCCTGACCCTCTATCTTGACAGTGCTGATTGGCCCTGTGCTGATCACATGCACGCTCCCAAGAAAAAAAAAACTCTCTAGCAATACACACAAATTTGAGCATGTGCAGCTCACCCCCAAGGCTCTGTTCTATCAGCAGATTGATTGAGGACAGTAGAAGCAAGGGAGGATCAGAGAAGACAGGATCAAACACCCATTTTTACAGAATGCAGAGGATTAATCCCTTAGGTTCTACAGTGAGTATAACAAGCATGCTTTACTGCATATACAGACTGATTTTACTGTTGTGGGTTTAGTAACACTTTAACCATTTCCCGACCGGCCGTTGGATATAAACGGCCGGACGGTGGCAGTGCAGGGTCGGGTGGCCGTTTATAAACGGCCTCCCCACACCCTGCTTGTACGCGCTCCCTGGGAGCGCGCAGCACCGCGATCCGGTGCCCGCTGTGTCCTCCGGACACAGTGAAACACCGATCATTGGACGGGACCTCTGTACGAGGTCCTGATCATGTGATCACTGATTGGCCAATCAGTGATCACATGCAAAGTAGTAAGCAAGATGTCACTTGTGACATCATTGCTTACTACCTGTGAAATCTGTGAATGATCACAGAGGTCACATGGTACAAGGCCATTCACAACAGCCTTGTACCATGTGACAAGCTGTGACCAATCACTGCTCACTCAGTATTTCTAAATGAGTGCAAGAATGCAGACAGAGAGAAAGAGAAATGATTGCTTTTACATCCTATATGGGTGTAAAAGCAATCAGTGTAAAAAAAAAAAAATCTTCATCACCCCCCACAAGTAGTACAGTGTCACCATGGTGACACTGTACTGCTAGGGTGACAGTATGTAAAAAAAAAAAATAATAATAATATAAAAAAATAAAATAAAAATGTAAAAAAAACAAATGTTTAAAAATTATAATTTTTGGTTATAAACTAATTTGGATTATTTTTTTTACTAAAAAGATAACGTAATAAATTTTGGCAAAGATTTATGATGAAATATTATTTATTTGCAAAATTTTATTTAAAAAAACACTTTTTTTCAAAATTTTTGGACTTTTTCATTTACATAGCAAAAAAAATAAAAATCCCAGCGGTGAATAAATACCACCAAAATAAAGCTTTATCTGTGTCAAAAAAATGGTAAAAAATTCATTTGGGTACAGTGTTGCATGACCGCGCAATTGTCATTCAAAGTGTGATAGCACTGAAAGCTGAAAATTGCCCTGGTCAGGAAGGGGGTAAAAGTGTCCGGTCTGGAAGTGGTTAAGAATGAATGGTCTCTACAGAGCGCATTGGCTGTGGGTGGTTGCGGGTGCGGGAACAGGTGCGATACACTGCGCACAGTGCAGGGTGAACCTAGGCTGCAAATTCCGCACTGCATCAGGGTGAACCAGGGCTGAATCTTATCATCAAACATGAGAAACCTTCACATTTATCATGAATCTTCTGACCTGGACCTCAATCTCATATGAATTTGAAAATATGACCTTTGGAGTGCAATGGTTGTGCAAATGAAGTAAGACGATTGTACAACACTGGTACCCCGCTAGCTTTGATATGCCTGAACACACCTTGCAATCGGTGACAAAGATCTCCTTGCAATCGGTGACAAACATCTGAAGAGATAAGTGATGCATTAGGCTTGAAGATTCAATTTCTGCAAAGCCATTACTATGAAACTTTGCATTGAACAGAATGATGCAAGTTGTGATTTCATTGTCCCCCATCAGCTTTGTACATGGAGTACAGAAGGGGCGCACTCAAGACATGAAGAGACAAGTGTCAGAGACGGTCGGACGTACTGTGTAAATGAAAGGAGCCAACGAATGAAAACATTGGATGAAGCCATCCGTTGGTTAATCTGTAATAAGCCTGTCACTGATACAATCTTTGCTTCTGTGTTACACATCATTTTAGGAAACAGACAAAACCTGTTTCCATTTTCCTTAAAGCTGAACTCCAGGCAAATAGTTAAATACACCCTTTAAATACATATAAAATGGTAGTAAACCCTTACATATACCCAGTGAAGTGACTGGCCTCAGGTGATACACAGAGATGAAACACATCATCCTACATATGTTGTACCTGTTTATTTGTAGCCCCCTTTCCTCTACAGCCTTCTAACACATACAGTTCACAGGGTATTTTTTGGCTCCAGCAGGCAGGGAGCAGGGATCTGATGTCACACATAGAACAGCATTAAGCACAAAGCTGAGTGTAAGCTGAGACCTGAGTGGAGGAAAAGGACACACTCCCCTCTACACAGTCTCATGGGGAAAAATGCACACCTGAGGTTGTCAATCTCCTTCTGTGTTCTGAAGGGGAGGCCGGGTCCATCCAGCCGAGTATTCACCACAAGACAAACAAGGCATTTGCCTAGGGCAGCAATTTTCATGGGGGTGCTGCCCCCCCCCCCCAGAAGACGGGACACATGTGGCAGAAATGGAGACCTTGTGAGGCTATGCCATGGAATTTGAGGAGGCTGCAAACTGCTGGAGGGTGTAAGCTTCCTGCACAAGGAATGAAGACAATGGGCTTGGCTCCGGGGATGGTTGGCTGCTTTCTGGAGAGGTTAAGGTTAGTGCTTGGTGGCAGTCACATGATCGGGAAAGGTCCCGATCAAAAGAGGAGATCGGGACCTTTCCGTGAGTACCGGACATATGTGCTGGGAGCGTGCAGAGCGAGCGCTCTCAGCACATATGTTCTTTTTTAATAGAACGCAAATGTGCGGCCACTCGGCGTCTAGGCCCAGACGCCAGGAGACCGCACATTTGTGTTCGGCCAGCGTGAAGAGGTTAAGACTGTCCTGGCTAATTTGATCAAAAAAGACCTTTTGTTGCAAGCAAATGCTGTTTGCATGCCACATTTAACCTAGATTTACACTTCTGTGGGTTGTGTAGTCTGCGTTTGCAGGTATTTTTTGGCTCCAGCAGGCAGGGAGCAGGGATCTGATGTCACACATAGTACAGCATTGAGCACAAAGCTGAGTGTAACCTGAGACCTGAGTGGAGGAAAAGGACACACTCCCCTATACACAGTCTCATGGGGAAAAATGCACAGCTGAGGTTGTCAATCTCCTTCTGTGTTCTGAAGGGGAGGCCGGGTCCATCCAGCAGAGTATATACCACAAGACAAACAAGGCATTTGCCTAGGGCAGCAATTTTCATGGGGGTGGTGCCCCCCCCCCCCCCCCCCGGAGGACGGGACCCATGTGGCAGAGATGGAGACCTTGTGAGGCTATGCCATGGAATTTGAGGAGGCTGCGAGCTGCTGGAGGGTGTAAGCTTCCTGCACAAGGAAGGAAGACAATGGGCTTGGCTCCGGGGATGGTTAGCTGCTTTCTGGAGAGGTTAAGGTTAGTGCTTGGTGGCGGCAGAGGCTGGGAGGGGGGGATTTGGCGGAGAGTGGTGGCAGTGGGGCCCACCGAGGATGGTGGTTAGCGGTGGCGGAGGCCAGGGGGTGGTGCTGGTGGGTGTACAATTTAGGAGCGGTGGCAGGGGTCAGGGAGGGGTGTGTGCACAAAAACGTAATACCATTTAAAACTAGCAGAGGCACCTAGAATGTCAAGCTTTTATTTATTTATGTAAAACCTTTATCTCAAAAGAGAAAAAAAGTTCAGCTTCAATTTGTAAGTGTATTTAAATCTGCTAGTACATCTAACACTAATCTCCCCCTATACTGACAATGCTGCTGTCCAAAGGTATCTCCTGTGCTCCTTCATCCAGAGTGGCGGCAGTCAAAGTGCTTGGTTATTGAAAATCTTCACAACTAGCAATAAAGTCTTCACAAATTGCACCTGAAATTGCGCTGAAATTGCACACAAATTGCACAATTTTAAATCGCAGAGGTGTGAACTGTGACCTACACCCTCATTGTGTGCGACTTGGCATGCGATTTGCATGCCATGGGACTTGCAAATCGTATGCCAGGTTGCACTTTATTGTCTGCTATTAGAGCTGTCATATCAGTGCGGTT
This sequence comes from Staurois parvus, assembly GCF_062004578.1. Taxonomy (NCBI): domain Eukaryota; kingdom Metazoa; phylum Chordata; class Amphibia; order Anura; family Ranidae; genus Staurois; species Staurois parvus. The sequence continues at coordinate 6,363,527 of NW_028318294.1, read as the reverse complement.
CTGTCGGAGCCCCACTGATTTCTATAGTAGTGCATGCACTACTTTTGTTGCGATTTGTACAGACATCTGTGTCAGATGCCTTGCAAATCGCAACTGAAATCGGTAGGTCACACGATTTTGAAATCATGCGACTTCACTGTAAGTAGCACGATTTCAAAATCGGCTTTGATGTGACCGGGGGCTGAATGCCCAGTCTGACCTGTGCGATTTCAGCTGCGATTTGGGAATTGAAATTACACCTAAAATCACATCTAACGAATGTGAATGTCAGTGTCTTAACATGTGCGATTTGCTGCAGCGCGATTTCTAAAGTAGTTCTTGCATTACTTTTTCTGCAGTTTTGTTGCGACTTCACATACATAGAATATAATGGAAGCCACACTGCAAATTTCAAGAAACCGCTGAAAAACTTCACAAGTAGAAATAAAGTCTTCAGGAATCGTACCTGAAATTGCACACAAATCGCACAATTTTAAATTGTGACCAGTGACTAAATGCCCAGTCATACAGTGTGATTTCAGGTGCAATTTGAGAATTGAAATCACACCTAAAATCGGATCTAATGAATATGAATGCCAGTGTTTTAACATTTGCGATTTTCTAGAGAGCGATTTCTAAAGTAGTTCTTGCATTACTTTTTCTGCAGTTTTGTTGCGGTTTCACATACATGGAATATAATGGAAAACGCATTGCGAATTGCAAGAAATTACGGATCACTAATTTCTCCATGAACTGTCTGCCAGCCTATTAGAATTCATCATTCCTGACTACATCTTGGCTGGAAGTATCAGGCTACTCTTGTGACTTTAAATGCACTGAGGACCCCAAAAATTACTTTTTTTATGTTTCCATCCATGGTTTTAGCTAAATACAAAAAAGCTGACAGTGAGGATTAGAAGATAACAGTTTTAATCCCCTCCTGGGAAATGGATTGTCACTTAATTGTTGGCAGTCTCAGTAAGTGGTTGCTAATTTATGCCTTTAGGCTGTATCTTTTGCCATTCAAAGGGTATCATCTTTTGTCATTGCCAGTGACTGATGTCATTTGTCAAAAATCAGTGCGTTTAAACTGGTGTTATTTTACAATTCTTTTTGTTGCCAAGAGCACTTGATAGGAATCTCTGATTGTGCTAGTTAACCCCCTATATTGGTGTGCTTTAACACAATGTCCACATTTAAAGGTGTATTCCACTGTATGCTGGAGCTGTGACACCTGCTGGTTTGGCTGGAATGGATAGACTAGAGCAGGGGTCTCCAGACTTTCTAAGCAAAGGGCCAGTATTTGATTTTTCAGACTTTGTGGGGGAGGTCTGTCCATGTGAGTGGAAAATGCCTTATCATTGGTATCAGTGGGAGGAATGGTGTTCCACCATTGGTGTCAGAGGGAGGAATAGTGCCCCTTCATAGGTATCAGTGGGAGTCATGGTGTCCCATTATTGGTGTCATTGGGAGGAATAGTGCCTCATCATTGGTGTCAGTGAGGGGAATAGTGTCCCATCATTGGTGTCAATGGGAGGAATAGTGTCCCATCATTGGTGTCAGTGAGGGGAATAGTGCCTCATCATTGGTGTCAGTGAGGGGAATATTATTATTATTATTATAATACAGTATTTATATAGTGCCAGCAGTTTGTTCAGCGCTGTACATTACAATGGGAGACAGTACATGAGACAGTACAGTAACAATACAGTGCAATACACGAGGGTTCGAGGGCCCTGCTCCTTGGAGCTTACAATCTAGGAGGAATATTATTATTATTATTATTATAATACAGTATTTATATAGTGCCAGCAGTTCGCTCAGCGCTGTACATTACAATGGGAGACAGTACACGAGACAGTACAGTAACAATACAGTGCAATACACGAGGGTTCGAGGGCCCTGCTCCTTAGAGCTTACAATCTAGGAGGGAGGGGATAGTGGTACAGGAGGAAATAGCTGTGGGGGATGGAGTGGTAGGAAGAGTGGAGGAGATCGGCTGTTAGGTGAGGGCGGGGTAGGCTTCTCTGAAGAGATGGGTTTTCAGGGTGTGCCTAAAGGTGAGGAGGGTAGGTGACAGTCTGATGGATTGGGGTAGTAAGTTCCAGAGGATGGGAGAAGCTCTGGAGAAGTCCTGGAGAAGGGCATGGGAGGAGGAGACCAGGGAACTAGAAAGTAGGAGGTCTTGTCAGGAGCGGAGAGTACGTTTTGGGTAGTATATGGATATCAGGTCTGTGATGTAGTTTGGGGCAGTGTTATGAACAGCTTTGTATGTCAATGTTAGTAATTTGAATTTTATGCATTGGGCAATCGGAAGCCAGTGGAGGGAATGGCAGAGGGGGGTGGCGGGTACGGAGCGGTTAGTAAGGTGGATGAGTCTGGCCGCAGACTTCAGAATTCAATGATGGGAATATTGTCCCATCATTGGTGTCAATGGGAGGAATGGTGACCCATCATTGGTGTCAGTGTGAGGAATGGTGACCCATCATTGGTGTCAGTGGGAGGAATAGTGCTCCATCATTGGTGTCAGTTGGAGGAATAGTGTCCCATCATTGGTGTAATTGGAAGGAGTAGTGCTCCATGGTTGGGATCAGTAAGAAGAATAGTGCTCCATCATTGGTGTTAGTGGGAGGAATGGTGCTCCATAATTGGTATCAGCAGGAGGAATAGTGTCCCATCATTTGTATCAGTGGGAGGAATAGTACCCTATCACTGGTATCAGTGGGAGGAATGGTGCCCTATCATTGGTGTCAGTGGGAGGAATAGTGCCTCATCATTGGTGCCAGTGAGAGCAATTGTGCTACATGGTTGGTGTCAGTGGGAGGAATAGTGCCCCATCATTGGTGTCAGTGGGAGAAATAGTGCTCCATCATTAGTGTCAGTGGGAGGAATACTGCTCCATCATTGGTGTCAGTGGGAGGAATAGTGCCCTAAGGGCTGGATATAGGCAGGCAAAGGGCTGATTCCAGCCCCCAGGCTGCAGTTTGGAGACCACTGGACTAGAGAAAGCACATGCAAACAGAATTATGTATGTTGCTTAATTTGAAAATGCTGGTCACCTGGCTCTCTGATTTTTAATGCTGCTTTGAATCACTGAACCAGAAATCAGTCCAAAACAAAGAGAATTTATAATTACTATACACACAAAGCTCCTGGAATGAATAGAATCAGAGACTGCGGTGCTTCAGGGCAGAAAATCTCAAAGACAGATAAAGAGTCATTCACTTTAACTATTTCTACGTGTGCATGGCATTTAAAAAATACAGTGGGTCTGCAATTTAAAGTGATTGTAAAGTCTAACAGTTTTTCTTTTTTTTTAATAATAATAAACAGGTTTATACTTACCTGTTCTGTGCAATGGTACTGCACAAAGCGGTCCAGTTCTCCTTTTCTGGGGTCCCCTGCTAGTGATCTTGGCTCCTCCTTTGCTGTATCTGCCCCCATAGCAAGCCACTTGTTATGGGGGCAGACATGCAGGCTCAATCCAAAACCAGACTGTGTGTCCAGGAAGAGAAGAGAGAAGACCTGTAGCCGGACACAGCGCTGGATTCACACAGAAGTCAGGTAAGTGTTGGGGAGGACAAGAGGGGGAACACACCATAGAAAGACCATTTAGACTTTAGAACCTCTTTATGAAGATGGGCACACTGTTCACTAAATGTCTATATATTGGAAGTCTTGCTTCGGCCTTAGATGAATTGAAATTTGGCTGGTTCAGCAGCGACCGGCTGAATTTCGATCCATTTATTGGAACCCTATTGATCAACTTCTATACAGCCACCCTGCCACTTTTTCCTGAATGATCATTGCCACTGGCTATAGTTGGCAACACTGACCATTGTGTTCCGATGATGGGGAAGGCTCCCCGCCATCAGAACACAATAGCACAACGGGAGTGATTCCACCATCCACTTTGAATGAGTAAATGGGAGAATCAGCACGTTTTTTTTATTTTTATTCAACTCGATGGTTGAATGAAAAACAAATGTAGAAAGCATGGCCTGTCTTACAGTGGGTATAGATGAGCAGATCTTTCATTAGAAGTGACTGGTAATAAGAGATCTGCCATCCTTGGTAAAATCATTGCCCAGCCAAAATGTGATGTGATTCCCAAACTTTTGCCAGCACTGAAGCAAGTACAACAAAAGAATAAAGGAGTCCCAGTGTTTAACTCTATGCCTGGCCACACGCTCTCCTTTGTAAGGCCTGTGAAAGCCATTTAGAAAAAGTTAAACAACAAAAGTTACACAACCTTTACTGAAAATCAGCAAACTGCAACCGCAGCCCAATTGGCAACAGACATGTGGCACAAAGAAAAAAGCCCAATCAGTGAAATGTCTGCAGTAAAACAACAGCCTGTATCCATGGGTTTTTTCATACCAAAACTACTTCTCCCCCCCCCCCCAACAAAAGTCAATGGGAGACCAAAAACAGCTTAAACAGGTTTATGGAGCCAAGAAGGAGGGCAACAGCAGTTTAAATGCACATGTCATGAACTATGAACTCAACTGACATTTGCCCATCACAAGTCAAATACCCGTTGACAAAGAGCCCGAAGGCAATTGATCTTTGAAGGTAGTGCTCAAGTAAGAACTAAAACAGAAATAATGATTACATGATCCACACCAACCTCCATTTTTGCTAATAAGATGGGTAGGGGGGTAATTGTGTTTTGCAAGCCCTAATAAGCCGTATTTAGTGAGCCTACTACCAGGATAGCAACAAACATTGGCCTCACCCATCTGGTTAGTCTTTCCACAGGAAGCCAGAACAAGACCCACTAGCTTAAATAGGGTTCATAACTTTCTGTGTGCCCCTGTGTTTACTCCATTCTAAGGTCTCCAGTTTGCTCTATCCACCATTCTTTCATTTCACACATTTCTGCTTCCTCTGAAGACCTATGCAGGAGCCCCACTCCCTACGATAAGAGCATTTCCCACACAACCCCCAGCTACCCAAAGTAACCACCAGTGGTGGATAAAGTAAGCAATGAGCTCCTGTACAGAAATTATATTTGCCCCCCAACTAAGCTATCACAATCACTATTTTTAGCAATAAAGGTCAGTGGGAACTGAATACTAACACATAGGTATAATAACTATACTAAATGGCAAGTAACACATGCTAATATAGCTAGCATAGGTGTTTAGAGGGGACAGAAGGGCCCTTCTACATTGGTACTATGTGAAGTGTACCAAATCAGTGTTTTGTGAAAGAAAACTCTATTATATTGGTGTCATTAAGTGAAGGACCCCTTTTAACTGGTGTCAGTATAAAAGAGGCCTCATTCATTGTTGGTCAGTGGGTACTTTTCTTTAAACAGGAGCTCCTCTGGACATGCTGATTCCTGGTCCTCTATCACTGAAAGTGCCCTGGACATTATCTGGACACATTTCTGGGAAACCTTTGCAGGTAGAGGCAGGATCTACCTATACAGGGTTCAGGGACCTTTAGAAGCCCATGTATATCTGCACGGTCTGCCCAGATGATACTGTATGTCCACAACTGATAACTAACTTGGACCACTTAAGATGGCCACTTATGGAGCAAAATTTGGCCGGTAAAGCAGGGACCAGAAGAATTTTTAAAATGAATGGGCACCCTGGCTGTACAACCAGCCATTGGGTTTTTCCCTATCAATCAGTGTCACCGACTATAGCCAGCAGCACTGATTATTGTATTCTGATGGTGGGGAAGGTTCCCCATTGTGAGAGTACAGTAGCACAGCAGGAGTGATTCCCCCATTCACCGGAAATATGTTGATGTTGGAATCGGATCATTTTTTTCTTCATCCTGTTGGTTAACCAAAAAAATTCTGAATGTAAGAGCCAAACTAACATATGCTCATATACACCCCCTCCCACCATCATTAAAAAAGCTCTCCTTCCATTTTTTCATATAAAAGAGAATAATCAATGTTCAGTCAGTGAGATTTTATGATTTTTAAAATAGTATTCATTGTGTAGCATGAAAGTGGGCATGCAAGGATAGACATGTGGGAGTTGCCAGAGTCTGCTCAGTTTGTAAAGGTGGACACGCTGGAGCCAGAGACTTTTTCATCCTTTTTTCTCTTCCTAGTTAGTCACCAACCTGGAACAAAGCCAGGTCCAGAAAAACTGGACTACTTGTTTCAGATCAGTGACTCCTGAGTTTTTTATGGAAGGAAGCCAATGATAGCACCAGAGTCTGCACCTTTAAATGTCAGCTCTCTTAATTCTGTCATCACTGGTTCTCTTCAACGAGTAATAAAAAGATAATATGTGAGTGCTATCTGGGGATCTCAAGAGGACAGCAGCTAGAACACCAAAAAAGGTAACCAAGAAAGAACCTTCCAGTAAAGTACATATAAATATATATATATAAATATATATAAGGTGCAGCGCTAAAATAGCATAAATGACATACATAACATATTATAAATAAAGTGCAAATATCAAATCACACTAAGGTGAGATTGAGTGAGATGTAAAGTCCCAAAATAAGGCCAAGCGTGGGGATCCGATAGATCCTAATAGGTGCGTGGGATAAAGTTCAGTGTATCACACGGTGAATCCGGGGTAAAAATTGCGCACTCACCAGAAGTGCGTCAAAAATACGCATGTAAGATTTATCCTGTAGTATCGGATAGCGGTCATCAATTGCCAAGATAGGGACAGGGTCATAGACCTTCCAATCGCAACTTGGGTTAGATACTCCAAAATTCATATAAGTGTCTCAAGCGTGTCACCATCCGGGGTCCCTTTTTTGAGCAGATTCTGCAAGTGGGGACTCTCATTGAAGAGAGCCCAATAAGGGACACCACATAGCGGGATACCATATACACTGAGTTTATTGAAGGTAACACAACATGAATTGTAGAGGTAAAATGAAAATAAACACTGACCAGATATTACTCAGGATGGCCACCTGCGGTGGTCAGACGTCCAGATACTGTAGCCCCACTGACGCGTTTCGTGCGGTGCACATTATCAAAGGGTCCTGGGCTAACATGCAAGGACGTCAAAGAGCTGTTTATATTAGCTGAATTCTCTTCAACGAGTGCTTCAAAATAGCTATACAGATTGATATCATATATGAGGAATGTACCAAAAGTAATGCAAAAGGTGGGCATAACTTTTTTATTAACTTACACAAGTTGGTAGAGTAAGGCAGGACATAGGATTATGCAATTTTCTTTCCTTCCATCACAGGTGAAAGGAAAGAAAATTGCTTGATTCTCCCATCAATTCCTCCCACAGAGCTATCATGTACAACCAGGGTGCCCATACATCCCAATGGATTGACTTGCAGTATGTACAACTGGGGTGCCCATACATGGATCAGAATTTGTCTGGTCCCCGCTGAGCCGGTCGAATTTCGATACACGTATGGCTGGCTTTACTCTTTTTCATTGCAGGTTATTGATGGATGATAAATAATATTTTTTTCAAACAGGATTGGAGAGTTGGGTTCAAGAGTGGAGCAAGTGCATTGCTTGTGATGGAGACTATGTTGAATAGTACCTTCTTATAGAGGAGAAGATTAGCAGCTCATAGATTAGTCATTTTTTCTTGTGCAACTAGCAGGTTAAATGAAAAAGCAAATTGCTTAATTCCCCCATCCAAACACTGGATATGGATGGGGGAATCCTCCCCGCCAAAATATTGTATTCTAGTGGTGAGGATACTTCCCCGCTGTCAGAATACACTGATCAGCATTGCCAGTTATAGCCGGAGGTGCTCATTGAGCAGGGCGGACATGCAACAGCCTGGCTGTACATATCATATATGAGGGCTGTACCAAAAGCAATGCAAAGGTGGGCATAACTTTTTTATTAACTTACATAAGTCATTCACAATTCACATGTTGGTAGAGTAAGGCAGGCCATGGGATTATGCAATTTTCTTTCCTTCCACCACAGGTGAAAGGAAAGAAAATTGCTTGTTTCCCTCATCAATCCCTCCCACAGCGCTATCGTGTACAATTAGGGTGCCCATACATGCCAATGGATTGACTTACAGAATGCCCATACATGGATCGAAATGCGGTCAATCCCTGCTGAGTCGGTCAAATTTCGATCCATGTATGGCTGGCTTTACTTTTCTTATTCTTTTTCATCTCAGGTTAAAAATGGATAATAAGTAATATTTTTTTCAAAGAGAACTGGAGAGTTGGGTTCAACAGTGGAGCAAATGCATTGCATAGTCTCCCTATGTTGAACAGTACCTTTGTATAGAGGACGAGATTAGCAGCCCATCGATTAGTCAAAAAAATGACTTGATTCCTCCATCCACACACTGGATATGGATGGGGGAATCCTCCCCACCAAACTGCCGTATTCTGATGGAAGAGATACTTCCCTGCTGTCACAATAGACTGATCAGCATTGTCAGCTATAGCCGGAGGTGCTCATCGAGCAGGGGTGGGGGAGGGAAACAGGCTAGCTGTACAGAAGTTGATCTTCCAGTCGGTAGATCAACTTCTGTACAACCAGTTTGCCCATACATAGATCAAAATTCATCCGGCCCATTATGAACTGGCTGAATTTCAGTTTATGTATGTTTACTACCAATATGTAAAGTTTGAACAACCTATGTAACTTATTAAAAAAAGTTATGGCTACTTTTGCATTACATTTGGTACACCCTTCGTAAAACAAGTCTTCACCATCAGCAGTATTCTACATCACATGCAGCGTTTTGCGTTCATATGACTATTCCAGCTTGGCCATACACAGACAGATACCACAGAAATGACAACTGAATGTTATAGCTCTCTTTCATGCATGTCTCCATCAACAGAATTTCATAGTTACAGGTTAGGTATATTCCAGCCGAATTTATCACAAGCATCTTCATGCTCAATTAAGACGCTGACGTTACAGAGGCAAAAGTTTTTATAGCTTCGGAAATGATCCATTATGCTAACACAAACCAAGCACTTAAGTTAGGCAGATATTCAGATTTTCCTGATTTCAGAGATTGGCAATTAACTTTATCTCCCACAGACAGATCTGTAAGAAGTTATGGGCTTTGGTCTTGCAGACACTTGATTGATTTCATATTATCGGAGTTCATTGAACCATTGTGTAGACCTAAACAGAAAATGAATGAAAAACTGTTTTCACATGTTGTATCAGGGTAAAAATCAGCAGGAAACCAACAGATTCATATTACTACTGATGGTTTTATATGCAGTGTAATCTTTTATTCATGGAGGAAAAGTTGTGAGAACTTCCTATGCAGATGGTGGTTAAGGAGCCTAGGGGCTTGCGTACACAGCAGATTTAGAAGTTAAAATATATCTAAATCCAAAAACAAAAATGTAATATAACTGCAGCTTACCAGTCCTTAGATTTGGCAACTGCAATATTTTCTGCCACCTGATAATTCTGCCAGTAAAGCTTGGTTTTCCTATGTTCCTATGTACTAGACGAATTCCAATCAGGGGCGGAATGACCATTTGGAAACTCGGGCACTGCCCGAGGGCCCGGGGTCAGTAGGGGGCCCCATGAGATGCCCCTGGTACCTTTTTCATAGGCTTTTTATGAGTTTGGGCAAGGACACAGGGGCCCCATGATCCCCTATTGCCCGGGGGCCCCATGAGTTGTCAGTCCGCCGCTGGGTGTGGCTGTCTTTGCTCAACAGAAATCAAACATTTGATCGACTTCTGTTATAGGAACATTTTGCTGCTGATCAGTATATTGTAAGAGCAAGTCCCACTTTTAGAATCCAATGACCCAGCAAGAGGGAGGTTTCCTCCATTGACGTCACCTTTGTTTTAAGTACCTGTTAGTTAACTGTGTATAGCCAGCTTAAAGCTGAACTTCACCCTTAAGGGGAAGTTCTGCTTTATGCCCTCCTCCCCCCTCCACTTGTTCTTTTGGAACTTTTTTTTTTGGGGGGGGGTTGACAGGAACCCACTCCCACTTCTAGTCAGATCGCCTAGGCCAGGAGTGTCCAAACTATGGCCCCCCCGGGTGTTGAGGAACTGCATTACCTGTCTCTAATAGAAACTCCTCTCTGCCGCCAGCTGCCATTCTGCTTCTGGGTTGCATGACACCTTTAAACCATTTCATGTGCTTTAAAAACAGCAGTTCTGCTTTAAAGTTATTTTATATACTATTTAAAGCAGAACTACACTGCATTTGAGCACCACAAACCAAAGACCCTATTTTATTCATTTTTAATATTCAGTGCAAACTTATCCATCCATGTCCCTATGTTCTATTTTGCTGATAAATCACTTTAAAAAAACACCCCCTAGCATTTCTGGCCATGGCCATCTTGAGTAAGGGCAGACATAGCATCTACTTCCTGGAATCCATCTGCCCTTAACTCCAGCATGCTGGCAGGAGAGTGTGCTTAGGTGAGAAAACCCCTTCTCCCCTCCTGAAGACACCTGGGATTTATAACATAATTTTGCCTAAGCCTGGAAATTAGGAAGTAACTTAACCACTTCCCGACCGGCCGTTGCATATAAACGGCCGGACTGTGGCAGTGCAGGGTCGGGTGGCCGTTTATAAACGGCCTCCCCGCACCCTGCTTGTGCGCGCTCCCGCGATCCGGTGCCCGCTGTGTCCTCCGGACACAGTGAAACACCGATCGTCGGACGGGACCTCTGTACAAGGTCCCGATCATGTGATCACTGATTGGCCAATCAGTGATCACATGCAAAGTAGTAAGCAAGATTTCACTTGTGACATCATTGCTTACTACGTGTGAAATCTGTGAATGATCACAGAGGTCACATGGTACAAGCCTATTCACAACAGGCTTGTACCATGTGACAAGCTGTGACCAATCACAGCTCACTCAGTACTTCTCAATGAGTGCAAGAATGCACACAGAGAGAAAGAGAAATGATTGCTTTTACATCCTATATGGGTGTAAAAGCAATGTGTAAAAAAAAAAAAAATCTTCATCACCCCCCACAAGTAGTACAGTGTCACCATGGTGACACTGTACTGCTAGGGTGACAGTATGTAAAAAAAAAAAAAAATGTAAAAAAAAAATGTTTAAAAATTATAATTTTTGGTTATAAACTAATTTGGATTTTTTTTTTTACTAAAAAGATAACGTAATACATTTTGGCAAAGATTTATAATGAAATATTATTTATTTGCAAAATTTTATTTAAAAAAACACTTTTTTTCAAAATTTTTGGACCTTTTCATTTACATAGCAAAAAAAAATAAATACCACCAAAATAAAGCTTTATCTGTCTCAAAAAAATGGTAAAAAAATAATTTGGGTACAGTGTTGCATGACCGCGCAATTGTCATTCAAAGTGTGATAGAGCTGAAAGCTGAAAATTGCCCTGGTCAGGAAGGGGGTAAAAAGTGTCCGGTCTGGAAGTGGTTAAGTAACTATTACATACTTTCCTATGTAGTTACTAATGCTAGCAGCATAAGGATTAAGCATAGTCAGTGTTGATTGAGAGAGTGAAGTTCTGCTTTAAATAAATGGAGGTGAGTATCTGTGTTTGCACCCTTCTTTGATGGCCAGACTCCTTTGGTTTTAGCAGTCTATTAAATGAAGCAATCACATCAAAAGCCTATGCCATGCAAAATAGAGACATTAAAAAGTGATGGGAATGTCCTTTCATTGGTCAGATGAAAGTACCGTTTTCTGATCGGAGATTTGTAAGTATTTGGTGAAATTAGCAGAGAGGAAAAGATTCAATAATTTAAAGCTTGTAAATTGAAACTATCGAGGAAAAGAGAAAAAGTAACATTTCAGTGGGACTAAAGACACAAAGCTTTTCTTTGATGGCACAAATCGTAAATCTGTGCTGTTCACAAGACCTTTTATATCAGGAGGCTCGTAAAATGGAATAGAAGATCTGTTCGGGTTTCTTGGAGTATTGTTCCCATATTCACAACACTTATGACACCAGCTTGTCACTTGTCATATAACCCATAAAGTGCCAATACAGGTGCAAAATCAAGGTTGTTAACTTGAGCATGTGCTCACAAAAAAATCTGGGGGTATCTTTCTGTGGGAGGAAATTATAGTGGTCAGCAAAGGGCCAACATGGCAGTTAATAAGCATGACCAAAGGTGATCTTATTGACAAAGTGTATTGAAACCCAAAGACTTAAAGCAGGGGTGCTCAACCTTTTAAATAGATAGGGCCACAATGAAATGAATTAGTTCAGAATTTCAAATTGTTTTTATTTTAAACAGCATTGAACATTTTCCTCCTGCAGCCACTGAATGCCAGAAGGAGGGAGAGGAGAAGCCGGCGTTCGGCATTTGAAAGAGGAAAATGGAGTGGATCGGTTCCTGTATATGCCATCCCCCTGCTGTTGCAACCCCTGACACTACACTAGTGGTTGGGGGGGGGGAAAAACACATCTCCCCAATCCCAAAACTGCACAGTACATGTAAACGAGCCCTTACTGTCCTGATCCCCCTATAAGGCTGCTTTCACACTGATGCGCTGACGTTAACCTGTACCGTGGGTGCAGCACAGTGTACCTGCGGCTTTCCTGTGGCTTAGCTGAGCTCTTCTATAGGCGACTTTTATATCTTGCAGGTGGGGCGCACTTCCTGAAAATGCATTCTAGAGTGTAGGGTATAATATAGTCTATAATATTATGGCTCATAGCTGTTAACCACCAGGAGCAAAGAAAATCAAAGAAAAATGTGGGGAGTTTTCAAAATTTTCAGTCTTTTTTCGTTAATTTCGCAAAGTATAAAAATCCCAGCGGTGATTAAATACCACCAAAAGAAAGCTCTAGTTGTGTGAACAAAATAATAAAAATTTAGTTTGGGTACAGCGTTGCATGTATGTGCAATTGTCATTCAAAGTGTGAGAGCGCTGAAAGCTGAGAATTGGCTTGGGCAGGAAGGGGGTATAAGTGCCCAGTAGGCAAGTGGTTAAAAGACAAATTAACCTCCTAGGCGGTATTCCGGAGTGTAGCTCGGGGTAAAGTTTCAGTACTAAAAGCGGTAACCCTGAGCTACACTCGGGAATACCATGCAGCGTTGCTCAGGGATTCCCTGCAGCACTTACCTTGTCCTGCGCTCCCGCGATGTGTCCCCTACAGCGTCCCCGGCCGATGCCGGCATCCATCTTCCGGGTTCCTGTCCCTGCGAGCGTCGGGACGTATGGGATGTACAGGGGATGGAACCGGCGGGAGATTTGAATATTTTAAAAACTGACATTCACAGAATACACTTAAATAACATAGTAAAACATTACTGTTTCAAACCATTTCACATACATTTTGTCCCGAGTGCTTTGTCCTGTGACCTGCCTGCATTTTTACTGTTCTGTTCTGCCTGGAAACTTAGAAAAGTCCATGGCGTCCAAAAAGCGTCCCTTTAGGTCAAAAGCAGTTTTAGACCAGCTAGAGAACAGCGATAGTAAATCAGAACCACTTGCAGAATTGAGTGATCATGATTCGTGGGGAAATTCATCATCAGACACTGAAAACAATTCTGCGACTTTGCTCAGTGATGTGCGAACTTGGCGCTATATTTCAAATTTCAGTGTTTTTGGTTTGATTATATTATTGAATTAAATTTATTATTATTATTATATTATTATTATTATTATTTTTTTTTTTTTAATTATTTTATTGACATAAGAGCAAACAAGATAGTGTATAGAGCACATACAGCTATAAATCACATTCAGAATATGGACCTGACATGTTGTCTCCCGTTTCGCAGATGGGACTCATTGTACACTGTAATGCAAGGCCATATGGAATGGAACAATACGTCAAACATACACTACAACCAATGGATACGCAGAGGAAAGAATCCAGTAATGTAGGTATGTATGATCACGTCTTGAATCTCCACATTTAGTTATGATGAAGTGGTAGGAAGAGTAGGGTATGGAGGGCACTGAATGTTGTGGACATCATGGCTTACCTATTCAGAACGTTAGTGTATGATATGGTTGCGGTGAGTCATTTCTGTGTTAAGGTGGGTGCTCTATTCTGGATGGTGGTTATTATTTTTTATGATTATTTATTATATTATAATTTATGATTTCGTGTTTCAAGTTTTATTATACCTGGGATGTTTACTAGACTCTTGTTCGGACAGATTTCAGTGCATTATTCCTAAAAATTACAGGCCTATAATAAAAAAACTACATATTTCCATGCAAAAAAATTTACCACTTTCAGCACAGAAATATGGACATAATCAGACCACTAGGAAGGTTAAAATGCACTCACATGCGTAAAGTAAAAGGCAGGCACATCTGGGTTCAAGTGAAGCCTTGGACCAACAGATGTCTGTACGGCGAGCAACACTGAGAGCACTGAAAAGCTGAAAATTGGTATGGGCAGGAAGAGGTTAAAAGTGCCCGGTATCGAAGTGGTTAATTAATACACTGACCTTCTTTTCCTCTCCCAGCTCCTGCTCCTCTCTCCAGACTGCTAGAAAGGTCCTAGGAGAAGTACACTTGGTGTCACTCCACCTGGGACAGAAGCCAGCGCTACACAGGATGCATCCGTTTATGCAGCTCCTGCTCCCTCAATGGGCACCTGCAGATCTCCCGCTGAGCAGAGCAGAGTGGGCAAGTGACAAGTCCATGTCTGCTCCACTTGTGCAGAGCGGTCATGGACAAAGTCTGGTCTGCTCTATGTCCACAAGTCCGTTTACATCTGCCACTCCATAAATGTTAATAGAGGGTCCGCACATGCTATTAGTGAACATCCTGATAGGAGAAGAAATCAAAGTCAGCTGAGTGATGACTTTATCTGTGCTCTTCTGCTCATTCATTGTCCAGTCAGTAGGCCAGGAGTGTATTCTTCACCAAGCAATGGAGGTTAGGGATCTGGCAGTGCTGTCTGGCAAGTGACTGCCTACACAGAACTGCAAATCCTTTTGAAAGTTAAAAAAAGGTTCCCATGTATGTATCTGAACTTTGTAATTAGCATCTTGAGCGAACTGAGTTTTGTTGCGGAGCTTGTACATCACCAGTCCATGTAGAGAATTTGACAATAGTAAAAAAAGAAAAAACAAGCGAGTCTTTCTTTAGCAAACCCTTGATCAACAGTTAGATATATGTGTGAGTATGTGCTTGTGTGTGGTTCCTCTGTCAGTCTAAGATCACTCAACCTAGCAACTCCTTCTAAATGAGTTCTTTCACCGCACAAGCCTCAATACAAGTATTGGCAGGCAACAGAGAACTGAACGACTGAATCATTTGGGTCATCCAAAAATTAGATCAAAGAGACCCTTGCAGTCTATTGAAATGCAATTTCTTCCAAGTCCCCATTGTGAAGACTGGAGTCTTGAAAGAGCGGGGTCTTTGCTGTTTTATTGTTGTGAAGCTACTGCTAATGAAAGCCACAATGGAAAGATAAGAGCTGCCAACTATAGAGAAAGAATCACCACTTCCACTTTAATTGCACCGAACAAAGCGAGCTGGAAAGAGGTGCATCCAAGTGACAAAAGTAATTGGTGTAAAAAGGATATGGAGGTTATTCAGTCTCGGAGATATTGTTCAGCCTGACACTGTGATGGGTAAACTTGGCCTCTGATGGTATAGGCTGGTGTACTGATCATTTACCAAATGCTAAACAGACGCTTTTAACCCTTGCTTCCCTTATCCCCGCCTGGAGGTAATCCAGGGGCAGGGTTTGGATAGTGGAAAAAAGTAACTTGCTACAAGGTGACAATTCCGGATGCTTTTAATTACTTTTCTTCATCAGCATCCAAATTAGCAAGGACAATCAGATACAGAAGATTATTAAGTAATTAGCAGATCTGCATTGGGCACCCTGGGGAGAGGATTAGCGGGATTACATGATTAAATAGACCGAGACACATCAGATTAAAATACATACTCAGGATACTCAGAGAAAGGTCAGAAGCAATAAATGGCTGAATGTGCCCTTGTGATCCAGACATCCATTAGTATTGTGACACATGAGTGAGCATTTATATGAGGTCACAAATACGTCTGGAGCAGGAGTTATTTTAGGGAGCCTTTTTTGTGTAAATTCTTTCCTTGACATGTATTAATAAAGGATCTTTTGGTGGCCAAACGATAATATCAATGTTCAGTACTAAGCAGGGGCGGACTGACAACTCATGGGGCCCCTTGGCAATAGGGGATCATGGGGCCCCTGTGCCCTTGCCCAAACTAAAAAAAAGCCTATGAAAAAGGACCCAGGGGCATCTCATGGGGCCCCTACTGACCCCGGGCCCTCGGGCACTGCCGAGTTTCCAAATGGTCATTCCGCCCCTGGTACTAAGGCAGGCCATAGATGAGTCGAAATCCGAAAGTTCTTTCGAGTAAAAAACAATCGTGCCATCAATTGTTTATAGTTTTTTCTAATAAAAATCCATCATTTTGGACTAGGCACTTTTGATTGCACACTTTTGCAGCTAGTACACTAATTTATTTATTTCAGGTACTTCTATAGCGCCGTCAATTTACGCAGCACTTTACACATATATATATTGAACATTCACATCAGTCCCTAACCCTCAAGGGGTGTACAATCTAAGGTCCCTAACTCACATTCATACATAGACATATTAGGGCCAATTTAGACAGGAGACAATTAACCTACCAGCATGTCTTTGGAGTGTGGGAGGAAACCAGAGCACCAGGAGGAAACCCACGCAGTGTGGGAGGAAACCCCCATGGTCAGGAATCAAACCCATGACCCATTTACTGCAAGGCAGACGTGCTAACCACTAAGCCACTGTGCCGCCCACTAATCACTATCCCTAATGATATGAAACACAAACAATTCAAAGGTTTCATTCAGTTGTGGCATCGTCTATGGCCTGCTTAGGGCTAAATGTCCAACGTGGCCATACAAGTCTGCAACACATGCACATTTCCCCAAATTTTATCCACTTAAACACTCTGCAAGTACAAAAAAATAATTGTTGATATGTCAGAAATATAGTTTGCTCCTACCATCCACTAACATAACCACAAGGTGTGATTTTAGCTTTTCATTTCTAAGCGCATGGGAGAAGATTTACTAAAATTGGAAAGTGCAAAATCTGGGGCAGCTATCCTTAGAAACCAATCAGCTTCCAAGTTTTATTGTCAAATCTTAACTGAGCAAGCTGAAGTTAGAAGATGATTGGCTACCATGCACAGCCACACCAGATTCTGAGTGATTCAATCTTTGTAAATCTACCCCATGGTGTCAGCCCTGCCTACTTCATTTCTGATAGATTACACAGTTCTCTCCCTATATCCTCCTCCCTCTTAATCTCCATAACCTCTCCTTATCTCCACGCCCTCCTCATCCCCCTCGTCATCCTCATACACAGGCAGAGAGCCCATAAAATTATCAGTTTCATGGATTTCTAGTAAACTCAGTGGATTTTTGCACTTATTTAACAGAACAAAACACATTGGATGATATATTTAGCAGACCAAAAGAAAGCAAAGAAAATATGTTTGTTATTAAAGTGGAAATTTACCCATGATAATTTGATAAAAAAAATAATGTTCTTTAGCAATTATGCTACCATACATAGTGTGTGCTGTAAATTGCTTTTATGATTGTGCTTGTTTCTTCTTGCTGGAGGCTACCATTTTTCCGAAGCCCAGAATCCCTGAGCAGCAGTAAATCTTTAGGCTGTCAGCAGATTGGTCTCTAGTGGCTCAGATTTGGCACAGTGTCAAAAAGTAGAGAGAAACTGGGTATGTGCACAGCAGGGTGAGACAATGTATTACAGGATTTTAAACAGTATACTTATTTTTAATGTTTTGAAGTGATCAGTCAAGACAAAATGGAACTGCACTACATCTGAGCACCACAAAACAAAAATGCTATTTAATTCATTGATACTATTAAAAGCAAACCCCCCTTCCATCCATGTGTCCATGCTTTAGTTTGCTGAGAAATAATTTAGCAAAATGCCCCCTGGCATTTCTGGCAGTGGCCATCTTGAGTAAGGGCAGAGGATTCATGTAGCATTTACTTCCTAGAATCCATCTACCCTTAGCTCAGGCATTGGCTGACCTCCCTCCCCTCCTGAAGACTCCTTGGATGAATGACATCATTTGCCTAGGCATGGAAACCAGGAAGTAACTGAAGAAATGTAAAAAAAAATAAATAAATGGTTTAAAACATGTAAATATGATATACTGTCCTATCCATTTACTAATGTTAGCAGTATAAGGATTAAAAATAGTCCATGTTGATTGACAGAGGGAAGTTCCACTTTAATTTTCTGACTAACGTTCCCATTTATAGCTTAGATACACTTTACATGCAAGTTATATGTGGATGTATAAACATTTACTATTAAATCTGTTAATACTGGTTTGTTCATGGAAGTCAAATCTAATAATGCTTAGCCTCTATGACTAAGCCCTATCCAGGTGAAACGCGTCAGTCATGGCTGCAGGTATGTACTGTCAGTGCACATGTCCTAAATACATTTCTTCCTTGGTCTATCCATTAAATACATGTGCCTCTACTATGGGGGCTCTCAAAATTTGTAGAGTTAGGACTACAGAAAATCGGGGTGCCGTGACGAGGCTCCGTAGCTTACATATGTATTTGCAAATGTGTGCTAACCAAACCCCTGTTTTTAACGCATACTGTTAGACAGGTTAATTTGGTTTCTTTGCAAGCTGGTTGGCAAGTTGAGCTGGGAACCTTTCTCTTTTGTTGTTTGACATGCGTCGCCCATCCATGTGTTCCTTGCTGTAAAGGCCAGTTATAGAGTAGGGCAGTGGCCATTTTTTGTACTGTTGAATTGTTGGAGAGGGGGCGCACTGTACACACTAGCTGCCATTGTGCTACATGTTGGGTGTCCGGCCGGTGCGCTCCTCTACCTTTAAGGAGGGGTGGGCTCCCTCAGGTTCACCTGCCCTTGGTCTATCCATTAAATACATGTGCCTCTACTATGGGGGCTCTCAAAATTTGTAGAGTTAGGACTACAGAATATTGGGGTGCCGTGACGTGGCTCCGTAGCTTACATATGTATTTGCAAATGTGTGCTAACTAAACCCCTGTATTTAAACCATAATGTTAGACAGGTTAATTTGCTTTGTTTGAAAGCTGGCTGGCAAGTTGAGCTGGGAACTTTTCTCTTTTGTTGGTTGACATGCGTCGCCCATCCATGTGTTCCTTGCTGTAAAGGCCAGTTATAGACTAGGGCAGTGGCCATTTTTTGTACTGTTGAATTGTTGGAGAGGGGGCGCATTGTACACCCTAGCTGCCATTGTGCTCTATGTTGGGTGTCCGGTGCGCTCCTCTACCTTTAAGGAGGAGTGGCCTCCCTCAGGTTCACCTGCCCTTGGTCTATCCATTAAATACATGTGCCTTTACTATGGGGGCTCTCAAAATTTGTAGAGTTAGGCCTACAGAATATCGGGGTGCCATGACGTGGCTCTGTAGCTTACGTGCGTGTTTGCAAATGTGTGCTAACTAAACCCCTGTTTTTAACGCATACTGTTAAAACAGGTTAATTTGGTTTCTTTGCAAGCTGGCTGGCAAGTTGTGCTGGGAACTTTTCTCTTTTGTTGTTTGACATGCGTCGCCCATCCATGTGTTCCTTGCTGTAAAGGCCAGTTATAGACTGGGGCAGTGGCCATTTTTTGTACAATTCTTAGAGGACTGATGTGATTAGTGTGTGGCCTTTATTTGTACAGACCTGTTAGTCTATCAGTGGTTGGACCACGATCGATCTTGTGTGTATGGTCAAGTGATCAAGACTGGCAAGGCAAGAAAAATCAAGAGCATAATATAAACATGGACTGTAAAAACTTCACTTCTACGCTGCACTCTTATATTGCAAGTACAGCACTGGCTGTTGGTAATCTGGCCAACACACTCTTTATTTCTGTTGACTGAGAGCTCAGATGGGTCTACTGCAGGGGTGGGCAACTGTGGAAACAAAATGGCAGTTGACTAGTTCAAAGTCTGCCGAGGAGTGGTTTATAATTACTCCGCATAGAATTGATTATAAACCACTCCTCGGCAGACTTTGCACTAGTCAACTGCCATTTTGTTTTCATAAGCATTTCCGGGTTTAAAATCCACACTCTATAAGTAGTGAGATGGAGATATCACAAGGTCATTAGACTATATCATAGTATGATGGCAACTTTCTCTTTATATAGTGAGCAACTGTGGCCCTCCTGCTGTTGTAGAACTACAAGTCCCATGAGGCATTGCAAAACTGACAGTCACAAGCATGACTGTCAAAGGCAGAGGCATGATGGGACTTGTAGTTCACCAACAGCTGGAGGGCCACAGTTGCCCACCCCTGGTCTACTGGATACTATGGTGCTCATAGCAGCACAAATGTCACCTAAATCTGACAATGCTGGACCTAAAGCTTGTTGAACAAAAGTCTTAAAGCACAGATTATTATTTTTAATAGCTTAAAACTGCTATAAAGCTCTTTGCTTGTAGGAATGAGGACTGTGGATTTATCTATGGGACTTATCTGACTAAAGGTGCCCTCAAGTTGAGACACAGCAAGTATTCAGACACTGGTGTCTAGGACCCCATACTACCTGGCCTAAGTGTATATTTTTGGGCGGTGAAGGTGACTCCAGGATTTATTATGATAGACCTATACCTTCATAAATTGGAGGAAGTGAATGCAAGGTCTACAACATGTGCTGAGAAACTGACCCTCGCCGCTATTTATGCATCCTTTTCATCTCATGTTGTTATGTCTAAATACCTACATGGCATACAGTAGGACAATATTTGGAGCCTAACTATTGTATAACATCATTTTTCCTTGTTTTGGGGGATTTAAGCAAAAATGAAGGTTCAGTCTATTGTGATTTTTGGCCAGGTGAGGGGACCTAGAGGAACTACAAAGGTCACGAATGCTGTTCCATGTCACCTTGCTTGAGTCTGGTATATCACTGATTGTAGGTGGGTTTTTTATGCATGTGGTGCATTCCCCCCTTCCCTCCTTCCTTTTTTCCCTGTACAACTTGCTCTTCAGTGAGGGTCAGCAACAAGTAGATCGCGGCTACAAGGCTCTTTGCTTGTGGGAATGGGGACTGTGGATTTATCTATGGGACTTCTCTGACTAAAGGTGCCCTCAAGTTGAGACACAGCAAGTATTCAGACACTGGTGTCTAGGAACCTATACTACCTGGCCTAATTGTATATTTTTGGGCGGTGAAGGTGACTCCAGGATTTATTATTATAGACCTATACCTTCATAAATTGGAGGAAGTGAATGCAAGGTCTACAACATGTGCTGAGAAACTGACCCTCGCCGCTATTTATGTATCCTTTTCATCTCATGTTGTTATGTCTAAATACCTACATGGCATACAGTAGGACAATATTCGGAGCCTAATTATTGTATAACATATAATTTTTCCTTGTTTTGGGGGATTTAAGCAAAAATGAAGGTTCAGTCTATTGTGATTTTTGGCCAGGTGAGGGGACCTAGAGGAACTACAAAGGTCACGAATGCTGTTCCATGTCACCTTGCTTGAGTCTGATATATCGCTGCTTGTAGGTGGGTTTTTTTATGCATGTGATGCATTCCCCCCTTCCCTCCTTCCTTTTTTTCCCTGTACAACTTGCTCTTCAGTGAGGGTCAGCAACAAGTAGATCACGGCCAGGTGACTGGTAGATCGCGGTCTGGGCTTGCTGACCCGACATCCCAGAGCATCAAACAGAGTGCAATGTAGTGGGACTACTTGTAAATATAGAGCTGTAGTAGGGAGCAAGAGCCGCATAAGCCGATGCCTGCTCTGTAGTGCTGGCCAGCAGCAAGAAAGAAGAAATCTTCAGGTCAGTGTGAAGAAATACACTGGGCATAATAGCATAGGGCTGCTTTCACACTGATGTGCTGCGGTTTAACCACACCACGGGTGCAGTGCAGCATACCTCCAGCTTTCCTGCAGCTTTGCTATAGACTTCTATTATATCCTGGTTTGGTGCACTTTCTGAAATAGTACCAAAACTCCCGAATTAAGGAGTTTTGGTGCGCTTTCAGAAAGTGCACCACACCTGCAGGATATAATACTGTTGAAGTCTATGGCAAAGTGCAGCTAACCCAGAAAAGTCGCAGATGCACTGCTCTTCACTCGCGGTGCAGGTAAACCCCAGCACATCAGTGTGAAAGCAGCCTTATAGCGGGCTCAGAACAGTAAGGGTTCAATAACATTTTCAATTTGGGGGGTGGCAAAACTCCATAGTTAAGACACGTTTTCACCGCCTCAACTGTTCACCCTTTAGCTGCAGTGGCCAGGGGTGTACACATGTCAGGAGTTATAGGTCCTATCATGGTTGGTGGCATCTGCCAAGCATGACCCATTCAAGTGAATGAGGCCACTCTGAAAGTGCCCTGCAACCTTGTGCAGTACAGCAAGCAAGGGGTTAAATCAGGCAGCGCTATGTCACTATCTCACCACCTGCTTTAACCCCTTGGACCCAGAAGCAGATGCGGGGCACTTGCAGAATGGCCCCATTTACTTGAATGGTAGTGGTTGGCAGGCAGTAACGCCCACCAAAAGCAACAGAGGGTTTAATTCCTGCTGTGGCATGTGTATACCTTTGACTGATGCCAGTTGGGGGTGACTCAACAGCAGGGTTTTACCACCCCCCTATAACCTAAGTTGATAAGCAAAGGTGCGTACTACTTACCTAACAGCTCCAGGCTTTCCAGTTGCTGGAACCCTAACACAGCTGCATCAATGGGACAAGTCTTCACTTTCAAAGGGTGATGTTCAGGCAAAACCAGTCATTCAGTGACTATGACTGATCAAGGATCCTCTTTAGATATTTCACCTCCCTCCCTGCCCCGGGGGACAACAGTGTCAATGAGACAGGAAGTAAGAGGAAGTAAGTATTAACGACTGGAGGTACTAACTCATGCACAGCCTATGGAAAACTAAAGAAAAATTGCTGCAAATAAACTATAACTTTTGGGGACATCTAATAATTCAATTAAGAACTTTTAAAACATGATCAGTCATTCTTTTAAGGTATCCATGCAATCAAATAATTCTCTGGCTCAGCCTATGGACTGAACAATGACTGTATCTGATTGGGTGCAGTCATTGTTCGGATGATCATTTTCCAATGGACTCCTTCAACAAAAGACAACTTTTGTTGAGCCAGGTGGTGCCAAATGAATTTCAGCTAGTTCAGCATAAATTTCCCAAAAATTGAGCCATGTATGACAGGTTTAACACACATCAACTACCCAATATACACTCTCTGGCCACTTTATTAGGTACATCTGTTCAATTGCTTAGTAACACAGATTGCTAATCAGCCAATCACATGGAAGCAACCCAATGCATTTAGGCATCTAGATGTGGTGAAGACGACCTGTTAAAGTTCAAACAGAGCATCAGAATGGGGAAGAAATGGGAATTTAAGTGACTTTGAATGTGGCATGGTTGTTGTTGGCAGGCAGGTTGGTCTGAGTATATAAAAAACTGCTGACCTCCTGGGATTTTCACGCAAAACTATCTCTAGGGTTTACAGAGAATGGTCAGAAAAAGAGAAAATATCTGGAGAGTAGCAGTTGTGTGGATGAAAATGCTTTGTTGATGTCAGAGGAGGATGGGCAGACTGGTTTATTTTTATTTCAGGTACTTATATAGCACTGTCAAATTACACAGCGCTTTACATATATATTGTACATTCACATCAGTCCCTAACCCTCAAGGGGCGTACAATCTAAGGTCCCTAACTCACATTCATACATACACATACTAGGAACAATTTAGACAGGAACTAATTAACCTTCCAGCATGTCTTCAGAGTGTGAGAGGAAACCAGATTACCTGGAGGAAACCCATGCAGGCACAGGGAGAACATGCAAACTCCAAGCAGGTGGTGCCATGGTTGGGATTCAAACCAACGACCCTAGTACTGCCAGGCGGAAGTGCTAACCACTTAGCCACTGTGCTGCCCACCTGGCTGCTGCGACATTCAGATGGTAGGGTTAGAATTTGGAATAAACAACATGAAAGCATGGATCCATCCTGCCTTGTATCAATAGTTTAGGCTGGCGGTGGTGGTGTAATGATGTGGGGGAAATTTTCCTGGCACTAGCAAGGAGTACCTAACAAAGTGGCCGGTGAGTGTATGTCGAATAACCTCTTCGAAATCCCAATAAAAATTGCTCATTGGTGCTTCACTGCTGCAATTATTTTGTATCCATACAGGCATCAAAATAGTTTGTAACTTATGAAAATGTTTCCCCGCTTGAAAGTCGCTTAGTTTTTACATTTCGGTACCCCTTGCTGCTGTTTAATGACAATAGTCTGCTCCCAACAAAAGAATGTAACATCACACATATGCTTTCAGGATGTGCAGTGACAATTTGAATGCCTATACATGTGCTTCAAAGCAACAAGATCAGCTGAATTGGTTTAAAATCAAAGCATTTCAAGTGATATTTGCCATAGAAGCTCCAGTCTGGAGGGAATTAGCCCGGATTTGACTTTACAAAAGAATCAATCACCCTTTGTAAATGTGCTATAGGTGGGCTCCTCATCGTCTCCATCTTTCCCAGCGGCATTCCATTGCCTTGTTTATTCGCCACCTGTAACTGGATATGATTAGCAGTCCTTTAGTCTACTCTCCCATGTTAAGCAGGTCATAGAGATATTGTATGTATTTACAGATGAACTCCAGGCAAATAAGTTAACGCATATTTGAACTACATACATGGGAGCTGTCTTAGTGGACAAAGGGCTTTCTGTGACCAGTATGGTTCTCCAAACACCCCTGACAAACAGCGCAACTAAGTCCAGTGCTATCTAAGAAGCCCTGGGTATGGTCTGGTCTGGAAGCAATCGCAACCTTATGATTGGACAGTAAATGAACAGCAGCACACTAGTGAGGACATTAGTCTGCTTCCTTCTCCTTTTGGGAAGCTTGGTCTGCTCCATGTGCTAGAGCAGTGGTCTCCAAACTGTGGCCTGAGGGCAGGATGTAGCTCTTTGCTGGGCTTTATCCGGCCCTTCGGGCACTGTTCCTCCAACTGATTTGAGGCACCGTTCCTAACACTGACACCAACAGTGGGGCATAAGTCCCCTCAACTGCCACCAACAATCTGGCATGATTCCTCCCACTGACACCAACGATGGAGTACTATTCCTCCCACTGTCACCAACGATGGTGTACTATTCCCCCCACTGTCACCAACGATGCACTACTATTCCTCCCACTGACTCCAACGATGGGGTACTATTCCTCCCACTGTCACCAACGATGGGGTACTATTCCTCCCACTGTCACCAACGATGGGGTACTATTCCTCCTACTGTCACCAACGATGGGGTACTATGCCTTCCACTGTCACCAATGATGGGGTACTATTCCTGCCACTGTCACCAACGATGGGGTACTATTCCTCCCACTGTCACCAACGATGCGCTACTATTCCTTCCACTGTCACCAACAATGGGGTACTATACCTCCCACTGTCACCAACGATGCGGTACTATTCCTCCCACTGTCACCAACGATGCTGTACTATTTCTTCCACTGTCACCAACGATGCAGTACTATTCCTTCCACTGTCACCAACGATGCGGTACAATTCCTTCCACTGTCACCAACGATGGGGTATTATTCCTCCTACTGTCACCAATGATGGTGTACTATTCCTCCCACTGTCACCAACGATGGGGTACTATTCCACTGTCACCAACGATGCAGTACTATTCCTTCCACTGTCACCAACGATGCGGTACTATTCCTTCCACTGTCACCAACGATGGGGTATTATTCCTCCCACTGTCACCAACGATGGGGTACTATTCCTGCCACTGTCACCAACGATGGGGTACTATTCCTCCCACTGTCATCAACGATGGGGTACTATTCCTCCCACTGTCACCAACGATGGGGTACTATTCCTCCCACTGTCATCAACGATGGTGTACTATTCCTCCCACTGTCACCAACGATGGGGTACTTTTCCTTCCACTGTCACCAACGATGGTGTACTATTCTTTCCACTGTCACCAACGATGGGGTACTATTCCTCCCACTGTCACCAACGATGGTGTACTATTCCTCCCACTGTCACCAACGATGCGGTACTATTCCTTCCACTGTCACCAACGATGGGGTACTATTCCTCCCACTATCACCAACGATGGGGTACTATTCCTCCCACTGTCACCAACGATGGGGTACTATTCCTCCCACTGTCACCAACGATGGGGTACTATTCCTCCCACTGTCACCAACGATGGGGTACTATTCCTTCCACTGTCACCAACGATGGGGTACTATTCCTTCCACTGTCACCAACGATGGGGTACTATTCCTCCCACTGTCACCAACGATGGGGTACTATTCCTCCCACTGTCACCAACGATGGGATACTATTCCTCCCACTGTTACCAACGATGAGGTACTATTCCTCCCACTGTCACCAACGATGGGGTACTATTCCTCCCACTGTCACCAACGATGGTGTGCTATTCCTCCCACTGTCACCAACGATGGTGTACTATTCCTCCCACTGTCACCAACGATGTGGTACTATTCCTCCCACTGTCACCAACGATGGGGTACTATTCCTTCCACTGTCACCAACGATGGGGTACTATTCCTTCCACTGTCACCAACGATGGGGTACTATTCCTCCCACTGTCACCAACGATGGGGTACTATTCCTCCCACTGTCACCAACGATGGGATACTATTCCTCCCACTGTTACCAACGATGAGGTACTATTCCTCCCACTGTCACCAACGATGGGGTACTATTCCTCCCACTGTCACCAACGATGGTGTGCTATTCCTCCCACTGTCACCAACGATGTGGTACTATTCCTCCCACTGTAACCAACGATGGGATACTATTCCTCCCACTGTCACCAACGATGAGGTACTATTCCTCCCACTGTCACCAACGATGGGGTACTATTTTTTCCAATAATAGCAATGATGGGACTCTATTCCTCCTCCTCCTACTGACTACAAGCATTATGCAAATGCCCACCACACCTGAGGCCTTGTGTACTCTCATTGGGACATTTTATACCTCCACTGGTCACAATTCGGCCCCCAAAAATCTGAAGGACAGTAAAGCTATTAAAGAGTACACTAAGAAGCAACAGGTGAGATGGAGCAGAGCTAGCAGGTGGGCGGTCCGGCTGTACATGTATGTTACCCAACATTTTCAGGTATAGGGCAAGCACCTTGCTCGATTTGTGCTGTCATTTGGTGCAATGATTTTTGGCCGGGACCTGCTAATTGGCTTAGCGAATCACAGCACAGGGCCCTGTGTTTACTAACAATGCAGGGCTATGTACATGGAGCAGCAATGTGGCTGTTATTTCTCCCTGCTTTGCAGCCAGCCAGGTCTATTAGTAAATGCACCACATATTACAGACATTACACACTATTAAGCACACAGTTAACCCCTTGATTGCTCCTAGATGTTAGCCCTTTCCCAGTCAGTGTCAGTGCACAGTATTAGCACAAATCTTTTTATGTCAGTGTCAGTTAGTGTCCCTCCTAGCCAGCATGAGCTAGTGCCAGATTGCCCACCACACTATCACAGTCCCACCATAAGTCACTGATCACCGCCATTACTAGTATAGCATCATAAATTCTAGTATATATACACTTGTTTGTAGACACTATACCTTTCACACAAATCAATTAATGTGCACGGATTGGGATTTCTTTTTTTTTTTTACAGAACATGTCAGAATACACTTTGAAAACAGAAAGTAGAAAATTTAGTTTGTTTTTTCAAAATTTTCGTTTGTTTTTTTTTCCATCAATATAATAAGAAAAAACAAGTGGTGATAAAATGCCACCAGAAGAAAGCTCTATTTGTGAAAAAAAAATAAATAAATTTAATTCATTTAGTTCCATTGTTGGTGTCAGAGGGAGATATAGTATCCCAATGTTGGTATCAGTGGGAGGAATAGTGCCATGTCATTGGTGTCCATGAGAGAAATAGTGCCCCATCACTGGTGTCAGTGGGAGGAATAGCGTCCCATCACTGGTGTCAGTGGGAGGAATAGCGTCCCATCACTGGTGTCAGTGGGAGGAATAGCGTCCCATCACTGGTGTCAGTGGGAGGAATAGCGTCCCATCACTGGTGTCAGTGGGAAGAATAGCGTCCCATTATTGGTGTCAGTGGAAGGAATAGTGCTCCATTATTGGTGTCAGTGGTAGGAATAGTTAGGGTTGCCACCTCATCCCTGCTGAAACTTGAACACATGTTATTATGCAGGTTCTGTGGTTAATAAAGGTGGTAATTAAACTCACTTAGTGCCTTATCTGCATTAATTTAGCCTCAGAGGCTGTGTAATTAATATGTGTTCGGGTTTAATGGGATGAGGTAACAACCCTAGTTATAGTGTTTCTATCGTTGGTGTCAGTGGGAGGAATAGTGTCCTATCGTTAGTGTCAGTGAGGGGAATAGTGTCCCATCGTTGGTGTCAGTGAGGGGAATGGTGTCCCATCATTGGTGTCAGTAGGAGGTATCAAGCTCAGTCGTTTGTGTCAGTGAGAGGAATAGTGTCCCATCGTTGGTGTCAGTGGGAGGAATAGTGCCCCATCGTTGGTGTCAGTGGGAGGAATAGTGCCCCATTGTTGGTGTCAGTGGGAGGAATAGTGCTCCATCGTTGTTGTCAGTGGGAGGAATAGTGCCCCATCGTTTGTGTCAGTGGGAGGAATAGTGCCCCATCGTTGGTGTCAGTGGGAGGAATAGTGCCCCATTGTTGGTGTCAGTGGGAGGAATAGTGCTCCATCGTTGTTGTCAGTGGGAGGAATAGTGCCCCATCGTTGGTATCAGTGGGAGGAATAGTGCCCCATCGTTGTGTCAGTGGAAAGAATAGCGTCCCATCATTTGTGTCAGTGGGAGGAATAGTGCCCCATCGTTGGTGTCAGTGGGAGGAATAGTGTCCCATCGTTGTTGTCAGTGGGAGGAATAGTGCCCCATTGTTGCTGTCAGTGGTAGAAATAGCGCCCCATCATTGGTATCAGTGGGAGGAATAGTGCCCCATCGTTGTTGTCAGTGGGAGGAATAGTGCCCCATTGTTGGTGTCAGTGGGAGGAATAGTGCCCCATCGTTGTTGTCAGTGGGAGGAATAGTGCCCCATCGTTGTTGTCAGTGGGAGGAATAGTGCCCCATCGTTGGTGTCTTTGGGAGGAATAGTGCCTCATCATTGTTGTCAGTGGGAGGAATAGTGCTCCATCGTTTGTGTCAGTGGGGGGAATAGTGTCCTATCGTTTGTGTCAGTGAGAGGAATAGTGCCCCATCGTTGTTGTCAATGGGAGTAATAGTGTCCCATTGTTGGTATCAGTGGGAGGAATAGTGCCCCATCATTGTTGTCAGTGGAACGAATAGTGCTCCATCCTTGGTGTCAGTGGGAGGAATAATGCCCCATTGTTGGTGTCAGTGGGAGGAATAGTGCCCCCAGGGTCAGATAAAGACAAGCAAAGGGCCGCATTCACCCCCCCAGGCCGCAGTTTGGAGACCACTGCACTACAACAATACCTGATTGAAAAATGTAAATCTCGAGCAGACACTTTGCACTCCCTATAAGCATCTTAAATTTTATTATTCAATTTTGCATGAAGTGTACCTGTAAAAGCATGGACGTGTGGGGAAAAAAGCAATGCAAGGTCAAAAGCATCTTCAAAAACCCTTTCTAAGAAATGATCATATAGCTGAAGTCAGTCTTCCTTGGTAGAAGGTGTTTAAAATGACTTACCATGCCCACACATGTAGATATAGCCACGGAGGAGTTCGCATAATCCCTGATAAATCCCTGATAGAAGCATGGCTCTACACTGTGCTCCACATCTGCTAGGTCTCCATCTCTGCCCAGAACTTGTACGGCAAACTCCCTAGACAGCAGAGAGGACGGCTGCAGCTCCAAGTGTAGTTCCTGTCCAAATGCTGAAATTCTGTAATGCAGGGAAGAAGCCTTTGAACTT
The DNA here is from genome assembly GCF_062004578.1 of Staurois parvus. Classification (NCBI taxonomy): domain Eukaryota; kingdom Metazoa; phylum Chordata; class Amphibia; order Anura; family Ranidae; genus Staurois; species Staurois parvus. The sequence goes on along the minus strand of NW_028318294.1, from coordinate 6,333,689 downwards.
CGCGTAGATCTCTTCTTCCTACTGCTGTGCAAAATATCGTGTGAGATGTAAGCTCCACTGGAGTCCACTTCCACGGGGGTGACAAAGACATAATCTGATGGAAGAACGGAGACTACAGTCATCCTCATTGGTTATCATTGACATTGTTGTATTATACGCAGGGGCGGACTGACCATTTGGGAAATGGGGTACTGCCCGAGGGCCCTGGGTCAGTGGGGGGCACCATAAGATGCCCCTGGTACCTTTTCATAGGCTTTTTTGGGTGTGGTTTGATTGTGGGCAAGGACACAGAGGCCCCATGATCCCCTATTGCCCGGGGGCCCCATGAGTTGTCAGTCCGCCCCTGATTATACGTAATTTAATGCACACATACTGTAGTGCCAGCCAGTTAACTCAATACGTTGCTTAAAACGAGGTTTCCAGAGCTAGAAACAAGTACATGAAAACTGCATTCCTTAGCTATAACCTTAACCACTTCAAGTCCGGACACTTTCACCCCCTTCCTGTCCAGGACAATTTTCAGCTTTCACTGCTATCACACTTTGAATGACAATTGCGCGGTCATGCAACACTGTACACATATGAATTTTTTAAGCATTTTTTTGAGACAGATAAAGCTTTATTTTGGTGGTATTTATTCACCACTAGGATTTTTATTTTTTTTTTGCTATATAAATGAAAAAGTCCAAAAACTTTGAAAAAAAGTGTTTTTCTTATAAAATTTTGCAAATAAATAATATTTCATCATAAATCTTGCCCCAAATTTATTCAGTTATCTTTTTAGTAAAAAAAAAAACAACCCAAGTTAGTTTATAACCAAAAATTATAATTTAAACATTTTTTTTTACATTTTTATTTTTTATATTATTTATGTTTTTTTTTACATACTATCACCCTAGCAGTACAGTGTCACCATGGTGACACTGTACTACTTGTGGGGGGTGATGAAGATTTTTTTTTTACACTGATTGCTTTTACACCCATAAAGGCTGTAAATGCAATAATTTCTCCTTCTCTCTGGCTGCATTCTTGCAGCCATTGAGAAATACTCTGTGAGCTGTGATTGGTCACAGCTTGTCACGTGGTACAAGGCTGTTGTGAATAGCCTTGTACCATGTGACCTCTGTGATCATTCACAGATTTCACACGTAGTAAGCAATGATGTCAGAAGCGACATCTTGCTTACTACTCTGCATGTGATCACTGATTGGCCAATCAGTGATCACATGATCGGGACCTCGTACAGAGGTCCCGTACAACGATCGGTGTTCCACTGTGTCCGGAGGACACAGCTGGCACCGGATCGCTGTGCAGCGCATTCCCAGGGAGCGCGTACAGTCCAAAATGGCGGGCGCCGTTTATGAACGACAACCCGCCCCTTGACTGCCACCGTCCGGCCATTTATATACAGCTGTTGGACGGCATGTGGTTAACTGAACTCCTAGGCCCAGGGCCAGATATAAACCTTGGGGACCTAGCACTTCAGTTTCAGGGGGCCCCTCATACACAGCGCTGGTTTACATTCTCAATGACAGTTACACATTTTTAAAATTAAAAAAAAAAGCATACAGGTGGCACAAACACCTAGTGCATTATCCAAGATTATTTAAAAATATAAAAAAGGACAAAAAACACACAAACATAGCATGTATGTAAAGCCTATAAGACCATAGAGATGGCCACACGAATGTTGGGGACGAATCCCTTTCCTCGTTAGCTCTGAGGAAAGGGATTTGTCCCTGAAACGCGTCAGCAGGCCAACCGCACCATCTGTTGGACACTCTGACATTCGTGTGGCCATCTATGGTCTTACAGGCTTTACATACATGCTATGTTTGTATGTTTTTTGTCCTTTTTTATATTTTTAAATAAACCTTGGATAATGCACTTGGTGTTTGCACCACCTGTATGCTTTTTTTAGTTGTTGATTTCCCCATCTGAGGAGGGCTGCATCTCCGGAACACTATCCATAGGCCATTCATGCTCTTGTTCCCCTGGCATTGATTCCCTCAAGGCACTGGAGAGTGCACACATTTTTAACATGCATGACACAATGTCGTTCTGAGGTCAGGCGTGCGTACACACAGGCAGTCATACGCCACCTTTCTTAAGAGCGTAAGCACGCTATGTGTGGTTTGCTTGAGCTGCCAAAGTTAGTTTTTAACCGTTTGCAGACCACCTACCACAGATTTACTGTGCTGAATCATGTACATGTATGTGATCCGGCACTTACGGGTAGGGGGCGCGCGCCCGCTGCCCTTTCTGTGCTGTGATTCTCTACAGAACAAGCCAATCAGCAGCTCCCAGCTATTGATTTATGGATGGAACCTGCTGATCAGCTAAGCGTATGACAGTTCTGAGCGCTGTGTTTACCAAGAATGGAGAGCAGGGGAAAAAAAACAAACACTTTGAAAAGTAGTGTAAAAAGCAGCACATATTACACACATTACACCTTTTTAGGCACACAGTTAACCCTTTGATTGCGCCTGGATTTTAACCCCTTCCCAGCCAGTGTCTTTAGTACAGTGACAGTATATAGTATTAGCACTGATTACTGTATAAGTGCCATTGGTGATGTCAGTGTCAGTAAGTCAGTTCCCATCTAGTGTCAGTTAGTGTCAGATTGCCCTCCGCACTATCACAGTCCCACTATAAATAATGATCGCCGCCATTACTAGTATAAAAAATAAATAAATAAAAAATAGTGTCTATATGCCATAGTTTGCAGATGCTGTACCATTCACACAAACCAATTAATATACACTTACTGGGATTTTTTTTTACCAAGGACATGTAGCAGAATTAATTTTGGCCCGAATTTGTGAAGAAATGTAATTTTTTTTAGCAGAAAGTGAAAAATATTGTTTTTTCAAAAACATTGGTCTTTTTTTGTTTATATAAAAAAAATAAAAATTTAGACATGATAAAATATCACCAAATGAAATCTCTATTTGTGTAAAATAAAATTATATAAATTTAATTTGGGTACAGTATTGCATGAACGCGCAATTGCCAGTTTTATATATATATATATATATATATATATATTATTGAAGGAAAAATAATAAAGCATAAAAAAGCTAGTTAAATTGATCAGTTTAAACTTGTTTTTTAATGTTTTATTATTTTTCATTTTTATTTTATTTAAATAGTTTAATAATCTATTTATTTTTATTTATTATTTTATTAACTTCTTTTTTTTGAGAGTTTTTTGCGCTGTTTTTTTCCTTTATTCCCATAGCATTTATCTTTCCATTTCCATTTATTCCCATAGCATTTATCATTTTTCCACTGGCTTATTACACAGCTGCATAAACTTCACTGCATTGGACATCATCAGATAGGGTACTGGCACTATAATTAACATTTCTTTTTTTCTTTACTGATCAATTGGGAAAAACCCAACAGGCTGGTTGCACAGAAGTTGATCAGTAGATTGACTCCTGTACAGCCAGGGTGCCCATACATGGTTCGGATTCGGATGGTCCCTCCTGAACCAGCTGATTTTCGATCCATGTTAATTCCTACACCCTGGTTCACACTTGTGCACGCTGTGCAGCCATGTTTGCGCGGGCATGGCAGCCCATTAATTTGAATGCATGCACCTTTTTAATAACGCAGCCGCAGGGAAATCGATTTCCCTGCGGTTCTCGCACCTGCAAACGCGCTGCGGGCCAAGATGGGTGGGGAGGGGGGGGGGGTTGCCATTCAGAATGGATGGCAGCCCTGCGTGTCTCATCAGAGCAGCTTGGTTTGGCTGTGGGTGGTTGCGGGAACAGATGCGTTTCTCGCACCCGCAAGCAGCCAGTACAGTGTGAACCAGACTAGGGGTCTGGATAATATGCCTGATATCACAGACTTATTTAATCCCTTTCTGAATCTCTTATTAATTAAAAGATAAAGGCAGCAAATCCTGCAGGGCTCAAGTTTTCATAGTATGACTCCCTGCCCTAAATTTTCATCAGTTCTTTGGCAGGTGGGCAGTTCAATGTAGTAGTGTTAATCAGGAACAAGACCTCATTCACAATGTTGTTATCTCTCACTCACCAGCAATAAATTTGTACTACTGGACAAAACTCTTCACACTGCAGGGCAGAGGTTGATGACTTCAAAGAAGCAGACAACAATATAAGGATTTTGTGTTTAATGTGTCTTTTATCTCCTTACAGTCCCGCGTACTTAGCAACATAATCATTATAAAGTGATTGCTTCATATTGTTTCAATGCTATAGCTGAAATTCTCTTTTAATACAAAAAAAAAAAAAAAAGAAGATTCTAGAGTATAATGCCATAAAATGTACTTTAGGGAATGCCTTGTATATCTGCAGCTGTATGGAACCATTATTAGTTTTCTGACTCCCATCTAAACAATTAAAAGGGCTTTTTATGTTAATGTCTCTTTAAATGCACACCCTGCTTTCTGACAACTCAATCAAAACAATAGAGGTCAAGAAGGGATCCTGTCATTATGTTTTGGTATAAAAAGAGGATTAGTCAAACTAAACTGCGAGTGATTACAATAAAGTCCTTCAGACAAACATTTGTCACCACCAGGGGTTCAGCTGATTATCCAGTCAGTACAATAAGAGTCAGCAAATAAATGATTTAAGGCCGAGTTTAAAGGGTCTGCTCTGTTCATGCTCTGCCTATCAAACATATTAGGCCGTTACACAGTAATCCTGGGAAGCTCTTACAGGTTAAAGAATGCTGAGTCGGCATTTTTTTTTTCCGCAACAGTCAACCACCAAACACAACATCCAAAATCCACTCTATATTTTTTGATGTAGAAGTTACAGACGTTACGGTACACAATCTTTTTAAATAACTTTTTTTTATATTGTAGAGAAAAGTGTCTATATCTATTTTTCCATCTTAAAGCTGAATTGCAGTCAAAGATTAATAAAAAAAAAATATGATTTTAGGGCTCATGCATACAGGCATAAAAATGCTGCGTTCAGATCCATACAGCATATAGTAGGTCACATTATTTGACCGTATTGTATATTATGGACAAAATATAGAAGGGAACTCCAATTCTTCAACATAGGAGATTGGGAGTAGGGGGATGTAGTAATTGTCACTTAACACCAAATATAAAAACAAATATAACAGACTGACAACTCATGGGGCCCCCGGGCAATAGGGGATCATGGGGCCCCTGTGTCCTTGCCCAAACTCAAAAAAGCCTATGAAAAAGGTACCAGGGGCATCTCATGGGGCCCCCTACTGACCCCGGGCCCTCGGGCAGTACCCGAGTTTCCAAATGGTCAGTCCGCCCCTGGTTATAAGATGATTTATAATTGGTTGCTGGTAATAACTGCACATTGCACATGGTTACTAATCTTTGCATAAGAATAATTTTTAGAGAAAAATGTGTTAAACGCCCGGACCAATTTACATTTATATGTTGTGGGAAGGCATGACTTAACATGCACGTTTCCTCAAAAACCAGCAACATACATTGCATGCATTGCGGTGCCGTTCATTTTGAATAGCATCCCAGTGCAGTAAGGCAACACACAAGCATTACAACGCATGGCAATGCACCATGGTTCGCTCCTGCAAAATTTTGTGATATGTCACAATTTTGGAACGATTGGTAATTCAGAAGCCCATTAAATTCAATGAACACGGCCGTATTGCAGCACACGTTAGCGTGTGACTTAACAAGTGTTGACGCATGTGCATTACGCACCGCACAAATGTAAGTGTACAGTGACAGCCAAAGCCTTGCAAATGCAAGTAACACAGAACATGTTGGGTTCCTCTGTCATCTGTGGCTGGCAAGTTTTACTAAGTACAGAACAAATTCCCAAAGTTTTACGTTTAACCTTTTTTTTTGGGTGCTTATGTATGAGAAAAAGCTAAATCCCCTTTCACTCGGGCGGTTCGATTTCAGATTAGAGGAACTTATTCACCGCAGCTAAATGCAGACAATGCATCCCTATGGCTCCATTCATTCCTGCTTTAGTTATACAATAAAACACATGAAATGGTTAAAAGTGATCAATATCCCAGAAATTGTGATCAAAGTGATACAAATGTAGAGCCTAGTGGATCAATGTGTTTCACATAAATACATTGCTTCATCAGGATCCATGTGCCCTTAGTTTTTACATGGATATGGACCATAGTATAACATCTATAATACAAAAAGGAAAAAATATATAACAATATATCAAAACACATTTGACATTATAATACATTAGCTATGTTATATCGCAGAGACGTAGAGGGCCAGGGGTGGGGAAGAGAAGAAAAAAAACCCTCAACCCATCACCCTGTTTCCCTAAATCCTGGATAGGAGAGCATAGTCTACAACACTGGGGGGGTACATAGACACACGGACAGCGCAGCACTCCTCTCCTAAAATCACATAAATGTCACATAGCCAGTATATCAAGGGTCATCTAAATAGTAGGAAAAAAGAAACAGTCTGTATAAAGATCTAAAATTTAAATATATCCATAGAGTTTCCCACAACAATATACATTTGCATATTCAAATTCCAAAACATAAAGCCAACAAGACCATCTTAAAGCTGAATTGTAGCCAGATATTAATAAAAAATAAAATTTTAGGGCTCATACGTACAGGCATAAAAATGTGTTCAGATCCACAGGGAAATCAGGTTCAGAAATCACAGGGCCCGTACAGCCTACCTAATGATGACATTTCTATGCTCCACCCCCCCCCCCTTCTGCAGTGCCAGATTTATAAGGTGGCAAAAGGGGCAACTGCCCAGTGTCCCCCTGACAGGAGTTCTCCTCTATACAAAAATTATATAAAACAATATTAAACATTTATATAAAATAATAAAAAGTAAAAAATAATATATGTGGCACTACTCTTGTAAGGACCGCTGAATTTGCTCTGCATGGCCAGGCAACGTGTATTTCAGAGTCAGTCCTCGAGCTTGGTTTTGTATTTTTTTTTAAAGGGGTTAATAATTTCCAGGGGGTCTAGGGGTATATCGGATGCCCAAGGAACTGCAGAACTGCAGATAACCTCCTTAGCAACAGATTGCAACAGTCTTTCCTTGATGAACATCAAGGGCTCTTTGGTGTACCTCCTCAGACCCCAGATGATGCCTTCTCATCACCCAGCTGCCTGAGAGTATCCCTTGGCAAGGGGGACCAAGAGCTGTTAATTTAGAACAGTCCTAGTTGAAAAGCTAGTTGGGTGTTGCACCTGATTGCCCTCTCCCCTTATCTGGCCCAGGGGGTGTAAGATTACTCACACTGTCCTCTCCTGTTAGCTTGGTGGGTTGGTGGCTGCCTGGCCTTATGCTAGGCTAGCTCGTCCCTGCTACACAGGCTGTCCTCCTCTGGAGACATTGAGGCAGTGAAGATCCTCTTTTCCAGCGACCAGCCTGTAGGAAGGCTTCCCTCCCTGGGGCCCCCTCCCAGGCTCCACACTCCAGCCTTCCTCAATCCATCTTCCACCCGGCTGTGTCCCACGCATGCTCCAAAATGCATCACCGGCCACTTTGGTGTCACTTCTGGGTTTGCGCTGCATGGGGACAGCATGCGTTCCAGCGGACCCAGAAGAGCAGCTCCCCCTGCAGCTGCTGGCCAGCACAACTGGTTGTTTAATACTGACAGAAGCCCTGCTACAAAGATGTAATCATGAGCCTGTACCCTTCCCATTAAGTAAGTGCTTTTAATCGTTTCTATTAAAGATACTGGATTTAATGCACTTAGAAGAGCCTTCTTCTTCCATTTCCTTCCCACTACAGAGTTGGCTTCATACTCTTAGAAGTGCTGCCCAGTGCATGGTCCAGTTTTGAAGTAAACCAGCTGCCGTCTCAGATGAAGGTTTCTGGAGCAAATGCGCCCTATAAACTTTCCTTATGTGTACTGACAGGAAACATGCTGATAGGAGGTGAGAGCGGAGTGAGTAGAGTTCATCACTTATCAGTGTGTTGATGCTTCTTTATTGGTCAATAACTGGGCTGAAGGAGGGGATAAACACCACTGCATTTATATACTCTAACAGAGAAAGTGGTCTCATCATTTTGCTCTCCTGTAGGACTTCAGACATTCTTCAGACCCATTGAAAGACCTTCCTTTGTTTGGTTGAATGGGGCAGCAGAGGAGAGAAGTAGTTAAGCATTTACTGCTGGTAAGCCCATCAGTAAAATAAGATTCACTATGTACAGTGACTGGCGTTTTTCTGTACATGATTAGACACATGCGGAAACTATCTTTCCTTTGCAGGTAGGTTGCAGTACATTGTGAATTCACATGAAGTCATTCTCTGTTTTCGCACTGCAGCAAATGAAAGAATGTCATTCTGACTTTTTAAAAAAATTAAAAAAAGAAAAGAATAAAGATGTAAACAGTCTCATGTGTTGTAACACCCTCCCCTACTGCTGGCACACAATGGGCACGCACCCTCATCTGATTAGTGTAAATGGGCTTGTCTAGCTCCTCCCCCCCCCACCTCACCTCTTTACAAAACTTTTTATATAGCTGTCAAGAGGGGGGAGGTGAAGAGAAATACTATAGAGCAGCCATTCCCAACCAAGGTTCTCTGGAACCCTGGGGTTCCTCAAGAGGTTGCTTCAGATGCCCATATTGTTCTAGGGCTGACGCCATTTGGCATTGCATGTCTGTAAGGGTGGCATTCTGACCTCCACTTTAAGGGGAATCATTCTTCCCAGTGACCACCAATGTAAGGGGGAGCATTCTTCCCAGCAACCACCAATGTAAGGGGGAGCATTCTTCCCAGCAACCACCAATGTAAGGGGGAGAAGTCTCTCCACTGACCACCAATGTAAGGGGGAGAATTCTCTCCATTGACCACCAATGTAAGGGGGAGCATTCTTCCCAGCAACCACCAATGTAAGGGGGAGAAGTCTCTCCACTGACCACCAATGTAAGGGGGAGAATTCTCTCCATTGACCACCAATGTAAGGGGGAGAATTCTCTCCACTGACCACCAATGTAAGGGGGGGTATTGTTCCCACTGATCACCAATGTAAGGGGAAGCATTCTTCCCATGGATCACCAATGTAAGGGGGGGCATTGTTCCCACTGATCACCAATGTAAGGGGAAGCATTCTTCCCACTGATCACCAATTTAAATCGGAGCATTCTTCCCACTGATTGCCAGTGTAAGGGGAAGCATTCTTCCCAATGTCCACCAATGTAAAGGAGAGCATTCATCCCCCTGACCAGCATAAAGGGGAGCATTCTTCCCAGTGATCACCAACGTAAAGGGGAGCATTCTTCCCGCTGACCATCAATGTAAGGAGGAGAATTCTCTTCAATGATCACCAATGTAAGGAAGAGCATTCTTCCCACTGACCATCAATGTAACGGGTAGCATTCTTCCCAGTGTCCACCAATGTAAGGGGGAGCATTCTTCCCAGTGATCACCAACGTAAAGGGGAGCATTCTTCCCACTGACCACCGATGTAAGACGAAGCACTCTTCCCAATGACCACCAACATAAGAGGGAGCATTCTTCCCAATGACCACCAATGTAAGAGGGAGCATTCTCCCGACTTATCACCGACGTAAGGGGGAGCATTCTTTCCAGTAACCACCAATGTAAGGACCATTTTCTCCACTGACCAACAATGAATTGGTTTTTATCAAGGTTTCCCCAAGACCTGAACATTATTTCAAAGGTTCCTTTAGAGTAAAAAGGTTATGAACGACTGCTAAAACGTTACTTAAATGACAGCTCTGATTTTGCTGGAGCTGCTGAAATCACATTCAAGAGGGCAGAGCCTAGCAGCAGTCTCTTGGCTTTCAGATGGCTATACAAGGGCAGATTTTACAGGTGCCTAAAATACATGAAATGCCAGTATAATCTTATGGGAAGGGCAGGGGTAGACGGACCATTCTGAAACTAGAGCACTGCCCGAGGGCCCGCGGTCAGTAAGGGGCCCCATTAGATGCCCCTGGTACCTTTCATAGGCTTTTTTGGGTGTGGTTTGAGTGTGGGCGAGGACACAGGGCCCCATGATCCCCTTTTGCCCAGGGGTCCCATGAGTTGTCAGTCCACCCCTGGGGAAGGGGCTTGGTTTCAAGGAATGGTCTGGCAACAGCCTCTTCTTGGGGTTGCAGAGGGCTTGGAATAACACAATGAAATGCTACTGGATGATATGTAGGGACAAGCCTGAAAGCTCAGCTTCCCCGACTGTGACCTTCTGCTTCTTCTATGACGAGTCGTCTGCGAGCAATATGAGCAGCAGATGTGACAGTACGCATAGCTTGGGAGGCACATGTGGTCATTAGATATGTAGCATCTTAGGACATGGATATGTGTCTAGTGATCATTTTTTCACACTAAATCAAGGCTCGGGTGAATTAATGAAGAACAGTACTTCCCAAACCGGCTCTGCAGGAAACAACATCTGCAGAGGAGAATTCCTTAGCAACACCACTGCGCGCTGTGCATAGCATGCAGGAAACCTGTCATTAATTCATTATTTCACAGGGAGAGCAGGCCTTTACAGCCCCACCGTGAGGCCCAGTCATTAAACCTGACAGTAAATTATTCCTGACAGTGGAGGGAAGACTAGGCAAGCCAGGAGAGGGTTAAAGGTGTAACGCGTTCTCTCCAGCTGTTGGAATCACCTAAAGCTAAATTTTTATTGATTAATTACTTACGTTTTAAGGAAACTCATCATGACAAAAACTTGAAAGCTGATAAATCTGACCATACAAGCTTTGCATTTTGCCAGCATTAAAGAGGAATTACAGGTATGGTATTTTTTTTACATATTTACATTGATCGAAGTAGGACCAATGTAACTACGTATATATACCATACCTGTAGGATACTTACAGGGGTGTCAAACTCAATTTCATTGCGGGTCACTATGGTTGCTCTCAATGAGCCAGTTGTATCTGTTAGACTAGAAGTCCAGAACACCCAATCCTCCTTACATCAGGTGTCAAGAGCCCCCCACACACACACACTATCAGAAGTCAAGAGTCACCTATCCTCCCTTACATCACAGTTCACCTCCCTTACCTTATGCTGCTTCTAGGAAGATGCTAGGGGCAGAGCTGGGAAACAAAATGCAGGGTCTGGAAAAGGACCAAAGGAGGGCTGCCAGAGTCTAATGAGACCAGGGGAGGCAAAGATGAGGGGGTACTGCAGCTGCACTGAGAGGCTTAGGATCTGTAGGAGGAGTTCTGTCCTCCTCTCTGCTGCCAACTATTGAGCTGGGAATGTGGGGGGCTCAAGAGACAAGTCTCCACAGCTGCATGGAGAAACGTAGAATCTGGCAGAGGAGTTCTGTCCTCCTTTCTGCTGCTAACTGCTGAGAGAAGGTGGGAGTGGAGATGGGGAGTGCCGCAGCTGCAGGAAAGGTTCAAGGCCAACTGGGTGGGCCAGGTTTGCCTGAGGGCCATGTGTCTGATACATGTGCTCTAAAAGCTGGAAATCATTGAAGTAAACACCACTACTCCAGTGATCTCTACTAACTTTGGGGTTCTAGGCTGGATGGCTGCCCTTCTGCATTGTGAACATATGAGGTCGGCAGCTGGACACAGATGCCATTCAGAAATGGCTTTTGATTTTCTCAATGAATGCATTCTCTGACTGGGTGAGGTGGAGACGCAAGGTGATGATGTCACACTCTCCACCTCAACCAAATGGAGAATGCTTTGCATTCATTGAGAAAATGCAAAACATTCTATGCTTGTTGCAGAGACTCAACCTATATTTGTGTCTGGTGGTACCGGAAGTGGAGGTGAATCTTCCCAATGGGACACAGACAGTAAAAAAAATAACCCGGCAGGTACTCAAACTATTCCTTACCTCATTCACAACATATTTAGGCTTTAGGATCCTTCCATAATCTATATGTGGTGTATTGTGATGCCATTAATTGTAAAAGGCACCCCAACACAATGTACCTTAGAGTGTAACACGCAGGGCACCACAATGGTATGCGCACTGTGGTTCGCTGTGTTCCTAAAAAGAGTTATGTGCATCTTTCCATCTGTTGTGGTGCACTAGTGGCCCATTCATAGTGAACGGGCTACCTTAACGCAACCCACATTAACACGTCATAAAATTATATCAGGACTGTAAAGCCCAAACCTCAACCAAACTGAAAACCTCTGGGATTGCCTGAAGGAAGCTGTTTCAACTTTGAATGCTGAAAATGTCTATAGTCTAATATTTTGCTAAAAGCTGCTTTGGATATTGGTAAAACATCACAACATAGTGTGAAAACCTCAAATTGTCTCCTAGAGCACTTGTTCCACTAAACACCAGTACTCCTGTCTAATCATTCTTGTTTAGGGCAATAAAGAATAGAAGGAGAACCACACAATGGCCAAAACCAATAGCAGTTGGGCAAGTTCTGTTATCTAATGTCTATGGGAGCTACTTCATGTCTCTAAATCCACCTAGCCATTCACAAAATGAAGCCTGAGGCAGTATGTTTTATGAATGGCCTGGATGACCATAGTGCTGGGGTCTATGAGACCTGCTGAGCCTAAAACTGAAGTACAGTGGAAGCTCTACATTCCCCAGCATGTGAACAAGCAAATTGGTCTAATGTGGAAAAACATTTGTATGATGTGGGACGAGGTTGCTTCTGAGGCAACAAAATGTGTAAGTGTTTGAACCCTGGTAAGTGTATTGTTCCTAGATTTGGGCTTTAACAAGAAGTAAAGGAAAGTACACAGTGGCTTAGTGCTTAGCACTTCTACCTGGCCGCACAAGGGATGATGATTTGAATCCCAACCATAACTCTACCTGCATGGAGTTTACTTGTTCTCACAGTTTTTGGGTGGGTTTCCTCCAGATTCTCTGGTTTCCTTTCACACTTCAAAGACATACTGGTAGGTTAATTGGCTCCAGGCTAAATTGGCCCTAGTATGCATATGTATAAATTAATTAGGGCCCTTAAATTGTAAGCTCCTCAAGGGCAAGGGCTGATGTAAATGCACAATATATATAAAGTGCCGCGTAAATTGTTGGTGCTATATACTTTCCTGTAATTAATAATAAATTATCATATGCAGATTGAGGTTCTAGCCTTCCTCTATGCTACTAAAATATATTTTGCTGACAGTGTCCTTGTTGGAGATTTCCTCTCAATTCATTGGTGGTGACAATGTTGTCACAAGAATGGGAAATGAAGAGAAGTCTCTCCAATGGTGTCTCAAACCACATTATAAACCTGGTGGAGGTTCTAACCCCTCCTCACTTTATCCAAAACTAGAATAAAGTTTCTGGCTGGAGATTTAAATGTTCTTTTCTTATTAAAGAATTCTAGTCTAGTACAAAAGCAGGATATTAGTCCAAAATAAGAACCAATGAAATCACTAGATCTAACTTTCCTTGCACTAAGAGAACAGTTACAATGCCATTGAGGAACTGACATGCATAAAATTCTGCCCACCTCTACATTCAAAGGAAGAGTATCGGGTTATAAAAAACACACACGCACGCACACATGCACACACACGCATACCTCCATGCTGCAGCTGTTTCCCGCTGGTTTTAAGACCAAGAACTGAGTGATCACAGGACCACTGATCACTCAGTTTTCGGTCAACTCTGAGCAGAGAGCGGGGACTGTCAAAGCCGCTCCAGCACTCACTGGAGCATCAGGCAAGAGAGCGGGCAGGTGCTGCTGGTTTCGTCTCTCAGCCAAGCGCAGAGAGCCAGAGCTGTCAATAAGCTGGGTGGATCCCGCTAATATGGTCAGAATCCTTCTAGACAGAGCAAGGGTCACCAACCAGCAGATTGCGGCCAGGTGACTGGTAGATCGCGGCCTGGTTTTGCTGATCCGCCATCCCAGACCATGAAACAGAGTGCAATGCATTGGAGCTGCATGTAAAGTTGGAGCTGTAGTAGGGAGCAAGAGCCTCATACGCCGATGCCTCCTCTGTAATGCTGACTCCTGTCCCATGCAGAGTGATACCAACTGCACTCCACCTTTTATCATGGCTATTAGTCTCCAGAGAGGTGCCAGCAGCAGGAAAGAAGAGATCTTCAGGTAATTGTGAAGCAATACACTGGGCATAATAGTGTAGGGCTGCTTTCACATTGATGTGCTGCGGTCTACCCACACCACAGGTGCAGTGCAGTGTACCTCCAACTTTCCTTCAGGTTTGCTGTGCTTAGCCATAGACTTCTATTATATTCTGCAGATTGGGTGCACTTTCTGAAATCGCACCAAAACTCGGGAATGCAGAAAGTGCACCACACCTGCAGCATATAATACTGTAGAAGTCTATGCCAAAGTGCAGCTAACCTAGGAAAGTTGCAGATGCACTGCACTACACCTGCAGTACAGGTAAATCCAAGCACATCACCTCACAGTTTAGACATGTTTTTACCACCCCCATCCCAACTGTACACCCTTTAGCTGCTATGGCCAGGGGTGTACACATGTCACAGCCGCAATAGGAGTTACAGGCCCTGTCATGGTTGGTGGGTGTAGCAGCTGCCAAGCATGGCCCATTCAAGTGAATGAGGCCACTCTGCAAGTGCCCTGCAACCTTGCGCAATACAGCAAACAAGGGGTTATATCAGGCAGCGTTATGTCGCTTTCTCACCACCTACTTTAACTTATTGGACCCCGCAGAAGTATGCAGATGTGGGGCACTTGTAGAGTGGCCCCATTTACTTTAATGGGTTCGCAACTGGCAGGCAGTAGCTCCCACCAAAAGCAACAGGGGGTTTAATTCCTGCTGTGGCAGGTGTATGACTATGACATGACTGAATTATGATAATATTTTAGCCAATGTAAATCAAAGAGCTAAATAAAATGCTGCTATCCTTAGACAGAGGTCACTGTTGGAAGAGACATAAAAAAAAGTTCACTGTTTGATTAAACCTATTTGCTTATTCCCTCTAGTATTCTCTACAATTGTAACATTGCATCTCTTGTTTATGCTACATAATGGCCACTAGATGGAGCTGAGAAGCATGTGAAATAAATATCTCTAGACAGATTTATTTCACATGCTTCTCAGCTCCATCTAGTGGCCATTATGTAGCATTTTACCTACATAATAAAAGAACATTCAGAAGAGAAACTAGCCTAAAGAACATTTATTTTTGCCCAATTCACAGAGAACGAATACAGATTCACTGGGTGGATGGCTGTGTGCCTATTTTATACATAGAGCCCCCAAGTGTCAGTTTGCACATTCACTACACATAAAGAGGCCTATGTGTGAAATGTGTTCAAAAAACAATATTTGTTGCCCAACCAATCAGCTTCCATTCCAACAGTCTATGGTTTGAAGAAGTGATTCTCATAAATTGCTATAGGCGACAAGACATTCTTCTGTTACGCCTCTTTCACACGGGCGGTTGTAAATGCATGGGGTTTTTTTTATTTTAAAATTCTAACACTCCTGGCACAGAGATCACTTGTGTTTGTACATTGCGTTTATCTGCGATTACGTGCGTTTACATGCAGCTGTGTTTAGCTGCAGTTGTAAATTCTTGCCTTTTCTATACCAACTGTTTACTTATTTTTTCTTTGTACTGCGATTAACTGCGTTTATGTACAGATAGCTGCGGTACATCGCTTCTGGACGCTGTCAACTTTATTTTTCCTAAACGCATAAAACCGTATGTTATGAAAAAGTTGCTAAACGCAGTGGGTGAATGGAGCCATAGGGATGCATTGTCTGCATTTAGCTGCGGTGAATAAGTTCCTCTAATCTGAAATCGAACCGCCCGAGTGAACGGGGATTTAGCTTTTTCTCATACATAAGCACCCAAAAAAAAGGTTAAAAGTAAAACTTTGGGAATTTGTTCTGTACTTAGTAAAACTTGCCAGGCACAGATGACAGAGGAACCCAACTTGTTCTGTGTTACCTGCATTTACAAGGCTTTGGCTGTCACTGTACACTTACATTTGTGCGGTGCGTAATGCACATGCGTCAACACTTGTTAAGTCACACGCTAACGTGTGCTGCAATACGGCCGTGTTCATTGAATTCAATGGGCTTCTGAATTACCAATCGTTCCAAAATTGTGACATATCGCAAAATTTTGCAGGAGCGAACCATGGTGCATTGCCATGCGTTGTAATGCTTGTGTGTTGCCTTACTGCATTGGGATGCTATTCAAAATGAACAGCACCACAATGCATGCAATGTATGTTGCTGGTTTTTGAGGAAACATGCAAGTTAAGTCATGCCTTCCCACAACATATTAATGTAAATTGGTCCGGGCGTTTAACACATTTTTCTCTAAAAATGATTCTTATGCAAAGATTAGTAACCATGTGCAATGTGCAGTTATTACCAGCAACCAATTATAAATCATCTTATAACCAGGGGCGGACTGACCATTTGGAAACTCGGGCACTGCCCGAGGGCCCGGGGTCAGTAGGGGGCCCCATGAGATGCCCCTGGTACCTTTTTCATAGGCTTTTTTGAGTTTGGGCAAGGACACAGGGGCCCCATGATCCCCTATTGCCCGGGGGCCCCATGAGTTGTCAGTCTGCCCCTGCTTACAACTTATCTGACTACGGGAAGCTGATAGTTGATTGGTTATTGTGGACTACTATATGTTGCAAAAGATGAATAAGCTGACTTTGGCTCACCACACTTTACAATCTGATTGTACAATCTTTGTTAAGCTGGCCATACATGCATCTTTATTTTTTATTTTGGATGAACAAGCAGGCTGATCTAACTAAACGAAGGGATTCCCGCATCCACACAAACTAGGTGGATGGAGGAATGCTGCTTGGCTGAGCTATTGTATTCTGACAGCAGGGACTCCTTTGCTGTCAGAATACACTTATCAGCACTGCAGCTGATTGGCTGCAGACACTGATCAAACAAAAATTTACCAACAGGGCTGGTTCACACTGGATTCAAAAGTGCACATTCCTGTGTGCAGGGATTTTTTTTCACAGGAAATAGGTGCAGAAACTCCCCCTTTCTGAGTCACCACTTTTTTCCACCCCCTACGCACCTCCGAGCACCGTTCCTTGGTTCCACCCCCTACCCACCTCCGAGCACCATTCCTTGGTTCCACCCTCTACCCACCTCCGAGCACCATTCCTTGGTTCCACCCTCTACCCACCTCCGAGCACCATTCCTTGGTTCCACCCTCTACCCACCTCCGAGCACCATTCCTTGGTTCCACCCTCTACCCACCTCCGAGCACCATTCCTTGGTTCCACCCGCTATACACCTCCGAGCACCGTTCCTTGGTTACACCCCCTACCCACCTTCGAGCACCGTTCCTTGGTTCCACCCCCTACCCACCTCCGAGCACCGTTCCTTGGTTCCACCCCCTATACACCTCCGAGCACCGTTCCTTGGTTCCACCCTCTACCCACCTCCAAGCACCATTCCTTGGTTCCACCCCCTATACACCTCCGAGCACCGTTCCTTGGTTCCACCGCCTACCCACCTTCCAGTACCGCCCCCTTTAGAGAATACAGAACCAAGTAAATTTTGTTGTGTTAAGTGGTTTGTATGGCATTTGTAATGATAACAAGAAAAAGCAATAAAATAAATCCCCTGCAGCCAGCAACACTAGATCCTCCCCCAAGTAACAATAGATCTTTCAGCAACAATGGACCACCCACAACAAAATACCCCCCCAGAAATAATAGACCCACAGCAGCAACAACAGATCACACTGCAGCCAGCAACAGACTCCTCCCTCAACAATAGATCTCTCCCAGCAGCAATTGATCCCCTAGCAATATAAGATCCACCCCCAGTAACAACATATCCCTCACCAGCAACAATAGACCCCCCTGCAAAAATAGATCCCCACTAGGGACAATAGATCCTCCAGTAGCATCAATAAACACTGCAGCACACCCCAGCACCCCTTGCCATTACATATATTCAGTGCTGGAGGTACCGGAACTGCGTTCCCGCTGAAGAAAAGCCTTGCTTGTGTGTTTCTGGCATGTCCCTGCGTGATCCCATTTTGCAGCCTATTCATTTGAATGGGCTTCAAAATGCAATGGAACAGAGATGAAGTAGTGCTAGTAGTACTTTTTTGGTACGCACCACAGGAAGCCATATGGTACTGCGGTACCATGCAATTTAGTGCCTGCAAACATGCTGGGTTTGAGGCGCCATTAACAATTTGTTGGCATCCACATGCAGATCGCAAAGGCAGCGGAAAACATGCACGGAGTGCGCCTTTCCTGCACAGCATTTTTGTGTGAACCGGCCCACAGCCCTGTTCAAGAGGTGTCAATCATTAGATCGATGTCCCTTGAATGGGACTGGTTATAGATGGATTGAAATTCATCTGGTCACTGCTGAACTGGACGAATTTCGATCCATTTATAGCTTTACTGTAGATCTACCAGTAGTATGTAATACAAGAGCCTGCCTAAGTATATAAAGATCAATTCAATAGATTAGGTAGATCCTTATATTACATTGTTTTAGTGGATCTAACATTGATTGTACAGAGATTGCATAGTCAGTAGGTAGATCCTTATATTACATTGTTTTGGTAAATCTAAAGTTGATTGTACAGAGATCTCATAGTCAGTAGGTAGATCCTTATATAAAATTGTTTTAGTGGATCTAACGTTGATCGTACAGAGATCTCATAGTCAGTAGGTAGATCCTTATATTACATTGTTTTAGTGGATCTAACGTTGATCGTACAGAGATCGCATAGTCAGTAGGTAGATCCTTATATTACATTGTTTTAGTGGATCTAACATTGATCGTACAGAAATCTCATAGTCAGTAGGTAGATCCTTTATTACATTGTTTTAGTGGATCTAACGTTTATCGTACAGAGATCGCAAAGTCAGTAGGTAGATCCTTATATTACATTGTTTTAGTGGATCTAACGTTGATCGTACAGAGATCTCATAGTCAGTAGGTAGATCCTTATATTACATTGTTTTAGTGGATCTAACGTTTATCGTACAGAGATCGCAAAGTCAGTAGGTAGATCCTTATATTACATTGTTTTAGTGGATCTAACGTTGATCGTACAGAGATCTCATAGTCAGTAGGTAGATCCTTATATTACATTGTTTTAGTGGAGCTAACGTTGATCGTACAGAGATCTCATAGTCAGTAGGTAGATCCTTATATTACATTGTTTTAGTGGATCTAACGTTGATTGTACAGAGATCGCATAGTCAGTAGGTAGATCCTTATATTACATTGTTTTGGTAAATCTAACGTTGATTGTACAGAGATCTCATAGTCAGTAGGTAGATCCTTATATTACATTGTTTTAGTGGAGCTAACGTTGATCGTACAGAGATCTCATAGTCAGTAGGTAGATCCTTATATTACATTGTTTTAGTGGATCTAACGTTGATTGTACAGAAATCGCATAGTCAGTAGGTAGATCCTTATATTACATTGTTTTGGTAAATCTAACATTGATTGTACAGAGATCGCATAGTCAGTAGGTAGATCCTTATATTACATTGTTTTAGTGGATCTAACGTTGATTGTACAGAAATCGCATAGTCAGTAGGTAGATCCTTATATTACATTGTTTTGGTAAATCTAAAGTTGATCGTACAGAGATCATATAGTCAGATTGTAACGTGTGTGATGAATAAGCTAGAAACTCCATATACTGACAAAGTTTAGGCTACAGCAAATGAATGAGAATTGATTGCACCAACCTTGATTGAATGCTCCCATCCCACTGCCACCAGTTAACGTGGCTGCGAATGACACACAGCATAGGCAGTAGAGTTGTAGCGTCTGAAAGACAAGAAGAGATGAGGTCAGTGATCGGATCGACGTTGGACAACTTGGCGGTGACCTGTACTAGCAAAGAGGACCTGCCTTATCTAAGCTTCCAATCCATAGGATTGTCAGGAATGGCATAGAGGTGCATTTGAGTATAGTGACAGGTAAGGTCCACATGATCAGGACAAAGTAATCCATCTTCTGCAAAGCATGCAAACCTGACCCCGCTCCAAGGGGCATGCAGAGCAATAGGCAGGGTATCCTCTTCATGATGGGGCGGATGGCATCTCTGCATGCAGTGGATGGAAGGTTGCGGTGCTGGCTGATGCTGGCAGGTAGTGGAAGGAGGACTCAGTGTAGGGGGCTCACACTGATCATCCCAGCAACATGCAGCAGCATTCTCCAAGAATACAATGCACATTAAAGACAGCATTGGATTTCACTGACTGCCCCCTCCCATGTGCACGCCTCCCCTGCTATCACTCTCTACTCTCCGGGTTCAGCTGCTCGGGTAACTTTTCATCTCCAACATCTTAAAAGTTGTTTAGAGAACCAAAACTAATTTGTGCCAGGAAGGAGCTCGCCGGAGAGCAACTGATGGGAGCGATCTTGTATCATACAAGGAAACACAGAATTTCATTTCAGTAACACAAGAAATCACTTTTTTTTCTTTTTTAGGGTTTTTTTCTTTTTTTCATTTTTGTTAAATTAGTGCAGGGGTCTCCGAACATTTCAGTACAAAGACTACATTGTGTGTTTTATAAATATTTGTGGGACGCAAAAACAGTTTTAAGAACAAAATGAATAAAATGTAAATGAATGAAAAACACACTCCAAGAAATGACATCAGAAGCCCCTGATTACATCACAATTTCCCCTTTCACATCATAGTCTCTACTTCATATCAGAAGACTCCCATTGTATCAGAGACCGTCTTCACATCAGAATCCCCATTTCACATCAGAAGCCCCACCCCATCATATCAGAGCCCGCTTTACATCAGGGTGACCATTTCACATCAGAAGCCCCTTCCCTCCACCCCCCATCACATCAGAGCCTCCCTTTCATGTCAGAGTTACTCTCTTACATCAGCAATCCCCCACCATATCAGAGCCCCTCTTCATATCAGATGCCCCCCCCCCCCATCACATGAGAAGCCCCCCATCATATCAGAACCTTCCACACATCAAAGCCGCATTTTGTATCAGAGTCCTCCTTTCACATCAGAAGCCCCCCCCCCCATCATATCAGAGCCCGCTTTACATCAGGGTGACCATTTCACATCAGAAGCCCCTCTCCTCCAACCCCCATCACATCAGAGCCTCCCTTTCACGTCGGAGTTACCCTCTTACATCAAAAATCCCCCACCATATCAGAGCCCCTCTTCATATCAGATGCCCCCCATCACATGAGAAGCCCCCCATCTTATCAGAGCCCTCTTCACATCAATGCTCCATTTTGTATCAGAGTCCTCCTTTCACATCAGAAGCCACCCCATCACATCAGAGCCCCCTTCACACCAGAGTTCCCCTCTCACACCAGAGCCCCCCATTCACATCACAGCCCTCTTCACATCTGAGTCCCCCTTTCACATCCGAGCACCCCTATCACACCTGAGCCCCCATTCACATCAAAGCCTCCCTTTCACACCAGAGCCCCCCTATTCATAACTGAGCCATTCTTTCACATCAGAGTCAACCTTTCACACCAGAGCCTGCTCCCCTCAATATCAGAGCCCCCTTTCACATCAGAGATCCCTTCACATCAGAGCCCCTTTCATATCAGAGCTCACTTCACATCAGAGTCCCCTTCACATCAGAGCCCCCCTTTCACATCAGAGCTCCCTTCACATCAGAGCCCCCCCTTCACATCAGAGCCCCCTTTTCACATCAAAGCTCCCTTCACATCAAAGCCCCCCTTTCACATCATAGCCTCCATTCACATCAGAGTCCCCATTCACATCAGAGCCCCTGTTTCACATCACAGCCCCCATTCACATCAGAGCCCCCCTTTCACATCAAAGCTCCCTTCACATCAGAGCCCCCCTTTCACATCAGAGCCCCCATTCACATCAAAGCTCCCTTTATATCAGAGCCCCCATTGACATCAGAGCCCCCCTTTCACATCAAAGATCCCTTCACATCAGAGCCCCCCTTTCATATCAGAGCCCCCATTCACATCAGAGCTCCCCCTTACACATCAGAGCCCCCTTATACATCAGAGCCGCACTTTCACATCAAAGTTCCCTTCACATCAGAGCCCCTCTTTTCACATCAAAGCCCCCCTTTCAGATCAAAGCTTTCTTCACATCAGAGCCCCCCTTTCACATCAGAGCCCCCATTCACATCAGAGCCCCCCCATTCACATCAAAGCTCCCTTTACATTACAGCCCCCTCACATCAGAGTCCTCAGTCCCACATTCTACCTTACAATCCTCACCTAAGAGGCAGCATGCCACAGAGCAGGAGGTAGAGCAGGTTGGCCTAGTTCTTCTAAATGCTGGGGTGAGTCTGAATGCCCCCATCCTGGATCAACATAATGTGTTTCCATGATGCAGTGAGGCCAGCCGCTAGTACCATAGCAACGAACGATACTGTGTGTCCTGGCTGCTCAGCATCATTGGTTAGATCAGAGCAGCCGTTCTCAACCTTTTCAACACAGAGGAACCCTTGAAATACTTTTCTGGTCATAGGAAACACCTGCTAAAAATGATTATATCTACAACTCATGATACATTAGTGTGATGGTCAGTGGGAAGAATGCTTCTTAGATTTGTGGTCATTGGGAAGAATCAATGGCATCAGCCTCTGAGAGGCAGAAACTGCTCACTGCTGAAGGAAACCCTAGCAACCTCTGGAGGAACCCTAGGGTCCAGGGGCGGACTGACCATTTGGAAACTCGGGCACTGCCCGAGGGCCCGGGGTCAGTAGGGGGCCCCATGAGATGCCCCTGGTACCTTTTTCATAGGCTTTTTTGAGTTTGGGCAAGGACACGGGCCCCATGATCCCCTATTGCCCGGGGGCCCCATGAGTTGTCAGTCCGCCCCTGCTAGGGTCCCATGGAACCCTGGGCGAGAAACCCTGGATTATGCTGAATCAGATTTTTCTTTTAATTAGCTACCTCTATACCATTAGGGAGATTTCCCTTCATTTCCTGCCTAGAGATACATCAGGAAATTTTAGGAAATATCTATAAACAGTGGTGTATTTAGGTTCCGTGCTGCCCTAGGCAACAAAAAAATTGGCTCCCCTCACCACGGAGAGACCCTGACACCGACCAACACCCTCCTCCCCCACAAAGAAAGCCTGAGGTTGACCAGCAACACCCCAGCCCCCACCCGAGAGAGCCTTTCACTACCACCTCCCCCATACACTGGCAACCCCTCCCACCCCGGCAAAAGATAAAACAAGAGATAAAACACTCACCTTCACAGCTCCGGACATCCCCGGGAACAAGAGTCAGGCTCTGCATACACCATCAAGCAGCCGCAGCCTCTCTCAGATCCCACCTGGTCTCCGTGCTACGTGTGTCCCTTCTTCCTTTCCTTCTTTCGGAAAAATGCTGCTGCCCCCCTGAAAAATGCCGCCCTAGGCAAATGCCTTGTTTGCCTTGTGGTAAATACACCCCTGTCTATAAGGGCTTGTCCACTTCAAGAGCTGCACCACGCTGAAGGCACAATCACTGGTATGCACTGGGAGGAGATGATGCCAGTGTACCTATCCCAGTATGTTGAACTTTTTACTTTTTTCTTTTTTTTTTTCTTTATTTGAGGTTTCACATGATGATAATTAATTTATATCATTGCACTTCAGTGCCGTGACATGCTACAACTAGTGTGCACCGAAATGAAAATTCTGGTGCCAAAACCAAAAATTCAGGATGCACTTTGCGAAAGTTAAAACCAAAATGTCTGGGTATGTGGGGTGGGGAGGCTCAATTTTTTTTTTTTTCTTTTTAACTTTTAATGTTTTTTTTTAACTTATGATTTTATTGCTATCACATAGGGGACCAATAGTCCCCTATATGATAGCATTTAAGTGACAGGTCCCCTTTGTAGGGGGTTGAGGGGGGGACAGCATGTGCAAGGAGGGGGCAGGAGAGGAGCAGTGTATAAAGTAAGGGAGCAGTGCATACAGACAGGCTCCCTCACATGCCGCCGCTAAATGTCATTGCCAATTTGTAAATGCAACTGCCGCCTTTCTATTTCTTCCCCTCTTCACCGAGAAGGAGCTGTCATTCACCCCACCGCTAAAATGTGGCCCCTTTGTTTACTGTAGCAGCTGGGTGAATGACAGCTCCTTCTCCGAGCTATAAAGTGAAGAAAAAAAACAGGAGGCAGTGGCATTTAAAAACCGGCAATGACATTTAGCGGCGGCAAGTGAGGGAGCCTGTCTATATACCCTCCTCCCTCGCTGTATACACTGCTTACCTTCTCTCTTGCCTTTTTCTGCTGCCCCCCCCATCTGCAGTACATGCAGCCCTCCCAAACAGCTCTGAAGAAGGGAGTTCAACTCCCGAAACGTGTTAGCATACCCTGTCATAGGACCACTTTTTTCTGGGACTGTCACATTTGGATCCTTGTCTGTTTACATGACCCTTGTTTTGTGATTATATATTTTTGTCATTTTTAATAAATCCTTTTTTATCACGGTAATGCACGAGGAGAGTGCGCCCTTTTGTGTTTTCTTCCAGTAGTATCAAGATTCCCCGATCTCTAGAGGGCTGCACCTCAGCGAGTGACAAAAACCGTGCTCCTGTGATGCATGAAGACCTGAGCGCTGGTTTCACTTTTTCTTGATGTTCAGCCCCCCAAACACCCTGGCCAAATAGTCCACCCCTCATTGGAGCCGGGTCTCTCATTATCCGCACCTGTATTGGCTCACTTTTTCCTGTCGGCAAAATGCAGATAGGGCTATTTTTGGCAGATATATTTCAGCCATCAAAAGTTTGGTGCATCCCTAGCTACAACAGGTATTAATTACCAGCAAAAAAAAAATAGTAGTTAAACTTAGTTTACAACAACATGAAAAAGCAACATATATATATATACACACAAATGATTTTGCAGTTCCAGATGTCAATCACAGCCATTGACTCCCGCTGCTGTCAATCACAGCCAGTCAGCCAATAAGGGGGCAGGGCCAAGCCACGGCTCCCTGTGTGAATGGGCACACAAAGCAGTGGGTGCCCCCATAGCAAGCTGCTTGCTGTGGGGGCACCCAACAGGAGGGAGGGGACAGGAGAGCCTGTGGGGGACCCAAGAAGAGGAGGATCCAGGCTGCTCTGTGCAAAACCGCTGCACACAGTAGGTAAGTATAGAGATGTTTAGAATCGCTTTAAAGTTCCTGTTATGGTGATGTTTGTTATCTTCTGCTAGCAATGGTGGGGTTCATAAACAGTACTGAATATTGGTAATTCAAGAAAGTTAAAGCGGAGCTCTAGGCTCCCCCCCAAAAAATTAAACGTCAGCAGCTACAAATACTGTAGCTGCTGTCTTTTAATATAAGGACACTTACCTGTCCAGGAATCCAGCGATGTACTCGCTTTGTGAATAGTCCCACAGTCTTCTGGAACCTGTAAAGTGTCCCAGAAGGCTGCAGGAGAAGAAGGGTGGGGGGCACAGTGATCTGACCTGGAAATGGGAGCAGGTACTTGTCAAAACCAGATACCTGCTCCCCCCCAAAAAGTGCGACACGTGACAGTGGAGGAGGGAGGGGGGATACAAACAAGTGGAACTGCCCCTTTTGGGTGAAGTTCCACTTTAAACAGATGTGGCTGTGGTACTGCTCACAGCAAAGATCTCCTGATACTGAGATGTAAAGTTGTCTCTAGAATGATGGCAGAAAGAGGCTGGGCATCCGCCATCTCACCAATCCTTTGGATAGCACGGCCTCCTAGGAACAAGAGTTCTTGCCCAGGCTCTTACCTGTTTGCAGGGATATGTAGAGTTACCACGTGATGGCCTGTTAGCGCGGCGAGAAGAGATGTCTGTTTGAAGACGGGCAGTGACAGTCCTGATGCAGAGAAGCTGATGCAATCCCGGTGGTGCAAATTGATATGCAGAATCCCACCGCAGTAGGCCAGCAACCTGTCTCTGGAGCAGAATGGCAGTCCCCCTGTGTTCAACTCTGAATCCCACGCCAAGAGAGACAAAGACAATCTCTTGTTGTAGAATATATCTGCTTCCCCAGCATCCTTCTGGTTCCCCAACTCTTTGGTAGTTGTAATTCAATTAACACTCAGAAATACAGGCTGTATTGGCTATAGGACTACGGGTCCCAAGATCCTCTGCTGTCAGAAGAACTGGATCCACTCTGCTTACAGAAAGTGAAGTAGAAATCCCAGTACTTGGCACTAGGGGGGGGGGAATTAATTATAGTCTCATCTGTAAATGTCCCTGAATGGCATAATGATATAAGGCTGGTCTCTGCCCTCGTATTACTGTCTGAGAAGCCAATCACTAAGCCCCACATTCTGGAATGTGGGACAGCAGAGGAGAGTGCCAGGTGGCGGGAAATGAGGAAAAATTTAAGTATCTGTATTTATTTCTTTCCTGTCTGGACAAACAAGCATGTAATCCTTGAAGCGTGGTTTGGATCCCACTGCATAGGTAAGTTTAACAGCAGCGAGGCTTTAAGTATGTTCTTTGTGGTCAAATTTGTATCAAATTTTGTAATAAGGTTTTTTTTGTACCAATTCTATGGTCGTTGTGTACTTCTTTGCTGGGTTCTCTCCCTTCTGCTACTATATTCAGACATTACTGGGCCCGTCACTGACCCAAAACAAGCAGGCAGATTAGAAAGTCAGAATTGGGGTCCTTTCACATGGGTGGACCCATTTGGCGGATTCCGCTTGCTCAGTGGGGGGGATCTCTCTGCTGATCCCCGCTAAGCAAGCAAATGACAAGTCTGTGTCCACCCCGCTGCTGTAGAGCGTACACAGAGCAGCTCACTCTCCTCAGTGGGGGGTCAGATGAAAACGGATCCCCATCCACCCCTTGTTTGCGGGTTTGATCGGGTTGGATGTCGGCGGGTATAAATGGGCACATGTCCGTTTACACACACTGCTCCTTAGAAAAGAACGGAGGTTCCAGTCAGGTCTGCCTGAAAAACGGGCAGGCGGACCCAATCGGAACGTCCATGTGAAAGAGTCCTATAAAGAACAGGTTCATTTTAATGGCGGCACCACCAGTAGCATACACTTACATTACTTTCACTCCCAACCAGGGGCGGACTGACCATTTGGAAACTCGGGCACTGCCCGAGGGCCCGTGGTCAGTAGGGGGCCCCATGAGATGCCCCTGGTACCTTTTTTCATAGGCTTTTTTGAGTTTGGGCAAGGACACAGGGGCACCATGATCCCCTATTGCCCGGGGGCCCCATGAGTTGTCAATCTGCCCCTGCTCCCAACCATTTCATTCAATCGTTGGGAGTGAGAAGAAGTCCTGGGTAAGCTTCAAGTTACAACTTTAACCCCTTGACGCCGACCGTACACAAATATGTGGCCTCTCATTGGCTGGGCCTTGACGCCGAGCGGCCGCATATTTGCGTACCATTTGAAAACACATATGTGTTGTCCTGTCGGTGTCTCATGGGAAGGTCCTGATCTCCTGTTGCAATCGGAAACCTTTTCCAATCATTTGACCACCGTGACAGCAAATCATGGCGGTCACATGACCCTAAAACCCAGCCTCGCCTCCCGGCGTCTGAAACCCCTTAAAAGGCCGGGAGTTGAGAACTGTCCCATTACATTTGTAGCCATTGTAGGTGGGAGATAGGTCTGTTATTGCTCAAGGAATCCCTGTCAACCTCTGGAGGAACCCTACAGTTCCATGGAACCCTGGTTGTGAAAGTCTACACTACAGGATTGGGTATTTCTCTATACACTCTCTATCCATAGGAAGCAATGAGTCGATGGTACTCCAGATGAGTAGTGATAAGGAGAAAAAGAGAGATCCTTCAAGAAATAGTATTCAGTTGTACGTATGCTCCAGTTCACACCAGACCATGCTCATTCCCGTGCGATTCCAGCACATTTCCCTGCATTCATTTGAATGGCTACCAAATACACTAGCTTATGTAAAGGTAGGCCAATGAGGAGGGAGTTGCAATAGTCAAAGCAAGAAATAATCAGGAAGTGGCTTATGAGCTTTGTGGCGCCTTTGATTAAGAAGGGGCATACTTTGAAGATGCAGTGGAGGTTCAGGCGGAAAATTTGAAAAGCGATTGGATGTGGGGAGTTCAGTGTTATACTTAGCAACCTGGCATAAGGGACAGATTGATAGTTGTGCCATCAACCCCGACAGAGAAGTCAACGGAAGGGGCATGTAGAGGAAGAAATATTGTCAGCTCAGTTTTGGATAGATTGTGTCTGAGGAAGTGGTGTGACATCCAGTCTGATATGTCTGTAAGTAAATTAATGATGTGCGAGGAAACTGATGGGATGATCAGAGAGGTAGAGAGATTCAAGTGTCATCAGTATAGAAATGGTATCGGAAGCCATGGGAGTTCATGCAGTTTCATTTCTAACCTGAGTAGTGCCAAGTGTCTAAGATTTCCAGAGACTTTACCAAGTTTTGCCTTACTATTTGTGGAAATTAAGGTCCAGGTCTGTTCAGATCCTTCAAATGTTGATGTAAGTGTACCAGAAGGTGGGTCACCCGGTGGCCGGCCGATAGAGACAAATCACCAGCGAGCGACTACAGCAGAATGGCTAAGAGGCTGCCCGGTGGCAGTCTGTGTCTGCCCTCCCCCTGATGGATACCCACTCCAAAGACATGCTGGTAGGTTAATTTGCTCCTGTCTAAATTGTCCCTAGTATATGTATGTATGAATGTGAGTTAGGGACCTTAGATTGAATAAATATGAAACAGCACGCACCCATCTTAATAAAAAAAAAACAATTAAGTCGTTTCACAATCCTTCCCTTGAAGTACCAACATAAAAAGAAAATTATACAAACAGACTTAAATAAATACACCCAAAGTCCAAAAAAAAAAAAAAAGTCCAAAGAAAGTCCAGAATTTCGAAAAAATATGCACATAAAGTCCTCAGTCTTGATCAATAGATACACACTGATCCAGATGATTGGTGATGAATCCCCAAACACTCTTCATATACCTCAAAGTAAAAAAACCTAGACATAGTGTATTATCTTAGGTTTCAAAAAGGTGCCACACGTGCAGCATGCAAACACTCCAGTGCCACAGCAATAGTGAGGAATTAGCTAAAAACCGTTTACACCACAGCAAACAATATAATAAAAGTGCATAATTACCCTAAAGTAAATAAAACCCACATATAGGCTGTATATACAGCGATAATACCGTTTTGGAGCCATTGTTGGGTATTATCGCTGTATATACAGCCTATATGATCTGGAAACTGTTTTTATCGGTTTTAATGTAAGTTACTACAATAAAATTTGTATGTTGTTTGATACATACGCTGATCCCTGGTCTGTTTGTGAGGTCTATGGGAAGTGTCTGGAGAAGATGACGTCTTTCTGAGGAAACTCCATTCTTAAAACATGGATTATATGTGGGTTTTATTTACTTTAGGGTAATTATGCACTTTTATTATATTGTTTGCTGTGGTGTAAACGGTTTTTAGCTAATCCCTCCCTATTGCTGTGGCACTGGAGTGTTTGCATGCTGCACGTGTGGCACCTCTTTGAAACCTAAGATAATATACTATGTCTAGGTTTTTTTCCTTTGAGGTATATGACGAGTGTTTGGGGATTCATCACCAATCATCTGGATCAGTGTGTATTTATTGATCAAGACTGAGGACTTTATGTGCATATTTTTTCCAAATTCTGGACTTTCTTTGGACTTTTTTTTTTTTTTTTGACTTTGGGTGTATTTATTTAAGTCTGTTTGTATAATTTTCTTTTTAGGGACCTTAGATTGTACGCCCCTTGAGGGTTAGGGACTGATGTGAATGTACAATATTTGTATGTAATGCGCTGCGTAAATTGACGGCGCTATATAAGTACCTGAAATAAATAATAAATACCCAGGGCCGTCACAACTTTGGCCCCTGCCTCTTCATAGCACTTCTGTACACAGTTTGGGCCGTCACACTTGATGCCAGTCAGAGTTTTCTGGAAATTCTTGCACTGCGCTAGGTTGTGGTCAGATCCAATCAACAATGGTAAAGAGGATTAGTCACCAAAATGGAACCAGTGCGTAATCAGCAGAGGCACCCCAAATGTATAAGTGTATACAGCACCATGCGGTTCGATGCACCACGATTTTGAAAAAGAGTCAAAATCACACATAGGGCAGCCCACTGAAATGAATAGGCTGCCCTACACATGCTGTGCAGGAACACAGGCACACCCCATTACATATGCTTGGGGTGAACTGAGCTTTAGTGTCTATATACATTTCAAAAGTCACACTATAATACTTGATTTTACCAGCAGATGGCAGCAGTAAAAAATATATTTCAGATCGTTGTCCTTAGGAAATCCAGCTGGGGGGATGGGGGGTATTCCTACTGTCCCTAGAGAGATTCCAACAGTATTAAAACGTTTCACTTTACCTGGACATTCCTATAACCAGTAAGGAACTTAGAATGTTCTTCATGCATCCTAGAATGTTTTCCCAGTGTACCCACTCCCACAGGTGTGCAGTAAGTTCTGAGACACTTTGTCAGTCTGAGAGCTGAGGTCATGCTATAGCAGATCTGCTGTCAGCTGTGTTTTCTGCACTGATCACTACAAACCCGTGTCACATTGTAGTTGTAGGTGCAGCTGTCAGGTGCAGATAATTGCAATACAACTATTTTAATACACAGGAGTTGCTGAAAGCAGACCTGATTTTCAGGGAACCTGTTACTTTGCCACTTTAAGATTTTTGGAAAAAGATCAGATAGCAATTTACTTACCAGAGAGGTAATCGAAATATTAAACTAAGGGTATATTTATTAATTGGTGGAAATAGGTGAATTACCTATTTTGTACCAGCATTTCCATTTCAATTGCTTCACACACAAAGCATGTAAACAGGGATGGACAGTGTTGGTTTCTGCTCCTAGCATGACTTCAGGAAAGAAAAAAAAAAGTAATTATGGAATCTTCAAACATCAGACTGGAATATACACAGTACTTCCTAGCAGTCAGTACACGGCTCTGCCGGAGTTCTGGATCATGAGGTGTAGAGCTGTTGAAATGGATGTGAAAGGAGGATAAACTGTCAAAAGCTTTTTTTAGCCTTTCTCAACCATTTTACCCCAGAGGAACTGGGGTAAATCAGGGTCAGTGGGAAGAATGTCCCTTACACTGGTGGTCAGTGGGAATATCGTTCCTTACAATGGCGGTCATTTGCAAGCAGGGGCGTAGATAAGGGTGGGGGTTAGGGGGGTTCAAACTCCCCCAGAGCGATCTCCCACAGTGCCGAAGCTAGGCTGGTGTAGCCTTTCAGCTGCGGGGGTGTTACATGGCAGCCTGTCTCCCTCATGCACTGATATACACTGCAGAGACACAGCATACTTGGCAGCTGTCCCAATACATTCCAAATTATATCCCATTATCCAAGCTGTGGGGACAGTAGTAATGTCCCCTGTGCTCAGAAGAACAGCAGAGTGTGCAGTCACATGCAGGGCACTGGAGCACTCTCTGCCTTCCAGCAAAGAGAGGAACACAGTACTGTTACCGGAGTTATCTCTGCCCACAGTACAAATAAAATCCCGGCCTGGATGGAGAGAGAGCAGCACAGGAACCTCAGATCAGGTAAGTGAACAACAACTAGGCTATGGAGGAGGTGGGAATTGAGCGCCATTAAAATTTAATCCATCCCCACCAATGCAGGGGGGAGGTGAGTTAACTCGCTGGATGACCACAAATGCAGAATGGGGTGGGGTAAAAATGTCAAATGTCATTGCCATGACCAACAATACAGGATGGGGGTTTATTTTCACTGCCACTGCCCCCCCCCCCCCCACCCATTGGTGGTCAGTGGGAGTGAAAGTTAACCCCCCATCACCCACACACTAAGCATTGGTGGCCATATCAGTGAAATTTTTACCCATCATCCCCCACTTTCTGCATTTTTGGTCATACAGCGAGTTAACCCACCTCCCTCCTGCTTTGGTGGTCATGAGATGGGGGGCAGGTAAATTGCAACTTCACTGGGGGCTAATAGTACTGACACAATGTTAAGGGTTATTACTGCATCCATTGACACCAGTACTGAGGGTTATTATTGGATCCACTGACACCAGTGCGGGGGGTTACTATTGCATCCAGGGACACCAATGTTGGGGGATATTGCGTTCATTGACACCAGTGCTGAAGGTTATTATTGCATCCACTAACTCCAGTGCTGGAAGTTATTATTATGTCCACTGACACCAATGCTGGTGGTTATTATTGCATCCACTGACACCAATGCTGAAGGTTATTATTGCATCCACTGACACCAATGCTGGCGGTTATTAATGTGTCCACTGACACTAGCGCTGGAGCTTATTATTGCATCCACTGACACCAATATTATTGCATCCACTGACACTAATTCTGGGGGTTATTATTGCATCCACTGACACCAATGTTGAGGGATATTAATGCATCCACTGACACTAGCACTGGGGTTATTATTGCATCCACTAGCACCAATGTTGTTATGCACTGACACTACCGCTGGAGGATATTATTGCATCCAATGATACCAATGCTGGTGGTTATTAATGCGAACCCTGACACTAGCGCTCGGGTTATTATTGCATCCACTGACACCAATGCTAGGGTTATAATTGCATCCACTGACACCAATGGAGGGGGTTATTAATGCATCCACTGACACCAGTGCTGGCAGATATGAATGTGTGCACTGACACTAGCACTGGAGGTTGTTATTGCATCCAGTGATACCAATGCTGGTGGTTATTAATGCGAACCCTGACACTAGCACTGGAGGGTTATTATTGCATCCACTGACACCAATGCTGGGGGTTATTATTGCATCCACTGACACCAATGCAGGGGGTTATTAATGCATCCACTGACACTAGCACTGGGGTTATTATTGCATCCACTGACACCAATACTGAATGTTATTATTGCATTTACTGACACCAATGCTGGGGGTTATATTTGCATCCAATGACACCAATATTGGAGGTTGTTATTGCATCCACTGAAACCAATGTTCGGGCTTAATATTACTGACACCAATGCTGGTGGTTATTGTAGCATCCACTGACACCAGTGCTAATGCTCAGGAGCAGTTTAAAGAAGAATTTCAGGTATCGATATTTTATACAGTTTTATTGTTCCAGATTGGACCAATGTATGTTGTAACTACATATATACCATACCTGACCAAGGCCCCTGGAAGCTGGAAATCACTGAAACAGACAGCGCTACTCCAATGATCTCCACCTGCTTCCAGGTCCTGTGCTAAGCACCTGCCCTGCTGCATTGAGGTCATGTCTCCCAACCTCATCTGATCAGAGAACGCTTTGCATTCATTCAGAAAATGGAAGGAATTCTCTGAGTGGCACCCATGCTGAGTGACACCCTTGCTGAGTGACTAACCTTCAGTGTTCAGAATGCAGCAGGCTAGCCACTCAGCACAGGACATGGAATCTAGTGGACATCCCTGTATCAGCAGTGTCTATTTCAGTCATTTCCAGCTTCCAGGGCATTGGCCAGGTTTGGTATAGACCTTTTTGTGACTTCATTTCAGGAGTGTTTTCAGTTGACCATTTCTTTATTGTGCAGAATGATTGTTCATGTATTTAATGTCTGCAGTCCTCGTGTAGAGATACTGCTACAGGGCAGCACAGGTGTGCAAAATCACGTATATATATATATATATACGTGATTTTGCAGTTTTGGGTAGGGGGCGCGCACACCCTACCTGTGGTGCTATTCGCTGCCTCAGCTGTCAATCACCAGGTCCCGGACTGTGATTCCCCGCTGGCACCCGGCAATCTCTGAGTATTACTGATGGGAGAGAGACCTGTATGTAAACAATACAGATCTCTCCCCTGACAGCTCCTGCACACTGCTTTGTATGCTTTGATTGCCCCACATGTTAACCCCTTCCTACCCAGTGCCATTAGTACAGTGTCAGTGCTTTTCATTAGCACTTATCACTGTATTGGTGTCATTGGGGATGTCAGAATGCCCGCCACAGTCCCGCTATAAGTTGCTGATCAACGCCATTAATGGTTAAAAAAAAAAAATTCCAGTATATATACCGCCATTTGTAAACGCTATAACTTTCATGTAAACCAATTAATTACACGTATTGGGATTTGTTTTAGCAAAGACATGTAGCAGAATACATATTGGACTACATTTAAGACAAAATTAAATTTTTTACATTTTTTTTACTGGATATGTGTAATAGGAAAAAATCTAAAATATTTTTTTTTTTTCAAAACTGGCGGGTTTTTTTATTTATAGTGCAAAAAAAATTAAACACACAGCGATCCAATACCACCGGAAGAAAGCTCCGAAAAAAGGATGTAAATTTCATATGGGTGCAGTGTTGCATGACGGCGCAATTGTCAGTTAAAGTAACACAGCTACGTAACAGAAAAAATGGCCTGGTCAGCAAGGGGTGTAAATGCTCTGGAGGGAAAGTTGTTAAAATGTTGGGATTCATGTTTACTTGTTTCCTCTTACTACTGGTGGTGTTTTTGTATAAAAACCTGTAACAAATAAGTAGGTCCAAGAGGTGTCAGGCACCTGCTTGAAGAGAAAGAAAACAAAATCCTCTGTGAATTATAGGTGAGGTCACCTCCAGTTAAAGCTTCTCCAAGTGAAAAAGCCCCCCTCAGTGCTCCCACACCAGTGCACAAATCAAAGGGCCAAGTCGCACTGCAACACAGACCAACCGGAGTCATTCCCTGCTCTGCATTGCTGACTGCTGTAGGGGGCAGTGTGGTGTGTGGTTCAGTGCATTACACAGCTCCCCCTGTTTTTTTGTTTTGAATAAACTTTATGCTAAATGTACAAAACGTACCCGTCATTCACTGCAATCAGGGGCAGTGCGATGGGCTTCGCTGCCTTACATTGCAGTACCGTTCGGTGTGCTACAATAAATTGCAGCATGTCCTGTCAGCTTGTATCTATCTCATACACATGGGGTCTGAGCACCCATGAAGGTGCACTCACCCTAATTTGAGATAAGGATAGGTTCACCTTTAAGAAAAGAAAATAAATGCACAGTTTTTTGCAGGTAAAAATGTGCATTTACTATTTTGTTCCTTAGGGGTCTGTATAACATTGCAATGTAATGTCATGCTCCAGCAGACTGTCAGCGTAGCTATCTCCCCGGACCTCTGATACCGGCAGGCAGTTACTTCAGTTTGAGGGTAAAACTGCAAGGCCACAGTACTCTTTTGGAGGATCTGGTGGAGGATTGGTGTCACCCATCCTGTGTTCAGTTTATTGTGGTTTGTGCACCCAGAGTACTGATTATGTCACAGAGTTTGCTGGGCTTTGAGCACATTATTTTATTGCAGTTTTCTCACCATTTATTGTGCATTTTACTATTTACTGTGTAATCTTCACAAGCTACCAAACATAACTATATATATTCTAAATGCAATAACTACTGGGGATTATCCCAGAAAATACATTTTACATGGGTAAATTATATATATATATATATATATCAGTGTATATATATATATATATACATACATATATACAGTCAGGTCCATAAATATTGGGACATCGACACAATTCTAACATTTTTGGCTCTATACACCACCACAATAGATTTGAAATGAAACGAACAAGATGTGCTGTAACTGCAGGCTGTCAGCTTTAATTTGAGGGTATTTACATCCAAATCAGGTAAACGGTGTAGGAATTACAACAGTTTGCATATGTGCCTCCCACTTGTTAAGGGACCAAAAGTAATGGGACAGAATAATAATCATAAATCAAACTTTCACTTTTTAATACTCCTTAGTGTCTTCCTGTAAAATACAGAACCGCTGGACCTGCTTTGTACAAGATGACATCAGAGAGCTATGACCTGTCAAGTAGCAAAAGGAAGAGGTTTCAGGCTATTGACAGCATGAAGAGGAGGAATCCTGTGAAAGCAAGGCCAGGCACATCCCATTAAGATATGGATCATTATTTAACAAGAAGTGAAAATTATTTTCAGCTAAGTCCAATGAGATTTATTGGAAGCAGTGCTCAGTAATCACAAGACAGCAGATTGAAGGACATTTTTATGGGTTTCTGAGAGTTTGTATTTCAAAGTGGTTATAAACTCTTAAAAGTACCCAGTAAATTGACTGGCTTCAGGTGATACACAGAGATGAAAGAAATCCTCCTACACAAGTTGTGTCTATCTATCTGCAATCTTCTTCTCTCTAAATGCGTGCTGAATTTACAAAGTTGTCTGAGAGTTCACAAAAAAGGGGGTGGAGAGCTGAAGTTGCACTCTGCAGAGCTCAGTGAGGAGAGCTCTGAGAGCTGATTGGAGGGTAGAGACCCACCCTCTCCACACACCTCACAGGAACTGAGCTGAGGCTGTCAATCTGCTGGAGCTTCCTCCCCGTCACCATTTTTCTCTTGATGTCACGAAAACTTCTCAGAAGTGATTGATGCTGATAGCAGAGGAACAAAGCAGCAGATAGAAATGACACTTAGTGCTCTCACTGAGACCTGTAGCACTACCCCCTCAAGAGTTGCTGAAGATTTGGGACCCCGTATAGTTCTGCACAGCCAGGCAACGTGCATTTTATTCAGACTTGAGCTCCAGCTTGCATACCAGAGACAGTAAACAATCCTTGAACTTGTTTTTTAGGGTTTTTGTTTAGGGGATGATAATTTGGATGGGGATGAGGGATGCCCAGGATGCCCAAGGAACTGTAAACTGAGGATAACTTCCTGGAATCTATATACAGGTCTTCACACAGCAAAAATCTTCTGGTAGAGCTCTCCAGCCTCTCCTGGTGTATCAACCCAAACCCCAGATAAGTCCTTCTCTATCCAGCAATCTGGGGGCTTTCTTTGGACAAAGGGATCCAGTATCTGCCCCCTTAAGAGCACAATCCAGCTGGGGCAAGTCAGGTTTCCCACCCAAATTCACTCTCCCTCCTCTCCTGTCCAGGGGTGTAGAAGTACTCACTGTTCCTCTCCTGCAAGCTGTAGGTTGGTAGTTGCCTTCAGGCCTTCTGCTGGGCTGGCTCCTTCCTTAGCTCCACAGATGGTCCTCTTTCAGGGGGACGGTGAGGTTCCCTTTTCCGTTTCCTCCTGTCCAGATCCCACCTGGAGGCAGGCTCCTTCCCACTGGGCCCCCTCTCAGGTTCCACACTCGCCTCCTGCTCTCACATTTTCCACCCAAACTCTCCTGCTACTGAGCAGGTTCAGCTATGGTTAAATGCTGTCCCAACCCCTTGCCAAGCCTCCTGTTTGAGGATTGGTTGAGATCCTTTAGGCATATAGACCAGCCACTCCTCACCCCTGCCCACTGAGTTCTAGAGACTTCTCCAAGTCTCTAGATCAGGGGGAGGTTTTAGAGAGCTGATCTGCAGAGTCTTGCAGCCCTGACCCAAATTTGACCCCTCTGATTAATGCACCAGGCTGCTATTCAGCCTCTGACTGAAAAAAAAAAATTACCTAGCTCCCTCTAGCTTTCCTAGGATGGCACTACATACACACTGTAGAGAGATATGCTTTGTTCATATTTTATGTCTGAGATTTCCAACCACTTTAAATAACCGACCAGATTAGCTGGATGTAGGGAGTAGAAGACAGCCTATAAATCA
This sequence comes from Staurois parvus, assembly GCF_062004578.1. Taxonomy (NCBI): domain Eukaryota; kingdom Metazoa; phylum Chordata; class Amphibia; order Anura; family Ranidae; genus Staurois; species Staurois parvus. The sequence goes on along the minus strand of NW_028318294.1, from coordinate 6,296,281 downwards.
TTCATTTTTATACAATGCAGAGCAAGAAAAGGAGAAACTGAACAGCAGACATAAATACCAAACCAAGAACTTTATTAACAGACCATCAGTTTTCAAATGCGTTTCCCATAACTAAATATAGCAATATTGTCATTAAGCCAGGAAAGGATTAATGCCCACATGTAGTGCTTAAGACAAGGAATCAGCAGTCCGCCAAATGCTATTTCCACCATTGAACAAATTTGTGCCAGAAATTTCAGTAAACAAACTTTACTTGCAGATAAAGAGACCTTTCTCAACCTTTTATCCTGGAGGAACCCTTGAAGCCATTCCCAAGTCTCAGGAAGCCCATAATAAAAATTATTCTCTAGAGCTCAGAGGTACATTAAAGTGATCAGTAAGCAGTAGATATACAAAAGAACAAAAGAACAAGAACAAAAGAACAAGAACCCTTGCACATTGGGCCATCCAGCTACAGTGAATCCCTTCCAGTTTTGTAGTGGAGATGGAGCATCCAGGCCTGCTGAATGCAACCTATTAAAGTCTATGGAAAGCTGCAGCTGGATGAAGGGGCTAAATGCTGTGTTGAGTGGTACCAGCATTTAGGGTCCAGTTTATTCAGGAATGAAGGGACCATTTGGTGCAGTGTTCAGCTCCTTCCCTGTCCCTCCTGGGCATACTAAAACCACAGGAAGGAGGCACTGCTCCTAGATGACCCCATGTGCAAGGAGTCTAAAGGATATGGCAACACCCAGAGTATTAGACACCCAAGGCTTATCAATTTTACCCCCTATCCCAACCCTGATCCTAAGACAGAATGGTTTACAGTAATAATCATAAAAATAAAATGAAAGAAATATTAAGCAAAACGGAAATACAGATGTGTAGTGTCACTTCACATTGTTGGTTAGTGGAGAAATGCCTCCTTACATTGGTGGTCTGAGTTGGGCCCCCTTATATTGACGGTCAGTGGAGATATACTCCCTTTCATTCATGGTCAGTGTAGTGCCCCTTGGTGGTCAGTATATGCCCCCTTTATATTGATGACCATTGGAAATCTACCCCTTTAAATTGGTATTCCACATAGTGCTCCCTTGTATTGGTGGTCATTGAAAAAATACCCACTTACTTCTTGGTGGTCAGTGGAGAAATGTCCTTGTAGCACCCCTCTAGTTAGCCAGGGGGAGCTAGACAGGTTTTTAGTTAGAGGTTGAGCAGCCTGGTATGAGTTAACCTGGGATGAGTCAGCAAGATAATTTTTTGATCGGGGCTGAGGGCTCTGCAGATCAGCTCCCTGGTACTTCCCCTGCTCTAGAAACTAGAGAAGTTTCTAGAAGACAGTGGGTGGTGGTGAGGAGGAGATGATCTGCATACTTAGGGGATCTTGGCCAATCCCCAAGCAGGACACTTGGCATGGGGCCAGGACAGTACTTAAGTATGGGAGAGCCCTACCAGCAAAGAGTAGTGTAGGGTGGAACATGGAGTGAAGGCTGGAGTGTGGAGCCTAGGAAGGGGCACAGGAGAAGGGCCCACTTGCAGGGAGGAGCTGGAAGGAAGGATCTCTCAGCTTCAACTGTTCCCTGAGAGAGGACAGTTTGGGAAGCAGGGAAAGCCGCCAGCCCAGCATAAGGCCTGAAGGCAGCCACCAACTCACAAGCTTGCAGAAGAGGACTGAGTGAGTAATCCCACCCCCCTGGGCCAGATAAGGGGAAAGGGCAGTCAGGTGGCCAACCCAACTAGCTCCTTATCTGGAGCTGCTCTGCTAAAGTGGCAGTTTCTGGGTCCCCTTGCACAGGGATTCCCTCAGGCAGCTGGGAGAAGAGGATAATTCATCTGGGGTCTGAGGTGGTACACCAGGAGGGTTGGAGAGCTCTTTGTGACATAAATGTACAGATTTAAGTAGCTGAAATGTGACCTGTAGCAAAATGTAATTGTAAATTTAGTTCAGTCCTTATCATGAAAGAAATATTCAGTCATAGGCAGAGGCATATGATCATCAATTAGCATCTGAAAAGAGACAGAGCTTCCTCAGGGTGGAAGTGGCACCTGGGTGCTAATAAGATTTTGTCACCTATATGTAATCAGGCTTTACCATCTTCCTGAAGCTTAAAAGAGAAACGTAGACGTTTCGGCTTCATGACACCAGGGGGGCTCCGATCTGTCTAGGGAGCTCTAAAAGTATATACATACATCAAAGGAGTATGTTTCATCCCTCATAAAAGCTAAAATATTAGTTGCAGAGAGATGAAAATACTTCCTTCTGATGGGGCACTCTGTAGGCTACATCGGCAAATAAAAACTATATTTGTGGCCCATGTAGAATGCCAGGAAAATGCAGGAAATGGTTATGTGGCGCTGGAGTGCTATAGCAAAACAGTGATTGGCACTGTCGCGATCGGACTGATGCGCTGGTGTCGGAAATTCAATCCCCGACTTGGTGATTCAAGCCGGTCTTGGTCCAATTGACTTTGGGCAGTTCAGCACCTAGAACAGCCTGTGGGCGGGTACAGGAACACCCCCCCCGAGTCAATTGGCCAAGAACTAATGTCCCGCCTACATCCATATCCCCATAAATTGAGGACCCTGACATTGGGACATTGTGATTCGTATGCAGCTGGTTCGATCGACTAATGGATTACAAACTTTTTCTGAGTTGCTCTAGTCGCAGGGTAAATCTTGGTAAAAGTTTTATTTCTGTTTTATTCCCTTTTATTTTATAGTGAATAGTCAATGTGTGTCTTGTATTTTTTGTATTTTCTTTAACTTTTTATACTTTGTACATATTTTATGCACTGCCCACTTTCTGGATATTAAATCTTAAAATTAAAAAGTGACTTCTGGGTATTTAAGCACGGGCTCATATCTTCGGAGAGATTAGATTGTATTGTATTTTAGTGCCTTTATATGCTCGGTCAAGCTCATTGCCAATCTGTATACAATTGCACTGCGTGTTGGCAGATTGCGTGCAGATTGTAAAGGTAACAGATCTGCCAGACGGAGATCTGTGTGTGTGTGGTGTCCCAAGAGACCGTTCTGCGGTTAAATTGCTGGGTGGTGCCAAGCTACCGTTTGTGGTGTGTCTGATGTGGGGGTGTGTGGACAGTGGAAAATTGATTAACTCCGGGGTTCTGGCTTGAAGGATAGCTGGATGGATCCTAGAAGGGTGTGTGATTGCTGGGCTGTTCCTCAACCCTAGTTAGTGCATAAGATTGTATGTAAGATTTGTATCTGCCAGTGTGTGGTCGGTTGACTGGATTGGAGTGGAGTTTCCCTCCGGTGGTGGCCAAGAGGTAGTGCGGGCTGTGAAAGTATATCATGGCTGGTCTTATATTTGTAGATATATTCAAAGTTAAGTTCCCCTTATTCCCTCTTACCCCAAGTCACGGCCGCACGTGCGCGCCTTGGTTAGCTAGTTGCTGTGGGCGTGGCGTGTGGGTGAATTGTGACACTCTCCAAGAAGAGAATCATTGTCTGTGAACTTGTACATAGTTGCTAAGGATTTGTACTCAAGCTGCAGTTTCCTTGGGCATCTCATACACCCCTTCACCCTATCCAAGTTCAATACCCCTTAACAAAACCATAAAAAACAAGCTCGAGAACAGAGGCGGACTGACCATTTGGAAATTCAGGCACTGCCCGAGGGCCCGGGGTCAGTAGGGGGCCCCATGAGATGCCCCTGGTACCTTTTTCATAGACTTTTTTGAGTTTGGGCAAGGACACAGTGGCCCCATGATCCCCTATTGCCCGGGGGCCCCATGAGTTGTCAGTCCGCCCCTGCTTGAGAACTGTTTACTGTCTCCAGTATATGTGAACCCTCACCTTGTAAAACAACCCATTTAGTTTAAAATAGAAATAAAAGTCAAAACGTTTGTGTGTATATATGAAAAAAAATCTAAATACCTTTTTTCCCCTTTTTTTTATAAGTGATCACATTCCCTTTGTTCTCAGCTGAATAAGAAGCCTAGAGAGCTGGGAGAGGAGAAACAGTAGAACACTTAACTTCCCAGTGAATGGCTGTGCAAGGGGGGAGGGCGGCATGTCGGGACAAGTCTGATCATAGGAGGAGAGTAGGCTGAATTCCCAGCACAGTGAACTGACCACGGTGTGCTCTCTAATGTCTAGTGTGGTCAGTTTTTAATATGAAAGCAGAGAAACTGGCAGGAATACCGGGGATTTCACACAAAGGAACCAACACAGAGAGAACAAGATACTTTTTAACACAAGTACATGGTACAGCAGGCACACATCAGGAATATGAAATGTTGGGTTTACATATTCTTTAAGGTATGTTTATAGTATAAGCTACCTTGGTTCCAAGATTGAAGAATAGATTTTAACGTTAATGAACTGATTATAATGTTATTAAAATCCTGGCTCTGTTTCATCAGCTCGTTTTTACTAAATATCACACTCGTTTAAACATGTCATATCTCTTCCCTCCCATCCTGTTTATCTTTCCATGAACCAAAAAAGACGATAATCTTAAGGGTGTCAGTACTGCTCCCTGCGCCACTCCAGACACTGCGCATGTGGACATTAAAGCTCCATCCATATTTGCAGGCTTTGCTGCAAAATGACCTTGTGCCCTTACTGCATGTGTATGTCAGCAAATTTAACACATTACGAAAGACTTACCTGAAAATGAAGCCCTCTTGCGCTACGCTGTCACGGCTTCCCAAGACTTTCACCCGGTCTTGCTTCCGTGTTCACGGGGATGCGACTGTTCGACTGGCCAAGCCGCGACTCCCATGCATGTGAGTACAAGTTTTGGCCATGGCGCAGCTTTCTCAATGGATGTTGCACTGTCCAGTAAGAGCGCAGTGTGCATGTGAAATCACCGTCGCTGCAAAAGTTAATATATCCTAAATGGTGTATGTTTAGGAAATATTTACAGTACCTATAGGTAAGACTTAAAGATTTACCTGTAGGTAAAAACGTAAAAAAGAGACTTTACTGCCACTTTAACTGCTTCCCGCCAGCCCTTTAGCAGAAGTTCCGCTACAGGGCGGCACGGGTGCGCAAAAACACGTGTGTGTATATATATATATATATATATATATATATATATATATATATATGTGATTTTGCCATTCCGGGTAGGGGGCGCGCATAAGGCACCACCATTTCTGGCCTCGGCTGTCAATCACCATGTTCTGGCCGGTGAATACTCACTGACGCCCAGTGATTGCTAGCGGGGGGGCAGGCGCGGACTGACAACTCATGGGGCCCCCGGGCAATAGGGGATCATGGGGCCCCTGTGTCCTTGCCCAAACTCAAAAAAATCTCATGGGGCCCCCTACTGACCCCTGGCCCTCGGCCAGTGCCCAAGTTTCCAAATGGTCAGTCCACCCCTGCGGGGGGGCAAGAACTGTCTGTAAACAATACAGTTCTCTCCCCTGTCAGCTCATGCACACTGCTTTGCATGGCTCTGCATAGCAGAGCCATACAAAGCAGTATGCTTACAGTGAAGCACAAACAAACAGTAAATCCTTTGATCGCCCCAGATGTTAACCCCTTCCTTCCCAGTGCCATTAGTACAGTGTTAGTGCTTTTTATTAGCACTGATGACTGTATTGGTGTCACTGTGAATGTTGGTGACACCAAGTCAGTCCCCCCCAGTGTCTGCATGCCCGCCGCAGTCTCTCTATAAGTCCCTAATCGCCGCCATTACTAGTAAAAATTAAAAAAAATCCAGTATATTTACAGCCATTTGTAAATGCTATAAGTTCCACATAAACCAATTTTTTTTTTTTTTTAGACATGCAGCAGAATACATTTTGGCCAAAATTTATGAAGAAGTTAGATTTTTTACGTTTTTTACTGGACATGCTTTATAGAAAAAAGTCACAAATATTGTTTTTGTTCTCAAAATTGTTGGTCTTTTTCTTTTTTTACAGCGCAAAAAAATAAAAACCGCACAGGCAATCAGATACCACCAAAAGAAAGCTCTATTTGTGAGGATAAAAGGACGTACATTTCATTTGGGTGCAGCGTTGCATGACCACGCAATTGTCAGTTAAAATAACGCAGCGCCGTATCACACAAAATGCCCTAGTCAGGAAGGGGGGGGGGGGGGGGAATCCTCTGGGGGGTAAGTGGTTAAGTAAAAAAAAAAACATTAGCATGACTTTTAGCTGCCCATACACTGATCAAAATTCAGCTGGCTCAGCAGGGACCGGCTCATCCACAATAAGTGAGTAGCAATTGCTGCTCAACAGAAATTGATCATTTACTCAACTTCTGTCGAAGGAAAATTTTGGAAAAATTTGCTTGATCAATGGCTGCAGCCAAAAAAATAACACCTGGATCTCGGCTTAGTCAGCAGGGAATGGTCAAGATCAGGGGCGGACTGACCATTAAGGCACTCGGGCACTGCCCGTGGGCCCGGGGTCAGTAGAGGGCCCCATGAGATGCCCCTGGTACCTTTCATAGGCTTTTTTGGGTGTGGTTTGAGTGTGGACAAGGACACAGGGGCCCCATGATTTCCTATTGCCCGGGGGCCCCATGAGTTGTCAGTCCACCCCTGGTCGAGATTTAGTCCAACTATGGGCAGGCTGGTTGATCCATCAATTGACTTCAGTACAACCAGCTTGTTGTTTTTTTTTTCTTTTGATCACTGCCAGATGCTATAGCCACCAGCAGTGATCTTTGTGTTCTGCTGGCAGAGAAGGCTACCCACCAGCAGAACGCAATAGTGCTGCGGGGGAGGGGATTCCTCCATCAACACTGACTGTGCTGATGCGGGAATTGAGCGATTTTCTTTCTTGCATCTATGTGTAATATATGGCCTGCTTTAATCAGGACCAGCTTTCCGATAGCCATGCCTGTACAATGTGCATCAGCACAACACGACATTGTAGACTCTACCAAGGGCAGATCCAAAAGGATGACAATGCTGGAGCACAGTTTTGAGACCGTTGCCACCTCATAATAAAAAATTCCTAAACACTGTCCTTCCTGGCAGGATCACCAGGTATTATCATACTGAAAGCTGCAGATTTAAAAAAGACTAAAAAGAACTGTAATTATGTCAACAAGTTCAAGTGGTTGTAAAGGCTGAAGGTTTTTGACCTTCGGGCATTCTATTCTAGAAACCTTTTGTATGCAGCATCCCCCCCCCCCCCAGCCTCCCCTAATACTCTCCTTAGCCCCCTCTCGATCCAGCGACGTGCACTGGAATCTCGGCTCTCCCGGGACTCTCTCTCCTCTTTGGCTGAGACAGCATCGGGAGCCATTGGCTTTCAATCACAGCCAGTAAGCCAATGAGAAGAGAGAGGGGCGGGGCGGGGCTGAGCCACGGCTTCGTGTATGAATGGACACACGGAGCAGCGGGTTCCCCCATAGCAAGCTGCTTGCTGTGGGGCACCCGACAGGAGGGAGGATCCAGAAGAGCCTGTGGGGGATCTGAGAAGAGGAGGATCCGAGCTGCTCTGTACAAAACCACCACACACAACAGGTAAGTATAGACATGTTTGTTATTTTAAGAAAAAAGAAAATTAAGCCTTCAGTATGGCTTTAAAGTGTTACTAAACCCACAACAGTAAAATCAGACTGTATATGCAGCAAAGCATGGGGTTAATCATCTTCATTGTGTAAAAAGGCTGTTTGATCCCATCTTCTCTGATCCTCCCCTTCTTTTACTGTCCCCAATCCATCTGCTGATAGATCAGAGCCTTGGGAGCAAGTTGTGCATGCTCACTTTGGTGTGTATTGCTACAGAGGTTTTTTTTTTTTGTCTTGTGAGAGTGCATGTGATCAGCACAGGGCTGTCCAGACAGAGGGTCAGGGGTCCTGCAGCTTCATAGGACAATCAGGGGTGAATGAAAACCCCTCCTATAAGCTTTAACCAGTGCTTTGCTGGACATTAATAGAAGTCACAAGACTGCTCTAACTGCTGATGAGAAAAGGTATTTAGTAGTTTATATTTACTAAAGTAATTGCACTTCCATGTTCTGTGTACTGTGGGAGACCAGATAAAGTGAATGCAGGGTTCTGGGAGACCTGATATAGTGAATGCAGGGTCCAGGGAGACCAGATATAGTGAATACACGGTCCGGGGAGACCATATATAGCAAATGCAGGGTCTGGGGAGACCAGATATAGTGAATGCAGGGTCTGGGGAAACCAGATATAGTGAATGCATGGTCCAGGGAGACCGGATATAGTGAAAGCAGGGTCTGGGGAGACTAGATATAGTGAATGCAGGGTCCAGGGAAACCAGATATAGTGAATGCAGAGTCCTGGGAGACCAGATATAGTAAATGCAGGGTCCAGGGAAACCAGATATAGTGAATGCAGGGTCTGGGGAGACCAGATATAGTTAATGCAGGGTTTGGGGAGACCAGATATAGTGAATGCAGGGTCCAGGGAAACCAGATATAGTGAATGCAGGGTCTGGGGAGATCAGATATAGTGAATGCAGGGTCCTGGGAGACCGGATATAGTGAATGCAGGGTCCTGGGAGACCGGATATAGTGAATGCAGGGTTCGGGAGACCAGATATAGTGAATGCAGGGTTTGGGGAGACCGGATAGTGAATGCAGGGTCCGGGGACACCAGATATAGTGAATGCAGGGTCCTAGGACACCGGATATAGTGAATGCAGGGTCCTGGGAGACCAGATATAGTGAATGCAGGGTCCGGGGAGACCAGATATAGCGAATGCAGGGTCCGGGGAGACCAGATATAGCGAATGCAGGGTCCGGGGAGACCAGATATAGTAAATGCAGGGTCTGGGTAAACCAGATATAGTGAATGCAGGGTTTGAGGAGAACGGATATAGTGAATGCAGGTTCCGGGGAGACCAGATATAGTGAATGCAGGGTTTGGGGGAGACCAGATATAGTGAATGCAGGGTCTGGGTAAACCAGATATAGTGAATGCAGGGTTTGAGGAGAACGGATATAGTGAATGCAGGGTCCGGGGAGACCAGATATAGTGAATGCAGGGTCTAGGGAGACCAGATATAGTGAATGCAGGGTTTGGGGAGACCGGATATAGTGAATGCAGGGTCCGGGGAGACCGGATATAGTGAATGCAGGGTCCGGGGAGACCGGATATAGTGAATGCAGGGTCCTGGGAGACCGGATATAGTAAATGCAGGGTCCGGGGAGACCGGATATAGTGAATTCAGGGTCCTGGAAGACCAGATATAGTGAATGCAGGGTCCTAGGTTTAGTAACACTTTAAAAGATATATGGTATTTTAGTCATTGCCTTTAGTTCTACTTTAAGCCAATCACCTGCAGCTGGAGAGTACTCAGCACAGATCAGAGAGGCAGGCTCTATGTATGACACCGGAGATGTTACATTTATCCATTCCAGAGCAGCTGACTCACTATTGGATGACTGGCATGGTCCAAGAGCTGGCACAAGTAACTGAGACGTTGACTGGTTATGTTGGTGGTGAAGCCTCTTATTTGTCCAAATCCGTTCTGCCCACGTCTAGCCTGTGGTGAGAAGACAGCCGTTTATGTGTTCTCAAATTCTATGTATGCAAAATACATGCCCGCAGCAAAGGGAAGTACACTTGTATGAATCTGCCAGGAGATAATGATATATTTATTTGCCTAACCAGGACCACTGGCTCTGCACACTGAACCTCTGCCAGCCAAGACGAAGCACCTTGTGTACAGTGTGACGGGTACAAAGGACTCTTCTTCTTCCAGAAGGGACACATGTCCATGTATATGTGTCGCTCACTGGCCACGTCTACATGGGATTTAGAATTAGTTGGTTTGCTGACTTATGACACTGGAGGAGTTTTTGTTTTTTTTCTGGTTTACGAACATTAGGGCTCCATTCACACTTTTGCAACTTCAAAATCGTGCAATTTTCATTGCAACTTTACAGTGCGACTTGATGCGACTTTGAATGCTTGCGACTTTGGCTTTGACGAAGGATGATTGTTTCTGTTGTACAAAGTCACGCACAAGTCACATGTATATCACTCAGGTGCGACTTTCATGCGACATTGAAGTCTATGGCCCTCAAGTCGCAAGAAAGTCAGACCAAAAGTAGTGCAGGAACTACCTTCAAGTCGCTGCAACTTGAAGTCGCACAAATATGAACGGTACTCATTGGGAAACATGGAGTGCGACTTGTCATGTGACTTTGGACCCCAAGTGTGAATGGGCTTTTAGTGCCTGGTCACACTGCTGCAATTTATTTTATTTTTTTATTTCATGTACTTATATAGCGCCGTCAATTTACGCAGCGCTTTACATATATATTGTACATTCACATCAGTCCCTAACCCTCAAGGGGTGTACAATCTAAAGTCCCTAACTTACATTCATACATACACATATTAGGGCCAATTTAGACAGAAGCCAATTAACCTACCAGCATGTCTTTCGGAGTGTGGGAGGAAACCAGAGTATCCGGAGGAAATCCACGGAGGGACAGGGAGAACATGCAAACTCCAGGCAGGTGGTGCCGTGGCTGGGATTTGAACCAATGACCCCAGTACTGCCAGACGGAAGTCAAACCATTTAGCCACTGTGCTGCCAATGTGCGATTTATGTGCAATTTCAGCACGATTTCAGGTGCGATTTCTGAAGACTTTCTTGCTACTTTATTTATTTATTTCAGATACTTATATAGCGCCATCAATTTGTGCAGCACTTTACATATATATTGTACATTCACATCAGTCCCTAACCCTCAAGGGGTGTACAATCTAAGGTCCCTAACTCACATTCATACATACACATATTAGGGCCAATTTAGACAGGATCCAATTAACCTACCAGCATGTTTTTTAAAGATTTTCAATGATTTCTTGCAATTTGCAGTGAAATTTCCATTATAATCTATGTATGTGAAATTGTAACAAAACTGCAGAAAAAGTAATGCAGGAATTACTTTAGAAATCGCTGTGCAGCAAATCGCAAATGTTAAGACACTGACATTCACATTCATTAGATGTGATTTCAGGTGTAATTTTAATTTCCAAATCACACCGGTATGACTGGGCTCTAAGGAACCCTGTAGGTTAGAAGCATGGACGCTTGACCACTGAAAATGCTAGTTTTCTGGCTATGTTGCTTCAATGGCCTTGGTTGTTTCTGAGCCAGAACAAGAACGCAGATTAAAGTGTTTAATGTCAGACCTGAAATATGTACAAAGCATATCCTCGATAGTGTGTGCTTGTCTCAATTCAGAGCGCTAAGCATTTCTCTCTGCTGCCTCATTCCTCTGCTATCAGCATGAGTCACTTCTGACAAGTTTTCCTGACACCAAGAGAAAAATGGTGACAGTGGAGGGTTTAGCCCGTGATTGACAGCCTCAGTTCTGTTCCTGTGTACAGTGTGAAGGGGGTGTGGCACTTCCCTCCAATCAGCTCTCGGAGCTCTCCTCACTGATGTAACCTCAGCTCCCGCCCCCTGCTTTTCAGAGCTGAGAGATCCTGTGTAAATTCTGCACTTTGAATGGATGTAGGGAAAGATAGTTGTAGATAAAGAGGTACAACTTATCTAGGAGGATTTGTTTCATGTTTTCCTTGTGTATCCCCTGAGGCCAGTCACTTCACTGGGTATATGGGAGGGTTTACAACCACTTTAACTCCTTGGTGCCGAGGGTATGCAAATATGTGGCCTCTTGGCGCTGAGGGTATGCAAATATGGCTGGGCCTTGACACTGAGAAGCACGATATTTGCATAGCCAATATCTATTATCTATCTATCTATCTATCTATCTATCTATCTATCTATCTATCTATCTATCATCTATCTATCTATCTATCTATCTATCTATCTATCTATTATCTATCTATCTATCTATCTATCTATCTATCTATCTATCTATCTATCTATCTATCATCTATCTATCTATTATCTATCTATTATCTATCTATCTATCTATCTATCTATCTATCTATCTATCTATCTATCTATCTATCTATCTATCTCACACAAAACGTTAAAGCTGAACTCCAGTTAGATACATAAGACACAACGTAATGCAACTCTGTATTGTTAAAGGGCTTTTGGTGGAGTGGAGCAATGGAGTGGGGTGCCCTCTGAAGAGTGACCTGTGTTTGGATCACTTTTCAGAGGACATTTGACCCTATAATGCCACATTGCAATGCATGCAGTTGCTGCATGGCCCCATTGAACCATTAATTTATGTCACAATTTTTTGAAACATAAAATAATTAAAAAAAAAAATTCAAATTTTTTTTAAATATTGTTACAAGTGCAGTTCAGCGTCATCATATGTGGCGGTAAGCAGGGACACATTTTTTTTATTTTTTTATGATTGTTAAATATTTTTTTCACGATTTTTTTAAATATTTTGTTTCAGTTTTTTAAATGTTTTTAAATATTTTTTTCCTTTTTTTTAAATATTTTTTAACTTACTGTGACCAGAGCAATACAGTCAAGGACATATCTACCGCAAGGCAATCAAGGCGTTTTCCTTGGGTGGCATTTTACAGGGGGACAGCACCTCCCCCAGGAAGGGACACATGTGGGTGCGAGGGGCAGGGCCAGGGAACAGCCAACACACAAGCAGGGGGACCAGCTGCAGAGGAGGGCGGGGTGGAGGACAGATCCCCGGTGTTCGCAGGGAGTGGTCAGGGTCAGGCAGGCTCTGGTCAGGATCTGCAGTGTGCGCTGGGCTGTGTGAGGCCAGGGGTTGCCAGAGGAGGCTCTTCGGAAGAGGAGGAAGAAGAGGACGAGTTCAGGGCGGAGGATTCCCCCCTCTCTTTGTTGCAGCTGCTGCCGGAGATCCTGGGGGTGATGGGACATAGGTTCAGCTACCGCTGCTGGCACCAGATCCTGACACCATCTGGAGGAGCCATTGCTAGACAGGTAAGAGCTTGGAGGGCTAGTGCTTCCCCACTCCTGTCATGCTGCCCCCCCAGGACGTTGCCCCCTCTAATTCTGTCCTGAAGGAGTGGATCTTAAACAGGAAGGGGTGGGACAGATTTAGATATGGAGGCACCCCAATTTTAGTCTTAACTAGAGCAGCAGAAAACCAAAACACACCACTGAAAACAGTGTTACCCTCGTAATACTGTACTATTCTGGGGAAGTGATGAAGATTTTTTTTTTACACACTATGTTTGTTTATAGCTCTGAATTTCACTGCTATAGGCAAGCATTTTTACTGAATGAAATAGATTCATTCAGTGTGTATTGTTGTGATTATCTGTGATTGGCCACAGCTAATTACATGATACAGATGGACTGTGATTGGCCCTGTCTGTACCATATGATGACTGTGACCAATCACAGCTAGCAACTCAATTGTACAAAATGAATGGCATGAATCAAAACCATTTATTGTTTACAATTGTCATGTGATCGGATGTGATTGGTCACAGCAATCACATGGTACTGGCAGTAGGCCAGAACACTGATCAGTCATGTGCTAGACCCACACAAGGCATGTTCTGGGAAGAATTTCATTTCACATCCACCCAGAATAATAGGGCTCCCACTCAGGCATAATTTTACAATGAGAGGCAAGCTGTTACAGTGTAAGTTCAGCTTTGACAAAAAGCACATTATGCTGTCCCATGAGCAGGGGCGGACTGACAACTCATGGGGCCCCCGGGCAATAGGGCATCATGGGGACCCTGTGTGTTTGCTCAAACTCAAAAAAGCCTATGAAAAAGGTACCAGGGGCATCTCATGGGGCCCCCTACTGACCCCAGGCCCTAAGGCAGTGCCCGAGTTTCCAAATAGCCAGTCCGCCCCTGCCCATGATGGTATAGGTGCATAGTGTGCTAAGCCAACCTATCAACCAGGGATTCTTTTCTGTTTAAACAATGTCCAAACAAGAGTCCAAAAGTGTGTTTAAAAGAAACTTTCTAAAATCCTCTGCAGCCTATGACAGCTCCAACCTGAGTTATTGTGGTGACAGAGCAACTATTTCAGTGCCCTCTAGCACCTTGTGAGGGAGCACCATCCCGTTCCTTCAGTCTGCACATGCACAGTGTGTACTCTCTCCTGTCCCAGCCCCAGAGCTCATCATGGAGATAATCTGCTGGACCCATAGACATGAAATCATTGCATGATTTCTAGATTCCATCTACACACAGTCTAGACTAGTCATTCTCAACCTGGGTTCCAAGGAATGCTAAGGTTCTTCCAGAGGTTGCCAGGGGCTCCTTGAGCTGTAGCTGATTGGCTTTTCATCTGATGGTGCCTGCACAGTTCTGAGGCCAAGACCACTTGGCATAGCTAGTGACATGATACAAATAATTTTTTTTAGCTGTCTGTAAGGATGACATTCACCATTTATTTCAATGAATTGATTTCAGTGGGTTCCCTCGAGACCTGAAAATTAAAAATTAAAAAGCAGTGTTTCACATGCAGTGTATTAAATTGCCCAACAAAGGGCAACAGTATTTAAGGTATGTGGCACAAAGTACAAAGGATGTGCTTGATACAATCAACAAAGAAATAATAGCTCAGGTATACAAATGGTAGCAAAAGCCAAAAAGAGCATAATAGTGGACACAACAGTATCCAAACAACGGCTGATTACCTTTTGACAAGTTTTTAGCAAGTAAGAGCTACTTTAGACATGCTTGTGGCTAATGGCAAGAGGATTGTGATAATGAGTTAGGGAATTATGTCTGTAAGCCATAGGGTTCCAAAATGCCCAACTAGGCACAATCTGCAGTAAAATACAAAGGAATTAGAAAAGAGAGAGAAAAATTAAAGAAGAAGGAAGGGAGGGGTGGTATGGGGAGGAAGCTTAGGGAAAGAAAGGGAAGCGGATAGAGAGGGCCTCTGGGGGGCGGTATGGTTATACAGATCTACTCTATAATGCAGATGGGATGTGTGCGGTTTGAGGCATCATGGGAATAATAGCGATTCATCAAAATTGAGAGGCAGATAATGGGCTACCAAGGGGCTCTATAATTTTCGTATTTGGTTACCCTGTCATGGTGAACCGCTTGAACCTTCATGTGGACCATAACCTCTGTGATCCTATTTTTGGTTTCAGTTACACAGACATTAGGAGACTTCCAGGCTTTCACAATGCTTTGTTTAGCAGCGGTGCTAACCTGTAATAATGATTTAAATTGGCGGTATGTCAATTCTATAGGTTTCATATTAAGAAGAGCTATGGAAGGATCTAAAGATAGGGGAGTATCAAATAACCTGGAAAGTATATTAAAGAAATAAAATTAAAGGTCCAAAAAGCCCAAGCTATTGAGCAATCCCACCATATCTTAAGGTGTGTACCATCAGTATCACAGACTTAAAAGCAGAGTGGGGAGTAGCTAGGAAGAAACTTTGCAATCCTGGCAGGGACCAAGTACAGCCTCATAAGGACCTTATAATTCGTTTCCAGATCCACAATATTTTGCAAGGAGGACTTTGTAACTTTCCAAATGATCATCCAATTGCTTGCATCTAGTGTGTTTCCAAGATCTCTCTCCCATTTAGTGACATGCGAAAGCGGAGCAGATGTCGGTTGAACCAATAATTGGGTATACAGAATCAAGATAAGATCCCTCAGATGCAGATCACGCTTACAGGTACGTTCAAAGTATGACATTTGGGGGTGGGAGGAGTCTGTTTGCAAACAAGGAGTGATGAAATTTTTGATCTGAAAGTAGAAAAAAATTTTGGAGCTTGGAATTCCATAGACCACACAAATAGTTGGAAATGTTTTGAATGAGGTAGAGGACTTAAATTTGTATGCTCAGATCTAACAGATAACCAAGCCTGGAAAGAAGTGAGTGAGGTCCAGGTCAGGAAAAAAGACGGGTTTCATAGGAAGGATAACAAAGGGTTTTGTGACGATTGAGGACCATACTGGGATTTAAGCCTATCCCAAAGAGTGAGATAGTGATGGGGTTTGATAAAGCCTGGCTGTCCGAAGGACTGAGCCATAATAAGTTAGCCACAGACAAGGGATCGCAATCTACTGATTCCAAAGCTACCCATAGTGGAATTTCATGAGTTGCATGATATTTTGGTAGTTTTGCCAAGTGGACTGCATGATAATATTTGGCAAAGTTAGGTAATCTGAGATAGCCCTTGAGCTTTAGAATAAAAAGGGTAGATTTAGAAAGACAGAGTTTAAGCGTGACCCACACATATGCAGACGTAAGGCATTGCAAGATTCTAAGAAAGTACATCAGCACAGGAATAGGTGGCACCCAAAAAGGCACAGTATTATAGGTAAGATGGTCATTATTGTTACAGTGATCTGCCCCATCCATGCAAATGGAAGAGAGGGTAATTGTTCAATAGATTTGAGAGATATGTCAGCATGGGGTGGGGCGGGGGGGAGGTGGTAATTGGGAGCATATTAATCAGTGGGATTAGCTGTCAACTTAACTCCCAGATATAAAATGGAATGCAATAACCAGAAGAATGTCAGGACAGCCTGCACTTGATGAAGAACAGAGGTCGACAAAGAAATATTAAGTGCCACTGATTTTTAGGGTTCACTACCAAGCCTGAAATTGTTGCAAACTGCTCAAGAGTCTGGAGAAGGTTAGGAGCAGAAGAAAGCAGTGAAGACATGTAGACCAGGACATTGTCCACAAATAGACAGAGCTAGTGATGGTGACCTACAAGTTCTAGGCCTTTAATATTAGGGTCCACGTGTATTAAATGAGCCAATAGCTCTGTTGCTAAAGCAAAAAGAGTGGAGAGAGTTGGCATCTCTGCCTCATGCCTCTCCAGATATTGAGGGGGTCCAATTTATGGCCCGCATATTTCAGGTATGCACTAAGGTTAGCGTAGAAGAAAAATATACTTTTTAACACAAGTACATGGTATACAGACACATATCAAGAATTTTAAATGTTGAGGGTAACACATTCTTTACGGTAGGCTAGTCATAATGATTGGGCTATTACCACATGTACCACATGTATGAAATAACGTACAGTACATGAACCTTCTTTGGAAACGTAGGACGCCACAACACATGGTATAAACATTGTGATGTGATGTGGTGCCTGTTTGGCTCTAATGTACAATATGTTGGGGTGCCATTCACAATGAATGGCACTGCAATACACCACCCATAGCAGTTGTGTTGCCATGCAAATGGCCACAGTGCACACATATATGAGGACCCTAATCCTTTCTTGCTATTTCCAAAATACAATTTTGGCTGTAGTTGGGCTATAAGCCTGGCATCAAGTTTGCTTGATATTTGCATGCAGGCACAGCTGAAACTTTAGTCTACATTTATTCATTTGTCACTCTACATAGCATTGTTCAACATGGACAGATCCTCCAAATGCCATCTTACTTTATGACTAGCCTCAGTATCCCATAATCAAAAAGAATCTCAAGAACCCTCAGCAGTATTGCGGGCAGGAACCTGATGTCTCCCTGGCAGTCATGCTACCCTAGAACAAATGTGTTTGCTATGTAGAAATACAGCCCTGCATACTGTATGTTGCATTGAAGATACAAGGTACAGTTCACTGAGGAAATGCTAAAGATGGAAAAATAAAGCAGAGATTAACAATTTTATTTTGCCAAGGGCAAAAAGCACCTTAAAGCTGGCACTCCTCACTTTAAAGATTTGATCAATCAATCAATGCATTTCAGTAAGGATTATAGTACCTTCTATCAGACCACGGTGACTCTTCAGTGATCAAAGTGTAAAGTGACTTCTGACAGCCTGAGCCATGTTCTCACTGACCTCAGGGCAGGCTCAGAAGGAAGCAACAATTACTGCCCAATATCTTCTGTTTTCCTGTTGGGTTAGATGCCTGGATGGCTCTGCACACAGCTAGGACTAAGTATAAACTGTGTCTGAAGACTGCATCCACCTCCGTTCTTGGGGCTGTGTTTTTGGGGGGCGTAAAAGTTCGGCCACTCTGTTGACCAACATTATGGTAAATAGAGAAGAGCGGATAGTGATACTCCCGATATTCAAAAGGTCTCTGTTTTTTTAAACATCGAGAAAGCTTTCATTTCTTTATTATTTCATGTATTATTTCCTATGTGCTTGGCAGAATTCGGGATGCTTACTGGCCACTTTGTGCAGCGTAATACCGGATTACCAAATGACAGAAACACTACAGGTGTTTAAAATTGAATTGAATTTCATGTATTATTTCCTATGTGCTTGGCAGAATTGGCAGGTGTTTAAAATTGAATTCCAGGTATGGATTTTAGTGCATACTTACATTGATCCAGCTTCGACCAAATTAACCTTGAGACTTTTCTGCAGCACATGGAGGGTCACCATTCATAGAATGCCTTGAAATTTTTTTTCTATAAATGCAGTGTGTTCTCTGATTGGATGTGTTGGAGATTGTGATGTCACAGCCCGGACTATTCACCTACAATCAGAGATCACTTTGATTTCATTGAGAAAAATTTAAAGCATTCTGTGAATGGTGCCCATGCTGAGTGAACAACGCCTTGTGGTTACTATGTAGCAGGGCAGCTACTTGGCACAGGAAGATAGCAGTGTTTGCTCTAGTACAGCCTTTCTCAACCAGGGTGCCTTCAGGCTTTTTCAGGGGTGCTTGGCAAAATGCTTAAAATCTGGCCAAAAATTGTATACAAGCCAGCAGGTGGATCAAGCCTACCTTTTAGTTGAAAAAAGCCATAGGTTTTCATTGTGCACTTTTACAACCTGCCAGCTGCCAGCATCCTAACAAAAAAATTACAAAATTAGTTGATAAGGAGGATGTTGGGCGCCTGCACAGCATCTTTGTTTACCCCTCTTCTTTAGCAGTGGGGTCACATTAGTAGTGTGAGGGAGAGAAACTGAGGGAGAAACATTGGAATACTAGTCAGTACCAGTTTGGAAAGAAATATTTGCTTTGAAAGAATAAATCCCCTCTAACGTTGGGTGTCCTAAATGTGTGGATGTTGCTGCATTATGTAAAACTATCAGAATAGTTTTTTACATTTTAGAATGGGGCACCTTGAGATTGTCCATAATTTTAAAGGGTGCCTTGAGATTGTCCATAATTTTAAAGGGTGCCTTGATTGGAAAAAGCTTGAGAAACACTGCTCTAGTAGAACTTAATACAGTGATTCTCTGCTTTCCCAAAGGTCCCACAGGTAAGGCATATGAATACGTACATTGGTTCAAGCTGGACCAATGTAACTATACAATGATATCCTTACCTAGAATTCAGCTTTAATTAATGGAAGAACAATGAGAACATAAGGGGGAATGCATTTGAAGATGCACAGGAGAGTACACATTGATCTGAGTTACTAATGCAAAATGTGCTTTGACAGTGATTTCATGCATTGGTGACTATTACTTACTCTACTAGCATATCCTTGATTCACTTGCTGTATTAGTAAACTGGTAAAATGTTGAAGGACCAGTTTCTAGTTCACGAAGTAGAAGCAGCAGTAAGCCCCCTATAAAGGAGGCTTTTGAAGCAAGCCTTCCTCATGACATCACTTGCCTAACAAGAAAGTATAGTACTGCCCCCATTACCCCTGCAAAGTTAAAAATGGGATTCTCAAAGGCCATTTAGATGGTGGAGAACCAATACCCTGAAGAATGAGCTTTCCAGTAGGGAAATGAAACAAGACAATATCCTCCATGTTCCGGAATATCCTATCCTAGACTTTATTAATGCATTGTTTCAGAGTCACCCAGGGTCGCCTTCATCAGGCAAATATAACCCTGAAACATCACACAGAATATTGACAGTGATTGAATAAAGTCTTCAAAATAATACATTGGCATGTGGAGGAGGAATTGTGTCTGAGAAGCTGTGCTATCCACTCTGGTCATTCAGCACCCAGAAGCCAGATCATGGCATGATCAGACCATGACATGTGGCTTGGTTTTATTTATATCTATACTTTCTGGTTTGAGGATAGTGGTGGGGTGAACTGACTACTTTAGCAGTTCACTAGTGGAACCAGTCCTCACTTAGCAGATAAGATCAATTTGAAGCATGGTTTTTACTACCATGAATTGGTTTGCTTTCCTCTCCATTGGACAGCAAGAAAAAAAAAGTCACTAAGCTACAGCTGTGGGAGGTCCAAGTCTGTAAAGCTGGCCATACAATATTAGTGACCTTCAAACAAAATTAGTTGAATCAATGATGGCAGCATCAATTGCTCTGATGAATGATTTTTCAAAATTTCATACAGATGTTCAAATGCATATCTATGTATGGCCAGCTTAGTGAGCGGAAAACTGAGAGCATTTGGTCTGAGGATCGCAACTACAACCAAATTGCCCTTTCATGGTAAATGTCTATGTGTTTAATGTGGTTGTAAAGGATCAAGGTTTTTTACCTTTATGCATTCTATGTATGATGGTAAAAACCTTTTGTGTGTAGCAGCCTCCCCCAGCCCCACCTAATACTTACCTGAGCCCGATTGCAGTCCAGAAATGTGCTCGAGAGTCTCAAGTCTCCAGTGACTCTCACTCCTCGCTGGTTGCTGTCAATCTCAGCCAGTGAGCCAATGAGGAGATAGGTGGGGTGGGGCCAGGCCAAGCCACTGCTCTGTATGTCAATGGACATGCAGAGCGGCAGCTCAGCCTGGCTCCACCCAACCTATCTCCTCATTGGTTCAATGAGGAGATAGGTTGGGTGGAGCCAGGTCGAGCCACTGCTCTGTGTGTTAATAGACACGCAGAGCAGTGGCTCTGGAGCAAGCCTGCTTGGGTGCCCCCATAGCAAGCTGCTTGCTCTGGGGACACTTGGCAGGAGGGAGGAGCCAAGAGGAGAAGGATCAGGGCAAAACCACTGCACAGATCAGGTATGTATGACATATTTGTAATTTTTTTTTAATTTCCCTTAATAACCACTTTAAAGAAGTGTAACCTGTAGAGTGTACCATAGTAGATCTGGTGAAAGGTTGATGATCTTAAAAGGACATGATTTTTTTATGACACGCCTTTCCGGGTCTTTCAATATCAGCTTCCTTTGCAACTCTTGGCATTCGATATCTTGAAATATCAGGACAGCAAATTAAGTTGTGCTGAAAGATTTCCCTCTATAAGATACTGTGATCTCAGGTCTGAGCGAGGAACATAATTCCCACTGTGTGTTTTTGACTGCAGGTACCGATCTGATCGATGTCTGAACGGCAAAGTTACCAACATATCTTCCTGGAACTGGCCCAGGGAGGCAAATGCCCCCTACCCAGTCCTCCCCTATCTGCAAGTACAAGGTAATCATGCATCTGTGGTCTGTATGAGGATGGTGAGGTGAGGTGGGCTAGGGCAGTTTTGTTATAAAATAACCGTATTTTTTCAGCTGCTAAATGAACACTAGCTAGATACTTCTGAAGAACCAAAAAGGGCAGTTAGGGACAGATGTTGGTGATAGGCTGGTAGGAAAGGACATTGATGGAGAATATGAATAATAAAAAGCAATAATATAAATAGTCCAGTGCTGAGAGATATATAGAAGGCAAATAGAGGGCAAAGTATGTGTACTGTAGACTATACATTGATTTCTATGGGAAATGGTCGTGCAGGAAAATCTTCTTTGCCAGTGATTTCATGCAGTGGAAACTATTACTTTATCTGCAAATCTTTGATTCATCCATTGTATTAGTAAACTGGTAAAATGCTGACTAAGGACCAGTTACCAGCTTGCTAAGTGCACAGCATGCAGCAAGCTTCCCTATAAGACCCCATTCACACCTGAGCTTAGAATTTTTGTGCATTTTTTCACGCGTTTTGTCACATGTTTTTATGCGTATTAGTGAACGTTTGTGCAAGATTTGTTCAGGCATTTTTGGGGGCTTTTTGAGCTCCAGCATTTCTATATTAGCCAATAGAGAAAAATTGGGACATGGTCGTGCAGGAAAATCTTCTTTGCCAGTGATTTCATGCAGTGGCGACTCTTACTCTATCTACAAATATTTGATTCATCCGTTGTATTAGTAAACTGGTAAAACTCTGACTAAGGACCAGTTACCAGCTCGCTAAGTGCACAGCATGCAGCAAGCTTCCCTACAAGGCCCCATTCACACCTGAGCATAGCATTTTTTCACGCGTTTTGTCACACGTTTTTATGCGTATTAGTGAACGTTTGTGCAAGATTTGTTCAGGCATTTTTCTGGGGCTTTTTGAGCTCCAGCATTTCTATATTAGCCAATAGAGAAAAATTGGGAAATGGTCGTGCAGGAAAATCTTCTTTGCCAGTGATTTCATGCAGTGGCAACTCTTACTCTATCTGCAAATATTTGATTCATCCATTGTATTAGTAAACTGGTAAAACTCTGACATAGGTGTCCGTTTATGAACCAGCGGTAATAGATCGCTGCTCAGTTCTCCGGCATTCTTGGAGAACACAGTTCTCCTTTGAATGCCTTTTATGAAGCATATGTAGATCAGTTCTCCAAACGAAGGGAGAACGGTCTACAAACGCTGGAAAACGGATGAATTTACTATAATCTCACGAGATTACAGTAAAAGATCAGTTTACTAAATAGATGTAAATTATCGCTGCTTAGTTTGCGGTCCCTCTGATTCTCCAGCTCTGGGCTGGAGAATCTGGAGGGAGAACACAGATCTTCAGTGAAGGGCTGAACATGTTCTCCACTGATCTCCTGAGTGTCATAAACTGTGAATGATCAGAGAATAGCTGCGATCCTCTGAATCTCAGCTATTCTCTGTGTCATAAACGGACACCTAAGGACAGTTACCAGCTCACTAAGTGCACAGCATGCAGCAAGCTTCCCTACAAGGCCCCATTCACACCTGAGCATAGCATTTTTTCACACGTTTTGTCACACGGTTTTATGCGTATTAGTGAACGTTTGTGCGTGATTTGTTCAGGAATTTTTCTGGCTTTTTGAGCTCTGGCATTTCTATATTAGCCAATGGAGAAAATTTCATCTGTGACAAAACACGGAACAAAACGCGTTAAAGCGCATGAAAATGCGCGATTTGCGCATTTCCATGTATTTTCCATGTATGAAAACGAGCCACAAAACGCATCAATCTGCCTGCACGGAGCTACAAAAGTAGCTCAAAAACTTTTTTGAGATTCAGGTTTTTTGCTTCAGGCAACTAGGAGTTGAGATGTGAACCATTTCCATAGAGTAATATTGATTTTTTATTTTCTCCCTGAGCATTTTGGAGCTTTGAGCTTTGCGTTACAAAACACTCAGGTATGAATGGGGCTTAAAGGAAGCACTCAAACCAGCCCCTAGTAGACAATAATTGAACAAACTATTGGTGCATTATGCTGTATGTACAAATTATATATAAAAACTTTTCTTTATAAAAAATCAAATGAACATATAAAATGTCCAATAAACATACAAAAATGTACAAAAATGTCCCCAATGTCTTAAACACCATACGTAAAAGTCTTTTCTTCTTTCAAAATAGATATCTTTCTTAATTCATGAAGTTTCCAATGACCATAAACCTCAAGAAAAAACAAACTCAAAATAGTGTCATACCCTTTATAAAATAAGTTAATATGTGCCACTCACTGTGCATCATGCAAAACACATAATTAGTGAAAAAAAAAAAAAGTATATGTATATATTCACATGCACATATATATTCTATAAACGCATATATATATCCAAACTCTCAAACGTGAGAGTTTTTCACTAATTATGTGTTTTGCATGATGCACAGTGAGTGGCACATATTAACTTATTTTATAAAGGGTATGACACTATTTTGAGTTTGTTTTTTCTTGAGGTTTATGGTCATTGGAAACTTCATGAATTAAGAAAGATATCTATTTTGAAAGAAGAAAAGACTTTTACGTATGGTGTTTAAGACATTGGGGACATTTTTGTACATTTTTGTATGTTTATTGGACATTTTATATGTTCATTTGATTTTGTATAAATAAAAGTTTTTATATATATTGTGATTAACTTTCAAGGGTGGAAGCGAATAACTTTTCTATAAGAGTGGGATTTATTGAGTTAGTTTGGTGCTGATTGATAAATATATGTATGTGCAAATTATTGTGTGCTGGGTTATGTACAGTAACTGTACATTCTAAAATTTCTAAAAAAGTAAAGCTGCACTTTTATTTTCCAGGGAGGAAAATGTACAGTTGGCTTAGGAAGCCAGAACAAACATTTGCAGATATTAAGAATCATCTCATACAAGCTACATACTTTTTTTTTCTAATTGAAATTTGGGTGTTTATAGAATTTGGCATTTGCTTTTAATTATAAGAAGAATATAAGAACTCACTGTACTTTGTATAATCAGCTCACTGACTGCTATTATCGCTTCATAATTAAGAGCAGGTGATAGAAAACTGAACACAGCCTACTGTAAATGTGTAAATAGATTTGTGGGTGGGAGCCGTTATTTAACCACCATAATAACACGGTTTGGAAGTGTATTAATAAATGCAAATAAGTCAGGGCAGACAAAAGCTAACACACTAAAAGCTGTATCCATTTAAAGAAATCTATATAGAAAGAAAAATGGAGGCTTCTGTCACTGATCTCTTTGTGAAAATGCTAAATGCCTGGCTGTCTCTGGCTGCAATACTCTCTGCAACACTAAAGCTGGCCATACACCGGTGGAATTTAATTACAGAATAAATATAGTCATGGTATATTTTTACATAATTACACTGATCCAGCTTGGCCCAATGTAACTATGTACATGCCATACCTAGCCAATGCACCTTGAAGCTGGAAAACACTAATCCCTGGTTCACACCTATGAGGTGGTGCGGGCCGCGTTTTGCTCGGGCACGAGAGCCCATTCATTTGAATGGACTCCCGTGCCCGTGAAACGCAGGGAAAGAAGTCCCTGCACTTCTTTGGAAAACGCAGCCAGCACGGCAACCTTGGTTCCCAGTACGGTTGTGTTTTCTAGTGTGGGCGGCGTGCTATTAAAACTAATGACACCCACTTGCAGGTCCGCAATTCTCTGTGCGGGTGGTGCCACTGCGGATCCGCAGCGGCTTCACCCGCAGAGATGTGAACCGGGGGTAAAGCAGACACTGCTACTCCGGTGATCTCTACTTGATTCTGGGTCCCCAGAAAAAAATCTTGCAGTTGTCCCCAATGTGTCTCCAAAGTGCTGCAGTCACTCACAAATGCTTTGCAAGGTTATGCATAGACTTAAAACGGTACTTCACCCCCTTACTCATCTTCCCTTCTCTGCAACCCTCCTCCCCTTCACTTTTAAAATCAGGCTTTTTAACTTTTTTATTTACAAGCTGGCCTTTCCCCTGTGCATGCCATTTGCCTAGGCCAGGGGTTTCAAACTTTCTAAGAAAAGGGCCAGTTTACTGTCCTTCAAACTTTAGAGAGCTGGAATGTGGCCAGTGGGAGTAAAAAATGCCCTGACATTAGTAGGCATAAGTAATACACCATCATTGGTTTGAATGGAAGGAATAATGCCCCGTTTTTGGTATCAATGGGAAAATTAGTTCCCCATCGATACTGTCAGTAGGAGGAATAGTGCCCCATATATGGTTTCAGTGGGAGGAATAGTGCCCCATAGATGGGGTCAGTTGGTGAAATAGTGCCCCAAAGGCCAAGTAAAGGCAAGCCAAGGGCCACATCCGGCCCCTGAGCCTTAGTTTGAAGACCACTGGCCTAGGCGATTTGAGTGCACTTTGCCCACTGCCTCCTGGGATATGCACATCACATATCCTGGGAGGTATTAGTTTGCACTGAGAAAAGAGGAGGGGCGGGCCTCCTAGTAAGTCATTGGGACTATTTTGGGTTCACCCAGCAGCTTTCCCAATAATAAGTAGTATCTTTTGCGCTGAAACTAAACTAAAAAACAGCAAGCACCAAAGAGTGTTCCACTTCTACACATAAGTAAATCAAGTGAATAGATAGTGCTGCACTATATAACTATCCCCTAGCTCACAGTGCAAGAAAATAGTACATACATAAAGTGCAGCAAAATTCAGTAAGGTAAAATAAGTAAACACCCGACAGAGCCTCAATCAAACAGTAAGATGAATACCCAGTCAGGGCATCAATAAGTACTCTATCATCTTATTATAAGGAATGACCTAATAACCATGGTGTATCTCCCAATGACCCACCACTAGACCAGCCCCTTCCCAGGATATGCCACAATGACATCACGCATGAAGATGGTGGCACGGGACCAAGCATGGGGCAGAAGGGAAGAGGATCTTAGCAGCACACTGCTGGATCCGGTGGGTGAGTATCTAATCTGTGCAGGACCCGCAACCAGGTAAGCAGGGGATAAGAAAAAGAAAAATGAGGGGGGAGCGTGAAGGGCCTCTTTAACATCCAGAGGTATCAAAATCATAGCAGAATAAATAGGTGAGTATACAGATTGTTTTTATACAGGTTAGGCAGGATAGGTAGGAGAAGGGTGGTGGGAACATTAGGAATAGGTATAGTTAAACTTTTTTTTCCACTTTAAAGTTTTTTTGACTTTTGAAATCAAACTTGAGAAAACCTCACTATGTTTGTTATGTGTCCCAATCCACACGTCATGCTTAAAAAAAAAAAAATAATAATTCTTACTTTCTGATGTTTCTAAGAAGGAGGTGTCATGGCTGACTGCAAGGTTTTTTTGAACAAAGTTAAAGTGAGCTAGTCCCAGGTCTGTCCTCATTAACATACTGCAAGAAGCCCATCCTCTACACCTTTAACCTTTTGTCAGGACAGTGGTCACATCTAGTTACAATTGATAATGAAGATCTACCTGCACAGTAAAGACTGGGTTAATTATAGCAAATGCAGCTGCTCAGTTCCCTCATGAACAAAGAGAACTACCTAGGATTTTTCCCTTGCTGGAGGGTCCAGAATAGAACATCTAAAATGTAAGCTGCCATTTTTAATTTTTTTTTTTAAGTTACCTACTTGCTGACCGGCCCATGCAGATATACTGCGGGCCAGCGGCTCTTCTACACCAGATCACATACTTGTACGTGATCTGTATCTCCGGGAAGGGGGGGGTGCGCAGCAGCGTGCCTGCCTCTGGCATTGTGCTGAGCTGCCAATGATTTATGTCTGCGACCCACTAATCAGCTGAATGAATGACAGGAGAGAGCCCTGTGTTACACAGGGCTCTGTATAGGCAGCAGCGTTGTGCCAGTTTTTAGGTTTTTTTTAGTAAAAACAGGCACATTGCTTAATAAAATCAGCACACTTTACACACAGTAAACATTGTTAGGCACACAGTTAACCCTTTGATTGCCCCTAGATGTTAACCCCTTCCTAACCAGTGTTAGTACAGGGACAATGTATAGTATTAGCACCGATCACTGTATTACTGTCACTGGTGATATCAGTGGCAGTTAGTTCCCACAAAGTAAGTTAGTGGCAGATTGCCCGCTGCACTATTACAGTCCCACTATAAGTCGCTGATCACCACCATTGCTACTATAAAAATAAATAAAATAATAAAATAAATATATACAATAGTTTATAGACACTATAACTTTCATGCAAACCAATTTATATACACTTGTTAGGATTTTTGTTTACCAAAGACATGTGGCAAAATACATATTGACCTAAATTTATGAAAAAAAAATATATATATTTTTCTTTATTGGTTATATTTTATAGCAGAATGTAAAAAAACCTGGGGGGTTTTCACAGTTTTCGGTCTTTTTTTATTTATATAAAATAAAACCAGTGTTGTTCAAATACCACCAAAAGAAATCTCTATTTGTGTGGAAAAATGATATAACAATCATTTGAGTACGGTGTCACCGCGTAATTGCCAGTTAAAGCAGCTAAGTGCCGAATAGCAAAAATGGCCTGGTCATGAAGGGGGTAAAATCTTCCGGAGTTTAAATGGTAAAGCTATGTGAATAGGGATATGTAAAAAATATAAAGTAGGTGTTATCCCAATTTGGCTTCAGAAGTGTGGAAATACACTTTAACAATTATAGGAGTAAGCTTTTTATCACCCCTCTAAAATATTTCAAATACAGGATGAAAAAAAATCAAGACTATCGCCTACTTGCCTCCTTGACCTTTATCTCCAATGGTAGAGATGTCCTCTAAAGTGTGCCCACCCTAATTTAAGATAACTAGGAGTTCCACTTTATAAGGCACTTGACCAAGTATGTAGTCACACATCCCACAGTCACTTCCTAGCACTAAATACCTGGATGTACAAATAATATCAGACAGTCACGGTTTGTTGGGTTAGTTCCATGTCATATCTTTCAAACAATCCTCCCATTAGGGGCATGAAGTGATGCGATGTAATATTATCTGCAGAAGCACCAGCCATCTGGAAATGCTTCACAGGTAGCTGAAACTCATCTACACGGCGACATATTGAGGTGAACAGAATCCAGATTCTACATGAAGTCTCTGTAGGTGGCCTAAGGCTACTCGAATTTAATCTCACAAAGGCACCTGGCCCCCTGGAATGCAGCCAAGGCTGAAGCGCTAAGATATTCCAAATATCACAAAAATTGAAAAGTGTCTATAGATCACAAGCATGTCAAAGAGTTTGAAGGAACAGAAGATCTCCGGTTAATTCTATTATTCTATCTACCATATCTAGGAATCTATTAGTCTTTCCACCGTAATATTTTTTCTAGACAGTATCTATCTAGATTTACCTATACATTTCACCTAAAGGATTTCAAGTAGTCTTCCATTAATTTTTGCCCTATACCTGACATTTACTATTTCACTAATATTTCACTACTATTAGTAAATTTGTCTTTTACCACCTCCATTCATCTTTCAGAATCAGCACAAAGCCCTGAAGTTATCACTTTGACCCGGCAGAGGTTGCCTTCAACAGGATGCCATTCTATCACACACGTTGTCAGAAAAAACTACTTTAATTATTCAGTATTCATGGAAAGAAGTTTTGTTTTACTGAAGAAGATTTAGGCTCCATCAGGGGCGGACTGACCATTTGGAAACTCGGGCACTGCCCGAGGGCCCGGGGTCAGTAGGGGGCCCCATGAGATGCCCCTGGTACCTTTTTCATAGGCTTTTTTGAGTTTGGGCAAGGACACAGGGGCCCCATGATCCTCTATTGGCCGGGGGCCCCATGAGTTGTCAGTCCGCCCCTGGGCTCCATGCACACGGGGCGTTTTAATAACGCTGGTAACATTAGCTGTGTAAAGTCACCTTAAAAACTCAAGTTTTTCAGCTTTTTTTAGCGGTTTTACATTAGCGTTTAGCCACATTTAGTCACATTTTTTGGGCGTCTTTTTTACCAATTAAAAAAATTTTTTTTTTTCCTCAAAAATAGTACAAAAATGCTTGTTTGCTGCGTTTTACCACTTTTTGCCATGCTTTTCAGCATTTGAGTGTTTTTACAGCTAAAAAAAACTCCTCTAGAAACCCACTAGTTCTGGGGGGGTTTTCCAGCCAAAAAATGCCCCTGCCAAAAAAACGCTGATTATGTATGGACACATAGGATAACATGCTGAGGAGCAGGGGCGGACTGATTATTTGGAAACTCGGGCACTGCCCGAGGGCCCGGAGTCAGTAGGGGGCCCCATGAGATGCCCCTGGTACCTTTTTCATAGGCTTTTTTGAGTTTGGGCAAGGACACAGGAGCCCCATGAACCCCTATTGCCCGGGGGCCCCATGAGTTGCCAGTCCACCCCTGACGGGGAGATTAATGGCTGTAGAAAAAATGCCAAAAGACAAAAACAGCAGCTGTAAAAATGTCCAGTGTGCATGAGGACTAAAAGAAAAAAAATACAGGTACAGTTGCTGGAAAAACGTTACTCATCAATTTGTCTATTTGAACCTTTATTTTTAATTATATATAGCCTATTTACAATCCTACTTCTGTAATTTTTTTTTTATAGTGGAACTAAATTAATGAAAATTTAATCCATAAACCATGTTTACATGGTTACATGGTTTATGGGTTACAGTTTCATTAATTATTTACAAGTGGAATAATAATAATAATGTGAGATTATTTTGTTCACTTAACATATTTGGGAATATTAGTGGAGCGCTACACAATTTTATGTAATAATTTTTAGAGTCACACATTAAAATGAGTATGTGTATGGTATAAGCGAACCACAAAAATATTGTTTATTAAAATATTGTTTATTGGAATATTAATTTATTTCTTTTAATACACCATAGTAGCTCGCAAGCACTTTAATTATTTAATTTAAGACATATTTACTTGTTTTAAAATTCTTTTTTTTTTTTTTGCATTTCTTAAGTTACTTCCTGAATGTCAGATCACATCTATAAAGATATGTGGACAGCTGCCAACACTAATAATAATAATGGTTGGTTAATAGGTAAGATGTGAACCTAGAAATGGAAGCTTCATCCCAACCAAGGCTCTACAAAGTCTCCAGTCTCCAGTACCCAAAACCATCTTCCATTAAAAAAAGAAACCATAATTTTCTCTAAAATAACTTGAAACTGACCAAACAAATTGCCACCCATCATTTTTTGCTTGATATTTAAAAAAATAATACTTTACTTTTCATTTTTGATTTGATAGAATATTAACTACTGAAATGACTAAAATGGCATGGACAAAATGATGGGTGTCTTGAAGTGGTAGTAAAGTCTATTTTTCTATGTGCCTATAATAAGGCTTACCTGTAGGTACTGTAAATATCTCGTAAATGTGCACCGTTTAGGAGATATTTACCTGTGTAGAACAGTGGCGCATGTGCGCTGAAGGAACGGCATGCCTGTGCCATTCCTCCAGAGCTGTGTCCTGTAAAAAGTTCGCTGGAGTGACATCACCGCAAGCCGCTGGAGCTGCAATCAAGCCGCAGGAGCCCATGACCTTGGAAGAAGGACCGAGTGAAGATGGAAGTCCTCTCAGTGGTGGACCGAGTGAAGATGGAAGTCCTGTCAGCGGTGACAGCGTGCAGCATTTTAAGGTAAGTTTCACAGTATGAGCTAATATGCGATGCATACTAGCACGTTATGCCTTTGTCTTGCATGGAAAACTTTTTTTTTTCCTTTTTTTTTTGTGGCACAACTTTTAGAAACAATTGATGCAAACAAGTTGTCTGTAAGATGTCTGTAAGATTCTTTGGAGCTCACAATTTTATCTATACATCTCTGTTTTATACAAATAGCTTTCCATATATGTTTCAGATCAGGGTTCATAGGGATCAGGGATCATAGAAGGCCACTGCAAAATAGTCCAATGTTTTATTCTTAACCATTTTTTGTGTTTTTAGTTCCCTAATGGAAGGGCTGAAACAGGGGTGGACTGTCAGTAAGGGGCCCGGTGAGAGGCTCACTGGACACAATTCACTAAGAGGTATCTTACCGCAACCGAGTATGTGGTAGGATACCGCATAGCATTTAAAAAAAAAAGTTTGAATTCTCCAAAAAACGCTACTAAAATACCGCATGAGTTATTTTAACAAGTCATGTGGTTTTTTTTAGTAGTGAAAACCATGCATTAATGTTTCAGCTGTCAGCGGGGTTCCCCATTGCCAGCTGAATGTAAAAGAAAGAATTGCCAGCAATTAAAAAATAATTTAAAAAATGGTGTGGGGTCTCCTCCTCCATCCATACCAAGCCCTTCAGGTCTGTTATGGATTTTGAGGGGAATCCCCATGCCAAAATTAAAGAAAAAATCCATACCAGACCATTATCCGAGCATGCAGCCCGGCAGGTCAGGAAAGGGGCGGGACGAGTGATCGACCCCCCCACTCCTAAACCATACCAGGCTACATGCCTTTAACATGGAGGGGATGCTTTGGGGGGGGTCCCCCCAAAGCACTTGTCCCCATGTTTATGGGAACAAGGGCCTCTTCCCCATGAACCTGGGCTGTGGTTGTGGGGGGCTTGTCGGAATCTGGAAGCCCCCTTTAGCAAGTAGTCAAGTGGTGTCATCAGCCAGGGCATGCTGGATCAATTATGCGACAAGGAGGTGGGGCCACATGTGTAATGTAATTGTGTGGCCCCGCCCCTTACATATTTAAGAACAGTCAGACGGCCGGGAGCCAGCGTTGGTAGCACAGTCTTTTTTTTTTTGGGTAGCGGTGGCAGCGGGCATCGTAATTGACGTTGGATCTACTTCGGGGCACATTCTTCCAGATTCCGATAAGCCCCCTGCCCGCAGACCCCCACATCCACAAACCAGAACTGTAGGGTAGAGGCCCTTGTCCCCATCAACCCCCATAAAGCACCCACCATATTGAGGGCATGTGTCCTGGTATGGTTCAGGAGGGTTCACTTAAAAAGTGATATCTGGTGTGACCAGACACTGATGTACCTTGACCTTGGAGTTCAGCTTATACCTCTTTGGAAGTTTTCTTTGGCTCTTTCTCTGCTATTCGCACTATCCTACTATTCATTCTGGGCTTGATTTTCTTTTGCGGCCACTTCCAAGGCAGATTCCAAGGCACTCCTATGAACCTTACATTTCTTAATATTAAACTTCTTAT
This sequence comes from Staurois parvus, assembly GCF_062004578.1. Classification (NCBI taxonomy): domain Eukaryota; kingdom Metazoa; phylum Chordata; class Amphibia; order Anura; family Ranidae; genus Staurois; species Staurois parvus. The sequence continues at coordinate 6,264,049 of NW_028318294.1, read as the reverse complement.
AATTCCTGTACTCACATGAACATCAAACTGCTTGGATATTGTCCTATAGCTTTCATTTTTGACATGCTGGTCTATCATTTTCTTTCGGAGCCCTTAGGCAACTCTCTCTTTTGTGTTCTTGGGTCCATGTTCAGTGCACTGTACATGTTAATACCAAAAAGTGACTATTTTCCCTTATTTAAATAGGTTGACTGTAGAGATGAGCGAATCGAAGTATCCGAAGTGGAATTCGAGTCGAATATCGGAAAAATTTCGATTCGTGCCGAATCCGAAAAACAGCCTAATTCGGACGCGCGAATCGAAATTTTTCCGAAAATGGCGGCTGACATGTGCGGCGACGGAGCGGGGATGTCGGGGAAGGCGCGCAGACAAGGCGCGCTGCCCCATAATGCATTCCTCAACGACATGTGATCGCATCAGCCAATCAGCAGCCAGCCAGCCAGCACTGTGTAATGGTCGAGGTATATATAGCGGCCATTTTGGAAATCTTCATTTGCCTGCAGTCATTGAACAGAGGCAGACCGCTCTGTACTAGGGACAGGGACAGAGTTAGGGCCACAGAAACGAGAATTGGGGACAGAGAGAAGTTACTTAGGGACAGAGAACCATTACTCAGGGACACAGACTTGTTAATGAGGGCCACAGAATCGTTATTTAGGGACAAAGAAACGCTAGTTAGGGCCACAGAATTCATACTCAGGGACAGACAGAATTGTTACTCAGTGCCAGAGAATTGTTACTTAGGGCCACAGAAACGTTATTAGGGCCACAGAATTTTTACTCAGGGACAGACAGAATTGTTACTGAGTGCCAGAGAATTGTTACTCAGGGACAGACAGAATTGTTACTGAGTGCCAGAGAATTCTTACTCAGGGCCACAGAATTCATTCTCAGGGACAGACAGAATTGTTACTCAGGGACAGACAGAATTGTTACTGAGTGCCAGAGAATTGTTACTCAGGGACAGACAGAATTGTTACTGAGTGCCAGAGAATTGTTACTCAGGGACAGACAGAATTGTTACTGAGTGCCAGAGAATTGTTACTCAGGGACAGACAGAATTGTTACTGAGTGCCAGAGAATTGTTACTCTCACAGACACAAAATTGTTACTTGCACAGACACAGAATTGTTACTTGCACAGACACACAATTGTTACTCAGGGCCACTGAATTCATACTCAGGGACAGACAGAATTGTTACTGAGTGCCAGAGAATTCTTACTCAGGGCCACAGAATTCATACTCAGGGACAGACAGAATTGTTACTCAGGGACAGACAGAATTGTTACTGAGTGCCAGAGAATTGTTACTCAGGGACAGACAGAATTGTTACTGAGTGCCAGAGAATTCTTACTCAGGGACAGACAGAATTGTTACTGAGTGCCAGAGAATTGTTACTCTCACAGACACAAAATTGTTACTTGCACAGACACAGAATTGTTACTCGCACAGAGACAGAATTGTTACTCAGGGCCACAGAATTCATACTCAGGGACAGACAGAATTGTTACTGAGTGCCAGAGAATTGTTACTCAGGGACAGACAGAATTGTTACTGAGTGCCAGAGAATTGTTACTCTCACAGACACAAAATTGTTACTTGCACAGACACAGAATTGTTACTTGCACAGACACACAATTGTTACTCAGGGCCACAGAATTCATACTCAGGGACAGACAGAATTGTTACTGAGTGCCAGAGAATTCTTACTCAGGGCCACAGAATTCATACTCAGGGACAGACAGAATTGTTACTCAGGGACAGACAGAATTGTTACTGAGTGCCAGAGAATTGTTACTCAGGGACAGACAGAATTGTTACTGAGTGCCAGAGAATTGTTACTCTCACAGACACAAAATTGTTACTTGCACAGACACAGAATTGTTACTTGCACAGACACACAATTGTTACTCAGGGCCACAGAATTCATACTCAGGGACAGACAGAATTGTTACTGAGTGCCAGAGAATTGTTACTCAGGGACAGACAGAATTGTTACTGAGTGCCAGAGAATTCTTACTCAGGGCCACAGAATTCATTCTCAGGGACAGACAGAATTGTTACTCAGGGACAGACAGAATTGTTACTGAGTGCCAGAGAATTGTTACTCAGGGACAGACAGAATTGTTACTGAGTGCCAGAGAATTGTTACTCAGGGACAGACAGAATTGTTACTGAGTGCCAGAGAATTGTTACTCAGGGACAGACAGAATTGTTACTGAGTGCCAGAGAATTGTTACTCTCACAGACACAAAATTGTTACTTGCACAGACACAGAATTGTTACTTGCACAGACACACAATTGTTACTCAGGGCCACAGAATTCATACTCAGGGACAGACAGAATTGTTACTGAGTGCCAGAGAATTCTTACTCAGGGCCACAGAATTCATACTCAGGGACAGACAGAATTGTTACTCAGGGACAGACAGAATTGTTACTGAGTGCCAGAGAATTGTTACTCAGGGACAGACAGAATTGTTACTGAGTGCCAGAGAATTCTTACTCAGGGACAGACAGAATTGTTACTGAGTGCCAGAGAATTGTTACTCTCACAGACACAAAATTGTTACTTGCACAGACACAGAATTGTTACTCGCACAGAGACAGAATTGTTACTCAGGGCCACAGAATTCATACTCAGGGACAGACAGAATTGTTACTGAGTGCCAGAGAATTGTTACTCAGGGACAGACAGAATTGTTACTGAGTGCCAGAGAATTGTTACTCTCACAGACACAAAATTGTTACTTGCACAGACACAGAATTGTTACTTGCACAGACACACAATTGTTACTCAGGGCCACAGAATTCATACTCAGGGACAGACAGAATTGTTACTGAGTGCCAGAGAATTCTTACTCAGGGCCACAGAATTCATACTCAGGGACAGACAGAATTGTTACTCAGGGACAGACAGAATTGTTACTGAGTGCCAGAGAATTGTTACTCAGGGACAGACAGAATTGTTACTGAGTGCCAGAGAATTGTTACTCTCACAGACACAAAATTGTTACTTGCACAGACACAGAATTGTTACTTGCACAGACACACAATTGTTACTCAGGGCCACAGAATTCATACTCAGGGACAGACAGAATTGTTACTGAGTGCCAGAGAATTGTTACTCAGGGACAGACAGAATTGTTACTGAGTGCCAGAGAATTGTTACTCTCACAGACACAAAATTGTTACTTGCACAGACACAGAATTGTTACTCGCACAGAGACAGAATTGTTACTCAGGGCCACAGAATTCATACTCAGGGACAGACAGAATTGTTACTGAGTGCCAGAGAATTGTTACTCAGGGAAGACAGAATTGTTACTGAGTGCCAGAGAATTGTTACTCAGGGACAGACAGAATTGTTACTGAGTGCCAGAGAATTGTTACTCTCACAGACACAAAATTGTTACTTGCACAGACACAGAATTGTTACTCGCACAGAGACAGAATTGTTACTCAGGGCCACAGAATTCATACTCAGGGACAGACAGAATTGTTACTGAGTGCCAGAGAATTGTTACTCAGGGACAGACAGAATTGTTACTGAGTGCCAGAGAATTGTTACTCTCACAGACACAAAATTGTTACTTGCACAGACACAGAATTGTTACTTGCACAGACACACAATTGTTACTGAGTGCCAGAGAATTGTTACTCAGGGACAGACAGAATTGTTACTGAGTGCCAGAGAATTGTTACTCAGGGACAGACAGAATTGTTACTGAGTGCCAGAGAATTGTTACTCAGGGACAGACAGAATTGTTACTGAGTGCCAGAGAATTGTTACTCGCACAGACACAAAATTGTTACTTGCACAGACACAAAATTGTTACTTGCACAGACACAGAATTGTTACTCGCGCAGACACAGAATTGTTACTCAGGGCCACAGAATTCATACTCAGGGACAGACAGAATTGTTACTGAGTGCCAGAGAATTGTTACTCAGGGACAGACAGAATTGTTACTGAGTGCCAGAGAATTGTTACTCAGGGACAGACAGAATTGTTACTGAGTGCCAGAGAATTGTTACTCAGGGACAGACAGAATTGTTACTGAGTGCCAGAGAATTGTTACTCGCACAGACACAAAATTGTTACTTGCACAGACACAGAATTGTTACTCGCACAGACACAGAATTGTTACTCGCACAGACACAGAATTGTTACTCAGGGCCACAGAATTCATACTCAGGGACAGACAGAATTGTTACTGAGTGCCAGAGAATTGTTACTCAGGGACACCTAATCGTTGAATTAAATAGTATGTCAGACAACATGCAGAGGAGTGGCAGAGGAGGCAATGTTTTAGGAGCGAGCAGACGTGGCAGCAGAGGAAGGGGTCGAGGCAGCAGTATTCGCAGCCAGAGGCCAGTGCTCCCGGTGTCATCCAGCGGTCGTGTCTCCACCGACAACCCTGCCGTCATTGATTGGTTGGCTCGGTCGTCTTCCTCTTCCCAGGTCACCTCTGACACCTACAGCCAACGGTCGGTGGGTACGTCAGACACAACCGTTAGTTGGCATGGCCCGGGACCAAGCCCACTGAAATCACGTGTCCTCTACCTGCCCCTGTCCTTTGCTGTTCCCTCACCAAGCGAAGTATCGCATGCTGTGGGCTCAGCCCCACTGTACAGTGAGGAAGAGCTAACAGAGGGCGGTCAGGAACGGGGGGAGACATCGGCCTTTTCAGCAGCCAAGCGAACAAGTACTGGCGAGGAGAGTGGCTCGGTAGCCGGTCTAGAGACAGGTCTGTCTCCTGACCCAGACGCAGCCGAGGGGGCTAGTAGTGAGGCGGAGACCCTACTTGATGATGAGGAGGTTGATCGCACTTGGCAGCCTCGTCGTCATCAGGCAATTTCTTCCGCATCATCAGGAGAAGAGGGTGGCAGCTTGGCAGCGAGCAAAACAGTCGGTGGGTTGCCCAGGAGACAGCAGCAGGGTCGCATCAGTGTCAGTGGAGCCAAACGTCCACGGAGTAGAGCACCAGCTCCACTGCAGCCTACCACCACGGCCAGTAGTGGTGCCGGTGCGCACGGAGGAAGTAGCAGTCAGCCAGTGAAGAGTAGCGGGGGCAAAGTTTCCTACTCGGTGGTGTGGCAATTTTTCCTCAAGCCGCCCGAGGAAGTAAATGTAGCCGTATGTCGACTATGTGGCCAGAAATGCAAGCGTGGCCAGGGGGCCCATGTTGGGACTACAGCGTTGCGTCAGCATATGCAGCGTCACCATTCGGTGGCCTGGGAAAACCGTGATAAACATACGGCGGTTCTGCCTGCCCCAGCCCCCGCTCCATCACCCGCTCCGTTACTTGCTCCGTCACCCGACGTCGTCAATCGCCCTCTATCAGCCAGTCAAGGCTCCAACACCTCTGCTGAGGGGAGTTGTCGCTCATTGGCATCTTCCGCTCGTTCAGATGCTCCTTCTCCTGCTACTCCTCTTCTCGGATTCCGTCAACAGTCTTTCTTGGAATCCGTATCCAAGAGACAACAGTTTGCGAGCACGCACCCGACGGTGCAAAAGCTGAACGTCCTCCTGTCCAAGTTGCTGGTGCTGCAGTCCCTCCCTTTCCAACTGGTGGACTCAGCACCTTTCCGAGAAATGATGGCTTGTGCCGCGCCGCGGTGGAGAGTGCCAAGCCGTCATTTCTTTGCCCAAAAGGCAGTGCCAGCCCTGCATTCACATGTAGAAGAGATGGTGGGCCAGTCTTTGAGCATGTCGGTCTCTGCCAAAGTGCACGGCAGCGCCGACGTGTGGAGCTGTAACTACGGTCAGGGACAGTACATGTCATTTACGGCCCACTGGGTGAACGTGGTGCCGGCACAGCCGCACCAGCAACTTGGACAGGTCACGACGCTTTTGCCTCCACGTTTGCACGTCCTTGGTCCAGCAAGCATGTCCGCCTCTACCACCTCTTTTTCCGCCGTGTCCTCAGCCGCCACCCCCGTGCCAAGTCCCATTACCCGACCGGCATATCACATGTGCAGGGCGCAACGGTGTCACGCTGTGCTGCACCTGGTATGCCTTGGCGAACGTAGTCACACAGGGGAGGAACTGCTGAGTGTAATGAACAGAGAAATCGACAGATGGCTGTCTCCGCGCAAACTAAAAATCGGAACCATGTTGACTGACAACGGAAAGAACATGGTGTCTGCTCTGCGTCAAGGAAGGTTGTGCCATGCGCCATGCATGGCTCACGTGTTCAATCTGGTTGTCAAGCGGTTCCTAAAATCCACCATCCCACTGCAAGACATCCTTAAAATGTCACGTAAACTGTGCATGCATTTCAGCCATTCCTACACCGCAAAGAACACCCTCATTGAGCTGCAGCGGCAGAACGGAATTCCACAGCATCGCCTGATCTGCGACGTTGCAACAAGGTGGAATTCAACCCTACACATGTTAGACCGCCTTTACGAGCAGCGAAAGGCCATCACCGATTTCCTGATGTTACAAGCGGATAAAGGTACTCCCCTGTGTAACTTAGATGTCAGCCATTGGCAGCTCATGCGTGACACCTGCCGCTTGCTCAGGCCCTTTGAGGAGGCCACGCTATTCGTGAGTCGGCAGGACTATGGGATGAACGACGTCATTCCTCTGTTGCACGTCCTGGAACAAATGCTGTTAACAATGGCTGGTCAGGGTGCGGTAGACGTGGCGCACAGATCTCAACGCCACATGACCCCTGTGGGGGCAGGACAGGAAGAAGAGGAGGAGGTAGAGGAGGACATTTGTGCTCAGGAATTATTGAGTGAAATGGGTGGTTTTTCCACTCAGCGGACAGGAGTGGAGGAGCAGGAGCATCTGGTAGAGGAGGAGGAGGAGGAGACAGAGGACCCAGACGCACCGTGGCAGTATGCTGTGGAGATGGAGGCAGGGAGTCCCTCGCATTCCTTGGCACAAATGGCCCATAGCATGCTCGGTTGCTTGCGTAGCGACAGCCGAATAATAACCATCAGACAGAGGGATGACTTTTGGCTGTCCACCTTGTTGGACCCTCGCTACCGGTCCAAAATGGTGGCCTTTTTCACACCTGCTGAGAGGGAGGCCAAAATTACGTACTATAAAAACCACCTATGTAGTCAGTTGGTCTCTGCCTTTGTGCGCCATCGTCCATCCTCAGACACTGTGGGCCCTGTGCGCTCGCGTTCCGCTGGCATGGCAGCAGGGGAGGGGTGGGGTGGTAGGAGCAGTGGCAGCTCCACCAGCAGCGGCTGCCTCAGTCTGCAGTCGATGATGAGTAGCTTTCTTCACCAGCGCAGTGAGGAAACTACTAACCAGCCGCAGCAGCAGCAGCAGCATCAGGTGGACCCTGGAGCAGGAGCTCAAACAACAGGCTTGGGCCTACTTGGACAGCACCCTGCCAACCGAGGTAGACAATCCCCTTGACTACTGGGCAACGAAACTTGACCTTTGGCCCCAACTAGCTGAATTTGCCCTTGAAAGGCTGTCATGCCCGGCCAGTAGCGTGGCATCGGAGCGCGTGTTTAGTGCGGCAGGAGGTATTGTAACTCCGCGGAGGACACGACTGTCCACCCAAAGTGTGGAGAGACTCACGTTTGTGAAAATGAATCAGGCGTGGATTAGTCTGGATTTCAAACCACCAGTTCCTGACACAACTGACTAAATCCGCCATGAATCATGCCTCAAACATGTGCCACTTTCAGGTCTCCTCACACTGCTGGTGTGTTGAATTTTTTGACATAGGGTGCTGGCAGATTACGGGCCTCCTATAGCTGCTGCCAGGCCCCTAATCTGCCATAGGCCCCTATATACCACCTCCTCCTGCTGCTGCCAGGTCCAGAGTCTCTCATGGGTCCCTGTACGGCCTCCCATTGCTGCTGTCTCCATCGCCACACTCTGCTGCCATGTGCCACTTTCAGGTCTCTTCACACTGCTGGTGTGTTAAATTTTTTGACATAGGGTGCAGGCAGATTACGGGCCTCACATAGCTGCTGCCAGGCCCCTAATCTGCCATGGGCCCCTATATACCACCTCCTCCTGCTGCTGCCAGGTCCAGAGTCTCTCATGGGTCCCTGTACGGCCTCCCATTGCTGCTGTCTCCATCGCCACACTCTGCTGCCATGTGCCACTTTCAGGTCTCTTCACACTGCTGGTGTGTTAAATTTTTTGACATAGGGTGCTGCAAGATAACGGGCCTCACATAGCTGCTGCCAGGCCCCTAATCAGCCATGGGCCCCTATACCGCCTCCTCCTGCTGCTGCCAGGTCCAGAGTCTCTCATGCCATGTGCCACTTTCAGGTCTCTTCACACTGCTGGTGTGTTAAATTTTTTGACATAGGGTGCAGGCAGATTACGGGCCTCACATAGCTGCTGCCAGGCCCCTAATCTGCCATAGGCCCCTATATACCGCCTCCTCATGCTGCTGCCAGGTCCAGAGTCTCTCATGGGTCCCTGTACGGCCTCCCATTGCTGCTTTCTCCATCGCCACACTCTGCTGCCATGTGCCACTTTCAGGTCTCTTCACACTGCTGGTGTGTTAAATTTTTTGACATAGGGTGCAGGCAGATTACGGGCCTCACATAGCTGCTGCCAGGCCCCTAATCTGCCATGGGCCCCTATATACCGCCTCCTCATGCTGCTGCCAAGTCCAGAGTCTGTCATGGTCCCTGTACGGCCTCCCATTGCTGCTGTCTCCATCGCCACACTCTGCTGCCATGTGCCACTTTCAGGTCTCTTCACACTGCTGGTGTGTTAAATTTTTTGACATAGGGTGCAGGCAGATTACGGGCCTCACATAGCTGCTGCCAGGCCCCTAATCTGCCATGGGCCCCTATATACCGCCTCCTCATGCTGCTGCCAAGTCCAGAGTCTGTCATGGTCCCTGTACGGCCTCCCATTGCTGCTGTCTCCATCGCCACACTCTGCTGCCATGTGCCACTTTCAGGTCTCTTCACACTGCTGGTGTGTTTAATTTTTTGACATAGGGTGCAGGCAGATTACGGGCCTCACATAGCTGCTGCCAGGCCCCTAATCTGCCATGGGCCCCTATATACCGCCTCCTCATGCTGCTGCCAAGTCCAGAGTCTGTCATGGTCCCTGTACGGCCTCCCATTGCTGCTGTCTCCATCGCCACACTCTGCTGCCATGTGCCACTTTCAGGTCTCTTCACACTGCTGGTGTGTTAAATTTTTTGACATAGGGTGCAGGCAGATTACGGGCCTCACATAGCTGCTGCCAGGCCCCTAATCTGCCATGGGCCCCTATATACCGCCTCCTCATGCTGCTGCCAAGTCCAGAGTCTGTCATGGTCCCTGTACGGCCTCCCATTGCTGCTGTCTCCATCGCCACACTCTGCTGCCATGTGCCACTTTCAGGTCTCTTCACACTGCTGGTGTGTTAAATTTTTTGACATAGGGTGCAGGCAGATTACGGGCCTCACATAGCTGCTGCCAGGCCCCTAATCTGCCATGGGCCCCTATATACCGCCTCCTCATGCTGCTGCCAAGTCCAGAGTCTGTCATGGTCCCTGTACGGCCTCCCATTGCTGCTGTCTCCATCGCCACACTCTGCCATGTGCCACTTTCAGGTCTCTTCACACTGCTGGTGTGTTAAATTTTTTGACATAGGGTGCAGGCAGATTACGGGCCTCACATAGCTGCTGCCAGGCCCCTAATCTGCCATGGGCCCCTATATACCGCCTCCTCATGCTGCTGCCAAGTCCAGAGTCTGTCATGGTCCCTGTACGGCCTCCCATTGCTGCTGTCTCCATCGCCACACTCTGCTGCCATGTGCCACTTTCAGGTCTCTTCACACTGCTGGTGTGTTTAATTTTTTGACATAGGGTGCAGGCAGATTACGGGCCTCACATAGCTGCTGCCAGGCCCCTAATCTGCCATGGGCCCCTATATACCGCCTCCTCATGCTGCTGCCAAGTCCAGAGTCTGTCATGGTCCCTGTACGGCCTCCCATTGCTGCTGTCTCCATCGCCACACTCTGCTGCCATGTGCCACTTTCAGGTCTCTTCACACTGCTGGTGTGTTAAATTTTTTGACATAGGGTGCAGGCAGATTACGGGCCTCACATAGCTGCTGCCAGGCCCCTAATCTGCCATGGGCCCCTATATACCGCCTCCTCATGCTGCTGCCAAGTCCAGAGTCTGTCATGGTCCCTGTACGGCCTCCCATTGCTGCTGTCTCCATCGCCACACTCTGCTGCCATGTGCCACTTTCAGGTCTCTTCACACTGCTGGTGTGTTAAATTTTTTGACATAGGGTGCAGGCAGATTACGGGCCTCACATAGCTGCTGCCAGGCCCCTAATCTGCCATGGGCCCCTATATACCGCCTCCTCATGCTGCTGCCAAGTCCAGAGTCTGTCATGGTCCCTGTACGGCCTCCCATTGCTGCTGTCTCCATCGCCACACTCTGCCATGTGCCACTTTCAGGTCTCTTCACACTGCTGGTGTGTTTAATTTTTTGACATAGGGTGCAGGCAGATTACGGGCCTCACATAGCTGCTGCCAGGCCCCTAATCTGCCATGGGCCCCTATATACCGCCTCCTCATGCTGCTGCCAAGTCCAGAGTCTGTCATGGTCCCTGTACGGCCTCCCATTGCTGCTGTCTCCATCGCCACACTCTGCTGCCATGTGCCACTTTCAGGTCTCTTCACACTGCTGGTGTGTTAAATTTTTTGACATAGGGTGCAGGCAGATTACGGGCCTCACATAGCTGCTGCCAGGCTCCTAATCTGCCATGGGCCCCTATATACCGCCTCCTCATGCTGCTGCCAAGTCCAGAGTCTGTCATGGTCCCTGTACGGCCTCCCATTGCTGCTGTCTCCATCGCCACACTCTGCTGCCATGTGCCACTTTCAGGTCTCTTCACACTGCTGGTGTGTTAAATTTTTTGACATAGGGTGCAGGCAGATTACGGGCCTCACATAGCTGCTGCCAGGCCCCTAATCTGCCATAGGCCCCTATATACCGCCTCCTCATGCTGCTGCCAAGTCCAGAGTCTGTCATGGTCCCTGTACGGCCTCCCATTGCTGCTGTCTCCATCGCCACACTCTGCTGCCATGTGCCACTTTCAGGTCTCTTCACACTGCTGGTGTGTTAAATTTTTTGACATAGGGTGCAGGCAGATTACGGGCCTCACATAGCTGCTGCCAGGCCCCTAATCTGCCATGGGCCCCTATATACCACCTCCTCCTGCTGCTGCCAGGTCCAGAGTCTCTCATGGGTCCCTGTACGGCCTCCCATTGCTGCTGTCTCCATCGCCACACTCTGCTGCCATGTGCCACTTTCAGGTCTCTTCACACTGCTGGTGTGTTAAATTTTTTGACATAGGGTGCTGCAAGATAACGGGCCTCACATAGCTGCTGCCAGGCCCCTAATCAGCCATGGGCCCCTATACCGCCTCCTCCTGCTGCTGCCAGGTCCAGAGTCTCTCATGCCATGTGCCACTTTCAGGTCTCTTCACACTGCTGGTGTGTTTAATTTTTTGACATAGGGTGCAGGCAGATTACGGGCCTCACATAGCTGCTGCCAGGCCCCTAATCTGCCATGGGCCCCTATATACCGCCTCCTCATGCTGCTGCCAAGTCCAGAGTCTGTCATGGTCCCTGTACGGCCTCCCATTGCTGCTGTCTCCATCGCCACACTCTGCTGCCATGTGCCACTTTCAGGTCTCTTCACACTGCTGGTGTGTTAAATTTTTTGACATAGGGTGCAGGCAGATTACGGGCCTCACATAGCTGCTGCCAGGCCCCTAATCTGCCATGGGCCCCTATATACCGCCTCCTCATGCTGCTGCCAAGTCCAGAGTCTGTCATGGTCCCTGTACGGCCTCCCATTGCTGCTGTCTCCATCGCCACACTCTGCCATGTGCCACTTTCAGGTCTCTTCACACTGCTGGTGTGTTTAATTTTTTGACATAGGGTGCAGGCAGATTACGGGCCTCACATAGCTGCTGCCAGGCCCCTAATCTGCCATAGGCCCCTATATACCGCCTCCTCATGCTGCTGCCAGGTCCAGAGTCTCTCATGGGTCCCTGTACGGCCTCCCATTGCTGCTTTCTCCATCGCCACACTCTGCCATGTGCCACTTTCAGGTCTCCTCACACACTGCTGGTGTGTTGAATTTTTTGACATAGGGTGCTGGCAGATTACGGGCCTCCCATAGCTGCTGCCAGGCCCCTAATCTGCCATGGGCCCCTATATACCGCCTCCTCATGCTGCTGCCAAGTCCAGAGTCTGTCATGGGTCCCTGTACGGCCTCCCATTGCTGCTGTCTCCATCGCCACACTCTGCCATGTGCCACTTTCAGGTCTCCTCACACACTGCTGGTGTGTAGAATTTTTTGACATAGGGTGCTGGCAGATTACGGGCCTCCCATAGCTGCTGCCAGGCCCCTAATCTGCCATGGGCCCCTATATACCGCCTCCTCATGCTGCTGCCAAGTCCAGAGTCTGTCATGGGTCCCTGTACGGCCTCCCATTGCTGCTGTCTCCATCGCCACACTCTGCCATGTGCCACTTTCAGGTCTCCTCACACTGCTGGTGTGTTGAATTTTTTGACATAGGGTGCTGGCAGATTACGGGCCTCCTATAGCTGCTGCCAGGCCCCTAATCTGCCATGGGCCCCTATATACCGCCTCCTCATGCTGCTGCCAAGTTCAGAGTCTGTCATGGGTCCCTGTACGGCCTCCCATTGCTGCTGTCTCCATCGCCACACTCTGCCATGTGCCACTTTCAGGTCTCCTCACACTGCTGGTGTGTTGAATTTTTTGACATAGGGTGCTGGCAGATTACGGGCCTCCTATAGCTGCTGCCAGGCCCCTAATCTGCCATAAGCCCCTATATACCGCCTCCTCATGCTGCTGCCAAGTCCAGAGTCTGTCATGGGTCCCTGTACGGCCTCCCATTGCTGCTGTCTCCATCGCCACACTCTGCCATGTGCCACTTTCAGGTCTCCTCACACACTGCTGGTGTGTTGAATTTTTTGACATAGGGTGCTGGCAGATTACGGGCCTCCTATAGCTGCTGCCAGGCCCCTAATCTGCCGTAGGCCCCTATATACCGCCTCCTCATGCTGCTGCCAGGTCCAGAGTCTCTCATGGGTCCCTGTACGGCCTCCCATTGCTGCTGTCTCCATCGCCACACTCTGCCATGTGCCACTTTCAGGTCTCCTCACACTGCTGGTGTGTTCCATTTTTTGTCATAGGGTGCTGGCAGATTATGGGCCTCCCATAACTGCTGCCAGGCCCCTAATCTGCCATGGGCCCCTATACCGACTCCTCATGCTGTGACGTTGCAACAAGGTGGAATTCAACCCTACATATGTTAGACCGCCTTTACGAACAGCAAAAGGCCATCACAGATTTCCTGATGTTAAAAGCAGATAAAGGTACTCCCTGTGTAACTTAGATGTCAGCCATTGGCAGCTCATGCGTGACACCTGCGCTTGCTCAGGCCCTTTGAGGAGGCCACGCTATTCGTGAGTCGGCAGGACTATGGGATGAACGACGTCATTCCTCTGTTGCACGTCCTGGAACAAATGCTGTTAACAATGGCTGGTCAGGGTGCGGTAGACGTGGCGCACAGATCTCAACGCCACATGGCCCCTGTGGGGGCAGGACTGGAAGAAGAGGAGGAGGTAGAGGAGGACATTGTTGCTCAGGAATTATTGAGTGAAATGGGTGGTTTTTCCACTCAGCGGACAGGAGTGGAGGAGCAGGAGCATCTGGTAGAGGAGGAGGAAGAGGAGACAGAGGACCTAGACGCACCGTGGCAGTATGCTGTGGAGATGGAGGCAGGGAGTCCCTCGCATTCCTTGGCACAAATGGCCCATAGCATGCTCGGTTGCTTGCGTAGCGACAGCCGAATAATAACCATCAGACAGAGGGATGACTTTTGGCTGTCCACCTTGTTGGACCCTCGCTACCGTTCAAAAATGGTGGCCTTTTTCACACCTGCTGAGAGGGAGGCCAAAATAACGTACTATAAAAAACACCTATGTAGTCAGCTGGTCTCTGCCTGTCTGCGCCAACGTCCATCCTCAGACACTGTGGGCCCTGTGCGCTCGTGTTCCGCTGCCATGGCAGCAGGGGAGGGGTGGGGTGGTAGGAGCAGTGGCAGCTCCACCAGCAGCGGCTGCCTCAGTCTGCAGTCGATGATGAGTAGCTTTCTTCACCAGCGCAGTGAGGAAACTACTAACCAGCCGCAGCAGCAGCAGCAGCATCAGGTGGACCTGGAGCAGGACCTCAAACAACAGGCTTAGGCCTACTTGGACAGCACCCTGCCAACCGAGGTAGACAATCCCCTTGACTACTGGGCAACGAAACTTGACCTTTGGCCCCAACTAGCTGAATTTGCCCTTGAAAGGCTGTCATGCCCGGCCAGTAGCGTGGCATCGGAGCGCGTGTTTAGTGCGGCAGGAGGTATTGCAACTCCGCGGAGGACACGACTGTCCACCCAAAGTGTGGAGAGACTCACGTTTGTGAAAATGAATCAGGCGTGGATTAGTCTGGATTTCAAACCACCAGTTCCTGACACAACTGACTAAATCCGCCATGAATCATGCCCCAAACATGTGCCACTTTCAGGTCTCCTCACACTGCTGGTGTGTTCCATTTTTTGTCATAGGGTGCTGGCAGATTACGGGCCTCCCATAGCTGCTGCCAGGCCCCTAATCTGCCATGGGCCCCTATACCGCCTCCTCATGCTGCTGCCAAGTCCAGAGTCTCTCATGGGTCCCTGTACGGCCTCCCATTGCTGCTGCCTCCATCGCCACACTCTGCCATGTGCCACTTTCAGGTCTCCTCACACTGCTGGTGTGTTCCATTTTTTGTCATAGGGTGCTGGCAGATTACGGGCCTCCCATAGCTGCTGCCAGGCCCCTAATCTGCCATGGGCCCCTATACCGCCTCCTCATGCTGCTGCCAGGTCCAGAGTCTCTCATGGGTCCCTGTACGGCCTCCCATTGCTGCTGTCTCCATCGCCACACTCTGCCATGTGCCACTTTCAGGTCTCCTCACACTGCTGGTGGGTTCCATTTTTTGTCATAGGGTGCTGGCAGATTACGGGCCTCCCATAGCTGCTGCCAGGCCCGTAATCTGCCATGGGCCCCCGTACCGACTCCTCATGCTGCTGCCAGGCCCGTAATCTGTCATGGGCCACTGTTGTCGCTTGTTGGCATATTCCGCTCGTTCAGATGCTCCTTCTCCTGCTACTCCTCTTCACGGATTCCGTCAGCAGTCTTTCTTGGAATCCGTTTCCAAGAGACAACAGTTTGCGAGCACGCACCCGACGGTGCAGAAGCTGAACGTCCTCCTGTCCAAGTTGCTGCTGCCAGGCTCGTAATCTGTCATGCGCCCCTGTACCGCCTCCTCATGCTGCTGCCAGGTCCAGAGTGTGTCATGGGCCCCCGTACCGACTCCTCATGCTGCTGCCAGGCCCGTAATCTGTCATGGGCCCCTGTACCGCCTCCCCATGCTGCTGCCAGGTCCAGAGTGTGTCATGGGTCCCTGTACGGCCTCCCATTGCTGCTGCCAGGCCCGTAATCTGCCATGGGCCCCTGTACCGACTCCTCATGCTGCTGCCAGGCCCGTAATCTGTCATGGGCCCCTGTACCGCCTCCTCATGCTGCTGCCAGGTCCAGAGTGTGTCATGGGTCCCTGTACGGCCTCCCATTGCTGCTGTCTCTATCGCCACACTCTGCCATGTGCCACTTTCAGGTCTCCTCACACTGCTGGTGGTTTCCATTTTTGTCATAGGGTGCTGTATGGCCTCCCATTGCTGCTGCCTCCACCGCCACACTGTGGCTCCACACTCTGGTTTTGGCCCCGTGACTGCCCAAATGAGTGAAGTGTGCGGTGATTCTAAGATCGACGGCACTCATCTGCATGTCATACTGACTGACAGTATTATTTCTCTTCCCCAGCAGACTCCAAGGGCATTTAAATTAAAGGTACAGTGTTCTGCACTAATATTAAGTCTCTCTGAAGCCTAGAAACACCCTTTTTTAAGTTAAATTCACAGCGAATTTATTCGACTCGAATCGAATATTGTCCACGAATTCGCCGAATCAGTCGAATCGAATTTTTCATTTCTTCGCTCATCTCTAGTTGACTGTGTGATTGCAGGATTGAAGATAATTGTGATACTAATTATAGAAAGTAGTTCGTTTGAAACATCCCTATGATCCAATTATTTATAATCTTCTCTAAGGGTACCAACAAATGTGTTCAGACCATTTTAGAATATCTTTGTAAAATAATATATGTATTTTCACGCTTTCTTTGCTTTACTCTATGACGTACTAAAGGCATGCAGGTATACATGAGACAATTCCTTTTAATTTTATCAATTTATAAGAGGAATGAAGAATGGTTTCCATGAACTGTAAGGGTACCAACTCATTTATTTTCTGTGTTTCTATGTATGAAAATAGCATTTATGTAATACAAGCAGTCCAAAATAAATATGTAAAGAATAAAATGAAGGATTGCTTGGTTTTGGAAGTCTGGCTCCCAGATTATCCATTTGGGGGATATTTATAGTATTTCATATCTTTAAAATGTGTATCTCTATAGTAAAAGCATATGTAGCTACACAGAAGCCAACATGCATGCGAAAAATAAATACTAGACATAGTGAAAATATAAATGCAGGCTGAAAAAATTCAAATGTAATTAAAGTGATACATTTTTGGAATTGAATATGGACTGTAGGACCAGAAAATAGATTCCAAACAAAGACGGGGATTAGACTGCAATGTGAAAGTATAAATCACTACTTAAATATTGCGTAGTTGCATTTTTTGCTTTATTATTGAACACCCGGACTTCCTTCTGAACAAAATCAGTGAGGAAGCAATGCTTTATTTATAGTACAAAAACAAAGTAGACTTCATATAGGAAATCTGTTGCGTTTTTAACATTCATTTATCAGGTTAAGCATTAAAAATACACAAAACAATATTTTTTTATAATCAGATAAATATGAAATATTTCTTTTGTAGCACTGGAATGTCTGTGACACATCCTTGCATGTTCATCACTGGCTACTATCAGTATTCCTACATTCAGCACTTGTATGGCTAATGTTTCCTGATCTGCCTATAAAAATATGGACATTTTGGGGGTTTTTTTAATACTTTTTAATACTTAATTTTTTTTTTTCTTTTAAATGCTAATCCCTGCACTGTTAAAACTTTGTTCCTATTTGCAGACCGTAAGGTTGTGACTGTTACTGTATTATTTTTTTCAATAAAATTAATTGACAGAAATACTCAGTTTATGCTCTCACATTTACCACTTGTAACCAGCAGGTGGAGCACTATTCAGTTCTATGAATTCAGTTCAAATTCTTCTTCTTCTGTGCTAAAAATAGAACAGAATGCCTTAGATTTGGATACACTCTTCTTCTGTTTGCAAAGACACCAATGTCTTAACTATTGATAGGTATTGTTAGGCTTTGTCATTGGAAAGCCCAGCACACTTGAAACAATAACATCATCAATTTTGTAAATATACATTATATTTATTTTTTATAACACAAAATTGACTGAAAACCATGAACGTTCTATTTAAGCATTTTGAATTCAAAACAAAAAAGAGTAGCTTGGATATTGCTCTGTCTTTTAATGTTACTTTGCAGTAAAAGCAAGGAAGCATAAAAAACCCCTGTAGTGTATATTAATTTGCTTTACTAAAAAAAAAACAATATACAACATACAGAGTATCACAAAATATGCATACAATATACACATGCACAAGCTTGCTATTTTTCCCAGCAAATGAGCATGGACAATGTATGCAGGTATATACTAAACAGTTGCCTAACTTGGTTCTTCCTACTGATGGAGCCTTTCTTGGTTTTTCCTAGTGATGGAGTTCTTCCTTTTATCCAGGCTCTGCTGATTGCTTTTTTGGAGTCTTGCAAAACTACTAGTGCCGCTCCTTTGTGTTCAGCACATGGCTGTAAACAAATTCTTTGTTCTTTCCCCCTACTTCCTGCCACATTGTTTCCTCTCCTGAGCTTGATGAACCAGTCCAACATGTTCATTAGCTTATGAATAGGGGAAGCCCAGCTTTTACTTATATTTATGCCATACAAATCACTAAATTATCCATAGCAACACAGCCTGAAAGCCACAGTAGGTGGCCAAGTCTACCAAAGGTTTAGGGAACCCTAGACACCTTGGAACTGTTTTTACCCACCAATATGTTTGTACAACTTAAAGCGATAATAAACCTTATTTTTGCATTTCAGTTGAGGAAGTCCAGACTAATATGTATCTTTTTATACAGTATATGCCCCTTATTGTCACCATCTCACTATCGCTACAAAACGGGAGTTCAGGGAATGGCACAGATCATGGTAAAGCCAGCAGCAGTAACAAGAGGCAGTAGGTAAGTATTTGGAATGTACTAGGGAGATTTTACTTGAAAGGAGATCTATGGTTACAGAATACACTTTCATTTTATAACATCTGCATTGTAATAGTAATACAAACAATAGTTATATTTGACAATCCAAAATAAGCTTACTCCAAAAATCTCCTTTCATGCTGTGATGTCTGGCAGTCTCCTGGTCATCTATTTCCACAACATCCTGCATTCACTGCTCTGAGGAAGAGGCAAGTCCTCGAAACGCGTCAGTTGTGTTCCCATTACGGGCAGACATGTAGTGTGGATTGGACAGAGCTGTTCTTTCACGATGTGCCTTTGACTGTATTGTCTTTTTTTGAGTACAATACCTATTTTTTTCATTTAATAAATACATAGGTAATGCACTAGGCCGGTGGCCCTCTCCTTCTTTTTTTCCATTTGGACTTCCCCGGTCATTTGAGGGCAGCAAGGCGTGCATATCCCAAGAAATTTGTGATGTGGTCCTATCTATACAGAGTCCATCCCTAAGTGCAGAAGTATCTGGGTTTGCCATTTCTTCATCCCGCATTCACTGCCTGCTTTGCAGCTACTCCTCTACTATGTACTTTCACTTTTTTAATGACTACATATTCCATGGTGCATTGCTGCCTCCAAGCAATGATTCTTGTACTGATTCTGCCTCCTGAAACTCCTCCTCCCAGCACATCTGTAGTTTAGAAGGCAGGCTCTGTGAAATGTGTGACACAGCAGTGTCTATCAACTGGGCATAATGAATACAGGTCACAGAATAGGAGGCAAGATTAGAGTGATAGAGAGATGAGCTCTTTAGTGTGATGCTGCTTTTTTTTACTGTTCAGTCACTGCAGGGGATGACTGTCAACTTTTGGCCCAAAGGCCAAGTAAAACCCAGTGAAGTATGGTGGAGCAACATGGTCCCCCTCCCGCTTGGCCTCTTCCCTACCTCCTCTGAACCCCCATCCCAGGCTGAAGCTCTGCTCCAGGTATTCTTTGCTCACTGGGCGAATCGGGCTCGACAGCACCTGCTGCACCAACTCCGGGTTCCCAAATTGGCCAGCAGAAGGTGGCCAGGGGCTGCAGGGGGAGCCGGGGCAGCTCAGTTGGGGCTGGCCGAAGGAGGATAGGCTCCATTGGTGCATGGAGCTGGTCTCTGCTAGGAAATGGCATACACCATCCATGCTGGGAGGGTGGCCCGCTCTCAGTAGGACAACAGCAGAGACATTTTACTCCTCTTCACCAGGAAGCCTTTAGGCATGTCTGCGGTGGAAGCAGTAGAGCCTTTTTATGGAGCATCAGAGTAGCCCGGGGGGCAATTGCCCCTCTGAATCCCAGCCTAGTTCACCCCTGAGTCACTGGCTGGAGGAAGGACAAGATGTGTAAGTGTTACTCAACTTCCAGCAGAGAAAAATCACATTTCCTTGGCAAAGAAAGAAATCTCCTACAATATGTATGTCATCTGTCTGTTTAGCTGTTTTACTGAAGTTCAGCTTTAAAGCCACCATAATAAGCTAGGTGGTCTTCTCCTCCATGGTGTCTGGACTACCACACCCTTTCCTTTTAAATATGTTCATTCTTCACATGTTATAGGAAATTCTGCTTGACGTTCCACATTCTAGCAGTCCTTTATTCATTTGCAGTTACACACATCCAATATATCAGTAGCCTGAAAACAGTTCTCAAAGGCACTGACATGACTCTAAAAACATGACTCTACTTTGCTATTTGAGTGATTAAGTTCTGCTTATCAGGTCACATATATCTTAGGTTGCACGCTTTCAAAAGCTGATGTTTTAAATCCTAGATCCCTTGGCGAGATTATACTCATTGCACAACTCATTGATATGATAAAAGAAAGGGCGTAACAATAAATTTGGTGGTTTTCTCCCCTCTAAAGCTCTGCCAAATGAATTAACTGATGAGTTGCAGTGTAGAATTGGCTTATCTGTGCATTTCCCACCCATCGCCACTGATCTTTTGATTAATAGCCCACACATACGTGTTTATAAAGTGGAAAGGCACATTTTATGAATGATTCATTCCTGTGTTTTGAAAGTGAAAATGTGTTGCTCTGTTCCTCATTTGAACTATCTGACAGCAGATTCTATGATTTAAGCTACAGCCATGTCCAAAAACTGATATCTTTGTTGGTTGCAGGTTTTGCAAAATATCTTTTTGTTCATCGCTTATTTAAAGTATATTGGGATTTATTTATTGAAACAGTACCTGTCAGGAAATGCACGTTCTGTGCACCATAAGCTATCAGCAGGCACCGGTTTGTACAGCAATATGAAGTCCTCTTCGTGCATAACAACGTCATTGTGAGTTTCCGAGGCCTCGGCTTTAGTCAATGCATTAAGCATTACATCATACAATCCAATTATAATCTGTATACCAGTGGTCTCCAAACTGCGGCCCGGGGGCTGGATGCGGCCCTTTGCTTGCTTTTGTCTGTACATTGGGGCACTGTTTCTTTCACTAATACCAGAAATGAGGCATAATTCCCCCCAGTGACACCTACTAAGGGGCACAATTTCTTCCAATGACACCAATGATGGGGCACAATTCCTCTCAATGGCACGAATTATGGGACACAATTCCTCCCGATGACACCTACGTTGGGGTAAAATTCCTCCCAATGACACCTACTAAGGGGCACAATTCCTTCCAATGACACCAATGATGGGGCATAATTCCTCCCAATGACACCAACGATGAGGCATAATTCCCCCCACTGACACCAACTAAGGGGCACAATTTCTTCCAATGACACCAATGATGGGGCACAGTTGCTCCCAATGACTCAACGATGGGGCACAATTCCTCCCAATGACACCAACGATTAGGCATAATTCCCCCCACTAACACCAACTAAGGGGCACAATTCCTTCCAATGACACCAATGATGGGGCACAATTCCTCTCAATGGCACCAATTATGGGGCACAATTCCTCCCGATGAAACCAATGTTGGGACACAATTCATCCCAATGACACCAACTAAGGGGCATAATTCCTTCCAATGACACCAATGATGGGGCACAGTCAGGGGCGGACTGACAACTCATGGGACCTCCGGGCAATAGGGGATCATGAGGCCCCTGTGTCCTTGCCCACACTCAAAGCACACCCAAAAAAAGCCTATAAAAAAGGCACCAGGAGCATTTCATGGGGCCCCCTACTTACCGTGGGCCCTCAGGCAGTGCCCGAGTGCTTGAATGGTCAGTCCACCCCTGAGCATAGTTCCTCCCACTGATGCAAACAATGGGTCACAATTCTTCCCACTGACACCAAAAAGGGGGCACTATCCCTCCCACTGACACCAAAGATTGGGAATTGCCTATTCTCACTGACACTGGGACGTTTTCTACTCCCAATTGCCACAGTTCGGCCCCCCTAAAGTCTGAAGGACAGTAAACTAGCCCTTTGTTTAAAAAGTTTGGAGACCTCTGCTGTATAGCCTGGGCACCTTGGCAGAGATATTTGCACTATATATGATATATAGATGGTGGCAGGGCTTAGGGGCCCGACCTTGGACGGACTACCAGCAGGGAGCATTTTCTTCCCTCTCCACTCCCTTTTTCCTTTGTCTTTACCTTTCTTCTTTCCACTTTTTATTGTTTTTTGGCATTGCTTTTTTAGGCACCTATAAATTATCTGATATCAGGGCTGTAGTTCTCTATCAATTATGTGCTGGGGTTTTTATTTTTTTGCACTATAAACAAAAAAAGACCGAAAATGTAAAAAAACAAAACAATATTTATTACTTTCAGTTATAAAAAAATATATAGTAAACTCAAAGTTAGTCATAAATTTAGGCAAAAATTTATTCTGCTCCATGTCGTTAGTAAAAAAAATCCCAACAACTGCATATTAATTGCTTTGTGTGAAAGTTATAGCGTCTACAAACTATGGTATAGATACTGCAATTTACGCCATTTTTTGCTATACAGCGCTGTGCTAGTTTAACTGATAATTGCGCGGTCATGCAATACTGTACATAAATTAAATTTATGTCCTTTTTTTTACACAAATATAGCTTTCTTTTGGTGGTATTTGATCACCACTGGGTCTTTTGCGATATAAACGAAAAAACACCAAAAATTTGGAAAAAAAAAATATTTTCTACTTTCTGCAATAGAACATATCCAATAAACAAATTTTAAAAATCAAATTTCGTCATACATCTTGGCCATAATTTATTCCGCTACGTCTTTGGTAAAAAAAAAAAAATCCCAATAAGTGTATATTGATTGGTCTGCGTGAAAGTTTTAGCATCTACAAACTATGTAAAATATAGTCAACTTTTTATTTTATTTTTTTTAAATCAGTAATGGCGGCAATTAGAGACTTTTAGCAGGACTGCGATAGTACGAAAGGCAATCTGACACTAAATGACAATTTGAGGGAACTAACTGACACTGACATCCCTAGTGACATGAATACAGTGATCAGTGATAACAATATACACTGACACTGTACTAATGACACTGGATGGAAAGGGATTAGCATATAGGGGCGATCAAAGGGTTAACTGTGCCTAACAGTGCTTGGTGTGTTTACTGTGTGGTGCTAAGGCTAGGTTCACACCTATACAGCTGTTTCTGCACTGCATTTTGCATTGTGTTTTGTGTTTTTGCACTTGCGTTTTTAATTCGTTTTGCTTTTTTTTTTTTTTTTTTTCATTTTTCTTGTTGCTAGGCAGATTTAAAACACAAAATGCAGCAAAAATGTGGCAAAAATACAGCAAAAACACAATACATGCTTTTCTGCAACGTTTCCATTGAAGTCTATAGAACCAAAAACGCAACTTTTTGTGTTCAAAAAAGTGCCTGACCCTTTAGAAAAAACACACCGGGTGAAAACGCACAGATGTGACCATGTCCCACTGGAAATCATGTTAAATGGACTGTACTGCATTTCTGCAAAACGCTGCAGAAAATGCTTAGGTGTGAACCTAGGGTAATGGATGTGCTGGTTTTTATCTCCTGCTTTGCAAGGAAACAGAACTGACACATCCCTACTGACAGGACAGAGCTCTGTGTCGTTTACATTCTATCCTGTCATCCGCTTCGCCAATCGGTGGGTCCCGGACGGCAATCATTGGCTTGGACCCGCTGATCGACTTGTGTTGTAAGTAATCACAGCACAGCCGGGGTGTCCAGCGTTCATTGGTGTTCCCCCACCCAGAAGAGTTGGATCACATATTAAATACGTGATCCAGCACAGGGATGCCGCTTTGCCTCCATACATCTAAGTGATGTGGCAGGCAAGCGGTCTGGATGGTACCACCACTGGGAAGTTGGTCCTTCTATTTTAACCCCTTCACGCCTAAGGATAAAACAAATCTAAATGCCTAACTACAATTTTACAACGTTGACATGTGTTGGTAAAACCGTACATATCATCACAAGTACTTTGTACATTCTGGTGAATTATACCTTGTTTTTTTCAGGACAAATTGGGCTTTCACTTGGTAGTAAATGATAATAGATATCTCCTGAATTTTTTTAATCATCAAAGGAAAACTGGCCCAAAATAGTAAAAACTATTTTTTTTTTCTATTTAGCTGTGTGTTTCTTGTTACTACCATAACCTACCACCAAAGAACAATCCAAAATAAATTCTCCAGCTCTTGACGATTGCAGCAATATCATATATGTGTTTGTTATTTGTTATTTGTACCCGTAGTACAGCCCAGAAACAATAGTGCGCATTTTGTTTGTCTTTTTTTTTTTTTTTTTTTACCTAAAACACACTGACACTGACATTGACACTAACTGACACTGATACCTTTTTTTTTTTTTTTAAATCCTGACCTTTGACCCTTAATTTTTGACCTTGAGCTTTGACCCTGACCTTGACCCAAATACTAACCCTGGCACTGAACTAGATCAAACCTTGATCTAGGTATTTTCTTTATTTTTTATTTTTCTTTTTTAATATTTATTTATTTATCTTTTTTTTTTTTTTTAACAAACATTTTATTTCTCTCTATGCCAGGAGTTAGAGAGATACAATGTATTTCTCTTCTCCATTCATAGAGAGAGAAAAAACAAGGGGGCCGGGCTGTACAGTGACTAATCACTGTGATAGCCAATCGGAGGCTATCAGAATTTTAGAATTCCAGTCTACCCTATGGGCTGATTTTACTCTATTAAAGATCTGGTTGTATTACTGGTCGTGTTGACTGGCAGGGCTGTGTAAATCTCAGGAATGAATGGACAGATATACAAATGCTTTGACAGGTAAAATATCTCCCTTATATGTATTTTATGTGTGTATTTAGCTGTTTGCCTTGAGTTGTCCATATTTAAGAATTATTAGTATACCCACCTCTCCCTCTTTCTGCTAACTTCCTCTTTTTCTTCCTTCCCCACATAGTTACACTATCGTTTGCACTTTCCCATTCACCCTCTCTTGACTTTTTTCGGATGATCTTGATAGGCACACATATCATTTTGGTAAACAAGATACATACTCCTTGACTTAATATGAGGCTACTATAGATCCCGATCCGCAATCCCCTCCTACATAGATTTTCCTGGCTTTGTGTCACGCTTCATCTCCCACTGACCTTCCAATGAATTCAGGGTATACTGCTCCTCGATCAGTTAGAGATCCTTGCCCTCACAAGAGCCCCATACCCAAAACCGCAATTAGGAATAGCCTTTCCTCTATTTTTTTCAGGAGCAGGGGAGGACTGACCATTTGGAAACTTGGCACTGCTCGAGGGCCCGGGGTCAGTAGGGGGCCCCATGAGATGCCCCTGGTACCTTTTTCATAGGCTTTTTTGAGTTTGGGCAAGGACACAGGGGCCCCATGATCCCCTATTGCCCGGGGGCCCCATGAGTTGTCAGTCCGCCCCTGTTCAGGAGGTAATCCCTTGCAGTTCCCATTCTCCCATCTTGCTATAGACCGATGGTGAATTTCGGACAAATTGTATCATCTAAAACACTGTGCCTTTCTACCTGACTTGATCACTGCGATCCCTTTGTTATCTCCTCTATGTTGTATTTTTGATTTGTTTTGTCTCTTTGATCCTAATAAACGTTATGGAATAAAAAAATAATTATTAGTATAAAAAAAGCACACAGAAAACAACAATGGGAGAAAACTTCAAAACCTGGGTCTCTATTTCTAGAATCCATGCACAGTTCCCAACTATGCCTTTAGGCAAACAGTTGATGTCATAGAATGTATAGTCAATGTTTAGTTCAGAGTAATGTGCTTTATCTGGTTCAATACCAATTAATGGATGATTGGTACACTTTATGAGTTGTATACACCTTCTCCTTCCATGAAGAGGGTTCTGCCATCAAACACTTCTGTACTTAGAGATGAGAAATATATTGTTCTTCTCAATGCAATTAAGGGAAGGAAGAAAGATGACAAAAGTCTTTTATGTAAGATAAACATTTCGGGATGTTGACCGCATTATTTTCCTTGAGTGCACTAGAGAAGATTTTCTTATCTCTTTTGAAGTTTTATTTACAGAAGAATTACAGGTAAATCTGATAGTGCTCACCTTACACTTCCACCTGGGTCATGCTGGAACCTGTACGGGTGATGGGGGGGGGGGGGGTGTCAGATCTGCGCCTTTAACCCGTTCATCTATAGCATGACAGAGAGCTACCACACCTGACTGCAGAACACAAATAGATGATGTCAGAGCTGCATTCGGTCTAATAGCAAAGATCCCACGTCCTGCCTAATGGAAGAGATGAAAAAGAGAATGTTTGCATTGCCAACCTGAAAATGAATGTAATTATTTTGTTTCCCCCGTTGATTTTAGATGACATCGTTTATTCAGCTACAATAAATCCAAGTTGAATTGTGCATGCTGTCATAATCAGATTTGTATGGGGAATTAAACTGGTGTGGCCTTTAATTTAGAATCATGGAGGGACCCTGGACTATGTAGTACCCAGGGGCGGACTGACCATTCGGGCACTGCCCGAGGGCCCAGGGTCAGTAGAGGGCCCTATGAGGTGCCCCTGGAACCTTTCATAGGCTGTTTTGGGTGTGATTTGACTGTGGGCGAGGACACAGGGGCCACATGATCCCCTATTGCCTGGGGGCCCCATGAGTTGTCAGTCCGCCCCTGGTAGTACCTTTTATAGAAAACCTCAGTCTCTCCTTTAAAACCCTTTGAGGACCAAGGGACGTATTTGTCCCATGTTTTTAATTGTGTGTATCCTCTGATTAAGAACTTAAAACTCTTTTTTTTTTTTTGGTTTGAGTCAAAATATTAGTTCTCATCAACAAACAACAAATGGATCTAGCTTTTTGCCAATTATTTCATGAAATGGCTTAGTTACAGCAACTGAAGTGTACGAACTTTAAAAACAAAAAAATTGATTCTTTTGGCGTTCCAAAATCTTACGGTCCTCAAGGGGTTAACCACCTAAACTCCAGAGTATTTTACCCCCTTCATGACCAGGCCATTTTTTGCTACGCAGCACTGCTCTGGTTTAACTAGCAATTGGACAGTCATGCAACTCTGTACCCAAATGAAATTTATATCATTTTTTTCCCACAAATAGAGTTGTCTGTTAGTAGCATTTGATCAGCACTGGGTTTTTTATTTATTTTTTTATAAAAAAGCGTAAATTTGGAAAAATAACAACAATATTTTTTACTTTCTATAAAACATATTAAATAAAAAAATTAAAAAAAAATATCTTCATAAATTTAGGCAAAATTGTATTCTGCTACATGTTTTTGGTAAAAAAATCCCAATATGTGTATATTGATAGGTTTGCGTGAAAGTTATAGCGTCTACAAACTATGGTGTAAATACTCCAATTTACGCCATTTTTTGGTATACAGCACTGTGCTAGTTTGACAATTGCGCAGTCATGCAATACTGTACATAAATTAAATTTATGTTCTTTTTTTCACACAAATAGAGCTTTCTTTTGGTGGTATTTGATCACCACTGTTTTTTTTGAGATATAAACAAAAAAAACCAAAAAATTTGGAAAACAAAAATATGTTCTACTTTCTGCGATAGAACATATCCAATAAACAAATTTTAAAAATCAAATATCGTCATAAATATTGCCCATAATTTATTCTGCTACATGTCTTTGGTAAAAAAAATCTAGCAGCTGTGGGACAAAGACTGGAATTTTTATTTATTTATTTTTGGCGATCAGCAACTTAAAGAGGGACTAATAGTGTGGCGGGCAATCTGTCACTTTGTGGGAACTAAATGACACTGACATCTCCTGTGACATTAATACAGTGATCAGTGCTAAAAATATACACTGTCACTGTATCAATGACACTGGCTGGGAAGGGGTTAACATCTAGGGACAATCAAGGAGTTTATTGTGTGCCTAGGGAGTGTTAGTGTGTTTACTGTGTGCTGCTTTGTACTACAGATCAATTTATTTATTTTCCCTGCAGGGAAAAGAAACAAAGAGCTCTCTCCCTCTGTATAGAGCTCTGTGTTGTTTACCTTTTACCTTTAGCCGATCAGCAGGTCAGGATGCTGGCCGATACCGATTACCGATACCTTTGGGGTGTGATTTGAGCCATACAAAATGAACGGGCTCAAATCACTGCAAAGAATCGCAAATGATTTGAACAGGAATGTGGTGCAATTCCTGCCAGAATCACATGCAGGTTCCCTGTGGATGCAGTGCAATTTGAGGCAATAATTTTGTATGGCTCAAATCGCACTGCAAATTGCACCGCACCCACAGAGATGCGATTTGGACAGGAATTGCACCGCATTCCTGTTCTAATCACGTGATGCTTTGCAATGATTTGAGCCCGTTCATTTTGTATGGCTCAAATCGCACCCCAAAAGGTATCGGTAATCAGTATCGGCCAGTACTTCAGACCAAGTATCGGTACTTGTACTCGCCGATGAAAAAAAAAAAATACTTATCAGTTCTACCCTAATATACAGTATATATGATTCAGATCAGAGATTCAGAAAGCAGCAAAAACAAGGCACAATTAACATTGCTCATGGAAAGTTGATTGATGGCGTCTGATTCCTAAGGCTGCATATACACTTGAGCTTTTTTTTTTTTTTTTTTTTTTTTAGAGCTTTTATTTAAATTATTTTTAGCCAATGGAAAGCAATTTTCTAGGAAAAAAAACAAACATACAATAGGCCCATTTTTGCATGTTTTTTTTTTTTTTTTTAGCATTAGCTTTTTTTAGATACTCTTATTAAAGTCTGTTGTGGCTAAAAATGCTTGAAGCCTGCATCTCAAAAGAAGCTCACAAATTTTTTCGAGCTAGAACCTATAATCATCAAGTGACATTATGCTCAGAACAGGGGCGGACTGACCATTTGGAAACTCTGGCACTGCCCGAGGGCCCGGGGTCAGTAGGGGGCCCCATGAGATGCCCCTGGTACCTTTTTCATAGGCTTTTTTGAGTTTGGGAAAGGACACAGGAGCCGCATGATCCCCTATTGCCCGGGGGCCCTATGAGTTGTCAGTCTGCCCCTGGCTCAGATGTGAACAGGCATAACTGAAACCCATGGGATTCTGGATATAGAGCATTTTGGAGCTTCAAGCACAGCCATATTTATCATGCAATGTGAAATAGGAACTTTTTATCCTGTAATATCAAATCAGATTAAATTTGTACTGATGACATTTGAAATATGTTTCTGTCTCATTAAAGATCATATTTCTGAAGTGTTGAGGTCCTTTTTCCAATAATTGTGGTAAAAATACACTTTTTTTAAGCTATACCCAGCCATCCTGAAACAATTATCATCCCCTATGAAACCGTTCATATTATCTCACTTGCCTGTCAAATATAAAAGCGATAGATCATAAGTCTAAGAACAAAGCTCTGGTCTCAGAGATGCAAAAGGAATAATGCACTTTTAGATCTCCAAGCTTGCTGGGGGGGGGGGGGGATTTGTTTTGCTTATCTATTATCACAGTGGAAGGTTTTATTACTGACAGCAAGGAGATGAATGCAGCTCAGCTTCACTAGGAATGAGGAATATTTACTGTCTATAAAGCAATTTATGTGGACATATGAAAACAGATTTCATGGAAATCCGGAGTAATGAAATCATTTACAGCAGGTAATAAAGTGTTACTAAACCCAGGACCCTGCATGCACTATATCTGGTCTCCCACAGTACGCAGAACATGGAAATGCAATTATTTTAATAAATATAAACTGCTAAATACCTTTTCTCATCAGCAATTCGAGCAGTCTTGTGACTTCTATCAGTGTATTATTTATTTATTATTTATTTCAGGTACTTATATAGCGCTGTCAATTTACGCAGCGCTTTACATATATATTGTACATTCACATCAGTCCCTAACCCTCAAGGGGCGTACAATCTAAGGTCCCTGACCCACATTCATACATACACATACTAGGGCCAATTTAGACAGGATCCAATTAACCTACCAGCATGTCTTTGGAGTGTTGGAGGAAACCGGAATAACCGGAGGAAACCCACGCAAGCACAGGGAGAACATGCAAACTCCAGGCCAGGGACGGACTGACAACTCATGGGACCCCCGGGCAATAGGGGATCATGGGGCCCCTGTGTCCTTGCCCAAACTAAAAAAAGCCTATGAAAAGGGTACCAGGGGCATCTTATGGGGCCCCCTACTGACCCCAAGCCCTCGGGCAGTGCCTGAGTTTCCAAATGGTCAGTCCGCCCCTGCTCCAGGCAGGTGGTGCCGTGGCTGGAATTCGAACCAACGACGCTAGTACTGCCAGGCAGAAGTGCTAACCATTTAGCCACTGTGCTGTACATCAGAGCGCTGGTTAAAACTTGTTGGAGGAGTTTTCATTCTCCCCTGATTGTCCTATGAAGCTGCATAACCCCTGATGCTCTTTCTGGACAGCGCTGATTGGCCCTGTGCTAATCACATGCACTCTTCCAAGAACAAAAACACTCTCTAGCAGTACACTCCAAACTGAACATGTGCAGCTTGCCCCAAAGCTCAGTTCTATGAGCAGATGGACTAGGGACATTAGAAGAAGGGGAAGATCAGAGAAGACAGGATCAAAGATCCTTTTTACACAATGCATGCTTATAACTATAGTTTTGATCCATAGTAGCACCCTATGGATATACCTCTTATTTACAATGCATGCTTGTTGTACTCACTTTACACAGTGACTATAACAAGCATGCTTTACAGACTGATTTTACTGTTGTGGGTTTAGTAACACTTTAAGGAAGACCTCCACTAAAATGCTAAATGTTAAAAGGGCTAATGTTAAAATATAACAGCAAAACGTTTTTTTGTTTTTTTTTTTTTTTTTTTTTAAATTTTGGATGGAGTGGATATGGATTAGAACACCTTTCAGGTTTATATTGCTGTGTGTGCCCATTAGATGTGTGTGTGTCATAGCGCTGGAGCAACAGAAGTGATACATGGTTCTGATGTTACCCCTGAAGGAGCCACTGATGTTTGGGTCCCCTGAAGCCGGATGACAATGACCCTTATCTTGGTGCTATACCCACCGGCACACCAAAGCTGAAAAGGGAATATATATTTGTGCAGCATACAGTAAATGAATAACCAAATGAAAGAACAGTAAATAAATGCATAATAATAAGCAGCAATAGTACAAAACTTTTAAAACTAGTGGACCAATGTCTCTACTCCTAAGCCCTATAATAATGGAGGTCCTAATTAAGGCTGGACATACATTAGTCAGTTTTTTTTGTTCAACTATGTGGTTGAACAAAACAAACTGATGTGATTCCCCTGTTCACACATTTGAGGTGAATGGGGGAATCCTGTCCTTTGTGTCTTTGTATTCTGACAGCTGAGAGACTTCCCTTCTGTAAGAATACACAGATCAGCGCTTCAGCCTGTAGCTTGCAGCACTGATCAAGCAGAAAAATACAGTCAGTGAGGTTGAACAGATGTCGATCAGTAGAAGTCACACATGGATTGAAACTGAACCAGACAAATTTCAATTCATGTATGGCCAGCTTAAGGGATGATGCAAAATATAAGAGGTCAGTAAGTCTCTGTCAAACTCTCTTTTATTACCCAGTGCATTGGTGCAGGGGCGGACTGACAACTCATGGGGCCCCCGGGTAATAGGGGATCATGGGGCCCCCGGGTAAGAGGGGATCATGGGGCCCCTGTGTCCTTGCCCACACTCAAAAAAAGCCTATAAAAGGTACCAGGGGCATTTCATGGGGCCCCTACTAACCCCGGGCCCTCGGGCAGTGCCCGAGTCCTTGAATGGTCAGTCCACCCCTGCATTGGTGTATGTTGGGGCCCAAATCCGGCATTGGAGTGCTCAAACGTGAGTGAGTCAAACTAAACTGGGCTTAAGTGCCCAAACTGTGTCCAAAACGGGTAATACTGTACTCTTAAACAGTGGGCAGAAGATGTGACCAGCGGCTTCTCACCTCCGAATCATTTGAGGATTAGCCTTCTCTTACTCTCCAAATATGGCGTTCCCTTAGACCTGGCGGCAACACCAGACTCAATTATGACGTTCCCACTGACCTGGAGATGTCAGCTACCAAACCACTCTGTGTGACCGACACTGCAGTGTATCATCCAGTAGACAGCCCTCTGAAACACAATGACCCATTTTGATGTCTTCTGGATGCCACAGACATTGTTGGCTCCATAACATTGAAGTAATGTTGTTTATGCCCCCATAACTTAGGGGTTCAGTAGTGCAGAGGTTCCACAATGTTGCCTCCCACCTTCAAGTACTTGAATGATGTTGAGCCTGGACTATGCAAACAGCATTGGATGGGATGTCCCTCTGCCAATATACAGTAGTGCAAGCCACTGAGTTAATTGTTCTGTTAGAGTTCTAATAAGATCCGGAGCATGTGCCCCAAAACAAACAAGAAGATCCCAAAAATGTTCCCAAAACACACAAGAAGAAATATTGCAACTGTACTACCTAGGAATTATCATAAGAAGGTAGGTGACCAAAAGACCAGCATCTACCAAAAACAGAGGTATCAGTTTTGGTTGAACTGACCTTAAATGATGTGGATTTCTACCTTGGAAGAGCAAGCGTGGAGACTGCTTACAGATGCCAGGAGATGGTAACAATTTCTATGGTACTTCTGAAACTAAACAGTAACCAGTTTAACAGATCACAAGAAAACAAAAACAGGTCAGGGCACTCTAAACTTAAAGACAAGTTGATAAGAACAAATTCTTAAAGACCCTTTTAACTTTTCATACTTTGAGATAGACATGTCTTAGTTAACAGGTTCACTTTAGATATAGTATCTAGGCTCTTAAGATATCATTGCTTTGCACAGTACTATGTGTATAATGGACTTCTATAGTCATTTAAAGAATATAATCAAAACATCTTCTGTTAATTTCTCTTAAAGTGTAAACCTAATATATAATATATATATATATATATTAAAACAAAAAAATAAGAGACATCATGGCTGGGCCATAAGTCATGTTATGCTGCAGGGGCAACAACTCACAGGTTTTTTGCACAGACAGCAGAAACACATCAGAGTGCACCACCATGGTGGGGGTTGACATATAATGGAGAGAATACAATGTGGCCATACACCAATTATCAAAAATACACATGTGTAACTTCAATTGGCATGGAAATAGGAGCACAACTAGAGAATGCAATAGGAACTAATATTATGACCGTATATCTGGATACATTCCACACATAGCTATTATGTCAAATGTGACAATTAAAGGCACTGGTGTAGTCCAGGTAATAGTAAACCATAGATCAACTGCCGGAAGACACAGTCCTCAAGAGTAAATGCAGTATGGAATAATAAGCCCTAACAAGGCAATAGATATAGAATAAAGATCCTTGAAGATGTATAATTAGACCAGCTGACAAGGGGGGGTGGTCTAGTGGTTATAAAAAAAATCTGATTATGATGGGGAGATGCAGAGGATCTTGGAAGATAAATATAAAAAACTACCATATATGTTATGTTGATTCATAATTATTTTGTATGATTATCATGATTGCACTATTTTGGCAAGTGCCTACTTCTATTAATTGCACATTTATATTAAGTGTTGTTTCACTTAAAGGGGCAGCTGCCTATTTTGATTGAATTTTATTTTTATTTTAGTTCACAATTTGGTTGGGTTGGCGCTTCTTCATTGTTTGACTAAACTTTTAGAGTGGCATAATTTTCCTTAGTTAGGATTGCCCCAGTATAGGGTTTAGAAGTTGGTTCCACATCCATTGCTTGTTTTTTACAGCACATTTTGTTCTACTGTTCACCTGTTGGCAGAATATTCCTTGCTATAGTTTAACTGGTTGCTGTTGTGCCATACCTCTTTTGCTACGGGGGTAATGCACGTACATTTTCAATAAATATTCCCCACCCAGCCAGCTGTGTCACACCTGGAATGTGTGCTTCTATTTGCAGAGGCCTGGGCAGAAGAACAGTAGACCCAACACGTCAAGTCGCTCCTTTAGGGGGTAAGTGCTGCATAATGTAGTGAAAATGGAGCTCCAGATATGAATTTTTGGTAAATTAGTCAGATTATAGAAGAGCATAGTGGCTCTGGTGCGGCTGCTCTATACAAAATGGGAGACTCCTTAGAAAGGTGATCCAGAATTGAGAATCTTTTAATATTATTATCTGTTAACAAGATCGCATAAAACATCCAACAGATTTCAGGACAAAATTAAAAATGTGTTCATTTTATATTGTGGTTCATTGTCAATGGTTGTTTTATTGATTAGCAGTTTTCTTCCACAATGTGAGTAAGCTTCTATTGCTAATCAGATTTTAGTCTCTTAGATTGTAAGCTCCAAGGAGCTTCCTAACCCTTCCTAACCCTCTAGTTTTGAACTGTATTGTCTCCCGTTATATTGTAAAGCGCTGAGAAAACTGTTGGCACTATATAAATCCTGTATAATAATAATAATAGTGGAGATCTGGTGGTTTTAGACTAATGATTACTAATTTTTTTTAATGTATTTATAAAAAAAAAATTTCCCCCACTACATCTCATGATGACCCTG
This sequence comes from Staurois parvus, assembly GCF_062004578.1. NCBI lineage: Eukaryota > Metazoa > Chordata > Amphibia > Anura > Ranidae > Staurois > Staurois parvus. The sequence goes on along the minus strand of NW_028318294.1, from coordinate 6,229,706 downwards.
CTCAAGAAAAGATGTTATGATCATCCGAATTTAAAAATGTTTTTAAAATATGTTGTTTTGTTTGTAATGATTTTTGTGTTTAGAATTGTATATACGTATGCATATTTTGTGTTTTGTACCCCTGAAGAAGGGGGAACTTGTTGGGTCCCCGAAAAGCGTTGGCTGTTTTATGTTATCTTGTTTTGAACTATTATAAATATTATTATAGGATTTTGGAGTCTTAGACCTTTGTTTTGCAATCTTGTTAGGCTATGCATTAGCAAACGCAATATCTTTTAGTTAGGGTTCATATCTTATTTTACATGCAAGGTGGAAACTAGGAACACTCATCTATGCACATTTTTAGTGCTCAGATCCTGCTGTCAAGACCGTCAGGTGCCCCCCTAAAGATTGGAAAACGATCAACATGGTTCCCAGTCCATGTGGTCAACATGACAGCTATGAAATGGTAATCACATGTGTTTGTTAACAAACAAACCTAGCAGCTCCTACTGACACAGTGGCTCACACAGAGAGGCACTTTGGCAGCTAGAGCCTGCAGAGCACAGCTGTTAAATAGTAATACAATGTTTAATAAAAAATATTAATTGATAATTAACAGGTATATCAACACATTGTAAAATGTATGCTATTGGCTTTTAGAAGTTTTCTGTTGTCAGAAAGTAAATATTTGATTGGTTGCTATGGCCCACTGAACATTGCTCTATTAATTTAAGATGAAATTCTCCTAATAATCCTACTAGCATTATACCTTCCATATGGAAAAATCACACTGACTTCGCAAGAGTTACGTTCATGATATTAAAATATTTTAAAGCAGAAACAGAATATCAATAAATGTATGTTAATATTGGCAACAACCACTGCACCAGTTATGTACCATACACCAAAATGGCTTCTTTACTGGTATTTTGATTTGAACTTAATTGCTGTTCTATTGTTTCTAATAAAATGTCAATAATGACAATGCATGGACGGCATAGATTAGGTTTCTGTGCAATAAACCCTTCTTATAATCCTATACAGAGCCAAGTTATTGGAAAAGCAATTTAAAAATTATCAGGGCAGAAAGTACATGCAATAAACGAATACATTCTCTTCACAAAGGAGAAATAATTTAAATTCAATTTATTACTGTGTGAGTTTTATTATGAGGATCTGTAGAACTGATTAACACTTAACTTGCATTTCTTGCACCCACAGAGTGACTTATATACAAATCCAGAATTCGGTACCCTCACAAATGAAAACTCAGTGCCTATCCCCTTCTATTACATCTTACTGATTGACAGTTTACCCCATTCTAAACATTTCATCAAGCCCATCATGGGCGTTGTTTTTTTTTTTATGTGGTTCAAACATACACAGCTATAATGGAACCGGTAAATATTAAAACATGTTGCTCATGGACCTGAAGAGATGCCATACTAGTAGAAGGGAGTTCTGCCAGTCATCTTGGTTTAAGCCTTTTGTCGCCACCACCAAAACTACTATGACAAGGCAGCAGGGGCGGACTGACAACTCATGGGGCTCCCGGGCAATAGGGGATCATGGGGCCCCTGTGTCCTTGCCCAAACTCAAAAAAGCCTATGAAAAATGTACCAGGGGCATCTCATGGGGCCCCTTACTGACCCCGGGCCCTCGGGCAGTGCCTAAGTTTCCAAATGGTCAGTCCACCCCTGCAAGGCAGTAAAGGCCTTGAAACTAGAAGAAGCTATTGACTGGTTGTTAAATATAACAGCTAATGTCGTAATTCCCAACTGTCCATCAGTTGGAGGAACTCTCCTTGGGATCCAGGTCCGCCTGTCCCCTGATATTTATTCCTCAAATGTCCCTCTTTTTGGCTATAAGTACATACAGAAGAAAAAAATAATTTTAAATCATAAATGGATTTAAAATAAAACTAAAGGCAAAACATTTTTTAGTTTTGGATAGCGTGGAGATGGATTGGAACACTTGTCAGTTTTTTTTTGCTGTCTGTGCCCCCGTTTTGGAGATTCACCCTCTCTATTTGTCCTGTTTACCATTATCATTGAAAGTGAAAGTAAAAAAAAAAAATCACAAATTTTGGGTTGTCCCCAGAAAAGTAATAAAGGGGAACTCTTCCAATGGGCACACTAGTTCTGGGGACCTAGGGGGGCCCAATGGATTCCATTAATTTGCAGGGATTTCCTCTCCCTTCCTGTTTGGCTTTAGGACAGGAAGTGAAGGGAAATCTTCTCAATGGGACACAGATGGAGAAAAAAAACCTGACAGGGGTTATAACCATTCATTGCTCTATCCAAAATCGAAAAAAAAAAAAAGTTTTCCTATAATTTTACTTTAACCACTTCAAGTCCAGACACTTTTACCCCCTTCCTGTCCAGGCCAATTTTCAGCTTTCAGTGCTATCACACTTTGAATGACTATTGCGTGGTCATGCAACACTGTACCCATATGAATTTTTTTAGCATTTCTTTGAGACAGATAAAACTTTATTTTGGTGGTATTTATTCACCACTGGGATTTTTATTTTGTTTTTGCTATATAAATGAAAAAGTCCAAATTTTTTTTTTAAAAAAGTGTTTTTCTTATAAACCTTTGCAAATAAATAATCTTTTTTTCATAAATCTTGGCCAAAATTTATTCAGTTATCTTTTTAGTAAAAAAAAACAAACCCCAAATTAGTTTATAACCAAAAATTATAATTTAAATTTATTTTTTTTTTTTATATATATTATTATTTATTTATTTATTTTTTACATACTGTCACCCTAGCAGTACAGTGTCACCATGTCCTCACCTGAGCCGATTCTTCAATAGTCTTCAGGTGCAGGTACCGGCATCTTCAGTGAGTTAAACTGGAAGTGCAGCCCTGTGGCTTCACAGCCGGTTTCCTACTATGCATGTGCAAAGCACTTTGTGAATGGTCCCGCAATTTTCTGGAACCTGTGAAGTGAAGAGTAAATCCCCCTTGCAAAGAATACCCAATTACTGGCAAGAAAATACAAACTGCAGGATTTAAACTGCACATGATTGAATGGATGAAGTCAGCAGAGCTTCACCTCTTTCACTTTGCTTTACTTTGCTAAGTATACTTTTTATAAATCAACCCCTCTGTGTGTGTGTGTGTACGTTCCCAAATAATTTATTACAACATCTTCTGCTCCCTAAACAAGCCCCCACTGACCTCTGTAGGTGCAGCCACAATGGAGCTCTATCCTCAAAGTTTGCCACTGATGCTTGTGCTTTACACTCAGCTCAGGATTGGCACAGGAGGATTGGATTGGCACAGGAAGAGGTAAAAAAACAGAGTGCTTAGACTGGTGCTGAAGGACTTTACAGCTTCTATTGTAAAGTTTGAGCATGAATTGCTCCACAGTGGTTGTAACTATTGGGCTTGGGCATGGACTACTGCTTGTAAATAAAATGTAAATGTGTGAATGTCCATAGCATGGCCACAGATCTACTTTACAAGAGAGAGATAGCTATAGACAATGGGGTTGATTTACTAAAACTAGAGAGTGGAAAATCTGGTGCATCTGTGCTTGGTATCCAATCATCTTCTAACTTCAGCTTGTTCAATTAATCTTTGCCAAAAAAAAACCTGGAAGCTGATTAGTTTCTGTTCAGAGCTGCGCCATATTTTACACTCTCTAGTTTTAGTAAATCAACCCCAACAATGTATTGAATAAGTGAAGACTGTAACACACCTACCTACTTCTCTATAAACTTTTGTAGAGGTTTCTTTTTGTTATCTCAACATTTTGGATGCTAAGAAAACACTATAGTGCATGAACTGTCTGTAAAAACAAAACTGTTGGTTTATTGCTAATATATAAAAGAATAAGAATGAAATCTTAAGACCTGTGTAAACTAATCTAGACAAGTCAACTGAAACACCAGGATGTACGCTGACATCCTGAGGAGTCCTTTACTGTGGAAGCAATTACACTTCAGTAGAACTCAAAGTTGTATAGATAACAGGTACTTGTAGCTACTGTTAACTCTACCAGAAAGTTCAAATAGTCTGAGAAAAAAAAGTATGCTTAATGTGACATCATGTAAAAAGAAAATGCTGTGATAAAATTCACCCTTATGTTTCCAGGACACCAGTCAAAATACAACTAGAACTGCTGACACATTGGAGAGCCTGACAGACATATTAAATAAGTGTTAATCCTTTATCACAACTGCCCCATAGACATTGCTGAAGAAGCCACTTGTCAGACACAATCGTTATGGGCTAAACATTAAAGGTGCTTAAATATGAACAAAAACTTGAGATGACAATTGCTTATTTTTCTGTTTGGCAGGGTCATGGGACAATTTTGTCAAACTGTTAGCTATGAGGGGGGTAAATGATTTATCAGGTGTAACAACTTTATACAGTGGTCATTGTTTTCCCTGTTGAGGTTGAGATGGCAGGAATCATCTGCCTGCTTCCTTCTCCATCTGCTCTGCACAGTATATACAGAGGTCCCTTGGCATGGGAACTGCGGATTTCGCATATATTTGCAAATGTGTGCAAACAAAACCCTCTGCTTTTAATGTAAACAGTTATACAGGGCCATTTCAGTCGTTTTGCAGGCTGTTTGGTAAGTATGCTGGGAAATACTTTGTTTGTGATGTGTGTTGCCCTTCCATGTGTACCTTGATGCAAAGGCCATTATAGGTTGGGGTGGTTGCTGCTTTTTGGTACATCTGGACGAATTTGGTGCAGGGACGCACTGGGTGTCTTCGCTGCCATAGTGCCCTTGCTGGGCATCATGCTTATCCTTGTGCCTTAAAGTGGCTCAATGGTTAGCACTTCCACCTGGCAGTACTAGGGTCATTGGTTTGAATCCCAGCCACGGCACCACCTGCCTGGAGTTTCAATGTTCTCCCTGTGCCTGCGTGGGTTTTCTCCAGGTACTCCAGTTTCCTCTGACACTCCAAAGACATTCTGGTAGGTTAATTGGATCCTGTCTAAATTGGCCCTAGTATGTGTATGTATGAATGTGAGTTAAGGACCTTAGATTGTACGACCCTTGAGGGTTAGGGACTGATGTGAATGTACAATATATATGTGTAAAGCGCTGCGTGAAATTGACAGCGCTATATAAGTACCTAAAATAAATAATAAATAAATAAAGGAGGGGTGGGCTACCACCAGGAATACATACCCTTAATCTATCCATTCTTATATGTATTATATTGTATTATTATTATTATCTTATATCTATTCCTATATGTGCTCCTGCTATGGAGGCTCTGGAAATTTAGAGTTAGGACCACAGTACAGTATATACAGAGTGGCATGGGCACTGAAGCTTATGCATATATTTGCAAATGTGTGCAAACAAAACCCTCTACTTTTACCGTAAATGGTAAGACAGAGCCAATTCAGTTGTTTTGCAGGCTGGCTAATAAGTGTTTTGGGAAATCCTTTGTTTGTTTGTGATGCCTAATATATCTGCCTGCGGGCAGTCACATTTTCCTACTTGATTTGCTGGCCTTGCCTATCTATGGTCATCTTTGGGGGTCAGGAAGGAATTTTCCCCCCGTTCAAGCAGGTTCGATTTTCTAGGGCAATTTCTATTGTTCCTTCAAGGCCAACTCATATGAGTGGCTAATAACAACATGAATTTTTATGCACCAACTGTTGCCATCAAAGTGACTGCTCAGCAAACTGAGCTTCCATCATATCTCTATATGCCCTTGAAAACAAAATTCAAAAAAAAATGTTGCTTTGGGTGAAATGAGGAAGGTTAAGAACCACAGACAACTTTATGTGGGATGGTGTTTCTGTGTTGCGGATTGGAACATTATTTATAAATCTACTTTGCCCATCCTGAATGATCGTTCCTGCCTTCTGAAATCCTCAAAACCTAGGGCCCAAATACTGATCACAGCTCATTGGACAATGAGGCTCCTCGTCTCTTCTCTTGCCCAACTGGAAGTCACAGAGAGCTGAGCCACAAGCATAAATAGAAAGCTGTGGCTACTATTTTTGCCCAGGTTTTGGAAGTTAGTTTTGGAATGCATAAACCCAAATGTGCTTGTTCTAAGGGTTGCAGGCCACTTTCGGAGATGATATCTACTATATTGTTCATCACTAACTAACCGTTACATAGCAAATGTTCCAAAACCCCTGGGCAAGACTGCAGATAAGGCAGACTGGAATGGCATCTGGCTAAATTCCTCTAGGTTCTCTCAAAATATACTGGCCCAGGAGAATGCATTAATATTGCTTTCTTGTTGGTACATGAACCCTATCGTATATTCCAGTTCGCTCCCAGTAAATCTACGATGTTTTCGGGCTGTAGAGAGAGGGGTACCTTACTGTACATTTCGTGAACCTGCCCCAAGGAGCTTTGGTTGTGAGCACAAGTGTACATTATATTAGAACTGAACTGAATGAACCCTTGGCTCATAATCCATTAGAAGCTCTGCTACACAAACCTTTTCTGCTTTGTCCAAGAACCAGAGGAGATTGGTGGGTTTTGTTTTCCTGGTAGCCCATCAGATGCTGGGCAAAGCCTGGTGACAGCAGTTTCTCAACCTTGCTTAAACAAGGTTTTGTGGTTACCATGGTGCATGAGAGGCTCACCTCTATTCTGTACTATACCCACACCAAATTTTGGAAGATATGGGAACCAAGAATTGCATATAATGACACTTTGAACCTGGACCGCACCTTGCATTCAACTTGATAAATCTAATGCGGCTCCTAGCTGTGATCTCATGCTTGTATTCTGCAGAAACCCCCCACCCCTTCCCCAACCTCTTCCTTCCTTCTCTTGTTTCTGTTCTGTTCTTTTCTTTAGTCACTTTACCTGCTACAGACAAGAGGCATTTAGGTCATCTCCTCTGCTATGTTGAGGGTCATACTAGCCATATACAAGGAGCAGACTTCAACAAGTAGGACTGTTTCCTTGGCATTTGAACTTTCACAACCTGGCTATATCTATTGTACAAGATGTTGCTATAGCATTGACCTTTCTGAGGTCAAGTTTAATTTGCTTTTGGATATACAGTACTTGGCCTACCTGCTCACTCTTTTTCACCTCCTTAGTTATACCTACGGTACATTTTTTTTGCAGTGTTGCCTTGTGCTGTAAGAAAATTACTGAAAACCTTTAATAGACATTTTTGTAAAACAAATCAAACTAGAAAATATTATGAGAGTCCCAAAAATTTCAGCAGTATTAGTAAAACCGCAGAACAAGAAAAACATCACAAGACATCAAGTTATAAAGTAGAAATAAGTAAACCTTCTGATTGATTAAGATTGACGTCTTTTAATTGTGTAATTTTATTAGCATTTTTTTTTTTTTAGGCTGACTCGGTGCATTTGGTTGTTTGAATTACTGTTGAAGATTTTGATGTATGACCCACTCATACCCCCCAGCAAAAATTCATCCAGTCTTTTCTCAAACTTTTATTTAGACCGACAGTATATTATTGGTCATATTCACCTGCCAGAAGTAACAAAATTCAGCTCCATGTGTTATTCTGTACATGACACACATGAAATATAGCTACACATTCTTTGGGTGCTTCAATAGCTAGAATCAGTAACGTGTACACGTGTTATGTGGTTGTAAATTTATACAATATTTTAAGTAAAAGGTAGAAAGGCATGGAAAGACTTTTGAAGTAGATTGAGCAGTAATTTAAGTCTGCATGAATGAACTGAAAAGTCATACTATACAGAAACAATATCATTTTTCAGGTAAGGGAAACATTTTCCCATTCTTTCCTCACTTAGTGGTTGCTCACAGGTAATGCTGTAACTTTGTGGCAAGTCGTTGTGAAAATTAGTAACATGGGCCTGATCTGGGAAATACAACGTGTGCACAAACAGTCATGAATACTGTGCAGAAGCCAGGATTTACGTGACTATATTCCTGGGTCAGCATCTACGTACCCATATGGAAGAAAAATATATTTGAAATATGTTTTTTAAATATTCTTCCCAAATATATTGCCATATAATTGAAATTCTACAATTTTGGCCATATTCAATATATTTAAAAATATATATTTCAATATATATATATATATACACTGCATGTTGAAATGCGTTTTTATTACAAAATATATAAAAAATATTTTTAAAAATATATTTCAAATATACTGTATGTCTTTAAATATACAAATCTAAATTTTTGGAATTCATTTACAAATATATATAAAAATATATGTTAAAATGACTTTTTTATATGTTAAAAGAAAATCTGAAGAATATATTTAAAAGAATTTAAAAGAAACTTGGCACAATGCAGTCAGGCAAGTACCGTTCTCAACCACCAAACCCAGACATATCCATCGGATTGCCAGACAGGGAAGCGTGATTCGTCACTCCGGAGAACACGTCTCCACTGCTCCAGATTTTAGTGGCGGTGTGCTTTACACCACTGCATCCAATGCTTTGCATTGCACTTGGTGATGTAAGACTTGGATGCAGCTGCTCAGCCATGGAAACCCATTCCATGAAGCTCTCTGTTGTTGTGCTAATCTAAAGGCCACATGAAGTTTGGAGGTCTTTAGCTTTTGACTCTGCAGACAGTTGGTGACTTCTGCGCACTGTGCGCTTCAGTATGCGCTGACCTTAGCTCTGTCATTTTACATGGCCTACCACTTCGTAGCTGAGTTGCTGTTTTTCCCAGTTGCTTCCACTTTGTTATAATACCACTGACAGTTGGCCGTGGAATATTTAGTAGCAAGGAAATTTCACGGATGAACTTATTGCACAGGTGGCAATCTATCATTGTACTATGCTGGAATTCACTAAGAGCGACCCATACTTTCAACAATGTTTGTAGAAACAGTCTGCATGCCTAGGTGCTTGATTTTATATTAAAGAACGAATAACTCTGGCGCACAGGATTAAAGTAGTGTAAAGGTGAAAAGGATAAAAAATATAAAGTAAAAGATGATAATAGCAATATTGGCATACAAGTACATTAAAACAGGGAATGTAAATGCATTGGTGTACAACAAGTCCTTATAAGAGTCTCTCAGGCAATCTGCCCGGAATCTTTTTAGCACAAAAAGATGGCAGCCATCCTTGGAGCAAGCCAGCTCTGTATGCAGGGACAGAAGAAAAGAGACAGATGGGCGCCTCCTGTCTCTATTCTTCTGTCACTTGATTTTATACACCTGTGGCTATGGAGGTGATTGGAACACCTGAATCCAATGATTTGGATGGCTGTCCCAATATTTTTGCCAATATAGTATATATATATATATATATATATATATATATATATATATATACAGTTGCAAGAAAAAGTATGTGAACCCCTTGGGATTACATGGAGTTTTGCATGAATTAGGCATAAAATGTGCTCTGAACGTCATTTAAGTCACAACAATAGAAGAACACAGTCTGCTGAACATAATACTACACAAACATTAGATGTTGCCATGGTTTAATTGCACATAACATGTAAACATTCACAGTGCAGGGAGGAAAAAGTATGTGAGGCCCTAGCTTAATGACTTCTCCCAGAGCTAATTGGAGGCTGGAGTGAGCCAACCTTGACTCCAATCAGTGTGATGATATTGGATGTGTTGCTGACAGCTGACCTGCCCTTAAAAAACACACACCTGTTTTGGGTTTACTGGTTTCAAGAAGCACTATCTGATGTGAACCATGCCTCGCAGAAAAGAGCTCTCAGAAGACCTACGATCAAGAATTGTTGACTTGCATGAAGCTGGAAAGGGTTACAAAAGTATCTCCGAAAGCCTTGATGTTCATGTGTCCACAGTAAGACAGACTGTCTACAAATGGAGAAAGTTTAGCACTGTTGCTACTCTCCCTAGGCGTGGTCGTCCTGTAAAAATGACTGCAAGAGCACAGCGCAGAATGCTGCATGAGGTAAAGAAGAATCCCAGAGTGTCAGCTAAAGACCTACAGAAATCTCTGGCACATGCTAACATTTTTGTTGACACATCTACAATAAGGAAAACATTAAACAAGAATGGAGTACATGGGAAGACACCACGGAGGAAGCCATTGCTGTCCAAAAAGAATATTGCAGCACATTTGAAGTTTGCAAAAGAGCACCTGGATGTTCCACAGCACTACTGGCAAAATATACTGTGGACAGATGAAACCAAGATTGAGTTGTTTGGGAAGAACACACAACACTATGTGTGGAGAAAAAAAGGCACAGCACACCAACATCAAAACCTCATCCCCACTGTAAAACATGGCGGAGGGAGCATCATGGTTTGGGGCTGCTTTGCTGACTCAGGGCCTGGACAGATTGTTGTCATTGATGGGAAAATGAATTCCAGAGTTTATCAAGACATTTTGCAGGAAAATGTACGACCATCTGTCCGCCAACTGAAGCTCCACAGAGGATGGGTGATGCAACAGGACAATGACCCAAAGCATACAAGTAATTCAACAAAACAATGGCTGCAACAGCACAGAATACGCCTTCTGGAGTGGCCCAGTCAGAGTCCTGACCTCAACCCGATTGAAATGCTGTGGCATGACCTTAAGAGAGCGATTCACAGCAGACATCCCAAGAATATTGCTACACTGAAACAGTTTTGTGAAGAGGAGTGGTCCAAAATTACTCCAGATTTTTGTGCAGGTCTGATCTGCAACTACAGGAAACGTTTGGTTGAGGTTATTGCTGCCAAAGGAGGGTCAACCAGTTATTAAGTCAAAAGGTTCACATACTTTTTCCTCCCTACACTGTGAATGTTTACATGTTATGTGCAATTAAACCATGGCAACATCTAATGTTTGTATAGTATTATGTTCAGCAGACTGTGTTCTTCTATTGTTGTGACTTAGATGACGTTCAGAGCACATTTTATGCCCAATTCATGCAAAACTCCATGTAATCCCAAGGGGTTCACATACTTTTTCTTGTAACTGTATATATATATATATATATATATATATATATATATACACACAAGGGTTGGACAAAATTATGGAAACACCAGATAAAAGAACAAAATTGTTAGCTCTTATGGAGTTGGACCGCCTTTGGCATCCAAGAAGGCCTGAATGCTCCTGGGAACTGACATATATAAGTCTTGAATTGTGGATAATGGAATCTGATACCACTCTTCATGCAAAAATCGTTCTCTCAGAGATTCTGGAGGAGGAGTATGACCCTGAATCTTGTTCTCCAAAATTGACTATAAGTGCTCTATGATATTGAGGTCCAGTGACTACTTTGGCCTGGGAAGGTGTGAGATTTCATCTAAATGCTCATCCAACCACATTTTGACAACACCAGCTGTGTGAATTGGAGCAATATCATCTTGTTAAATGGCGCTGTCTTCTGGAAACAATGTCTGCACCATGGGGTGTACATGATCAGCCAAAATATGTACACAGTCACTGGTAGTGACTCTACCTTTCAAGGTGATGATGGGGCCTGAGAAAATCTGGCAGCCCAAAGCATGATTGCGGCGCCACCATGCTTTTTCATTGGCAAAAGACAGTCCTGGTCATAAGCTTGGGACAGTGTTTGCCACATGTAAACAAGTCCAGTGGCTGGGAAAAGTGAGCAGCTCAATTCACTGGATCATATTACACTCTTCCACTGATCGATAGTCCATGAATTATGGGTGTTGCACCACTCTCTCCTCTTGTGAATATTAACTCCTTGGCGCCAAGCATGTGCAAATATGTGGCCTCTCAAGGGGCCACATATTTGTGTACCCAATGTAAACAAAAGATGTTCCAAGAGTGTGTGCCCTGCACGCTCACGGCACATTTACCGGCACCTCACAGAAAGGTCACATGACTGGCAATTGCGGCTCGACCATGAGTGTTTTTCCATCAGTTGACTGTCGACTTATGCTTGTCAGATGACGTTTTCCCAGATACTGTATATGCCATCATAACTTTTGATACTGTAACACTGCAAATAATTTGGCAACTTCAGTCACAGAGGCACCAACTAAGCAGGTACCAACAATTTACTCTCTTTGAAGCTCAATAAACTCTGACATGACTCCGTATTACTAGCAGCACACACAGGGAATGACAAACGTGAGGCTTCCCACCTGTTGGCTAGGTGTCTCATCACACAGCAGAAGTAAAAGAATGTTACTTCACTTCTGCTTTCAATGTGAAACATGTGATCACTTTCACACCTGCAAATCAGGTAGAGTTTTCATATTTTTGTCCAGCCCCTGTGTATATATATATATATATATATATATATATACACACACACACACTTTTTTTAACTTTAGCTAATTAAACTTAAAGCTTGGAGCTCAGAGATCTCATAAAGAGAGTGGGTAGTCTGACTCTTTCATAAAATGTTTAAATAGAAAATCAAAGCAAGAGTTTAAGAGGCTGGTAGATCAGATGGTGCATTGAAATTATGATTTGTAATGATGCAGACTCTAAAGAAAAAAAAACTGTCTTGGAGTCAGCTTTTGGGAATAAAACTGTAATGTGTTAGTGTGGGCTTTGTATATTTCATCCATAAGTTTTCAATGAACACAAAAGAACAAGCAGAATGTAAAAAATACAAAACTACTTGAAAACATGATTAAGTCCTGGTGGAAAATATAATTTAAAGGCATGTAAAAATTTGCTTTGCATTAAACCACAGGCTGTCCCAGTTAGATCAAACTATGAAACGCTTTTAGTACTCAAAGCTTTTGCCTGCTTTGCAGTTTCGGGTGGCCGAACACACAATTGGTGGAACAAGCCTACAGTAAAGGGAAAGTAGTGTAAATCTTACATCTTTACTACAAAAAACATCCGTCTAAGAATAGCATGAAAGGGATAAAGCGAAATCCTCATTAGCATTTCACATCTTTGAAGGCGAGTAATTAAACTTCACAAGAGCGACATGTCTTCTTGGAATAACGCATGACAATGGGAATTGTGATTTTTGAAATTGTGTGTGAACTCTTTTAAAATTGGCCAAGAACACAGAGACCATTGCTTTCTCTGAAGGGAAGGTAGAAAATAGAACCCACTATATAGCCTTGTGTGCAATTTTCTGCCCTGATTAATTACAAAGACTAATTGTATGTGGATGGGGTAGCGGAAGCTTTACTAATTTTGTCTAGTCATTACGACTGAATTAAAAGTATAACGGTATGGGCCACAAGCCAGCATTGTATTTGGTAACATATAGATTTTTTCACCTGTCATATCAGCAGCTGACATGTTTGTTTAAAGAGCTCCAGGCTAGGTCATTAAGTATTAATGCATTAGCGATAACCCAAGGCCAAAATAATGATATATACAAGAGTTTACGTTCTGTTTTTTTTTTTTTTTTTGCTATCCCAAAATAAATGGGCAAATTAGAGAGAAGAAATTCCAATGAATGCCATGTTCTCAGTATTTCTGATTTACAGTGGCTGTTGCTGAGACTGTAATCCATGATCCACACATTTCATAAGGGAGAACGTACAGCATTCAGCAAGCCAATCAGCGACATCAAGTAGAGCAGTGGTTCTCAACCTGTGGGTTGTGACTCCTTTGGGGGTCGAACGACCCTTTCACAGGGGTCCCCTAAGACCATCAGAAAACACATATTTCCGATGTGTAAAGAGCAGCTACTGTGTAGAAAGCAGCTGCTGTGTTGAAAGCAGCTACTCTGTTAAAAGCAGCTACTGTGTTGAAAGCAGCAGTATTGGAGGTACACTTATGAATTATAATTACTGGGTAAATAATTTTATGGTTGGGGGTCACCACAACATGAGGAACTGTATTAAAGGGTCACGGCATTAGGAAGGTTGAGAACCACTGAAGTAGAGAGAGAGAACAGCAGCTGCACAAAAAGTGCTAGCTGATTATGTTTATAATGACAGACAATTTGCCCGCAGTCATTTCTGTATTCTTCAATAAAACTGGGTGATCCTGCTGTTCTCTATATCCCCCTTCTGTCCAAGTCCCCAGTAAGGATTTTGCAGAACAATGTTGGCAGCTCTGCACATGGTCAGTTTTCAGTGAGTTGCTATGCTAAGCATTTCCTCCCTATCACATCTGAGCAGCCCATGTGGCTATAGAGTCACACATGTGGGCGTATACACACTGTCAGGAATGGACTGGCCAGCAATGGTGGGACTCACCTGCCTTTTGATCTGCAGTACCAGGGCTGGCCAGCGGATGCTCCCAGCAATCAGAGACTCAACTTTGCAGCCAGCTAACACCTGGAACTGATTATGCTGGGGTATTTAAGGGATGGCCAGACCCACAGACTCTGCCTTGGTGTTGTGTTTGTCCTGGGCCCTGTATCCTGTGTCTGTCCTGCATCCTGTTTCTGAACCGCTGCTGACTTCTCCTGCTCTGATCCTGGCTCGCTCCTGACCATCCCTCTGCCTGACCCTCTGTACCACGCTGCTTGCTACCTGTTCTGATCCCTGGCTTGTGACCCTGACCATCCCTCTGCCTGACCCTCTGTACTACGCTGCTTGCTACCTGCTGAACCTGGCCTGTGACCCCGACCAATCTCCGCTTGCTCCCCCTGTACCTACCTGCCCTATTGATATTGACCCGGCCTGCCTGACGACACTTGCTTGTATGTACTGTTATCTGTGGGTGGTTGGTTTGGTTTGGTTGCACTGTATTATGTTTTAGTATTGCACTGCGTTTATGTTTGTATTGTTAGTGTTAATAAATTATATTGTTTATAACATATCTGAGGTCTGCGTTTCCCTGCGTCAGCCACACACCTCTGGTCACACCTGGGAGCCCTGACACACAGTGGTAATTGACAGCCCACTCCCTCCCTCCTCCTCCATGCCCACTAACGAGCTAAAAACATTTGGGGTTGGATAATACATCCTGATTGATGGAGGCTTTACCTCCCTGTTATTCTAAGACACAGGCTGGAGAGGCGTAGCATAGCCTGTGACTGCCAGAAATCCACCCACACCATGTTATTGCCAAAAAATAATATAGATTTGATTTCAAATATGTATGGAAATTTAAAACAGTTTATTGACATTAATTATTTAATTTTTACTCTGTAATCCAAAGGCTGTTTTTTGTTATTTTGAACATGTGACCAGCAGCAGAAGACTAGAAGCTCCTCCAGTTTATGTTTTCCTGGAGATGGAAAGAGCTAGGTCTTGTGACAGCTGTATATTGATTAGGAAAAAGGTACTTAGTTTTTTTTTTATTAAAATAATGACAGTACCATTATCCATATACAGAAATAGAAGGGACAATGTAAGTTAAACAGTGTGTGTTGGGCATCACATGGGTAACAGCTACTATACTGTATATAGTTGATAATGGAATATTTTTAATAACACAAGTTGTTGGACCACTGCTATAAGGGCTCGTTCACACTAGGCTGTTTTGCCAACGCTTGCCAAACGCCCCTATAGCGTTTGGCAAGCGTTGGTCCGGTGTTTGCGGAGCGTTTTTAACGCTCGGCAAACGCTCCGCAAACGCCGCATGCGCGGTTTAGCGGCGGTTGCTAGGCGTTTGCCGAGCGTTAATGCATTTGAGTGGTGTTACCGCTCCGCAAACGCCCCGCAACCGCGTCGCAACCGCACCGCAAACGCCGGCCGGGCGTTTGCGGAGCGGCACCATAGACGAGAATAGGAGGCTTCAAAGCCTCCTGACTCGACCAGAGGCGTCCGTTTTGCCGCGACGCAACGCAAACGCTCCTGTTAGAACAGCACCATGTGCTGTAATGTGCAGAGTTGGCAGAGGCGTTTGGGAAGCGGTAAAAACGCTTCCCAAACGCCTCTCTGCCGCCTGCACACAAGGCTAGTGTGAACGTAGCCTAAGAAGAACATTGTTCCCACTAGCCAACAATGTAAGCGGTAATCTTTCCACTGACTCCCTTTAATTGATTTTAACAGGGGTTCCCCAAGACCATAAAATTAGTTTTAAGGGTTCCACTGGCATAAAAAGGTTGAGAAAGGCTAGATGAAATGTAGCCCTACCCCCCGAAGGAGCCAATATTTGCCCCACAGCAAGGCACATGATCACAGTCACTCTTTGGCTCAATAACAAGTACAGGGGTGTTCTTTTTGGTGTTTTTATTTGGGGGGTAACTTGGGTAGGGTTGAGGAATTGAGTGGAATACTCAAAAAAGAACTAAGAACAAGATGAGGACAATACATTTCCATCTCTAGAACTGAATCAAAGTCATTGCAAAAGTAAACTGTGGATTGGCTTTGTAGTAGAAGCAATTAAAAGCACAAAAGATTCTTCTTTAGATCAATCAGAGCAGAGTCCCTTCGCGAAGAATCAGATAGACTGAGCTCTTCAGGAGACCAATCAATGTACCCTTTACACAAACACACAGGTAATTCTCTAGCACCAGGGGGGTGGCAGTAGCCCAAAAGACTCTAGATCTATCACAGCAGTCTGTACTCACAAATGTCCAGGGAAAGTTGGCTGCCTCCTTGCAACACCTTTCTCCTGTGATGCCAGACTAGATCTTCATATGAAAGCCCCTCAGTCAGCTCTCTACAACTTCAGTATCCAGGCCCCTCAGCTAGCCAAAGCTGAGGGCCTCACAAACTGCAAGTACATGGCAAGACTGCCCAGAGGGGAGCAAGCCCTCCAAGCTGGACTTCACTTCTGCAGGATAAGACCCAGGCGCTCTGTGTCTCAGAGCATTTATAAAGACTCCCAACAGCCTTCATGGCCACCCTCCCTGGGATTGGCAAGGACTGTATAAATATTCATGCTTCCATTTGTATTGCCCTGCACCTATGCTCCAGAGAAAACTCAAGTTCTTTGGAAAGCAGAGGAAGCAATCAAACGATCAGCAGCTGAAACACTAAACAGACCAAAATGATCACATTTAGCTACACTAAATTTGCCTAACCCAAAAATACAACTCCACTGAACACAGTGAACCAAAACAAAATCTACCTAGTCCTACGAGGGCACCTAAAACTATAAGGGTTTCAGCAGATTCAGCAGTTTAAAGGGTGTATGCAACTAGTCCATTTTCAGCAGACATTTTTCCAGGTTCTGAAATTTCAAGATTCTGATTGATAGCTGTTGGCATTTAAGTGTTCATTAATGAGTAGTGCAAAAAAAAATAAAGTTTTGGATAGAGTTGTAATGGGTTAGATCCTCTGCCAAAGATTTTATTGCTGTTTGTACCCACAGGGCTGTGGATAAGGGGGTCCCACCTGTCCTTCTGTACAGGGCCCAGGTCAGCAGGGGGGCCCAGGTAGCTGGATGTGGGCATGGAGGATGATCAGCATGGCAGGGGGAACAATTACTGGAACCGATCCCCTATGTGGCTCTCTGCAGCAGCTGGCTTCTTCTCTCCCTCCCACTGGCTATCAGCTGCTGCAAAAAGAGGCATACAGGGGATTGGTTACAGTAATTGCCAACCCACCACATTCATCACCCTCCCTGTGCACTATATGTTTCCCAGTGCTGCCCAGATGCCCCTGTGTGCTGCCCAGGTGCCCCCACCCCCGCAGTGCTTCCGTATTCCCTCCTCTCTTTCCAGCAACTGCAAGCACACAATAGGATCCTTCAGGATGGGGAGTCGTGGAAGGGTCGCATAAATATGTCACATTTCCCAGCCCTTTTCTTTCCTGAGTGAACACAATGAGTGACTGGTACTGATCACTCACTGTGTCCATTCATTACTGAAGCATAGTAAACTAGTAGAATTTTTTTTTTGGGGGGGGGGGCTGCCAGACTGTCTGTATGGGGCCCATAGTTTATAACAGCAGCCCTGTATGCCCCATGCAGGACAACCTTCCAATGTGATATGGGGACAACTATGAGGGGATTTTCTCTTACTGTGAAAAGATTTCCTCTCAGTATTTGCTGTGTTTCAGGGTCAGAAAGTGAAGGGAAATCTCCCAACTTGTGCTTACTGTATCCAAAACTAAAGAAAAGCGTTTTGGCTTTAGATGCACTTTAGGAACAGTTTTCAAGCAATAAAGTTACTCACAAACATTAGAAATTAGGATGGCATCTGGGATGTGAAAGCACAATCCAGCTGCCAAAGATTGCAATTGTTACATAAAATGGACAACTGTGTACAGAAGTAGACTGCTCTGGTGCAGATATACGGGTATATAAACAATAAATGCAGTATTCTGACACAAAAGAATTATTCATATAGGTTATAAACAATGATGGCTTTGGGTGTCATGTGCATTTACCTCTTGATTCCCAAGACTATTCCAATACTTCTCACATAAATGTAGAAATGTTAAAAACAAAAAATCTTTTTTTTTTGCTAGAAAATTACTTAGCACCCCCAGACTTCATATGTTTTTTAAGTGGAGGCCCTAGAGAATAAAATGGTGGGTGTTGCAATTTTTATATGTCACATGGTATTTGCACATGGGGAAAAATACATTTAACCACTTCCAGACCGAACACTTTTACCCCCTTCCTGACCAGGGCAATTTTCAGCTTTCAGCGCTATCACACTTTGAATGACAATTGCGCGGTCATGCAACACTGTACCCAAATGAATTTTTTACCATTTTTTTGAGACAGATAAAGCTTTATTTTGGTGGTATTTATTCACCGCTGGGATTTTTATTTTTTTTGCTATGTAAATGAAAAAGTCCAAAAATTTTAAAAAAAGAAGTGTTTTTTAATACAATTTTGCAAATAAATAATATTTCATCATAAATCTTTGCCAAAATTTATTCCGTTATCTTTTTAGTAAAAAAAAAATCCAAATTAGTTTATAACCAAAAATTATAATTTTTAAACTTTTTTTTTACATTTTTATTTTATTTTTTTTTACATACTGTCACTCTAGCAGTACAGTGTCACCATGGTGACACAGTACTACTTGTGGGGGGTGATGAAGATTTTTTTTTTTTTTTTTTACACTGATTGCTTTTACACCCATATAGGGTGTAAAAGCAATCATTTCTCTTTCTCTCTGTGTGCATTCTTGCACTCATTGAGAAGTACTGAGTGAGCTGTGATTGGTCACAGCTTGTCACATGGTACAAGGCTGTTGGGAATAGCCTTGTACCATGTGACCTCTGTGATCATTCACAGATTTCACACGTAGTAAGCAATGATGTCACAAATTACATCTTGCTTACTACTTTGCATGTGATCACTGATTGGCCAATCAGTGATCACATGATCGGGACCTTGTACAGAGGTCCCGTCCGACGATCGGTGTTTCACTGTGTCTAGAGGACACAGCGGGCACCGAATCGCGGTGCTGCGCGCTCCGAGGGAGCACGCACAAGCAGGGTGCGGGGAGGCTGTTTATAAACGGCCACCCGACTCTGCACTGCCACTGTCCGGCCGTTTATATGCAACGGCCGGTCGGGAAGTGGTTAAATTAATATTAATGCATAAAAACACAATGTAACACCCAAATGATTGGTAAAATATAAAATATGATGTTTTGCCAAGTAAATAGATACCTAACATGTCATGTTTTAAAACTGCGCACGATCGTGGAATGACGACAAACTACTGTAGTAAAAAATCTTCTTTACAAGTTACCAGTTAAGAAGCGCTAGAATTATTGCTCTTGCAAAAATGTTCCTGGCAATACCGCAAATGTGTGGTGTGAACACCGTTTACATATGCATGAGCAACTAACATCTGCATTCACCTTTGCACACAAGCACGGGAGGACATTGGTACTTTAAAAATTATTTTTTTTATAGTATCTCTTTATTTTATTTTCTTTCATATTTCTGTTTTTGATCACTTTTATTGCTATTGTAAGGGATGAACAACATCCCATAAGATAGCATGTGAAAGGTTCTCTTTACTGAAACATCTGGGATCTATTAGACCCCATATTTCTCCTCTGCCCTTAAAAGCACCTATAAATGTGTGAGTTAGCGAGCGCACCATATAAAGCTGCTGATGCACAAAAAGGAACCACAAAATATTTCAAAGAATATAACATAAAAATGGGGTGTGCAGCGCTATACAAATAAAACACACTGTCACAAGTATGACAAAATATGACAAAAATAGAAAAAGTCCTATAAACTGAATGATAAACAGTCCAAGGTAATATGATATCAGTCCAAAAAGGTATATTCCAGTGATGGAGTATAAATGACTTCAATCCAAATGGGTACAGTATATTCCAGCATCCTAACAAGAAGGTGTAGAAAAATTGCCCACTCACCGGAAGTGCAATTTAAAGTGCACATAGAAATTCCATGAAGCCGGAGGTCCCGTGAAGGTATAGCCTGATGATAAAGGTGCCCTCTGGTGGTAAATGGGGTGACGGCTGCCAGAGATGATGATCTGGACCTATATCCCAAATTCTCCTGCCTGGGCGGACTCCTAGAATGCTGGGCTGAGATGTGGAGGCTCAGTGCCAGGTAATAGAGATGAAAACGCTCATGGTGTAGTATTATGAAATGTATTTATTGATTATAAATCATTATGATAAAACAGTAAACGTACAGGGTTATAGTACCTATACAAATACAGTCATGGCCGAAATTGTTGGCACCCTTGATATTTTTCCTGAAAATCAAGTATTTCACACAAAAAAGGTATTGCATTAACACATGTTTTGCTATACACATGTTTATTCCCTTTGTATGTATTGGAACAAATATAAAACAGAGGCAGAAAAGCAAATATGACATAATGTCACACAAAACCCCAAAAATGGGCTGGACAAAAGTATTGGCACCCTTAACTTAATATTTGGTTGCACACCCTTTGGAAAACATAACTGAAATCAGTCGCTTCCTATAACCATCAATAAGCTTCTGACACCTCTCACCCGGAATTTTGGACCACTCTTCCTTTGCAAACAGCTCCAGGTCTCTCTTATTGGAAGGACACCTTTTCCCAACAGCAATTTTAAGATCTCTCCACAGGTGTTCAATGGGATTTAGATCTGGGCTCATTGCTGGCCACTTCAGAACTCTCCAGCGCTTCTTTGCCATCCATTTCTGAGTGCTTTTTGACGTATGTTTGGGGTCATTGTCCTGCTGGAAGACCCAGGATCTTGGACGCAAACCCAGCTTTCTGACACTGGGCCCTACAGTGCGACCCAAAATCCTTTGGTAATCCTCAGATTTCATGATGCCTTGCACACAGTCAAGGCACCCAGTGCCAGAGGCAGCAAAACAACCCCAAAACATCATTGAACCTCCACCATATTTTACCGTAGGTACTGTGTTTTGTTCTTTGTAGGCCTCATTCCGTTTTCGGTAAACAGTAGAATGATGTGCTTTACCGAAAAGCTCTATCTTGGTCTCATCTGTCCACAAGACGTTTTCCCAGAAGGCTTTTGGCTTACTCAAGTACATTTTGGCAAACTGTAGTCTTGCTTTTTTATGTCTCTGTGTCAGCAGTGGGGTCCTCCTGGGTCTCCTGCCATAGCGTTTCATTTCATTTAAATGTCGACGGATAGTTCGCGCTGACACTGATGCTCCCTGAGCCTGCAGGACAGCTTGAATGTCTTTGGAACATGTTTGGGGCTGCTTATCCACCATCCGGACTATTCTGCGTTGCAATCTTTCATCAATTTTCCTCATCCGTCCACGACCAGGGAGATTAGCTACAGTGCCATGGGTTGCAAACTTCTTGATAATGTTGCGCACTGTGGACAAAGGCAAATCTAGTTCTCTGGAGATGGACTTGTAACCTTGAGATTGTTGATATTTTGCCACAATTTTGGTTCTCAGGTCCTCAGACAGTTCTCGTCTCCTCTTTCTGTTGTCCATGCTTAGTGTGGCACAGACAGACACACAATGCAAAGGTTAAGTGAACGTCTCTCCTTTTTATCTGCTTTCAGGTGTGATTTCTATATTGCCCACACCTGTTACTTGCCCCAGGTGAGTTTACAGGAGCATCACATGCTTGTAACATTCTTATTTATCCGCAGTTGTGAAAGGGTGCCAATACTTTTGTCCAGCCCATTTTTGGAGGTTTGTGTGACATTATGTCGAATTTGCTTTCTTTCCTCCCTTTTTTTGTTTTGTCCCAATACACACAAAGGGAATAAACATGTGTATAGCAAAACATGTGTTAATGCAATACGTTTCGTGAGAAATACATGATTTCCTGGAGAAATATCAAGGGTGCCAACAATTTCGGCCATGACTGTATAGTGTGAATGAGCTCTTTGAATGCACTGACCAGTGGATAAAAATGATGGCCACCGGACCTCCTGATCCGGTGGCATAACGTCAAGGCGTGCAGAGGCTCCTCCTACTGTAGTAAAAAATCTTCTTTACAAGTTACCAGTTAAGAAGCGCTAGAATTATTGCTCTTGCAAAAATGTTCCTGGCAATACAGCAAATGTGTGGTGTGAACACCGTTTACATATGCATGAGCAACTAACATATGCATTCACCTTTGCACACAAGCACGGGAGGACATTGGTACTTTAAAAATTATTTTTTTATAGTATCTCTTTATTTTATTTTCTTTCATATTTCTGTTTTTGATCACTTTTATTGCTATTGTAAGGGATGAACAACATCCCATAAGATAGCATGTGAAAGGTTCTCTTTACTGAAACATCTGGGATCTATTAGACCCCATATTTCTCCTCTGTCCTTAAAAGCACCTGATCAAACTGAGATTGGTTTGATCAGATACTTTCATAGGCCAGTAACAGTCTGTTTACAAAACCAAAAGTGTCATAATACTCATTGTCTCCAGTTTCTTAGACCGTAGGGATAATCGGGGGGAAATTCTGGTAATGGTGGGGCAGGAGAGCCCAGAAGTCAGCAGAAGGAGGGGGGGACCACGTGTAAAAGCGATCCAGCTGCTATTTAGCTGCTCAGAACGATTTTAAATTATTCAGCATCTCTTGCTGAAATGATTGATACTGGAGTCATGACTGCAGCTGCATATGTTTCTGATATGACCACTTCAACCCAAGGATGTACGAGTAGTCCATTTGAGGGAAGTGGTTAAAGGAAGCCTGAGATGATGAGGGCAGCCTCTCTTACTGTTCCAGTCTAAGCACCCCTGAGCTGGGAGACAGAGGATGCAGGTATGAAAAAGGTGGCACAGTTGCTGGTGGATGATAATGTTACTGGTAACACTGGAACTCATGAGTGCTGTGGGTGAGCTGCTTGTGGGATGCAGGGGATGCAGGTCGCTGGTGAGAAAAATACAGTAACAAACAAAAGTCAGGTGAGACAGCACCAATGCAGAAAGCAGAGTTGAAGTTGGGGTTTGGTCAAGTCAGTTTAAGGCACTGGAAAAGTACCAAACTGGCAGCCAAAAATTATGGTTGGGAGTGGAACTGCAGAGTGGAAGTAACCAAAGAAGAGCTGGGTGCAAGAACTACAAGCTGTCTGCAGCAGTGACAGATGGGATTTGTGCAGCTCTTTACAATATAAAGGGGGACAGTACAATTACAATACAGTTCAATACAGAAGGAATAGGAGGGTCCTGCTCATGGAGCTTACAATCTAAAGGAAGAGGGAGGCGGTACAAAGGGTGATAGCTGAAGGGGATGATCTGATTGAGGTGACTCAAGTACAGTTCTCAGGTGTAGGTGGGATAGGCTTCCCTGAATAAGTGAGTTTGTATAGATCGCCTAAAGACAGACAGGGTGGAGGCTGACTGGACATACCAGTGTAGGGAGTTCCAGAAGATGGGAGAGGTTCTGGAGTAGTCCTGGAGGCCAGTGAAGGAATTAGCAGAGAGGGGCAGCAATCGCTGATCGGTTGGTAACATGTATAAGTCCAGAAGCAGCATTCATAATAAACTGAAGGGAGGGATAGCCTGTGTAAAGGTAGGCCAGGTAGGAGGGAGTTGCAGTAACCAAGGCGTAGATAAGTTGTTTTGTGGTGTAATTATTTAGAAAGGGGCAAATTCTGGAAATGATGCTGAGGTTGATGCAACAGGATTTAGCTAGCAATTGGATGTGGGTCGCAAAGGAGAGGTCAGAGTCTAGGATTACACCTAGCACCCTGGCATGTGGGAAGGAACCAATGGTTGTGCTTTTGATCTTAATGGTAAAGTTATGAGTGGGGATCAGGGAGGAGGAAATATTACAAGCTCGATTTTGAGTTTGAAGAAGTGGTGTGACATCCATACTAATATGTCGCTCAGTAGATTTGTGATATGTAAGGAGATCGAGGGGGTGAGCTGGGGAGTAGAGAGATAGATCTGGGTGTCATCAGCATAGAGGTGGTATTGGAAGCCATGGGAAGTTACCAATTGACCGAGGGAGGAGGTGTACAGAGAGAAAAGGAAGGGGCCAAGGATGGAGTCTTGGTTGGTACCCCAACAGAAAGAGGAAGAGGAGTGGAGGAGTTGGTGTCATATGTGACGCTGAAAGTGCACTGAAAAAGGTAAGAGAAAAACCAGGAAAGAGCAAAGTCACAGAGGCCAAGGGGGTGGAATTCAATGAGGAGGAGTGGGTGGTCAACTGTGTCAAAGGCATCGGAAAGGTCTAAGAGTATGAGTATGGAGTAATGGCCATTGGTTTTAGCAGTCAGTAGGTCATTAGTAAGTTTTAGTAGGGCAGTTTCAGTGGAATGTTATGGGCGGAAGCCAGACTGTAGGGGATCGAGAAGGTTGTTGTTTATGAAGTAGCAACTCATACGGTTGTGGACAAGGAGCACGAGAAGCTTGGAGGCAAACAGGAGCAGGGAGATGGATCTTAAGTTATTCAAACAGGCGGGGTCCAGCAAGGTTTTTTAAAGAATGGGGGTAACCAGTGCATGTTTGAGCAGGGAGAGAAAGATGCCTGTGGAGAGGGAGAGGTTGAAAATGTGGGTTAAAGAGTTTATGATAGAGCAGGAAGGAGGCCACAATAATTGTGAGGGGACAGGATCCAGGGAACAGGTGGTGAGGTGAGACTCGGAAAGGAGTTTGGTAAATTCCTCTGTGGTAACAGGGTTAAAGGAAGAGAGTACTGAGTGTGGTGTTAGACCTGGTATGTTAGTTGGAGGAGAAACACTGGAGATCTCATCACGAATTGTGTCAATCTTGTTCTTGAAATAACTGGCAATTTCCTGGGCAGTAAGTAAGTTGGTGGGTGGAGGCAGTGTGGGACGAAGTAAGGAATTGAGGTTAAGAGTTGACGAGTATTGGATGAGAGGATTTTGATGAGAGTGGCGTAGTATGGAGGAGGCCAGAGCAGTATTTGAGAAAGACAGATTTGTAGAGGGTGAAGTCTTGCAGGGATTTAGTTTTATACCATGCTACCTCAAGAGCACGGTTGTGTCTCTTGAGACTTCTGGTGTTGTCTGTTTGCCAGGGTTGTAGCAGGCGAGGCATAGTTCTGCATGTAGAGGGAGGAGCAAGTGTGTCCAGGTAGAATGATAGTAAATTGTTGTAGACAGATGTGGCCAGGTCTGGGCAGGACAGGGGTGCAATTTTAACGTAAAGGCATTCAGTAGCCGAGTGAAGAAAGGAAGGGCTGAGGTGGCAGAGGCTTCTACAAGTAACTGTGTGCTGGTTAGAGTCATGGGGGGTAGGAGACAGGGACAGTGTGAAACTGATAAAGTTGTGATCAGAGAGAGGAAAATTGGTGTTAGAGAGGTTACAGAGAGTGAATAGGTGGAATAATACAAGGCTGAGGATGTTTCCATTCAAGTTGGTGGTGGTTTATGTCCACTGTGCTAGGTTAAAAGAGGAGGTAAAGTTGGGTAGTTGAGAAGTGGCTGAGGTGTTAAGATTGACTGGAGTGTTAAAATCGCTGAGGATGATAGCAGGTACCTCAAAGGAGAGAAATTAGGGTAGCCATGCCGAGAAGTCATCAAGAAAGCGTGACACTGGTCCGGGAGGCCGATAAATGACTGCGATCCTCAGACAAACAGGAGAAAAAAGGTGAATACAGTGCAATTCAAAAGAGCAAAAGAACAGAGAGGGAGATGTAGGAGGAACCTGGAGCTTGCTTTCTTGGGAAATAAAAAGTCTAACTTAACCCCTTTTCCTCCACTGGCCACAGAGGAGGACACCATGGGAGAGGGCAGCTGAAGAGAGACTCAAATTCCTGGAGCCAGGTTTGGTAATAGCAATTAGGTTGAGGGAGTGGGAGAGGAAGAAGTCATTGACAGAGGAAAGTTTGTTGGAGCTTGAGCGGGCATTCCAGAGGGCACGTAGGAGGGGGATGGCTCATGGAAGCAGGGGAATTGCGGTAAGAGAGTAAGGGCTGCAGTGTCTTCTGTGTGTCTTAAAATACATATCAAGGCAGAATAAAAAAAAATACTTTGTACACCTCTGCAATACTTGCACATTTCCCAATGTTGTATCCCTTTAAACACACTGCAGGTTCAGAAAAATAACTGTTGATGTGCCTGAAATATAATGTGCTCCTACCTTCCTCTTTCATATGACAACACTGGGAACGCCCAGTTCGGGAATGCCCGGTGTGTCCGGATCACTGTACGAGACCTCTGTGTGAGGTCCCGATCATGTGATCACTGATTAGCCAGTCAGTGATCACATGAATAGTAGTAAGCAAGATGTCACTTCCTGACATCATTGCTTACTACTTGTGAAATCTGTGAATGATCACAGAGGTCACATGGTACAGGGCCATTCACAACAGCCTTGTACCATGTGACAAGCTGTGACCAATCACAGCTCTCACAGTATTTCTCAATGGCTGCAGGAATGCAGCCAGAGAGAAGGGGAAATGATTGCTTTTTACAGCCTTTATGGGTTTAAAAGCAATCAGTGTAAAAAACAAAAAAACAAAATCTTCATCACCCCCCACAAGTAGTATAGTGTCATAATGGTGACACTGTACTAATAGGGTGACAGTATGCAACAACAAAAAAAACATAAACAATAATATAAAACAAAAATAAAAATGTAAAACATTTTTGGGGAAAATTATAATTTTTGGTTATAAACTAATTTGGGTTATTTGTTTTTACTAAAAAGATAACTGAATAAATGTTGGCCAAGATTTATGAAGAAAGATTATTTATATGCAAAATTTTATAAGAAAATCAATTTTTTTCAAAATGTTTGGACTTTTTCATTTATATTATTATTATTATTATTATACAGTATTTATAAAGCGCCAATAGTTCGCTCAGAGCTGTACATTACAAAGGGGGACAGAACATGTGACAGAACAATACCAGTACAATGCAAAACATGAGGGGATTGAGGGCCCTGCTCTTTCGAGCTTACGATCCCAGTGGTGAATAAATACCACCAAAATAAAATTATATCTGTCTCAAAAAAAATGCTAAAACATTCGTATGGGTACAGTGTTGCATGACCACGCAATTTTCATTCAAAGTGTGATAGCACTGAAAGCTAAAAATTGGCCTGGAGAGGAAGGGGATGAAAGTATCCGGACTTAAAGTGGTTAAGGGGCCTATTTTTACATGTCAAGATTCACATAACATTTACCCAAGATTCGCACATTGCTCCACTTAAAAGTTGTGTGAATCTTATGTGAAAACATTTATAAATAGACCCATAAACTATCACAATAGTATGCTCCCAATTTCTGTGACTGTATCCATCCACCTTGTTGCTGGTCACTTTCTTCTTCTTCGGCACCCTTAGGACTCTATAAACAAGATCAGAGTGTAAACACCTCTTAGTACATAAAATTGGGTACCTTCTAAGTACAGAAATGAAAGGCAAATTCTGTACATGGAAATTAATTTTCAAAATAATTATAAAAAAATTGGAAACATACAAACATTTGGGCTTTGTATGTATGTAAGTACATTCTGGGATCTGGTGTAAGGGTCACATATGCTGCGGAATCTCTTGAAAAGCAGACCTGTCAATCATAGAGGTGTTGCCTGACATCGCTCCCTTGGGTTGTAAAAGGTATTGACAGCTGAGTGAAATGACTGGTTTAGCCCTACTCTTGTTTCATTAGCTGTCCTGGAAAACTAGCGAGGGTTGAGCTGCTTCCTGCAGAACAAGCCGTAATACAAAATCATACACTTAACCCCTTTGGGCTAGGTGTACAATGTGCCTTACTGACCAGGGAAATTCCAGAGGACCAATGGGAATGAAAGTGAAGAACTGGTAACCGAACAGCTTCCTTTTTTTTTTACGTTTTCAGTGAGTAAAATTTGAAATTGGATTGGTTGTTACATGCCTTTTTTCCATTTTATTTCCTGGTGTTCTTTTGCACTGTGTTTACACATAGGCACATTGGCTTTGTCAGGTGATGACAATGCTGTGTAATTGAGCAACAGTTTAACATTTGATAGTTGGGCCAATCAAGAAGTTTTTTTGTAGTTTCTAATAATAGCTTTTTAGATGTGTAACTATACCAAACCCTTCTCATGATGGACATATGATTAAATCGTTAATAGGTTACCTACCATAGTTAACTAGATTAAAAATCCATAAGAACAGGATAAAGCTGGCCATAAACCAGTAGAATTCTGTTCGAACATTCACAAGGAAATTAAAAAAATAGTTAATTAGAGCATTTGATCATGCCATCGATTAAATTAAATTTCTCATCGCTATGCTGGAAAACAAATTACAGTTTGACCCCAATATTATTATCAAGTGCCACCAACTCAAGTTGGAGTCCTAGCGACTTGATAAATAAGAGCTCTAAAAAGAAATTGGCTTTATGCAAGTCTGTTGAGATCCCCCAGTGTCATCTCCACAGCTGTAGTCAATGTGTTCAATCACCTAGGATTTGGTTTCCCGCTTCGCCTGGTTCCTTTGCGCCTCCCAAACATTATTTCCTTCTCCAGTGATCTCTCTTCAGACAGTGTGACCAAAATATAACAGTCGCAACTTCATTATTGGGGCTTCTAGTGACATAGCCGGTTTGATCTCTTCCAAAATCGAACTATTAGTTTTATGGATTTGCCTTTGAAAACTTTGTTGAGAGTCTTCATGGTGTAGCTACCAAGTGCAATTCTGCAGAATATTTTCACACTGCTAGTTGCTTCCTTGTTTATTAAAGAGTCCAAGAGATTAAAATGCTTTACAACTTCTATTCTGTCACTGTAAAGCTCAAAATTGTCATCATTTTCTG
Organism: Staurois parvus; assembly: GCF_062004578.1. Taxonomy (NCBI): domain Eukaryota; kingdom Metazoa; phylum Chordata; class Amphibia; order Anura; family Ranidae; genus Staurois; species Staurois parvus. The sequence continues at coordinate 6,200,874 of NW_028318294.1, read as the reverse complement.
TGTTCATGATCTTTCTCTTGATTATATTCAGTTCTAATCCCATGTTACGACTTTCAGTTTTGACTTTTCTCAGTAGATACAGGATATCTTCTTTGCTGCTTGTGATGAGCGTTGTGTCATCTGCATAACGCAGGTTGTTCATGTTTCGGTCGTTAACTTTTATACCGACAGACTCTTCTTCCAAATTCACTTTTTGGAAAGGAAAGTTTTTGAATAAACTTCTACTGATGTGTGGCCAGTTTAAAATTCTGAATCAGGGATTGCTGTTTGACAAATGATTAGATCTCCAAAACTAGACAATACTCTATGCTAGGCAAAGTAACAGGTTTGCTTTAATGCCCAGTTCCCAGCATTTCTTTTGTGACTCATTTACATCTATTCAGTGTTAATATGCTGAGAAGTAGGCATTAGAATATCAATTTGTGTAGGTCAGGATTCCAGGTCAGGAGTCTCAGAGGGGTTTCACCAGAAACTTTGATTTTCTATGTAAACAGTGGTTCAAGTTTTTTACCTTCATGCATTCACTTCATTAACCCCTTGGTCACACAAATATGCAGCCTCACAGGAATGGGCTTTTTCTGTGGGGTTGCATATTCGTGTACCTGTCTTTGTGCTAGGAGCGCTACACCGCGCGCTCCCAGCACAAAGACCGAGGTGTCACTGAGAGCCCCGGGTCCCGTTCTAATGATCGGGATTTGGGACTCCCGATTACGGGTCACATGATCACTGTGATAGCCTCTGATTGGTGAAGCCCACCCCCCCTTGGTTTTTTTTTTCTCTCTGAATGGAGGAGAGAGATACATTTTATCTCTCTCTCTCCTTGCATAGTGAAAATAAAAACTGTTTGTGAAAAAAAGATAAATAAATATTAAAAAAGAAAAGAAAAAAGAAAAAAATACCTAGATCAAGGTTTGATCTAGTTCAGTGCCAGGGTGTCAAGGTCCTACCTTTTCCCAGAGGTTATGTTACTCCATGTGCTGGCATCCATCTTGGATTTCTGCTGAGCATGGTGGGAATCTTTTATGCCTTCAGGTCTCTGAGGTCCATCCCCCAGAGGGGTGTGGCTGAGTACATATAAGCCTGTGATCCGCACATGCTCTTTGCACTTGTGTCTTGGTCTGCTACAGCTCTGTGTATACTCTCGTGACTCTTCTGGTATCTGACTCGGCTTGTGACTAGACCATTCTCTGTGGTTTCCTTCGATCTGACCTTCCGTTGCTGAACCTGGCCCTTGACCTGTGATTCTCTGTCTACTGTTCTGTACCGTTTTGTACCGTTGTTGTCGACCCGGCCTGCCTGACTACGCTATTGTCATTCTTACCAGTTACACACCATTGGTGGTGGCCATTACCGCAGCCGGAGTGTCTCGGGGGCCACAACCTGGTTCCTGGCTGCGTCAAGTCCATCCCCACTCTCAGGGGCCCTGGTGAAGGGCAGCCTGGGACTTAGACTCCGTGCCCTGAGGGACTTCGATCTGTTGGTGGTGGTTGTCGTCAGTCAGTGCGTTACCCTGCCTCTAGGCCTACCTGTCCGTGCTACAGCCCTGCCCTGACACAGGATTAGTGTTTAGGTCAAAGGTCAGGATTTTTTTTTTTTTAAATTGTCAGTTAGTGTCAGTGTGTTTTAGATAAAAAAAAAAACAAAAAACAAAATGTGCACCAAAAACATTTTTGGGTTGTTCTTTGGTGGTAGGTTATGGTAGTAACAAGAAACACACAGCTAAATTTAAAAAATATTTTTTTTTTACTATTTAAGCCAGTTTTCTGTTGATAATAAAAAATCAAGAGATATCCATTACCAGTTACCACCAAATGAAAGCCCAATTTGTCTTGAAAAAACAAGGTATAATTCATCTGGATGTACAAAGTAGTTGTGATGACATGTACGGTTTTACTAACACGTCAAAGTTGTAAAATTTATTTAAAATAAGATTTGTTTTACCCTTAGGCATGAAAGGGTTAAGGTAAAAAAAACACCCCACTATCTTTCCTAACCCCCTCCCTAAGCAATTACCTGCTTCCTTTCACCAATCCAGCGCACGCATGGGTGCCCCCATAGCACATGATCTGCTAAGGGCACACCTGGAGAAAGAAGGAGTGGACAGTGCAGGTGGGGAACTACCAAACAGGAGGTATGGGACCACTTTGTGCAATATCATTGCACAGAGAAGGTGAGTATAACATTATTTTTTATTTTAAGAGCAAAAGAATGTAACCTTTAATAAGACTTTAAAGTAGTCCAAAGAACCATTCATCAGTTGACTTCTGGCATTTGCAGCACAATCCCTAACAAAAAGCCTGCACTCCTAAGAAGGTGGCCACTCATAATCCAATGGGATTCCATTTTTTTTTTAAGCAAACCTATGTTTTGCCTATTCACAGCAAAGTGACGGGTTTGCTTAACTCCTCCTTCCCCAACAGCATAAAGCTACTTTTTCTTTGCCCCCATACTGATCTGTTGAGTGCTGAAAGCTGAAGTAAATGCCCAATACTTCTAGCTATGGAAGATCATGTGACTCGTTCCATGTGGCAGCACTGGGCCAAACAAAACTGTCACATGGGAACTTCATAGCCCTATTTATGCTTTAAATCTAGTGACTCCTAGCTCACGCAGTAAATTCCTTTGCTCATGGTGGCTGAAAGAGCATCTGGAAGCCAAAGAATGGTAAGTATAAGCTGCTGGGCAGATTTGCACCAAAGTAAACAGATTGCTTTGTTCTGTATGGACAAAGCACAGGTTCCCTTTAATGCCTCGGGGGGGGGGGTTACAAAATCCCCAATACTTGTGATATCAGCAACCTAATAAAGATGTATGGTAATGTACATTATTATGCATATACATGGTGTTCATACTCAGTCACTATGGTATTCGTTTTCTGTATTCTGCAAATAACCTGGTTGATCCTGCCGATCTCTGTCTCCCCCTCCTGTCCATGTCCCCGCTGCAGTTGGAGATTTTGCAGAGCAGTGTTGGCAGCAAGTGCACATGCTCAGCTTTCAGTGTTTTCTACCCTGACCATTTCTTTCCTATCACACCTGAGCAGGGGCGGACTGACAACTCATGGGGCCCCCGGGCAATAGGGGATCATGGGACCCCTGTGTCCTTGCTCAAACTCAAAAAAGCCTATGAAAAGGTACCAGGGGCATCTCATGGGGCCCCCTACTGACCCCGGGCCCTCAAGCAGTGCCCGAGTTTCCAAATGGTTAGTCCGCCCCTGCACCTGAGCAGCCCATGTGACTATAGAGTCACATATGTGGGCATGTACACAGTGGTAAATGACAGCCTACTCCCTCCCTCCTCCTCCATGCCCACTAACCAGCTAAACTCTATGAGGATGGGATATTACATCTTGATTGATCAAGGCTTCATCTCCCTATTATTCTAATGTCTGGCACACATGCTAATATTTTTTTCCTTTTCAACACAGCAGGCTGAACAAAAAAATTAAAACCTGAGGAGCTCACAAGGAGGTCGCTGTACTGTGTGATGTTAGTGCAGCGATCTCCCTGTTGTGCTAATGATAGGGAGACTGCCTCCCCACCAGAACACACCACTGATAAGGATGCTGATCGGCTGATGGTTTTCCAGCATGCTTTTTCGACAGAAGCCTGTCGTGAGATCAACTTCTGTCAGATAAGAACTTCTACACAGGAGCCAAATGTGATGGCTGATTTTGGCTTACTTTCTGCCCAGGTGCACGGGGCTTAACCTCCCTAGCGGTCTGATTATTTCAGATTTTTGGTGCTGAAAGCCGTACCATTATTTTGCATGGAAATATGTATTTTTTTTATTGTAGCCTGTAATTTTTAGGAATAAATCACTGAAATCTGTCCGAACAAGAGTCTATTAAACATCCCGGGTATGATAAAATTTGAAACACGAAATCATAAATTATAATTTAATAAACAATCATAATAAATAATAATATAATAATAATACATTTAATTCAATAATATAATCAAACCAAAAACACTGAAATTTGAAATATAGCGCCAAGTTCGCACATCGCTGAGCAAAGTCGCAAAATCGTTTTCAGTGTCTGATGACGAATTTCCCCACTAATCATTATCACTCAATTCTGCAAGTGGTTCTGATTTACTATCGCTGTTCTCTAGCTGGTCTAAAACCGCTTTTGACCTAAAGGGACACTTTTTGGACACCATGGACGTTTCTCAGTTTCCAGGCAGAAAGAACAGACAAAATGCAGACAGGGGACAGGACAAAGCACTAGGGACAAAATGTATGTGAAATGGGTTGAAACAGCAATGTTTTACTATGTAATATTTGTTTGGAAAAAAATTAAATTTTTTAAAATTTTCAAATTTCCCGCCACCGGCGGCGCCCGTACGTCCCGATGTCACAGGGACTGGAACACAGAAGCCGGATGCCGGCATCAGCCGGAGGAGATGGCCGGGGACGCTGCAGGGGACACATCGCGGGAGCGCAGGACAAGGTAAGCCCTGCAGGGACTCCCTATGCAGCGCCGCATGGTAAGCCCGAATGTAGCTCGGGGTTACCGCTTTTGGTACTGACATTTTACCCCGAGCTACACTCGGGAATACCACTAGGGAGGTTAAGACAGTGTAAGGGCGTGACACAGCCTATGGCTGGCAGAAATCTGCCCACACCATGTTATTGCCAAAAAATAATAAAGATTTGATTTCAAATATATATTTGTATGACAATTTTAAACAGTTTATTGATATTATTTCCTTTTACTCTGTATCCCAGAGGCTGTTTTTTTATTTTTATTTTGAACATGTGACCAGCAGCAGAGGACTAGAAGCTCCTCCTACCACTCTTTCCCTACAGACAGGCTGGAAAAGATCTGGGTTGTGTGACGGCTGAATATCGATTAGGAAAAATGAACTTTTTTTTTTATTAAAATAACTACAGTGCTATCGTCCACATACAGAAGGAATAATGTAAATTAAACAGTGTTTGTTTAGAACAGGGGTAGGCAACCTTAAAGAGGTGGAGATCGACCTAAACAACATGGGAGAAGTCAAAGATCGCCGGGCGCAGGGTGTTGCCTCCTCACACCTGACTTAAACCTCTAATTGCCATATACAGTGTCACAATCACGTGCATTGCATGGCAATCATGGGTTTAAATCAGATGATGAGGAAGCCACATATCGCCTCTTTACCACCTGGGATCGTTTTACAGAGGAGCAACAACCTAAGGGCTTGTTCACATTTAAAGTTGGGGGTGGTAAAACCCTGTTGTTGAATCCGCCTCCCAATCCCTACCCCCTTTAGCTGCTGAGGCAGCAGCCAAAGGTGTACACATGCCACAGCAGGAATTACACCCCCTGTTGCTTTTGGTGGGTGCTTCCACCTGTCAACCGAGACCCATTCAAGTAAATGGGCCTCTTTGCAAGCGCCCTACAACTGTATGCTTCTGTGGGGTCCAAGGGGTTTAAGCAGGTGGTGAGAAAGTAACACAACGCTGTTTGTTTGCTGTACTGCACAAGGTTGCAGGGCAATTGTAATGTGACCTCATTCACTTGAATGGGTCATGCTTGGCAGGTGCTACACCCACAAACCATGATAGGACGTAGGAGCAACACTACAGAGGAGATGTCAACTTATGCAGCTCTTGCTCCCTACTACAGCTCCAACGTTACAACTAGTTCTTCTGCATTGCACTCTGTTTGATGCTCTGGGATGGTGTGTCAGCAAGCCCAGACCAAGATCTACCAGTCACCTGGTCAAGATCTACTAGTAGATCACGATCTACTGGTTGGGGACCTCTGGTTTAGAATCACTTTAAGGTATTATACTATGTTCTTAAAAGTGGGACCCCCACTGGATTTTTTGGTATATTTGTTGTGGGGTCTACTGCACAGTCAACATGTGAATAGTAGGGTCCACTACACTAAATCACCATTGGAGTGAGTTTTGCATTATTTAGTTATCTCTGACAAGTAAGCTTAGCCACATTACAGTATTTATTTTTATATGCTGCTACGTTTAGGATTTGAATAATTTTGGGGCGCATTGCTTTTTAGGCACATTTTAGGTGTGCTACCATTGAACACTATAGAATGTACATTTTGATAAAAGCGCATCAAAGATGTAGCATGCACCTAAAAAGCACAGGTGTGAACTTAGAGCCATGGTGATTTTATAGGTAGATTTTTTTTTAATTTGTCTGAATTTGGGATGTTTTTTCGTAAATTTAGATGCAAATGGTGTTCAGCAGAGTTCATCTCTAGCTATGCAGACTGCGATAAATACATAAACATATTTGGAAACTCAGCAAAAGAAACTCCAAAGTGTTTTAATGTCTTGGCGGTAATCTACATGCGTGTCATGCTTTGTTGGTGGTCATTGGTAACATTGTTAACACATCACTAGCCACAATCTAACCTCTGACATGCGGTATGTCAGCATACTCAGAAAGTCCTCCTGGGAAAATCGGATAAGGGAGGTCAAGGCCAGAGATGTGAAATCAAGAGCTTCTTGTTCTTTTGAGTCCTTTCCGTAAACAGTAAGTGCGTAGACAACGTGAACCAATTAACACAGCATGAAAAGAATTTGCCAGTATGATTTTACCAACCGAGTTAATTGAAGCAAGGTAAGGAGCAGTGAAAATGTGTAAAGGTATTAAAAATATGTTTATGTTAAAATAAAGCAGATCTGATTTTACTAAAACTAAACGAATGAAAGATAAATTCCTATTGGTTGGAATGGATTGCTACAAATTTCCTTTCTGAATAAGCCACAAGTACTGCAAACTTACCAAGCCCCCATGTGCAATGCAACATGTTTTATTCATTTGAGAGAAACCTCATTATTATCCCTGTTTTCTATCATTTCTGTTCAGTACTTTCCCAAATCACTCAGCTGTAAAGCTGACTATAAACATCAGAAAACAGCTGAATTATTATGTGCAATGCAGCTGTTTCTCAATATCTTTTGCCCCCCCCCCCCCCACACACACATACAAGCCTTCACCTTTAGAAAGATGGGGGGCTGATCTACTGAAGGCAAATAGGCTGTTTGCTTTGCAAGAGAATTTTCCCTTAGCTTAGTAAATGGAAGTCCCGAGACTGAATTGACTTCCATCATCCAATCATGTGCAAGCAAAAATATTGTTTTTTCCATGGACATGATTGGGTATTCTTTGCAAAGTGAATGTTCAGCACATTCACCAAGCTAAAGTAAAATTGTAAAGTGAACAGCCTATTTGCCTTTAGCAGACCAACCCCATGAGCAATTATGTCACATGGACTTATTTTTTGAACAATTTTATGATGGATTTTTGAGTATTTGTTCTCACTTGTATATTTATTTATTAGATTAGATTCAACTTTATTGTAATTGTGCAAAGTACATGTACAGAGCCAGTGAAATGCAGTTAGCATCCAGCCAGAAGTGTATAAATGGCCCATTTACAATAAATAACAATATAACAAAAATCGGGGTATGGGATATACAGTAATACCATAATCGGTGCAATGAGTAGTGCATTAATGGATGAAATATTCAGTAATACAATGGTGAATAAAATATACAGTAATGCAATATTGTCTAATGATTAGCTGTTCAATGCTTTAACCTCCCTAGCGGTCTGATTATGTCCATATTTCTGTGCTCAAAGCGGTACATTTTTTTGCATGGAAATATGTATTTTTTTTATTGTAAGCCTGTAATTTTTAGGAATAACTCACTGAAATCTGTCCGAACAAGAGTCTAGTAAACATCCCAGGTATGTTAAAATTTGAAACACGAAATCATAAATTATAATTTAATAAATAATCATAAACAATAATAATATAATAATACATTTAATTCAATAATATAATCAAAGCAAAAACACTAAAATTTGAAATATAGGGTCAAGTTCGCACATCACTGAGCAAAGTCGCAAAATCGTTTTCAGTGCCTGATGACGAATTTCCCCACGAATCATTATCACTCAATTCTGCAAGTGGTTCTAATTTACTATCACTGTTCTCTAGCTGGTCTAAAACCGCTTTTGACCTAAAGGGACGCTTTTTGGACGCCATGAACGTTTCTCAGTTTCCAGGCAGAAAGAACAGTAAAAATGCAGGCAGGGCACAGGACAAAGCACTCGGAACAAAATGTATGTGAAATGGTTTGATACAGTAATGTTATACTATGTGGTTTTAGTGTATTTAGTGAATGTCACTTTTTGTCATTTTCAAATTTCCCGCCGTTCTGTCCCCCGTACGTCCCGACGTCGCAAGGGATGGAACCCAAAAGACAGATGCCGGCATCGGCCAGAGGACATTGCTGGGGACACTGCAGGAGGGACATCGCAGGAGCGCAGGACAAGGTAAGTGAAGAACAAATCCCGGAGCAGCGCCGCATGGTAAGCCTGAGTGTAGCTCGGGGTACCACTTTTGGTACTGAAACTGAGCTACACTCGGGAATACCGCCAGGGAGGTTAACAGCCACAGGGAAAAAATGATTTTTCAGTCTATTTGTACGGGCTGGAAGGAGTATGAACAGTTCATGGTTAGGGTGAGAGGCATCATTAATGATGCCCCTCGCCCTTTGTACACAGCGTTTTTTGTAAATGTCCTCCAAGGTGGAAAGCTGAACACCAATAATTCGTTGGGCGTCTTTCACCACCCTCTGAAGGGTTTTGCCGTCTGAAGCAGTGCAGCTGCTGTACCACACTAAGATGCAACTTGTGAGGATGCTCTCAAAAGTACAACGATAAAAATTCTCCAATATCCTGTAGCACAGACGGGATTTTTTAAGTTTCCTCTGAAAATATAGGCGCTGTTTTGCCTTCCTGATCAGGAAAGAAGAATTCAGAGACCAGGTGAGATCCTCAGAAATTTGGATTCCAAGAAACTCAAAACTGTTAACATGCTCAAGGACAGCTCCATTAATGTCAATGGGAGCGTGGGTGTGATTACCAAATCCACAATAATCTCTTTTGTCTTTTTGGTGTTAAAGTCCAAATTATTGTCCTCACACCATGTGACTAGGTGTCAGATCTCCTCCCTGTAAGCTGTCTCATCTTTACCTCTGATCAGGCCTACCACCATGGTGTATATTGGTATATTGGTTACAAGCACTGTCTTTCCTTATGTAAATGACACTTGTTTATTCTGTTTGAGACACTATGGGGGAGATTTACTAACTCAAAATCTGGATCAGCTATGCATGGTAGCCAATCAGCTTCTAACTGCAGCTTGTTCAATTAAGCGTTGACAATAAAACCTGAAAGCTGATTGGTTACTACGCAGAGCTGCACCAGATTTTGGACTCTCTAGTTTCAGTAAATAACCCCCTATAAGTCTTATGATCACAGCGCTATTTGCAGTTAAATTTTGAGCATACCTTTTATATTAGCGCGGGTGTTGTATATTATTATAAAAACGTCATTCTCACCTAGACGAGAAATGTTGAAGTGCTCGTTTGCAACCCAAAAAAAATCTCTTAACCTCCCTGGTGGTATGATTATTTCAGATTTTTGGTGCTGAAAGCGGTACCATTATTTTGCAAATATGTAGTAAATATGTAGAAAATATGTAGTTTTTTTATTGTAGGCCTGTAATTTTTAGGAATAACTCACTGAAATCTGTCCGAACACGAGTTTAGTAAACATCCCGGGTAGGATAAAACTTGAAACACGAAATCATAAATTATAATTTAATAAATAATCATCAAAAATAATAATATAATAATAAATTTAATTCAATAATATAATCAAACCAAAAACACTGAAATTTGAAATATAGCGGCAAATTCGCACATCACTGAGCAAAGTCGCAAAATCGTTTTCAGTGTCTGATGACGAATTTCCCCACAAATCATTATCATTCAATTCTGCAAGTGGTTCTAATTTACTATCGCTGTTCTCTAGCTGATCTAAAACCGATTTTGACCTAAAGGGACACTTTTTGGACGCCATGGACGTTTCTCAGTTTCCAGGCAGAAACACAGCACCACACAGCACGCTCCCAGCACAAAGACCAGGATGTTACTGAGAGCCCCCGATCCCATTCTAACGGTCATGACCCGGGACTCCCGATTCCGGGCCACATGATCGCTGTGATAGCCTCTGATCAGTCACTGTGCAGCCCGCCCCTCTTGGTTTTTTTTCTCTCTGTAGGAGATACATTGTAAACTGTAAAAAGAAAAAGAAATAATTAAATATTAAAAAAAAAAAAAAAAGAAAAATATCTACCGGTAGATCAAGATTTGATCTAGTTCAGTGCCAGGGTTAGTGTTTAGGGTCAAAGGTCAGGATTTTTTTTTAAATTGGTATCAGTCTCAGTTAGTGTCAGTATCAGCATGTTTTAGGCAAAAAAACTAAATCTGTACTATTGTTTCTTAGCTGTAGCACAGGTACAAAAAACAAATAACATACACATATATGGTATCGCTGCGATCATCAAGAGCTGGAAAATGTATTTTGGGTTGTTCTTTGATGGTAGGTTATGGTAGTAACAAGAAACACATAGCTAAATTTAAAAAAAATATATTTTTTTTTACTATTTTGGCCCAGTTTTCCTTTGATAATAAAAAAAAAATCAGGAGATATCCATTACCACCAAATTGTCCTGAAAAAAAACAAGGTATAATTCACCTGGATGTTCGAAGTAGTTGTGATGATATGTACGGTTTTACTAACACATGTCAAAGTTACAAAATTTTACTTAGGCTTTAACATTTGTTTTACCCTTAGGCGTAAAATTTTATTTTTTACATATGCAAATTAGTCATAGAGTTATTGTTAAAGCGTCACGAAAAAAACCTGGTTGATCCTGCTGGATACTGTCTCCCCCTTTTAATCATGTCCCCAATGCAGTTTTGGGATTCTGCAGAGCAGTGGTAGCAGTTTTTAGTGATTTTACATGTTGAGCATTTCCTCCCTATCACATCCGTGCAGCCTATGTGACTATAGAGTCACATGTGGGCGTATATACAGTGGTAAATTACATCCAGGGGCGGACTGACCATTCGTGCACTCGGGCACCACCCGAGGGCCCGGGGTCAGTAGGGGGCCCCATGAGATGCCCTTGGTACCTTTCATAGGCTTTTTTGGGTGTGGCTTGAGTGTGGGCAAGGACACAGGGGCCCCATGATCCCTATTGTCTGGGGGCCCCATGAGTTGTCAGTCCACCCCTGATTACATCCCACTCCCTTCCTCCTCCTCCATGCCCACTAACCAGCTAAACACAATGAGGGTGAGATATTACATCTTGATTGATGGAGACTTCACTTCACCTCCCTGTTATTCTAAGACACAGGCTGGAGGGGCATGATACTGCCTGTGACTGGCAGAAATCCACAAACACCATGTTATTGCCAAAAAATTAACAAAGATTTGATTTTCTTTCTATACATTTTTATTGAAAAAATTTCCGAGTATATAATGTAACCTCTGTGATATTTACAGACAGAGACATGCAATCAATAGCTTACAAGTCGAGGCGGTAATACACCATATGCAAAAACTGTAACAAAGACAAAGCTTGAGATGCATCAGAGTAGTCCATTTGATGCATCAAAGGAAGAACAGCATAAATAACAGAAAAGCCATACACTCTAACTGAGAAATAGGGCGTTGGTGAATGAGATATCAATGTATAAAAATGCACGATTCAAAATATAAAACAAAAAAGTGTATTAGAACAAAGCACAAATCATCCCTACAGAAGAGCTTAGAAAATAAAAATAAAAATGAGACGGAGAGGAATAAAGAGAAGTGGAAGAAGACATCACGGAGCTCGAGCCTGTGCTTCGGGTCTCGATGTTTGTAATAATGCGTAACTGGCTACTGACATAGTAGGATGGGCATATTGGATTCAAGGGGTCCATATTTTGAGGAATTTCTCATGTGTTGGGCACCACAGTGGCTAAATGGTTAGCACTTCCACCTGGCAGTACTAGAGTCATTGATTCAAATCCCAACCACAGCACCACCTGCCTGGAGTTTGCATGTTCTCCCTGTGCCTGCATGGGTTTCCGCTGGGTACTCCAGTTTCCTCCAACACTTCAAAGACATGCTGGTAGGTTAATTGGATCCTTTTTAAAATTGGCCCTAGTATGTGTATGTATTAATGTGAGTCAGGGACCTTAGATTTTACACCCGTTGAGGGTTAGGGACTGATGTGAATGTATAATATATATGTAAAGCACTGCATAAACTAATGGCACTATATAAGTACTTGAAATAAATAAATGTGTATCTAAAAGGACGCTGGAGTTTGTATGGTGATTTAAAACAGTTTGTTGATATTAATTATTTATTTTGACTCTGTATCCCAAAAGCTGCTTTTTTTATTTTGAACATGTAGCCAGCAGCAGAGGGCTAGAAGCTCCTCCTGCCACTGTTTCCCTGCAGACATGCTGGTAAAGAGCTGGGTCATGTGACAGCTGCATATCAATTAGAAAAAAAGGTACTTAGATTTTTTTTTAATTAAAATAATTACAGTGCCATCATCCACATACAGAAAGAGAAGGGATGTAAATGTGTTTAATATCAATTTAACTGGTACGTACTGGTGCAGCTAATTTTGGCCTTTGCATCTAGACATCAATTATCACTAGTCACAAAATGGTTTAAACACACTGGTGCCAATACACACATTCATTTTCTTTAACATTAAGCAGACGTCTTCTACACAAGTGAAAAAAAAAGAGAAGTTAAAAAGGCTAAAATTAAATTAAAATTTAACTGTGAAAGATCTGCAAATAATAGCAAATGTGACTGTCAGCTCTGTGAACATGATATCCTGAAATGAGTCCAATCTTGCATGAATGACAGTCATATCTTATTACCTGGCACATTTTGCTCTGCAGTATAAGGAATCAAGTTCTTGCTATGCTAGCATGGCAGGCTTTTTTGCTGGAATTTTTACAATTATCGCAATGTTCTCCTAGCATGAGTAACTCAAAATTCATTTTGGACAGACAGCAAACCACCTGTGGAAATTATACTCTACTCTGCCATACCATACAATTGAACTGCCATATATAAACAGATATCTACAATGTTTCTGTTTCACCAAGGAAAGAACTGGTTGAAATCTCCCCAATATGGCTGAATATCATGTGTATATAACAGTAGAGCACTTGAAATATTGTACCTGATTTGCCACTGTAACACAAAAAATAATATGTAGCCAGATGATTGGATAAGAATGAGAGAAACACTGGCTGCAGCTGCTTCTTGTAGCTGCTGCCCTGTGGCGCTGAACTGTTTAACTGCTGTTTTAGCAAGAGGAGGGAGCTGCTGAGAAGGAAGAGTTCAATAGTCAGGCAGCCCTGCACTGTGGGAACTGTAGTCCTGAGGAGACTCTGCTGTGTAATCAAGAGCTTTTGAACTACCCCAGAGAGGAGATTTCTGGGAAGAGGGGAAATAACTGCATTTTCCCAGGCTGTAGAGGACATAACTTCCTCTTGCTGTGAGGAAGACTCACATGCACATCGCTGTCCAGTGTGCACCACCATTGCTACTTATCGGTGGCCTTAGTGGGATCTGGAGTGCTGAGTTCAGGGGTTCTGACAACCAGAGTCACCTAGGTGCAGAGCAGAGAGTTGACTAAGCACTGTGTGTGTGATTGGATGGTGAGCTGCAATATTGCTGGAACTGGTGAGCTGCTGCTGTGTGGGTTTAATATCTACTGCTAGAGAGACTGAGTCCTTTAGAAACTGACCATATAGCCGACTAGTAGCCCTATTGCTGCCTGCAGGCTTGACTGGGACCATTCTTATGTGCACCAACAGGGCTACTGGGCACCAACATTAGCCAGCTGAAGAGTTGGGACCTTGTGGATAGCCTTCCCAGAAGAGTTGAAGCTGTTATAGCTGCAAAGGGTGGGCCGACTCAATTTTGAATCCTACAGACTAAGTCTGGGATGCCATTAAAGTTCATGTGTGTGTAAAGGAAGGTGTCCCAATACTTTTGGTAATATAGTGTATATTTGAAATCAAATCTTTATTATTTTTTCAAAATAACATGGTATTGGCAGATTTCTGCCAGTTACATTCTGTATTACACCTCTCCAGCCTGTGCCTTAGAACAACAGGAAAGTGTAGCCTCCATCAATCAAGATATACTATCCCACTCCATTGTTTTTAGCTGGTTAGTGAGCATGCAAGAGGAGGGAGGGAGTGGGCTGTCATTTACCACTGTGTGTACACCCACATGTGTGACTCTATAGTCACATGTGCTGCTAAGAAGTGATAGGAAGATAATGCTCAGCATAGGAACTCACTTAAAACTGGGCATGTGCAGTAACTGCCAACATTGCTCTGAAAAATCCCCAGCTGCATTGGGGACATCGACAGAAGGGGGAGATAGAGAACAGCAGAATCATCCAGGTTTTCTGCTGAATACAGAAAACAAATCTCATAGTGACTGTATGAGTATGAACAGCATGTAATACAGCATTTATTGATAGTTTTTTTATGATGTGGGTTTAGTGACACTTTAACCACTTCCAGACCGGACACTTTTACCCCCTTCCTGACCAGGGCAATTTTCAGCTTTCAACGATATCACACTTTGAATGACAATTGCACGGTCATGCAACACTGTACCCAAATTAATTTTTTAACATTTTTTTGAGACAGATAAAGCTTTATTTTGGTGGTATTTATTCACCGCTGGGATTTTTATTTTTTTTGCTATGTAAATGAAATGTCCAAAAATTTTGAAAGTGTTTTTTTAATAAAATTTTGCAAATAAATAATATTTCATCATAAATCTTGGCCAAAATTTATTCCGTTATCTTTTTAGTAAAAAAAAAAATCCCAAATTAGTTTATAACCAAAAAGTATAATTTTTAAACATTTTTTTTTACATTTTTATTTTATTTTTTTATAATATTTTTTATTTTAATTTTTTTTTTACATACTGTCACCCTAGCAGTACAGTGTCACCATGGTGACACTCTACTACTTGTGGGGAGTGATGAAGATTTTTTTTTTTTTTACACTGATATAGGATGTAAAAGCAATCATTTCTCTTTCTCTCCGTGTGCATTCTTGCACTCATTGAGAAGTACTGAGTGAGCTGTGATTGGTCACAGCTTGTCACATGGTACAAGGCTGTTGTGAATAGCCTTGTACCATGTGACCTCTGTGATCATTCACAGATTTCACACGTAGTAAGCAATGATGTCAGAAGTGACATCTTGCTTACTACTTTGCATGTGATCACTGATTGGCCAATCAGTGATCACATGATTGGGACCTCGTACAGAGGTCCCGTCCGACGATCGGTGTTTCACTGTGTCCGGAGGACACAGCGGGCACCGGAATGCTGTGCTGCGCGCTCCCAAGGAGCGCGCACAAGCAGGGTGCGGGGAGGCTGTTTATAAATGGCCACCCGACCCTGCACTGCCACCGTCCGGCCGTTTATATGCAACGGCCGGTCGGGAAGTGGTTAAGGTGGAATAAACAATACAGACAAGTGAAGGTTCTCATTTTTCCAGGTCATGGTATATCTAGTAGTAGTTAGTCTCATTTAACTGGACTTGTTCTCTAATGTTGACTGCATCTGTAGCTTGTCCAAGCCAGGTCTTCAGTTCAGAACTGAAGTAGTCTGGACAAGCTACCAATCATCTTCAACATTATAAAACAGTTGAATTTGACAAACTACTACTAGATAATACATTCAAGTCTTTATCTGAAAAAATCTACAATTATCTGTATCTGGAAAAAACCTATAATTTATTGTGTTGGACTTTGGTTGGAGTGCAAGTGTCTGTAGAATTTGCCTTCCATAAGCAGACAAAACTATCACAATGGCTAAGTGTCGTAATGTACATTTTTGACAAAGTAATCTGTTTTTCCAGGTGTACACCAATCAAAACCTTACAGTTTCTTTTCCAATACCTAATACACACTTAAAAAATGATGTGTGTTCACAGGTGTCCAATAGCTCACGTCTAACTTCAAAAGAGAAGCTTATTTGCACTAACTTTGTAAAAATTGTTTATCTTGACTTCAACATAAAATGGTATCAAGTGTTAGAAAAGTATCAGGCACTTAGAGCTATATGTCAATCTCTGAACATCTGGCTAGGACGTACTGTATAAGAGACCACTAAAAGCTAGAGCAGACCCTATGTCAACATTGCCATTTGACTGTTGACCTGCTATCCCAGTGTAATTGGCACTTAGGTCTGGTTCACACTAGTGCAACTGCGGTTTCATTCAATTTCCAATGCAATTTTGTATTGCAACTGTACGACTTGTTGCATTTTGTATGCATTTTGAAGTGATTTTTATACTACTGCGATTTCTAAAGGAGAATAGTTTGGGGTGGAGAATGCACTGGAATGTACATGTTTTTTGATGCATTTCTATTGAAGTCTATGGGGCACAAAATTACACTGTATCGCACCAAAATAGCACAGGACCCTTTCCCAAAGTTGCATCCCAGTTGATGTTAACAGGCACCAATGAAATGAATGCGATTTCCATTGATTCTGTGTGACCCAAGTCCAGGGGCGGACTGACAACTCATGGGGCCCCTGGGCAATAGGGGATCATGAGGCCCCTGTGTCCTTGCCCAAACTCAAAAAAGCCTATGAAAAAGGTACCAGGGGCATCTCATGGGACCCACTACTGACCCCGGGCCCTCAGGCAGTGCCCGAGTTTCCGAATGGTCAGTCCGCCCCTGCCCAAGTCATATCTGAATTCCCACCCGTATGAAGTAAGCCTTAGGGATGGGTTAATATGGTTTGCGAACAGTGAATTCTGCTTGAAGCTTTCACACTTTGCAGTAAATCCTATTGAAGTCCGTGGGGGGAAGATAGAAGGAGTGCCAGGTCAAATGATAAAAGAATCCAAATTCATTTATTCATTAAAAACATCCAACGTGTTTTGGGAGCCAAAAAAGTCTTTTTTATCAGGCATTCAGTTAAAATATGAACCTGAAATGGACTCAGAATGGGGCTTTCCTGTGCAAATCTATGTAGGGAAGCTAATTGCTGGACTAGGAAATTACTAGCCAGAAGCATCTGCATGAGCAATCTTTAGAAACAGTTGGCTGAAGGGGGAGTGCCTTCTGGTCCCTGAAATACATTGTTATTTCAACAACAAAAATCAATAAATGAATTTAGACTCTCTTATTATTTGGTCTGGTGCTCCTTCCATTAGCGCATGGTGTTTTCTGGTCATAGGTGGGCCGGCACACAAAACAAGGTGGTCACTGATGAGGAACTCTTTTAAAATGGTGCTGTGGATTTTGGAAGAAAAGAAACAAGGATCAGTGGCATTAGGAAAATACAAGACGAAAGAGGTCTGCAACTGTACATTAGTTTATGTGTTCTCATAGACATATTTCATTAGTGGTGATGGTTTTCTGAGTGTTGGGGGAAGCCTGCTTCCAACCCTTCCCCACTCCATCCAAAATGTAGTAAACTAGTTTTGGCTGGACATACTCTTTAATTCAGGAGCTGAAGGTCTTTAAGTGGGCAGCCCAGTGGCTAAGTGGTTAGCACTTCCACCTAGCTGCACTTGGGTCATTGGTTAGAATCCCAACCATGGTTCTGCCTGCCTGGAGTTATCATTTTCTCCCTTTGCCTGTGTGGGTTTCCTCCCACACCCGTGGAAGGTTAATTGGCATCTGTCTAAATTGGCCCTGGTATATGTATGTATGAATGTACGGTCCTTTGGGGCTGATGTGCATGTGCAATATACACTACATTGCCAAAAGTATTGGGACGCCTGCATTTACACGCATACAAACTTTAATGGCATCCCAGTCTTAGTCCGTAGGGTTCAATATTGAGTTGGCCCACCCTTTGCAGCTATAACAGCCTCAGCTCTTCTGGGAAGGCTGTCCACAAGGTTTAGGAATGTGTCTATGGGAATGTTTGACCATTCTTCCAGAAGCGCATTTTTGAGGTCAGGCACTGAGGTCGGACGAGAAGGCCTGGCAGTCTCGGCTCTAATTCATCCTAAATGTGTTCTTTCGGGTTGAGGCCCTGACTCTGTGCAGGCCAGTCAAGTTCCTTCACCCCAAACTCGCTCATCCACGTCTTTATGGACCTTGCTTTGTGCACTGGTGCGCAGTCATGTTGGAACAGAAAGGGGTCATCCCCAAACTGTTCCCACAAAGTTGGGAGCATGAAATTGATCAAAATGTATTGGTACGCTGACACCTTAAGAATTCCCCTCACTGGAACTAAGGGGCCAAGCCCAACCCCTGAAAAACAACCCCATACCATAATCTCCCCTACACCAAACTTTACACTTGGAACAATGCAGTCAGGCAAGTACCGTTCTTTTGGCAACCACCAAATCTAAATACATCCTTCAGTTTGGCAGACAAAGGAGCGTGATTCATTACTCCAGAGAACATGTCTCCACTGCTCTAGAGTCCAGTGGCGTCGTGCTTTACACCACTGCATCCGACAGTTTGCATTGCACACAATGCACAGGCCATATGAAGTTTTGAGGTCTTTGGCAACTTCTGCACACTGTGCATGCGCTTCAGCATGCACTGACCCCCTTTGTCATGTTATGTGCCCTACCACTTGGTGGCTGAGTTGCTGTTGTTCCCAGTTGTTTCCATTTTGTTATAATATCACTAACAGTTGACTGTGGAATATTTAGTAGCCAGGAAATGTCATGAATGGACTTATTGCACAGGTGGAAACCTATCACGGGACCACACTTAATTCGCTGAGCTCCTGAGAATGACCCATTCATTCACAAATGTTTGTAGAAGCAGTCTGCATGCCTAGGTGCTTGTTTTTATACACCTGTGGCCATGGAGGTGATTGGAACACCTGAATAAAATGATCTGGAGGGGTGTCCCAATACTTTTGGGAATATAGTGTATGTGTAAAGCACTATGTAAGTACTTGTAATAAATAGGTAAAGTGGTTGTAAACCCTCGCAAATACCTAGTGAGGTTACTGGCCTCAGGTGATACACATAGATTAAACAAATCCTCCTACAAAAGCTGTACTTCTTTATCTGCCGTCTTCTCTTCTCCAGAATTTATACAGCTTGTCTGAGATTTTGGAAAGCAGGGGAGCTGAAGTTACACTCTGTAGAGCTCAGTGAGGAGAGCAGAGAGCTGATTGGATGGAAGGGATACACCCAGGGGCAGACTGACCATTTGGAAACTCGGGCACTGCCCGAGGGCCGGGGTTAGTAGGGGGCCCCATGAGATGCCCCTTTTTTGAGTTTGAGCAAGGACACAGGGGCCCCATAATCCCTTATTGCCTGGGGGCCCCATGAGTTGTCAGTCCGCCCCTGCATACACCCCACTTCACACAGCTCACAGGAACAGAGTTGAGGCTGTCAATCACAGGCTGTGTGCTGGAGCTCCCTCCCCTGTCACCTTTTTTTTCCTCTTGGTGTGAGGAAAACCTGTCAGAAGTGACTCATGCTGCTAGCAGAGGAACAAAGAAGACAGAAATGACACTTAGTGCCCTGGATTGAGACAAATAAATACTATAGAGGGATATGCCTTGTTCCTGTTTCACAGGTTTGCAGCCTTTTTAAGGGAGACACCTACTGGTGGGAAAAGAAAGTACTCTGAATAAGCCCCATAGCAGATAGCTACAGTAGCTAAACAGAGAGGTCACTGGAGACTAACAACATTTTAGTATCTAAATTTGAATTTTTTCAACAGCAGTTAAACAGTGGGAGATTCGGAGTATTGCTGCCTTGTTTTAGGATTGCAATACCTCCCTAGTTGTTCCTGCAAGTGCGCCTCTAACTTTCTTATGCATACTTTTTACCGAGCTCCTATTCCACTGTTGTGTTACAAATCTTAGAAACTGCATTTTCCCAAAAGGGAAACATGTATACAATAATATAGACATGACCTCGAAATACCTTTTTGTTCCAGTACAGACAAGAATGAATGGGAAAATGGCATTTTTATTACATACATAAGTTGTCCAGTTGGAAGCCGTCCAGGAAACGAATGCTGTGTGTTTAAACTCCCAAAAATTCTGTTGCTTTGAAAAAGGGATTGCTGTGTTATAAAATGTGAATGCATCAGGATTTTATGATATAATTAACAGTAATTACTGGAACCTTTTATCAATTAGAGGAAACTGCTGCTGGAAAGCAGTTAAAGAAGTTTTTTTTTAGGCATTTCCAATGCCCGCATCCTATGGGAAGAATGATTTCCTTTTTCTGCACAGCCAATCCAGGGTTCCATCAACGTTTTCTATGCTAAATAATCCTGAAAACTGGGTTCAAACCTCCATGTGATCCTGTGAACATTCCAACCTAAGCAGTTTATGTCTTTAACCTCCCTGGCGGTATTCCCGAGTGTAGCTCGGGGTAAAATGTCAGTGCCAAAAGCGGTATCCCCGAGCTACACTCGGGCTTACCATGCGGCGCTGCATAGGGAGTCCCTGCAGAGCTTACCTTGTCCTTCGCTCCCGCGATGTGTCCCCTGCAGCGTCCCCGGCCATCTCCTACGGCCGATGCCGGCATCCGGCTTCTGTGTTCCGGTCCCTGTGATGTCGGGACGTACGGGCGCCGCCGGCGGCAGGAAATTTGAACATTTTAAAAAATGGCATTGTTTTACAAACAAATTTTACATAACAAAACATTGCTGTTTCAGCTCATTTCACATACATATTGTCCCTACTACTTTGTCCTGTGCCCTGTCTGCATTTTGACTGTTCTTTCTGCCTGGAAACATAGAAAAGTCCATGGCATCCAAAAAGCGTCCCTTTAGGTCAAAAGCGATTTTAGACTGGCTAGAGAACAGCGATAGTAAATCAGAACTACTTGCAGAATTGAGTGATAATGATTCGTGGGGGAAATTCGTCATCAGACACTGAAATCGATTTTGCGACTTTGCTCAGTGATGTGCGAACTTGGCGCTATATTTCAAATTTCAGTGTTTTTGGTTTGATTATATTATTGAATTAAATGTATTATTATTATATTATTATTTTTTATGATTATTTATTAAATTATAATTTATGATTTTGTGTTTCAAATTTTATCATACCCGGGATGTCTACTAGACTCTTGTTCGGACAGATTTCAGTGAGTTATTCCTAAAAATTACAGCCTACAATAAAAAAACTACATATTTCCATGCAAAATAATGGTACCGCTTTCAGCACCAAAAATCTGAAATAATCAGACCGCCAGGGAGGTTAATACAGCCTAGCGGTGTATTTATTAAAGAAAACCTAGGCAGAGAACATTTGCTATTTACCTGGCTATCATGCTTTAGTATTTTATGAGTCACAGACCTAAAATATGTAGGCCAATCAGAAATTCTGACTGTTCTGTTTC
This sequence comes from Staurois parvus, assembly GCF_062004578.1. Lineage (NCBI taxonomy): Eukaryota > Metazoa > Chordata > Amphibia > Anura > Ranidae > Staurois > Staurois parvus. The sequence goes on along the minus strand of NW_028318294.1, from coordinate 6,179,639 downwards.
AAATGCTGCTTTATACATTGATATACCTCCATGGCCTCAGTCTATGGTCACCTGCTGACTCGGCACCATCCACAGACAGCTTAACTCCAAAATAAAACACAGAAATTAAATCCAACACAATTTAGAAGCACACATCCTCAGGATTAAACTAGGACTTTATTTGTTACGGTTAAAAAAATGTATGATGTGGTCCAATGTTTAAAGTGTTATTAATCCCATTCAATAGTAAAATCAGTCTGTATATGCAGTAAAGCATACATGTTATATTCACTGTGGAACCTAGGGGGTTTGTGAAAAAAGGATATTTTTTCATGTCTTCTCTGATCCTCCCCTTCTTCCACAGTCCCCAATCTATCTGCTGATAGAACAGAGCCTTGGGGGCAAGCTGAACATGCTCAGTTTTGTGTGTATTGCTATAGAGGGTTTTCTTTTCATGGGAGAGTGCATATGATCAGCAGAGAGCCAATCAGCGCTGTCCAGATAGAGGGTCATGGGTCCTGCAGTCTCATAGCACAATGACAGAAGAATGAAAACTCTTCCTACAAGCTATAACAAGTGTTCTGCTGGACACTGATAGAAGCCACAAGACTGCTCTAACTGCTGATGAGAAAAGGTATTTAGCAGTTTATATTTACTAAAATAATTGCATTTCTATGTTCTGTGTACTGTGGGAGACCAGATATAGTGAAGACAGGGTCCTGGGTTTAGTAATACTTTAAGTGTTTCTGCCCAATATGGGCCTTAGTCATGAGCTATGACTAAAACCTGTACTGGCAGAAACGCATAAGTGTTAGGACTCACCGTGTACTTTTTTAACCGTGACAAATAAAGTTCTAGTTGGATCCTGAGGTGTGCCACTAAAGTATCTTTTATTCATGGTGGATGGTGTACAGGAGCCAATAGCATGCACCGCATTAGCTGAGAACACCAGGGGTCTGAGAAGCAGTGAGTTTTTGTTTGTTCTCACATTTGATAAGTGCAATACAGAAGAAAATAACTTCCTAGGCCCTGTCTCGATGAAGAACTAACATGGACTGAGGGAAAATAGAAGAAACTTAGAGGTTCTAGCTAAGACTGAACAAACTAGCATTAAAGTGGAGGACAAAGCACTAACAGGAGGGGAGGCAAAGGATTCTACCAAACACTTAAGTAAACAAATTGTACAGGCTCTAACTAACACTAGGTGTCATCATAGAACAATCTGTAACATGATACAATTCAACACAACAGAAAAAAATACATATAGGTGGTTCAGAACAGTGATTTTGCCCTGATTTCAATTCCTATGCAATTGCTTTATGCCAGTAACTCAGAAAGTATTAAGGTTGGTTACAGCTTGCCATCTAGTCTTTTTAGAAGGAAAGCAGACATGACAACCCCCATATTACAAATGACTGGTTTGGTGAAATGTTTGCTACCAAGTTGCTCATCATAGTTAAAGTGTTACTAAACCCACAACAGTAAAATCAGTCTGTATATGCAGTAAAGTATGCTTGTTATACTCACTGTGGAACCTAAGGGGTTAATCCTCTGAATTGTGTAAAAACGGTGTTTGATCCTGACTTCTCTGATCCTCCCCTTCTTCCAGTATCCCCCGCTTATCTCCTGATAAGATATATGCGTGGAGTCACTCTGCACATGCTCAGTTTGGTGTGTATTGCTAAAGAGGTTGTTTTTTTTTCTTGGGAGACTGCATGTGATCAGCACAGGGCCAATCAGCACTGTCCAGACAGAGGTCAGGGGTTCTGCATCCTCCTAGAGCAAAATGAAAACTCCTCCTACAAGCTTTAACCAGTGCTCAGCTGGACACTGATAGAAGCCACAAGACTGCTCTAACTGCTGATAAGAAAAGGTATTTATCAGAATATATATACTAAAATATTTGCATTTCCACATTGTGTGTGCTGTGGGAGACCAGATATAGTGAATGCAGGGTCCGGGGATTAGTAATGCTCAGGGGCGGACTGACAACTCATGGGACCCCCGGGTAATAGGGGATCATGGGGCCCCTGTGTCCTTGCCCAAACTCAAAAAAGCCTATGAAAAAGGTACCAGGGGCATCTCATGGGGCCACCTATTGACCCCGGGCCCTCAGGCAGTGCCCGAGTTTCCAAATGGTCAGTCCGCCCCTGGTAACGCTGTAAAAGTTACATTCACCACCTCTTTGCTCATTTGAACCTGTTAGATTGGCCACACATCTGGATCTTTCTTTTTAGAGTAGGGCCCAGGTCTTAATAACAATTACTTCACTTATTATATGCGTATTACTTATATTTTTTACTACAGTATATGCTGAATGTTACAGCTGCTGGGCGTAATGCTTTCCAAATGTGCTGTTTTCACATGGTGAATTATTGATTTGATCAATTCTAATTAATTCCTGCTGTTTATATATTTTATAACACACATATGCAGTATAAATTCACTCGTTCTCCTTTTCAGTGGTTAGTAACTCACTAAGCTGTGGCTCCATTCACACTTGTGCGACTCCAAAGTCGAACGATTTCCACTTTGGAGTGCGACTTTGATATGACTCTACAGTCTCTGGCACTCAAGTTGCATCAAAGTAGTGCAGGAACCTTTTTCAAAGTCGCTACGACTTTGTGTTGCATAGATCTGAACAGATGCCATTGAAAACAATTGTCTGTGACTTTTCAGCTATGAGGAAAGATTAAAACAGGGGCCCTCAAACGTTTTATACAGGGGGCTAGTTCACTGACCTTCACACTGTTGGGGGGCGCCAGACTATAGTCAGCACAGTGGCTAAATGGTTAGCACTTCCGCCTGGCAGTACTAAGGGTCATTGGTTCAAATCCCAGCCACGGCACCTCCTGCCTGGAGTTTGCATATTCTCCCTGTGCCTGCGTGGGTTTCCTCCAGGTACTCCAGTTTCCTAGCATACTCCAAAGACATGCTGGTAGGTGAATTGGCTCCTGTCTAAATTGGACCTAGTTTATGTATGCATGAATATAAGTTAGGGACCTTAGATTGTACACCCCTTGCAGGTTAGGGACTGATGTGAATGTACACTATATATATATATGTGTAAAGCACTGCATAAATTTACAGTGCTATATAAGTACCTGAAATAAATAAAAATGAACAAATTCCTATGCACACCACACATATCTTATATGTAATGCAAAAAAACTGGAAAATACAATATTTAATATGCACTGGACACTGTAGGCTAAAGGGCAGTCCTCTGATACCTCCCCCTGTTCTAGAAACTTGGAAAAGTTTCTAGAAGCAGTGGATGGGGGTGAGGAGGGGCTGATCTGCATACTTAGGGTAATCCCCAGGCAGGAGGCCTGGCATGGTGGCTAGGTCAGCCCTCAAATATGAGAGAGCCTGATCAGCAGGGGAGTTGGGTGGAAGATGGAGTGTGGAAGTGCTGCTGGTGTGGAGCCTGGGAGGGGGATCCAGAGGAGGAGGGCCTGCCTATAGGCTGGAAGGTGGAAAGAAGGACCTTCACTGTCCCACAGTCTACTAGGAAAAGACAGCCAGTCAGCAGAAAAGGAGCCAGCTCAGAGTAAGGCCTGAAAGCAGCTTCAACCTTTAAGCTAGAGGAACAGGACAGTGTGAGTACTTCTACACCTCCTGGGCCAAAGAAGACAGAGGGCAGACAGGTGCAACACCCAATTACTTCTCCCTGGGACTAAATTACTTGTGTGTCTTGGAATCCCTTGCCCTGGGATACTCTCATGAAAGTCAGGTGGATGAGGAGAATTTCATCTGGGGTCTGAGGAGGTTCATTTAAGGGGACCAATGCTCCTTACAAAGACTGTGTGTTAATCTGCCAGAAGGGAAGTGCCACTCCTGAAGGAGTAGGGATCCTAGGATCTATTTTGTTCTGTTTTTTGGATTCTTTCTGTTTTGCCTAAAACATTTGTCCTCCAAGTTGTTCAGTTCCATTGGGAATCCCATATACCCCTAGACCCCATCCAAATTGTAAACCCTAATAAAAAAAAATAAGCTCATGGACCAGGGGCGGACTGACCATTTGGAAACTCGGGCACTGCCCGAGGGCCTAGGGTAAGTAGGAGGCCCCATGAAATGCCCCTGGTACCTTTTTCATAGGCTTTTTTGAGTTTGGGCAAGGACACAGGGGCCCCATGATCCCCTATTGCCCGGGGGCCCCATGAGTTGTCAGTCCGCCCCTGTCATGGACTGTTTACTGACTTTGGATGAAAGTGTGGAAAATGCATGTTGCCTGGCTGTGCAGAGCTTAGGGGGACCCAAAAAACTTAGCAGCTCCAAGAGAGTAGTGGTACAGATATTTTATATTAAATCGGCAGAAAAAAATCTATTACTTAAAATGTTATTTTTTTAATGCTAATAATAAAAAAAGAAGGAAAACAATCAAATAACCACTTAAAATGACCTAAAAGGTAATAACTTCTATATATTTAAGATCTTTAAACCCAGCTTGCTCTGCAGTGAGGTATAAAGTGAAGGTGTTTTCTAAAGGCAAGTTCAATTAAAATTTTAAGTGAAATTCCACATTTTCCCTATTAAAAAATAGCCCTTTAAGTGGCATTTTACATAAAACAAATTGTTGTTTTCTGGTCACTTTTCACAATATGTAAATATCTTGAAGTCCCAGTCTCAGTCATTCTCTTTGTATGGTCAGCCTAGTAAACACTGCTGAGAGGCCATCATGCAAATCAGATCTTGTGATTAAATATTTACTTTATCATTTGAACATTGGAAGAGACAAATTGATCTCTGTATATTTTTATAGGGCTCTGGTGATCTGCCCCCTTCCAAATTTCGCTCTGCTCGTTAAATGACCCCAACTTCTCTGCTCTAGGCAAACACAAACTGAAAAAAAGAATACATTTCTAAGAATATAGTATAATAATAAAAAGATAATTTATGCAAAAGTAATATTTAAAGAGTGATTGTAGCTGCACGTTTCTAGGAAAAGCAATGCATGTAGAATGACTACAAGTGTCATTTAAAAACATTTCTAAAGCCAAGTGTTTTTTTGATAGTTTTTGGATAGAATGTTGTATTGTAAAACCCCTGTCAAGTTTTTTTTTTTCAACGGCAGTTTCCCAGCCGGGAAGATTTGCAATTGTTTTGTCACTGGAACTGGAACAGGGGTCTTGGGGACATTGGAAAAGAAGGAGGGAAATATTCTCAATGGGGTTAGTTTACTAAAGGCAAATAGACTGTTCAAGTGATTTGCACTTTGCAAGGGAATTCGCCCCAGAGATTACTGAATGTGGTGAAATTTCACTTTTCAAAGAATACTCAATCATGTGCAAGGAACATTAAAAAAAAAAAGTATTTTTGCTTGCACATGATTGGATAATAAAGGTCAGCAGAGCCTAACCACATTCGCTAGGCTCTTGGGCAAATTCTCAAAGCGCACAGCCTATTTGCTTCTAGTAAATAAACCCTCAAAAAAGGCACAAAATCCTGACAGAGGCTTTCAAGTATAATAATGTGTAGCACCCTCCTACTTCAGAGTAGGCTGCTAAGCAAATTTAGCTAGGTCCTCTATAAGCAGTGGAACAGGGGTTAATTACTGGGGCTGTTCATTGTCTTACAGGCTGCTGTTCTGCTACTTCCCTCTGTCTTCTAGAGACTTCTTTGAAATTTGAAATTTAGTGGGAAGAAGAGCAGAACAGGCAGTCTGAATATTCATGGCAATCCGAACAATCCCTTAGGAAGTGTCTCCAGAAGGTGGAGGGAGAGCCCATAAATGTTCTGAGGCCTGGCAGCAAGGTGCAGAGTTCCAGGGTCCAGCCTTCTAAAGTAGACTCCTATCCAGGGGGTCCCCCCCTGGGGCAGAGAGAGGAAGTCAAAGGAGTCTTTTTGAAGACATTGAAGTCCCAGCTAGGCTTAGCTGGGGGTCCTCCCAAAAAGAGCCTGGTCGACTGATCAGAGCCAGAGGAGAGTTGATGTAGGAGGCCCAACCATTCTGGGGACTGAATGAGTACTTGATCCTGCTATATAGACAAGTGACTGTAGGGTGGTTTATCCCACAAGCAAGTACAGTGTAGACAGGAATTGTGCAAGACAGCAAGGAGCATTCCATACTGCTAAAGCAAGCTCATTACAACCAGGAGTTGTGCAGGACAGCCAGCAGTTGTACAAGTCCACCAAGAGAATACAGTGCAGCCTTCATTTTTGTGCAGAGCAATCAGAAGCCTAGAAATCCTCAAGTTCTACAGTTTTGAGGTATCCCATGCTCCCCATTGCTATCCTAGTAGCTGTTCCCAATAAAAACCCGTAAAGAAACCCCCCTAGACTGATTCTTGAGCCAAAGTAAGAATTCTGAAAATGCTGTGTGCATGGCTGTGAACGTTGTGAGTGGGGTATATAGGCCCAAATAACAAGCTCCTGCATCGGTAGCACTACATATGGAACCCACACATCATGTCAATGTGCTTCTATGCCTTATGTTCCTTCTCTAAACTATAGTGACTTGGAGGTTGGTGGGAGAAACCATGGAGAGCTATGGGAAACACAGAAGATCATAAGTTTGACACTTCCAAAAGTGTCAGTTTCTCAGCAGACGTCTGCATAAAATTTCTCTTCAACAAAGAAGTAGTTAGTGGGAGGAGTAATGAGGAAGGTAAGAATCCAATCTCTTCTTTTACAGGGTATTCCTTTTTTGCTAGAACTGATTTTTCTGATACAGTCACTTAAAGTCAGTTGCATTGTTATTGGTTATGAAGCTTACCACCTGTGCACACTACAAACATACTGCTAATAAAGCTGAACATTAAATAATGCCAAGCCAGGGGAGTGCAGACATGTCAATGGGACATTATCAGCTGGTGAAATAGCTGCCAAGGACAATGGTCTGAGAGAACCATTGGTCTGAGCAAGAATCTGAAGGCCTGCAACCAGTCTGTTGGCGTACATGGAAGAGGTTATAGGATTGTTACATTGAGGATTAAAAGATGCTTTCCCCTGCACCCTTCAAGCTGGCAATATAAAGAGATACCTCATCAATGATGTGTTTCGATACATACTATGTATATGGATTTTCCATTATTCCCCGAGATAATCTTTTTAAGAGACCCTGTTGCCATATTTTTGCAACAACAATCTTCCTATAAGGTTATATGTGCATTTAATATATTTATGTCATGGTTTTTCTTGTTCAAATATTTTATTGTTTTGACATGAAACAAAACAAGATAATAAGTAAGAGTATGGGTCATTGAAGGTGTACAGTAATTGCACAGTAAAGATACCCAATAATACAATGTCAGGCATCGCTAACATAGATGACTATTAAATGGCAAATGAGGCCTAACAAGAAGGGGAGGGGGGGAAGGGGGGAGGGAGGGAGGGTGGAAAGTGGCATATGGCTCCACGGTAGGGGGAGAAAAGGGAAAAATCGCAGTATTAGTAAGGAATGGTACCAATAAGGCAAGAGGTATAGGTTACGGATTGAGAAGGGAGTCATCAAAATTAGAAGGGAGGAAATGCTCTACCCAGGGATTCCAAATCTTCTTGAACTTAGGGATAGAATCTAAAATAGTGGCTTCTATTTTTGCGTGAATCATCGCCTGAATGATTCTGTTCGTAACTGCTGTCATACTCAGCGAGGGAGACTTCCATGACTTAGCGATAACCTGCTTGGCTGCGGTGGTGACTTGTAGAATGAGTTTGAAACTTGCCTTTGTGGTGTCAGGTGGTCGCAGGTTGAGAAGCGCAACTAAAGGACTTGGATGGAGGGTTATGGCACTGAGTGTGGATAGTATTCTAAAAACCTCCTCCCAAAATGCTTGGACAATTGGGCAATCCCACCAAATATGAAAAAATGTACCCAGGTCTGCGCAGCCCCTGAAACATGCTGAGGGGTAATCAGGGGTGAATTTCGCAAATCTAGCTGGGACTAGGTACCAGCAGGTCAAGACTTTGTAGTTGGTCTCCAGGGCCACAATATTCTGTGGCGACTCTTTGGTGTTGGACCAAATGAGGTCACAATCTGGATGGTTGATTTGCCGTCCTAAATCCTCTTCCCATTTATTTGTGTACGAGGGTAACGATGAGATAGTTGAGGTTGTGAAGAGGGAATATAAATAGGAAATTAGGCCCCGTCTACGGGGGTCCCTGAGGCATGCTCGCTCAAAAGGAGACAAAGGAGGTGCTGGAATAGCAGCCATTGTATACGGAGCAAAGAAATGTTTCAGTTGCAGATACCTGAATAACTCAGAGGCGGGGAGGTTATGGGACTCACATAGTAAGGCAAAGGATTTAAATTTATTCCTGCACATAAAGTGTCGGGTCTGGGTGAGACCAGCCGTAGACCAGCGAGTAAAGACCTGTGGTGCGGACAAGGCTGGGGGAAAGGCTGGATTTCGAAGGTATGAAAGGAGGGGATTATGGGGTGATTGTAAGAGGTAGCAGGACTTCAGTTTATCCCAAAGGAACAAGAAATGTGAGGTGATGGGATTCACAATCATGCGGTATGTCATGGTATTTATCTGCAAAAACTTCCCTTGTGTAGACATCCAAATGATCTAAGACTTCTATTGGGTGCCACCATTCAGACTCAAAGCTGTCACTCAATTGACACTCTATAGCAGTCCTTCCTAACTAGGGTTCCTCCAAAGGTTGCTAGGGGTTCCTTGAGCTATGGCTGGTTGACTTCTCATTTGATGGTACCTGCATAGTTCTGGGGGTCAGCTTCACTTGACAGAGACAGAACCCAAACCTCTCCATAAGGTTAGTATTCTGAATAACACAGAAAGGAGGACATTCTGCCCACTTGCCACCAATATATGGGTCATTTCTTTCCACTGACCACCAATGAATTGTTCTTTGCAAGGCTTTTCTGAGACTTGAAATGTATTTCTTCTGGTGAAAAAAGGTTAAGAAGTCTATACCAGCCCTCCAACTCACAGAGTGTGACTGGTCAGAGTTTGAGGAAATGTATAAGAGTTTGGTAATATACTCTAATGATAGGATCATTCAGTTAAAGGCATTTTATCATAGCCATCTTACACTGTTCAGAATACATAAAATGACCCTTCACCCAACCCCTAAGTGCTTTCAGAGTTGTGGTACTACAGCTGATTTTCTACATTTCTTCTAGACCTGTCCTCTAGTCCATAACATTTGGGTTGAAATCAACACTTTATCTCCTCAGTACTTGGCCTCCTTAATATACTACACCCTAACATTTTTTTACTAGGAATATTTGGTGATATCCACATATCAAAATATGCAAAACATCATTTCTATGTAAAGGAGGCCATTCTACTGGCGTGGAGGGCACCTTCTTCCCCATCCCTTACAACCTGGCTGCAATTAGTCTGCCACTCTATAAGCTCACCTATAAACTGAAAAGAAAGCTAAAGCTGTTTGATAAGATATGGGACTGTTGGGTTTCTAGCCCCTTAACTCTAGCTGTTCCAGGTTTAGGTACCTAAGCCTTATATATTCCTTATCTGTCCTGTTGATATTTTGTATGATTTACCTCATTGTACCTGAAAGGAACTTTGTCTTTGTTAAAGCGGAAGTAAACTATTTTTCACCTTTTACCTACAGGTAAGCCTTTAATAAAGCTTACCTGTAGGTACATACATTGTTTATGAGATATTTACTGTAGAAGCACCGATGATGTCACTAGCGCATGAGCACTGTGCTCTCAATAAATGGTGTGCAGTCCATTGAGAGAGCCATGCTGCTGCTGAAACTTTTTGCGCATACAAGGGAGTGAAGACATCACGGCTCGGCCAATCAGATGGTCACAGCTCGCGAACATGGAAGGAAGACCGGGCGAAACCTCGGGGAGCTATAACAGTTCTTTGCTGGAGGGCTTAGTTTTCAGGTAAGTCTTTATAGTGTGCTAGTATGTGATGCATACTAGCACATTATGCTCTTAACTTGCAGGGAGAAGATTTTTTTTATTTCTTTTTTTCACGGTTTACTACCACTTTAATACTACATTCTACTGACCAGACACAAGAAACCATTGTTGGTTTAGGAAATCTTCTTTTGTATTGTCTTTATATGCAAAATGAATACAAATTTCTTTAAAAACAAAAAAGTTGAGAAAAACTGTCCTATAGTATTCTTCTTGACTTCTCCACTGGAGGTAATGTAGGGAGGTGAGAGGAAGAGGCGAGGAGCTAGATCAGCACTGACAGAAAGTAGACACTCCCAGAAAAGGAAGGGGCTATGACCTGCAAGGAGGGAGGGGCAATACTAGGAAATTGACTTTCATAAAGTAGTCAAATTTTGCTAGAATGTTCAGAGACACATTGCAAATAAATAAATAAAAATGTTTATAAAAAAGAAAAACAACGCAAGCAAGCATATAAAATATTAGTTTTTCTATGTTTTTACATGCAGTTGTTTTGGTTAGTGACAAGGTCCCTTTAAGAATAAGCACAAGATCTGGCCACTGATATAATATATCATTTGCCAGAAGTGAGCACAGACAAATAAGTACAGAGATGTAGGTTACATCTGTAACCCATAATTCAGTGAACAGTCCAGTGAATGTATCTATGGTGATTGTGAATTTCTGAAATGCAGACACTCATACAGACCTGCCCTTGCTTGTAAACATCAGATGTCTTACATTCGTAAAATCCTCAGGTACATTTCGGAACATTATCACACTGGAGTTATGCTACAGCTGTTTGCACTATATTTGAACTAGAATTCTCTATTCCTTTTCCATAATATATAAATAGTGAGGATGGATGTTGATTGGGCTAAACAATTGCTAATTAATGTATTCTGGCACAGGTATGAAAGCTCTTTGTGTAGACGAGATAAATATGCAAAATCTGGGCTTTAGTTGAACTCCAGACAGATATAAAACTACTGCATGCAGCTGTGTATTTATTAAAAATGAAACATCATTTAAAATGCATTCATCTTCTGTACAGCAGCACTTAGACTGGCAGAGGGAAGGCCAGTACTTGCAGCCAATCAGATTCTGACACAAGCAACTGTGTCCAGCAGGCAATATCAATATCAGGAATGGATGGACAAAATTACATATCCTTTGTTAACATAGTTGTAAATATCAGACATGAAATATGAACAAAGCATATCCCTCTATAGCAGGGGTCTCCAAACTGACTGATGTGGCCCTTTGCTAGTCTTTATCTGGCTCCTGGGGCACTATTCCTCCCTATAATATGAGGTACTATTCCTCCCACTGACACCAACAATGGGAGAAAATTTCTTACACTGATACCAATGATTTGGCATTATTCCTCCCATTAATACCAATGATGGGTATTAATGGGAGGAATAGTACTCCATGTTTATTTTCACTAATGCTAGGCCTGGGGCATTCTCTACCCGCACTGGTCACAATCCGGCCCTCTTAAAGGGCCCTCTTAAAGTTTGAAGGACAGCAAACCGGCCCTTTGTTTGAAAAGTTTGGAGACCCCCTGCTCTATAGTGTGTACTTGTCTCACTTAAGGGCTAGTAACAACCACTTTAAACAGCTTCCACATATAAATTGCAGTTGTGTGTTCAAAGGAAAACTATGGTACAGCATACACTTTCATTTTATAACATCAGAATTGCAATAGAAATTATTATTATTATTATTATTATTATACAGTATTTATAAAGCGCCAATAGTTCGCTCAGCGCTGTACATTACAAAGGGGGACAGAACATGTGACAGAACAACAATACAATGCAAAACATGAGGGGATTGAGGGCCCTGCTCCTTGGAGCTTACAATCTAGGAGGGAGGGGATAGTGGTACAGGAGGAGATAGCTGTGGGGGATGGAGTGGTAGGAAGAGTGGAGGAGGTCGGCAGGTTAGCAGGGGGTGGGGTAGGCTTCCCTGAAGAGGTGGCTTTTCAGGGTGCGCCTAAAGGAGAGGAGAGTAGGTGATAATCTGATGGGTTGGGGCAGGGAGTTCCAGAGGATGGGTGACACCCTGGAGAAGTCCTGGAGGCGGGCATGGGAGGAGCAGACCAGGGAACTAGAGAGAAGGAGGTCTTGTGAGGTGCAGAGTGTGCGTGCTGGGCGGTACTTGGATATCAGGTAGTTGGGGGCAGTATGGTGGACAGCTTTGTATGTCAGTGTTAGGATTTTGAATTTGATCCGTTGCGCAATCGGAAGCCAGTGGAGGGATTGGCAGAGGGGGGTGGCGGAGATGGAGCGGTTGGAAAGGTGAATGAGTCTGGCAGCCATATTCAGGATCGACTGAAGCGGGGATAGCCAGCGGCGAGGCAGGCCAGTGAGGAGGGAGTTGCAGTAGTCAAGTCGTGATATGATGAGGGAGTGGATGAGCTGTTTAGTGGTTTCTGGGGTTAGGAACACAAACAATAGCCATTGTATATTAGACAATCCAGTATAGGCATACGTCAGCTGTCTATGGCCCCATTCAGACGGGGCGGACCCGCCACCAGATCCGTTTGTTCAGCATGGGATTTCTCCGCTGATCCCTGCTGAGCAAGCAGATGACAGTTCTGTGTCCGCTCCACTGATGCAGAGTGGACACAGACTCAGCCTGCTTTTTACTATAGGGCGGCCGGATGGAAATGGTTACAATATTATTATTTTTTATTATTTCTATACCGGATTTATATAGCACTAGCAGTTTGCTCAGCGCTTTACAATATGGCACACAACACCTTGACACGTCTCACCGGGCTTTGGATATGGGTTTTTACAGTGTGTGTGTGTGTGTTGTGTGTGTGTGTGTTTTTCTGCTTTCCAGAGTTTAGCTGTAAACAATAATGGCAGTTAGTTACTAAAATGACGGGTTCTATATAATTTTATTGGTCATTACTAGTTCGCCTGGAATTTTCCAGAGATTTATTTTATGCTAACATTTACTGTTCTGATTACACCACTTACAGCATGTATGACACTGATAAAATTCCACTTTTTAACACAAAAGAATGCATAAATTGTTTATTGTTTTTATGTCCTCAGCAAAACCCTGGCTAATCAAGGCTGAGCAGTCAATAAAATGCGACCGGCACTTATGCTGTAGACAAGCTGACCATGAAACGAATTGGACCATCTACCAAAATCAACAGATTTGTCGTGGTACAAAGCCATTAGAGCAGACAAACAAGTTAAGGGTCAAGTAGCTCTTAACCATACATGGATATCCCATAATAACGGTGTGGTGAGGAGCACTGTACTTAGAATCAAGCAGGCATGTTTAATTAGTGCTTACCTTGCAGTTTTGGTCTGGGACACTAGATCAGTGCTATATTAAAACAGTCCACGTATGTAATTTAGGACTGGTTGGGCTCCATTCTCTGAAAGTACAAATAATATGAAATTATCAGTCTAAGAAAAGGGAAAAAATGGAAGATGTCCATGTTCTCCGCACGCTGTCTTTTGCATTTCTCTATTCTCTCAGTTTGGAATAATATTTGATTGTTCTAGTTACTATTTAAAAAAAACTTCATTTAAAGTGGTTGGAAACCTCAGGCATGAAATATGAACAAAGCATATCCCTCTATACTGTGTACTTCTCTCAATTGAAAGTACTAAGTGTCATTTCTGTAAGCTGCCTCGTTCCTCTGCTATCTGCATGAATTATTTCTGACAATTTTTCTGGCACCAGGAAACAAAATGGTGACAGTGGAGGGACCTCCAGCAGATTGACAGCCTCAGCTCTGTTCCTGTGAACTGTGTGAAGGGGTGTGTGTCTCTTCCCTCCAATCAGCTCTCAGACCTCTCTTCACTGAGCTCTGTAATGTGTAACTTCTGCTCTCCGCCCCCTTTTTTTCTGAACTGTCAGACAAGCTTATAAATTCAGCACTTTGAACAGATGTAGAGAAGAGAATACTGCAGATAAATAGGCACAACTTTTGTTTCATCTCTGTTTATCACCTGAGAATAATCCTTTCACTGGGAATACAGATTTATAAACAATACAGTACATATGTGGGTTAACTGTATTTAGAGTGTATTTAAACCCCAAACCATAAATGTAATATATTGCATATCACCAGCCCCTGGTGTGCTGGCTGCATTTGTTTTCTTATTTTCACGCTTTCTGCTTTTTTTTTGCTTTATTTTCACCTTATAATCTTACAAATAATACACTTCCCGTCCTTGGGTGGCTTTGTCACTCTTCCACTGTATCTATGGAGGGAGCAATTGTTGTCATCCTAGGCTGCTCTCCTGTTAGGGGCATTGTCCGGATTATAAAAGACCTGGGGCATCCCAGGGAGAGTAATAATGCAGCATACACAGTGTGCGGTGGTTAACAATGGGAGGGGCTTAAAGGGTATAGTTATATATTACCCAAGCCTCCTTGTACTCACAAAATTTAGTTGCTGTGCCACAAGTACCAATACATATGCTTTTGTGCACACTGAAAATAGACAGTGAGCTAACATTCTGTCTGAGCCTACCTTAACCGCTTTACTGCCGCCCTATAGCAGAAACACTGCTACAGGGCAGCAGGGGTGCGCAAAATCACGTGTATATATACGTGATTTTGCATGTCCGGGTAGCCCTACCCATGCCGCCATTCGTGGCAATCGGCTGTCAATAACTGGGTCCCGGCCGGTGATTACTCGCCGGCATCCGGTGATCGCCGAGTAATACCGACAGGGAGAGAACTGTATGTAAACAATACGGTTCTCTCCCCTGTAAGCTCCAGTACACTACTTTGTATGGCTCTGCATAGCAGAGCCATACAAAGCAGTGAGCTTACAACGGAAAGCACAGACAGTGCCATTAGTACAGTGCCATTCCTTCCCAGTGCCATTAGTACAGTGTTGGTTTTATTAGCACTGATCACTGTATTGGTGTCACTGGGGATGTCAGTGACACCAAGTCCGTTCCCCCCAGTGACAGAATGCCCGACGCAGTCCCGCTATAAGTCTCTGATTGCCGCCATTACTAGCAAAAAAAATGTTTTTTAAATCCCAGTATATACTGTATACCGCCATTTGTAAATGCTATAGCTTTAACGTAAACCAAATAATTTACATGTATTGGGATTTTTTTTATTAAAGACATGTAGCAGAATACATTTTGCCTAAAATCTATGACGAAATTTGATTTTTAACTTTTTTTTTATTGGACATGTTTAATCGCAAAAAGTAAAAATGATAGTTTTTTCTCAAAAATACCCCCGAAAGAAAGCTCTGTTTGTGGGGAAAAAAGGACATAAATTTCATTTGGGTGCAGTGCTGTATGACCACGCAATTGTCAGTTAAAGTAACGAAGCACCGTAATACAAAAAATGGCCTGGTGAGGAAGGGGGTAAATCCTCTGGAGGGCAAATGGTTAAAGAACTTTATAAAATAATTAGGGATGTCTTAGTAACCAGTAACTGTAAAGACAATAAACAGTTTGGTCAGATGTATGTAATGTACAATATAGTGTATACATTGCAGGAGTCTGTTGGAAAGAGAGTGCAGGGGTGAGAAATGAACAAGAGTGTAAGAGTCAGGAGTACATAATGCACAAAGTGCAGGGGTTAGGACCAGGGGCGGGCTGACCATTTGGAAACTCGGGCACTGCCCGAGGGCCCGGGGTCAGTAGGGGGCCCCATGAGATGCCCCTGTTACCTTTTTCATAGGCTTTTTTGAGTTTGGGCAAGGACACAGGGGCCCAATGATCCCCTATTGCCCGGGGGCCCCATGAGTTGTCAGTCCGTCCCTGGCCTGGAGTTTGCATGTTCTCCCTGTGCTTGCGTGGGTTTCCTCCGGTTATTCCGGTTTCCTCCCACACTCCAAAGACATGCTGGTAGGTTAATTGGATCCTGTCTAAATTGGCCCTAGTATGTGTATGTATGAATGCTGGGGTCAGAAGTATGTATCGCACAAAATGCAGAGGTAAGATGTGTATAATGCATCTCGTGCAGAGCTAAAGAGTGTAAAGAGTGTATAATGCACAGAGTACAGCGGTCAGAAGTATGTAATGGTAAAAGTGCAGGTTTTGTATATGTTTTGTATTAGTGTCTGTGTGCCCAGTAGGGAAAATTCTGCTTACTTCTTGGGTGAATCCCCTGGGCAGTAAGTGAAATGTCCCCAGTGGGGTCATGGACACCGGAGAAATGCGATACATGCGGCAACCCTTTATGGTCTATTCCAGGGGCGGATTGACAACTCGTGGGGCCCCCGAGCAATAGGGGATCATGGGGCCCCTGTGTCCTTGTCCAAACTCAAAAAAGCCTATGAAAAAGGTACCAGGGGCATCTCATGGGGCCCCCCACTGACCCCAGGCCCTCGGGCAGTGCCCGAGTTTCCAAATGGTCAGCCCACCCCTGGGCTATTCAAAATTACAAGAAATGTTTTATGTTTTGGGGAAAAATGTCAAATCAGTCAGACTGGGTTCTTATTTGCATGTAAATGATTATTCCTTCTTATGAATGGAGTTGGCACAAAATGAATGAAATCCTCTTTTCCTTCCTTTCACACAGACACATCTTGCCCAAAGCCTATAACAACAGACCACTGCATCTTTGTGTTCCATTTCCCTATAGGCCTAAAACAATACAGCAATATAAACATGAAAAGCTTTGCATTGTTCTCATTACTTACATGGTAGATTTCAAAATGATTCATCCAAATGACTGTACCTTTGTGTGCACCTAGAGCTCTACGATTATTGGGGGGGGCTAAAAATACAAAATTTGTTGTCACATCCATAGCTTAAAAATGTCTTTTTTCGGAGGGACTGTTCTCTGTTTAAATCCAAATTCCTCCGTGCTTGTTTACTTCACAGTTGTCCCAAAATGATTAATCAAAATGACTGTACCTTGGTGTGCACCTAGTGCAGCCCAGAGCTCTGTGTTGACAAACAACACAGGGGTCTATACAGAGGGAACGATCGCTTTGTTTCTTTTCCCTGCAAAAATTGTAGTAAAAAGCAGCACATACTACACACATCACACATTGGTAGGCACACAGTTAACCCCTAGATTGCCCCTTGATGTTAACCCCATCCTAGTCATTGTCATTAGTACAGTGACAGTGTATAATATTAGCACTGTATTAGTGTGACTGGAGAGAGTATCACAGTTCTACTATAAGTTGCTGATCACTGCCATTGATAGTGTAAAAATAAATAAATACAAATTCCAGTATATATACCATTATCTGTAGATGCCAAACATTCACACAAACCAATCAATATACACTTATTGGGATTTTATTTTTTTTCACCAAAGACATGGAGCAGAATACATTTTGGCCTAAATTTATGAAGAAATTAGATTTTTTTTAAATTTTTTTTATTGAATATGTTTCATTATTAATATTATTATTATACAGGATTTATATAGCGCCAACAGTTTGATCAGCGGTTTACAATATAAAAAGGGAGACAATACAGCAATGATACAGTTCAATACAAGAGGGTTAGGAGGAGGGAGAAGAGGGAGGAGCTGATGGTACAAAAAGTAATACCGTATTTTTCGCCATATAAGACGCTCCGGAATATAAGACGCACCCAATTTTAAAGGAGGAAAATCTAGAAAAAAAAGATTCTGAACCCAATACATATAGTAATTCATCCCCCATAGTAATTCATCCCCCATATAGTAATTCATCCCCCATATAGTAATTCATCCCCCATAGTAATTCATCCCCCATATAGTAATTCATCCCCCATATAGTAATTCATCCCCCATAGTAATTCATCCCCCATATAATAATTCATCCCCCCTATAGTAATTAATCCCCCATATAGTAATTCATCCCCCCTATTGTAATTCATCCCCCCTATAGTAATTCATCCCCCCTATAGTAATTCATTCCCCATATTGTGTCAATTCACTTACCTTTGCTCCGCGCGTTCCTCTCGCCGTGTTCCCGCGCCGTTCCGGTCTTCAGGGCTGATCCACGAGCAGAGGGGGTGATGACGTCAGCGCGCACCGCCGGGTGTAGTAAGATGGCCGACCGTTCCAGAGATAGGCCAAAGCCGCGGCATTTCCTACGGCCATGGCCGCGCCTGACGGATTCTTTCTCTATTCGTCGTATAAGACGCACCAACTTTCCCCCCCAGTTTTGGGGAAGAAAAAGTGCGTCTTATACGGCGAAAAATACGGTAATTGTGGGGGAATTTATGACAGAGTGTTTGTTTTTAAAAATTGTTGGTCTTGTTTTTGTTTATATAATAAAAAAAAACATTGGTGATCAAATACCATCAAAAGAAAGCTCTATTTGTGTGAAAAAAAATTATATTGACTTTATTTGGGTACAGCATTGCATGACGGCGAAATTGCCAGTTAAAGTGGAGCAGTGCCGATTAGCAAAAAACAACCTGGTCATGAAGGAGGTAAAATCTTCCAGAGCTTAAGTGGTTAACCATTCCCTGTGGATCCACATGGATGTATGAGTGATTTATGATGAATTTGGAATATGTTCTATTTTTTTTGATGTACATATGTTTAATTTTGGATAATTTCTACGCATGTTTGGGTACATGCTTTTGTCACTTATGACACACGGATTTGCACGTTTTTATATGTATGTTTCAATTTTTTTTGATGGACATATGTTTAATTTTGGATCATTTCAATGCACGTTTGGGCACACGCTTTTATCACTTATGACACAAGGATTTGCACGTTTTTGTATGTATATTTGGTATTTATTGGAGTATATCTGTTTATTACACACAATGATATACAGTGGGGCAAAAAAGTATTTAGTCAGCCACTAATTGTGCAAGTACAGGGGCAACCACAGGCACAGGGGATGGTTAAATGAAAAAGTGTATATGCAGCGCACAAAAAATGCTCTAATATATTAGATGTATACCATAAACATACTGTATGTTTATGGTATACATCTAATATATTAGAGCATTTTTTGTGCGCTGCATATACACTTTTTCATTTAACCATCCCCTGTGCCTGTGGTTGCCCCTGTACTTCATTATGACTCCCCCTTCATCTTAGCCCTTGAAGCTAACATCCTATAACCTCCTCCACCATCTACAGCAAGGCCTCCAGGAGAAGCGAACCCTTTTTCCTGCCTTGTTGTCTGGAGAGCTAGAACCGCTTTGACTCAATCTGCCTGTTAGGATAAGTTGAGAAGACTGTGATGTTAGCACATTCGCAATGCTTCTTCAGTAACGTCAGCAGTTCATCTAATGATTGTACTTGTAGAGCGGAGTTGCCGTTGAAACCTTTTAATGTTTAAACCAACAATGACATGATCCAAAATGATCATGCAAAGTGCCTACATCACACGAACAAGAACTAATTAGAACATTGTTGGTCCGCTTTGCCTCATTGTCTGTCTAGCAGTTTTCATGGCTTTTTTTTTTTTCAATCATTGTCTGGAGAATTTACAGTCTCGTCTTCATGTGGTTCTGTTTTGTAGGGGGCTGAGAAGCTTTAGCGGTATCCTCTGTCAGATTTCTCCCTGTGGAACGTACTTTCTTCATAGAACGTGATCAAAAGCCTCCTGGTGTCAATTAGAAAAGCGAGATTTGCCTTAACAGATGTTACACATGTTTGTCTTCTGGTTGGGGTGAAGAGTAAGTATCTTTTCTAAACAGTGCCATATGTCTATCATAATGTAAGAACAGTGCTAAGGTCAGGTATTACATGGCTTTGCAATGATATTCCAGATATACGGCTTCTGTTTGGGGAATACCCATCTGAACACCTGTCTGATCTTTAGAAGCCAGGAAAAAAGGAATGTGGTTAACAGGAATAGTTGTATCACTTAATATGGATGTACAGCCAAATTCTTTTTACTATTGACTAGAGTAGAGAAGGGATAAAACCCTTGTAATATATTCTTTTTGCTGTATTTAATTGGGGAGCCTTTTGCTTAAAGCTATCTCCAGGTGGCTTTAACTCACCACCTATTCCCTGCAGGAGATCCAGTGCTGCAGTCAGGTCTTGCCGCCAACAGTCTTGTTACTGCCCTTTGTTATGACGCTGCTGAAAGGATTAATGGAATATAACCGAATCCATTTTGTATACACTTGGTCCTTGCTCTACCTCAGAAGAAGTGCGTGCGCACGAAACGCGTCAGCAAGAGCCTGTGGACGTCGTTGACACTACGCCGCCGGTGCCATGTGGAGGCCCGACGGCCACCTTTAATTTTAAGAGGGTCAGTGGGTCACTTTCACTTGCCACCTGATTACATGTTTTTTACTTGGTTTTTTGAAATAAATTGAAGTAATATACTACACTATGAGTATCTCTCTGTGTTCTCTGTGAGGGGTCTCTCTCCCAATTTCACAGCCACAGAGTGATTTCAATCCCAGCCCGAGTTCCATTGAAGAGGAATATCCTATCCTGGGAGCTTCCTGGCCTGCAGGATTTCGCTTTTCCACAAGAGGGCGTTATCATCATCCATTTCAGAACATATCCATTTTCTGACCAGAGGGAGAGAGGGGAATCTCCAGGATTTCTTACACACATGCGTACTTTAAATGCGCTTCTGGTTAGTTTGCATTCTTTCCATTGACACTGCAAATTAATGAGCACCTTTTCAGGACTATTATTGTGTTGATTTGCATGATTTGATCATTTTACAGCTCTGCATTTTATATGTATATATACAGTTGCAAGAAAAAGTATGTGAACCCCTTGGGATTACGTGGAGTTTTGCATGAATTGGGCATAAAATGTGCTCTGAACGTCATCTAAGTCACAACAATAGAAGAACACACTCTGCTGAACATAATACTACACAAACATTAGATGTTGACATGGTTTAATTGCACATAACATGTAAACATTCACAGTGAAGGGAGGAAAAAGTATGTGAGGCCCTAGCTTAATGACTTCTCCCAGAGCTAATTGGAGCCAGGAGTGAGCCAACCTTGACTCCAATCAGTGTGATGATATTGGATGTGTTGCTGACACCTGTTTTGGGTTTACTGGTTTCAAGAAGCACTGTCTGATGTGAACTATGCCTCGCAGAAAAGAGCTCTCAGAAGACCTACGATCAAGAATTGTTGACTTGCATGAAGCTGGAAAGGGTTACAAAAGTATCTCCAAAAGCCTTGATGTTCATGTGTCCACGATAAGACAGACTGTCTACAAATGGAAAAAGTTTAGCACTGTTGCTACTCTCCCTAGGCGTGGTCGTCTTGTAAAAATGACTGCAAGAGCACAGCGCAGAATGCTGCAGGAGGTAAAGAAGAATCCCAGAGTGTCAGCTAAAGACCTACAGAAATCTCTGGCACATGCTAACATTTTTGTTGACACATCTACAATAAGGAAAACATTAAACAAGAATGGAGTACATGGGAGGACACCACGGAGGAAGCCATTGCTGTCCAAAAAGAAGATTGCAGCACGTTTGAAGTTTGCAAAAGAGCCCCTGGATGTTCCACAGCACTACTGGCAAAATATACTGTGGACAGATGAAACCAAGATTGAGTTGTTTGGGAAGAACACACAACACTATGTGTGGAGAAAAAAAGGCCCAGCACACCAACATCAAACCTCATCCCCACTGTGAAACATGGCGGAGGGAGCATCATGGTGTGGGGCTGCTTTGCTGCCTCAGGGCTGGATGGATTGTTGTCATTGATGGGAAAATGAATTCCAGAATTTATCAAGACATTTTGCAGGAAAACGTACGACCATCTGTCCGCCAACTGAAGCTCCGCAGAGGATGGGTAATGCAACAGGACAATGACCCAAAGCATACAAGTAATTCAACAAAACAATGGCTGCAACAGCACAGAATACACCTTCTGGAGTGGCCCAGTCAGAGTCCTGACCTCAACCCGATTGAAATGCTGTGGCATGACCTTAAGAGAGCGATTCACACCAGACATCCCAAGAATATTGCTACACTGAAACAGTTTTGTGAAGAGGAGTGGTCCAAAATGACTCCAAATCGTTGTGCAGGTCTGATCTGCAACTACAGGAAACGTTTGGTTGAGCTTATTGCTGCCAAAGGAGGGTCAACCAGTTATTAAGTCCAAAGGTTCACATATTTTTTCCTCCCTGCACTGTGAATGTTTACATGTTATGTGCAATTAAACCATGTCAACATCTAATGTTTGTGTAGTATTATGTTCAGCAGACTGTGTTCTTCTATTGTTGTGACTTAGATGACGTTCAGAGCACATTTTATGCCCAGTTCATGCAAAACTCCACATAATCCCAAGGGGTTCACATACTTTTTCTTGCAACTGTATATAAATACAAGATGCTTGTTTAACATACACATATATATGAACTTTGTATACACTAACAAAACTGTCTATGCCATCTTTACGTAGAAATAAGTGTTTTTGCAAACTTTACAAATAAGGAGATAACCTTTACTCTCATTTCTGAAAAGTTTTAACCAAAGCTTGGACGTTGGGCCAGATTATAGCCATGGTCTGGGGGGCGTTAGACCAGATATGGTGTGAAAGATAAGGCAGGAAGTGTAAATGCAGACCTCATACAAATAATTGTTGAGTTAAGGTAAAAATAATGTACATGTATTTGATTGGATGGTCTGAAGGTGTATCTGCCCAAAGGCTACAGTATAAAAACCCTGATGTTATGCCAATAAAGCTGAAGTGTTTGCAATCGCAACTGAGGTGACTTGAGTGCACTCACTTTCCGAGATCTCATAGCTGTGTCCAGGTGTGACCATTGGTACCTGAGGGGGCCTTCAAGGAAAAGGAAAAAGACCACCCACCTACCTGCAGCTGCTTTAGTCTTTTGGAGCCCGGGAGGAGCCTGTCAATGGACAGCCAATGGAAAGTGTCCATGTCACCCAGGAAGAGATGTGGGGACTTGAACAAGGATTCTTTCATTCTGACATCAAGACAATGGAAGACTCCAGATCCAGCACGTCGTGTGACTTGTTTATTGAGTCTGACTACCTGTTGGTTGTCATCAGCTCTGTCCCTAGCTGCTTGAACAAAATCAGGCTTTGCACAGAGTTTTCCTTGCTAATGTTGAAGAAAGCTAATTTTGTTGGTATAAATCTGAGGTGTGGGGTTGACTGAACTTTTAGGCATGATCTGAAAAGACCATTCTGGCTTTAGCCCACACATGTTTAAAGAGGAGTAACTAGATGCCGACAAGTCATATCTGGGCGAGCTTTACAAGAGCATTGAGGCAGTTTTCAGTTTGCTACCAAAAAGTGAAGCTCCCTCAAAAGGTATCTTGCACCAAGTCGGTTTAGAAGCCAGATCTAGCAGCCATAGTCTCAACCACAAACCATGCTTGGCAGGAACTGAACAAAACATAGCCCAGGACACAGAATAGGTGATGTCAATTGAGGCTTGTCCTAAGAAAATAGAGGACAATGTGAGCTCCTGCTCCATGTCGTGAGAAGAAAGTTGATTGGCCTAAGAAGGTTCTGAGACCTATTGGCTGGTTCTTGGAAGAGAACTGGGTGTTGTTAAAGTAGACAATCCCTTTGTAGGGCAATTGGCAGTGAACTCTTCAGAAAGTATTGAACAACTTGCTTAATGACTGTGACTACCTGTTGGTTGTCGTTATCTCTATACCTGACTGTTTGAATAAAATCAGGCTTTGCTGTAATCCTGGCTAAGGTATAAGTGTCATAGCCTCAGCAAGCATTGTGTCTAGACCAAGCAGGACTGTGGTTATAGTAATATCTGTAGAAAGAGAGTCAGACCTTTCCCTATGCCATCATGATCTTGATAAAGACCTGGCCATGGATGATTTGAAAGAATCTCTCCTTTCTCTAAACAAAGCGAAGATAGTTTGCTTGTTAAGCTGGCCATTCCCTAGTAGACTTTTGAATAAATGTTCTTGCAAACATTTGTACGGAAATTATCAGTATATAAAAAATTCCATCCTGCTCCTTTGAATTTTCTTGTTACTGCATCTGAAAATGAAATATTGATTTGACCCCACTAATGATTAGAATTTTCAACGATCATTATTAAAACTAAAATTATACTAATTAACTATAAATTTTTAACATTTGAATGGCTTTACACTAGTTTAATACCAGATTTAGACAGATGTCACTTCAACTGGTGTCCCCATTGGAAAGTTTACTTTTACCCAGGGCTTTTTTTCTCAGAGAATAGGTGCAGAACTTAAACAAGCATGTCGCTACTAAAGTCCGAGGATAGTCAGAACACCCATTTAGCGCCATCTTGTGCCTAAGTGACTTGGAAATTACTGAAGTTTTCTCATCAACAAAAAAAAAGGCGGGCAATGAGCATTTTCAAAAGGAGAGTGCTTCAATAGCAGAAAATTGTGTACAGTCATGCAAATTGAATAGTTTATCTTTTTTCAAAGGAAGATATAAAATGCCTCAATGTGTTAGCCAAAATAGACACGTTTTGGGCTTCAGAGCACAACTTCCTTCACAGTGAAAAGGACCAGGAAAACTTTAAGATACTAATTACCTCTCTATTTTACAAATTTATCTGCATAATTTAAAATTAAAGAGCCTATCATCTTTGCTTGCATTGGGTGCTCATTGAAAGAGCCCATCTAGGGAAAATTTTTAAGCTGCAATGGAAGAACATAATTGCATGGGGAAGCTTGAACAAAGAGGAGAATTTGACTTTTATAACAAGCAAATGCTCCAACTTTTGCTTTCTTCCAGAAAGTCCTCTCTGATGCTCGAAGGCACTTCTCTTCCAGGTCGAATGATGCTATGCTAATTGCAACCAACCCATTTAAGGACTGTAATCTGCAAATTATTGAATAACTCCATGGCAACATACAATTGGGAGTTCCCTCCCTTACCTCAAAGGACCCCACTTCCCCCAGGTTTCTGCTGCTTTTTATTTCTACCTTTACTCCCTGGCTGCTGTGTGCCAGACCAGTCTGGTGTGGACTGTACTATGTTATGTTATGTCGATTGAACATGTGCAGTAAGTGATTGCCTCACCCACTGTGCAGTTGCTTTGAGCTGTTTCAATGGCATTGGCGGGAAGACTTCACCCAACCCATACACACATGCATATTAAGGCATCACTCACCAAACCAGTGACATAAACAGCTGAGTGGTCTATTAAAATGCTCTCACCTGGGCTACCTGGGAGGTAAGTTATAGGACTGTGGCAGGCCAGCAGGTCAGTTCCTCTGGGTTACTTCTGCTTCTTGCAGGAGAGTTGCTACTGGCAAGTATAATTCTACTACTTTAGCCTTGTGGATCGGTGTATTAATGCAACCTCCTTTTTTCTACCTGCTTGCATCTGCAGTGTCTGGTTAACACTCTGGGGTTGATTTAATAAAACTAGAGAGTGAAAAATCTGGTGCAGCTGTGCGTGATAGCCAATCGGCTTCTAACTTCAGCTTGTTCAATTGAGCTTTGACACAAAAAACTGGAAGCTGATTAGTTCCTATGCAGAGCGGCACCAGATTTTGCATGCTCCAGTTTTAGTAAATCAACCCCCATATTCTGCCTTGTTTCCTTCTGCTGCTATGCTGGGTAATTCCACTGCCACCGTCTGTTTCTCCTTTTATTATCTTTAAATGGTTTATTTATGGGTTTTTCTATTGTCCGCTAGCTTTCTGCAAACAGCTTTCTACTGTCTGGAGGCATGGACTTGTCACTTTTGGCTTGCCTTTGCCATGAAAGTAACGGGCAACTTTCAAGTAACAATATCCAGAAGATTGTTCTTGGATTCCAGATGACCAAGGATAAGTCTCATCTGTTGAATGTCACCACGACACTACCAATTTATCTACAAGCTATGCCCAAATTGAAGAAAAATATATTTGAAATATTTTTTAAAAATATTCTACCCAAATGTATTGCCATATATTTGAAATACTACATTTTTGGCCATATTCAATAGATTTCCATATATATATATATATATATATATATATATATATATATACATACACACACTGCATGTTGAAATGTGTTTTTATTACAAAATATATGAAAAATATTTTTTAAAATACATTTCAAATATACTATATGGTCTTTAAAAATAGAAATCTACATTTTTGGAATGCATTTACAAATATATGTAAAAATATATATTTTTTAAATATATTCTTCAGATTTTTTTCTTCATTAATTTTTATATATTTTGTAAAACAAATGCATTTCAACATGCAGTATATATATATATTTATTGAAATATATTGAATATGGCCAAAATTGTAGTATTTCAAATATATGACAATATATTTGGGAAGCATATATTTCAAATATATTTCAAATATATTTTTCTTTCATGTGGGTGGCTTTATATAGGATTCTGACTGTCTCTTCCTTACATTGTATGTTGCCATGGAAAGGGACAATTATGGTATTCAACAGAGAATGTTACATTTTTTTTTTTATGTTTTTTTTTTTTATAGATACACTCTAGAGGTTAATTTTAAATGTGTAGTTAATGAGTTATTCCAAAGGAAGTTGGTCTGACCACTTTTTTATTTCTATGGATATTGCTGACAATCTACAGATAACCACTTAAGAAAGATGGAAAGATGGAAGTCCGCCGTGACTTTTCCCGACTGAAGATTCCCTGTAAATGATAATTTACCAGATTTCCATCCAACACACAAGGCTTAGGTGATACGTCAATGGCAGGGATGGAAGTTCATTTCACAGAGCCTCAGGCCTCTGTTGCTGTTTTGGAAACTTTAGCATTAGTATCAAAGATAAAACCTAACTTGTTTTCTATTTAGAAACTGATTGTACACTATTACATTACAGTTTGTCAGCAAACATGAATGTGGTTGAAGCCACACATGGTAAATAAAAGGCCAGCCATTCTTGATCAGCTCTATAGCTATGCCAACAATTCCAGCTCCATTATCATGACTTCAACGACTCGTCAAAATGTTGTGTCTGCTCCAGCCTAAATGAGTATGTGCTGTCACTGCGGGAAGCGGACTTTGATAGAAAATAAAAATGTATTGTTAAGTGCATTTCATCAAGTAAACTATTTTACACAACTATGCAGTTCTGACTTTGTGTACCGTAATTAGCAATCCACAAAACATTGACAAAATCAGAGATTTACACTAGAATAGAAAGCATGCGGTACACGCTGAGCTCACAGAAATTAGCAGTACTTAATTATGATACATATATTTTGAACCAGGGGCGGACTGATAACTCATGGGGCCCCCGGGCAATAGGGGATCATGAAGCCCCTGTGTCGTTGCCCAAAGTAAAAAAAAGCCTATGAAAAAGGTACCAGGGGCATCTCATGGGGCCCCCTACTGGCCCCGGGCCCTCGGGCAGTGCCCGAGTTTCCAAATGGTCAGTCCGCCCCTGCTTTGAACACTAGATATATCTGTATTTAGTCCATACATTGTAAAAAAAAAGATACGTCTGAATGTTTTAATACATAAAGGTAAAGGTTCAAAGTGGCTGTTAACCTCAGACATGAAATATGAACAAAGCATATCCTTCTATAGTTTGTATGTGTCTCAATTAAAAGCAGTAAGTGTCATTTCTGTATGTTGCTTCATTACTCTATCAGCCTGAGACACTTATGGCAAGTTTTCCTGACACCAAGAGAAAAAAGGTGATAGGGGAGAGAGCCCCAGCACGCAGCCAGTCGCTAACAGCCTCAGCTCTGTTCCTGTGTACTGTGTGAAGGCCGGAGTGTCTCATCCCTCCAATCAGCTCTCAGAGCTCTCCTCACCGAGCCCTGCAGTGTGTAATTTCAGCTCTCTGTTTTCTGGAAGTTCAGACAAGCTTTATATATTCAGCACTTTGAACAGATGTAGAGAAGAGAAAACTTTAGATAAACAGGTACAACTTATGTAGGAGGATTTGTTTCATCTCTGTGTATCACGTAAGGATAGTCACTTCACTTGGTATATGTAAGGGATTACAATCACTTTAACCTCTTCCTGTCCAGCCCATGACAATAAACGGCTGGACGGGAGCGCTGCCGATGCGGGTGCACATTTCTAAATGTCCCACCGCATCCACTGTCTGTGTGCGCTACCTGGGAGCGCACGGCACCGCGATCGGTACCCGCTGTGTCCAGAGGACACAGCGGAACACAGATTGCTGTACGGGACCTCTGTGTGAGGTTCCAATTCATGTGATCACTGATTGGCCAATCAGTGATCACATGAATAGGTGTAAGCAAGATGTCACTTCCTGACATCCTTGCTTACTACGTGTGAAATATGTGAATGATCACAGAGGTCACATGGTACAAGGCTATTCACAACAGCCTTGAACCATGTGACAAGCTGTGACCAATCACAGCTCACATAGTATTTCTCAATGGCTGCAAGAATGCAGCCAGAGAGAAGGAGAAATGATTGCATTTACAGCCTTTATGGGTGTAAAAGCCATCAATGTAAAAAAAGAAAAAAAAAATCTTCATCACCCCCCACTATGGTGACACTGTACTGCTAGGGTGACAGTATGTTAAAGAAAAACCCATAATAACAATTAACAATAATATTAAAAAAATAAAATAAAAATGTAACAAAAAATGTAGAAAAATTATAATTTTTGGTTATAAACTAATTTAGGTTATTCTTTTTTTTTACTAAAAAGATAGATGAATACATTTTGGCCTAGATTTATGAAGAAAGATTATTTATTTGCAAAAATTTTTAAGAAAAAACACAATTTTTTCAAAATTTTTGGACTTTTTCATTTATATAGCAAGAAAATAAAAATCCCAGTGGGGAATAAATACAACCAAAAGAAAGTTTTATCTGTCTCAAAAAAATGCTAAAAAATTCATATGGGTACAGTGTTGCATGACCGCGCAATTGTCATTCAAAGTGTGATAGCACTGAAAGCTGAAAATATGGCCTGGAATAGAAGGGGGTGTAAGTGTCCGAACTTGAGGTGGTTAAAGGAAAACTACTGTACCATGCCCTGGCACCCAACCTGTAGCCTGATATTGCTCTTTGGCCCTCTTTGTGTGGCCCCTGGGGCCCCTGGATTCTGTGTTTTGATGCAAGCCAGCAAAGGAAATTCTTTAGAGTGCCTTCTAGTAGTTATTCTCTTAGTTATTCTGTGCAGTCCATCCCCCTTTTTATGTTTTTGTACTCTGCTTGATGTTCAGCTTTAAACATTCTTAGGCAGAGGCGGACTGACAGCTCATGGGGCCCCCGGGCAATAGGGGATCATGGGGCCCCTGTGTCCTTGCCCAAACTCACAAAAGCCTATGATAAAGGTACTAGGGGCATCTCATGGGGCCCCCTACTGACCCCGGGCCCTCGGGCAGTGCCTGAGTTCCCAAATGGTGAGTCCGCCCCTGTTCTTAGGTAAAATAAATGAAATACAAATGATTCATCCATTAAAATAATATCAGCAAATAAGCTGAAATTTAAATACCGTTTTTAATGCATGGCTGTTTAGAGGTCCAGGAGGTGAACTGTAGTTTATTTGAACTAACAAATGATTGCAAAATCTGAGGATGTAAATTAAGAATAAGAACAAATATTTAAAGAGCTCTGTTATTGTTGAGGAAAGAGCAGTATTTTTGGCTGGTGCAATGAAATTGTCATGTCTTCCTGCTGATTTATTTATTCGCTTAGCTCAAAAATATTCAGATTTATGACCATGTAAATTTGTCTTTCCACATTTATGAGTTTTTAAATCAAAATAAATAGCTCAGTTTTAATGACTCTATTCATGTGATGGAATTAAAGTTCCTGGAAGGATACCAATGGGCAGTAGAGTAGCTCATTTGTTTAGCACTGTACAGTGATGGGGTCAAAAATGAATGTATTAGTGCATAGCAGTCCTTAGATGTGGTGGCTGCATTAGTTTTTGTTTTTCATGCTATTTTTCTTCTTTATTTCTGCCTGGTGATTTTGCTACTAACACATTTCCTGTTCTAGGGAGAGAACGTTCAATCGCTATACTGCATGTATAAGAAGAGCAGCATTGCCACCCTGGGTTGCTCTCTCCTGATATGGACTACAAACACCTCTTCTATAAATATACAGGTGAAACTCGAAAAATTAGAAGATCGTGCAAAAGTTCATTTATTTCAGTAATGCAACTTAAAAGGTGAGACTAATATATGAGATAGACTCATTACATGCAAAGCAAGATAGTTCAAGCCGTGATTTGTCATAATTGTGATGATTATGGCTTACAGCTCATGAAAACCCCAAATCCACAATCTCAGAAAATTAGAATATTACATGCAATCAATAAAACAAGGATTGTACACAGAACAATATCGGACCTCTGAAAAGTATAAGCATGCATATGTACTCAGTACTTGGTTTGGGCCCCTTTTGCAGCAATTACTACCTCAATGCGGCGTGGCATGGAAGCTATCAGCCTGTGGCACTGCTGAGGTGTTATGGAAGACCAGGATGCGTCAATAGCGGCCTTCAGCTCTTCTGCATTGTTCGGTCTCATGTCTCTCATCTTTCTCTTGGCAATGCCCCATAGATTCTCTATGGGGTTCAGGTCAGGCGAGTTTGCTGGCCAATCAAGCACAGTAATCCCACGGTCATTGAACCAGGTTTTGGTGCTTTTGGCAGTGTGGGCAGGTGCCAAGTCCTGCTGGAAAATGAAGTCAGCATCCCCATAAAGCTCATCTGCGGAAGGAAGCATGAAGTGCTCTAAAATCTCCTGGTAGATGGCTGTGTTGACCCTGGACTTAATGAAGCACAGTGGACCACCACCAGCAGATGACATGCTCCCCAAATCAACACAGATTGTGGAAACTTCACACTGGACTTCAAGCATCTTGCAGTGTGTGCCTCTTCATTCTCCCTCCATACTCTGGGTCCTTCGTTTCCAAATGAGATGCAAAAGTTGCTCTCATCAGAAAAGAGGACTTTGGACCACTGAGCAACAGACCAGGTCTGTTTTTCTTTAGCCAAGGTAAGACACTTCTGACGCTGTTTGTTGTTCAGGAGCGGCTTGACAAGAGGTATACGACATTTGAAGCCCATGTCCAGGATCCGTCTGTGTGTGATGGCTCTTGATGCACTGACTCCAGCCTCAGTCCACTCCTTGTGAAAGTCCCCAACACTTTTGAATGGCCTTTTCCTGACAATCTTCCCCAGGCTGCGGTCATCCCTGCTGCTTGTGCACCTTTTTCTTCCACACGTTTCCCTTCCACATAACGTTCTATTAATGTGCTTTGATACAGCACTTTGGGAACATCCAACTTCTTTTGCAATTACCTTTTGAGGCTTTCCCTCCTTATGGAGGGTGTCAATGATGGTTTTCTGCACAACTGTCAGGTCAGCAGTCTTTCCCATGATTGTGATTCCTACTGAACCAGACTGAGAGATCATTTAAAGGCTCAGGAACCCTTTGCAGGTTTTATGGATTAATTAGCTTATTAGAGTGGGACACTTTGAGCCTAGAATATTGCACCTTTTCACAATATTCTAATTTTCTGAGATTGTGGATTTGGGGTTTTCATGAGCTGTAAGCCATAATCATCACAATTATGACAAATCAGGGCTTGAACTATCTTGCTTTGCATGTAATGAGTCTATCTCATATATTAGTTCCACCTTTTAGGTTTCATTACTGATATAAATCAACTTTTGCACGATATTCTAATTTTTCGAGTTTCACCTGTATAGCGGAGATGTTTGGTAGTTTAGCAAAAGAGAACTTAGCCTAGGATTTCAGTGCATTTAGTTAGTTTGCATTATGTTCTTTGACTCTTGTTACATCTCATTCAATTTTGTTTAGTTGCCGTATTTGCTTGCATTAGTGTTGATCTGAGTCCATTGGTGCTACTTTTATCCTCCCTCTTCCATTATACCACATGCTGGTTTTTATTTACTTATCAGCCATCCTTTTTTATCCCCGGGACACTTTAACCACTTGCCCTCCAGAGGATTTACCCCCCTTCCTGACCAGGCCATTTTTTGCATTACGGCGCTGCGTTACTTTAGCTGACAATTGCCCGGTCATGCAACGCTGCACAGAAATGAAATTTACGTCCTTTTTTTTCCATGAAAACAGCTTTTGGTATTTGATCACCTCTGCATTTTTAATTTTTTGCGCAATAAAAAAAAGACCAACAATTTTGAGAAAAGAGCAATATTTTTGACTTTTTGCTATAAAACATATCCAGTAAAAACAATTATAAAATCAAATTTCATCATAAATTTAGGCCAAAATGTATTCTGCTACATGTCTTTGCTAAAAAAAATCCCAATATGTTTAAATTAATTGGTTTACATAAAAGTTATAGCAAATGGTGGTATATATATATGGTGGTATATATACTAGGATTTGTTTCATTTTTACTAATGGCGGCAATCAGTGACTTACAGCAGGACTGCGGCGGGCATTCTGACACTGGTGTGAACTGACTTGGTGTCACTGACACCATTACAGTGATCAGTGCTAGTAAAAAGCACTGGCACTGTACTAATGGCACTGGGCAGGAAGGGGTTAACATGAAAGGTGATCAAAGGGTTGACTGTGTGCGATGTGCTATTTTACTGTCTGTGTGTTAGTGTTTTCAACTATAAGCACACTGCTTTGCATGGCTCTGCTAAGCAGAGCCATACAAAGCAGTGTGCAGGAGCTGACAGGGGAGAGATCTGTATTGTTTACATACAGTTCTCTCCCTCCGTTGGTAATGCTCCGTGATCACCGGGTGCTGGCAAGTAATCACCGGCCGGGACCCGGTGATTGACAGCAGAGGCCACGAATAGCGGCGTGGGTAAGGTGTGCACTCCCAACCCTGAAATGCAAAATCACACATCTCCGACATGCGTAGCCATGCCCCCAAGGCAGGGGCGGACTGACAACTCCTGGGGCCCCCGGGCAATAGGAGATCATGGGGCCCCTGTGTCCTTGCCCAAACTCAAAAAAGCCTATGAAAAAGGTACCAGGGGCATCTCTTGGGGCCCCATACTGACCCCGGGCCCTCAGGCAGTGCCCGAGTTTCTAAATGGTCAGTCCGCCCCTGCCCCAAGGTCTACAAAGAGGAGCTTCAAGCCATCTTGTTAGTAACTGTTCATTTGACATTAGACTCCTTAAAGGGGCTTTCAGTTGTTTGTGTCATAGCACATTGGGGGGAGACTGAGCCCTGGTTCACACTGATGCGGTGCGGAATTTGCACCGATTTCTGTGCAATTTCCGCACTGCATCATAATTGCACCCTGTTCATGCGAACCACTGCGGATGTGTATTCTAAATTAACGACACCCCGAAGTTGGTTCAAAAAACGCGGTGCAATGTGCAGAATTGAATTGCATGGCTGTGATACTGGTGTGGACAAAAAAAGAGTCCTGCACTATTTTGGTGTGGATGCGGTGCAATTCAAGCCATACGAAATATATGGCTCAAATTGCACCGCACAGAAATCGCATGTGATTTGCACAGGATTGCGGCGTGGTTCCTGTGCGAAATACATGCAATGTGCCGCACCACATTAGTGTGAACCAGGGCTTACTAAGGCTGGCCATACATGGGTCGATTTTAAAACGATTTTTCATTCAAAAAGTGGCCGATTTTCGCTCTGTTAGTGGGGCAATGGCACCACTTGTTTTTCGTGGTTCCTACCCATTTTTTTTATTGGGCATGCTGGAAAATTCTTGAAAAACTACCGATTTTTGAAATCATTGGTGGCACCATTGGATTAGAGAACGAACAACGTTTTCAATATTCGATTGAAAAATCATTCGGAATTCGACCCATGTATGGCCTGCTTAAATCTGCTGCACACAGAATCTGGTGCAGCTGTGCATAGTAACCAATCAGCTTCTAACTTCAGCTTGCTCAATTACCCTAGGTTCACATCTGTGCATGTGGTGCTGCTGCGGATCCACGCGAAAATCCCACCTGCACACCACCCGCACAGAGAAGTGCGGACCCGCGTGCGGTTGCCATTAGTTCTAATGGCACGCCGCTCGCACTGGAAAACGCAACCGTACTGGGAAACAAGGTTCCCGTGATGGCTGCGTTTTCAGAAGGAGTGCAGGGACTTCTTCCCTGCGTGTCCTGGGGCACGGGAGCCCATTCAAAAGAATGCGTTCTCGTGCCCGTGCAAAATGCGGCCCGCACGGCCGCATAGATGTAAACCCGGGGGTGAAGCTTTGATAATAAAACCTGGAAGCTGATAGGTTTCTATGCACAGCTGCCCCAGATTCTGTGTGCACCAGATTTACTAAATCTCTCCCATTGCGTCCTTTCAGCACAACAGAGACAAACTGCACAGGAAATTGGGAGCTCACTGGATGTCTGGCAGGATCAACAGGCATTCTACAGTGCTTGCAGTTTTAATAAAGCTCACAAAACCTAGGAATATATGGATATATTGCATGTACTGAATTTTACTTCCCATAATATACATTTTTTGCTCACTCTTACCTATCTTTGAGGGTCTTCTGTGTGTTCTTTGTGTTTTCTGCTTTCCATACCAGTAGTTTAGTTTTTGTAAAATGCTGCTGCTCAGTAATTACAGGTAAGAAATGAATGAGTCATTCACAAAGTAAAGTATGCCGCAGCAATCAATCAAAATCAGCTTTCGTTCTTCTGACTGCTCTAAACTCAGGTAAGATGTACAGTATTTCCAAATTCTGATGGTATGTCATTATTCCTCATTACTGTTAGCACTGCCTTATTAAAATACTTTGTCACCAGCTTTAGAATTGCAGATATAGACATACATATCAAGTGCTTTAAATATTTACTTGTAATATTTTCTCTTTCTGTGAACAATTTGTAATTTACATGTCATGTTCTTTTAAATTTGAAAGCAAAATTGACTTTTTAGGAAGAGTCAAACTCCTTTATGAATGTAATTTCCATTTCCAGCAAGACTGACTGCTGACTTCTAGCACTCAGTACACCCTCCTGCTGTACTCTGAAAAGTCTTCTTCTGTGGCAAGGATTGGTCATTCGGCTAAATGCAAAGCACATCTCCCATCCCCAATTCACACTCACTAGGGGCGACCAGGAACAGGATGTTTACAACACATATGGAAGCAAATCAAGGGCCAGGCCATCTTATTGGCATATTTTCTCATAAGCCCTAAGGGCCAATACATATGCATAAAGTTTTCCAAAAGAGTAGTTTTACTTTAAATTCAAGTTAAACATTTATGGCCTCATTAAGAGCACTCCACCTTTTGTTCTTTGTCCTTCTTAAAAAGAGTACTTTGACTTTAAAGTGTAGGGGTATAAACACATTTTTGACCACATAAAACTGAGAAATAATGGAGAAGTCTTATTGCACAAGCGACCCTAATTTCTCCAAAATTTGCAAGTCAGTGACAAAAACAGTCAGATTTAAATCTTATGTCTGTGTTGGACAGCCAGAGATGGTGTCACATGTCATAAAACCCTCCACTTGAACACAGCTTAGTTTTAGACCCAAAGCACAGAAAGTAAGGGTAGAAACAAAGCCAACTTTAAATCCCATTAAAACAGTCCAAGCTAGAAGCAGAGTAGGATGGCAAGGATGCCCCCCATTAATCAGAATCCTTGGAAGATGAATAAAAAGCCCTGTTATAACATTGTCTGGCACAGCAGTTTAAAGCAATACACATTCTGAGTCTGTTTTTTCATCAGAGCAAAAATCCATTCATTATCCTCAATTCCTCCTATCTTCATAAAAATGGGTTACACTAATATATAAGAAAATAACAATCAGTTAAACACCAAACATGCCTAGTTTTCAAGAGGCAGAAGGCTATGGGACACCTTAAATCTTCTAAGCAAAGTATTTATCTGATTTATATCATATTTGGCCTCCATTGAATTGTAATTTCATTCTGGCCAATGCTGGTTGTTTGGTTGTGGAAACTTGTCATCTGGAAATATGCATATACTTAGAATAATTGGCAATGAGGAGCACAATAAAACACTTTCAACACCCCTTCAGCACAAGCATCATACCTTTTTATTGGTTGTGTTATGTCAGTACATACCTTCCGTAGGGATCTGAAACAATGATTGTATTTGTTGCTTGTGACGGGAGTCACTTTGGGTGAGGGGCCCATGGAGCACAGCTTACTTTGCAGAGGTGGGGAGACCCCTGTCTCAGTTCCCCATATCCCTCTTATGTGTAAGTCACCCTGTGTCTGTTAGGGGCACAGGGTGACTAATGGACGCTGAGAGTGCGGTTGGAATTACTTCAGATGTGACCGTAATATTTATCAGCTATATGAAGACTATTCCTGGTTATTGATTCTGAACTAGACATGTGAATTGAAGGAGGCGGACCTTCTGCTCTTTAGTGAGATTCTAATTCATCCAACCATTGTCTAGGTGTGAATTCCCATTCACCTTTTGTTTCAATCACCCAACTAGCTAACCTAATTGACTTACTGTTTAGAGTGATAAGTCTATTTCTGTATATAGCTGCGTTTGCATATGATTGCATCCCTTTGTTCTATTGTGTGTCTTGCTTGGGAGCAAAATATTATGGGATGTGTTTGTGTATTGGCTTGGTAGGGGGTGTCTGCTGATGTGTTTCTTGTTGCTAGATTTGGTTTTCCCCACCCTGTGTCCTTATGCAGGGAGGGGAGAATTGTTCCCTTGAATGTATATATCTTATATATTGTGTCTGTGTTAAACTAAAGGAGTCTATTTCCTGGTTTTGTTCAAGAGTGGTGTTCGTGGATCTATGTTTGGACAGGGAAGCTGGAGTCTAACAGAAGTACCCTAGTGCAGTCGGGGTCCGGTTCCGTTACATAGCTCTGTAATTTTTGTTTAACATGGGAACTATGAAAGAATGTTAGGAGTCACTTATACGAGCCAGTGACTCTGATACACTCCGATACTCTGATTTGTATAGAACCAAAGACCAGGTGACTGTTTAATTTCACTGTTGCTAATTGTCTGTTTTGTAATATATTTTCTGTAAATATTGTTTTGCACTGTTTTTCCTATTTTAACAAGCTTAAGCTTCTAATAGGGTGTTGTCTGCACAGCCACTGCTTTATCTGAGGAGCAGTAATATTGCTTGGAAGCAGGGGCGGACTGACAACTCATGGGGCCCCCTGGCAATAGGGGATCATTTCCTCGCCCACACTCAAACCACACCCAAAAAAGCCTATGAAAAGGTACCAGGGGCATCTCATGGGGCCCCCTACTGACCCCGTGCCCTCGGGCAGTGCCCGAGTTCCCAAATGGTCAGTACGCCCCTGCTTGGGAGACTAACAGCACAGAGAATAGGAAGGAGATCAGGAGATGGGACCTGAGAGTGCAACATCACACACATGTCTAAACAAAGCCAAATGTGCTTGTGTGAAGGGTTAGTAAACTCTTTGAAAACTAAAAAAAAAAGTTTCCCCACCAAGGCAAAGGCATATTGTGCTAGTATGCATCACATACTAGCACAATATGAAGGACCTACCTGAAAATGAAGCCCTCCAGCGGCACACTGCTGCAGAGGCTTCTTTTCAGGTTTCACAAAAAATGGCAACCATCCCAACCTATAACCAGCCTTAGCAGTAAGGTGCACATGGAAGGCCAATGCACATCTCAAGCAAAGGATTTCCCAGCCACACTTACCAGCCAGCCTGCAAAACAAACAATTTGGCCGTGTCTAATGGTTTGCGTTAAAAACAGAGGGTTTTGTTTGCACACATTTGCAAATACATGCGTAAGCCACAGTCCCACGTCAATGGTCCTCTGGATACTGTGGACCGAACTGAAATTTCCAAAGCCTCCATAGTAGGAGCACATGTATCAATGGATGGGTTAAGGGCAGGTGTGACTGGAGGACATCATCTCTCCTTAACCCCTTCATGCCTAAGGGTAAAACAAATCTTAACGCCTAAGAATAAATTTTGCAACTTTGACATGTGTTAGCAAATCTGTACATATCATCACAACTACTTTGTGCATCCAGGTGGATTATACCTTGCTTTTTTCAGGACAAATTGGGCTTTCATATGGGGGTAAAGGGTAATTATATCTCCTGATTTTTTTTTTTTATTACCAAAGTAAAACTGGCCCAAAATAGTAAAAAGAAAAACCCTTTTTTTAATTTAGCTGTATGTTTCTTAATACTACCATAACCTACCACCAAAAACCAACCCAAAATAATTTCTCCTGCTCCTGTCGATTGCAACGATACCGCATGTGTGTATGTTAGTTGTTTGTACCCATACTACAGCCTAGAAACCACAGTGCGTAACTTTCTTTTCTTTTTTTTAATTCTGCCACGAACTGACACTGCTACTAATTTAAAATAAAAAAAAACCTGACCCCCCCAAAAGAAACAAAACTGACCCTGACCTTTGACCCTGACCAAAACACTAACCCTGGCACAGACCTAGATCAAACCTTGATCTAGGTAATTTTTTTTTTTTATTTATTCATTTATAGACATACAATCTATCTCTCTCCCCCATTCAGAGAGAGAAAACAAGGGGGGCGGGCTTCATAGTGACTGATCACTGTGACAGCCAGTCAGAGGCTATCACAGCGATTAGGTGACCCGAAATTGGGAGTTCAAGGTCCTGATTAGAACGGGACCCGTGGCTCTTAGTGACACCCTGGTCTTTGTGTTGGGAGTGTGCCATGCGGCACGCTCCCAGCAGAAAGACAGGTACACAAATTAGCAGACCCATGGAAAAAAGCCCAGTTCTGTGAGGCCGCTAATTTGTGTGCGGTCGGCATCAAGGGGTTAAAGATACAGGGACGCACGTGACGTCTAGATATACCAAAATGACAGCCAAGGCATCCAGTGCATTCCTGCATCCAAATGGACCAACTACACAAAAAATGACCGTTCCAACCTATAACCAGCCTTAGCAGTAAGGTGCAAATGGAAGGGCAACGCACATCACAAACAAAAGATTTCCCAGCAACACGGGTCAAAAATCGGCCGATTTTTGCACCGTTAGTAGGTTAATTGGTCGGCCGTTTTTTGGGCTTTTTGCACATTTTTTTTGACGGGCATGTTGGAAAATTTGCGGCCGATTTTGATGATCGGACAATTTTCCCGGCAATGATGGGCAAATCGGCCAATCGTTTTACCAATAAAAAATAGGAGGAGGAGGAGGAATTCCAGTCCACTACTATATTTTATATATGAAAAGTCTTGCGGTTGCAACAATGTATCCATTTGTATCTGAATAAAAACATTTGTATCCGAAATGGATACAAATGGATACATTTGTTGCAACCGCAAGACTTTTCATATAAAATATAATAACGGACTGGAATTCTTCTTTTTCTTCTTCTTTTATTCTTCTTATTATTTTTATGTATTGCTCCCCTGTCTCTGCAAGAGACAGAAGTAATTATGGGGTTAAATGCCAGTTATAGACGGGACAAAAATCGGCCGATTTTTTTACCGTTGGTGGTAACATCGACCAATCGAACAACCGATTTTTAGTTTTTTGGGTTTTTTTTAAAAACAGCCGGTCTTCGACCCGTCTATGGCCTGCTTCACCAGCCAGTCTGCAAAACAACCAATTTGGCCTGTCTAACGGTTTGCATTAAAAACAGGGTTTGCATGCTTGAATGGCTAAGTTGTGATGGCATCACTCCTGCACATGCATGCAGGAGTCTTGGCCGCATCACACAGCTCTGAAGGAACGGTATGGGTGACATCACTGGCTGTTTTCTATATACTGTAATATCTCCTAAACGTTGTACATTATTCATTTTACCTATAGGCAGGGGCAGACTGACCATTTGGAAACTCGGGCACTGCCCGAGGGCCCGGGTCAGTAGGGGGCCCCATGAGATGCCCCTGGTACCTTTTTCATAGGCTTTTTTGAGTTTGGGCAAGGACACAGGGGCCTCATGATCCCCTATTGCCTGGGGGCCCCATGAGTTGTCAGTCCGCCCCTGCCTATAGGTAATCTTTATTATAAGCTTACCTGTAGGTAAAAATAAACAACAAGAGTTTATTACCAGTTTAACCAATTTTTTGCACCATTACATTATACTAAATACCATACACTATTTTATTTTCAATGTTACATTTCATTTTGTAATAAAAAAAAAAAAATAGACATTTGTAATCACCTTATTCAATAATTACAGGACACGATTTTACATATGCATTAGAGAACCTGTCTGGATATTGTCTCAGGATGTTGAACACCGGCCAGAATAAAAGATTAAGTTGGCGGAAATCCCTGACAGCAGAGCAGGATGCTCCAACTGTCGTGTACTAATACTAACCTTTCATTAGTAATCTATAGCATCTATGACAAATGGCAAAAAGAAACAGTGAACAAAAGGCAGTGTACAGAGAAGAGTTATAGAAGACGCTGTGGTTTTGGGGGCATCGTATTACTTTTTTCCACTTGAGCCTGGGTTCACACTGATGCAGAGCAGAATTTGCAGCGTTTTCCATGTGAATTCCGCACCGCATTAGAATCGCACTCCGTTTGTGAACCGCTGCGGGTGTGTATGTTAACAACACCCCAAAATCGGTCTGCAAAATGCGGTGTGATGTGCAGAATCGGATCGCATAGGTGTGAATATCCATGCAATCCGATTCTAGCGCGGACTCAAAAAAGGGTCCTGCACCTTGTTGGTGTGGATGCGGTGCGATTTGAGCCGTACATAATGTATGGCTCCAATCGCACCGCACACAATTCACATGTGATTTGCACAGGAATGAGGTGCGGTTCCTGTGCGAATCACATGTGTTGTACCGCACCGCATGAATGTGAACCTGGCCTTAGAACCAGGTTTTCATTGGCATTTTGTAGCAACCTCATCATCTGAGAAATAAAAGGGCTGCCATTGCTGACCTCCCTGACTTTCTTCTAAAAAAAAATGCTAAGTGCCTGGCTGTTGCTTCAATACATGTATGCCAGGGGTGGACTGACAACTCATGGGGCCCCCGGGCAATAGGAAATCATGGGGCCCCTGTGTCCTCGCCAACACTCAAACCACACCTAAAAAAGCCTATGAAAAGGTATCAGGGGCATCTCATGGGGCCCCCTACTGACCCTGGGCCCTCGGGCGGTGCCCGAGTACCCAAATGGTCAGTCCGTCCCTGATGTATGCATCACACCTTTCTTGGAAATAAAATTAAGGTTTGCAGTACGTTGTTGTTAAACACCTAAGGCTGCAATGAGAGAGAGTGCAGCTGTCAAATACAACCTGTGATGTCAGGGATGGGCAAGGCCAATATGCATTTTAGGGGCTCCACCCCCTTTTAAAAACTACTCATTCATAAAGAAACAGCCAGCATTTATACAGTGCCAACCAGGAAAAAGGTGACAAGGGGCAGGATCAATTGAAACTACTGCATGTGCCCCACAGCGGTGTATAATTAGGTTTATTATACACTACCACCGGTGCACATGCAGTAAATCCAATTAGTCCTGCCCCTTGTCATCGTCTTCCCTGGCCAGCAATGTATAAATGCCAGCTGTTTATTTATGCAGTGCTTGCTTGACAAAGTGGGCGAAGCCCCTGAAACGCATATGGGCCCCGCCAATGACAGGCTCCTTGGCTGACTGATGGCTTCCATTGCCCTTGGTAACAACTTGTTGTCTTCATACCCCAATGTGTCTACTGACTCAGGTATAGATTATGTGTGCCTGTTATTTGCATACTCTCCTTTAGTGACTTCAGACCAGGCAAAAGGCAAGGTTTAATGGCTTTACTGAAAGGTTCTGAACATAAAGTTCAGTGTACAATACAGTTCTTTCCCTACGTTCCTTGTCCCTATCTCAGGCTTGTGTGCTTCCCTGGATTACCTGCATTGGTGGAGTCTATTCGTGGCATGCTCCATGATTTGCAGAACCCAGCAGCTGGTATTTTCAGGGTGGACTAGCAGTCCTCCTACGTAGTGGAAGGCTTAAGGAGGTAAGCAACCTTGGACTCCGGCATCAGTGGTGACAAGCAGCCCACGGGCCAGGAACTCTGGAATCCGGAACTTTCATATTGTAGGATTCAGATACCCTATTGGCTCCCTGGCTCCACACCACTGTGTCTGTGTATAGGCATAGGACCAGTGGGACCCAAGAAATCCCACCAAAGAAAACCCAGGAAATAACATTAACCCCAACCCTCCCATCTAGGGCAGTACCTATCTAGGCTACACTAAACAACCTAAGTATATAATAATAAAAGAGTGAGTGCTAATCCAAAAAAGCAGCTAAGCACTCTAAGCAACCAAAAAATACTTAAACAGAGTAATATCAACAAAAGTGCAGCGCTAGATAATAAAGTCTGAAAGAAAGTCCACTAAAGTCTATTCATAAAAACGTGCCAGGTGACAAGTAGAAAATCAATGGTGGCGGTTCGTGAAGAAAAGCAGAAATGCGCACTCACCAGAAGACAGATGTAAGTAAGCCGTATGCATCAAAGCCTATAGATCCTCAATCAAGGAGAGAACTGGTCTGGTCAAAGTGGGTTGATCTTCCCTTAAGGATGCAGAGCTAATCCAAAGCAGATCCAGGTAGCCAGAGGTCTCCTTCAGCTGGATGGATGGCAGGGGTCTCCTGCTTAAAGGGGGGTCTTCCTCCTCTTGGTAAAGGCCTGAATTCTCAATTAAGGACTGTGCAAAAAGGTACTCCTCTCAGGGAGTCAGGGAAGGACGCCCATAGTGTAGTATTCATAGAATCAATTATTTTATTAAGGACAATAGTAACAACTTTGAAAAACATGTGTCATCCAGGTGTAAAGGTTGAACTAACCCTAGAAGATGAAATAACACTGAACAACCTGCTTACAGGTTTCATCCTAATAAGAACACTACAAGGCAGATACAAAACAAAACCATTTACATGTTTCAGCCGTCAGGCCTTAGTAATAGCATTGTTGTGGCCCTGGGACAGGAAGTGAAAGGGACACAGACAGCAAAAATAATATGAAAGGGGTGTGTGCCCTGCCCTACTCTATCCATAACTAAAAAATTTGGCTATACATACACTTTAACCAAAAATTATACAGTGTGAATGCATCTATATGTAGCACTACCCCCTTAGGAGTCGCTACATTTTTGGGTCCCCCTATAGTCCTGCACAGCCAGGCAATACGCATTTTCTTTCACGCTTGCACACAGGAGACAGTAAAGAGACCTTGAGCTTGTCTTTTGTAGTTTTTTTAACCACCTTCCGCCCGCCCTATAGTACAATGACGGGCGCAAGGTGGTTCTCTCGTTTTGATAGGACGTCATATGACGTCCTACCATTCTCACCGCGCATGCACAGTTCAGGGAGCGCGCAGCACGGCGATCGGCGGTGCGATGTGCCCCTCGGACACAGCGGATCACAGAAAGAGCCGAAGATGTCGGCTCGGTCATGTGATCAGCTGTGTCCAATCACAGCTGATCACATGTAAACAAGGAAATGCCAGTTATCGGCATTTTTCTCCTCTCGAGCTGTCATGCTGACAGCTCGAGAGGAGAGGAGAGCCGGTAATCGGCTTTCCGCGGAGGGGACATCTACACTGATCATCAGAGCACTGATGATCAGTGCGCCCTGATGATCAGTGTGGCCCCAGAAGTGCCACCTGTCAGTGCTCATCAGTGCCACGTGCCAGTGCCCATCAGTGCCACGTGCCAGTGCCCATCAGTGCCACATCAATGCCACATATCAGTGCATACCAGTGCACATCAATGCCACATATCAGTGCCCATCTGAGCTGCCTTTCAAAGTCTCCCATCAGTGCCAGTCAGTGCCACCTATCAATGCCAATCAGTGCCACCTATCAGTGCCAGTCAGTGTCGCCTATCAGTGCGCATTAGTGCCAGTCAGTGCTGCCTATCAGTGCCAGTCAGTGCCGCCTAACAGTGCCAGTCAGTGCCGCCTATCGGTGCCAATCAGTGCCGCCTATCAGTGCCAGTCAGTGCTGCCTATCAGTGCCGCCTATCAGTGCCATATATCAGTGTCATGTATCAGTGCTGCCTTTCAGTGCCCATCAGTGATGCCTGTCAATGCCCATCAGTGCAACCTACCAGTGC
Source organism: Staurois parvus (assembly GCF_062004578.1). Lineage (NCBI taxonomy): Eukaryota > Metazoa > Chordata > Amphibia > Anura > Ranidae > Staurois > Staurois parvus. Next base: position 6,136,001 of record NW_028318294.1, on the reverse strand, counting down.
CTCCTCATCAGTGCCCATCAGTGCCACCTATCAGTGTCCATCAGTACAGCCTATCAGTGCCCATCACTGCAGCCTTATTAGCGCACATCAGTGAAGGAGAAAAATCACTTATTTACAAAATTGTATAACAAAAACTAAGAAAAAATGTTTTTTTTTCACATTTTTCAGTGGTTTTTGGTTTGTTTAAGAAAAAATAAAAATCACAGGAGGTGATTAAATACCACCAAAAGAAAGCTCTATCTGTTTTTAAAAAAATGCTAAAAATTTGATATGGGTACAGTGTTACATGACCGCGCAATTGTTATTAAAAGTGTGACAGTGCTGAAAGCTGGAAATTGGCCTGGGCAGGAAGGGGATATAAGTGCCCAGTAGGCTAGTGTTTAAGGGGTCTTGAACTTGGATAGAGTTGAGGGGTGTATGGGGTGCCCAAGCAACTGTGAACATGAGCACAAACTCACAAGCAACTATGTACAAGTCCATAAATAAACAGTCTCTTCTTGAAGAGCTCTCAAGCCTTCCTGGTGTACCACCTCAGACCCCAGATGAATCCTCCTCTTCACCCAGCTGCCTGAGGGAATCCCTGGGCAAGGAGACCCATAAATTGCCACTTCAGGAAAGCAGCCCCAGAAGAGGAGATAGTTGGGTTCTCCACCTGACTGTCCTCTCTCCTTGGGGGTGTAGGATTACTCACTCTGTCTCTCCTTGTTGGGTTGATGGCTGCCTTCAGGCCTGACACTGGGCTAGCTCCTTCCCTGCTTTCCCCTCCTTCAGGGGACGATTGAGGTAGAGAGATCCTCCTGACCAGCACCTGCCTGTAGGTAGGTCCCTCCCTGGGCCCTGTCCCAGGCTCCACACCTCAGGCTCTCACTTCATCATCCACCATCCGTCCAACACTGACCCACTCCTCCCAAGTTCTGAATTACGTAAGGGGTTGCCTTGGTCAGCATGCCCAATCTTCTGCCAGGGGATTGACCAAGGTCCCTCAAGTATGTAGATCTGAGCTTCCTCCCCCTCTCCATCCCTCCTGCAGAAAGCTCTCAGGTTTCTGGAGAGGTTGGAGGGCTCCAGAAGCTCTGACCCTCAGAACCTCCCAGCCTGTCCTGAGTTAATCTCACTACCTTACTCCCAGGCTGACTCATCCCAGGCTGCTAGTCTCTGACTAAAAACCTCTCTAGCTCCCCCCTAGCTAAACTTGAGGGGTGCTACATATATCCAGCCAGGTCCCTCAAACTAAACATTTTTGGTTAACTGCATTGATCCTGGCAGATCAAGTTCTAACTGTGCATGGCCAAGTTTGAGCTTGTCAAAGTGATGGGACAGTGGTCAGAAGAAATGTTATTGTCTGTAGAACAAGTTATGGAGTAAACAATGATTTTATTGTGATTATACTGTATGCACTGAGCACATACCTGACGAAAGCCCAACCTTGGTGGAAACAATGGCAACTCCCTGGAAAAAACTGTATAATAAATACACCAGCATGTACAGATTTTTATTGAAATTACCATGCAGATAATAGTGTCCCTTTAAAAGCTATAACAATGATTGGTAACATTTTTGTCATATGTCAGCAATAAGGTTTAAGATATACCGGTACAGTGGATCAAAATAAAATTACGTTTTCTTGGTATCACTACTTTTACCGATTACATAATGCAGATAGACATCTGTTTTAGTACTGTTAGAAATTAACCTCAATTCCCTAGATCCACATCCATTCACTGTCAGTATGAAAACATGTGCAGACCATGAAAGAAAAATGGTAATGTGTGAAGCCTGGAAAATGTACAAAAATAATCAATTTATTACAAGAGGCGGACCACCTACTCATCAGATGAGCTGCTGCTGTCACCTGGCTCCTTTCATTATTGGAGACCCTATAACTCTCCCATCAACAGAGGATCAGATATCTATTAACCTTAACCACTTCAATACCAGGCACTTATACCCCCTTCCTGCCCAGGCCAATTTTCAGCTTTCATCGCTGTCACACTTTGAATGACAATTGCGCGGTCATGCAACACTGTACCCATATGAAATTTTTATAATTTTTTTTCACACAAACAGAGCTTTCTTTTGGTGGTATTTAATTACCACTGAGTTTTTTATTTTTTGCCAAATAAAACAAAAAACACCTGAAACTTTGAAAAACAAAAAGAAACGCGCTTTTCTTCTTTTCTGTTATAAAATTTTGTAAATAAATAACATTTCTTCATAAAGTTAGGTCAAAATGTATTCTACATTTCTTTGGTGAAAATAATAATATTAATAAATGAATTTGTATTTTTTTTTTCAAATGTTTATATAATCACAGGATTCTATCTTGCTCCCTGGTCTCCACCTCCCACGCAAGAGTGCAAGACTTCTCCAGGTCCTCCCCCATCCTCTGGAACTCACTACCCCAATCCATCAGACTGTCACCTTCCCTCCTCACCTTCAGGCGCTCCCTGAAAACCCACCTCTTCAGGGAAGCCTACCCCACCCTCACCTAACAGCCGTTCTCCTTCATTCCTCCTACCACTCCATCCCCCATAGCCACTTCCTCCTGTACCACTACCCCCTCCCTCCTAGATTGTAAGCTCGAAAGAGTAGGGCCCTCTAACCCCTCGTGTGCTGTTTGTAGTTGCTGTAATGTTTCATTTATTGTCCCCCCCTCTATTGTACAGCGCTGAGCAAACCCTTTGACGCTATATAAACCCGATGTAATAATAATAGTAATTTTATATTAAATTTTTTCTTTTTTTTTACTATTTTATTTTTCAGCACACTGTGACCAAAGCAATACAATGTTACCATAGTAACATTGAACTACTCTGGGCAAGTGATCAGGATTTTTTTTTTTTTTAACACATTATGATTGCTAATACCAATGTATTTCATTGATATTTGCAATCATTTTTACTGAATGAAACTGATTCATTCAGTCTTTTGTTGTGATTAGCTGTGATTGGGCAAAGTTGATCACATGATACAGATGGGCTGTGAATGGCCCCGTCTGTATCATGTGACTGCTTTGACCAGTCACAGCTAACAACATAATTGTATACAATCGATGGCATGACAGGAAGACATCCATAGTATACAATTGACATGTGATCTGTTGTGATTGGTCACAGCGGTCTCATGACACGGGCAACGGGCCGGTGTAATGATATGCCATCGGCTGTGTTCCGTGGACACAGCCGGTGACAGGCTGCGTGGCCCCGTGAGCGGCTCGTTTTGACAGGACGTCATATGACGTCCAGTCACAACGGCGAGTGTCCCGCCCGGCCTATAGCAGATTGAGAGAACCATTGTGCTTATGGTAGAATTACAATTTTTAGTCTTTTATTATGAATATTGTACAAGCTTACTTAAGAACTTTTTATACATGTCCCTAATTTGGCTTTGAGATCCCAGTGGCCCCTAATCCATAAACTATTTCTTAAAATTAACCATTAACCACTGGGCAACCAGTTTTCAGGAAGAATGAGCAAATTAATGGGGGTTGATTTACTAAAGGCAAATAGGCTATTCTCTTTGCATGGGACGCTGCACTTATGCTAGATTCACACCTAAGCGTTTTCTGCAGCGTTTTGTGATTTGCAGAAACGCAGTGTAGTCCATTTAACATGATTTCCTATGGGACATGTTCACACCTGTGTGTTTTCTCCCGGTGCGTTGTTTTGGAAAGGGTCAGTGACTTTCTTGAATGCAAAACGTTGCGATTTTGGTTCTATAGACTTCAATGGGAACGCTGCAGAAAAGCATGTATTGCATTTTTGCTGTGTTTTTGATGCACTTTGCGTTCAAAATCTGCATAGTAACAAAATATTTTTTTTACAATGAAAAAAAAAACAAGTAAAAAACGCAAGTGCAAAAACGCAAAACGCAATGCAGAAACACCTCAAACGCAAGCTGCATAGGTGTGAATTTAGACTTAGCAAGGGAATGTTCCCCAGAGCTGAGGTGAAGCTCTGATGACTTCCATCATCCAATCATGTGGAAGCAAAAATGCTGTTTTTTAAATTTTCTTTGCATTTGATTGGGTATTATTTGAAAAGTTAGACTTTACCACGTTCACTCTGCACATTCTATTGCAAAGTACAACTTCTTTTGCAAAGTGAACAGCTTATTTGTCTTTAGTAGTGTCATCTTTTTTATTGTATCCTTCCATCAACTGAAAACGGCCAAGATAGGTCTTGCTCTGTGTTCAGCTTCTGCTGTACTTCCAACCCTATCAGACACTAGTGCCACTGCTTACAGGTCTGGATACAAGATGCTGAATGCTGGTTATTATAGTCTGATATCTATTGATTTCATCTGGTCAGCGCTGAGCGAACTATTGGCGCTTTATAACTACTGTATAATAATAATAATCTGGTTGCTGGAGCTCAATAATCTTGGTTAGACAGACTATATACTAAGGTGCACACAGGAGACCTTGGACAGGGTTCTATAACAAAGAAAGTAATGATAGCGCCAAACCACTAGTTTTAGTCCAAAATATTGATTTTTTAATACAAACAAGATAACACTGGATAATAAAAAGCTAACATGTCTTGGGGCTGTTGTTCACAGAGCTCAATAGCTAAAACTCAAATTTACACATAGAAATGAATATGTAAAATAAGTGACTCACCCCCACCCCCTGCTTCTCTTCTCTGCAGACATCCATAAAGAATTTAATTTCGACAGAGACATCCTGTAACCAGCTTCTGTTGTGCTTTTTCTTTATAAAACATGTAAGGCTCTATGACACCAGAGGCACACTTGTATGTGGCACGGTTGTATTTTATATTTATTGAATGATTTTAAAATTTGTAGAAACATTTTACATATATAGCAAAATACTTAGAATAAATAAACTCCACATTTAACTATTAGGGCTCATTCACACTTGGCTGTTTTACCAACGCTTGCCAAACGCCCCTATAGCGTTTGGCAAGCGTTGGTCCGGCGTTTGCAGAGCGTTTTTAACGCTCGGCAAACGCTATGCAAACACCGCATGATGATGTGCTGGAGCACGAAAGGCCTTAGGAGGAGCCAGCAGAGTGTGACATCTTAGCCGCCCGGAGCCACGAGGAGGCCCGGCGGCCATATTACTTTTGGTCAGTCACACAACTTTTATCATTCACTGGTTCAGTGTTTTCTGCCCTGTTTTTTACTATTTTGAAATAAATGTTCTTGATTTTACTCACCTACTACACTATGAGGTTTTTTTGGCTCCTACCTGGAGCTAACTAATTTTTAGGACATCATACCTATCTTGGCCACCGGAGGGAGTTCCTCGTCCACTATTCACCTAGTCTAAAGAGGATTTCTGGATCTGGATGCTGTCTATTTTATCAAGATCGCCTGCTCCCGGATACCCACTGTACCCGCTTGATGAGTGATTTCCAGGGGTCATACTACATATGCGCTTTTATATAGCTTTTATATAGCGCGTCCGGTGAGTGCGCAATTTTACCGTTTGATCCTGGGATTACTAGTTTCTATGCAAGATCCTGCGTTTATTCGCCTGGACATTATTACTTATTCATCTTAAATATTGGTCACTATTTCTGCTATACATCCCAGTGTGCTTTCAGATTATCTGAGACATACAGTCAGGTCCATAAATATTGGGATATCGACACAATTCTAACATTTTTGGCTCTATACACCACCACAATGGATTTGAAATAAAACGAACAAGATGTGCTTTAACTGCAGACTGTCAGCTTTAATTTGAGGGTATTTACATCCAAATCAGATGAACGGTGTAGGGATTACAACAGTTTGCATATGTGCCTCCCACTTGTTAAGGGACCAAAAGTAATGGGACAATTGACTTCTCAGCTGTTCCATGGCCAGGTGTGTTATTCCCTCATTATCCCAATTACAATGAGCAGATAAAAGGTCCAGAGTTCATTTCAAGTGTGTTATTTGCATTTGGAATCTGTTGCTGTCAACTCTCAAGATGAGATCCAAAGAGCTGTCACTATCAGTGAAGCAAGCCATCATTAGGCTGAAAAAACAAAACAAACCCATCAGAGAGATAGCAAAAACATTAGGCGTGGCCAAAACAACTGTTTGGAACATTCTTAAAAAGAAGGAACGCACCGGTGAGCTCAGCAACACCAAAAGACCCGGAAGACCACGGAAAACAACTGTGGTGGATGACCGAAGAATTCTTTCCCTGGTGAAGAAAACACCCTTCACAACAGTTGGCCAGATCAAGAACACTCTCCAGGAGGTAGGTGTCTGTGTGTCAAAGTCAACAATCAAGAGAAGACTTCACCAGAGTGAATACAGAGGGTTCACCACAAGATGTAAACCATTGGTGAGCCTCAAAAACAGGAAGGCCAGATTAGAGTTTGCCAAATGACATCTAAAAAAGCCTTCACAGTTCTGGAACAATATCCTATGGACAGATGAGACCGAGATCAACTTGTACCAGAGTGATGGGAAGAGAAGAGTATGGAGAAGGAAAGGAACTGCTCATGATCCTAAGCATACCACCTCATCAGTGAAGCATGGTGGTGGTAGTGTCATGGCGTGGGCATGTATGGCTGCCAATGGAACTGGTTCTCTTGTATTTATTGATGATGTGACTGCTGACAAAAGCAGCAGGATGAATTCTGAAGTGTTTCAGGCAATATTATCTGCTCATATTCAACCAAATGCTTCAGAACTCATTGGACGCCGCTTCACAGTGCAGATGGACAATGACCCATTGCATACTGCAAAAGCAACCAAAGAGTTTTTTAAGGGAAAGAAGTGGAATGTTATGCAATGGCCAAGTCAATCACCTGACCTGAATCCGATTGAGCATGCATTTCACTTGCTGAATACAAAACTGAAGGGAAAATGCCCCAAGAACAAGCAGGAAATGAAGACAGTTGCAGTAGAGGCCTGGCAGAGCATCACCAGGGATGAAACCCAGCGTCTGGTGATGTCTATGCATTCCAGACTTCAGGCTGTAATTGACTGCAAAGGATTTTCAACCAAGTATTAAAAAGTGAAAGTTTGATTTATGATTATTATTCTGTCCCATTACTTTTGGTCCCTTAACAAGTGGGAGGCACATATGCAAACTGTTGTAATTCCTACACCGTTCACCTGATTTGTATGTAAATACCCTCAAATTAAAGCTGACAGTCTGCAGTTAAAGCACATCTTGTTCGTTTCATTTCAAATCCATTGTGGTGGTGTATAGAGCTAAAAATGTTAGAATTGTGTCGATGTCCCAGTATTTATGGACCTGACTGTATATGGGTTTATAGATCTTATGTCATATTTATCAGCGCCGCACCTTTTTTATATTTTCTGTGTATGTTTCGAAGGTTTTGCTATGATTGCCTTGGGTGCATTGGCTGCTGTTGTGAGAGCGCTCACTTTCTTATCTTTCTTTTATTAGAAATGAAACTTAGTACTCTATATAGAGACAAGTACACACTATAGACGGATATGCTTTATTCATATTTCATGTCTGAGGTTTCCAACCACTTTAAGGCTGACTTGTGTTGACCAAACTGTTGGCATGTGCATGTAATTAAAAAAGACAGGCGGTTTAACGAAGGAAAATTTTCTATCTTGCTAGCACTATTTATATACAATTCTTTTGAGGAAATGCAAACAGGACAAGTAATTTAATTAAAATTGCCAACGGGGGGATTTTAATTACTTGGGTACTTTATATCTGTTAAAGTTAAACAGCTGGGGACTTTCAGCATGGTGGTAAAACGATTGTTTGGGGTCGCAGAGCTGACAGCACATTCGGAAGAATTGGGTTTGGCAGCTGGGACAAGCCCTCAGGACTAAAAACACTATCACTGTGTCTTTTTTTCTAGGTTTTAGACATAAACGACGTAAGGAACAAAAAGTACAATATGCCTCTTCTTCTCAATAATAATTATTCAACATGTCATTGTTGTTTACAGACATGGGGACCCCGTAAACAGTATACTTTCCAGGAAAGTTTTGTTCTTTTTCTAAAATCCCATTGGGGTTTTATAGCTGGTTACAATAAGATAGTGCTTAGCTTGTCTTCCTTCCAAAATGGAAGAGTTCAGTTTTAATATGCTTCTGCTTTTTTTACCCTTATCCCCTCCTCCAGGACTTTGACAATAGTATATATTTACCTACTTCATCATCGCCCACTTAACCCTTTTCAGACAGCAGGAGCTTACCTTTAAAAGGTTATAATGCCAGAGCCGTTACATGGACTTCCCGATCTTGTGTTCAACTGTGGTTGACTGTCACAGTGGTCACGTGATCAGAAGCCCACCCCAATAGCTCCTGATTATAAACAGTGACAGTGCGGTCACAGTACTGGGGGTGCCAATTGAGTGTGCACCCAACCAGGGGTGGACTGACAACTCATGGGGCCCCCAGGCAATAGGGGATCATGGATCCCCCAGACAATAGGGGATCATGGGGGTAACATATTAACATATCAAGAAGTATGCAGTACCTATATGATGTCACAATCTTGTAACATGAAAATATCATGGGTAGGGGCGGACTGACAACTCATGGGGCCCCCAGGCAATAGGGGATCATGGGGCCCCTGTGTCCTTGCCCAAACTCAAAAAAGCCTATGAAAAAGGTACCAGGGGCATCTCATGGGGCCCCCTACTGACTCCGGGCCCTCGGGCAGTGCCCGAGTTTCCAAATGGTCAGTCCGCCCCTGCACCCAACACAAAACAGCAATCATGCATACCAGCCACTTTATTAGGTACTCCTGTTCAATTGCTTGATAACACAAATTGCAGCCAATCAAATGGCAGCATACATTTAGGTATGTAGACGTGGTGAAGAAGACTTGCTGAAGTTCAAACCGAGCATCAGATTGGGGAAGAAAGGGGACTTTGAACGTGGCATGGTTATTGGTGTCAGACGGGCTGGTCTGAGTATTTAAAAAACTGTTGATCTCCTGAGATTGTCACGCACAACCATCTTTAGCGTTTACAGAGAATGGTCCGAAAAAGAGAAAATATCCAATGAGTGGCAGTTGTGTGGACTAAAATGCCTCGTTGATGTCAGAGGTCAGAGGAGAATGGGCAGGCTGGTTACTGCAACATTCAGATGGTAGGGTCAAAATTTGGTGTAAACAACATGAAAGCATAGATCCATCTTGCCTTGTATCACCAGTTCAGGCTGGTGGTTCTGGTAGTGCAATGGTGTGGGGGGTTTTGTCTGGGCACTAGCAAGGTGTACCTAATAAAGTGGCCAGTGAGTGTATGTGACACATTAAAGCTCACCGCAATGCTGTTACATATGTACAGCCGGCAGAAAGGGGATAACTAGATTGTAAGCTCTAATGAGCAGGGCCCTCTGTTTCTTCTTGTACCGAATTGTATTGTAACTGTAATGTCTACCTTCATTTTGTAAAGCGCAAACTGTTGGTACTATATAAATCCTGTATAATAATAATAAACTATGCAGACTGCTGGATACCCAGAGGTAGATTAAGGCAGAATAGAATCCTAGGCAATGTTACAGCTTTGCTCCCCCTTCCACTGACATGGAAAATGAGCACAGAGAAGCTATCCCATCTGCATTTTCTTTCCCTGCATAACGCGCCCCATTAGACACTAAATGCCTAAAAGTGCAACATTCCTTGGTATTATTATACAGGATTTATATAGCGCCAACAGTTTGCTCAGCACTTTACAATATAATGAGAGACAATACAGCAACAATACAGTTCAATACAAGAGGGAAAGGAGGGCCCTGCTCCTTGGAGCTTACAATCTAGGAGGCAGTTTTGACCATTTGTGCTATTATTATTATTATTATTATTATTATTATTATTAAACAGTATTTATATAGCGCCAATGGATTTGCTCAGCGCTGTACAGTAGCAGGGGGGACAGAACATGAGACAAGACAGTAACAATACAATACACGAGGGGTTCGAGGGCCCTGCTCTTTCGAGCTTACAATCTAGGAGGGAGGGGAAGGTGACACAGGAGGAGATGGCTGTGGGGGATGGAGTGGCGGGAGGAGTGGAGGAGGTTAGTTGTTAGGTGAGGTCGGGTGTTAGGTGAGGTTGGGGTAGGCTTCCCTGAAGAGGAGGGTTTTCAGGGTGCGCCTGAAGGTGAGGAGGGTAGGCGACAGTCTGATGGATTGGGGTAGGGAGTTCCAGAGGATAGGGGGAGGTCCTGGAGAAGTCCTGCAATCGAGTGTGGGAGGAGGAGACCAGGGAGCTAGAGAGTAGGAGATCCTGTGAGGAGCGAAGGGTACGGGTAGGGTAGTATTTGGGTATCAGGTCAGTTATGTAGATTGGGGCGGCATTGTGAATGGCTTTGTAGGTCAGAGTTAGCAGTTTGAATTTGATGCGTTGGGCAATCGGGAGCCAATGAAGGGATTGGCAGAGGGGGGAGGCAGATGTGGAGCGGTTGGTGAGGTGGATGAGTCTAGCCGCTGAATTTAGGATTGACTGGAGTGGGGATATCGCTCGTTTGGGTAGGCCAGTGAGAAGGGAATTGCATTAGTCCAGGCGTGAGATGATGAGGGAGTGTACGAGTTGTTTGGTGGTGTCTGGGGTGAGGAATGTGCGTATCTTGGAGATGTTGCGGAGGTGGAGCCTACAAGATCTAGAAAGCAGTTGGATGTGGGGTAGGAAGGAGAGGTGGGAGTCCAGGGTGACACCCAGGACTTTGGCATGTGGGGTGGGAGAGATGGTGGCGTTGTTAGTAGTGATGGAGAAGATGGGGGGGGGGCACGGGGTGGGGGGAAGACCAGGAGCTCGGTTTTGGATAGGTTAAGTTTGTGCTATCTTTCTGGTTTATTGCAGGAGCATGGAAGATGGCCCAAGGCCCCCGCTTAGGCCCCATACACACGATGAGAATATCGGACGAATGATCGTCCTTTTTTTTTTTTTTTGGCATGCTAGTATAATATCAAAAGTGAAGAGGTTACTGAAGGTACGAAAATTCCTATATGACGATGAGAAAAAATTCGAAAGTGATGTAATGTATTGTATTTGTAATGTATTTTCGGCTGAAAACTGTACTGATCTGGTATCGTACAAGAAAACATTTTGAGATCGTCCCTTCTAATAATTTCATATGAAAGCTGTGCACTAACATTTAGGTTATCGTACGTTTGCCTCAAAGCTGTATTTTTCGTACAATTTTCTGATCCTGTATACTAGGCTTCAGTTTGCCTTATAGATGGTCTGCTTCTACCAGAACTGTACACCACTCTTGCTGAATGGTGTACTGATGGGTCATCATTCTGCCTTTTACTCTTCAAGTTAGGTTGATGTCACTTTGTTCTGCCAACACAGATAATCCCACCAACTATCCTTCAAAATTAAGTTATTAAGGCTTGGATACAACAAATTGAAAAGTTATGAAAATGTTAAAAAAAATGGAACTAATATAATGTATATAGCGGTGTTTCTCAACCTTTTTTCAGTCAAGGCACCCTTTACAGATTATGGACAGTCTTGAGGCACCCCATTGTAAAATAGGGTGCCTCACGACTGTCCATAATTTTAAAAGGGCACCCCATTCTAAAATGTGAAAAACTATTCTAATAGTTTTTATAATGCAGCAACATCCACACATATAGGACACCCAACATTAGAGGTGATTTATGACCTAAAAGGCAGGCTTGTCCACCGGCTGGCTTGTATACAAGTTCTGGGTAATTTTTAGACATTTTACCAAGGCAACCCTGAAGAAACCTCAAGGCACCCCAGGGTGCCTGGGCACCCTGGTTGAGAAAGGCTAGTATATATTATACAATCAAGAGTTTGTAGACACCTAACAATCATAGTGATATATGCTTATTGGCTATCAATCTACATTGACAAACATTAAAATGCAAAGACATTTTAGAAAATTATTATTATTATTATTATTATACAGGATTTATATAGCGCCAACAGTTGTATGCTTTATAAAATAAAGGTGGACATTACAGTTACAATAAAATTTAGTACAAGAGTAAACAGAGGGCCCCCTTGGCTCATTTGTGGAACATCCAATTGTGTGGCAAAATATTGGAGAAAGACTCTTTTCTGTTCTTGCATGACAATGACCCTATGCACAAAGCCAGCTTCATAAAGACATGGTTTGATGAGGTTGGTGTGGAGGAACTTGAATTGAACTACAGTCCTGACCTCAGCCCTATTGAACACCTTGAGATGAATTGGTACACCAGTTGCAAGCCATGTCTTCTCACCCAATATCAGTACCTGACCTTACAACTGCTCTTTTGGCTAAATGGCAACACATTCCATGGTCCGGGAGACCAGATATAGTGAATGTAGGGTCCTGGGAGACCAGATATAGTGAATGCAGGGTCCGGGAGACCAGATATAGTGAATGTAGGGTCCTGGGAGACCAGATATAGTGAATGCAGGGTCCGGGAGACCAGATATAGTGAATGCAGGGTCCGGGAGACCAGATATAGGGAATGCAGGGTCCGGAGACCAGATATAGTGAATGTAGGGTCCTGGGAGACCAGATATAGTGAATGCAGGGTACGGGGAGACCAGATATAGTGAATGCAGGGTCCGGGGAGACCAGATATAGTGAATGCAGGGTCCGCGGAGACCAGATATAGTGAATGCAGGGTCCGGGGAGACCAGATATAGTGAATGCAGGGTCCGGGGAGACCAAATATAGTGAATGCAGGGAGACCGGATATAGTGGGCAGGGTCCAGGGAGACCGGATATAGTGAATGCAGGGTCCGGGGAGACTGAATATAGTGAATGCAGGCAGACTGGATATAGTGAATGCAGGGTCCAGGGAGACTGGATATAGTTAATGCAGGGTCCGGGGAGACCGGATATAGTGAATGCAGGGTCCGTGGAGACCAGATATAGTGAATGCAGGGTCCGGGGAGACCGGATATAGTGAATGCAGGGTCCGGGGAGACCGGATATAGTGAATGCTGGGTCCGGGGAGACCGGATATAGTGAATGCAGGGTCCGGGGAGACCGGATATAGTGAATGCAGGGTCCTGGGAGACCAGATATAGTGAATGCATTGTCCGGGGAGACCAGATATAGTGAATGCAAGGTCCGGGGAGAGCGGATATAGTGAATGCAGGGTCCGGGGAGACCAGATATAGTGAATGCAGGGTTCGGGGCGACCGGCTATAGTGAATGCAGGGTCCAGGGAGACTGGATATAGTGAATGCAGGGAGACTGGATATAGTGAATGCAGGGTCCGGGGAGACTTGGATATAGTGAATGCAGGGTCCTGGGAGACCAGATATAGTGAATGCAGGGTCCTGGGAGACCAGATATAGTGAATGCAGGGTCCGGGCAGACCAGATATAGTGAATGCAGGGTCCTGGGAGACCAGATATAGTGAATGCAGGGTCCGGGGAGACCAGATATAGTAAATGCAGGGCCCGGGGAGACCAGATATAGTGAATGCAAGGTCCGGGCATAGCGGATATAGTGAATGCAGGGTCCGGGGAGACCAGATATAGTGAATGCAGGGTCCGGGGCAACTGGATATAGTGAATGCAGGGTCCGGGGAGATCTGATATAGTGAATGCAAGGTCCGGGGAGAGCAGATATAGTGAATGCAGGGTCCGGGGAGACCAGATATAGTGAATGCAGGGTCCGAGGACACCAGATATAGTGAATGCAGGGTCCTGGGAGACCAGATATAGTGAATGCAGGGTCCTGGGAGACCAGATATAGTGCATGCAGGGTCCGGGGAGACCAGATATAGTGAATGCAAGGTCCGGGGAGAGTGGATATAGTGAATGCAGGGTCCTGGGAGACCGGATATAGCGAATGCAGGGTCCGGGGAGACCAGATATAGTGAATGCAGGGTCCGGGGAGACCGGATATAGTGAATGCAGGGTCCGGGGAGACCAGATATAGTGAATGGAGGGTCCGGGGAGACCAGATATAGTGAATGCAGGGTCCGGGGAGACCAGATATAGTGAATGCAGGGTCCAGGGAGACCAGATATAGTGAATGTAGAGTCCTGGGAGACCAGATATAGTGAATGCAGGGTCCTGGGAGACCAGATATAGTGAATGCAGGGTCCGGGGAGACCAGATATAGTGAATGCAGGGTCCGGGGAGAGCAGATATAGTGAATGCAGGGTCCGGGGAGACCAGATATAGTGAATGCAGGGTCCGTGGCAACCGGATATAGTGAATGCAGGGTCCGGGGAGACCAGATATAGTGAATGCAGGGTCCGGGGCAACCGGATATAGTGAATGCAGGGTCCGGGGCAACCGGATATAGTGAATGCAGGGTCTGGGGAGACCAGATATAGTGAATGCAGGGTCCGGGGCAACCGGATATAGTGAATGCAGGGTCCTGGATTTAGTAACACTAAGATTAAAAAAAAATACCTTTACCACCACTTTAAGAGTTATGTAGGTTTTCCTTTCCTTGTATTTTTTATTTGTATCTAACAATATAAAAAAAACACATCAGGGCTGGTGAGTCAAATTTTGCATCTTTATTCCTTTATTCCCTGAGGGGTATAAGACGCCAGTAGAAAATAAAAATCTACCCAGAAGTAAAATAGCAGTTTTGAGTGGATTGAACCATTAATGTAAGTTTATTCTTTAATAAAGCACCCTTGGTAGACCTGGAGCCCAAAGCTAGCTTTTGATATTTCTTTACAGGTCAGGGAAGAAAACTGGCATGGGATGCAGATGCAAAAGTACTTTTTTATTTTGTATAGCAATACACTCTTGCTATCAATCAATAGTGAATCAAAGCGCCTGATTACTGTATGTCTCGGCTGCTGCTTACACTACCTAGCGCTCTGCACACCTCCAATCATAAGTACAAAATCAAAGAGTGCAGTGCTGACCCAATAAAAGTCTGTGGTATACAAATATCAACACCAGTCAGCAACTCACAATCATATCCCGCATGCTGGAAAATCCCTACTTCATTCCAAACAATATATACATCACGTGGTGATGTTACATGTGTTAAAATGATGCAATGTTTATTAGCACTTGAGTTAATTTATATATTGTTTGGAATGAAGTAGAGATTTTTCAGCATGTGGGATATTTTTGTCAGTAGTTGATTGGTGTTGATATTTGTATACAACAGAGTTTTATTGGGGGCAGCACTGCACTAAATGATATTATGCTTTTGTCATTTTATTTAAAAAATGATGGAGGTGGGTGTTTTTGCAGTGTATTATTTTTTTAGCTCTTTATTTACACTGGTTGTTCAACCACTTGCCCTCCAGAGGATTTACCCCCCTTCCTGACCAGGCCATTTTTGCGATACGGCGCTGCGTTACTTTTACTGACAATTGCGCGGTCATGCAATACTGCACCCAGATTAAATTGACATCCTTTTTTACCACGAATTGAGCTTTCTTTCGGTGGTATTTGATCACCTCTATGTTTGTTATTTTTTGCACCATCAGCAAAAAAAGACCGACAATTTTGAGAAAAATAACAATATTTTGGACTTTTTGCTATTAAACATGTCCAGTAAAAAAAAGTTAAAAAATCCAATTTCATCATAAATTTCGGCCAAAATGTATTCTGAGACATGTCTCTGCTAAAAAAAAATCCCAATACGTGTAAATGAATTGGTTTACGTGTTATAGCGTTTACAAATGGCGGTATAGATAATGGGATTTTTTTTCTCCTAGTAATGGCAGCGATCAGCGACTTTTAGTGGGACTACGGCAGACATTCTGACACTGAGGGGAACTAACTTGGTGTCACTGACACCCCAGTGACACCATTACAGTGATCAGTGCTAAAAAAAAGACTGACACTGTACTGGTGGCACTGGGCAGGAAGGGGTTAATGTGAGGGGCGATCAGAGGGTTAACTGTGTGCTGGGAGTGTTTTACTAGGGGGGCGGGGGGGTGTGTTCTTCACTGTAAGCACACTGATTGGGATGGCTGTACTGTGCACAGCCATCCCGAGCAGTGTTCTCGAGCTGACAGGGAGGAAAATTGTTTGTAAACAAAACAATATTCCTCCCCGTCGGAGATGCTCGGTAATCACCAGGCGCCAGTGGGTAATTACCGACCGGAACCCAGTGATTGACATCCGCAAATGGCGGCGCGGGTAGGGCTCGTGCACGCCCCCTACCTGGAGATGCAAAATCACGTATATATACACGTGATTCTGCTCACAGGTGCCGCCCTGTAGCAGTATATCTGCTATAGGGCGGTCCTTAAGTGGTTAAAGTAGAACTAAAGGCAAAACTCTTTGTTTCATTTGTGATTAAAAAAAATCTCTCTTCACTTCCTGCCCCATAGCCGAAAAAGAAAGTAAGAGGAAATCTGTCCACAATTAGAGAATCTCTGGTTGTCACCAGAACTAGTGTCCCCATTGGAAGATTCTCCCTCTATTACTGTTCTGGGGACAACCCAAAATTTGGGATTTCCTTTTTTTTTCATTTTAGGTGATAACTGTATACTGGACAAATAGAGAGGATGACTCTCCCTAATGGGGGCACAGACAGCAGTAAAAACCTGACAGGTGTTCTAGTCCTCTCCCCGCTATCCAAAACTAAACACAAGTTTTACCTTTAGTTATACTTTAAAACAGGGGTCTCCAAACTGCGACTCGAGGGCCGCATGTGGCCCTTTGCTAGCCTTTATCCAGCCCTTGGGGTGCTATTCCTCCCACTGACACCAACAATGGGACACTATTTCTTACCCTGATACCAATAATGGGGCATTATTCCTCCCATTAATACCAATGATGGGTATTAATGGTATTAATGGGAGGGATAATACCCCATGTTTATTTTCACTGATGCTGGGCCCGGGACATTCTCTATCCCCACTGGTCACAATCCGGCCCTCCTAAACTTTAAAGGACAGTAAACCAGCCCTTTGGAAAGTTTGGAGACCCCTGCTTTAAAAGATGCCCTTAGCAGGAATGCAGTCTGCAATTCTACCAGCAGAGGGCAGGAGTGTATAACTTTTACTCTGTTAGTATTACAAGGGATCTTCAATATTACAAAAAGTATGTTTGAATGTTTTATGAAAAGGAAGATGTTCAGGTATTCTCCTTTGTGGATCCATAATTCGTAGGTTTGTCCAACTGCCTTTACAAGCATCATATTTTACCGACAAATTTCTCATAATTTCCAATATACAAATTGCTGAAAATGACACCTTATTATGACTTTCATGGAGAGGAAACTGATCAGTGGAGGCTCTGAATGCCACAAGAGACCTTTTTTTGCATTACCCAGAATCCCATTATTGCCTAGAATTTTTTTTGTCCCTTTTTTATCTTAAACAAATTTTAATTTCTTTTTTATTTTAATTAAATTTTATTTTAAAGTGATTTCATTGTAATTTTATGACACAAAACCTGGCAAACATATTTACAAATCAAATGAAAGTGGAACTAAAGCCCTATGATAAAAAAAAAATTGTTAGGAGTTCCAGGTTTTTGGCAGAAGAGACTTACAACGTTTAATGTTGCTACTGTGGAGTATACAGAAAAAGTTTGAGAGGTCTGTAATTTATTGGATTAGTTTCTTACTGTAAAAACACAGACTTGGGTTAGCAGGTCTGGTAAGTGTACTCCATACTAACAGTTTGCCTTGAGAGTCACCTACTTCAGAACAGTCATTGAACTCTCCAGTGAAGAGCCTGTGATATTTGACTGCTGTGGACTTTCACTGGGAGGATAAGAGACTGGAAAAAAATGCCACTGATATAGAGCAAGGTACAACCTGTTCCCTGAACTCTATTGTGTATTATTTATTACAGGTATTGATATAGTACCAATAATTTATGCAACACCTAGCATACTTTGTACTTTCAAATCAGTTCCTGCCCCCAGGAGCTTACAATCTAAGGTTCCTACGTCACGTGCATACACATCCCCCATGGAAGAAAAATATATTTTAAGTATATTTTAAAAATATTCTTCTAAAATATATTGACATATATTTGAAATACTACAATTTTGGTTGTAATATATATATATATATATATATACAGTATATATATATATATATATATATATATATATATATATATATATAATCTCCTAGATCAGTGGTTCTCAACCTTCCTAATGCCGCAACCCTTTAATTCCTCATGTTGTGGTGACCCCCAACCATAAAATTATTTACCCAGCAGTTATAATTCATGAAGTGTCGTTTTACCTTCAATACTGCTGCTTTCTACACAGTAGCTGCTTTCTACACAGTAGCTGCTCTTACACATCGGAAATATGTGTTTTCCAATGGTCTTAGGCGACCCCTGTGTAAGGGTCGTTCGACCCCCAAAGGGGTCGTGACCCACAGGTTGAGAACCACTGTCCTAGATTGTAAACTCCAAGGAGCAGGACCCTCCTATCCCTCTTGTATTGAACTGTATTGTTGCTATATTGTCTCCCGTTATCTTGTAAAGCGCTGAGCAAACTGTTGGCGCTGTATAAATCCTGTATAATATATATATATATATATATATATATATATACATACATATACATTGTATGTTGAAATGAGTTTTTATTACAAAGTACATGAAAAATATTTTTAAAAATAAAAAAATGTTCAAATATACTGTTTGTCTTCAAAAATACATTTAATCTACTTTAGATTCAATTTAATTATTTAATTAATGTATTAATTTTTGGAATGCATTTACAAATATATGTAAGAATATATGTTAAAATGACTTTTTTATATGTTAAAAAAAATCTGAAGAATATATTTAAAAAATATATATTTTGAAAAATATTTTGAATATATTTTGTAATATATAAAAAACGCATTTCAACACACAGTTTGTATATATATATATATATATATACACAGTTGCAAGAAAAAGTATGTGAACCCCTTGGGATTACGTGGAGTTTTGCATGAATTGGGCATAAAATGGGCTCTGAACATCATCTAAGTCACAACAATAGAAGAACACAGTCTGCTGAACATAATACTACACAAACATTAGATGTTGCCATGGTTTAATTGCACATAACATGTAAACATTCACAGTGCAGGGAGGAAAAAGTATGTGAGGCCCTAGCTTAAGGACTTCTCCCAGAGCTAATTGGAGCCAGGAGTGAGCCAACCTTGACTCCAATCAGTGTGATGATATTGGATGTGTTGCTAACAGCTGTCCTGCCCTTAAAAAACACACACCAGTTTTGGGTTTACTGGTTTTAAGAAGCACTGTCTGATGTGAACCATGCCTCGCAGAAAAGAGCTCTCAGAAGACCTACGGTCAAGAATTGTTGACTTGCATGAAGCTAGAAAGGGTTACAAAAGTATCTCCAAAAGCCTTGATGTTCATGTGTCCACGGTAAGACAGACTGTCTACAAATGGAGAAAGTTTAGCACTGTTGCTACTCTCCCTAGGCATGGTTGTCCTGTAAAAATGACTGCAAGAGCACAGCGCAGAATGCTGCATGAGGTAAAGAAGCATCCCAGAGTGTCAGCTAAAGACCTACAGAAATCTCTGGCACATGCTAACATTTTTGTTGACACATCTACAATAAGGAAAACATTAAACAAGAATGGAGTACATGGGAGGACACCACGGAGGAAGCCATTGCTGTCCAAAAAGAATATTGCAGCACGTTTGAAGTTTGCAAAAGAGCACCTGGATGTTCCACAGCACTACTGGCAAAATATACTGTGGACAGATGAAACCAAGATTGAGTTGTTTGGGAAGAACACACAACACTATGTGTGGAGAAAAAAAAGCACAGCACACCAACATCAAAACCTCATCCCCACTGTGAAATATGGCGGAGGGAGCATCATGGTTTGGAGCTGCTTTGCTGCCTCAGGGCCTGGACGGATCGTTGTCATTGATGGGAAAATGAATTCCAGAGTTTATCAAGACATTTTGCAGGAAAACGTACGACCATCTGTCCGCCAACTGAAGCTCCGCAGAGGATGGGTGATGCAACAGGACAATGACCCAAAGCATACAAGTCATTCAACAAAACAATGGCTGCAACAGCACAGAATACGCCTTCTGGAGTGGCCCAGTCAGAGTCCTGACCTCAACCCCATTGAAATGCTGTGGCATGACCTTAAGAGAGCGATTCACACCAGACATCCCAAGAATATTGCTACACTGAAACAGTTTTGTGAAGAGGAGTGGTCCAAAATGACTCCAGATCGTTGTGCAGGTCTGATCTGCAACTACAGGAAACGTTTGGTTGAGGTTATTGCTGCCAAAGGAGGGTCAACCAGTTATTAAGTCCAAAGGTTCACATACTTTTTCCTCCCTGCACTGTGAATGTTTACATGTTATGTGCAATTAAACCATGGCAACATCTAATGTTTGTGTAGTATTATGTTCAGCAGACTGTGTTCTTCTATTGTTGTGACTTAGATGACGTTCAGAGCACATTTTATGCCCAATTCATGCAAAACTCCACGTAATCCCAAGGGGTTCACATACTTTTTCTTGCAACTGTATATATATATTGAATATGGCCAAAATTGTACTATTTCAAATATATGTCAATATATTTGGGAAGAATAATTTTAAAATATATTTTTCTTCCATGTGGGATACTTGGGCCAGTTAACCTACCACATGGCTTTGAAGCTCACCCAAGCACAGGGAGAACATGCAACCTCCATCATATTATTGTCATGGCTGGAATTTGAACTGATAACCCTTCGACAAGACAGAAGCCACTAAGCCACTGTGTTGTCCCTTATGTCTTACATGGCTTCAAAGTGGGCTAACCTGCAGTTTATAAAGTGGCATGTAGCCCATCTAGGAAGAACTATGGTTTTTATAATGATTTTTCAACATTACTCTAAAACAATTAAACAATATATAACAGAACTAACTAAAGCTGGTCATACATGGCTCAAATTTTGGCAAATTCAGCCAAAATTCAAGCCTTAAGTGGTCCTGCTGACATCACTGGGCGCAACAAACTTTGATCAAGAAATTGAAGGAGCTCAGTGAAAAAAAGGAAGCCACACAGTGACTTCAGTCAATCAGCGCCAGTTGCTGTCCAGATATTCTTACATCGTTGGTAGGGTTGAATAAAGACACCAATCCATCCAGCTCAGCGTGTGTGTATATCACTACCATTTTTAATATTTTGTGGCAGCGGTTGAATACAATAGCCAGCAACAGCAGATTCCTCCATCCACTCTTGCTTATCATGGGTGGGGGAATCTGGATTTTTCTCATGCAGCACAATGAAGATAAACGGGGCTTCCCTTCCTGGGAAATTAGCCAGTAATCTAATCAAAGTAATTGGGAGCAGAAGAACTACCGCAAGCAGCATCTAACATTAACCATAAGCATATAGATGCTGTTATGATCCGCCAGGTGGTGCCTCAGGCTGCCAACTGACAGACCTACTCAGAGCGTGGGGTCTAAGCCCGGGCTGTGCTTTCACCAGAGCCCCTGATGGTGGGGATGGACTTGAAACAGTCCCGGGCCAGGTCACGACCTCCGAGCAGGCCCGCCAGTGGCTGAGGAGACCCTTGGGGACAGGTACCGGGAGAGCCAGATATGAAGAGGATGGCGGCCCCAGCAGGGTAGTAACGGATTGTGGGCCCGTGAGGGTAAGCGGGGTACAGAATCGGTAGGCGAGAGTAGTCGGGTCACACGCAGGGTCAGCAGGGAAGTCAATCCGTAGAATGGTCAGGGCAATCCGGGTCAAACGCAGGAGCAGGCAGAATAGTCAGGACAATCCGGGTGAAAACGCAGGAGCAGGCAGAGTAGTCAGGACAATCCGGGTCAAACGCAGGAGCAGGCAGAATAGTCAGGGTCAATCAGGGTCACAGGATAGGTGCAGAAACTCAGGATCACAGAAGACCTTGCGGCAATCTGTGACAGTGCAGGGCATCTTTAAATAGTGCGCCCTGCACTGTCATTGGCCGGTTAGGACGCGCCCCCGGCTGTCATTGGACGCCTGAGGCGCGCCCGCGGCTCCTACTGCGCATGCGCGGCGTCCTGTCAGCCGCGGCTCGCCGGGACCTAGTGCCCGTGTCCCGGCGCGATCCGCCGCCACTGCGCATGCGCGAGGGACGGAGCCGCGATCGCGGACCCTGGAGCCGTGGTCCCTGACAGATGCACACCAGTGCAGAAACAATACAATCTTTATATAAGAAGAGATTAATAATAATACATGCATCCAATACAGGTATTATCAGCAAAGGGCCCGATAAGAGTCCTAGTGCAATTGTGCACATATACCTGGGTATATAAAGTTATTGATAGAGATACCTCCAGATTAATGTTGCAGTTAAGTCCACTTGCAAGGGTCCCTGAGGATGACATAGTGTCTGTTTTTGTGTCAGAGACCTGAAGACAAGATCAGTGGTCACAGGGGGGATCCTCCATTTGTTGTCCAGCCAGCCTGGAATGGAGCTTCTCATCGGCAGGGACTCTTGAGTGGCAATGGCACTCAGAGTCAGCCTATCTATTGTGTGCTTTAATCTCTCCCTGGTAGTGTATAATAGTCTATTCTGACTTGGAGAATGGGCAGTACATGTGGCTGAGACTCTTTCTCTCTACACTTCCTCCTTCTAAGGTTTCAACACCAACAACTCAGAGGCAAGAAGAGCATTCAAAATATATTTACAGTCATTTAGAAACGTAGACAGTTGAGGGCAGCAGATACAATTGACTGGCTCTTTGTACTACTTCTTCCTTTCATACTCCAGACCTGTTGTACGAGGACTGCAAGATGCTGATACGTTAAATTCAGGTACGTACACTGCTTGCATTTAATAAATACATGTCATGATGCATCAGTGATTACAGAGCTGCATTCATTTGTGGTTTTATATCTGCCTAGAGCTCAGCTTTCATTTGTTAGAAGTTAAAATTTGAGCTCCATAGGTAGCAAGGTGGATGCATTTTTCTGATTGTGAAGCTATAGGTCTGATTCAACAGGACCTCTGCAGAGATGCCACTGCTTCCACACAAGGGTCCCACTCTGCACTGCTGGCAGGGGACATGCCTTTCTAGGCTGTGGCTGCTTTAGAAAGAAAATAAACTGTAAAACATTGTGAAGGTGCAATTGGGCTTTAAGTGTATCTAAAGCCAATACATTTTTATTTGGATGGAGTGTGGAAGGATTAGAGCTTCTGTCAGGGTTTGATTGCTCTCTGCATCCCACTGTAAATATTTGTCCTGTCTATTAGACGTGATGATCATTATTACATTATTATTACATTACATTGAGTTTATATAGCGCCAAAGGGTTTGCTCAGCGCTGTACAATAGAGGGGGGGACAATACATGAAACATTACAGCAACTACAAACAGCACACGAGGGGTTATAGGGCCCTACTCTTTCGAGCTTACAATCTAGGAGGGAGGGGGTAGTGGTACAGGAGGAAGTGGCTGTGGGGGATGGAGCAGTTAGGTGAGGGTGGGGTAGGCTTCCCTGAAGAGGTGGGTTTTCAGGGAGCGCCTGAAGGTGAGGAGGGAAGGTGACAGTCTGATGGATTGGGGTAGTGAGTTCCAGAGGATGGGGGAGGACCTGGAGAAGTCTTGCAGACGTGCGTGTGAGGAGGAGACCAGGGAGCAAGATAGAAGGAGGTCCTGCGAAGAGCGAAGGGTACGGGTAGGGTGGTACTTGGGAATCAGGTTGGTGAGGTAGTTAGGGGCAGTGTTGTGAATGGCTTTGTAGGTCAGAGTGAGTAGTTTGAATTTGATGCGTTGGGCGATAGGGAGCCAGTGGAGGGAGAGGCAGAGGGGGTGGCAGAGGTGGAGCGGGTGGTGAGGTGGATGAGTCTAGCCGCTGAGTTGAGGATGGTCTGAAGCGGGGAGAGCCTGCACTGGGGTAGGCCGGTGAGGAGGGAGTTGCAGTAGTCAAGGCGTGAGATAATCAGGGAGTGCACAAGTAGTTTAGTGGTGTCTGGGGTAAGGAAGGAGCGTATTTTGGCGATATTGCGGCGGTGGAGTCTGCATGTGTTTGTGAGTGATTTGACATGAGGTTGGAAGGAGAGGTTAGAGTCCAGAATGACTCCAAGGACTTTGGCTTGCAGGGCGGGATTGACGGTGGTGATGTTAGTAGTGATGGATAGGATGGGGGGGGGGGGGGGCGCGGGCAGGAGGGAAGACGAGAAGCTCGGTTTTGGAGAGGTTGAGTTTGAGGAAATGGAGCGACATCCAGTCAGAGATGTCGTTTAGGAGGTGAGTGATGCGGGCGGAGAAAGTGGAGGTGAGGTGAGGGGTGGAGAGGTAAATTTGAGTGTCATCAGCATAGAGATGGTAGTTGAAGCCGTGGGAGTGTATGAGTTTGCCAAGGGAGGAGGTGTAGATGGAGAAGAGAAGGGGTCCAAGGACAGAGCCCTGGGGGACCCCAACAGAGAGGGGGAGTGAGGGGGAGGTGGCACCATTGTAGGTGACACTGAAGGAGCGTCGGGATAGGTACGAGGAGAACCAGGAGAGAGCGGTGTCTCTGATGCCAAGGGAGAGTAGTTTATTAAGGAGGAGGGGGTGGTCAACTGTGTCGAAGGCCGCGGAGAGGTCCAGGAGGAGGAGGACAGAATAGTCGCCTTTGGCGGTTAGTAGGTCGTTGGTGATTTTGAGGAGGGCGGTTTCGGTGTAGGGGACGGAAGCCGGACTGTAGTGGATCAAGGAGTTTGTTGTCAGTTAGGTGGGCGCTTAGGCGGTTGTAGACTAAGCGCTCCAGGAGTTTGGAAGTGAGTGGCAGCAGGGAGATGGGTCTGAGGTTGTTTGGGTCAGAGGGGTCCAGGGAGGGCTTTTTGAGTATGGGGGTGATGTGCGCATGCTTTAGGGGGGAGGGGAATACGCCGGTAGAGAGGGAGAGATTGAAGATGTGGGTGAGGGAGCAGATGAGGGAAGAGGGGGGTGACTGGAGGAGTCGAGAGGGGATAGGGTCCAGGGGGCAGGTAGTGAGGCGGGCTTCTGAGAAGACCCTGGTGACTTCCTCAGTGGTAGTAGGGCTGAAGGAGTGCAGAGCTGGTGGGGTTACGGTAAGCGGGGTCTTGGGTGTGGAGGGGGGCAGTGCGGTTGCGAGGTCAGAGGAGGGAAGAGATGAGGGGGAGATAGGGGGGGGAGGCTAGGTGGGAAGGTAGATTGCGAGTTGACTATGTCCTGACGGATTGCATCAATTTTGTTGTGGAAATGAGTGGCAATTTCGTGGGCGGTGAGTGAGGTACTGAGTGGAGGAGGGGGGGGGGGAGAGCAGGGAGTTGAAGGTGGAGAAGAGTCGGCGAGGGCAGGAGGAGAGGGTGTTAATCAGGTTTACGAAGTAAGCCTGCTTGGCGGCGTGGAGGGAGGAGGTGTAAGTGAGGAAGGCAGATTTGTAGAGGGAGAATGAACGGGGGGACCTGGTTTTGGGCCATAGTCTCTCTAGCGCGCGACTGCGACGTTTGAGGCATTTAGTGTGGTCGTTCTGCCAGGGTTGGAGCGGTCTGGGTTTGATGTATCGTGTGGTTAGGGGTGCCAGAGAGTCTAGGGTAGCTGATAGTGAGTCGTTGTACGTGTTAGTGGCTAGGTCAGGACAAGACAGTGGAAGGATGCTGTCGTGTAAGCGGTCGGCAGCTGAGTGGAGGGGGGCCGGGTTCAGGTTGCGGAGGTTGCGGCTGGTGATGGTTTGGCGCTCTGGGGGGGGGGGGTTAGGGGAAGGGGAGATGGAGAACGTGAGGAGGTGGTGGTCGGAGAGAGGGAAGGGGGTGTTAGAGAACTGGTTGAGGGTACAGAGGTGGGAGAAGACGAGGTCCAGGGTGTTCCCAATGATGTGGGTGGAGGATTGAGTGTGCTGTGTGAGCGCGAAGGAGGAGGTTAGGTGGAGGAGTTGGGAAGTAGCCAGGCTGTTGTCATTGATGGGGATATTGAAGTCCCCGAGGATGATGGTTGGTAGCTCAGAGGAGAGGAAGAAGGGAAGCCAGGCAGCGAAGTCATCCAGGAAGCGGGGTATGGATCCGGGCGGCCTGTAGATCACTGCGATCCTTAGGGGGGTGGGGGTGAAAAGCCGGATACAGTGAGCCTCGAAGGAGGAGAAGGTTAGGGAGGGAGGATTAGGGAGGACCTGGAAGGTGCTCAACGGTGATAGGAGCAGGCCGACCCCACCACCTTTGTGACCGCTCAGTCTTGGTGAATGGGACCAGACGAGACCTCCATAGGAGAGTGCCGCAGGGGAGGTGGAGTCAGTGGCCTGTACCCAGGTTTCAGTGATGGCTAGGAGGTTAAGGGAGCGGGAGATAAAGAGGTCATGGATGGCAGTAAGTTTGTTGCAGACCGAGCGGGCGTTCAGGAGTGCAACCGAGAGAGGGGGGATGGATGCGGGGAGAAGGGGCACAGATATGAGGTTGAGGGGGTTACGGCAGCTGGCGGGAGCAGGGGGGTCCCTAGAGGAGGGGTGAGGTGGCGAGGGGCCAGGGTTCGGGGAGATGTCCCCAGCAGATAGGAGAAGGGTGAGGAAGGTGGCATGGGGATGGGAAGTGTAGGAGCGTGTGGGTCTGATAGTGGTGGCACGTGGGTCGACGGGGGAGTGGAGTAGCAGGAGGAGGTGGTGAGTGCCGTAGTGGGGAGAGGGGAGAAGTGAAGGGGCAATGTAGAGCTGTTTTGGGGGGGTAGGCGGGTAGAGGGAGGTGATTTTTGGGATGGTGGAGAGGAAAATGAGGAGGAGGAGTGCAGGAGGCATGTTGGGGTGGGTGGGGTGACAGTTGGGTCAGGGGAGGTGAAGGGATACAGGTCAGGGCAAGGTGGTGTGGGGAATCTGTATTACCGTGGGAGAGTCATTTGAGTCCTTCTGTAGGGGTAGAGTGAGGGTGGAGGGCGGCAGCTGGTTGGCAGCAGTCTGTGGGTGCAGTAAGCTGGCGACCATGGGTGCTGTGGCATGTCTTCAGTGGGTACGGTGGTTCGGCTAGTGGAGGGGTCGTAGGGTGCGATGGCTGGGGGCGATGGTAGGCACGGCGACTGGTGATGCTGGCGGCTCGGTGACTGGGGTTGTTGAGGCCAGGCGTCGGGTGCTGAGGGCTCGGCGTCGTGAGGCGCTGAAGGTGTTGAAGGATCGTCATCAGGGTCGAGCGGGGCGTTGCGGTAGCGATCGTTGGCCCTGCGTGGTTTGTGCTCAACCGTGATCTGTTGCGGCCGGTAGGAGAGACCGCGGCTTCAAGGGTCGTGGTGGGCCATTAGTCGCCGGGGCATCACCAGAGGGAATAGCGTGCCGGAAAGCAGGGTGCTGGGCGAGCGGTCCCTGGTGTGGTGGCTGGCTGGTAGTCCCAGGTGGGGTAGGTGGACAATGATCATTGTCAACATGCAAGGGGAATTCCAACATTTTGTAGTTGTCACCAGAACAGGACAAGAGTTGTTCTGGTGACAACGGTCTAAGAAGGGATTTCCGCTACCTTGTAGAGTTTTCTTTTCACTTCCTGTTGTGTCTCCATGACAAGAAGTGAGGATAAATCTCCCCAATGAGACATGGATTTAACTATCCCCAATGGTGGCAGTCCACGGATCGATTTTGTATGTGATTGTACTTGTAATGGAACCGGACCCCGACTGCACTTGGGTATTTCCGTTGGACTCCCGCTTCCTCATCCGAACACCGACCACGGACACCACCGCTGACCATACAAGACTATACGACACCAGTCTTGAAATAAAATCAGGAAATAGACTATTTTATTTCAACACAGATACAGGACATATACCGTATTTTCCGGCGTATAAGACGACTTTTCAACCCCCGAAAATCTTCTGAAAAGTCGGGGGTCGTCTTATACGCCGGTGCGAGCCGGTGTCAGGGCGGCACTTTTTCGAGGGGCGGCGCGGCGCTGCCCCCCCCTCCTCCTCCAACGGACACTTAGTACAGGGGTGGGCAGAGGGGCTGCTGTACCTTACCTGGCTCCGGTCCCACGACGATCCGGTCCAGGAAGCGCGGCTGTTCCTTCTTTCAAGTTTGGCCGCTCGATGGTCACGCTGCCGCTCGGCTCCGCCTCCTCACCGGTGATTGGGCGCCAGCACTGGAAAGGCACACAGGCGACCAATCACCGGCGAGGAGGCGGAGCCGAGAGGCCCCGCAAAAATCGAGCGGCCGAACTGGAAGAAAGAGCAGCCGCTCCTCTCCCCCACTGACACTAACGATGGGGCACTGTTCCTCCCCCACTGACACCAACGATGGGGCACTATTCCTCCCACTGACACCAATGATGGGGCACTATTCCTCCCACTGACACCAATGATGGGGCACTATTCCTCCCACTGACACCAATGATGGGGCACTATTCTCCCCACTGATACCAATGATGGGGCACTATTCCTCCCACTGACACCAATGATGGGGCACTATTCTCCCCACTGACACCAATGATGGGGCACTATTCCTCCCACTGATACCAATGATGGGGCACTATTCCACCCACTGACACCAACGATGGGACACTATTCCTCCCACTGATACCAACGATGGGGCACTATTCTCCCCACTAATACCAATGATGGGGCACTACTTCTCCTCCCCACTGACACCAATGATGGGGCACTATTCTCCCCACTGATACCAATGATGGGGCGCAATTCCTCCCACTGACACCAATGATGGGGCGCAATTCCTGCCACTGATACCAATGATGGGGCGCTATTCCTCCCACTGACACCAATGATGGGGTGCTATTCCTCCCACTGATACCAATGATGGGGCACTATTCCTCCCACTGATACCAATGATGGGGTGCTATTCCTCCCACTGATACCAATGATGGGCCGCTATTCCTCAAACTGACACCAATGATGGAGCACTATTCCTCCCACTGACACCAATGATGGAGCACTATTCCTCCCACTGACACCAATGATGGGACACTATTCCTCCCACTGACACTAATGATGGGACACTATTCCTCCCACTGACACCAATGATGGGGCACGATTCTTCCCACTGACACCAATGATGGGGCACTATTCCTCTCACTGACTAATGATGGGGCACTATTCCTCCCACTGACTAATGATGGGGCACTATTCCTCACACACTGACACTAATGATGGGGCACCATCATTGGTGTCAGTGGGAGGAATAGTGTCCCATCATTGGTATCAGTGGGAGGAATAGTGCCCCATCATTGGTGTCAGTGGATGAAATAGTGCCCCATCATTGGTGTCAGTGGGAGGAGTAGTGCCTCATCATTGGTGTCAGTGGGAGGAATAGCACCCCATCATTGGTGTCAGTGGGAGGAATAGCACCCCATCATTGGAATACCATACTGAAATAGCATACCATATTGAAATCAAATCTGATGTTTTTTTATTTGGTGTGCGTTGGAAGAGCGGTAGTCTTATACGGCGAGTATAGCTCAAACCCTATATTTTAACAGGAAAAGTAGGGGGTCGTCTTATACGCCGGAAAATACGGTACATTCAAGGGAACAAGCCCCCCTCCCTGCATAATGACACAAGGCGGGGCAATCCACACCCAAAGTGACTCCCATCACAGTACTGTCGATTGATTTATTGTCTGGGAGAAAAAAATACAATAGGAAGACTAAAAGATTGTTCAATGTGCTATACACTTATCAATCCTATTGATCTATCCACTTTTTTAGGCTAGGTTCATATCTGTGCAGGTGGTGCCACTGCAGATCCGCACGTGCAGCCACACCACGCACACAGAGAAATGCGGACCCGCGGGCGGGTGCCATTAATTCTAATGGCACGCCGCCTGCACTGGAAAACGCAACCGTACTGGGAACCGAGGTTCGGAAAAAATGCAGGGACTTCTTCCCTGCGTGTCCCAGGCACGGGAGTCCATTCAAATGAATGGGCTCTCGTGTCCAAGCAAAACGTGGCCCACACGGCTGCATATATGTGAACCGGGGTGTCAGGGATGCGGGTGTGACCAGAGATGTGTGGACTGACACAGGGAACCGCAGGCTTCAGATATGGTATAAATAAGACAATTTATTAAGACTAACAATACAAACATAAACGCAGTGCACCAAACCCCAAGCTAACACAAATACATACAACAAGGTGAAACAAACCCAAACCTAAACTGGTATAGATACACAGGTACATACACATATAGAGCACAACGTAGTCAGGCAGGCCGGGTCGATAACTATCGGGCAGGTAGGTACAGGAGGAGCAGGCGGAGAGAATGGTCAGGGTCACAAGCCAGGGATCAAACAGGAGAAGTCAGCAGAGGTCAGGATCAGGCAGGGTCGGCAACAAGTCAGGCAGGAACAGGAATGCAGGTTACAAGGTACAGGGGCCCATGGAAAAACACACACCAAGGCACAGACTGCAGGTCTGGCCATCCCTTAAATACACCACCTGCAATCAGCCCCAGGTGATGGCTAATTGCCGAAGTGAACCTCTGGTTGTTGAGAGCACCCGCTGGCCAGCCCTGGTACTGCAGCCCACAAGGCAGGTGAGTCCCACCACTATTGGCAAGTCCATTCCTGACACGGGGCTTACAGTTGGATTTTCTGTCCAGACCAATCAGAATGACTTCGATTTGCACAAAATCAATCAATGGCAATGGCATTTAGAAGCTCTTAAAGGGTCAGGAGGTTGCGGTGGCGCCTTCTAGCTTCACAACCATGTTAACTATTGCAAAGCTTTCAGGTGAACTCAGTAAAGTATTACACATGGGTTTCATCACAGTGCATGGTTTAATATTTATGTAAAGCAGGGATCTCCAAATGGCACAGGGGCCACATCCAGCCCACTACGAGGCCCACAGCTAGGGTCAGTGGTGTAACCTCAGCGGAATGCGGAATCAGATTGGTTGGTCTCTGCTTCTGATGGGAACCCTGTATTGTCCCGTTGATCTGTTCCCCATCCGTCTAGTGGATGGGATTGGATGACAATCGGACAGGCGGTCTGTTTCCTTCTGACCACCCTATAGAAGACAGCAGCAGTGTCTGTGTCCGCTCTGCAGTAGCGGAGCAGACACAGACCTGTCATCCACATACTCAATGGCAATCATCAGAGAGCTACCCCCCTGAGCAGGCGGATATGCTGACTGGTTCACCCCCTTCTGAAAGGGTCTTAGGATGCTTTCACACTGATGCACAGCAAAGACACAATCCCTTTAAATCCTTTGGGACTTCACACCACTGTGCTGCGAGTGTGC
Source organism: Staurois parvus (assembly GCF_062004578.1). Classification (NCBI taxonomy): domain Eukaryota; kingdom Metazoa; phylum Chordata; class Amphibia; order Anura; family Ranidae; genus Staurois; species Staurois parvus. Next base: position 6,105,028 of record NW_028318294.1, on the reverse strand, counting down.
TGCGTTTGAAAGGTCCGGCAAGCTGCATCTTTGGTGCAGTTTTCATATCTACACCAAAAACACAGGTAAGGGAGGACTCTGATGGGACCCTGATGTAAGGGAGGACTCTGATGGGGACCCTGATGTAAAGGGAGGACTCTGATGGGGACCCTGATGTAAGGGAGGACTTTGATGGGGACCCTGATGTAAGGGCAGACTCTGAAGGGGACCTTGATGTAAGGGGAGGACTCTGATGGGGACACTGATGTAAGGGAGGACTCTGATGGGGACCCTGATTTAAGGGCAGACTCTGAAGGGGACCTTGATATAAGTGCAGACTCTGATGAGGACCCTGATGTAAGAGAGGACTCTGATGGGGACCCTGATGTAAGGGCAGACTCTGAAGGGGACCCTGATGTAAGGGCAGATTCTGATGGGGACCCTGATGTAAGAGAGGACTCTGATGGGGACCCTGATGTAAGGGCAGACTCTGAAGGGGACCTTGATGTAAGGGAGGACTCTGATGGGGACCCTGATGTAAGGGCGGACTCTGATGGTGACCCTGATGTAAGGGGAGGACTCTGATGGGGACCCTGATGTAAGGGGAGGACTCTGATGGGGACCCTGATGTAAGGGGAGGACTCTGATGGGGACCCTGATGTAAGAGAGGACTCTGAAGGGGACCCTGATGTAAGGGAGAACTCTGATAGGGACCCTGATGTAAGAGGACTCTGATGGGGACCCTGATGTAAGGGCGGACTCTGATGGGGACCCTGATGTTTGGGGGGACTCTGATGGGGACCTTGATGTAAGAGAGGGCTCTGATGGGGACCCTGATGTAAGGGCGGACTCTGGTGGGGACCCTGATGTAAGGGCGAACTCTGATGGGGACCCTGATGTTTGGGAGGACTCTGATGGGGACCCTGATGTAAGGGAGGACTTTGATGGGGACCCTGATGTAAGGGCAGACTCTGAAGGGGACCTTGATGTAAGGGCAGACTCTGATGGGGACCCTGATGTAAGAGAGGACTCTGATGGGGACCCTGATGTAAGGGCGGACTCTGATGGGGACCCTGATGTTTGGGGGGACTCTGATGAGGACCCTGATGTAAGGGGGGACTCTGATGAGGACCCTGATGTAAGGGGGGACTCTGATGTAAGGGTCCCAATTGAAATGAATAGAAAACATGTAAAAAAACACATCAAAAACGCACCTGTGTTGCATTTTTGTGCATTTTTTGTAGCCACATGTCCAAGTGTAACAGGCGCATGCAGCATGCGGGGTCATATACACCCAGAAAAGACACTGGAAATCACCTATGCGTTTACATTGAGCAGCGTGAAAGCAGCCTTAGGTAGTGTCCTCTATTATCTGCATTTCATTCATATACAGATATATGACACTGATAGCAGCATTCAGAATATGAATTCCTCTTTTATTTCTATTTTTCATTTTCAATGGTAAACATTTCCGGATTACAATGTCAAGGGTGACACATGAGCTGCCTTTAGTGACTCCACTTCCACAGGCTGTTAGAATGTTGGTTGTACATTGTGTCTCCTCTTCTGTCCTCTGGTTTGGTCACATGACTGCGGCGTCATCACATCACATGACTTGTCAGGCAGAGACTGAACAAACTCGGAAGTGTCAGATCCCAGCAGGCATGTCTTCCATCAGCAGTGGCTGCACAGGGGATCAGAGCAGCGATCAGCGCAGGTAATGACGCTTTACAGACCATGTGGGGCTGCCAGGTACTGAGCTGCAGGAATCAAATTTATTTAGATATGTTGCCGGTAGTCACCAGACCTAAAAGAAGTCATACTAACACCGGAGAGTGCAAAATCTGGTGCAGCTCTGCATGGCAGCCAATCAGCTTCTAACTTCAGTTTGTTCAATCAAGCTTGGACAAGAAAACCTGGAAGCTGATTGGTTTCTGTGCGGAGCTGCACCAGATTTTTCACTCTTTGATTTTAGTAAATCTCCCCTGTGTGTCCTTTTGATTCTTGTTGTATTGCCAAGTTAAGGCAGAGCCACGGCACCACCTGCCTGGAGTTTGCATGTTCTCCCTGTGACTGCGTGGGTTTTCTCCGTGTACTCCGGTTTCCTCCGACACTCCAAAAGACATGCTGGTAGGTTAATTGGATCCTGTCTAAATTGTCCCTAGTATGTATGAATGTAAGTTAGAGACCTTAGATTGTACACCCCTTGAGGGTTAGGGACTGATGTGAATGTACAATATATATGTAAAGTGCTGCGTAAATTGATGGCGCTATATAAGTACCTGAAATAAATAAATAAATAATAACTAAGAGCCATTCACATTTCAAGGGTGTCAAACTGGCGGCCCTCCGGCTGTTGCGAAACTACAAGTCCCATCATGCCTCTGCTTTTAGGAGTCATGCTTGTAACTGTCAATCTTGCAATGCCTCATGGGACTTGTAGTTTGGCAACAGCTGGAGGGCTGCCAGTTTGACACCTGTGCATCATGTGCACTTACCTGCATTTTTCCTCTGGGATGAACACAGGTAACTGCAATGACACATAGGGGGGATTTACTGTCAGAATCTGGTGCCGCTGTACATAGTAACCAATCAGCTTCTAACTTCAGCTTGTTCAGTCAAGCTTTGACAATTATTATTATTATTATACAGGATTTATATATTATTATTATACAGGATTTATATATTATTATTATAATACAGGATTTATATATTATTATTATAATACAGGATTTATATATTATTATTATACAGGATTTATTTATTATTATTATTATACAGGATTTATATATTATTATTATTATTATTATAATACAGGATTTATAGATTATTATTATTATACAGGATTTATATATTATTATTATTATTATTATTATAATACAGGATTTATATATTATTATTATACAGGATTTATATATTATTATTATTATACAGGATTTATTTATTATTATTATTATACAGGATTTATATAGCGCCAACAGTTTGCTCAGCACTTTACAATATAACGGGAGACAATACAGCAACAATACAGTTCAATACAAGAATAGATTTGAGGGCCCTGCTCCTTGGAGCTTACAATCTAGGAGGGAGGGGCCAGTGGTACAAAAGGTAATAACTGTGGGGGATGGACTGGTTGGAAGAGCAGAAGATTCCATTATTAGCTGAGGGCAGGATAGGTTTCCCTGAAGAGATTGCCTAAAAGTGAGCAGAGTAGGAGATAAATTGGGGTAGAGAGTTCCAGAGGATGGGGGAAGCTCTGGAGAAGTCCTGGAGGCAAGCATGGAAGGAGGAGCTAGAGAATAGGAGGTCTTGTGAGGAGCGGAGAGTACGGTTTGGGTGATATTTAGAGACAAGATCGGTGATGTAATTTGGGGCAAAGTTATAAATGGCTTTATACGTTATTGTTAGTGTTTTGAATTTTATCCGTTGGGCAATGGGAAGGCAGTGGAGGGGTTGGCAGAGAGGGGTGGCAGATACAGTCCCCAGTCACACTGGATGTGAATTGGCATGCAATTTGTATGCCATGCGACATGAAAATCACATGCCAAGTCGCACTCTATTGTCTGCAATTACAGCGGTCATATTGGTGCAGTTCTGACTTGGTCGGAGCCGCACCGATTTCTAAAGTAGTACATGCACTATTTTTGGAGCGATTTGCATAGACATCTGTGTCAAATGTCTTGCAAATCACACCTGAAATCAGCATGTCCCCCAACTTTGAAATCGTGCAACTTCACTGTAAGTTGCACAATTTCAAAGTAGGGTTTGGTGTTAGCAGGGTGTAAGGCTAGGTTCACATCTACGTGTTCCTACGGGCTGCGTTTTGCGCGGGCATGAGAGCCCATTCATTTTAATGGACTCCCGTGCCCCGGGACAAGCAGGGAAGAAGTCCCTGCACTTCTATGGAAACCACACCCCGCACAGGAACCTCGGTTCCCAGTACGATTGCAATTTCCAGTGCAGGCGGCGTGTCATTAGAATTAATGGCACTTGCCTGCGGGTTCACATTCCTCTGTGCAGGTGGTGCGGCTGCACTACCCACATAGAAGTGAACCAAGGGAAAACCTGGAAGCTGATTAGCTACCATGCACAGTCGCACCAGATTTTGCACTCTCCAGTTTTAATAGATCTCCCTTATAGCAACAATAGTTTTCTATGTGTCATGTTCACACCAGAGCGCACTTTTTATCTGCATTCAAGAGATATGCGATATTAAGCAGCATGTTTGCGTATTATTGCACAGAAATGCACATAAAAACGTGTAAAGGCACATAAATGCAACACACTTCTCATCCACAATTAGTAGGTCAGAGAAAAGATGCCTTTTAAAAAGGGCAATAATTTGACAATAATTGACAATAAAACCTGGAAGCTGATTGGCTACCATGCACAGTCGCACCAGATTTTGCACTCTCCAGTTTTAATAAATCTCCCGTATAGCAACAATAGTTTTCTATGAGTCGTGTTCACACCAGAGCGCAGCTTTAATCTGTATTCACGAAATATGCGATATTAACCCTTTGGCGCCGATGTAACACAAACATGCAGCCTCATGGAACTAGGCTTTTTTTCCGTGGGGCTGCATATTTGCGTACTTGTCTCTCTGCTGGGAGTGCGCCGCACAGCGCGCTCCCAGCACAAACACCAGGGTGTCACTGAGAGCCCCGGGTCCCGATCGTTACCCAGGACTCCTGATTCCGGGTCACATGATCTCTGATTGACTATCACAGTGATCAGTCACTGTACAGCCCGGCCCCCTTGTTTTTTTTTTCTCTCTATGAATGGAGGTGAGAGATACATTGTATCTCTCTAACTCCTGGCATAGAGGGGGAAAATACATTTATTTATTGAAATATATTGAATATGGCCACAATTGTAGTATTTCAAATATATCTAAATATATTTGGGAAGAATATTTTTAAAATATATTTTTCTGCCATATGGGTTAGCCTCAGGACCTGTGTAATTAATATGTGTTCGGTTTTAAAGGGATGAGGTGGCTACCCAAGGTATCACCCCTCTGGTGGGTGTCATCCAAGTGCGGTCCGCAACCCCATAGTGATGCCACTGCTTGTTCTGGGTTAGCAACTTAGTGTATGGAGGTCAATGGATCAGCATGGCAGCCAGGCAGCTGGCATTTTCAGAATGAGACCTGCAGTTTTTGTTTTTTCTCAGTAAAAGTTTCCTTAACCACCTCCCATCCGGCCGTTGTATAAAAACGGCCGGACGGTGGCAGTGCAGGGTCATGTGGCCATTTATAAAAGGCCTCCCCGAACCCTGTTTGTGCGCGCTGTCTGGGAGCGCGCAGCACAGCAATCCGGTGCCCGCTGTGTCCTCCAGACACAGTGGAACACCGAGCGTCAGACGGGACCTCTGTGTGAGGTCCCGATCATGTGATCATTGATTGGCCAATCTGTGATCATATGCAGAGTAGTAAGCAAGATGTCACTTCTGACATCATTGCTTACTACATGTGACATCTGTGAATGATCACAGAGGTCACATGGTACAAGGCTAGTCACAACAGCCTTGTACCATGTGACAAGCTGTAACCAATCACAGCTCACTCAGTAGTTCTCAATGGCTGCAAGAATACAGCTAGAGAGAAGGAGAAATCATTGCTTTTACAGTCTTTATGGGTGTAAAAGCAAACAGTGTGAAAAAAAATATTCATCAACCCCCACAAGTAGTACAGTATCACCATGGTGACACTGTACTGCTAGGCTGACAGTATGTAAAAAAAATAATATAAAAAAAAAAAAAAAAAGTTTAAAAATGATAATTTTTGGTTAGAAACTAATTTCGGTAATTTTTTTTAGTAAAAAGCCAAGATTTATGATGAAATATTATTAATTTGCTAAATTTTATAAGAAAAACACTTTTTTTTCAAAATTTATGGACATTTTCATTTACATAGCAAAAAAAATAAAAATCCCAGTGGTGAATAAATACCACCAAAATAAAGCTTTATCGGTCTAAAAAAAATGCTAAAAAATTCATATGTGTACAGTGTTGCATGACCGCGCAATTGTCATTCAAAGTGTGATAGCACTGAAAGCTGAAAATTGGCCTGGACAGGAAGGGGGTGAAAGTGTCCGGCCTGGAAGTGGCTAATGCATTGTTCGTTCCCATAGTTCTGACACCTTTGTACATAAAATTTGCAGCTTAATTCCGCTGTCTGTTTTCTTACAAGTCTTAGAAAGAAGATCAAGGACAAATTAATCATGTATGATGTTGGCAGCCGATACAACCACATTCCTCTTCAGAAAGCCTCAGTTCTGCTCCCTCTGCAAATTAGACAAGGCAGACTCTACCTGCTTCTGACTGTCAGATCAATGGAGGTAAGTGCGCTATTCCTCACACGGTTTGTTCTGGGACTGTACAATGAACATTTTGCATCATTACCCCTCGCTCACAGCTAAACTGCCACAAATAGGATCATTTGCTCATCTTCTCTCCGGAGCAAATTGTCTTTTTGCTGCTTATGGGGAGAATCTGGCAGTTATATCATTTAAATGCTGATCTGCCTTTTCATCATCACCTTTAAAGGTGATTATCTGCAGTGCAGCTGTGAAAATCTCCTACTTCATTTAAAAGGAAATACATGCCGTGTGTATGTGTGTGTGTATATATATATATATATATATATATATATATATACACCCTTTGCATTGGTGTCAGTGTATACCATAACAAGCCCCAATATTGGTGTCACTGGACACGAGCATAACCCCCAGCATTGGTGCCAGTAAATTAAAGAATAACCCTCAGCATTGGTGTCAGTGGATGCAATAATTACTCCAGTGCTAGTATCAGTGGATGCATTATGTCAGTATTTCTGTGCTCAAAGCGGTACATTTTTTTGCATGGAAATATGTAATTTTTTTATTGTAGACCTGTAATTTTTAGGAATAACTTACTGAAATCTGTCTGAACAAGAGTCTAGTAAACATCCCGGATATGTTAATCTCCCTAGCGGTATTCCCGAGTGTAGCTCGGGGTAAAATGTCAGTACCAAAAGCGGTAACCCCGAGCTACACTCGGGCTTACCATGCGGTGCTGCATAGGGAGTCCCTGCAGAGCTTACCTTGTCCTTCGCTCCCGCGATGTGTCCCCTGCAGCGTCCCCGGCCATCTCCTCCGGCCGATGCCGGCATCCGGCTTCTGTGTTCCGGTCCCTGTCCCTGTGATGTCGGGACGTACGGGCGCCGCCAGCAGCGGGAAATTTGAAAATTTAAAAAAATGTCATTTTTTTCCAAACAAATTTTACATAGTATAACATTGCTGTATCAAACCATTTCACATACATTTTGTCCCGAGTGCTTTGTCCTGTGCCCTGCCTGCATTTTTACTGTTCTTTCTGCCTGGAAACTGAGAAACGTCCATGGCGTCCAAAAAGCGTCCCTTTAGGTTAAAAGTGGGTTTAGATCAGCTAGAGAACAGCGATAGTAAATCAGAACCACTTGCAGAATTGAGTGATAATGATTCGTGGGGAAATTCGTCATCAGACACTGAAAACGATTTTGTGACTTTGCTCAGCAATGTGCGAACTTGGCGCTATATTTCAAATTTCAGTGTTTTTGGTTTGATTATATTATTGAATTAAATGAATTATTATATTATTATTTTTTATGATTATTTATTAAATTATAATTTATGATTTTGTGTTTCAAATTTTATCATACCCGGGATGTTTACTAGACTCTTGTTCAGACAGATTTCAGTAAGTTATTCCTAAATATTACAGCCTACAATAAAAAAACTACATATTTCCATGCAAAATAATGGTACCGCTTTCAGCACCAAAAATCTGAAATAATCATACCGCTAGGGAGGTTAAAATTTGAAACACAAAATCATAAATTATAAACATACGTTTATAATTATAAACAAACATAAAAACGACAAAATGTTTTCCATCATAAAAATATCAATAAAATCATACAAAAAAAGTCAAATGGCATATCATTAATTGTACAATGGATATATTTTCTTCAGTTAAAAGAGAGCATAATGCATTGATGCGTTGAGCAATTTTTCGCTGCCACAGGATTCATACCCCTGAATGATATGGCGTTTGACTTTTTTTTTGTATGATTTTATTGCTGTTTTAATGATGGAATCCAATTTTGTGCTTTTTATGTATTAATGTATGAACCCTATCAAGGCACATCTAAAATCTCATCGTATAGTTGCCTGCCTCACAGGCCCTAAAAGGGAATTGATGAAGGGTTTGTGTGCTGGTTCACTTTAAAGGGATGGTACCATAATAGGGGGTAGATGAAAACATCCTATGTTTTACTTTAGGTATTTCTATAGCGCCGTCAATTTACACAGCGCTTTACATATATATTGTACATTCACATCAGTCCCTAACCCTCAAGAGGTGTACAATCTAAGGTCCCTAACTCACATTCATACATACACATACTAGTGCCAATTTAGACAGGATCCAATTAACCTACCAGCATGTCTTTGGAGTGTGGGAGGAAACTGGAGTACCCGGTGGAAACCCACGCAGGCAGAGGGAGAACATGCAAACTCCAGGCAGGTGGTGCCGTGGTTGGGCTTTGAACCAACGACCCGAGTATTGCCAGGAGGGAGTGCTAACCATCTAACCACTGTGCTGCCCAATATATAAATATGTTTACATAATGATATTAAGAACACCATACTTAATTGTTTTGGTATTTTGTACAGCTGAACACGATGCCAGGACAGGTGTGCTTTCCTGGAGGAAGACAGGATCCATCAGACCAAGATGAAATAGAAACAGCTCTAAGGGAATCCGAAGAAGAGATCGGACTGTGTGCTAACCAAGTGGAAGTCGTTTGCAGGCTTCTTCCCTACTTTACCAAGGTAAGTAAATGTAATCGGGTTTAAGTCCTGTAATTCTGAGGTTCTATACCACAGGTGTCAAACTGGTGGCCCTCCAGCTGTCGCCAAACTACAAGTCCCATGAGGCATTGCAAGACTGACATTTACAAGCGTGACTCCCAAATGTAGAGGCATGATGGGACTTGTAGTTTTGCAACAGCTGGAGGGCCGCCAGTTTGACACCCCTGTTCTATACTGTCATTGGTAATGAACTGATGTTTTAAATAATGTTTATAAATGAAAAATAAAGCCTTCTATTGCTACTGAAATATTTTTTTCTCACAGATTGTAAGCTCTAATAGGCAGGGCCCTCTGTTTCCTCTTGTACCAAATTGTATTGTAACTGTAAAGTCTATCTTCATTTTGTAAAGCGCTGAGCAAACTGTTGGAGCTATATAGATCCTGTATAATAATAATAATAATAATATAATAATCAGGACTGCATACCTCTAGAACACCTGCTCCATCTAGTGGTAAAGTAATAAAATGACAGCTTTCCAAATATGAATGAAAAGATTCCGGAATTTGGGTTCCTAATTTATGAATGTAGCCCATCAATGCAACTCCCTTCTCACTGGCCTGCCTCGCCGCTGGCTATCCCCGCTTCAGTCGATCCTGAATACGGCTGCCAGACTCATTCACCTTTCCAACCGCTCCATCTCCACCACCCCCCTCTGCCAATCCCTCCACTGGCTTCCGATTGCGCAACGGATGAAATTCAAAATCCTAACACTGACGTACAAAGCTGTCCACCATACTGCCCCGAACTACATCTCTGACCTAATATCCAAGTACCGCCCAGCACGCACACTCCGCTCCTCACAAGACCTCCTTCTCTCTAGTTCGCTGGTCTCCTCCTCCCATGCCCGCCTCCAGGACTTCTCCAGGGTGTCACCCATCCTCTGGAACTCCCTGCCCCAACCCATCAGATTATCACCTACTCTCCTCTCCTTTAGGCGCACCCTGAAAACCCATCTCTTCAGGGAAGCCTACCCCACCCCCTGCTAACTTGCCGACCTCCTCCACTCTTCCTACCACTCCATCCCCCACAGCTATCTCCTCCTGTACCACTATCCTCTCCCTCCTAGATTGTAAGCTCCAAGGAGCAGGGCCCTCGATCCCCTCATGTTTTGCATTGTATTGGTATTGCTCTGTCACATGTTCTGTCCCCCTATGTAATGTACAGTGCTGAGCGAACTATTGGCGCTTTATAAATACTGTATAATAATAATAATCTTCATGATGCAGAGCCTTGTTGGAAGGGAAAATCTCGTGAATATTAGTTATTCCTCAATTCAGCAGCATTCCTCATTGATATATAGATAAATGGCACTGATCATATTTTGAATGGATATACTGTATTATATCGGTGCTTATTTCATCAGTATGTAACTGTTTGAGTGGATCTACCTACATATTGTAAATGGCAGGAACATTCTGCAATATGGACTACACTTAAGAAAAGTTAGAACTGGCCAAATTAGATTTCAGGAATTGACAAGACGGTAGTAACAACTCTATGGACGGATCACATAAACATCTGCTAGGACTGCATTTGTTGCTACCTATCACTATACTTGGTGTTACCGGAACTTTATTTTTAATTAGTTAGATGCTAATAAAGTGTAACAGGTTTTGGATCACCACTGACACCAATAATTATATCCTTCACACCGAACACAAATGATAAGCAATCTATTCCTTCCTCTGACACCATTGATGGGCAATATATTCTTCCACTGATGGTAACGATGGGCATTATATATTCCTTCCATTGAGCACCAGTAATGGGCATTCAATGGAAATACACCAAAAACGCATGTAAAATGTATGTACATGCATATTTAGTGTTTTTCTGGCAGAGTTTTGTGTTAAAATCCAGTCTCCTCCTACAATAAAAAAGCATGAAAAATGCGTGAAAAATTGACTAGAAAATTGCACTGAAATTGCACCAATGTGAACCGCTTCTTATTCCAGAGGAGTAAAATGAACCTACTGAATCGCTCTACTGATGTCATCCGTTTCTTTCAATGTCCATTTGTAATTATACCAATCTACCACTAGATGGGGCGGTCATTTTCAGTTTTAGACAGTCATCTGTAGTACAGAATTTACAATAGAGTAGATGTTATTTCTACCCGAATCACACCCAGGATTTCAATAGCATTATTGGGGTTTAATATTTGTAAAATTGGGAGTATTGTTAAATGTTTGGAATATATTATATCACTAAGAATGTTAAGTAGTTTCCAAATGAAACGATAAACACATTCATCACATGGGAGCTCGCCTATTGTTAGACGTGTCAAAAGTTTTAAAGATAACCTGCGCTAGTGCGTAAATTGTATGAGTTATTGTGTGTCTGCTATATCCTCCCACTGACACCAATGATGGGGCACTATTCCTCCCACTGACACCATTGACGGGGCATTATTCTTCCCACTGACACCATTGATGGGGCACTATTCCTCCCACTGGCACCAATGATAGGGCACTATTCCTCCCAATGACACCAATGATAGGGCACTCTTCTTCCCTCTGACACCATTGACAGGGCATTATTCTTCCCACTGACACCATTGACGGGGCGCTATTCCTCCCACTGGCACCAATGATGGGGCACTATTCCTCCCACTGACACCAATGATGGGGCACTATTCCTCCCACTGACACCAATGATGGGGCACTCTTCCTCCCACTGCACCCACTGAAACCAAAGACAGGGCCCTATTCCTCCCACCAACACCAGTGATGGAGCACTATTCCTCCCACTGACACCAATGACGGGGTCCTATTCCTCCCACTGACACCAACGATGGGGCACTATTCCTCCCACTGACACCAATGACGGGGCCCTATTCCTCCCACTGACACCAACGATGGGGCCCTATTCCTCCCACTGACACCAACAATGGGGCCCTATTCCTCCCACTGACACCAACAATGGGGCCCTATTCCTCCCACTGACACCAACGATGGGGCCCTATTCCTCCCACTGACACCAACGATGGGGCCCTATTCCTCCCACTGACACCAACGATGGGGCCCTATTCCTCCCACTGACACCAACGATGGGGCCCTATTCCTCCCACTGACACCAACGATGGGGCACTATTCCTCCCACTGACATCATTGATAGGGCACTATTCCTCCCACTGGCTGGGATTTGAACCAACGACCCTAATACTGCCAGGCAGAAGTGCTAATCATTTAGCCACTGTGCTGCCCATGTCAGGAAGCGTTTGCATTACTATAATGACAGATATCCTGTTGTATGTAGTTTTGTTGTTTGACATCCTTTTAATGCCTCTCTTTTCTTCCAGTCTCCAGCATACTTGGTCACTCCAGTGGTTGGGATTGTGGAGGACACCTTTCAGCCATCACCTAACCCCAATGAGGTCACAGACGTCCTCCATGTTCCCTTGGATCTGTTTATCAGCTTGGATCATCACACTGGAATACCATATAACATGCCCCCTTTTGGAATGCAGACCATTCATAAATTTGAGCATCAGGATGAAAAATCCAAGAGAAGCTTTCACATTTGGGGGCTGACGGCTCATTTTGCCTTACTGCTTTCAGTCATCGTCCTAGGAAGACGTCCGTTGTTTGACCCAGGGTTTGATCTTGAGAACACATTGAACATTTGTGAGAAAACTATCTTGGACTATCGTAATCTGAGTAAACTGTAGCATTGCACGGACAAATGACTGGTGCCAAATCTTATTAAACGTTGTTTTAGATTCTTACCAGCATGTGTTCTATATGTGCAGACATAGGCCATTCCAGTGTGCTTGATGAAAAGGTTCACACAGAGTTCTAAAAGGAAGATTCTGCATTTTCTGTGATCACATCAGACCCTGTGCTGTAAAAGATCAGATCCCCAGCATCCGTTTAGATGTGCATGTAACTTGCAAAACATGGCACTCCTAATGCAGTCACTGAGGGGACATTGCCAGGGCTGGTATCATTCAATATGTGAGAGTTGGCTTCCATGTTTAGTAAATCACAGATACCAACGTCTTTTAACCACTTCCGCCTGCTTACCATAGAGATGACCAAAGACCAGAGCGTCCCTGGTCATCTCTATGTTATAAAAAACAAGAAGCAACTAGTGTTTTGTCACTTCTGGTTTCGCCAGGATGTACAGAAGCCATTACTGGCTTCTGAGAGCATCTGATCAAACTGATCTTGGTTTAATCAGATGCTTTTAGGGTAGAAAAGGCCCCAGATCTCTTAGTAAAGAGAACCTGTCAGTGCTCCAGCTATCACAATGGATGCTGTCCATCCCTCGTGATAGCAAAAAAGGTTATTAAAAAAAAATAAAGAGAGTGTAAAAAAAGTAAATAAAATAAACAAAAAATCAGTAAAACTTTTAAAGTGCTGCACGCATATGTAAACAATGTTCGAACCGCACATGTGAGGTATTGCCACGAACGTCAGAGTGAGAGCAATAATTACCTGTAAAGGCTTTTAGCAGAGATTTTTAGATACCCAGGTTTGGCACTGTTCCACGGATGTACACAATTTTAAAGTGTGGCATGTTAGGTATCTATTTACTTGGTATAACATCATATATTTTATTTCACTAAAAAATGGATATTATATTGTGTTTGTGTGCACTTAATTTCATTTTTTTCCAAATAATTTGTGTTTAAAAAAACACTGCACAAATACTGTGTTATATAAAAAATTTCAACACCCACCATCTTATTCTCTAGGGCCTCTGCGTAAATAAATTATAATGTTTGGAGTGTTAAGTAATTTTCTAGCAATAAAATTAGATTTTTACATGTATGTAAAACATGTCAGAACTAACCCGGGGGTCATGTGGTTAAACGAAAACAAACGTATGCACAAAGTGTAGTTGGTGGATATTTGGTGTATACAACACCCTAAAATGAAGGATTTTACATATTATTTGATTGTGCATAAATCATATATTTGTATTGATTATTTTCTTAGTGTCTCATTATACTTTGTCCTAGGCCCCCCAATCAAATATTGGGAACCAAGTGTGGTCTGATCATTCTCCCAATTTACTTAGATTAGCAATTCTCTAAGAGAATGAAATCTTTTTGCACTTGGAAGTTAAATGAAAATGTTTCACAAGATCAGATATGTTGATAATCATCTAAAGGAGAAGAATGCAGAACTCACAAACTTATTGAAATTATTATCACAAAGAGAGATGTGTCATAAACACAGACCTTCACCCCGGTTCATCTAGAACTTCTATTAGCCACTGTATTGCTTTTACAGACAACAGGAAGGGTTACCCCTCCCGCCACTCGCTGGTATCTTCCCCAGCTCTAATGTCCCAGGACTGCCTTGGATTGGTTCCTCTGGCTTACCATAGAGCCGAACCATAGATACCATAGAGATTTTCCCTGTTCATCTCTATGGTATAAGAAACCAGAAGCGGCAAGTATTTTGTCACTTCCGGTTTTTCCAGGATGTAAACCAGCCATTACTTGCTTGTGAAAGCATCTGATTAAACCGATTTTGGTTTGATCAGATGCTTTTACGGACAGAGGAGAGGTATGGGGTCTGTCCCTTGTGATAGCAATAAAAATGATAAAAAAAGAGAGCGACAGTGTAAATAAAAAATGTTAATATAATAGTAAAAAAAAAATTAAAGTATATTATGAATCCCATCTTCAGGAGTATTTGAACCAGGTTATCTGTAGAGCAATGAAACAACTTAGGATTTAATTAGAAAACAAGAACTTTCCCAAGTACTAAAATCATTATCACTAAAATGATTTTAGTACTTGGGAAAGTTATGTTTTCTAATTAAATCCTAAGTTGTTTCATTGTTCTACAGATAACCTGGTTCAAATACTCCTGAAGATGGGATTCATAATATACTTACATTTTTTTTTACTATTTTATTTTATTTCCTTTTTTTTTTTGTGACGTATAGGAGGTGCTCAACAAGAGTGATTCTGATCACCAAGGGTCTCCATTACATGCTGTATATGATGGCATAAGGTGACTGTGATTGCACTTTTATACTTATGTCAGCACAATAGGTTTGTATCATTTTATTGTTGCAACATTGCAATAGTCAATAATGTATGCATGCAAATGCAATAACATCAGCATAAATATTCATGAATTTTCCTTAATAATATATTTTGTACAAAAATGCACAAATACATGCAAAACATACGCCTGGAATTACGTCCAAAAAAAAACAGAGGATCAAACATCAGTACTGTGTGCAAGAGACCAAAAAGTGACATTAAGTCCTCATGCACACGGGACGTTTTTACAGCGGCTGTTTTTGGCTTTTTTTTTCTACAGCCAGTAAACCCCCCAGCATGCTATCCTATGTGTCCATGTACACATAGACTGTAATCATTGTTTTTTGGCTGGAAAAAAGGACCACTGGGTTTCTAGAGGAGTTTTTTAGCTGTAAAAATGCTCTAATGCTGAAAAATGTGGTAAAATGCTGCAAACAGGCGTTTGTGGACTTTTTTTGCCCCCAAAAATATTTTTTTTGGTCAAAAAGAAAGCTAAAAAATGCAAACGCATGCGAAAGCTAAAAAACGCCACTGGACACTAATGCAAAAACGCTAAAAAAGCTGAAAAACTCAAGTTTTTACCATGACTTTACACAGCTTACGTTACCAACGTTATCAAAACGTCCAGTGTGCATGAGGACTTAGGCTAGGTTCATATCTGTGCGGGTGGTGCCGCTGCGGATCCGCACGAAAATCCGTGCATCCACACCACCCGCACAGAGGAACCCGCGGGCGGGTGCCATTAGTTCTAATGGAACGCCGCCCACACAGGAAAACGCCACCATACTGGGAACCGAGGTTCCCGTGCGGGCTGCGTTTTCTTCAGAAGTGCAGGGACTTCTTCCCCGCGTGTCACAGGGCACGGGAGTCCATTCAAATTAATGGGCTCTCGTGCCCGTGCAAAATGCGGCCTACACAGCCGCATAGACGTTGTTGAAAGCTGGGGTTATTGTTTTCTTTTGCCTTCTATACATTTATGAGAGGAATTGAGAAGTAAAGGACTTTGGATGCTTTGGTGATGAAGAGGGAAAGTTACATCTGGTGGCTGTTTGTATAATTACACATGCCTGATATGACCCACTCTTGAGGGTCTGAACTTCTAGCAGGGGCGACCTGACAACTCATGGGGCCCCGGGGCAATAAGGGATCATGGGGCCCCTGTGTCCTTGCCCAAACTCAAAAAAGCCTATGAAAAAAGGTACCAGGGGCATCTCATGGGGCCCCCGCGCAGTGCCTGAGTTTCCAAATGGTCAGTCCGCCCCTGACTTCTAGGGAGCATTTCAAATGTTCTTAGCACTGCACAGATGGTCAATTAAAGATTGACTCAGACATTATTTATTTCAGGTACTTTTATAGCGCTGTTAATTTATGCAACACTTTACATATATATTGTACATTCAATATATGTCCCTAACCCTCAAGGGGCATACAATCTATTGTCCCTAACTCACATTCATACTAGGGCCAATTTAGACAGGATCCAATTAACCTACCAGCATGTCTTTGAAGTGTGGGAGGAAACTGGACTAACTGGAGGAAACTCATGCAGGCACAGGAAGCACATGCAAACTCTAGGAAGGTGGTGCCATGGTTGGGATTTGAACCAACACCCCTAATACTGCCAGGTGGAAGTGCTAACCATTTAGCCACATAGTATGGACGTTACTTTGAGTCAGCAGATAGTGACTCTAAAGGCTGGGACTGTATCATTTACATTTGTAGGACTTGGGGTGATAGGGTTATTCCAGCAGTTTTTATATATACTGTATTTGTGCTGTCTGTTGCTTCTTCATCCAGCATGTAGGCACTCTATACAGGAGGTGTGTTACTGGCTGAAAACAGTAACAGAGGGAAAAGCCTATGTTACATTTTTTGTTTGGGGTTTAACCACTTCCCATCCAGCCTATTGTAATATGACGGCCAGGGCGGGACTTTCCTTGTTCCCGGAGGACATCACCGAGAGGTCCTCCTGGAACACGCCTTGCACATGACCATGTGGCTGCGCTAAAGACGCGATCTGTCACCCGCTGTTTTCACCGAACACAGCAGATGACAGATCACTGTACTGACCTGCTGCTGATACTTTCAATCACAGCAGATCACATGACAATTGTAAACAATGAATGGCTACGATTCATGCCATTCATTGCGTACAATTGTGTTGCTAGCTGTGAGTGGTCAGAGTGATCACCTGGTACAGACAGAGCCAATCACAGCCCATCTGTACCATGTGATTAGCTGTGGCCAATCACAGCTAATCACAATATATACTGAATTAATCTATTTTCATTCAGTAAAAATGCTTGCTTATAGCAATAAAATTCACTTCAATAAGCAATCATAATCATAAAAAAAAAAAATCTTGATCAATTCCCTAGAGTACTACAATGTTACTATGGTAACATTGTATTCATTGTATTGCTCTGGTCACAGTTTGCTAAAAAAAAAAAAAAAAAAGAAAAAAAAAGAATCCAGGACAAAATTTTTATAAAAAATATTGTTTTTTTGTTTTTTCATACTGTCATCAGTAAGTGTCCCTGACCACCACCACACCAGTTACATGATGATACAGTACTGCACTGGTGACAGTATGTAAAAAAAAAGTTGTGAACATTCTTTTTTTAATTTCTTAGTTTTCCAAAAACAATTAAGGCAAAAAAATTACAATTTCAAAAAACTTGCAATGCCTCTTACTAAATACCTCAGACTGGCTAAGTTGCAAAAAGGTTTTTTTTGTACTGTCCTGACATTTCAGGGCCTCAAGAAATGAAATCAGTATACCAGGATTGATCAATTTTCAGATATAAATACCATAGCTTGTGGATTCTATAACTTTCCTAAAGACTAAATAATAAACACTGATTTGGGTTATTTTTCTATCTGTTCTAATATTTTCTATCCTATTCTAATTGATTCTGTTCTTTGACTTTCTATTCTAATCTTTTCTATTCTATTCTTTGATTTTCTATTTTTTATTATTATTATTATTATTATTATTATTATACAGTATTTATAAAGCGCCGAAAGTTCGCTCAGCGCTGTACATTACAAAGGGGGACAGAACATGTGACAGAACAATACCAATACAATGCAAAACATGAGGGGATTGAGGGCCCTGCTCTTTCGAGCTTACAATCTAGGAGGGAGGGGATGGTGGCACAGGAGGAGATAGCTGTGGGGGATGGAGTGGTAGGAAGAGTGGAGGAGGTCGGCAAGTTAGCAGGGGGTGGGGTAGGCTTCCCTGAAGAGATGGGTTTTCAGGGTGCGCCTAAAGGAGAGGAGAGTAGGTGATAATCTGGTGGGTTGGGGCAGGGAGTTCCAGAGGATGGGTGACACCCTGGAGAAGTCCTGGAGGCGGGCATGGGAGGAGGAGACCAGGGAACTAGAGAGAAGGAGGTCTTGTGAAGAGCGGAGTGTGCGTGCTGGGTGGTACATGGATATTAGGTCGGTGATGTAGTACGGGGCAGTATGGTGGACGGCTTTGTATGTCAGTGTTAGGATTTTGAATTTGATCCGTTGCGCAATCCGAAGCCAGTGGAGGGAATGGCAGAGGGGGGTGGCGGAGATGGAGCGGTTGGAAAGGTGAATGAGTCTGGCAGCCGTATTCAGGATCGACTGAAGCGGGGATAGCCAGCGGCGAGGCAGGCCAGTGAGGAGGGAGTTGCAGTAGTCGAGTCGTGATATGATGAGGGAGTGGATGAGCTGTTTAGTGGTTTCTGGGGTTAGGAACGTGCGGATTTTGGCGATGTTGCGGAGGTGGAGTCTGCACGAGTTTGTTAAAGATTGGACTTGGGGCTGGAAGGATAGGTTGGAGTCCAGAATGACACCAAGTACTCTGGCCTGCGGGGCGGGTTTGATGGTGGCGTTGTTGGATGTGATGGAGAAGTCAATGGGGGGTGGGGTCCGGGCTGGGGGGAAGACAAGAAACTCGGTTTTGGAGAGGTTCAGTTTAAGGAAGTAGAGCGACATCCAGTCAGATATGTCGCTCAGTAGGTGTGTGATTCGGGCGGAGACTATTCTAATCTTTCCTATTCTGTTCTAATGGATTATATTCTTTCCTATTCCTTTATTTTCTATTCTACTTTGTTAGTTTTGCTCTATTATTTTCTACTGTATTTTGGCCTAAATTTATGAAGAACAATTATTTATTTGCAAAATTTTATAACAGAAATGAAAAAAAACGCATTTCGTTTTGTTTTCAAAATTTTTGGTCTTTTTCATTTATTTAGCAAAAAAAAACTACCCAGTGGTGATTACATAGAAAGCTCTGTTTCTTTAAAACAATTTATAAAAATGTAATTTGGGTACAATGTTGCATCACTGCACATTTGTCATTCAACGTGTGACAGCGCTGATAGCGGAACATTTTATGTATTTGTCCAGGAAACCGTGGGAACAAAATAGGCACCAATGACAGATAAACCAGTCTAGCTACCCACATTCACAAATTGTTAGTAGTCAGTTAAACATAATCTCCAGTTTCTTGGGAATAAACAATCCCTCGAGTGCACCACTGAAGTGCAAGGATTTGTAAAATTGTTTCAGCTGTTTCTGTTCTGGAGATAGTGATGTTGGCCTGACGTGAAAAATTAAAAAATTGTTTTGTTTTGATTCATTATTTGACTAATTGTGTTTTGTTCGATTACTTAAATTAGTTTAATTCCTTTTTCAGAATTTGTTTATCCAAATTTGACCGAATTTGAAATTTTAAATGGATTCGAAAATACTTTCAACATATTCGAATGGATTTGAAAATAATCCCAACGTTACAATTCATAATCCGCAATCCATATGTGTTTTTGATGGTATATGGGCTATATGAAGAGTTGTGTGACCATATTGGAAATTTCTATTTCAACAAAATTTTCACAGTGCCTTTGTTGATCACTACTCATGTCACCATAGCACAGCTCACAATTTTTGTAAAGTATTTTAGTCTTTTGTAATATGTTCTATTCTTTTCTATTATTGTATATTCTATTCTAATGTATTCTGTTCTAATTCAAATTCATTCTATTAAAAATTTGAATTTTGGAAGGCAGTTATATTCTATTTTATTCTATTCTATTGTGTTTCTATACTATTCCATTCTTTGATTATCTATTCCAATATTTTCTATCCTATTCTAACTGAATCTGTTCTTTGACTTTCTATTCTAATCGTTTCTATTCTATTCTTTGATTTTCTATTCTAATCTTTTCTATTCTATTCTAATGGATTCTATTCTTTTCTATTCCTTTATTTTCTATTCTATTATGTTAGTTTTACTCTATTATTTTCTACTGTATACTGTTCTATTTATTTTATTTTCTATTCTGTTCTTTTTTCCTGTATTCCTGTATTCTTTTCAATTCTATTCTATTCTTTTTTTTCTATTGCTTTATTTTCTGTTTTATTTTGTTTTATTCTTGTTTTCAAATTGGTTTTCCAATTTGAATTTGCTTTCAAATGTATTTTAGTCTTTTGTAATCTGTTCTATTCTTTTCTGTTATTTTATATTGTATTCTAATGTATTCTGTTCTAATTCAAAATTTGAATTTCGGAAGGCAGTTATATTCTATTTTATTCTATACTATTCTATTCTTTGATTATCAATTCTAATATTTTCTATTCTAATTGATTCTGTTCTTTGACTTTCTATTCTAATCTTTTCTATTCTGTTCTAATGGATTCTATTCTTTCCTATTCCTTTATTTTCTATTCTATTTTGTTAGTTTTGCTCTATTATTTTCTACTGTATTTTGTTCTATTTTTTTATTTTCTTCTATTCTTTTCAATTCTATTGATTTATTTTCTGTTCTATTTTATGTCCCATCATTGTTATTTATTTATTTCAGGTACTTATATAGATTGTAAGCTCGATAGAGCAGGGCCCTCGATCCCCTCATGTTTTGCATTGTATTGGTATTGTTCTGTCACATGTTCTGTCCCCCTTTGTAATGTACAGGGCTGAGCGAACTATTGGTGCTTTATAAATACTGTATAATAATATAGTGCCATCAATTTACACTGCGCTTTACATATATACTGTACATTCACTTCAGTCCCTAACCCTCAAGAAGTGTACAATCTAAGGTCCCTAACTCACATCCATACATACACATATTAGGGCCAATTAACCTACCAGCATGTCTTTGGAGAGTGAGAGGAAACCCAAGCAGGCACAGGGAGAACATGCAAACTCCAGGGAGGTGGTGCCGTGGTCGGGATTTGAACCAGCGACCTTAGTACTGCCAGGCGGAAGTGCTAACAATTTAGCCACTGTGCTGCCCTACAGAAGAAGGAATAGTACCCCATCCTTGGTATTAGTTGGAGGAATAATACTTATTGTTTATATCAGTGGGAGGAATTGGTGTCAATGGAGGGAAAAATGCCCCATAGTTGGTACTAGTGGAAAAAATGGTGCCTCCTTGTTGGTGTCACTGGGATGAATAGTACCCCAAGGGCCGGATAGAACCAAGAAATGGGACGCAGTTTGGAGACCACTGGTCTAGAGTAGTCAGTGGGAAGCGAAAGTGAAGAGAAGATCAAGAGACCTGAATAACAGCATAACTAGCTGCCGACTCAAGGGTCCAGCACTCTGCAATTTAGTAAGCCTGTAAAATGAGCTGCGTTTTCTGTGTCAAATAAAGAGAAAAAACCTGGCACCTAGATTCAGCAGTAGTTGTGGAAACTCAACTCAAATGGATCTTCCATACAATAGCTAGCATAGATGTGCAGCGGCTAGTGCAGCCTTTTTCTGTGCAGCATGGTCATGGGGGTCATGAGTTTGAACCCGACCAACCCCACCTTCCTTTATCTATTGGGTTTTTTTTAAATCTTACCTTTCCTTGTAATTTAACGGTTACCAATAAACATGTGCAGAATGAAAAAAATTGTTTTGTTTCAGATGGATTCATTAAGTTACTAATCTAATTTTGTTGCATTCGTAACAACATTAGTTTCATTTTGTTTCGTATATTCGTTTTCATGCAAATTCGAATGTTTCCAAGTGATTTGGAGTCCTCAAATCAAATTCAAATAAAAATTATCAAATCGATCCAATATCATTGGAAAGAATAGCCGGTCCTATTCTATTCAAAATTTGAAATTCGAAAGCCAGTTACATTCTTTCTATTCTAGTCTTTTATTTTATATTATTTTATTTTTTATTCTATTTTGTTTTATTCTATTCTTTTATTTTTTTTTCTATTTTATTCAATCTTTTATTTTCTATTCTATTCTGTTGTTTTACTCTATTCTATTCTATTTGAAATTCAAATTACGAAAGACAGCTATATCTTTTGCGATTTTATTCTATTCTTTTCTATTCTATTCCTTTTCTATTTTATTTTTTGATTTTCTATTCTATTATTTTCCATTTAATTCTTTTATTTTCTATTCTATTCTGTTTTACTCTATTCTTTTCTATTCTATCCTATGCTATTCTCCTTTATTCTATTTTTTTCAAAATTTGAATTTCGAAAGATGGCTATATTCTAACATACACAGAGTCTTTGAAGGAAATCAGCATTAGTCAGCAATATGTTTATATTTCGAATTTGTATTCAAATTCAATTTCGTTTTCGAATTAGATTAACATTTTGGAAGAAGTTTCATAATAATGGATTTGTTTAAATTAAGTACTATTGTAATTCGGAAATTCAGATACACTGGAATCTCCGAATAACAAAACGTTTGTTCAAATTTTTTTTCAGAACCAATTTATGTATCATACCTGCTGTCTGCGGGACAATGGAGTTATCACAGGGCTCCTCATGTGCCAGAAAGTACAAATTTGCCTTTCTAAATACAGTGAATTGAATGAAAGTTACACTTTACCGGACTCCCACCCCCCCCCCCAAAAAAAAACAAAAAGAAAAAAACAATAAGGGATTGTACTGCAATGAAGAAAACGCACCAACCTTGCACATTACCTCAGCAATACATTTTATTAAAGGATAAATAGATGTAAACTCAGAAACGTCAAAATTATAAAAGCATGTAATGTCTAAGGCTGGACAATCAGACCAGAGACGTGTGCGAATCACAATTAAAGGAAGACCCTAAAGAATGGCGTTTTGAAGGGAGATCCCTGCTTCCTCAGAGTGCTGACATGTTTCGAAGGGAGATCCCCTCTTCCTCAGAGCCCTGACATTTTTGGAGAGAGATCCCCTCTTTCTCAGAGCCCTGACACGTTTCGAAGGGAAATCTCCTCTTGCTCAGAGCGCTGACACGTTTGGAAGGGAGATCCCCTCTTCCTCAGAGCCCTGACACCATTGGAGAGAGATCCCCTCTTCCTCAGAGCCCTGACATTTTTGGAGAGAGATCCCCTCTTCCTCAGAGCCCTGACACGTTTCGAAGGGAAATCTCCTCTTCCTCAGAGCGCTGACACGTTTGGAGAGAGATCCCCTCTTCCTCAGAGCCCTGACACGTTTCGAAGGGAAATCTCCTCTTCCTCAGAGCGCTGACACGTTTGGAAGGGAGATCTCCTCTTCCTCAGAGCGCTGACGCGATTCGAAGGGAGATCCTCTCTTCCTCACACATGCTCAGTTGGGTCATGGGATTCAGTGTACTGGTTGCCATCGTATTTGCGTATTGCTCTGCTGCTCTTTGGGCAGCACAGTGGCTAAATGGTTAGCACTTCCGCCAGGCAGTACTAGGGTCGTTGGTTCAAATCCCAGCCACAGCACCTCCTGCCTGGAGTTTGCATGTTCTCCCTGTGCCTGCATGGGTTTCCTCCCACACTCCAAAGACATGCTGGTAGGTTAATTGGATCCTGTCTAAATTGGCCCTTGTATATGAATGTGAGTTAGGGACCTTAGATTATACACCCCTTGAGGGTTAGGGACTGATGTGAATGTACAATATATATGTAAAGCGCTGCATAAATTGATGGCGCTATATAAGTACCTGAAATAAATTGCTCTAGTAAGTATTCCATGTTCTGGTTGCCTCTGTAACTGCAAATCACCATAGTAAGAATTCAGTGTACTAACTGCCATGGGTATGGCACATGTCTTATAGTAAGAATTCAGTGTACAGGTTGCCATGGTAACAGCATATCGCTATAGTAAGGATTCCTTGTAGTGTTTGCTATAGTAAGTGGATATTGCTAATGTGGACAAGGAATTGTGGGAAACAAACTATATCAAGTTAGTCATTAAAAAAAAAATTGCCAAAATGGCACTGGCCTTTGCCTCTGAAACAAAATTGCGCAATCCGCAATGTGCTGGAAGAATTCATAATACATGGTCGATTTATACCATATGTCATTTGAGATGGCTGTAGCATAGTAGTTTAGGCTCCATTCCACTCTGTGCATGGTTGTGGGTTTGAGACACGTGGCCCAATGCTTTTTACTCTGCTATACTCTAATACTATATTTTTTTATACTTTTTCTACTATTTTACTATTCCCACCAAGCGTGATCCTTTCATGTCAACCACTAGAAGGAAAAATGCCAAACGAGGCCAGAAGACCATGGATGGGACTTGTGCCATCAAAAAATCACGCAAAAATGATAAAATAATAAATTTTTATTCCATAAAGGTAAGGAAACAAAACACCATGAAAAGAATAAATTCACGTATACAGTTCGTCTTGCAGTTTAACCACTTTAGAACTGCCCCGCCCGCAATGTATTGGAGACGGGTGGCCTGTACAGGTACAACGACGTACCTGTACATTGCTGGCCTTTTCCAGGCAAACTTACCAGACTGATTGGTAAGTGTGCCTGGGAAATTCTTTTTTTGTTTGCGATGTGCATTGCCCTTCCATGTGCACCTTACTGCTAAGGCTGGTTATAGGTTGGGACGGTTGCCATTTTTTGTCCAGTTGGCTAATTTGGATGCACTGGATGCCTTTGCTGTCATTTTGCTATATCTAGGCATCATGTGCATCCTTGTACATTTGAGCCTGGGTTCACATACATGTGGTGCGGTACATCGCATGTGATTCGCACAGGAACCGCACCACATTCCTCTGCAAATCACATGTGATTTGTGTGCGCTGCTCTTGGAGCCATACATTTTGTATGGCTCTAATTGCACCGCACCCGCACCAAAAAGGTGTAGGACCCTTTTTTGGGTCCGCACTAGAATCGGATCGCATGGGTATTCACACCTATGCGATCCGATTATGCACATTGCACCGCGTTTTGCGGACCGCTTTCGGGGTGTTGTTAACTTAACATACACACCCGCGGCAGTTATCATGAATGGGGTGCAATTCTGAGGCGGTGTGGAATTCGCACTCTAAACACTGTGAATTCCAGACCACATCAGTGTGAACCAGGGCTCAGGAGAGATGGGCTCCTCCAGGCACACCTGCCTTAACCTATCCATTGATATTTGTGCTCCTTCTATGGAGGCTCTGAACATTTTAGAGTTAGGTCCACAGGACCCTTAACACGGGACTGTGGCTTACGCATATATTTACAAATGTGTGCAAACAAAACCCTGTTTTTAATGCAAACTGTTAGACACGGCCAAATTGGTTGTTTTGCAAGCTGGCTGGTAAGTGTTGCTGGGAAATCCTTTGTTTGTTTGCGATCTTCCAGGTATCCCCTGCCCACTGACAGCAGGTCGCGGCCAATTATTTATGGCCAGGACCTGTTGATAGGCTGTGTCCAATCACTGCCCAGAGCGCTGTATTGACAATCAACACAGAGCGCTGTGTTGACAATCAACACAGGGCTCTGTCCAGGGGGAACAATCGTTTTGTTTCTTCTCCCTGCAAAGCAGAGAGATGGAACAAAGAGATTTTTTGTAAAAAGCAGCGTATTATGCACAAATTATCACTTAGAAAAACTTGTTCACTACACTTAGTGTAAAACCAGAACTGAATAAGTAAATACATAAATAAATAATATGCAGCTGCACTCAAAACATCAAACGTGCGTAAATGTAAATATACACAGCGTAACATATTGACTATTTACGTTTAAAGCACAAATTAACACTTGTTAAGATGTCAGTGTCATTTAGTTGGTTTCCTCCCAGTGTCAGTGTCAGATTGTCTGTCGCACTGTTATAGTCCCACTCTAAGTCACTGATCACCATCATTCCTAGTATAAAAATAAATAAATAAATATATTTAAAAATATATCCCATAGTTTGTAGACACTATAATTTTCACACAATCCAATCAATAAACAGTGGAATTTGTTTTTATACCAAAGACACATAGCAGAATACATTGTATCCTACATTTATAAAGAAATCAGATTTTTAAAATTTTCTATTAGATATGTTTTATAGCAAAAAATAAAAGTAAAAAAAATGTTTTTCAAACTTATTGGCCTTTTTTCATTTATACAATAAATAATAAAAAAAAACCCAGTGGTGATCAAATACCACCAAATACTTTTTCTCTGTCTTTCTCATTCTTTTTTTCTCTTTCTTCATTTTTTTCTCTATTTCTTTCTCCCTTTCTCTTTTTTCTTCCTTTCTTTTGTTAGGGGGTGCAAATTGCTTTCCTTGCCCCGGGCACTGACAAACCACACTACGCTACTGCTTACACTTCCATAGGACAGCTGTACTCTTCTCCTCCAACTTCCACTTTGCTCTCTCCAGTGAGCTTCTCCAGACCCAACTTGATCACAGAATTTAAACTTGTGAATAGGCCCCCTAGCTTAGCCTAGCTGGGATCTTGGTGTCTTCTTGCTTCTTTTAAAATCCAGCACCAGGGGCAGAGCCCTTGCACAGGAGTCTCCTCCAGCATGACTGGATCCAGGAACACTACACCCTGCTGCTCAGGCCTCAGACTATGTATGGTCTCTCTCACCACCTACTGGGCACACTTCCCCAGGGATTGGCTGGAATTCCATAAATATTCAGGCTGCCCACTGTTCTTTCTCCCACTATGGTTCTAGAATCCTCTAGAAGATTTGGAAAGTAACAGTGCAGCAGCCTGTGAGACACTGAGAAGCCCTAAATAATAACCCCCTGCTCCTCTAGCTATAGAGAAGCCAACTACCTAACCACCAACACGATATTAGGGGGGTGCTACACATGGTCAGGGGCTCAACTCCAACCAACCCCCCTTCTATTTTAACTATTACCGACATGCTTGGCCTTTTCTTACGAACCTCCAACATATGTATCATACTAGCTGTCTGCAGGACTACAGAGTTATTACAGCACTCTGCATGGGCCGGAAAGTACAAATTTAATTTTTTTAAACACAATGAATTGAATAAAAGTGAAAAATAGGAGCTTTCCAGTAAGGACTCGTTCACACTTGCTTGGGAGGGCCATACACATAGGCGGATGAGCCATGCTTTGACTATCCCCTTTGTATTTCAATAGTTTTTATTAGTTTTAAGCAGTATAAAACAGAGGCGACAAAACATGCCCCCACAGGGGCTATCAATTGCACCGATAAGATAAAAAACATAATAACAAAAGAAAAACAGTGCTCTAACTTCAACAAGGCAGAAGGTACGCCCACGCAGGGGCTATCAATGGCACATAGGTTACAATGACGGTAATGAAATTCTAACTGCAATTAAAGGCAGCTGTCAACTATCACCCAAAAAAACTAACAGAAATGGAGAGAAAGAAAGAGAAGAGAAATAAGAGGAGAGAAAAAAAAAAAAAAAAAGGAGAAGAGAGGGGGCAGAGATCCAAGAGCGCCACCATCAAACGCCAGTGCCTAACGCCAGTACATCCCCATACTAGCCAAAGGAAGCGTGGGAAAGGCATATTGCAACCATGGTTCCCATATTTTCGAGAATTTACATTGGGAGTCGTTGCATATGCTCGACATCTGTTCATTAAGCATCATATTGGTCACACGATCCCGCACCCCCGAAAAGGGACAAACGGACTTTTCCAGGCCTGAGCAATTGTTCTGGTGGCCGACAAAAACAAATAGGACGCTAGCTTCTGCTGATGAGCAAAGAGACCCGGTATGGGGCAATGAAGCAAGGCATACCGAGCATCCCGGCGTATGGATAGATGAAACAACGTGAAAAGGAGGCCAAATACACGAGACCAAAAACGGACCAGTCTCGGGCATGACCACCACATATGCAAGACATCGCCACGACGGCCACAACCCCGGAAACATCGATCACTACAAGCGGGATTAGCCTGGGCCAAACGAGCCGGAACCCAATACCAACGAAACAATACCTTATAGGCTGCCTCCAGCGTGGTGGTATTGAATAAGCATTTAGCTATGAGTGACCAGGCCCTATTCCAGTCCTCCGGATCCACATCCACTCCCAAGTCACGCTCCCACTGAACAACGTATGAAAGAGAAGTATGCGACGGGTGTCTGTTCAAGGCTGCATAAAGAAGGGAGATAAGGCCCAGGGTGCCCAGGCGCTGCTGGCAAAGCTGTTCAAAGGCCGATTTCTGGTATGGAAAAGAAGAAGTGCCCCGCAGCGAGAGTAGCCAGTGCCGCAATTGAAGGTATCGAAAAAATTCCGCCGGGGGAACATCCCGAGACTCCCGAAGAAGATCCCAGGTAGGGAAGGACCGAGAAACCAAAAAGTGTCGTACCTGCGAAAACCCATGAGCCACCCTGACTATCCCCTTTGATCCAACACAGCATTCTGAAGGGGGTTGTACACATGCCATGGCAAAAATGTGGTCAGTGGGCAGTACACCACAAAATGCAGCTCACTGGATTAATTGAGTGTGCAGCAACTGCACTGCAACCGCATGCCATGGCTTTTAATGATCAAAACAAGCAGTAAGGAGGCAGTATATTGCCTCCCATTTGCCTGTCAACCACCCTTTGCAAAAGCAATCCACCACTGACTGCTTTCCAAAAGGGCAGAACGGTCTTCCAGTAATGTAAGCAAGCCCCAAGACATCACTTTTAACCACCTCCTGTCCGGCTGTTGTATATAAACGGCCGGACGGTGGCCGTGCAGGGTAGGGTGGCCGTTTATAAATGGCCTCCCCGCCCTCTGCTTGTGCGCGCTCCATGGCAGCACACAGCACCGCAATCCAGTGCCCGCTGTGTCCTCCAGACACAGTGGAACACTGATCGTCGTACGGGACCTCTCTGTGAGGTCCCGATCATGTGATCAGTGATTGGCCAATCAGTGATAACATGCAGAGTAGTAAGCAAGATGTCACTTCCTGACATCATTGCTTACTACGTATGAAATCAGTGAATGATCACAGAGATCACTTGGTACAAAGCTATTCACAACATTCTTGTACCATGTGACAAGCTGTGACCAATCACAGCTCACACAGTAGTTCTCAATGGCTGCAAGAATGCAGCCAGAGAGAAGGAGAAATTATTGCTTTTACAGCCTTTATGGATGTAAAAGCAATCAGTGTAAAAAGAAAAATCTTCATCACCCCCCACAAGTAGCACAGTGTCACCATGGTGACACTGTACTGCTAGGGTGACAGTATGTAAAAATAAATAAATAATGATATAAAAAATAAAAATAAAAATGTAAAAAAATATGTTTAAAAATTATAATTTTTGGTTATAAACTAATTTGGGTTATTTATTTATTTTTTTACTAAAAAGATAACGGAATAAATGTTGGCCAAGATTTATGATGAAATATTATTTATTTGCAAAATTTTATAAGAAAAACACTTTTTTTCTAAATTTTGGACTTGTTCATTTACATAGCAAAAAAATAAAAATCCCAGTGGTGAATAAATACCACCAAAATAAAGCTTTATCTCTCAAAAAAAAATGCGAAAAAATTCATATGGGTACAGTGTTGCAAGACCGCGCAATTGTCATTCAAAGTGTGATAGCGCTGAAAGCTGAAAATTGGCCTGGACAGGAAGGGGTGAAAGTGTCCGGACTTGATAACTAATAACTTTAGGAAGTACAATGGACAGCCACCAACTCCTGTCCTTCTGTGCACTGGACAGGAACACAAACTGCACATGAAAGTTAACAAGTTATATTGCCACAACCATAATGCTTGGCATGGACTTTTTTAGCCAGTCAAATTGGCTAGGTTTAGCCACCATACCCAACACAGGCCAACAAATTGGTTGCTGAGGAAAGACATGATAGAAGATGATGGAGATGAAGACAGACATTTGATTGATGATGATGGCGATGAAAACAGACATGTGATTGGGGACGATGGAGATAAAGGTAGACATGTGATGGAAGATGATGAAGATAAGGAAAGACATGTGATTGGATATGATGGAGATGAGGACGGACATGTGATGGAAATGATGGACATGAAGACAAATACGATGGAGATGAGGACAGAGATATGTTGAAGATGATGGAGATGGAGACAGACATGTGATGGAAGTTGATGGAGATAAGGGCAGACATGGGATGGGAGATGATGGCAGATATGTGATAGAAGATGATGAAAATGAAGACACATATGTGATGGAAGATGAAGACAGACATGATGGAAATGAGGACAGACATACAGTGGGGCAAAACAGTATTTAGTCAGCCACCAATTGTGCAAGTTCTCCCACTTAAAAAGATGAGAGAGGCCTGTAATTGGCATCATAGGTAGACCTCAACTATGAGAGACAAAATGAGAAAAAAAAATCCAGACAATCACATTGGCTGATTTGGAAAGAATTAATTTGCAAATTATGGTGGAAAATAAGTATTTGGTCAATATCAAAAGTTCATCTCAATACTTTGTTATATATCCTTTGTTGGCAATGACAGAGGTCAAACGTTTCCTGTAAGTCTTCACAAGGCTGGCACACACTGTTGCTGGTATGTTGGCCCATTCCTCCATGCAGATCTCCTCTAGAGCAGTGATGTTTTGGGGCTGTCGCTGGGCAACATAGACTTTCAACTCCCTCCAAAGGTTTTCTATGGGGTTGAGATCTGGAGACTGGCTAGGTCACTCCAGGACCTTGAAATGCTTCTTACGAAGCCACTCCTTCGTTGCCCGGGCGGTATGTTTGGGATCATTGTCATGTTGGAAGACCCAGCCACGTTTCATCTTCAATGCCCTTGCTGATGGAAGGAGGTTTGCACTCAAAATCTCACGATACATGGCCCCATTCATTCTGTCCTGTACATGGATCAGTCGTCCTGGTCCCTTTGCGGAGAAACAGCCCCAAAGCATGATGTTGCCACCCCCATGCTTCACAGTAGGTATGGTGTTCTTTGGATGCAACTCAGCATTCTCTCTCCTCCAAACACGACGAGTTGTGTTTCTTCCAAACAGTTCTATTTTGGTTTCATCTGACCATATGACATTCTCCCAATCCTCTTCTGGATCATCCAAATGCTCTCTAGCAAACTTCAGATGGGCCCGGACATGTACTGGCTTAAGCAGGGGGACACGTCTGGCACTGCAGGATCTGAGTCCCTGGCGGCGTAGTGTGTTACTGATTGTAGCCTTTGTTACGTTGGTCCCAGCTCTCTGCAGGTCATTCACTAGGTCCCCCCGTGTGGTCCTGGGATTTTTGCTCACCGTTCTTGTGATCATTTTCACCCCATGGTGTGGGAACTTGCGTGGAGCCCCAGATCGAGGGAGATTATCAGTGGTCTTGTATGTCTTTCATTTTCTAATTATTGCTCCCACAGTTGATTTGTTCACACCAAGCTGCTTGCCTATTGCAGATTCAGTCTTCCCAGCCTGGTGCAGGTCTACAATTTTGTTTCTGGTATCCTTCGACAGCTCTTTGATCTTCACCATAGTGGAGTTTGGAATGTGACTGTTTGAGGTTGTGGACAGGTGTCTTTTATACTGATAACAAGTTCAAACAGGTGCCATTGATACAGGTAATGAGTGCAGGACAGAGGAGCCTCTTAAAGAAGAAGGTACAGGTCTGTGAGAGCCAGAAATCTTGCTTGTTTGTAGGTGACCAAATACTTATTTTTCACCATAATTTGCAAATAAATTCTTTCCAAATCAGCCAATGTGATTGTCTGGATTTTTTTTCTCATTTTGTCTCTCATAGTTGAGGTCTACCTATGATGCCAATTACAGGCCTCTCTCATCTTTTCAAGTGGGAGAACTTGCACAATTGGTGGCTGACTAAATACTTTTTTGCCCCACTGTATGTTGGAGATGATGGAGATGAGGGCAGACATGTCATGGGAGATGATGGAGATGAAGACAGACATGTGATGGACGTTGATGTAGATGAGGGCAGACATGTGATGGGAGATGATGAAGATAAGGAAAGACCTGTGATTGGATATGATGGAGATGAGGACAGACATGCGATGGAAATGATGGACATAAAGACAAACATAATGGAGATGAGGACAGAGATATGTTGAAGATGATGGAGATGGAGACAGACATGTTATGGAAGTTGATGGAGATAAGGGCAGACATGTGATGGGAGATGATGGAAATGAAGACACATATGTGATGGAAGATGATTAAGATAAAGACAGACATGATGGAGATGAGGACAGACATATGCTGGAGATGATGGAGATGAGGGCAGACATGTGATGGGAGATGATGGAGATGAGGCAGACATGTGATGGAAGATGATGGAAATGAAGACACATATGTGATGGAAGATGATGATGATAAAGACAGACATGATGGAGAGGAGGACAAACATATGTTGGAGATGATGGAGATGAGGGCAGACATGTGATGGGAGATGATGGAGATGAAGACAGACATGTGATGGAAGTTGATGGAGATGAGGGCAGAGATGTGCTGGGATATTATGGAGATGAAGACAGACATGTGAAAGAAGACGAGGGCAGAGATGTGATGGGAGACAATGAGGATAAAGGCAGACATGTGATGGAAGATGATGACGATGAATACAGACATGATGGATATGAGGACAGACATATGATGGAGATGAGGACAGACATATGTTGGAGGTGAGGACAAACATATGATGGAGATGAGGACAAATATATGATGGGAGATGAGGACAGTGATATGAAGATAAGGACAGACATGATGGAGATGAGGACAGACATATGATGGAGATGAGGAAAGATGAGATAGAGATGAGGACAGACATATGACGGAGATGTGGAAAGACATGATGGAGATGCAGACATAGGATGGAGATGAGGATAGACACGATGGAGATGAGGACAGACATATGATAAAGAAAATGGAGATGAGGACAGACATATGATAAAGAAGATGGAGATAAGGACAGACATATGATGGAGATGAGGACAGACATATGATGGTGATGGGGACAGTGATGATGAAGATGATGGGGATAGTGATGATGAAGATGATGGGGATAAGGACAGACATACAGTATGATGGAGATGAGGACAGTGATGACAGAGATGAGGACAGACGTATGATGGGGATGAGGACAGACATATGGTGGAGATGATTATTATTATTATAGAGGATATATATAGAGCCAACAGTTTGTGCAGTGCTTTACAAGGTAAGGGCAGACAGTAGAATTACAATAAAAACCAATACAGGAGGAATCAGAGGGCCCTACTTGTTAGAGCTTACAATCTAAAAGATGATGGAGATGAGGACAGGCATATGATGGAGATGAGGACAGTGATGATGGAGATGAGATTAGAACAGACATAGGATGGAGATGAGGACAGACATAGGATGGAGATGATGGAGAGGAGGACAGTGGTAATGGAAATGAGGGAGATGATAGAGATGAGGACAGAACTAGGATGGAAATGATGGAGATGAGGACAGACCTTTGATGTAGATGAGGGAGATGATGGAGATGAGGACAGACCTATGATGGAGATAAGGATAGACATAGGATGAAGATGATGACAGACATAGGATGGAGATGAGGACAGACATAGAATGGAGATGATGGAGATGAAGGAGATGAGGACAGATCTATGATGGAGATGAGGACAGTGGTGATGAAGATGAGGACAGACCTATGATGGAGATGAGGACAGACATAGGATGGAGATGATGGAGATGAGGACAGTGATAATGGAGATGATGGAGATGATGACAGATCTAGGATGGAGGTGATGGAGATGAGGATAGTGATGAGGGAGATGATGACAGGCCTATGTAGATGAGGAAAGTGATGAGAGAGATGATGACAGATCCATGATGGATATGAGGAGAGACCTAGGATGGAGGTGATGGAGATGATGACAGTGATGAGGGAGATGATGACAAACCTATGATGGAGATGATGGACATGAGGACAGTGATGAAGGAGATGATGACAGACCTATGATGGAGATGAGGACAGTGATGAGGGAGATGATGACAGACCTATGATGGAGATGATGTAGATGAGGACAGTGATGAGGGAGATGATGACAGACCTATGATGGAGATGATGGAGATGAGGAAAGTGATGAGGGAGATGACCACAGACCCATGATGGAGATGAGGACAGACCTAGGGTGGAGGTGATGGAGATGATGGAGATAAGGACAGTGATGAAGGAGATGATGACAGACGTGTTATGGAGAGGAGGACAGACCTAGGATGTAGGTGATGGAAATGAGGACAGTGATGATGGAGATTAGAACAGAGCTAATACGGAGATGAGGACAGACCTAGGATGGAGATGAGGACAGTGATGATGGAGATGAGGACAGACCTATGATGGAGATAAAAACAGACCTATGATGGAGATGAGGACAGACCTATGATGGAGATGAGGACAGACCTATGATGGAGATGATGGAAATGAGGACAGATTTATGATGAAAATAATGGAGATGAGGAAAGACCTATGATGGAGATGGAGATGATGGAGAGTAGGACAGTGGTAATGGAGATGAGGGATAGATGAGGACAGATCTATGATGGAGATGATGATAGACATAGGATGGAGATGATGACAGACATAGGATGGAGATGAGGACATTGGTGATGGAGATGTGGACAGACCTATGATGGAGATGAGGACAGACATAGGATGGAGATGAGGACAGTGGTAATGGAGATGAGGGAGATGACGACAGACCTATGATGTAGATGATGGAGATGATGAAAGACCTAGGATGGAGATGAGGACAGTGATGAGGGAGATTATGATAGGGAGATGATGGAGATGAGGACAGACCTAGGATGTAAGTGATGGAAATGAGGACAGTGATGAGGGAGATGATGACAGACCTATGATGGAGATGAGGAACATGAGGAAAGTGATGAGGGAGATGACGACAGACCTATGATGGAGATGATGTAGATGAGGAAAGTGATGAGGGAGATGATGACAGACGTATGATGGAGATGAGGACAGACCTAGGATGGAGGTGATGGAGATGATGGAGGTAAGGACAGTGATGAGGGAGATGATGACAGACGTATGATGGAGATGGGAACAGACCTAGGATGGAGGTGATGGAGATGAGGACAGTGATGAGGGAGATGCTGACAGACCTATGATGAAGATGAGGACAGACCTAGGGTGGAGGTGGTGGAGATGAGGACAGGCCTATGATGGAGATGAGGCAGACCTAGGATGAAGATGAGGACAGTGATGATGCAGATGAAGACAGACCTATGATGGAGATGAGGACAGACCTATGATGGAGATGACAGACCTGTGATGGAGATGAGGGAGATGAGGATAGACCTATAATGGAGACAAGGACAGACATGGGTTGGAGATGAGGACAGTCCTATGATGGAGATGATGGAGATGAGGTCAGATTTATGATGAAACTAATGGAGATGAGGAAAGACCTTATGATGGAGATGGAGATGATGGAGATGAGGACAATGGTGAGGGAGATGAGGACAATGGTGAGGGAGATGAGGACATACATATGATGGAGATGAGGAGAGTGGTGATGGAGATAATGGAGATTAGGACAGACCTATGATGGAGATGATGGAGGTGAGGACAGTGAAAATGGAAATGAGGAAAGACCTAAGATGGAGATGAGAACAAATCTAGGATGGAGATGAGGACAATGATGATGGAGATGAAAACAGATGATGGAGATGAGGACAGTGATGATGGAGATAAGGACAGACCTAGGATGGAGATGAGGACAGGGATGATGGAGATGAGGACAGACCTAGGATGGAGATGAGGACAGCGATGATGGAGATGAGGACAGGCCTAGGATGGAGATGAGGACAGGGATGATGGAG
The DNA here is from genome assembly GCF_062004578.1 of Staurois parvus. Taxonomy (NCBI): domain Eukaryota; kingdom Metazoa; phylum Chordata; class Amphibia; order Anura; family Ranidae; genus Staurois; species Staurois parvus. The sequence continues at coordinate 6,069,170 of NW_028318294.1, read as the reverse complement.
ATGAGGACAGACTTAGGATGGAGATGAGAACAGGGATGATGGAGATGAGGACAGGGATGATGGAGATGAGGAGACCTAGGATGAAGAGGAGGACAGGGATGATGGAGATGAGGACAGGGATGATGGAGATGAGGAGACCTAGGATGAAGAGGAGGACAGGGATGATGGAGATGAGGACAGGGATGATAGAGATGAGGACAGACCTAGGATGGAGATGAGGACAGGGATGATGGAAATGAGGACAGGGATGATGGAGATGGGGACAGACCTAGGATGGAGATGAGAACAGGGATGATGGAGATGAGGACATACATAGGACGGAGATGAGGACAGGGATGATGGAGATGAGGGCAGGGATGATGGAGATGAGGACAGACCTAGGATGGAGATGAGGACATGGATGATGGAGATGAGGACAGACCTAGGACGGAGATGAGGACAGGGATGATGGAGATGAGGACAGGGATGATGGAGATGAGGACAGACCTAGGATGGAGATGAGGACAGGGATGATGGAGAGGAGGATAGACCTAGGCTGGAGATGAGGACAAGGATGATGGAGATGAGGACAGAACTAGGATGGAGATGAGGACAGGGATGATGGAGATGAGGACAAGGATGATGGAGATGAGGACATGGATGATGGAGATGAGGGCAGGGATGATGGAGATGAGGACAGGGATGATGGAGATGAGCAGACTCTCACCCCACAGACCCAATATTTACATACAGCAACACATCCAGGGTGCCGCTCTGTGTGTGGAATAGAGGCGCAGAAGAGGCCGGTTGGTTTGGCCCACAGCTGGGCCGGGCGCCCGTACAGTGCGGATTACGGTAGCCGAGAGGAGCAGCGCCCGGAGCCTCAGCAGCAGCCGAGCATCCCATTGCAGAGCGGGGAGCCGTGCCCGCAGCCATGGCCAAGGAGCGGCCGGAGAAAGCTGAGGAGACCGAGCAGATGATAGAGAAGGAAGCCGTGAAAGAGGCGGCCGAGGCGGCGGGAGGAGCCGGGGACGGCCGGGACATGAGAGCCGTTCTCCTCTCTGGATTCGGGGGGCTCAACAAGCTGCGGGTGGCCCGGAAAGTGATGGCGGAGCCCCAGGAGGGAGAGCTGAAGATTCGAGTCAAAGCCTGGTATACCCCTTCTATATACTACTCCCCCGGACTACAAGTACCAGCCATGCCTTGCACACAGATGTGCTCAGGCTTCCTGGGACTAGTAGTCCCCCCGCCTATAGCAGTGTTTTCTGGAACTTATCCAAAGGTCAGACATGGAAGGGTTAATGATCTGGCATGGAAGGCCTAATGGTCTGGTATGGAAGGGTTAATGGTCTGGCACGGAAGGGTTAATGGTCTGGCACGGAAGGGTTAACGAACAGACATGGAAGGGTTAACGAACAGACATGGAAGGGTTAATGGTCTGGTATGGAAGGGTTAATGGTCTGGTATGGAAGGCTTAATGATCTGGCATGGAAGGGTTAATGGTCTGGCATGGAAGGGTTAATGATCAGACATGGAAGGGTTAATGATCAGACATGGAAGGGTTAATGGTCTGGTATGGAAGGGTTAATGGTCTGGCATGGAAGGGTTAATGATCTGGCATGGAAGGGTTAATGATCTGGCATGGAAGGGTTAATGATCTGACATGGAAGGGTTAATGATCTGACATGGAAGGGTTCATGGTCAGACATGGAAGGGTTCATGGTCAGACATGGAAGGGTTAATGATCAGATATGGAGGGGTTAATGTTCTGGCATGGAAGGGTTAATGATCAGACATGGAAGGGTTAATGGTCTGGCATGGAAGGGTTAATGGTCTGGCATGGAAGGGTTAATGGTCTGGCATGGAAGGGTGAATGCCGCCATGCACACAGAAGATGCAGGGACGCATGTGATAACCCCCCCCCCCGTCACGAGCGCCAGCGTCATTGAGCGTGTTATAAAAGTCAGCAGAAAAAGTCGCCGTCGGGTCTGGGGTAGCACTTGCCAGGTATAGGGGGCTAGATGTGGCCCCTGACCTCTCCAAAGGGTTGTACTGCTACTGAAGATGGTTAGTCTCCATTTAGACCTTCAAACTGTTTTTTTTTTTTGTAGCTTTAGGTGAAGGTGCGTTTCCATGCGTCAGCGTGCGTTAACCTTGTGCGTTGGTGTGCATTTAAGGTTGTGTGTTCTGAGAACGCACAAAAAAATTTACACTGCGCTTGCAGAGCCATCAGTTGGTAATGGTACTCCAGGCGCAGCCAACAAAAGCAGGTTATGTCACGCAGCATAACACGCTAAAACGTGCCGTATAAAATGCTTCAAGCTCCGCACCCAAAAAAGGTGCAGAAACGAATCTGGTGCGTTTGTTGGCTGTAGGGCACAGTAGGGTATGAGCTACTCTATGCCACCCTTCAGATGAATGGGCTACCCTAAGCTGCCAAACGGGAAGTGTGAATGGGGCCCTAGGCTCAATCCACATTATCGTATTGTATCGCATTGTGGGAACAGGCATTCCCAATATGCAATTTTGACAGCATGATTTTCACTCAATTCTGCGTGTCGCATAGGGCAGCCTATTCAGTTATTTATTAAATGTAAAATGGCAGCACTGTGTGCATTTGTTGCGCAAAAAGAAGCTCCTCCTCCTATTCGGGGAACAAGCTTCATGTGATTTTCAAAAGACGCAGTTTTCCACAACAATCGCAGCAGAATCACATTGTGTTTTGGTTGCCATTGAAGAATAATAGGACCCAGACGTGCGGTTTGTTGTGCTGCGATTCTGCCCATGATTCCAAATCACCTATTAAAGGAGCCTTAGAATTCAGAGTTCAATGGGGCTGGCATACATATTTTTAGGGATCGCACAGCACGTTTTTGTAAAATCAATCCTAGCGGCTAATTAGCTGCTGGATCGCTTTTACAGGCAGCGGAAGTGGGTCCCCCCCGCGCTTCCTTCTGCCGCCTTCCTGGGCTCTCCTGTCCTGCAGTTGAACCCGAATCTATAGCTAGCTATTCCAGTGTGGCTGCCCATAGAGCTGATCACAACATCCCCGAACATCTCTATTGCCTAAGGTTGGCCATAGACAGTTCCAATCTCAGCCAGTTCAGCAGCCTGGGTTTACACAGTGCCTCTCACTGACTTCAGTGGGAAGTTGCGCCCCATACACTTCAGTGGGAAGTTGCGCCCCATACACTTCAGTGGGAAGTTACGCCCCATACACCTCAGTGGGAAGTTACGCCCCATACACCTCAGTGGGAAGTTACGCCCCATACACCTCAGTGGGAAGTTACGCCCCATACACTTCAGTGGGAAGTTACGCCCCATACACTTCAGTGGGAAGTTACGCCCAATTCACTTCAATGGAAAGTTGTGTCTCATACTCTTCAATGGAAAGTTGCGCCCCATACACTTCAATGGGAAGTTGTGCCCCATACACTTCAATGGGAAGTTCCCGTTGAAGTCTATGAGGCACGACTTTCCATTGAAGTCTATGGGGCGCAGCTTCCCGTTGAAGTCTGGGGGGCTCGACTTCTCGTTGAAGTTTGTGGGGCGCGACTTCTCGTTGAAGTCTGTGGGGCGCGACTTCTCGTTGAAGTCTATGTGGCACGGCTTCCCATTGAAGTCTATAAGGCTCGACTTCCCATTGAAGTCTATGGGGTGCAATTTCCCATTTAAGTCAGTGGGAGGCAGTATGTAAACCCAGACGCCTGTTGCAATTTCTAGTCAACATGGCGACCTGGCGCCTGTGATTTATCGAGCCCTGATATATAAAAAGTTTGGAGGTTCTATGAAAAAAATACTGATTTTTACATGTAAACAAAAAGTGTCAGAAAAGACCTGGTCTTCAAGTGGCTATGCAGTGCAAGGGCCTGCCAGATATTAGTTAAATGGATTGTTTAGGCTTGGTTTTGTATTATATGGTTTGGGGGTGTTGAAAGGAGATTGTACAGATATTGTGCAATCTGATTGTATGGTGTATGGCCGGCTTTAAATAAGAATGGTGTTTCTGTGATCTTTGTTAGACTGGCCATACACTATACAGAGATCATGCAATCAGATTGTATTATCTCCTTTAGATTTTTCCAAAATTGTAATAGGAAGACACGCCTAAACAATCCATTAAACTAGTATCCAATCAGGCAGGTCCTTAAGTTTGCCATAGATGGATCGAAATTCAGCTGGTTCAACAGGGATCGGACAAATTTCAGTCCATCTATGGCAGTTCCTGTTTGAGAGGTGTTGCTATAATGATCGAGTCCTCTTGAATGGGACTGTTGGTAAATCTTCATTCGATCAGTGCTGCAGCCAATCAGCTGCAGGACTGATCAGTGTCTTCTGACAGTGGAAGAGCCCCAGATGTCAGAATGCAATAACACAGCAGGGAGGATTCCTCCATCCTGCCAGCCTAGTCATCTATGGGCAGCTTTACACTACATAGTTGATGGTTGGTCCATTACCAGATTGGTAAGTGTGTGGTCAGCCTTAGACACATACATGTTTGTCTGTTTCTTTAGAGTGCATGAGGCCCCGTTCACATCTGGGCATTTTGAATCGCAGGCAGAATCGCCACAATTCTGCCCGCAACTTCAAAACACTCTGCTAAAATGACAAATCGCACAATGCAAAGTTCAGGTGCCATTCATTTTAATGGCATCTAAAAACCTGGTACGGTTCTGCTGCGATTGTCACGTGATAAGTCACACCTCAATAATGCAAACCACAGCACCCGAAGCTTGTTGCTCCTTTTTGGGCAGCAAACCTCGCACAATGCGATTTGCCTCAATTGCAGCATGATTTATCGTGCGACAATCGCGGCAGAATTGCGCCATGTTTGAATAGTAAATGAATGGCACCTGAACGTGCTGTTATGCAATTTGTTGTTTTTTGCACGCAAATAGAGCTTTCTTTCAGTGGTATTTAATCATCACTGGGTTTTTACATTTTTTTTTTAATTGTATACATATATATATATGAAAAAAAGACTGAAAATTTAAGAACAAAACAACATTTTCTTCTTTCGTTTACAAAACATATCCTATAAGAAAATAAAAAACATCTAATTTCTTCATAAAATTTGGCCAAAATGTATTCTGCTTCATGTCTGTGGTTAAAAAAAACAAAAATCAAACAAACAAAAAAAAAAACAAGTGTATATGAATTGGTTTGTGTGAATGTTATAGCGTCTACAGACCATGGGATATATCAGGGATATTCAATTCCTATCATGAAAAACCTTTTTTGTGCCTGTCAAATAAATAAAATGGAAAAAAATATAATCCATCAAAATAAAGTCCACAAAAATAATGAATTACTGAAATGTTCTCTTCCGTGTCCTACTTGTACCTCCACAAAAAAATCCAGTGTGTACCTCAAAAAAATATAAAATACTATATAGTGCATTACCTTTCGTAACAACAGGTCTATACTTTAAGCAAACAATATGTATATATTTAACACAAATACTGTAGATATAAAAATAAAATAAATCAAAATAAATAAAATAAATGAATCAATAAATAGTGCACTCTCCGTGAACATTTCTAAAGCTGAAATGCATACAATTACCCTCTCAAAGTGGTAATAAGCCTTGTAGGGTGTACCCTGGACTCTCACTCCAGTGTAGTAATCATTCCCTGGACTCTCACTCCAGTGTAGTAATCATTCCCTGGACTCTCACTCCAGTGTAGTAATCATTCCCTGGACTCTCACTCCAGTGTAGTAATCATTCCCTGGACTCTCACTCCAGTGTAGTAATCATTCCCTGGACTCTCACTCCAGTGTAGTAATCATTCCCTGGACTCTCACTCCAGTGTAGTAATCATTCCCTGGACTCTCACTCCAGTGTAGTAATCATTCCCTGGACTCTCACTCCAGTGTAGTTATCATTCCCTGGACTCTCACTCCAGTGTAGTTATCATTCCCTGGACTCTCACTCCAGTGTAGTTATCATTCCCTGGACTCTCACTCCAGTGTAGTAATCATTCCCTGGACTCTCCCTCCAGTGTAGTAATCATTCCCTGGACTCTCACTCCAGTGTAGTAATCATTCCCTGGACTCTCACTCCAGTGTAGTAATCATTCCCTGGACTCTCACTCCAGTGTAGTAATCATTCCCTGGACTCTCACTCCAGTGTAGTAATCATTCCCTGGACTCTCCCTCCAGTGTAGTAATCATTCCCTGGACTCTCACTCCAGTGTAGTAATCATTCCCTGGACTCTCACTCCAGTGTAGTAATCATTCCCTGGACTCTCCCTCCAGTGTAGTAATCATTCCCTGGACTCTCACTCCAGTGTAGTAATCATTCCCTGGACTCTCACTCCAGTGTAGTAATCATTCCCTGGACTCTCACTCCAGTGTAGTAATCATTCCCTGGACTCTCACTCCAGTGTAGTAATCATTCCCTGGACTCTCACTCCAGTGTAGTAATCATTCCCTGGACTCTCACTCCAGTGTAGTAATCATTCCCTGGACTCTCACTCCAGTGTAGTTATCATTCCCTGGACTCTCACTCCAGTGTAGTAATCATTCCCTGGACTCTCACTCCAGTGTAGTAATCATTCCCTGGACTCTCACTCCAGTGTAGTAATCATTCCCTGGACTCTCACTCCAGTGTAGTTATCATTCCCTGGACTCTCACTCCAGTGTAGTTATCATTCCCTGGACTCTCACTCCAGTGTAGTTATCATTCCCTGGACTCTCACTCCAGTGTAGTAATCATTCCCTGGACTCTCACTCCAGTGTAGTAATCATTCCCTGGACTCTCACTCCAGTATACACAGGTGGGGTTCCACTTTTAGGCAAGTATCTAATGTCTCCTCATCCTCATAAAACAGAAAGGAAGCCCATGTAGAGTAATATCAGAAAGCATAAACATTTATTATAAATATCTTACATTGAAATCTCAAAGTGTCAGCTGCATATCAACGCCTGGGCAGCTCCCTGGAATGTAATATCAGTTTTCCAATAGTCAAAATGGCCGCTCCGCCACTTCCGGTTTGCGCCGTTAGGTCAGACGTCATGTTTGCTGACGCGTTTCGTCACTTCCGGACTTCTTCTGTAGGGATCACTTCCTATCAAGAGATCAATTCCTATCGCCCGACGCCCGGGACATGCAGTTTCTGGCGCTGGGCAGATAGGTTTTTTTTGCCTATAGCCCTGCTGCGGGCAAGCAGCAGGGCTCACCTGTCAGGTGGAAGCAATGGGGAAGCAGCGCTGCCTCCTGATTGCTTCCACACAGTCCACAATGTCAGGTCAGCCTCTCCCCCGCTATATGTCCTGGGCTCCGCTTGCCCATCTGTAGGACCGAGACTGGTTCGGTGGGTGCCGCGGGATGTGGTATAGGGGAGGGAGGAGGAGAGCGGACATATCCACTCCCATCCCCTTCTTCTCCTGATCTGGAAATGATGTAACGTCACTTCCGGGTCCCTGTTCTACAGATTCTCGGTCATTGAGGCTGGGAAAGAATGTAATGCGTTGCGATGTGCACCGCATTACATTCAGTGTAGTACAGAAGAGACATGTAGGGTCTTTTAGACCCTGCATGTCTAAAAAAAAGAAAACCTGTCACCAAAAATCATCAGGGGACTTTTTGTCCCGTATGTGATTAAAAAAAAAAAAAAAGTTAATTCATTTTTTTTTTTTTTAAATGGAAGTTATACCCAAGCATATAACACTTCCAAATTTTTCAAGGCCCCCCACCCCCACATATGTACGCACGCACATACGTAAAAGCACATGCTGGGGCGCCTACACATGAAAACGTGGATTGCGATACACGTTACATATCGCCGCGCACGCCAGAGTGGGAGCAATAATTCCAGCACCAGACCTCCTCCGTTCACTATACTGATGACCTATAAGGGGCTTTAAAAGTGTCACTTATAGAAAATATAGGGTCCTAAAGTTTGTTGCCGTTTCACGAGTACACGCAAATTTAAGGTTTGACATGTTGGATATCTATTTACTCGATGCAATCTCATCTTTTACATTTTACAAAACAATTTGATAATTTATTGCTTTTTGCGCCCTAAAATGAACTTAAGTGTATTTTTTACTGAAATGTTGTGTTTCCTAGACCTTTGTGATAATATCGTGTGACATAAAAAATTGGAACTACGGCTATTTCATTATCTAGGATCTCTGATTTCAGAAAATATATAATATTTGGGGGTTTTGTGTCATCTTCAGGCCTAAAACGATTTTTTTAAACGTGTGCAAATAACACAAAAACAGCTCTGGCAGCGAAAGGGATAAAAGATAAGCTGGACACTCCCCTTTCCTGATGAGCAGCCAATTGGTGCTCATTATACTGCAAGGTCTCTCCCCTCCCTTTTAGTCCCCGGGTGCGGTGTTGGAGACAGGCAGAGAGGGGAGCAGGAGATAAACAGTTGCTATAAAGCCCCAGACATTACTTAAAGCAGATTTAAATACAGTTTTTGGTTAAAATGTATGTGTTTCTATTAGGACAAGTAGATTGTCATGAGGGACAAGTAAATTGGGACACCGATTTAGTCCCTGGACAAGTAGTTTTTTAAAAAATGTTCACACCCCCTGTATATACTATAATTTCTGCAACTATGACGCTATGCTGGTAATGGCTGTGATCAGCCACTTACAGTGGGACTGTGATAATGTGGCGGGCAATCTGGCGTAAACAGACACTGTCTAGGAGGTACAGTAATTAATTCACTGATATCACTAGTGACACTTAAGCCCTGTATACATGATCAGAAAATTGTACGAAAAATGCCGCTTTCAAAGCAATCGTACAATAATCTGATCGTTAAGTACACAAGCTCGAAAATTTTTGTCGTACTATACCAGATCGTACGATTTTCGTGTAACCAGCACAGTTTTCATCCGAAAATACAACACGATTACATTACAATACATTACATTACTTCCGAATTTTTATTCTGTCATACAAGAATTTTCATAACCTTCACTTTCGATATGAAACTAGCATGCAGAAAAAAAAAACGGACGATCATTCATCTGATATTCTCATTGTGTGTACGAGGCTTAATACAGTAATCAGATATAATACTGCACACTGTACTAATGACACTGGCTGAGAAGAGGCAATCAAGGGGTTAACTGTGTGCCTAACAAGTGTAATATGTGCTGCTTTTACTCACAGATCTGGCTGCTTTATCTCCCTGCTTTTCAGGAAGAAGAAACAGCCAGATCGCTGTTCTGCGTACGGAGTTCTGTGTGTTTGTAAACACAGAACTCTGTGCTGTGAATGGCCACAGCCAATTAGCAGCTGTTCAGCCAAGATTCATGGCTGGAACATGCTGACAAACTCATGCTGTGTTTAATCACAGCATGGGTCAGCAAAGGGCACGCACGCGCCCCCAAAACCTGTAAAAGAGACTACGACATACGGGTACATCGCCTAGCCTGGCTGTACTGCCCACTTCAAGTCGATGTACTGTGGGCAAGGCAGCAAGAGGTTAAAAAGTAATTCCTGTGTGTATGAGTCCTAATGGACAGCCAGTACTGAAAGGGTTAACACCGAGCGACAGCTAGCCATGGGGATGGTAATTATGGAAGGCTTTATCATCCTGGGGCCCAAGCTGTGCTTTGGGGGTCTTATGCCACTCTTTTGCTCTTGGGGCCCCTGCAGGCAGAAGTCTGTGTTTTCCTTGCCTTCAGGCCACTGAAGGAAAAATATCCTTTACCCCTGGTTCACACCGTGGCGTTTTCTGCAGAGTTTTGCAGAAATGCAGTACAGTCCATTTAACATGATTTCCTATGGGACATGTTCACATCTCTACGTTTTCACACGGTGCATTTTTTGAAAAGGGTCAGGGACTTTTTTGAACGCAAAAAGTTGTGTTTTTGGTTCATTAGACTTCAATGAAAAAACTGTATTCTGTTTTTGATCTGTTTTACGTTTTAAATCTGCCTAGCAACAAGAAAAATGGAAAGAAAAAAAAAAGCATTAAAAACACAACGCAGAAACGGGTCAAAGTCAACCTGCATAGGTGTGAACCTAGGGTTAGACCGGCTAATGGTTCATTGGTTTGTTTTATTTCTTTCACTTTTGTCCTCCCTTTTCTCTTTTTATGCTTTTTCCCCTCCAATCTTATATAATGGATCTTGCCAAGAAAAACATAAAATGCGGCACAACTCATTTTTATAAGGAATGTAAGGAGCACACTTATGAAAGCATTGGTTATAAAAAGGGGCTTTGATTGCAATGATCTTTAGCAGTCTCATGCCATGTGTCTCCTGTAGCATGTCCAACAACTCCTATAGCATGTCTCCAGTCTCTGACCATCACTTGTAGCTTGTCCCCAGTCTCTGACCATGTCTTGGAACATGCCATAGTCTTTGGCCATCTCCTGTTTTTTTATGCAGTCTCTGACCATCTCTTGTAGCATGTCTGCATCCTCTGATCATCTTATAGTACATTCTGTCTCTGACCATCCCCCGTTGCGTGTTTGCAGTCTCTGAACATTTCTTGTAACATGCACACAGTCTTTGACCGTCAACTTTCTGCCATCTCCTACCACTTTTTGTATCATGCCCATAACCTCTGACCAGGGACGGACTGACCATTTGGAAACTCGGGCAGTGCCCGAGGGCCGGGGGTCAGTAGGGGGTCCCATGAGATGCCCCTGGTGCCTTTTTCATAGGCTTTTTTAAATTTGGGCAAGGACACAGGGGCCCCATGATCCCCTATTGCCCGGGGGCCCCATGAGTTGTCAGTCCGCCCCTGCCTCTGACCATCTCTTGTAATACAGAGTCTTTGACCTTCTGCTGTTTCTTTCTGCAGTCTCTTGTATCATGTCCATAGGCTCTGACTGTCTGTTGTAGCATGTCTGCAGTCTTTGATGATCTCTTGTATCATGCATATAGTGTCTGACGATCTCTTGTAGCATGTCTGCAGTTTCTGACCATCTCTTCTGTCATGCCAGTCTCTGAAGATCAGTTGTAGAAAGTCTGCAGTCTCTGACCATCTCTTCTATCATGCCCATAGTGTCTGATGATCTCTTGTAGCAAGCCTGCAGTCTCTGACCATCTCTTGTATCATGCCCATAGTGTCTGATGATCTCTTGTAGCAAGCCTGCAGTCTCTGACCATCTCTTGTATCATGCCATAGTCTCTGAAGAGCTCTTGTAGCATGTCTGCAGTCTCTGACCATCTCTTGTATCATGCCCATAGTGTCTGATGATCTCTTGTAGCATGTCTGCAGCTTCTGACCTTCTCTTGTATCATGCCATAGTCTCTGAAGATCTCTTGTAGCATGTCTGCAATCTCTGACTGTCTCTTGTATCATGTCTGCAGTCTCTGACCATCTCTTGTATCATGTCCATAGTCTCTGACAATCTCTTGTAGCATGTCTGCAATCTCTGACTGTCTCTTGTATCATGTCTCCAGTCTCTGACCATATCTTGTATCATGACCATAGTCTCTGATGATTTTTTATACCATATCTGTAGTCTCCGACCATCTCTTGTATCATGCCCATAGTCTCTGACAATCTCTTGTAGCATATCTGCAGTGCATATCTGCAGTCTCTGACTGTCTCTTGTATTATGACCATAGTCACTGACAATCTCTTGTAGCATGTCTGCAATCTTTGACAATCTCTTGTAGCATATCTGCAGTCTCTGACTGATCTTATATTATATCCATAGTCACTGACAATCTCTTGTAGCATGTCTGCAATCTTTGACGATCTCTTGTAGCATATCTGCAGATTCTGACTGTCTCTTGTAGCATATCTGCAGTCTCTGACTGTCTCTTGTAGCATATCTACAGTCTCTGACAATCTCTTGTATCATGCCCATAGTCTCCGACGATCTCTTTTAGCATATCTGCAGTCTCTGACCATCTTTTGTATCATGCCCATAGTCTCCGACGATCTCTTGTAGCATGTTTGCAGTTTCTGACCATTTCTTGTAATATGCTCAGAGTCTTTGACCATCTGCCATTTCTTCCTACCGTGTCTGACCATCTCTTGTATCATGCCCATAATCTCTGAGGATCTCTTGTAGCATGTCTGCAGTCTCTAACCATCTCTCGTAGAATGCCCACAGAAGCAGTGATCTCTAACAGTCTCCAGTCTATGACTGTCTCTTGCAATAGGTCTCCAGTCTCCAACAATTCCTCTGGCATGTTCCCAGTCTCTGACCATCTTCTGTACCATGTCTGCAGTCTCTTATTATCTCTTGTAGCCTGTTTGCTGTCTCTGACCATCTCCTGTTGCATGTCAGCAATCTATGACAGTTTCCAGCAGCACTGAATATTATGTGTGGCCCTTTGGTGATATCAGGGTCCCCATCTCAAAAACATTGACCACCACTAATTTAATGCAATTTTCCAGGGATGGAAAGTCACCCCCCACCCCCCCCCCGCACTCCTGTGATAGCAAGCCGCGTTCACCGCTCCTGTATTACCTTCCTAAAGATGTTCGCTGCCAGATAGGACACAACCTCTGTGATGGCTGTGCCGGAGGCCAGGATGAATCGGTAAAATTAGAACAGATGAGCATATTTTCTTTAATTCACAGTTGAACTGTCACCGTTCCACGTTTTGTGCTCCAGTTATTTCTATTAGTGGCATCGGGCTTTTTTTCTTAACCACTTGTGTCCCAGAGCGTCTTTTTCATTTTGGCGAGGTCTCGGTTCTGTATGTTACATTTTTTAGGTTTTGTAATCTACCCGAACAAATTAAACATCGCCTTTTTTTTTTTCGGGACAGATAGGGCTTTAATTTGGTGGCAAATGTAGCTTCATATATTTTTAATCGCTTGGCAGGGTGGATTTGATTTAAATCAAACTGATTTAAATCACAATTTAAATCACGATTTAAATCACGATTTAAATCACTAGTCAGTAAGGCTTGATTTAAATCCGAGTTTTCTACATAAAGACTAATTCTTGCTGGTATAACTTTAATATGCAAGTAGATGAAGATTTTTAGAATAACAACTTTTCATATTAGTTTTTTTATCCCCAGTTTAATAGGTTAATCATTCATATTTGGACAACTTTTCTGTTGTACTTCGGAAGGAGAAAAATAATCATTACCATAATAATAATAATTTAAATAGATTTATTCACCTGAAACAATAACATTCCAGCATATGTTATTTGCTTAAACAAACATCCATGTTTGTTACCTAATTTTGCTAAACAAAATATATATATTTTAAGAAACTTAGACTGTCGGCCCCTTCCTCCTCACACTTAGTTTCACTTTCTTCTTGTGCAGATCTATTCCACTCCAAACAATCAGAAAAATATTGTTTCTATTCTATTCACTGAACTTCTTGAAACTTAGCACTGAAGGGGTTGATTCTGTCTTCATAGGTTTGTAGAAGTTAGGATTAAGGTCTTTTTCTTAACTCTGTTCATGTTATAACATTTTTGCTGTGAAGAAGAGGCATGTGATCTCCGCTGAGTCAAATTCAGTTTTAAGAACTGCAAAAGTAAACCAACATCTGTGATAATATCTTGTAGGCAGCGAAACTGCCCAATAATCTTACAAAAACCTCTGGAAGAGCATGACATTGTGAATGGATTAATGGCATTTATTTACCAAAAAAATTAAACATATACAGCCTTATTCTACATAATTAAAAAACTAATCTTTATTTCATGATGGAATAACCTTTGGATGGTAATATATTTTCCTCAAAAAGCATTGTATTTAAAAAAATCGATTTAAATAAAAAAAATCTGATTTAAATAAAAAAAATCCGATTTTTTTGATTTTTAAAAAAAGATAATTGATTTTTATCCACCCTGTCGCTTGGTTATATTGGGAATAAATAATAATAAATTAGAAAAAAATTGCATTTTCCTGTAAAATTTCCCTGCGCTTTGTTACTGTAATTGGCGCACCACCATATATTTACCCCAACAAAGCCTGCTGAATAAAACCATATCACATTACTACGACTTTTATTTAATGTATTGGAATGGTAATGTATGTGTTTCCTTTTAAGAGAGCTTTATTCTTCTTGCGAAGCTACATTGGGACACGTGCAGAGGAAAAAATAATAGTCCCCTTTCACACATCCAGTTTATTTTGGCTGCTGGATTCCTGTGGTAAGAATCTTCGGATTCTTGCTAGTCGAATGGCCGAGTTATGTGATCTGCAATGGCCATTTAAACTAATGGTGGGCTGACAATGGCCACTGCTGATCGCATATAGCCGCACACAGAATGATTAGCTGCAGTTTGGGACAGATGTTCAGGCCTGGATGCAGCTGAATGCATCCGGGCTCAGACATCTGTCCCAAACTGCAGCTAATCGCTTTGTGTGCAGCTACATATTTGGCAGCACACCACAGATCAGCAGCACAGTGGCTAAATGGTTAGCACTTCCACCTGGCAGTACTAGGATCGTTGATTCAAATCCCAACCATAGCACCACCTGCCTGGAGTTTGCATGTTCTCCCTTTACCTGTGTGGGTTTCCTCCAGCTCTCCAAAGACATGCTGGTAGGTTAATTGGATCCTGTCTAAATTGGCCCTAATATATGTAAGAATGTGAGTTAGGGACCTTAGATTGTGCACCCCTTGAGTGTTAGGGACTGATGTGAATGTACAATATATATATGTAAAGCGCTGCGTAAATTGATGGTGCTATATAAGTACCTGAAATAATAAGAAGTATCATCTGAAAGATGTAGGGCCAGTTCACTCCTTAGGAATGCTTTCTGAATATGTGTTTTTCCCCCTCTTTTTTTTCTTCACCTTAAATAAGGGTATGCGCGTTCCTCTGCGTTTTTGGTGCGTTTTTTATGCGTTTTACCTCATTGCAGTACAGTTCAGTGCAGGAAAAAAATGCAGCATGTTCTAATTTTTTTTTCTGGAACTGGAAAGCAGTGGAACTAATTACACTGGTGTGGACTAGGCCATTGGAAACCATATGCCCTACTATCCACTCGTTTTTGATGTCGAAAAAGCGCACTGGACTGAATGTGGTGTGAACCAGCTCTTACTGAAGAATGACTACATCACAATAACCAAAGTGCCACGCAGGACCCTTTCATTGGACCTGTGACAAAACATTGCACCGAAACATTGCACTTTGTTGTGATGTGGTCATTCTTCATGAAAACGTTCAGAGGCTACTTGATGATCCGTGGGGTGCTGACATACATGCACATTGGCCTGTGATGTCTCCACTCTCCGGTTGGCTTCTCCTGCAGCACCCTGTTATTTCTGAGCTCATTCTGGGAACATGCAATGGGAATATTGACATGATCCAATTCACAAGCACAGCATGACTCACGCATGCGCATCGGGAAGCTGGCCGTGAAGCTGCAGGAAGTCACAGCCAGCTTCCTTAGCAAAAATGACGGAGCCGGGGACCCAAAGACCGGTGAACAACGAGCCCCAGTGTGGACAGTGCTGAATCCCTGGACAGGCAAGTGTTATTTATTAAAAGTCAGAAGCTACAGTATTTGTAGTTGCCGACTTTCATTTTTTTATTTTTGTTTCAAACAGACTGAAGATTCTCTTTGATTTTAACTGGTTACCACCTGGCCAGTAGCAGCTTGAAGGCTGGGTGGGTCTTTCGTCCCTCTAGGTGGACCTCATATGACGTCCTACCGGTCACACCGCTCTTGTGCGCCCCTAGGGGGTGATCAGAGGTGAGCTGTGTCCCTCAGACAGCACATCACCGCTCAGGGTAAAGAGCCGATGATGTTGGCCCTTTACCGTGTGACTAGCTGTGTCCAATCACAGCTGATCACATGTAAACAAATGCCGGTTATCAGCATTTCCTTTCCTCAGCACTGTCACTGTATGAGGAAAGGAAAGCCAATAACCCGCTTTCCTGTGACAGGGGACATTTACACTGATAATCAGGGCACTGAGTAACAGTGCAGCCACATCAGTGCCAATCCATACCCAGCAGTGCTGCCTCATCAGTGCCCATCAGTGCAGCCCCATCAGTGCCGCCTCATCAGTGCAGCCCCATCAATGCCCATCAGTGCAGCCTCATCATTGCCAATCTATATCCATCAGTGCAGCATATCAGTGCCCATCAGTGCTGCCTTATCAGTGCAACTTCATCATTGCAACCTCATCAGTGCATCCTCATCAGTGCCCATCAGTGCAGCCCCATCAATGCCCATCAGTGCAGCCTCATCATTGCCAATCCATATCCATCAGTGCAGCATATCAGTGCCCATCATGCTGCCTTATCAGTGCAACCTCATCAGTGCATGCTCATCAGTGCCCATCAGTGCTCATTAGTGCAGCCTCAGCAGTGCCTATGAGTGCAGCCTCATCAGTGCCCATCAGTGCAGCCCCATCAATGCCCATCAGTGCAGCCTCATCATTGCCAATCTATATCCATCAGTGCAGCATATCAGTGCTGCCTTATCAGTGCAACTTCATCAGTGCATCCTCATCAGTGCCCATCAGTGCAGCCCCATCAATGCCCATCAGTGCAGCCTCATCAGTGCTCATTAGTGCAGCCTCAGCAGTGCCTATGAGTGCAGCCTCATTAGTGCAGTCCCATCAGTGTCTATCAGTGCAGCCTCAGCAGTGCAGCCTCAGCAGTGTTTATCAGAGCAGCCTCAGCAGTGCCCATGAGTGCAGCATCATCAGTGCCCATCAGTGCTGTCCCATTAGTGCCGCCTCATCAGTGCCCATCAGTGCAGTCCCATCAGTGTTTATCAGTGCAGCCTCAGCAGTGCCCATGAGTTCAGCCCCATCAGGGCAGCCTATCAGTGCCCATCAATGCAGCCTCATCAGCGCACATCAGTGAAAAATAAAATGTACTTATTTGCAAATTTGTATAACAGAAACTAAGAAAAGTTTTTTATTTCAAAATTTTCGGTCTTTTTTCGTTTGCCAAAAAATAAAACACCCCAGTGGTGATTAAATACCACCAAAAGAAAGCTCTGTCTCAAAAAAAAAATTATAAAAATATAATTTGGGTACAGTGTTGCATGACCGCACAATTGTCATTCAAAGTGTGAGTCCCGCAAAACCTCTTCTCTAAGGTGCTCCTGCGCATGGATGCACTCCTGCCACCATCATGTACCATGCAGGGTTAATAGCTCTGCATTGTACAGGGTGACGCTGAGGGACCACCCACATTCCAGGGGGGGGGGGGGGCAAGAGGAGAGCGCCAAAGCCGGCTGGAGCAAGGGTAAGGTAAGTAATGCAACCTTCTCATCTTTCCTGTAGATGTAGCCAGAATTTAAATCTTACGGGGGGGGGTATTTGGCCACTGCAAGGGTTTTTTTTTTTTTAACCCGGAATTGGAATTTAATACAATATTCTCCCAGCAGGTCGTATTTGGCCAGCGATTTTTTTTTTCACCGGGAGCGTTGTCTTAATATTGCACCTTGAATAGTAAATGCTATCAATATCTGTTCTGAATTGTCTTTTGCAAAGATCAGCTACAAGTGTCCTTTAACCCCATACTGTAGACTCAACAGTGTAAATGGGAGGTGCAAGAATGCTGATTTTCCACTGCTACCTACTTGACAGTAAAAGTGATTTCAGCGTTTCCTTACCCTGTTATACTGTACTGTGGTGTTTCTTTGGTTGTAACAGATGATATTCTCCTGCAAGTCTATAACATTGCATGCTATTATAATGGACATACCGCAGTAACGTGCTACGGCTCCGAGCAGCCAATCGACTATTCACAATAGGCACTAACCAGCGAAAGCTAACCTGTAATTGGCTGCTGTGGTCAGCGCACATCATTGACCTTTACACTGTCAGGCAGCGGCCCGTATCTTTAAATCATAATGTCATCTGTCAGCCTGATAGCTGGATGTCATCTTGCAGCTCTTTCCCGTCAACCTACAAATTGGATTGTCAGGCTGCATTTTCTACGCTAATGATTTGCAGTTATTATTTGCAGCTTCCGTGGGTATTGTTTGCGCTTTGTAACTCCAATTGAAAAGACAGTTACAGAGTGATGGAACGGCACTGCTAACCATGAGCTGAACGGGCACTTTGATATTTTAATTTTCAGGGTGTTATGTTACCATGGAGACCGGCTCCCGAGTCATGTAGAAACGCAATATTTCTGAGCGCCACCTACTCTTCATCCGCAGCGCCTGTCACGGAATTGTTTATGACGTGCCGCATTTATTGGATGGAAAGGGCAAAATAATATTAATAACAAGATTCTGCGTTTAAATGTCAGAACCCCAGCCACAAATGAGACAAAAATCAATAGCCCGTTAAAGAGAAAATAACAAAAGCAGTACTGTATTTCTGCCACTAGGTGTCCCCAGTCTGAGGCCCAGCCTCATTCAACCCGCTTCCTCTGAGCCCAGGTTGACCTGGACCAGCCACACACAGCAGAAAGGGAAGCAACACATTTGCTGCTCTCTTTTTCAATCAGTTTGCTCATTGTCAACACATAAACAGGCTTCTTGTGCTGCTTCTTCCTCTTACATTCCTCTTACAGGTGTCTCCAGTCTGATGGCCAGCCTCATTCAACCCGCTTCCTCTGAGCCCAGGTTGACCTGCACCGGCCTCAGCCTGTGGCTGGACAGCAGAAAGAGAAACAACACATTTGCTGCTCTCTTTTTCAATCAGTTTGCTCATTGTCAACACATAAACTGGCTTCTTGTGCTGCTTATTCCTCTTACAGGTGTCCCCAGTCTGATGGCCAGCCTCATTCAACCCGTTTCCTCTGAGCCCAGGTTGACCTGGACTGGCCACAGCCTGTGGCTGGACAGCAGAAAGAGAAGCAACACATTTGCTGCTCTCTTTTTCAATCAGTTTGCTCATTGTCAACACATAAACGGGCTTCTTGTGCTGCTTCTTCCTCTTACATTCATCTTACAGGTGTCCCCAGTCTGATGGCCAACCTCATTCAACCCGCTTCCTCTGAGCCCAGGTTGACCTGGACCAGCCACACACAGCAGAAAGGGAAGCAACACATTTGCTGCTCTCTTTTTCAATCAGTTTGCTCATTGTCAACACATAAATGGGCTTCTTGTGCTGCTTCTTCCTCTTACAGGTGTCCCCAGTCTGATGGCCAACCTCATTCAACCCGCTTCCTCTGAGCCCAGGTTGACCTGGATCAGCCACAGCCTGTGGCTGGACAGCAGAAAGAGAAGCAACACATTTGCTGCTCTCTTTTTCAATCAGTTTGCTCATTGTCAACACATAAACGGGCTTCTTGTGCTGCTTCTTCCTCTTACATTCATCTTACAGGTGTCCCCAACTGATGGCCAGCCTCATTCAACCCGCTTCCTCTGAGCCCAGGTTAACCTGGACCAGCCACAGCCTGTGGCTGGACATCAGAAAGAGAAGCAACACATTTGCTGCTCTCTTTTTCAATCAGTTTGCTCATTGTCAACACATATACAGGCTTCTTGCACTGCTTCTTCCTCTTACAGGTGTCCCC
Organism: Staurois parvus; assembly: GCF_062004578.1. NCBI lineage: Eukaryota > Metazoa > Chordata > Amphibia > Anura > Ranidae > Staurois > Staurois parvus. The sequence continues at coordinate 6,049,833 of NW_028318294.1, read as the reverse complement.
AGTCTGATGGCCAGCCTCATTCAACCTGCTTCCTCTGAGCCCAGGTTGACCTGGACCAGCCACACACAGCAGAAAGGGAAGCAACACATTTGCTGCTCTCTTTTTCAATCAGTTTGTCATTGTCAACACATAAACGGGCTTCTTGTGCTGCTTCTTCCTCTTACATTCCTCTTACAGGTGTCCCCAGTCTGATGGCCAGCCTTATTCAACCTGTTTCCTCTGAGCCCAGGTTGACCTGGACTGGCCACAGCCTGTGGCTGGACAGCAGAAAGAGAAGCAACACATTTGCTGCTCTCTTTTTCAATCAGTTTGCTTATTGTCAACACATAAATGGGCTTCTTGTGCTGCTTTTTCCTCTTACATTGCAGCCCTGCTGTACAGGGACTGTAAAAGGCTGATCGAAGATCAGATTCAGGGACTTGCACTGCTTGCATTTTGAAAAAAAAGTGTAGTCAAAAATAACTTTTTGGCACTTTCACGGGCTTGCCCGTCCCAATGGGGAACCTGGGATTGCAGCTGACGTTTCGGCCGGCTGACCATAGAGGTCATCAGGAATCAGAAAGTCCGTGATCATCTCTATGGTCTATGAAACCAGAAGCAATGAAAATGTTGTCACTTCCAGTTTTGACTTTGTGTTTGTGCAGACCAGTAAAGCAGCTAATCAGACCGATCTGTGTCTGATCAGCTACTTTGGAGGCCAGAGGAGAGATCTGGGGTCTAATACTCCAAAGACATGCTGGTAGGTGAATTGGCTCCTGTCTAAATTGGCCCTAGTATGTGTATATGTATGAATGTGAGTTAGGGACTTTAGATTGTACACCCCTTGAGGGTTAGGGACTGATGTGAATGTACAATATATGTATGTAAAGCGCTGTGTAAATTGACGGCGCTATATAAGTACCTGAAATAAATAACTAAATAATAATAGACCCCAGATCTCTCCATAGAGAGGACCTGTCACAGCCCATGTCCTCACAAAGGATGTTGTTCATCCGTTGTGAGAGCAATAAAGTAGATCAAAAATGTAAAAAAGAAACAGTGCAAAAAATAAATTTAAAAAAAAATAATTACAATTTTTCAAAATTTAAATCGCCCCCGTGCTCGTGCGTAAAGGTGAACGTATAGGCATATGTTAATGGTGTTCGCACCACAAAAACATAGTGAGCAATAATTCTAGCATTAGACGTCTTCAGACTCGACGCTAGTAACCTGTAAAGGTTTACAAGGTTTGCCTCTAAAGATTTTTAGGTATGGTAGTTTGGTGTCATTCCACAGGCATACACAATTTTAAAGCATGACATGTTTGGTATCTGTTTACTCGGCGTAACATCAGATTTTAAATTGTAACAAACAATAGGGTATTATATTGTGTTTTTGTGCATTAAAACTCATTTTATTGTATGAAATACCGCTGAGCAAATATCATGTGACATAAAGATATGCAACATCCACCATTTTACTCTCTAGAGCCTCTGCTTAAAAAAAAATATATATATATAATGTTTGTGTGTTCTAGGTTTTTTAAAGCATAAAAAAAAATTGCTAATTTTTACATGTAGGAGGGGAGTGCCAGAATTGGCCCGGTAGGCAAGTAGTTAAATACACTCACCGGCCACTTTATTAGTACACCTTGCTAGTGGCAAGAAATGATCTCCCACACCATTACACCTCCACCATGAGCCTGAACCGTTGATACAAGGGCAGGATGGATCCATGCTGTTGTTTACACCAAATTCTGACCCTGAATGTTGCAGCAACCAGTCTGCCCATTCTCCTCTGACATCAACAAGGTATTTTGTCCACACAACTGCCGCTCACTGGATATTTTCTCTTTTTTGGACCATTCTCTGTAAACCCTAGAGATGGTTGTGCATGAAAATCCCAGTAGATCAGCAGTTTTTTAAATACTCAGACCAGCCCTCCTGGCACCAACAACCATGCCACGTTCAAAGTCACTTAAATCCCCTTTCTTCCCCATTCTGATGCTGCATTTGAACTTCAGCAAGTTGTCTTCACCACATCTAGATGCCTAAATGCGTTGATTTGCTGCCATGTGATTGGCTGATTAGCAATTTGTGTTACCAAGCAACTGAACAGGTGTACCTAATAAAGTGGCCGGTGAGTGTATGCCCCATGTCTATTAGGCAACTGGATCCTATTTCTGCTTCTGAACTTCAGGCGCTGAGTTAAAACGGAACCTAATGCCCCGTACACACTATAAGAAAATCGTACGAAAAATTTCATACGAGGACCGATCGTCCGATAATCGGATCGTTAGTACACAGCTTTTGAGAGCCGATCATGACAATTCGTATGATAACATCCGAAGGGACAAGCGCAAAAAATTTTCTCATACAATACCAGATTCTACGATTTTTGTTTAATCAGTGCAGTAGTTATCCGAAAATACAATACAAATACAACGCAATACATGACATCACTTTCGAAATTCTTTTCTTTCATAGGAGAATTTTCATATCTTTAGTAACCTTTTCACTTTTGATGTGAGACTAGCAGGCGAAAAAAAAATGGCTGATCGTTCGTCCGATATTGTCATTGTGTGTACTGGGCATAACTCACTACATTACCATTTTTTGTTGCTGCAAGGCACTTCCTGGTTCCTAGCCTAGGCCGGGCCCTGCTGCCTCCTGGGATTGCTATTTCACAGCTATCCCAGGAGGCAGCTTGATACTAGGCTGCAGTTTTGCATCCGTGCATGTATGGCGCTATAGTGCCAGTTTTCCAGATGGTGACGGCATTTGTGCGCATGTGCAGAAATCCTCAGTGTCTGCACCGATACCTGGAAGACACCAGTGGAGCATCTGTGCACATATATTGTAAATTGGTGACGCAGAAGAGGGGTGGGGGAGGGCATACATGGAGCCATTAAAGTGGTTATAAAGCCTAAACATTTTCTACCTTAAATGTAGAGGTAGTAGTGTTCTCCCTCAATCCCCATATACCTACCTGAACCCTCATCCAATCCAGCTCTGTGCCCATCTGTAGGGGCTCTCTCCCCTCACTTCCCGGTCTCACAGGTTTTTCTGAGCCATTGGCTCCTGCTGCTGTCAATCAAAGCCAGTGACAAAAGGGGCAGGGCCGAGCCCCACTGTCTGTGTCTATAGATGCAGGCAGCAGGGCTCAGGAGCGAACATACAGGTGTGCCACAATAGGAAGTGGTTTCCTATGGGGGCACACGCTGGAGAGGAAGAGCCAAAAGTGCCAGTGGGGGACCAGAGAAAAGAGGTTCAGGGCCACTCTGTGCAATTTACCATAGGAAGCTGCTCCCTTGCTCACTCTATAGACCAAGGGTCTCCGAACTATGGCCCTCCAGGTGTTGAGGAACTGCAAGTCCCATGAGGCCTAGCAAGACTCTGACAGTCACAGGCAAGACTCCCAGAGGTAGAGGCATGATGGGACTTGTAGTACTTCAACAGCTGGAGGGCCATAGTTTGGACACCCTTGGTCTATAGAGTGAGCAAGGGAGCAGCTTTCTATGGTAAATTGCACAGAGCGGCCCTGAACCTTTTTTCCAGGGTCCCCCACTGGCACTTTTGGCTCTTCTTCTCCAGCGAGTGCCCCCATAGGAAACCACACATAGCATGGCTTGGCCTCGCTATCTCACTGGTTTTGATTGACAGCAGCAGGATCCAGTGGCTGAACACCCCCCCTTTGCTACCACCGCCTGTCTCGGGCTCTCCCATCCCATCAGGAAGTCCGGGACTGCTCCAACTGGTGGCACCTAGCTCACTGCACAGAGACAGAGGAACTGACATTATTCCTTCCTCTCTGTGAGATTAGAAACTAGAAGCAACAAGGATTTTGTTACTTACAGGTCATTACCAGCTTGTACAAACACGTGATCAAGCTGATCTTGGTTTGATCAGATGCTTTGGAGGCCAGACGAGGCATATAGGGTCTAATAGACCCCAGATCTCTCCATAAAGAGGACCTGTCATGCTTATTGCCATCACAAGGGATGTTGTTCATCCCATATGATAGCAATAAAGTTGATAGAAAAAAATAAAGGGACAGTGTAAATAAAGTTGTAAATAAAATAAATAATAATAGAAGAAATAATAATAATAAAAAATTTTACAGCACCCCTGTCCCTCCGTGCTCATGCGCAAATGAACGTCCAGCACTCATATGTAAACAGTGATCGCACCATACATGCGAGGTATCGCCGCGAACGTCAGAGTGAGAGCAATAACGTTAAGCTCCTAGAAGCTGTTATTAGCATTTTATTTCTGCTCCTAGAAGCTCAATAGTGTTCTCCTATGTGTCCATGCACACTAGTTTAGGTTATTAGCGTTTTTGGAGCTTCAGCATCTAGGAGCAGAAAAAAAAATGTTTTAGTTTTTTGGAGCGTTTTGACAGCAGAAGATAAAAAAACGCTAAATGCTTCTAAACGCTACTAAAACGCTCCTAACAGCTTTTTTCTACATGTACTGTAGCCTCCCTGGTGGTATTCCTGAGTGTAGCTCGGGGTAAAGTTTCAGTACCAAAAGCGGTAACCCCCGAGCTACACTCGGGCTTAGCATGCAGCGTTGCTCCGGGATCTGTTCTTCACTTACCTTGTCCTGCTCTCCTGCGATGTCCCTCCTGCAGTGTCCCCTGTAATGTCCTCTGGCGGATGCCGGCATCTGTCATCTGGGTTCCGTCCCCTGCGAGCGCCGGGATGTACAGGGGACAGAACGGTGGGAAATTTGAAAATGACAAAAAGTGACATTCACTAAATTCACTAAAATCACATAGTAAAACATTTCTGTATCAAACAATTTCATATACATTTTTGTCCTGTGCCCTGCCTGCATTTTTACTGTTCTTTCTGCTTGGAAACTGAGAAACGTCCATGGCGTCCAAAAAGTGTCCCTTTAGGTCAAAAGCGGTTTTAGACCAGCTAGAGAACAGCAATACTAAATTAGAACCACTTGCAGAATTGAATGATAATGATTCGTGGGGGAAATTGGTCACCAGACACTGAAAACGATTCTGTGACTTTGCTCAGTGATGTGCGAACTTGGTGCTATATTTCAAATTTCAGTGTTTTTGGTTTGATTATATTATTGAATTAAATTTATTATGATTATATTATTATTTTTTATGATTATTTATTAAATTATAATTTATGATTTCGTGTTTCAAATTGTAACATACTAGACTCTTGTTCGGACAGATTGCAGTGAGTTATTCCTGAAAATTACAGGCCTACAATAAAAAAAATAAATATTTCCATGCAAAAAAATGTACCTCTTTGAGCACAGAAATATGGACATAATCAGACTGCTTGGGAGGTTAAAAATGCTAAGAAAATGCTGATGTTCCTAAACACTACTAAATTGCTACTAAAAATTGCTATTACCAGTGTTTTTTCAGCTTAAAAAATGCTAGTGTCCATGGATCCTAAAAGCTTATAAAACATCACCTATGGAAATTTTTAGGTACCCCAGTTTGGTGCCTATCCAGGGGGCATAGGCACTTTTAAAGCTTGACATGTTTGGTATCTATTTACTCGGCATAACATCTTTTATATTTTACCAAACATTGGGTATGATATTGTGTTTGTGTTCACTAAAATTCATTAACCTCTTCCCATCCGGATCATGTACATAAACAGCCGGATGGGAGCGCAGCCGGAGCATCCATTGCCGGTGCGCTCTTCCTGGGAGCGCGTGGCACCTCAATGCACCGGAGGACACAGCGGAACACCAATCGCTGTACGGGACCCCTGAGTGAGGTCCCAATTCATGTGATCACTGATTGGTCAATCAGTGATCACATGAATAGTAGTAAACAAGATGTCACTTCCTGACATCATTGCTTACTACATGTGATATCTGTGAATGATCACAGAGATCACATGGTACAAAGCTATTCACAACAGCCTTGTACCATGTGACAAGCTGTGATCAATCACAGCTCTCACAGTATTTTCAATGGCGAATGCAGTCACAGAGGAGAAATGATTGCATTTAAGGCCTTTATGGGTGTAAAAGCAATCAGTGTAAAAAAAGAAAAAAAAAATCTTCATCACTCCCCACAAGTAGTAGTGTCACTTTGGTGACACTGTACTACGAAGGTGACAGTATGTTAAAAAAAAAAAAAAATAATAATATAAAAATGTAAAAAAATTTGAAAAAAATATAATTTTTGGTTATAAACTAATTTGGGTTATTTTTGTTTTACTAAAAAGATAAATATTTCAACAACAGACCGCGCTAAGGCCACAAATTGACTAAATAAACTGCAATTTTTGAAGTGATAATAATGAGCAAAATGCAAATACAATATTAATATTCAGTCCCAACATGTGAATATTGGTGCAACGGTATCTTTAACGGTGATACTACATACTGATTGCTCATTGTTATCACTTCAAAGATTGCACAGTTTATGTAGTCAATTTGTGACCTTAGCACGGTCCATTTTTGAAATATTTCAGATTTTGTGCTTAGAAATTCACACTTATGACTGCTGCTATATAGGTATCTTATATATGGTCTATTCTCTCACATATATGTCATTCTTTTTCTAAGCGCAACAGCACCCCTTTTCTTACTAAAAAGATAGCTGAATACATTTTGGCCAAGATTTATGTAGAAAGATTATTTATTTGCAAAATTCTTATAAGAAAATTTTTTTTTCAACATTTTTGGACTTTTTCATTTATATAGCAAGAAAATAAAAATCCCAGTGTTGAATAAATACCACCAAAATAAAGTTTTATCTGTCTGAAACAAAATGCTAAAACATTCATATGGGTACAGTGTTGCATGACCGCGCAATTGTCATTCAAAGTGTGATAGCTCTGAAAGCTGAAAATTGGCCTGGACAGGAAGGGGGTGAAATTGTCCGGACTTGAAGTGGTTAAAGTGTATTTTTTCCCCAAAAAGTTTGCGTTTGAAATGCCACTGCGCAAATACCGTGACGTAAAAATTGCAACACCCACCATTTTATTCTCAAGGGCCTCTGCTTACAAAATATATAATGTTTAGGGGATTCTAATTAAAGTTAAAAAAAAATGATTTATTTTTTTTTTTTACATGTATGAGTGAAATGTCAGGATTGGCCTGGGTGGCAAGCGGTTAAGAATCGCTACTTTTGCCAAACACATAACATTGCTGAGAATATAGTATACTAAGAGGTATTTCAGCTATTTATTCAGGCTCATGTGATCATTCTGCTTACTCACTTTAATCTGGGTAACTGTCGCCATAGTAACAGTAGCGGTTTGTGTCAGGTTTAATGTTGGTGAATGTCTTGTTACCCTTTTGTTGTATTATTCTGGGCAGAAAGCCAGAAAGGCGCATTTCACATGGCATCTTTAGCGATGTCCTTTTGAAATAAACATAATAACTGCAATTGCTTTTAAGCAAAATTTTCAACAGAAATAATGAGCACTTTGTCTCCAGACTAGTTTCTGCTGATTTTTATACTCAGGAAACAAATCAGGACATTCTGAGGATCAACTTTCCATTTTAAATGTTTATTTACAAGAGGCTGTGCCTGTGCGGCGAAGGTTATAGCGATCGGTAACTCTCGGTTCAGTTCCAGTGTTCCGGGATTGTCAAGTATGGTCTGGCTTTGAGGATGCACTGATGCTTGGCAGGCACTTCTAAGCCCAGGTCAAATTCACAGGTGGAGGGAGGTGGTGCAGGGCATGGCAATGTGGAGGTCTGAGGTCTTGTCTGTAGGGAGGGTGGATCAGCCGCATTCCCTGCAAAAACCCACCATGGGGATCTCATAATAAATGTCTAGGATGGTGGTCTCCAAACTTTGGCCCCGAGGCCAGATGCGGCCCTATGTTTGCCTTTATCTGGCTCTTGGGGCACTATTGCTCCCACTGAAACCAATGATAGGACACTATTCCTCCCAATGACACCAATGGCGGGGTTCCTTTCCTCCCACTGACACCAATGATGGGGCACTATTCCTCCCACTGAGACCAGTGATGGGGCACTATTCCTCCCACTGAGACTAGTGATGGGGCACTATTCCTCCCAATGACACTAATGATGGGGCACTATTCCTCCCACTGACACCAATGATTTGGCACTATTCCTCCCAATGACACCAATGGTGGGGTACCTTCCCTCCCACTGACACCAGTGATGGGGCACTACTCCTACTACTGAGACCAGTGATGGGGCACTATTCCTCCCAATGACACTAATGATGGGGCACTGCTCCTACCACTGACACCAATGATGGGGTATCATTCCTACCACTGACACAAATGATGGGGTGCTATTCCTCTCACTGACACCAACGACAGGGTATTATTCTTCCCACTGACACCAATGATGGGGTACTATTACTCCTACTGACAATAATGACTGGGTACAATTCCTCCCACTGACACCAATCATGCGGCACTATTCCTCCCACTGACACCAATGATGGAGTAGTATTCCTCTCACTAACATTAACAATGGGGCGTAAATAATGCCACTGACACCAACAGTGGGGCACTATTCCTTCCACTGACACCAGTGATGAGACACTATTCTTCCCACTGACACCAATGACGGGGCACTATTCCTCCCACTGACAAAATTCATGGGTCATGATTTCTCCCACTAACAATAATGATGGGACATTATTCCTCCCACTGACACCAGTGATGCGGTACTATTCCTCTCATTGACACCAATGATGGGGCACTGTGAAGGATAATAAACTGGCCCTTTGTTTAGAAAGTTTTGGAGACCCCTAGTCTAGGACACTCTTTGGACTTACACTGTGCCTTTGCACAATAAATGTCAGTGCTTGCCCTAAAACGTTTTTGAACCAGATACATAAATTTGGGGTATCGCGTGCAGGGGTGCAATGAGGCCAGAGTATCCATACTAGCTCCCTCCCGATGCTGCACCTATCACACAGACAGTACAAAGGCTGAGGAATGTTGTACTTAGGTGATTGAAGCCTGATGAGGATTCGGGGACACTAGTACCCCATCAGATCTGCTTCCCTTGTGATTAACAGCAGGCAGTGGGCAGATTCCATAGCCAATATACAGACTTCTTTAGTCTATGGAATCCACCAACTGCCAATCATAAGTAGAGAATGGACCTGATGGGAAACTAGTCCCTCAGCTTCCCTACTAGGCTACATTCATTTTCAGCATCACTGGTTGCTAGGGGCCTGTTGACTGTGAAGCCATCAGCACCTTTGACAACCAGTGACAGGTGGGGGTCATATGGCAAATATGCTACCCTGTTTCACCGTGTACAAAGACAGGCACTCTGCCTGTCTCTGTAGATGGACTTTGCACCAAAGTGTTCTTAGGTGATGGACCTTTTCTCTCCACTAAGAGAAGCTTACCTGCTTCCTATGGAGGTGTCTTTCTCTTTTAATGATTCTTCTAGCAAGATGATTATATTAAGATCCTAGGCTGCACCATAGCCACTATGGCTTCTACTGCATTTTGTGCATTGGTTAAGTCTTTTAGCTGTGGCTTGGAGGACCGTACCCAGACCCTGCGGGACTGACAAAGTGGGATCAGCCTGTAATGTTGCTGAGGGCACTGGATGCTACTTAGGCACTTACCTTGGTACATAGTGCATCTGGAATATGCAGTTCAGTTTTGACCACCAATTCACAAAAAGAACATTGGGGAACTGGAGAAAGTACGGAGAAGGGCAACCAAACTGATAAGAGGCATGGAGGAGCTCAGCTATGAGGAAAGATTAGAGGAACTGAATTTATTCTCTCTTGAGAAGAGGAGATTAAGGGGGGATATGATCTCCATGTATAAATCAAGAGTTGGTTCTGGCCAGCTCAGTGGATTGATTCAGAAAAGGCCTGGATTGTTTCTTAGATACACAGAATATAAACGGATACTAACATTTGTAGATAAAGTTGATCCAGGGAATATCCAATTGCCTCTCGGGGGATCAGGAAGGATTTTTTTTCCCTGCAGGAGCAAATTGGATCGTGCTTTGCTGGGTTTTTTTGCCTTCCTCTGGATCAACTGTGGATATAGGATTATAACTTTTTTTTTTAATGGTTGAACTTGATGGACTTTTGTCTTTTTGTCAGCCAGACTAACTATGTAATTATGATGAGTTAGCCACAGGTTGCGATATAGGTCCAGGGTGGTGGTCTGCCAGTAGCAGAACCGTGGAGGGTGTTGCCAGGATGGGGTCTGACCCCCTTTTAATTCTAATTATATGCATGACATCAGCCAGGGATAGGTGCATGGCAGGAGTCCTTTAAACATTCTCTTCCCAGGGTGCTAGGCTGTATGCACTTGTAGCATAGCAGTGCCTTTTGCAACTATAGGCCAGTAGTTGTACTGAGGACTGGGAGCAACAGCGGAAAATTTCAAATTTTTCCAGTGTTTCCAGGAAAGAAAATTGATTGATTACCTCCCATGGAGCAGTTGTGTTTTTCCAGTGGGCAGAGCCGTCCCCACCAGGAGAACACAGTGAATACTGCTAGCGACTATAATAGTTAGCGGCCATGCTGGTTGTACCCAAGTCATACAACTATCGACTTTGGTACGATCAGCCTGCCCATAGATGACTCGAATCTTGACTGGTCCCTGCTGAACCGGCCAAGATTCGAACCATCTATGGCCAGCTTAAGCGTACTTGCACCCCTGCTGGAGATTTGGGGCTGTAGAATACACATCTGGAGAGGTGGTCTTTATTGATTCAACTCTTTCCGAAGAGTCTTGTTTCTGCAGATAACTTTATTAACCATCAGCCAGGAAATCTGAATTGGCAGAATTGGCATCAACAACAAGGAAAAGGGTAAAAGGTAATATTTGAAGACTCGCTTGATTTCCCAGGATATAGTAAAGGCTAAGTTCACCATTAGGAAAAAAATAATAAATGCACATTGTTTTACAGGAAAAAAATAATATTGTTTCCAAAGCATTGCACACATGATCAGTGGAAGCTGAACTCCGTGCAGAAATGTAAAAAATATCTGAACAGGTAATTTCTTACATTTCAAGTGGTTGTAAACCTCAGACAAAAAATGTGAACAAAGCATATCCCTCTATAGTGTATACTTGACTCAGTCCAGAGCACTAAGTGTCATTTCAATCCACAGCCTTGTTATTCTGCTATCTGCATGTGTCACTTTTGACATGTTTTCCTGACACCAAAAGCTAAAAAGGTGACAGGGAGGGAGCTCCAACACACAGCCTGTGACTGATAGCTTCAACTCAGTTCCTGTGAGCTGTGTTAAGGGGGTGTGTCTCTTCCCTCTTATCAACTCTCAGAGCTCTCCTCACTGAGCTCTTCAGAGGGTAACTTCAGCTCTCCACCCCCTGCTTTCTGAAAGCTCAGACAAGCTGTATACATTCTGAATAGCTATAGAGGAGGGAAGGCTGCAGATAAACAGGTGCAACATATGTAGAGGGATTTGTTTAATCTCTGTATCACCTGAGGCCAGTCATTTTCTGGTTATATGTAAGGGTTTACAACCACTTTAAGCAATTTCTTCATTTCAATGTAGTCACCCACTAAGAAATCACGTCTTGCATAATAAGGGGTCTTTCAATGTCATAAGATCGGTAGCCTTTATCCCAGCTCTCCCCTCGGCCATCAGTCTAGTAACACCCCGTGAAATTCATTCATAAGTGAGCAGTGACGTAATTAAGTCATTGCTTGCTGTAGTGGTAGGACTCCAGACCTCAGATCCCCGGTCTGACCTGCCCATGACCAACAGGCCAGGAGACTTCTGGTCTGTCCTGCCCATTGCCCCCCGCATTTGCACCCTTTGCTGCTATTATCCCCATTGCACGATGGGAATTGTATTTTGTTGTAAAAGAAAGTAAAATATAATTAGTGTGGTTGAAAAAAGGTTCATACAGTTCAACCAATAGAAAAGTCAGCAGTAACGTCGGGGGTTCTGTACTACCGCCTCCTGGTGCACGGGCATAGCTGTGATTTCTGAATGGAAGAGATGACATCACAGAAAAGATAAAGATCATTTTATCAGAAAATAGATCAGCTACAAAAATACAACAGTTCATCCTGAAGAAAGTAATAAAAAAGAATAAATTGCATTTCTTTAAAGAAGACCAGCTCATTATATACTACACTTTGTCCAGATATACTCAATGACGCACTTACAGGTCAGCTCAGTATATCAGTGTCATTTCAATTACCTTTGATGCCAAGAGATACAAGCGCGACTGTCTTTTAGGATAAAATTGCGTGAATCATATTCCGGGTAGGAAATGAAATGCCGCCGATTATACGTCGTGTAAATGCCACGCGGAATGAGTCATATTCAGCCCTGCTAAAAGGCCTAGATGGGCTAACCGTGTCCCTGCTGAATCATTGCAGCCTCGGCTTGTTTGCTGGGAACGTGTTTGAATTGAAGCACTGGAGCAGAACTGGGCCATTCGTATCATCGGGAGCAGCGCTGTTCTAGCCAGTCACTCCGAAATGTGTGCATGAAGAAGGCACTACTAACATCTCCTCTCCTGATTACAGGAAATAAATCAAAGAGAACATATACAGTACTGTACAAAAAGTTATAGGCAGTTGTGAAAAAATGCTGTCAATTAAGAATACTTTCAGAAATTGAAGTGTTAATAATTTATTTTTTATCAATTAACAAAATCGAAAGTACAGTGGGGGAAATAATTATTTGATCCCCTGCAGATTTTGTAAGTTTGCCCACTTACAAAGAAATGAAGGGTCTATAACTTTAATTTATTATAGGTGTACTTTGACCACTTGCCTACCGGGCACTTATACCCCCTTCGTGCCCAGGCCAATTTTCAGCTTTCAGCGCTGTCGCACTTTGAATGACAATTGTGCGGTCATACAACACTGTACCCATATGACATTTTTTATCATTGTTTTACTTTTTGCGCTATAAACAAAAAAAGAACACAAAATTTGAAAAATAAAATTTTTTTCTTTGTTTCTATTTAAATTAAATTAAAATTTTGTCAACAGGTAATTTTTCTCCTTCACTGATGTGCGTTCATGAGGCTGCACTGATAGGCGGCACGGATAGGCAGCACTGATATGCACTGATGAGCTAGCACTGATGAGGTGGCACTGATGATGTTATACTGATATGCAACAATGATGGGCACTGATAGGCGGCACTGATAGGCGGCACAGATGGGCAGTTCTGATGGGTGGCACTGACGGCATTGACTGGTAGCACTGCTGGGCAATGACTGGAAGCACTGCTGGGCACACATGAGTGGCACTGCTGGGCAGCACAGATGGGTTGCACTGATAGGGGGCACTGCTGAGCACTGGTGGGTGGCACCGCTGGGCAGAGGTGGGTGGCAGTACTAGGCACTGATGGACACAGGTGGGTGGCACTGCTGGGTACAGGTGGGCAGCACTGGTGGGTGGCACTGGTGGGCGCTGATCATCAGGGCACTGATCATCAGGGCATTGATAATCGGTTCTGATCCGTCCTCTGACAATTGCCGGTGATCTGCTGTGTCATTGGACACAGCTGATCACATGGTAAACAGCCCCTATGGAGATTGCCGGGTGCGCACCCCCGAGGAGGGCGCGTTCTGGGAGGACGTCATATGACGCCCTCCCAGAAATGGACAACCACGCTGTAGTGTGGTTGGCAAGTGGTTAAATGAAAACACGATAGAAATGTTATAAATTGAGTTGCAGTTCAGTGAGTAAAATAGGTATTTGATCCCTAAGCAAAACATGATTTAGTACTTGGTGGAGAAACCCTTGCTCCACGCTTGTTTACCCTTGGTCAACTCTTGTTTACAGATCTTCTTTAAATCCTTAAGGTATCTTGGCTGTCACTTGGCAACTCGAAGTTTCAGCTCCCTCCATAAATTTTCTATAGGATTAAGGTCTGGAGACTGGCAAGGGCATTCCATGACCTTAATGTGCTTCTTCTTGAGCCACTCCTTTGTTGCCTTGGTGGTATGTTTTGGGTCATTGGAAGACCCATCCATAACCCATCTTCAGTGTTCTGGCTGAGGGAAGAAGGTTCTCATCCAAGATTTTACAATTTACAATACATGGCCACTCCATTGGCCCCTCAATGCTGCAAAGTCGGCCTGTACCTTTAGCGAAGAAACAGACCCAAAGCATAACGTTTCCACCTCCATGCTTGACTGTAGGGATGGTGTTCTTAGGGTCATAGTCAGCGTTTTTCTTTCTCCAAACATGTTGAGTCCAGTTATTGCCAAAGAGCTCAATTTTGGTCTCATCCGGCCACAGGACTCTCTCACAATCTTTCTCTGAATCATTTAGATGTTCATTAGCAAATTTCAGACGGGTCTGTACATATGCCTTCTTTAAGAGGGGGACCTTGCGGGCGCTGCAGGATTTTAATTCATGGCGGCGTTTTGTGTTACCAGTGGTTTATTTGGTGACTGTGGTTCCAACTGCTTTGAGATCATTCACAAGCTCCTCCCGTGTAGTTCTGGGCTGATCCCTCACTTTACTCATGATCATCCTTACCCCAGGAGGCGAAATCTTGCATGGAGATCCAGACTGAGGGCTATTGATGGTTATTTTGTATTTTTTCCATTTGCGAGTAACTGCTCCAACAGTTGTCTCCTTCTCACCAATCTTCTTGCTGATGGTCTTGTAGCCCATTCCAGCCTTTTGCAGGTCCACAATCTTGTCCCTGATGTCCTTTGACAACTCTTTGGTCTTGCCCATTGTGGTGCCCAAGAAAGAGATTCTGTATATAGGTGTCTTTTATACACATAACGAGTTGTCGTTAGGAGCACCTTCTTAAATTGACAGAACTAACCTGTGTACCGCATGAGCACATAGCCAGTCTGTGGGAGCCAGAATTATTGTTGGTTGGTAGGGGTTCAAATATTTATTTTACTTACTGAACTGCAACTCAATTTATAATTTTTGTATCATGTGCTGTTCCTGGATTTGTGGTTGATATTCTGTCTCTGTCATTTAAAATACATCTATGATAAAAAATAATAAACCCTTCATTTATTTTTAGGTGGGCAAATTTACAAAATCTGCAGGGGATCAAATAATTATTTCCCCACTGTAAATGAACAGAAGAGAAATACCAATCAAGTCAATATTTGGTGTGACCACCCTTTGGCTTCAAAACAGCATCAATTCTTCTAGGTATACTTGCACACAGTTTTTGAAGGAACTCGACAGATAGGTTGTTCTGGACATCTTGAAGAACCAACTACAGATCTTCTGTCGTAGGCTGCTTCATATCCTTCTGTCTCTTCATGTAATTCTAGACAGACTCCATGATGAGATTGAGGCTGTGTGAGAGCCAAACCATCACTTTCCAAGACTTCTTCTTCTTTACACTGAAGATCATTCTTAATGACACTGGCTGTATGCTTGGGGTCATTGTCCTGCTGCAGAATAAACTTGGGGCCAATTACATGCCTTCCTGTTGGTATCGCATGATGGATAGGTATCTGCATGTATTTCTCTTCATTGAGGACACCCTTGATCTTGAACAAATCTCCAGCTGCATTTGAAGAAATGCAGCCCAAAACATCAAAAGGAACCTCCACCATTCTTCACTGTTGCCTGCTGACACTAACTATTGTACTGCTATCCAGCCCTTCAGCCAACAAACTGCATCCTCCTACAGCAAAATATTTAACATTTTGACCCATCAGTCCACCACTTTTCTGCACCCTAGTTCCTATGTTTTCATGCATAGTTGAGTCACTTAGCTTTGCTGCCATGTTGGAGGTATGGCTTTTTGGTCGTGACCTTCCATGAAGACCACTTCTGGCCAGACATCTCTGGTCAGTAGATGAGTATACCTGGGTCCCACTGGCTTTCACCAGTTCTTGACCGATGGCAACGCTGGACATCTTCCGATGTCAAAGGAAGCAAGCATGATGTGTCTTTTATCTGCATTAAGTTTCTTTGTCGGACCACTGCATCTACAGTCCTCGGCATTGCCAATTTCATTTTACTTCTTCAAAAGAGTGTGATGAATTGTACTGATTCTGTTTTGAAGCCAAAGTATAGTCACACCCAGGGGTGGGCTGACAACTCATGGGGCCCCCGGGCAATAGGGGATCATGGGGCCCTGTGTCCTTGCCCAAACTCAAAAAAGCCTATGAAAAAGGTACCAGGGGCATCTCATGGGGCTCCCTACTATCCCCGGGCTGTCGGGCCCGAGTTTCCAAATGGTCAGTCCGCCCCTGGTCACACCCAATATTGATTTGGTTTACATTTCTCTTCTGTTCACTCACTTCACATTTTGTAAATTGATAAAAGTAATTCTTACATTACAGTATTTCTTCACACCCACCTATATCGTTTGCACAGTACTGTATATCTTTGTAGAAAAATGTGAGAATAACCAGAATGAGATATGTGTGTCAAGAGAATCTAGTCGTGGTATCTTGGCCCTAAAAAAGGGCAACTCAGACTGAAGACTTTAAGCCTGAAACATGAAAATAGGGCTATGTCCCTGCTACAAGGTTTGAAAAAGATGATATTATTATCTAGGCCATCTATGCCTGCTTTACTTGAAATCCATTGGATATGAATATTTTTTTTATAGTTACATTTGTCCAGCTTAGAGCAATGTGATTATGAATATACCATACCTGTGGGATCCCTCTAGAAGCTGGAAATCACTTTAGTAGACACCCTTACACCAGTGATCTCCACTAGCTTCCTGTGTCGAGTGACTGCTCTGCTGCATTGTGAACACAGGAGGTTGGCTGCTCAGCACGGGTGCCATTCAGAGAATGCTTTGCATTTTCGCAGTGAATGAAAAGGGTTCTCTGATTGAATGAGGTGGAGAGGTGGGGCAGGGACATCATGCTGTCCACCTAGTCCATGTTACATGGTACACTCTAAATACAGGTGTAACATGGTGTAAAAGATGGAGTAAACCTTTAGGGCCCGTTCACATATAAATGGACAGCTGCCACACAGTGTACCGCAACAGTTTACTGTGCAGCAGCTGTCTGTTGTAGCTGCAGTGAGCTGGTGGTAGGGGGCAGTGTGATATATATTTTGGTGCATCACCAAGTTCCATTTTTTTCCATTCAGCTTTATTTGAAGTGTGCAAAAGTGACACTTCATTCATGTCACTGTACAGCTGCATGGTGGGCTGCTGTACAGTGACATGTCAATCAGCTCAGAACGCTGCAATAAAATGCAGCGTGTCTGCATTTTAGCGCAGATCACTGCAGGGCAGTAACAGGGCAGTAACAATTGTTTTCTTTGTGTCCTAGCAGGGATTTGTGTTCTTCTAGTGCGGAAAAACACTGGTCACGAATTGCCCCTTAAAAGTGCGGGAATCACAAAAAACAAACTCACACTTACTTAGATGGCTGCAGCATCGGTCTGATACTGATGCTGTCCCTAGCCGGCTCTACACTTAAAACTGAGTGATCAAAGACCGATGATCACTCAGTTTTCAGGTCCACTCTGAGCAGAGAGCGCTGACTGTCAGTCACCGCTCTCTGCTCTGCCCTTCCAGTGCTCATTGGAGCACCAGACTGCAAGGGGTGGAAACAGCTGGCTCAGGCTCTCAGCGGCAGGCAGACCAACGGAGCTTTGGCCCTCCTTCTCCTTTACAGATTGGCTAAGTTAGGGCTTGACAAATTTGCTTTGAATTTAGGATCCAGCTAAAAACGTTAAGAGCCAGGTTTTTTTAGCGTTGCGTGTGTTTTTTTAGCACCCAGGGCAAGGCAACTTTTGGGCGACAAGCTTCACATGATGCAATTTGCCGCAAGACAATCAAGACAAAACCGCACCACGTTTAAGGTGCCCTTGAAATGAATGGCACCTGAACCTACGTTTTGTGATCACAGCGATTCTGCCACGATCCTAAAATGCCCAGGTGTGAATAGAACTGCTCTGGATCACACATATGCGATTCTGGATGTATTTTCAAATGCACAGATTCTCATCACAGCCTAGATATTGTGTGTTTCTATTGAGGTGGTTTCCATAGATCTGATCCACAAGTATTGTGTTTTGTGTGCCATTACGAAAAGGGTCCTGTGCGAGATTTTGTAGCAGTGTATTCCAAGTGATAGAGTAGAGTGGATTGCGAGATAAGTGTTAATATAGGATTGCTATTGACAGGATTTTGCATTGAAGTTAATGGGAGGCATTTATGCTTTGAAGTCAATGGGAGGCATTTTTGCATCAAAGTCAATGGGAGGCGGTTTTTGCATTAAGTCAATGGGAGGCGGTTTTTGCATTAAGTCAATGGGAGGCGGTTTTGCATTGAAGTCAATGGGACATTATTTTGCATCGAAGTCAACAGGGGCATTTTTGCATTGAAGACAATGGGACATAATTTTGCATTAAAGGCAATAGGGAGAATTTTTGTATTGAAGACAATAGTACACAATTTTGCATTGAAGTCAGTAGGGGGGTGTTATTGCGTCTAAGTCAATGGGATGCAATTTTGCATCGAAGTCAATGGGACATGATTTTGCGTTGAAGTTAGTAGGGAGTGTTTTTGCATTAAAGTCAATGGGACACGATTTTGCTTTGAAGTCAATGGAACACGATTTTGCGTTGAAGTCAGGGGGAGGCAATGTGTGAACCCAGGTTCCAGAACGCTATTTCCAGTCGCCATCCCTAGTGCCTGAAATTTGTGGAACTTGGGGTTAACTGCAATATATTCCATTTTTATTCTTGGGTTTATTATAATAACATATTGCTTAAAAACAAACAGTTTTTAGGTTCATACATAAAAAAATATACATGCCAAAGGCGATTAACACAAGCAAGCCTACATACAGGGGTTAATATCAGCTTGGTAAAAGAGGTTATAATTTGGAATATCTCCCCCAATTATAAAGCGAAGATGCTTCCAATTCATACCTAAGATTAATTTTCAAGACACGTCCCTTGCAATTTTATTATCCCACATGCAAAATATTTCAAGACTTTTGGAGGAATACACAAGTGAAGTAAAGGGTTTCTTCTAAATTTGCATGGCGTTGTTTTCTGTAAGCTACGCTCTAAAACCCATCTACTGTAACTGTGTCCTAATGCAATGCAAATGAAGGGAAATGTCTCACTAGTCATCCCTAAGGATCTTTGCTGATTATTCATGCATTATTTACAGAAGCCAACACACAGTGATCATATCCCGGCTTTATGTCCCTTTTGCATTGACATCTTTACAACTGTCATATATTTCTTTGACCTCTAATGGGCCGTTGGCAGTGCCAGTGTAAAGTCAACAGAGCCAAGTATGGACCACTGCTTGTGATATATGTGTCTTTATCTTCTGCTGGAGGAACAGAAACCATTCTGCTGTCTACACGTATTTAACGTTCCCATGGAGGCATTTAAAGCAGAATGTTTCATTATTTCGGGGAAGAAATGAAGTGTACGGAGAAAGAGGCAGGAGACTCTTAATGGTCCTACTTAAAATTCAGCCATTGCCGTAGTCAGATTCCTGTAAAGGTGCCAAAGAAGTCATCCAGATGTGGCTGAACATGCAGGAACAATCTGACTGCCCCCCCCTCCCATCTCCAGGCAAGTATACATGACAGTTCAGCTAAGCCAAGCTGTCACTCTGGAGGGGGAGATGGATAACGGCGCTGTAGGAAAATAATCACAAGGTGGTAGCAATTGTGACCGATGCAGGTTTACATGGCGAAGAAAAGAGAGAAACAAATAAATATTTAGCAAAGCTACTCATCAAAAGAAATAAAAAGAGTAGTGTTTGTATGGGTAATCACTAAGGGGATTTGCTAGAACAAGAGCGCTGAGAATCTGGTCCAGCTGTGCATGGCAGCCAATCAGCTTAAAACTTCAGCTTGTTCAATTAAGCTTTGGCAATAAAACATGGAAGCTGATTGGTTTCTATGCAGAGCTGCACCAGATTTTGCACTCTCCAGTTTTAGTAAATGACCCTCATATGTGTCCACTCATAAATCGGTACTGGGGTGATTATACTCATGGCGCCAATGCTTTTTCCCAATGGGTTGTACCAGTCCAAATGGGATTTTGGGGCATGGAAGCCAACATTTATTGAACAAAACGGAAGGTTCACATAAACATCAGTTGCTCAGGCAGGGTTTTCTACCATGAACATACAAAGTCAGCTGAAAATGCCGAGCCACCTGGCTTCCTTGTTAGCACTACTGCTCTTCGTACTAGTCCCTCTGACTGTGTTGCCCAGCTCTCCTGGTTCACTTGGCTCTCTAAGGCTCCATGTACACAGGACATTTGGAAAACACTTCTGAACGATGGAAACTGACTGCTGGAGAATGTAGGTTAAAAAAATGTCTGTTTAGCCACGTTTGCATACCGCGTTTATGCGCGTTTGCGGTTAGAAGCTTTTTTTAACCACCTCCCGCCCGCCATATAGTAATATGACGGACGCAAGGTGGTTCTCTCATTCTGGGAGGACGTCATATGACGTCCTCCCATTCTCGCCGCGCATGTGCGGCTCAGGGAGCGCGGCGATTGGCGGTGCGCTGTGTCCCTTGGACACAATGGATCACGGAAAGAGCCTAAGATGTCGGCTCGGTCATGTGATCAGCTGTGTCCAATCACAGCTGATCACATGTAAACAGGGAAATGCCAGTTAATGGCATTTCGCTCCTATCGAGCTGTCACGTTGACAGCTCAAGAGGAGAGCCGGTAATCGGCTTTCCACGAAGGGGGCATGAACACTGATCAGCAGGGCACTGATGATCAGTGTAGCCCCAGCAGTGCCACCTGTCAGTGTCCATCAGTGCCTTGTGTCAGTGCTCATCAGCGCCTCATGCCAGTGCCCATCAGTGCCACATCAATGCCACATATCAGTGCATACCAGTGCACATCAATGCCACATATCAGTGCCCATCTGAGCTTCCTTTCAGTGTCACCCATCAGTGCCAGTCAGCGCCACCTATCAATGCCAATCAGTGCCACCTATCAGGGCTGCAAATCAGTGCCACCTATCAGTGCCAGTCAGTGCTGCCTATCAGTGCCGCCTATCAGTGATGCCTGTCAATGTCCATCAGTGCCACCTACCAGTGCCTCCTCATCAGTGCCACCTATCACTGTCCATCAGTGCAGCCTATCAGTGCCCATCACTGCAGCCTCATTAGCGCATATCAGTGAAGGAGACAAATAATTGTTTACAAAATTTTATAACAAAAACTAAGAAAAAACTTTTTTTTTTTCAAAATTTTTAGTTGTTTTTAGTTTGTTTAAGAAAAAATAAAAACCCAGAGGTGATTAAATACCACCAAAATAAAGCTCTATCTGTCACAAAAAATTATAAAAATTTCATATGGGTACAGTGTTGCATGACTGCGCAATTTTCATTCAAAGCGCGACAACGCTGAAAGCTGGAAATTGGCCTGGGCAGGAAGGGGGTATAAGTGCCTGTAGGCTAGAGGTTAAAGATAACCTCAGGAGACCAAAATGCCCAGAATGCACTGAAAAACAGTAAAAAATTAACTATTTCAGACATTTTGAGAGAAATAGAGAGAGCAGAAGCAGAGAGAGCAGTATGTGTTGAGATGACCTGTCTTTTCTGGTTGTATTCACTATGGATCCCATCATGAGCATAATGCGGCACGTTCTACCATTTTTTCCTTCACGCAAAACCTGGAACTGACTGCGCTGGTGTACCGTGTCCATTTGAATACATGGAAAACGCTTTGCATGCATTTCTGATAATGAAAAAAGGCTCTGGACAGCATATGGACACGGAACAGTTAAAAAATGCTTCTGAATGCAAATGCTGATAAACGCGGTTAGCCGTGTTTACACGCAGTTACAAGCATTTGGCATTTGAAACGCTGATAAAATCTACTCCTGAACGCAAGTTTGGTGCAGTAAAAAAAACGACTGTAAACTCAACTGCCTGTAAACGACTGTAAATGACATAGTGTACATGGACACATAGGAAAACATTTGGGAGAGTTCAGGGGCTGCTGGAAAAAAAATGCAGAAAAGCTCCTAAATGTGAGTTTATCAGCTTTAATGTACATGAACCCTAATGCAGGCCATAGAAGGGTCAAAAATCAGCTGATTTTTCCACCGAGAAAAAAAAAAAAATCGTCTGGTTTTTGCACCAATAATGGGCTAATTGGTCGGCTGTTTTTGGGGGTTTTGGCACATTTTTTTTATCTGTGAAGTTGGGAAAAAAAAAATCATCTGATTTTGCCGATCGGCTGATTTTCCCGGCAATGATAGGCAAATCGGCCGATCTTTTTACTGATAAAAAATCTGCGCATGAGCCGTGGCCTGCAAGAAGAAAGAAAAGAAGAAGAATTCCAGTCCGCTATTATATTTGACATGAAAAAGTATTGCGGTTGCAACAATGTATCTATTTGTATCTGAATAAAAACATCTGTATCTGAAATGGATACAAATGGATACATTGTTGCAACCACAATACTTTTTCATATCAAATATAATAGCGGAACTCTCTGCAGGGACAGAAGTAATTAAATGCCGGCCGTAGACGGGACGAAAATCGGGCAATTTTTTTTACCGTTGGTGGTAACGTCGGCCTGTTGAACGACCGATTTTTTTTTTTTTTTTTTAAACGGCCGGTTTTCAACCCGTCTATGGCTTGCATTAGCCTTTAGTCGCAGCGCCCCACTACATGGTCCACTCCTTGCCTCTGGATAGGCGTTTTCCTGACACCCTGATAGGAGCCGACCTTACTCCTGGGACCAGACTTCCTGGCTACTGGTTGGGGTATCTCTGACACCTGATTGAGACCTCCTGTCTCTTGACTCCTGGCTGGGGCTTCTCTGACCATCAGAGAAGGGAGACCATCTGTCTCCAATGTGGGAGATGTCTCCAAACTGGGAGCTCTGAGCTATCCTCAGGCTTAAGTGTATAAGGACCCCACAAACCTTTGTACTCACACAGGCTGCAGACATGCAGTAAAATCTGGACACAGGATTGAAGGTTCCATCCCACCCAAGACACTTTAGAACCTTCAAGCTCCAGACCCTAATCCGGGACTACAGGATCCAGAGAAAGCCAAAAACACAGCTTTCTCCACTCAGAAACAATTTTCTGGAACTTTGTATGAGCCTAGGTTCACGCTAGTATAGGCCATGTGGCCCGTGTTTGCTTGAGCACAGCAGCCCATTCATCGTTTTTCCGCATTTAGCTGCGTTTTCCCACGTTTGTGTTCTATACCACAAAAAAAATATTTTTTTGGTCAAATAAAGTCCAAAAATGCTGGTTTGCTGCGTTTTTCAGCGTTAAAGCGTTTTTACAGCTATAAGAACTCCTCTAGAAGCCCACTAGTTCTGGGTTTTTCTTCTACCAAAAAACATTGATTACAGTCTGTGTGTATGGACACATAGGATAACATGCTGGGGGGTTTACTGGCTGAAGAAAAAAATGTCAGAAGCCAAAAACAGCCGCTGTAAAAATGTCACGTGTGCATGAGGACTTAATGTCACTTTTTGGCCTCTTGCACACAGTACTGATGTTTGATCCTCTGTTTCCTTTGGACTTAATTCCAGGCATATGTTTTGTGTGTATTTGCGCATTTTTGCGCAAAATATATTATTACGGAAAATTCATGAATATTTTTGCTGATATTGCATTTGCATGCACGCGGCATACATTATTGACTAAAAATGCAGATTTTCCTTTTTTTTTAATTGAGCAATACGCAGCACTTGTTTACATGCTTGTGTGCACGGGCACATTGTAAATAATGGGCTACATTTTACCTTGGATAAAAACAAAACGCTGTACTGAGCTTTTTCGAGCTGCAGTGTGCAAGAGGCCTTACTTCCATCAGTGGTTTTGCATTTAGTTCTTCAATTAATCCTTTGACCCTGTGAATTTTACCTACTGCAGAAACATTACCTTAATTGTATATTTTGAATTGGTTGTCATGCCTTCAGTTTCTCATTATCTTCTGACATAAATGTATTTGTATTTTATCTTAAAGCTGAACTCCGAGGAAAGTAAAAATCAGGGACTGCCCCCGTACTGCCAGGGTAATACTCATTTACATCTGGGGGACCAGAAAAACACTTTACTTACTTGATCTTCTGCTCATGCAGGCTTCTTCTCACTTCAGCCTCTTCTCCCCTATGCTCCAGCACTCAGATGGCCTCTGATGTCATCCAGTCCAATGCAAGCCCATGCATTGGATGTGGACATGCAGAGGAACAGTCCACTGCCTGAGCATAGGGGGGTGTTGTCTGCCAGTTGAGTATGCTTTCTTTCCCTTATTTTCATCTGGTGATCTGGCCAGTAAGTCTGTTGTTTTTCAAAAGACCAAGCTTTTTTGCAGATGTAGCAGTTAGAAGGTGAGATAAACCATTTGCAATGGACAGGGGTGCTTATAATGATCAGCTTTTGTTTATGTAAAACCTTTAATCCCAAAAGGAAAAAATCTGTTTGTTGTAACTGATTATGCATTAAAGTCAATAGGGATTATTTTTGTATTGAAGACAATAGGATAAGATTTTGCATTGAAGTCAATAGGGGGCGTTATTGCATTGAAGTCAATGGGATGCAATTTTGGATCGAAGTCAATGGGACGTGATTTTGCAGTGAAGTTAGTAGGGAGTATTAGCTGGAGTTTGGCTTCAATTTGTTATTGTATCTATTGTAAATTTGCTAGGACATCTAACAATTCCCTTCCCCCCAGACTGACAATACTGCTGTCCAAAGATGCCCCCTGTGCTTCTTCATCCAGAGTGGACTAATACAGGAGGTATGATACTGGCCAGATAACCAGGTGAAATGAGAGGTAAAAAAAGCTAAAAAGAAAACGAATGCAGCCGCCGCATCTACTGAATGGTAAGCTGAAATGTACAGTAATGGCCAAAAATATTGGCTCCCCTGCAGGGGCGGACTGACAACTCATGGGGCCCCCGGGCAATAGGGGATCATGGGGCCCCCGTGTCCTCGCCCACACCCAAAAAAGCCTATGAAAGGTACCAGGGGCATCTCATGGGGCCCCCTACTGACCCCGGGCCCTCGGGCACTGCCCCAGTGCTCGAATGGTCAGTCCGCCCCTGCTCCCCTGCATTTCTGTCAGGTAATGCACCACTTCGCCCAGAAGATTTATTTATTTCAGGTACTTATATAGCACCGTCAATTTACGCAGCGATTTACATATATATTGTACATTCACATCAGTCCCTAACCCTCAAAGGGGGTACAAGATTGTTGGAATTACGAATGTTTAAGCGTTCTTGTGTTTATTTCTTTTGTTTGTATTCGTATGACACAAAAAAGTGGAGAAACAAAAAAACAAATTTGATCAATTTTTCTCTTTCATCCACATCCAGAGAGATTAGCTACAGTGCCACAGGCTGTAAACTTGACAATGTTGCGCACAGTGGACACAGGAACATTAAGATCTCTGGAGATGGCTTTGTAACCTTGAGATTGTCCATGTCTTTCCACAATTTTTGTTCTTAAAGCAGAGTTCCAGTCAAACTGTAAAAAAATAAAGGTCAGCAGCTACAAAAACTGTAGCTTCTGAGTATTAAGTCCTCATGCACACTGGATGTTTTTACAGCGGCTGTTTTTGGATTTTAATGTTTTTTTCTACGGCTAGTAAACCCCCCAGCATGTTATCCTATGTGTCCATGCATATATAGGCTGTAATCAACGTTTTTGGCAGGGGCGTATTTTGGCTGAGCAAAAAAAAAAAAAAGAACTAGTGGGTTTCTAGAGGAGATTTTTAGCTGTAAAAATGCTCTAACGCTGAATAAGGTGGCAAATCGGTGTTTTTGGACTTTTTTTTTTAGCAAAAAAAAAATTTTAGCAAACGCAAAAAAATGCGGCTAAACGCTAATGCAAAAATGCTAATGCAAAAATGCTAAGAAACACTGAAAAACTCATGTTTTTAACATGACTTTACACAGCTAAAGTTACCAGTGTTATTAAAATGCCCCGTGTGCATGGAGACTAAAAAATAGCCACTTACCTGTCCCACGATCAGGGGCGGACTGAGCATTTGGAAACTCGGGCACTGCCCGAGGGCTCGGGGTCAGTAAGGGGCCCCATGAGATGCCCCTGGTACTTTTTTCATAGGCTTTTTTGAGTTTGGGCAAGGACACAGGGGCCCCATGATCCCCTATTGCCCGGGGGCCCCATGAGTTGTCAGTCCGCCCCTGCCCACGATCCCGCAGTGTCCTCCTCGCAGCCCATTTCACTGGCCGCCCTGTGTTCCCGGCACCGGCATCTTCAATGTGGGCACCCGGCTGTGACAGCTTGCAGCTTTACAGCCGGGTGCCCACTTCACATGCATGAGTAGCGCTGCGCTTTGTGAATGGCCCCGTAGTCTTCTTGGATCTGTCATGTGTCCCAGAAGACCATGGGAAGGGAGGGGGAAGGACAACTTCCACTTCCATTCGCCTAGGTGATCGCAGCGAAAGTGGGAGTGGTTACATGTCAATTTCGGGTACCCGCTCCCCAAAGGTGCCATTCCTTAATGGGGAGCTGGAGACCATTCTTTAAAGCGGAACTTCCCATTTTGGGTGGAGTTCCACTTTAAATCCTCAGACAATTCTTTGCTGCTCTTTCTCTTCTCCATACTCCATGTGGCATACACAGATACACAACAGAAAGGTGGGGTAAATTTTCACCATTTTAACTGGTTGCCGGAGTGATTTCTATATTGTCATCACCTGTTAATTGATACAGGTGAGTTTAATTACAAATTACAGGACCATCACAAACTAATGCAGGCCATAGACGGGTCGAACATCGGACGATTTTTCGAACAATAAACGGAAAATCGGTCGTTCGTTCGGCCAACGTTACCACCAACGAATCGTGAAAAAATCGTCCGACTAAATCATAAAGTTCACCCCATAACTTCTGTCCCTCTCAGGTCACAGCTCATGCACAGATTTTTTATTGTTAAAACGATCGTCCGATTTGCCCATCATTGCCGGGAAAAATCGGCCGCAAATTTCCCAACATAACCGATAATCTGAAAGTGCAAAATACACGAAAAACGGCCAATGAACTAATCCACTAACGGTACGAAAATCGGCCGATTTTTCTTTCGCCCGAAAAATCGGACGATTAACGACCCATCTATGGCCTGCATTAGAATGCAATTATTTCTTACAATTTTTAGAAGGTACCAATAATTTTGTCCAGTCCATTTTTGGGGTTTTGTGTGGAATGTGTCAAATTTGCTGTTTTGTTTCTCCACTTTTTTGTGTCATAATAATACAAACAAAAGAAATTAACATGAGAATGCCTAAAGCTGTGTTTGCACATCTTTACAGGATTGCAATCATTTTCTGGGGGCAAAGTGGTGCATTATCTGACTGAAATGCAGGGGTGACAATATCTTTGGTCATGACTGTATTACATTTTCGGTTTTGGGTTTAATACCAACATAAATTTCCAGTTCTTTGTGTCTGTCCCATTGACTTCAATGCAAAATCACATCCTATTGACTTCAATGCAAAATCACGTCCTATTGACTACAATGCAAAATCAAGTCATATTGACTTCAATGCAAAATCACGTCATATTGACTACAATGCAAAAACGACTGCTTGTGACTTCAATGCAAAAATGTCAATTTAAAGCAGAGCTCCATCCATTCTACTTTAAGTATTGGCTCTCCGTGAGGAATTGGCACCTTTGGAAAGCAGGTACCCGATTTTGACAGGTACCTGCTCCCACTTCCGCTATGATTGCCTAGGCGATCAGAAGCAGAAGTTGTACCCTTCCTCCCTCCCCGTAGTCGTCTGGGACACGGGACTACTTAATCATTCACAAGGCGCAGCACTACTTGCGTATGTGCAGTGGGCACCCGGCTGTGAAGCCACAAACTGTCATAGCTGGGTGCCCACACTGAGGATCCCAGGGAGCGAGGACAGTCGATGAAACTGTCTGCAGTGAGTACATTTCTGGATCGAGGGATTGGTGAGTGGCTGTTTTTTAAAAGTCATCAGTTACAGTTTTTACGATTTTTAATTTGATATATATTTCATTTTATTTTCTGTCCAATTTTTGTGTGTTACTTTCAATAAACGTTATTTTAAGTTACTGGTTTGTATTTTGTAAATTTATGATATTAATTGAAAAGTTGAATATAATACAATTATATATAAAAACTAGAAAAGCTACAATTTCTGGGGAAATTGTGTGAGGTGTTCTTGCCTCCACCTTTGTATTGTGAGAATCACAAGACCCAGACCTACATTTTGATGCATAGTATGTCTCTGAAATATTAAAAATGAAGGCACAGTCGCAGTTTAGAAATTGCCCTTCAAATTTGAGGTGGCTAGAGTACAGTTTCAATGAATGTCAATGGGCGGCGTGAGTTGCAAACAAATGGTCATATTGTGAAAACTATCAGGACTATGGCTTAGCTGTGGACATTTTTAGTGGCAGCAGGGATAGCTGGACGTTTTGATATAAGATTTGTGTAGGTGGGCTTGAAAATGAGGGAGTGATGGCAGTTTAGAAATCATGTCCCGATTTTTCAGCTCACACTCTAGCTTTTGTCAGCTCCCACTCTAGTTTTCAACATTCCACCATTCATTCCTATGGGACCAATTTCACCACAAAAACGGCGATATTTTGTGAAAACTAACAAGGATGGTGTGAACCTCCTGCGCTACTGAATAACCAAAAAATAATATGAAATATAAAAAATAATATGAACTAACAGGGATGGTGTGAACCTCTCACACTACTATACACCAAAAATTGTATTCAATGAACTAAAGAGAGAAGCCGCCAACACTACATCATATACCCATGATCTAAAGAAATAAAAAGTCAAAAAATGTGGCGCTACTCATAAAACTTAAAATAAAAATACTAATCAAAAAAACTTCTAAATATATATAACACATATAATACACCCCGTGAGATGAATATAAATATAATAATCAAGTGGTCATAGTGATCAAAAAATATATATTAAAGCTAATATCATAAAAAACATAGTGTTTAAACACAGTGTATTAGCAATCTTGTGAAAAATTCTTACACATGAAAAACAATAAATGATTGTAATAATAAAACTGTGATCAATCGTGCAAATATAGTGCAAAAAATTTCACACTAAAACGCAAACAAAAATAAAAAATGTGTAGAAAAATGTCCAATGGGTGAGTGACACCACTACTGCAATTGCAAGCACACGTGATCATAAAGTGACTCCAGGTGCAGAAACTCCAACACACGGCTAGATTAGCCTCTTACCTCCAGGCTTCGACCCGTGAAGGTCAAAGCGTATAGTGGGATCAAACCCTCAGATCCTCTCAGCATCTACTGATATCCACTGATCCACTTTCCCCATCCATAGACATCCTTCTCTAGGGGTCGATAATCAAGCAGTGGCTCCTCTTATGGGGTATGGGTATGTGCCTCCTTGCTGTTCTTTCACATGTGTGTTTCTCTATGCTCACCCCATACCCCATAAGAGGAGCCACTGCTTGATTATCGACCCCTAGAGAAGGATATCTATGGATGGGGAAAGTGGATCAGTGGACATCAGTAGATGCTGAGAGGATCTGAGGGTTTGATCCCACTATACGCTTTGACCTACACATAGTAAAACATTACTGTATCAAACCATTTCACATACATTTTGTCCCGAGTGCTTTGTCCTGTGCCCTGCCTGCATTTTTACTGTTCTTTCTGCCTGGAAACTGAGAAATGTCCATGGTGTCCAAAAAGCGTCCCTTTAGGTCAAAATCGGTTTTAGACCAGCTAGGGAACAGCGATAGTAAATCAGAACCACTTGCAGAATTGAGTGATAATGATTCGTGGGGAAATTCGTCATCAGACACTGAAAACGATTTTGCGACTTTGCTCAGTGATGTGCGAACTTGGCGCTATATTTCAAATTTCAGTGTTTTTGGTTTGATTATATTATTGAATTAAATTTATTATTATATTATTATTTTTTAGGATTTTTTATTAAATTATAATTTATGATTTTGTGTTTCAAATTTTAACATACCCGGGATGTTTACTAGACTCTTGTTCAGATTTCAATGAGTTATTCCTAAAAATTACAGGCCTAAAATGAAAAAAATACATATTTCCATGCAAAAAAAAAAGTACCGCTTTGAGCACAGAAATATGGACATAATCAGACCGCTAGGGAGGTTAAATGTGCAAGAGGCCTCAGAGTATACAAAAATATGTAGCATGAGTGTAATGTGACAACTGGCATAGAGCATGCTCAGTGTGCTAATGAAAACATTGCTTGCCCTCAGTTCACACTATGAATCACACACTCCTGTGCAATTCATATGCAATTCAGTGCTATTTGAGCCCATTCCTTTGGCCCATATGCATCAAAAAAGGGAGATTTAGCATGTCCAACCACAAACCATTTCTAACAGCTGCTATCTAACAGCTATATTTGATGCTTTATCCAAAGCCAAAATATGGTTTGAGTTCCATTTCAATCTCGCAAAAAAAGTTAAATCTTTTTGCTTTCACTGGACCAGTTGTGATTATCCTAATTGTAATAATATGATTTCTTTTTTTATTTCCTGTGTAGTGGTCTGAACTTCATTGATTTGATGGTCCGACAAGGAAACATTGACAATCCTCCGAAAACACCGCTGGTCCCTGGTTTTGAGCTATCTGGAATAATTGAGGCTCTTGGAGCCAATGTTACTGGCTTTGAGGTATTATTTTATCTATGTCAGATGTCATTTGGCATGTGGGTGTATCTATAGCCAAAACTCCATTTTTTTTTTGCCTATATAGGGAACACTTAGAACCCCTTTCAGGTTTTTATTATTTTCTGAACACAGCCGTATTTGCATGTTGCCAGGTTTTGAAAGCCTTCTCCCCACCACAGTCAACTATGTGGCTTTGCCCCAAAATGACTGGGTGTTGTATACTGATGCTCATGATCCCCTAATCAAAGTCAGGGTACAGATGTTAAAACAGCATTATATGTGATGTTGAGGGCTCCCACCCCTGTTTAGGGATGAGTCTTCCAGTTTGATGTAGATGACCTCTTTCATGCCTCCTGTGAACCAGTTGCCCTCTCTGTTCTTGACATTTATTAGAACTGAATAAGGCCCCTTTCATATGAATGGTCCGATCAGGTCTGCCTGCCAGTTTTTCATGCCGACCTGATCGAATCCTCCATCCACCACTCTGGACTGGTGACTTATGTCCACTTACACCCACCTACTTCCAAGTCTATCCAGTCCGCTAAGAAAAAACAGAAGGGAATTTCCCCCCCCCCCCCCCGTTTAAGTGGATTGGAGGGCAATTGGGTGTAAACGGACACAGAGACCATATTCACCTGACCACCCATAGAGCAGAGGCGGCAGTGTTTGTACCCGCTCCGTATAAACTGAATGGGCACGGACCTACCATCCTCCCGCTCTCCTGAGATCAGAAAGAGATTAGCGGACAGATTCCCTGCTAATCTCAATGGAGTCCACCCCGTGTGAAAGGGGCCTAAGGAGAACAAGTCCAACTGAGTGTAACTAATCACTACTAGCTATGTTGGTTTGGATAAACTTTATAATAGAATTCCAGTTAAAGTGTTACTAAACCCAGGAACTTGCATCCACTGTATCTGGTCCACTGGACCCTGCATTCACTATATCTGGTCTCCCAGGACTCTGCATTCACTATATCTGGTCTCCCGGACCCTGCATTCACTATATCTGGTCTCCTGGACCCTGCATTCACTATATCTGGTCTCCAAGGACCCTGCATTCACTATATCTGGTCTCCAGGACCCTGCATTCACTATATCTGGTCTCCCACAGTACACAGAACATG
The DNA here is from genome assembly GCF_062004578.1 of Staurois parvus. Classification (NCBI taxonomy): domain Eukaryota; kingdom Metazoa; phylum Chordata; class Amphibia; order Anura; family Ranidae; genus Staurois; species Staurois parvus. Next base: position 6,018,178 of record NW_028318294.1, on the reverse strand, counting down.
GTAATGCAATTATTTTAGTAAATATAAACTGCTAAATACCTTTTCTCATCAGCAGTTAGAGCAGTCTTGTGACTTCTATCAGGGTCCAGCAGAGCACATGTTAAAGCTTGATAAACTGACAGGAAGAATCACAGCGCAGTTCATTGAAAACTACAAGTTGACAGCTGCTAAGGATGTTGGGACTTGTAGTTTCTGATTCATAGAGGACTGTGAATGATTGACGCGGGCAGGTGGGTGGAGCCGCGTCACAGCCGCATTTTGTTTAAAGTTTGACAGCTAGTGGAAGGAGAGAATCCCCCGCTAGCTGTCAAATTGGGGGAGCGGGGGCTGGTCTATTCATAACATGTTGCCCCCCTGAATATGGGTTGCCATCTCATTCCTTTAAACGCGAACGCATATTAATTACACAGGTTCTGAGGCTAATTTAATACAGGGAAGGCACTAAGGCTAGGTTCACACCTATATAGGTTGTGTTTGAGCCGTTTCTGCATTGCGTTTTTGCACCTGTGTTTTTGCCACGTTTTTTTTTTTGTTTGTTTGTTTTTTACATTTTTCTTTCCATTTTTCCATTAAAGTTTATAGAACCAAAAACGCAACTTTTTGCATTCAAAAAAGTCCTTGACTCTTTCCAAAAAACGCACCGGGTGAAAACACGCAGATGTGAACATGTCCCATAGGAAATTATGTTAAAGTGTTACTAAACCTAGCACCCTGCATTCACTATATCTGGTCTCCCCGGACCCTGCATTCACTATATTTGGTCTCCCACAGTACACAGAACATAGAAATACAATTATTTCAGTAAATGTAAACTGCTAAATACCCTTTCCTCATCAGCAGTTAGAGCAGTCTTGTGACTTCAGCAGGGCACTGGTCAAAGCTTACAGGAGGAGTTTTCTTTCTGCTGTAGGACAGGGGTGTCAAACTGGCAGCCCTCCAGCTGTTACGAAACTACAAGTCCCATCATGCCTCTGCCAATCAGAGTCATGCTTGTAACGTTCAGTCTTGCAATGCCTCATGGGACTTGTAGTTTAGCTACAGCTGGAGGGCCAACAGTTTGATACCAGTGCTCTAGGAGGATGTGAAAGTCCTGACCCTCTGTCTGGACAGTGCTGATTGGCCCTGTGCTGATCACATTCACTCTCCCAACAAAAAACAAACTCTCTAGCAATGCACACCAAACTGAGTATGTGCATGTGACTACAAATTCAGTCTGTATCAGGTGGTCATTTCAACAAGAGGAGGGGCAGAGAAGACAGGATCAAACAGCCTTTTTACACAATACAGAGGATTAACCCCTTTAGTTCCATAGTGAGTATAACAAGCATGCTTTACTGCATATACAGACTGATTGTACTGTTGTGGGTTTAGTAACACATTAAATGGACTGTACTGCATTTCTGCAAAACACGCTTAGGTGTGAACCTATTCAGCAACAGAACCTGCATAATTAACCACTTCCCGTCTAGCCCATGTATATAAACGTCCGGACGGGAGCGGTGCAGGGGTGGGTTGCCGTTTATAAACATCCTCCCCGCTCCCTGCTTGTGCGCACTCCCTGGGAGGAGGACACAGCGGAACACCGATCGTTGTACGGGACCTCTGTGTGAGGTCCCGATCATATAATCACTGATTGGCCAATCAGTGATCACATGAAGAGTAGTAAGCAAGATGTCACTTCTGACATCATTGCTTACTACGTGTGAAATCCGTGAATGATCACAGAGGTCACATGGTACAAGGCTATTCACGACAGCCTTGTACCATGTGACAAGCTGTGACCAATCACAGCTCACTCAGTATTTCTCAGTGGCTGCAAGAATGCAGTCAGAGAGAAGGAGAAATGATTGCTTTTACAGCGTTTATGAGTGTTAAAGCAATCAGTGTACAAAAAAAAAAAAACAATTCTTCATCACCCCCCCACAAGTAGTACAGTGTCACTATGGTGACACTGTACTGCTAGGGAGACAGTATGTAAAAAAACAAAACATAAATAATAATATTAAAAAAAAAAAAATGTAAAACTTTTTTTGAAAAATTATAATTTTTGGTTATAAACTAATTTGGGTTATTTATTTTTTTTACTAAAAAGATAGCTCAATACATTTTGGCCAAGATTTATGAAGAAAGATTATTTATTTGCAAAATTTTATAAGAAAAACACTTTTTTTTCAAAATGTTTGGACTTTTTCATTTATATAGCAAAAAAATAAAAATCCCAGTGGTGAATAAATACCACCAAAATAAAGTTTTATCTGTCTCAAAAAAAGGCTAAAAAATTCAGTGTAAAAAAAAAAAAAATCTTCGTCACCCCCCACAAGTAGTACAGTGTCACTATGGTGACACTGTACTGCTAGGGTGACAGTATGTAAAAAAAAAACAAAACATAAATAATAATATAGAAAAAAAAATTAAAATGTAAAAAAAAATTTAGAAAAATTATAATTTTTGGTTATAAACTAATTTGTTTAATTCTCCCATCTTGTTATTGATTGATTGTGAATTTCAGACAAATTGTATCATCTAAAACATTGTGTCTTTCTATCTAACTTGATCATTGCGATCCTTTTGTTATCTCCTCCATGTTGTATTTTTGATTTGTTTTGTCTTTTTGATCCTAATAAAAGTTATGGAATAAAAAAAAAGAAACTAATTTGGGTTATTTTTTTTTTCACTAAAAAGATAAATGAATAAATTTTGTCCAAGATTTATGAAAAAAGATTTAATTGCAAAATTTTATAAAAAAAAATAAAAATCCCAGTGGTGAATAAATACCACCAAAATACAGTTTTATCTGTCTCAAAAAAATGCTAAAAAAATTCATATGGGTACAGTGTTGCATGACCACGCAATTGTCATTCAAAGTGTGATAGCGCTGAAAGCAGAAAATTGGCCTGGACAGGAAGGGGGTGAAAGTGTCCGGACTGGAAGTGGTTAATATGTGTTCGGGTTTAAAGGGATGAGGTGGCAGCCCTAGTGTGACATGTAACATGTTATGAAAAGTGAACTTATCCTTTAAGTGTATGAAAGATGGACTGTCTGTGCTTCAATCCTGGAACAAATCTGCTTATTGATAGGTAACGAGGAAACCCTTTATTAAACCATTTCCCACATGACTTCTTTTGTTGCAATTCAGAAAATATTTGCTTTGGGATTCTGCACAGTACAGCTTGTCAATGAAGATGTGTTGTTAGTGATTAAGTTGTCTCATTACTAGATCCATCAGTGTAGAACCTTCTGCTAGACCATCAGTAATCAGAATAAAGGAGCTGGGAGAAGTGTCAGTAATTAGGGGAGACGCAGGAGAAGACACTGGGTGCTCCTTCTTCAGTTATAATTAAAGTCGGGTTTGTATGTTGCGGGGAGAAGACACATCTTTCTTCTCCATAGCAACCTTCTTGGTAAAACGAATCGCGGCCGCTCCCGGCAGGACGGTAATTAAAAACGTGACCACAGAGCGCATTTGACCTTTTTGCTGCAGAGCCAACAAGGGGAAGCGGCATTATGATCTTCTCTCCTGCTCGGAAGTCAAGTCTATAATCTTTTGTACAATTAGATCTGTGCTGCCTGAACAAAGAAGCATCGATCACAACAAATGAGACACCGATAAAGACACCTTTAGCTGCTGCAAATGCTCTGGGAGGTAAAGAGAAGGAATACAAATAGACGGGGAAAAAGTTCCAGTTGTAGACTAATATTAGGATTGTTCTCCAGGGGGATAGAAAAGACTCAATTTTTGTATTCATTAACACACCATTAAATGTATATACACTTCTCAAAAAAATGAAAGGACCACTTTGAAAACACATCAGATCTCAATGGGGAAAAATCTCATGCTGGATATCTATACTGATATGGAAGGGGTAATGTGTTGGGAATGTAAGGATGTCCCATCATTTGATGGAAATGAAAATGATCGACCTACAGAGGACTGAATTCAAAGTCACCCCGAAAATCAAAGTGAAAAAGTTATGCAACAGGCTAGTCCATTTTGCTTAAATTTCATTGCAGTAACTCAGAATGGTCCTCAGTAGTTTGTATGGCCCCCACTTGCTTGTATGCATGCCTGACAACATTGGGACATGTTCCTAATGAGACGACGGATGGTGTCCTGGGGTATTTCCTCCCAGATCTGGGCCAGGGCATTACTGAGCCCCTGGACAGTCTGAGGTGCAACCTGGTGGCATCGGATGGACTGAAACATGATACCCCAGAGGTGTTCTATTGGATTTAGGTCAGGCGAGCGTGGGGGCCATTCAGTGGTATCAATTCCTTCATCCTCCAGGAACTGCCTGCATACTCTCACCACATGAGGCTGGGCATTGTCATGCACCAGGAGGAACCCAGGACCCACTGTAGCAGTGTAGGGTCTGACAATGAGTCCAAGGATTTCATCCCGATACCTAATGGCAGTCAGGGTGCCATTGTCTAGCCTGTAGAGGTCTGCGCCCCTCCATGGATATGGCTTCCCAGACCATCACTGACCCACCACCAAACGGTCATGCTAAATGATGTTACAGGCAGTGTAATATTCTCCGTGGCTTCTCCAGACCCTTTCATGTCTGTCACATGTGCTCAACGTGAACCTACTCTCATCTGTGAAAAGCACAGGGCGCCAGTGGCGGACCTGCCAATTCTGGTGTTCAATGGCAAATGCCAATATGGTGCCGGGCAGTGAGCACAGGGCCCACTAGAGGATGTCTGGCCCTCAGGCCACCCTCATTAAGTCGGTTTCTGATTGCTTGGTCAGAGACATTCACACCAGTGGTTTGCTGGAGGTCATTTTGTAGGGCTCTGGCAGAGCTCATCCAGTTCCTCCTTGCACAAAGGAGCAGATACTGGTCCTGCTGATGGGTTAAGGACCTTCTACGGCCCTGTCCAGCTCTCCTAGAGTAACTGCCTGTCTCCTGGAATCTCCTCCATGCACTTGAGACTGTGCTGGAGACACAGCAAACCTTCTGGCAATGACACGTATTGATATGCAATCCTGGAGGAGTTGTACTGCCTGTGTAACCTCTGTAGGGTCCAGGTATGGCCTCATGCTACCAGTAGTGACACTGACCCTAGCAACATTAGTGAAAAACAGAAGAGTGAGTAGGGAAAAAAATGTCAGTGGCCTCTGTTTTGGGAGTCATCTCATTGTTGCTCATCTAGTGCACCTGTTGGTAATTTAATTACCACCAAATCAGCTGAAACTGATTAACAACCCCCTGTGCTATTTAACTGAGCAGATCAATATCCCAGGAGTTTAATTGACTTGATGCTATACTATGATTAAAAAGTATTCCTTTAATTTTTTTTTAGAAGTGCATCTTTTTTTAATGACACCAGTGTATATACCTGAACTGGTTTTGGCTTCTTGCAGTTTCTGTATAGCAGAGCTCAGACTGGGAGAGGGAAAAACAACTCACAAGGAGCCTGTCAAACGTGTCTAGAGTGTTTGTGTGCTAACAGGAGACATGCTAATAGGAGGAGAGAGCAGAATGACTAAAGCTGGTCATAGATGGATCAAATCTCATCCAGTTCAGCAGGGATGGGCTGAGATTTGATATATCTATGGGATGACTAGTTGTACTGAAGCTGATTGATTGATCAATTGAATTTAGTATGACAAGCCTGTTGGATTTTTTGCATGCAGTTTCTGCCAGCTGTTATAGCTGCCGGCAGTGATAATTGTATTCTGCCGGCAGGGAAGGCTGTGAGCCAACAGAACACAATAGTGCTGCGGGAGGGATTCCCCCATCAATACTGACTGTGCTGATGGGGGAATCGAGCAATTTTCTTCTCTGCAACTTGTGGTTGCAGTAAATAAGTTTGCATCATCTATAGCTTGCTTAAGAAATAAGCTCAGCAATCTGCTGCTTCTCCTTTTAACTTCCAGGTACAGGCTGTAGAAGAGACAAGAGCGTTACATAACTGCAGCAATTAAAATCAGTTCTTTGTTCCTGCCAGACAGGGCTGTGCTGTGTGCCAGAACTGTGTACTTCTCAGTGCTGGATGGACAGAAGTTCCAATTGTTTGGTTGGTAAACAGCTCCCATATGCTGTATGTATTCATCTGCCTGGAGGTCGGCTTTAAAGCTGATCTTTCGGAAAAATACATTTTTAAAGGCTAAGTTTACCTTTAGTAACATGTTACATGCTACGTCTGTATTTATAGTTACATAGTTGGTAAGGCTGAATAAATACACCAGTCCATCCAGTTCAACATATGTGGGTGCGTGTGTTTATGTCAATACCATTTCCCATATCCCTGTGTATTGTGTTTGCTAAAATGCCCATCTAAGAGTTTTTTTATTGACACTTCCCGATGACACCACCAATTATGGAAGGGAGTTCCACATCCTTGCCACTCTGACAGTAAAGAACCCCTTACGCAATTTAAAGTGACACTAAAGCTTTGGGGGTTTTTTTGTTTGTTTTTTAATAACAAGCATGTCTATACTTATATACTTACCTGCTTTGTGCAATGGTTCTGAACAGAGCTGCCCAGATACTCTTCTTTTTGGGTCTTCACCAGTGCCCCTGGCTCCTCCCACTCAAGCAGTGCCACTGCATGCTTGTCTTCAAGCCGCCTCTATATTATTATTATTATACAGGATTTATATAGCTCCAGCAGTTTGCGCAGAGCTTTACAAAATAAAGGTAGACATTACAGCTATAATATAATTTCGTACAAGAGGAAACAGAGGGCCCTGCTTATTAGAGCTCTATGCATCCATAAGACACATAGAGCCGCGACCTGCCCCCCCCCCCCGCTATCTTCTCATTGGCTCACTGGCTGTGATTGGCGATCCACTGATCACAGGTACAATGCTGTACAGGCTCCTAAGAGAAGCCTAATTAAAGTCTCTCCATCAGCATTGACTATTTTTAATCTGTGTGCTGTAAATGGATAGGAAAGTATATCATATTTACTCGTTTTAAACTTTTTTTTTTACATTTCTTCAGTTACTACCTGGTTTCCATGCCTAGGCAAATGATGTCATGCATCCCAGCAGTTTTCAGGAGGGCAGGGAGGGTTCTCAGCCCAGTCAATGCCTGAACTAAGGGCAGATGGATTCCAGGAAGTAAATGCTACATGAATCCTCTGCCCTTACTCAAGATGGCCACTGCCAGAAATGCCGGGGGATGTTTTTTAAAATGATTTCTTAGCAAAAATAAAGCATGGAGACATGGATGGATGGGGAAGTTTGCTTTGAATATTAACAACGAATTAAATAGTATTTTTATTTTGTGGTGCTCAGATACAGTGCAGTTCCACTTTAAGAAAACTAATGCAGCCATCACATCTAAGAATTGGTAAGCTGCAATATAATATATATATAATAATAATGATTGCTTTTGTGATTAATACTGCTTTAGTACAGCTTACATACATGAAAAAGATCCCCTGAGCACTATGGGTTACAGCAGAGCACAGAAGGACTTTCCATGTATGTTTCTCTGTCTCTGTAACTTCCTGACATGGCAGTGCACAATGGAAAATGCGATTGTTTTGATCACTAGTCTGTAAGTAACCATTATGTGTTATATTGTTTATTCCAGATTGGGGACAGAGTTATGGCCTTTGTCAACTACAACGCATGGGCAGAAGTGGCCTGCACCCCTGCAGAGTTTGTCTATAAGATCCCAGATGGTATGAGCTTCTCAGAAGCAGCTGCCTTCCCTATGAACTTTGTCACAGCCTACATGATGTTGTTTGAAGTGGCCAATCTCAGGGAAGGGATGTCAGTCCTTGTCCATTCTGCTGGTGGAGGAGTGGTAAGTGAAGCCCGATTCTGGGCAAAAATCTAATTTTACCTGTACATTGTTTATGACTTAAAGTGGTTCTAAAGTCTCAAGGTTTTTTTTACCTTCATGCATTCTGTGCATGAAGGTAAAAAGCCTTCTGTGTCTAGCAGCCCCCTAACACATACCTGAGCCTCCTCTTGATCCAGCAATGTCCACAAGAGCCTCAGCTCTCCGGGGACTTTCACTCCTGGTTGGCTCCCATTGCTGTCAATCTCAGCCAATAAGCCAATCAGGAGAGGGAGGGGGCAGAGCAGGGCCGAGCCACTGCTTTGTGTGTGAATGGGCACACAGAGCCGCTGCTTGGGAGTGCGCCTGCTCGGAGGTCCCCATAGCAAGTTATTTGCTTTAGGAGCACCCGACAGGAGGGAGGGGCCTGGAGCACCGGTGGGGAACCTGAGAAGAGGAGGATTGGGGCTGCTCTGTGCAAAACCACTACACAAAGCAGATAAGTATAGACATGTTTGTTAGTTTAAAAGAAAAAAAAAATAGACTTTAATATCACTTTAAGTGCAGGAGTCTAAGGTTGTGAATTTTGGACAATTGTTGATTAACAGGCTGACATTCAAGCCGTGGTTGTCCCAGTCAGCACTCTCCCACCTTCAATCAGATGCAGCCACTGTTTGGGTATTCTGACAGATGCAGGCACTGGCTGTGTCAGTACAATAGCTGGCAGTGGAGATTCCTCCATCCACGCTACACAAAAAAAGCCGAAAGAGAAAAATCTTACAGTGTATGGTCAGCTTAATTTAGCCATCATAAAGATCAATAGAACCCTGTGAAATAAACATGTCAGATTGTCTGTCTTTATTAGATAAAGCAAATTGAAAGCAGGAGCAATAAGTTTGTCTAAGGCAGGCCATACAATAAAGTGGAACTACACTTCATCTGAGCACCAGAAACCAAAAATGCAAACTCCCCCATTCATCCATGTCTCCAATGTCCAGGCAAAGTGTAAGATACTGCCTCTGCCCAGGATCCTCTGTAACATCAGGAAGCCATGCAATTCAAAGAACCGAAAGTGGAGGACTCTGTGGACCAGGGCTGGCTATGCGACTCAAGGTGGACATGCCTCTTTGTCAAGCCTTCATGTAGAGGGTGAAGCTATTGCATTTATATGAGCTGCAGAATAACAAGGCACAGAATAGGAAATGAGGCGGGCTTCATTTGACTTCTGATATACACTGTGAGCTTCTCACAGTGTGCAGTGAAATCAGAGTAAACAATTTCCGTACTGGAGAGGAGCCGGTACAACTGTGCAAGACTGAAGGGAAAGCTGGACTTCAGGTTTAAATCATTTACCACCAGCCCAACCACAAAGCCGTTGCAAGTAACTGTGTCTGAATGAAAGGCTGTGATCTTAATTCTACAGAACACATTCTCATTCTTGTCATTCCGTAGAACACATAATGAGATTTAGGAGGTTATTTCTTTGCGGTGGATAATAACGTGGAGCACAATGCTTAAGCATACCAGCGTTATTAAGCCTTACGGATTATGTGTAAACGAGTGAAAGTGAACACCATGCTTTATAGGACGTTGGACATCAAATGACTCTGTTTTACTTTCATTTATATTCATTAGCTCTGTAAATACTCATGCAGATTTTTTTCTGTCAGCACACCAGTTTTAAAAAGAAATAGGGCATACACAAATTTCCATAATGGTAATAAAATACTGACGAAAGTCATGTAAATCATTTCTTCACATTTCAAATAGCCCGGCTCAATCTGCTAAATATACACTATGGTGTCCGTTTATGAACCAGCAGTAATAGATCGCTGCTCAGTTCTCTGGCATTCTCGGAGAACACAGTTCTCCTGTGAATGCCGTTTATGAAGCATATGTAGATCAGTTCTCCAAACGAATGGAGAACGGTCTACAAATGCTGAAAAATGGCTGATTTTACTATAATCTCGTTAGATTACAGTAAAAGATCAGTTTACTAAGCAGAGGTAAATTATCTCTGCTTAGTTTGTTGTCCCTCTGATTCTCCACCTCTGGGCTGGAGAATCTGGAGGGAGAACACAGATCTCCAGTGAACGGCTGAACATGTTCTCCTGAGTGTTATAAACTGTGAATGACCAGAGAATAGCTGCGATCCTCTGAATCACAGCTATTCTCTGTGTCATAAAAGGACACCTAAATTGCCAAAAGTATTGGGACACCCCTCCAAATCATTGGATTCAGGTGTTCCAATCACCTCCATGGCCACAGGTGTATAAAATCAAGCACCTAGGCATGCAGACTGCTTCTACAAACATTTGTGAAAGAATGGGTCGCTCTCAGGAGCTCAGTGAATTCAAGCGTGGTCCCGTGATAGGTTGTCACCTGTGCAATAAGTCCATCCGTGCAATGCTCTTGCTACTAAATATTCCACGGTCAACTGTTAGTGGTATTATAACAACGTGGAAGCAACTGGGAACAACAGCAACTCAGCCATGAAGTGGTAGGCCACGTAAAATGACAGAGCGGGGTCAGGGCATGTTGAAGTGCACAGTGAGCAGAAGTCGCCAACTGTCTGTAGTGTCAATAGCTAAAGACCTCCAAACTTTGGCCTTCAGATTAGCCCAACAACAGCGCGTAGAGAGCTTCATGGAATGGGTTTCCATGGCCAAGCAGCTGCATCCAAGCCTTACATCAGCAAGTGAAATGCAAAGCGTCGGATGCAGTGGTGTAAAGCACGCCACCACTGGACTCTAGAGCAGTGCAGACAGGTTCTCTGGAGTGACAAATCACAATTCTCTGTCTGGCAATTCAGTGGACATGTCTGGGTTTGGTGATTGCCAGGAGAAAGGTACTTGCCTCACTGCATTGTGCCAAGTGTAAAGTTGGGTGGAGGGGGGATTATGGTGTGGGGTTGATTTTCAGGGGTTGGTCTTGGCCCCTTAGTTCCAGAGAAAGGGAGTTCTTAGGCGTCAGCATACCAAGACATTCTGGACAAGTTCATGTTCCCAACTTTGGGGATGGCCCCCTCCTGTTCCTACATGCACACCAGTGCACAAAGCAAGGTCTGTAAAGACATGAATGGGCGAGTTTGAGGTGGAGGAACTTGACTGGCCTGCACAGAGTCCTGACCTCAACCCGATAGAACACCTTTGGGATGAATTAGAGCGGAGACTACGAGCCAGTCCTTCTCATCTGACATCGGTGCCTGACCTCACAAATGCACTTCTGGAAGAATGGTCAAACATTCCCATAGACACACTCCTAAACCTTGTGGACGGCCTTCCAAGAAGATTTGAACCTGTTATAGCTGTAAAGTGTGGACCAGTCAATATTGAACCCTATGGAATAAGACTGGGATGCCATTAAAGTTCATGTGCGTGTGAAGGCAGGCGTCCCGATACTTTTTGCAATATAGTGTATCATAAAGTAGGGCGCTAGCAAAATCCTTTTTGCATGACCGCGCAATTGTCATTCAAAGTGCGACAGCGCTGAAAGCTGATAATTGGCCTGGGCAGGAAGGGGGTATAAGTGACCAGTAGGCAAGTGGTTAAAAGACAAATGAAAATTCACTCACTTGCGTAAAGTAAAAGGCAGGCACATCTAGGTTCAAGTGAAGCCTGGGACCAACAGATGTCTCTTCGGCAAGCAACTCTGCAATCATTGGGATGGTGTATAAAACTGACAGGCAGACTCCTGCCTGTCTGTTGTTAGCAGTCAGGCGGCTCCACTGGTGCCGATCGCTTGCACAGCCTCTGGCGATGGTGCCTCCCCTCTAGTGCACCCCCTCATGTAACCAGGCTCCGCTTGCCCATCTTCGAGCCCAGGGAGAGCCGTGGCAGGTGCCTGCGGGTGGAGGGGAGACAGGAGATCGGACGAACGTTCATGATGTCACTTTCCCGGCTAGAATAGCCGGTGAAAGATGTATTGCAATGCGTTTTGCATTGCAATACATCCAATGGATTACAGAGGAGACATGCACCCTCTGACATGAGACCCTGCATGTCTCAATAAAGAGAACCTGTCACCAAAAAAATTATCACATAGGGGACTTTGTGTCCCCTATGTGATGAAAAAAAAAGAGTTAAGTAAAAAAAAATATTTTTTTGTAAAAAAAATAAAGTTACACCCAAGCACATAACATCCCCCTCCAAAAAAAAAATTTGAAGCCCCCACCCCCACATATACATACAAGCATAAACGCAGGCGTTGGAGCATCTATGTGTGAAAATGTCGATGTTACATATTGCCACGCACGCTGGAGTGAGAGCAGTAATCCTCCGTAACACTAAACTGATGATCTGATGGGGCTTTTGAAGCGTCGGCTATAGAAAATATAGTGTATTGAAATTCAACGCAATTTAATAGGCGCACATAAATTTAAGGTTTGGCATGGTGGGTATCTATTTACTTGGCACAACCTCATCTTTTATATTTTACCAAAAATGTAGGTAATTTATTGCGTATGTTTGCCCTAAAATTCACTTTAGTGCGATTTTTACTGACATTTTGCATTTTCACTTTGCAAGTGAAGGTGCTCCAGAGCTTAGTAAATGAGAAGAAGCTCTGCTGACTTCCATCATCCAATCATGTGCAAGCAAAAATGCTGTTGTTTTTTTTTCCTTGCATGTGATCGGGTATTTTTTGTAAAGTGAAGTTCTACCTCATTCATACACTGAGCTGTGGAGCAACTTGCAAATTGTCTACTCTGCCTTAAAGTAAAACTATAAGCAAAACTATTTTTTTCATTTTGGATAGAGTAAGGCTGGCCATAGAATATCCAATTTTCTTGAGATTTTTGGTTTAGATTTACCAAAAACCATATAATAGAAGGTCAAACCTAAACAACACTTTCAATTGTATTCAATTAGACAGGCCCTTGCACTACATAGTTGAAGGTAAATCTAAAGGAAATTGGACAGAAAATTGTATAGTGTATGGCCAGCCTTAGGGAGGGTTATAACCTCTGTCAGTTTTTTGTTTTGTTTTTCCATTTCATTTTTTCCCCATTGGAAGATTTCCCCTCTCTTACTTTTATGGGGACAACCCCAAATTTGGGATTTTTAAAATTTTGGGGAAAAAAATTCCTTTAGTTATTCTTTTAGGAAAATCAACCCCAATGATTTCCACATTTAGTTTCTTGTGCATTACTGCTGAGAGGCAGAAATTACTCCAAATTGTCTATTATTTTTTTTAATTTCTTAAATATCGCATGCCTGGACCACTACTTAACCCCTTCATGCTGGCGCCTCCTGGCCCTTTAAGGGTTCCAGAAGCCGGGGGGCGGGGCAGGGTTTAGGGTCATGTGATCGCCGTGACGGTCACATGATCGGGAAAGGTTCCGTTCGAAAGAGGAAATTGGGACCTTTCCGTGAGTACTGGGCATGTGTGCTGGGAGCGCGCAGGGCGCACGCTCTTGGCAGATACTGTATGTCCTTTTTTAATAGAACGTAAATGTGTGGCCGCTTGGTGTCTAGGCCCAGACGCCAGGAGTCTGCATGTTTGTGTGCGGCCGGCGTGAAGAGGTTAATTACCGCATGCATTTAATTTTTTTATTTCCATCTGTGAATTTAGTTTGCCACCTTTTCATGCGGCATTTACTGAGCGTATCAGGTAAATACCGCAAAACGACATAGCGGTTTGACAGTTTCAGCATTGCATGCGATATATAGGCAAAATGTCTCCGGACACCTAAATACCGCATGCGAGTTGCTTTTGTGAATGGATCCCATGGTGTCTTTATCCCTGTTGGGAGCCTGTTGGGCTGCTGTTGGAAATCACGGGGCCCCATACAGCCTTCCTGACAGGATCCAGAACCCTCCCCCAATGAAAATATCTATAGTCTCTATTGTGCAACACCATTTGAAATGAAATATGCTCTAAATAAACTAGGCATATGCACTCACATTAAAGAAAAACTATATACACGTGCTCCAAAATAAAGTGAACCAGTATGCATATTATTTTCAGCATCACATTGGTGCATCCACCTAGGTGAGCATGCTTGTATATTTGTTTGTATGAGTGTTTGGGTTTTTTTTAAATCCCACACTTCTCTTTTAATCTCAAGCTCAGAAACAAACCTCCATAGTGCTCACTGATTATTTTCCCTTATTAATAAATAAAAATATGACATTCACGTTGTAAATTAAAAAAGAGATGCACCTGCAGTAAACAGAGAACCACTGCCGCAAATAGGTAAGAATCACCCCTCAGGAATGGCTCACTTAAGCAGCCCACAGTGTCTCCAGCTCACTTCCCCAGACCACTAAGCTCCATGAAAACCTTTGCAATGTCATACACCTAACATGGGGCTCAAACCCACAACCCTGAGATTAGGGGTCTTATGCCCTACTGCCTGAGCTAGTTAGGTCACAGGGTAGATCTTGTTGGTCCAGGAGAGAGAGCTGGAGACAGTGTTGGCTGCTAATCAGCACAGTGATGATGTCACTTGTATCTTTACAAGGTTATATGTTTAATAGCAAAAAGTAAAAAAATGTAGTTTTTTTTCTCAAATTTGTCCGCATTTTTTTGTTCATAGCTCAAAAAATTAAAAACGCACAGGCCATCAAATACCACTGAAAGAAAGTTCTATTTGTGGGGAAAAAAGGACGTACATTTCATTTGGGTGCACGACCGTGCAATTGTCAATTAAAGTAACGCAGTGCTGTATCGCAAAAAATGGCCTGGTCAGGAGGGGGGGGGGGTAAGTCTTCTGGAGGGCAAGTGGTTAAATATTGTGAAAGAGCTCTGACAGCTGATTGGAGGGAAAGGACACCCCCCCCCCTTTCACACAGCACACAGGAACAGGGCTGAGGCATTCAATCACTGGCTGTGTGCTGGAGATCCCTCCCCTATCACCTTTTTAGCTCTTGGTGTCAGGAAAACTTGTCAGAAGTGGCTGATGCAGACAGCAGAGTTACTAGACAGCGGAGATAAATGACACTTAGTCCAGAGGGCAAGTGGTTAAATAACCTATAAAGAGAAGACACATATTGGATTCTATATGTTGTATATTGTGTTATTTTTAACCAGCACCCTGTAAATGTGTAAATGTAACGTTTAATTTTTTTAGGGGCAAGCGGTGGCTCAGCTCTGTTCAACCGTTCCCAACGTCACAGTTTTTGGAACTGCTTCCGCTTTTAAACACGAGGCCATTAAAAACTCCATCAATCATCTCTTTGACAGAAACGCAGATTATGTGCAGGAGGTAAAAAGGTAAGATGACATCCTACTGTGCTTTCCTGTATCTCTGTGTGTGATATCTGGACTCTTACATTCTACAGCAGCAAAGGGACTCTTGAAGATGTGGTTGATCTGCCTTATAATTCTATATTTATTTCAGGTACTTATATAACACCATCAATTTATGCAGCGCTTTACATATATACTGTACATTCACATCAGTCCCTAACCCTCAAGGGGCATACAATCTAAGGTCCCTAACCTACATTCATACATACACATACTAGGGCCAATTTAGACAGGAGCCAATTAACCTACCAGCATGTCTTTGGAGTGTGGGAGAAAACCCACACAGGCACAGGGAGAACATGCAAACTCCAGGCAGGAAGTGCCGTGGCTGGGATTTGAACCAACAACTCTAATACTGCCAGGTGGAAGTGCTAACCATTTAGCCACTGCACTGCCCAAATGGTAAAGGTTTCTCCTTATCCAGTCTTTAAAGTGAACATGGGCTTTGCCCAGCAGGTTTATTTAAAGCTAAACCCCAGGTAAGCGGCTAAATACAAAAAGGAAATACATATTAGGAAGCTATTTTACCTGCCAAAAGGTTTGCATTCCTGTTCATCCAGTCCTGAGGATTACACAGCTCCGCCACACAAGAAGGGACCGGTCTTTCTCTGCTGCAGTAACCTTTACAGGTCTTTTCATGACCTCTATGCTGTGAATAGACAGTGAAAGGAGAAGCAGCACAATGATGAGCTCATCTAACTAACTGCCCCCGCAGCATACCTTACGCTGAAGCTAGGGATGCACCGAAATTCCGGTGACCGAAACATTTCAACACCCCTTTCGGCTGTCGGACGAAATGAAAAAAAGCACCGATACAGGTGCCAAAAACCCCCACCCCTCAAAGCCACCCACACGGTAATTCAGTCTTACCTGAGAAACCATTGATCCCGGCGCTGAGCATAGAGATGTGTGAAGGAAAGATGGCGGCCACACATTTCTATGCCCTTGGAGGACCGGAGCGATGTCACTTCCTGTTCCGCCATTTTTGCTTTTTTTTAAAAAGCACTAGATCAATGCTTTGTTTTTCATCTAATGCTTTACATTGCAGAACAGAGATGTGGGGTCTTATTGACCCCATATCTCTCCATAAAGATATGGCCTGCTTAATATAGACACATCTGCTACTTGTGCCTAATAATAAGCAGTGTAAGATTCTCCTGCAAGGATCACATGACCAGTGTCTTAGAGACTGATCATGTGGTTGGCCACTAGTGTGTGTGTCTGGGTAGATTTTTTTTTTTTGGCATCTTTAAATGAACTTTAACTACATTCCTTAATATGTACGTTTTTAATGTTTTCTGAATGCAGGTGTGTTTTAAATGGTGACTGCTTGAAAGCGTGCCTAATGCGGACACTTAGGTCTCCTGTCTAGTTTATAGTGGACAGGAAATGAGGGGGAAATCACCCCAACATGATTGTAAAAACCTGATAGAGGTTCTCTAAACGTTCTGTAGAAAAAAAAAAAAAGAACATTTGCTGGTTTTATACTACATTGTTATTATCTTGTCAATGTGTGTTTACTGAGCTTGTAGTTTGAAATGTCCGCTCCGCACAGGACCTCCTGCTCCCTAGCTCCCTGGTCTCCTCCTCCCACGCCCGATTGCAGGACTTCTCCAGGACTTCCCCCATCCTCTGGAACTCCCTACCCCAATCCATCAGACTGTCACATACCTTCCTCACCTTCAGGCGCACCCTGAAAACCCTCCTCTTCAGGGAAGCCTACCCCAACCTCACCTAACACCCGACCTCACCTAACAACTAACCTCCTCCACTCCTCCCACCACTCCATCCCCCACAGCCATCTCCTCCTGTGCCACCCTCCCCTCCCTCCTAGATTGTAAGCTCGAAAGAGCAGGGCCCTCGAACCCCTCGTGTATTGTATTGTTACTGTCTTGTCTCATGTTCTGTCCCCCTTGCTACTGTACAGCGCTGAGCATACCCTTTGGCGCTATATAAATACTGTATAATAATAATAATAATAATAAAGAGGACCTGTCACTATCTCTATCACAAGGGATGCATGCATTTCTTGTGATAAGAATAAAAGTGATTATAATTTTTTTAAAAGGAACAGTGCAAAAAAACAAAACATTAAATAATTTTTTTTTTTAAAGTTTAAAGTGACCCTAAAGTGACCCTATATGTTTAAAGTTCACCACTATGTGCGAGCACGGGGGGGGGCCCCGTGCTCGCACATAGTGGTGAACGCATACATAGGCCATGCCCACATATGTTAATGGTGTTCAAGCCACACATGTGAGGTATCGCCACGAACGTTGGAGCGAGAGCAATAATTCTCGTACTAGACCTCCTCTGTAAGTTTACACTGCTAACCTGTAGAAATTTTTAAAGCACCACCCATGGAGATTTTTAAGTACCGCAGTTTCATGCCATTCCATGAGCGTGCGCAATTTTAAAGCGTGACATGTTGGGTATCTATTTTCTCGCCATAACATCCTCTTACATATTTTACAAAACAATTGGGGTGTATATTGTTTTTTTTAATCAAAGTGTAATTTTTTCCAAAAAAAAAAGGAATTCATTTATAAAAACTGCGCGTTTCGGTTTTCAGCCAAGTGCATTTTGAATTTTAGGTTTCGGTTTCAGCACCAGAATTTTCATTTCGGTGCACATCTAACTGAAGCACAACTGATTGGCTCCTTGTGCTGCTTCTCCTTCACCCATTTGGAATTCTACTGTACAGAGACCACACGAGGCTGATACCAAGTCAAATTCACATACTTGCACTGCTTGTATTTTAAATATTTATTTTAATAATATATAAATGAATACAGAGCTGAATTAATTTATGTATTTTATGTCTGCCTGGGGATCAGCCTAATTGTTCACCCAAGAGGTTTGGGTGAATATTGGATTAATTCCCCATTAAAGAAGAATTTATTATTTTCCCATGCAGTGGATCTGTGCCCACACTTCATGGGTTAACTGCTCGATTTTGTTTAGGGAATTGCAGAGTGGAGATATACTTACCTAATTTGCAGCTTCTGCCCCCTGCATGCTATAGGTCATGTGAATGGACTGTTCCTGACGTCATCACGCTCATAGACCAGCTCTGAATTTGAGGACGGCAGGAACAGTCCACCGCTGGACGTGGGGGAGCACGGTTTTCTGGAGTATCAAAGGATCAGGTAAGTATAGCTTTTCGGTTCACCCCTGGACAAAACGAGCAGTTAACCCATGCAGTGTGGGCACAGCCCTACTGCATGGGGAAAAAAAAAACATTCTCATGAAGTTCTTTAAATGTTTGACAAGTAGACCCAACAGAATGTTATATACTGTACATTTATCTTTACAATACATGCTATCTATGTATACTTTTAATAATAGATAGAACAATATATCTCTTCCAGAATCTCACCAGAGGGTGTAGACATCGTTCTTGACTGCTTATGTGGGGAAAACACTGGAAAAGGCATCAGCCTTCTGAAGCCACTGGGAACATATATTTTATATGGTTAGTTGTATTTTTCCAATAGTTTACTGTATGTTGTGATTGAGTTTATTTAAGATGTATGAGAACATATAGTCATTAAATTAGAGATGTCTGTAGAGCCAAAGACATTGAGCATTGTCAAAGTGTTCTAAAGGTAACATGTTTTTTACCTTAATGCATTACCTGCTACTTGCTGTGCCCTTCTGCCCCCCCAAATACTTTCCTGAGTCCTGTATCGACCCAGCGCTGAGCCCGCTGCTCTTCTCTTCTCTCTCCCACTCTCACTCTTACAAGCATGACTGCTTGGCTCTGGCTGCTCTCAGTCAAATCCTATGAACAAAAAATGGGGCCAAGTCACGCTGTGTTTGTCAATGGACACACATAGCCCTGGTCAGGATCCAGCCCGCAAGACTGTCTCATAGCAAGAGCTTGTGATGGGGACAGACACAGAAGAGGAGCCACGATCGCCAGCAGGGGACCCAAGAAGAGGAGGTTCAGAGCTGTTCCGTGTAATACCATTGCACAGAGCAGGTGAGCATAACATGTTTATTATTTTATTTTTAAAAAATGCCTTTATAAACACTTTAAGATGCCTGCTCATCAGTCTAAGAAACCAAGTTTGTATCTGCAGTTTTTGGGCTCAGGCCTTTTGAACAGTTAGCTGAGGTATATACACTTCCTTCCCAGCCCCCAGCCCCACCCCTACAACTGTTGTAATTTATTTTGCTGAAAAAACTTTTATTGATGCCTACCAACTCTCTGGCTGGCGATCCTGGAATAAAAGAATACTTTAACTGGTTTTGGATGTTGCAAAGTTCAAAGACTTCCGGTGTCCCTTAACAGATGAGACAGAAATAGGATTTTTGCAGTAATCATGAAATTCTTTTCTTCTAGTCCATTAAGGTACACAGGTCCCAACTTTTCTGTGTTCATGACCATAACCATGCTCTCGGCACTGTTTTGCTACAGAACTGAGGCATGCTGGTAGCAGAAGGGGTTATGCTTGGGAAGGCCGACAGATTTTTTTGTTTTCCGGTGTCCTACCCTCCTGTAGGCCACAGTATAATATGAAGTTAAGTAAGAGAAAGTCTCTCCAATTCAGTCCAAAATAGCAGTAAAAGCTGACAGAGGTACTAACCTTTCCCCAAAAAATGTGAGATACACTTAAGTACTAAATGAAAAAAAAAAAAGCTTGTGTATTAATTATATTGGTCATATCAATCTATTTCTCTACAAAATCAATCGCTCTCAAATACTGTAGGTATTAGGAAACAAATGGGAAGGAATGTATTATTTAGCATATACAGTAGATATGATCAGGATCATTTTTCTTTAGTGTGTTTGATGTTACAGTCTTACAAAGGTAATTCTTTTCATCCCTTTGTACACTAAATTTCAATGAGACCGTCTTCAGAAAGACGCAAGCCCCCACATTTACCTTACACCCCCCCCCCCCACCTCTTACATATTTTATGATACTGTATAATCAGCTGGGAATAATTTTATAATTAACAGTATATTAATTTCCATTTTTGCTATCACTGCATAATTATCACATACATCACATCCATCTCATTAACTCTCTCACTACCAGAGTCTGCTTTGCTGGTTTTCCACGCAGCTTTAGGGATGATGATGATGATGTGCTGTGCTGTCTCTTTTAGCATTCACTGATATTCAGGTTGGCTTACTAACTATATCTTAACACATTAATTAGCATTAAGTGGTGTTAATCAACCTACACTTTTCGCAATACGATTTCCAGATTAACAATATTTTATGTTCACATTAAATTATAGAACAGAGAGAAATGTTTTTTTAACAAGAAAAAGTCACAGTAACTTCCTTTATTAACCACTTCAAGTCCGGACACTTTCACCCCCTTCCTGTCCAGGCCAATTTTCAACTTTCAGCACTATCACACTTTGAATGACAATTGCGCGGTCATTGAACACTATACCCATATGAATTTTTTAGCATTTTTTTTAGACAGATAAAACTTTATTTTGGTGGTTTTTATTCACCACTGGGATTTTTATTTTTTTGCTATATAAGTGAAAAGGTCCAAACATTTTGAAAAAAAGGTGTTTTTCTTATAAAATTTTGCAAATAAATAATCTTTCTTTATAAATCTTGGCCAAAATGTATTCAGCTATCTTTTTAGTACAAAAAAAATAACCCAGATTAGTTTGTAACCAAAAATTAAAATTTTTCAAAAACAAATGTTTACATTTTTATTTTTTTTATATTATTTATGTTTTGGTTTTTTTTTAACATACTGTCACCATAACAGTACAGTGTCACCAAAGTGACACTGTACTACTTGTAGGGGGTGATGCAGATTTTTTTTTTTTTTTACACTGATTGCTTTTACACCCATAAAGGCTGTAAAAGCAATCATTTCTCCTTCTCTCTGGCTGCATTCTTGCAGCCATTGAGAAATACTGTGCGAGCTGATTGGTTACAACTTGTCACATGGTACAAGGCTGTTGTGAATAGCCTTGAACCATGTGACCTCTGTGATCATTCACAGATTTCACTAGTAGTAAGCAATGATGTCAGAAGTGACATCTTACTTACTACTATTCATGTGATCACTGATTGGCCAATCAGTGATCACATGATTGGGACCTCACACAGAGGTCCCATACAGCGATCAGTGTTCCGCTGTATCCTACGGACACAGCGGGCACCGGATTGCAGTGCCGCACGCTCCCATGGAGCGTGCACAGGCAGGGAAGCGGGAGGATGTTTATAAACAGCCACCCGCCCCTGCACTGCTCTCGTCCAGCCGTTTATGTACATGGGCCGGACGGGAAGTGGTTAAGCAAAGAGGGAAAAACGTACTGGGAAGAACTAAGAAAGAGTGGCGCAGACATGTTCCCTGCCAGCAGCTGCACAGTGGAACCCTTGCTCTCTGTGGGTAAGCAGTGGTCTCTCTACAGAGGTCCAGTACTCCCTTTGCTGAGTCCGACCTTTAATCCAGCAAAGCTTATTTTTGCTAATGTGATTCCTCTGCATATGGACTCTTGGACTAGTCAAGTCTTTTTTTGTGTACTTGGTACTGGTATAGGGGTATTGTTTCCCCTCTTGCTGCACTTTGTGCAATTTCATTATGTTCTGTACTAGGTTCTTGTAAACTTTGCAAACCTCCAATAAAAATGTATTGAACCGGAAAGCTTATTTTCCCTATTGATTGGAGATCTCTGGCTCTGACTCAGCAGGGAGCTTGCCGGACACCTGCAGGGAGTAGCATGCTGGCAGGAGACAGCCTTTTCTGCTCAGGCTATACTGTAGCTGCTATCTAAATAAAACAAACTGTAAGACGTTGCACACTTTTCTTTAAGCACCTGGATTGTATTTAGCTGATTTAAAGTGTTACTAAACCCAGGACCCTGCATTCACTATATCTGGTCTCCTACAGTACACAGAACATGGAAATGCAATTATTTTAGTGAATGTAAACTGCTACATATCTTTTTTATCAGCCGTTAAAGCAGTCCTGTGACTTCTATCAGTGTCCAGCAGAGCACTGGTGAAAGCTTGTAGGAGGAGTTTTCTTTCTCCCCTATGAGGCTGCAAAACCCCTGACCCTCTGGATGGTGCTGATTGGCCCTTTGGTGATCACCCGCACTCTCCCAAGAAAAATGAAACAACTCTCTAGCAATACACACCAAACTGAGCATGTACAGCTTGCCCCCAAGGCTCTGTACTATCAGCAGATGGATTGGGGACAGTAGAAGAAGGGGAGAATCAGAGAAGACAGGATCAAACAGCCGTTTTACACAATGCATTGGATAAACTCCTTGGGTTCCACAGTGAGTATAACAAGCATGCTTTACTGCATATACAGGCTGATTTTACAATTGTGGGTTTAGAAACACTTTAACCTCCCTGGCGGTATTCCCGAGTGTAGCTCGGGGTAAAATGTCAGTACCAAAAGCGGTAACCCCGAGCTACACTCGGGCTTACCATGCGGCGCTGCATAGGGAGTCCCTGCAGAGCTTACCTTGTCCTTCGCTCCCGCGATGTGTCCCCTGCAGCGTCCCCGGCCATCTCCTCCGGCCGATGCCGGCATCCGGCTTCTGTGTTCCGGTCCCTGTGACGTCGGGACGTAGGGGTAGTGGCGGGAAATTTGAAAATTTAAAAAAATGTCATTTTTTTCCAAACAAATTTACATAGTAAAACATTGCTGTTTCAACCCATTTCACATACATTTTGTCCCTAGTGCTTTGTCCGGCGCCCTGCCTGCATTTTGTCTGTTCTTTCTGCCTGGAAACTGATAAAAGTCCATGGCAAGTGTCCAAAAAAAAGTCCACAAAGTGTCCCTTTAGGTCAAAAGCAGGTTTAGATCAGCTAGACAACAGCGATAGTAAATCAGAACAACTTGCAGAATTGAGTGATAATGATTCGTGGGGGAAATTCGTCATCAGACACTGAAAACGATTTTGCGACTTTGCTCAGCAATGTGCGAACTTGGCGCTATATTTCAAATTTCAGTGTTTTTGGTTTGATTATATTATTGAATTAAATGTATTATTATTATATTATTATTTTTTATGATTATTTATTAAAATATAATTTATGATTTCGTGTTTCAAGTTTTATCATACCCGGAATGTTTACTAGACTCTTGTTCGGACAGATTTCAGTGAGTTATTCCTAAAAATTACAGCCTACAATAAAAAAACTACATATTTCCATGCAAAATAATGGTACCGCTTTCAGCACCAAAAATCTGAAATAATCATACCGCCAGGGAGGTTAAAGTTCAGTTGGTTTCAAGTTTTGTATCTGGAGTTCAATTTTATTGTACATCCTGTTATAATATCCCTTATTAATTGATTTGTAATTTGTAACACTTTTCTTTTATAGGCTCATCCAATATGGTTACTGGTGAAACAAAAAGCTTCTTCAGCTTTGCTAAATCAGTAAGTGTCGTTGTCTCATGGGTTAATAATCGCAATTTTCATTCAAGCCATTGTGCGCACAAGCTTTAGAGAGATGTATATATGATGTCTCACAAAGGTAAAATGCTGTAGCTCATGACAAAGATAAGGCTCAGGGCATATTATGGAGCTGATCAATAAAACACCAGGATTCACCAAAGCAATGAAAGAGTTTTGTTCTCTTGCTGTTATCTATGAATATTGACTTCTATCCCTAATGCCTTCATTTTCTTTGATGCTGTTATTCAAAAGCTCTTCTCTTTTTGTTTTGTGGATTTTCCAATTGTTTGTGCACTATTATCGCCCATATAAGGTTTAAACGGTCAAATTTCAAAAACTCCTCTAAAAATATTGATTGACATGAGACTGGCTTGCTGAGGTTGGTGCGGTCGACAGATTTATTTACCTGTTTGAAACAGATACATAAATGTAGGGCACGCAATGCAATATCCATTCATCTTTGGTGCAGCTGAGTTTCCTCCCAGTCGCTGCAGATGTCACGCAGACAGTGCAGTGCCGAGTATATTTGAAGCTGGGTGGGCAGAGCCTGATAGGAATTCAGGGACACCAGTTCCCCTTCAGGTCTGCTTCCCTTGTGATTGACAGCAGGTAGTAGGTAGATCCATGGCCAATAGATAGCCTACTTTTGGCTATAGAAGTCTCCCACTGTCTGCTATCAATCACAAAAAGAGAGTGGACCTGAGGAAGAACTAGACCTTTAGCTTCCCAGTCAATCTCTGCCCACTGTTATCATCACTGGTTGCCAGGAGGCTGTCAAATGTGAAGATAATGTGTCCTACAGAGCAGAGTTCTGGCCCCCGCCACCTCCCCCAAAAAAAACTTAAAAGTCAGCAACAAATACTGTGGCTGCTGACTTTTAATAGTAGGGCACTTACCTGTCCAGGCATCAAGCGGTGTCCTCGCCCCAAGCCGATTCTTTAGTTGGCTGTCGAGTGCTAGCTCCGCCATCTTGACTAAGGGAAACTGGCAGTGAAGCCTTGCAGCCTCACCACCAGTTTCCTACTGCGCATGCATGCAGCGGGCTGTGCTTTGTGAATGGGCTGCAGTCCTCTGGGGCCTTGAAAGTGTCCCAGAGGGCTCAGTTCACCATGGTGAACTCAGCTGGAAGTGGGAGCGGGTACCTGTCAAAACCAGGTACCTGTTCCTCCCCAAAAGGTACCAAATGTGGCTGAGGAGTGGGGGAGGAGGCAGAAAAGCAGAGCTTCCACTTTTGGATGGAACTCCAGTTTAACAACAAGTAACAGGAGGGGAGAGGAGGAGGTAACAACAGCAAACACACCGCCTGCTACACAGCGTACAGAGATGGGCACTCTGCCTGTCTCTGTACACCAAGTTAGAGTTGGTCTTAATTAACTCCAGTTTTTTTAATCTACCAACTGGAAGTGATTATTTTTGAATTTGGCACAGTAACCATGCCACTTTGTAAAAATGGCGCTGTTAAGAACTACCTGAATCTGCTGAAAGGGGCGGAAGGGATTTTTGAATCTGGAGTAGGCTATTTTAAAGGGCAATACATCCAGTGTCATTGGGCCTTTACTGACTTCCCCTGTATATCCAAACTGATGGAGTGCACGAGAGAAGGACCTCACTCACAAGTAATCCTCCACCGCTCCAATGGCATGCCCATTTCCTTTTAAATTTCTGACCCCCCCCAGCAACAATATTTCATCTGTTGGAGTTGACATATTGTGCTTGTTGCCAATGTTGTTGATAAAAAAGGTCTTTGTTGCCAAAGAGACTACTAGACAGGTTCCAACTTGCCTGAGACTCTCTATGTATTGGCCAAGGATAAAGCTTTATTGAGGGATGTGCCATGTTGCTCTAAGCAGCTCTGTAGTAATAGTAAGAGTCTATCGGGCTGACTACTTCCATTCCGATAATGCACAGAGACTGGTTTCATAGTACATCTCAGCTCAGGGTTTTCAAAGTTAAGTGTAATTAACCTGCTTGCAGTCCTTTCTAAAGATACTTTCTGAAGTTCTCCTTTAAGAAACGTTTGCGCTCATATTTTTGCTGGTACAGTTGCAAGAAAAAGAATGTGAACCCCTTGGGATTCCGTGGAGTTTTGCATGAATTGGGCATAAAATGTGCTCTGAACATCATCTAAGTCACAACAATAGAAGAACACAGTCTGCTGAACATAATACTACACAAACATTAGATGTTGCCATGGTTTAATTGCACATAACATGTAAACATTCACAGTGCAGGGAGGAAAAAGTATGTGAGGACCTAGCTTAATGACTTCTCCCAGAGCTAATTGGAGCCAGGAGTGAGCCAACCTTGACTCCAATCAGTGTGATGATATTGGATGTGTTGCTGACAGCTGTCCTGCCCTTAAAAAACACACCTGTTTTGGGTTTACTGGTTTCAAGAAGCACTGTCTGATGTGAACCATGCCTCGCAGAAAGGAGCTCTCAGAAGACCTACGATCAAGAATTGTTGACTTGCATGAAGCTGGAAAGGGTTATAAAAGTTTCTCCAAAAGCCTTGATGTTCATGTGTCCACGGTAAGACAGGCTGTCTACAAATGGAGAAAGTTTAGCACTGTTGCTACTCTCCCTAGGCGTGGTCGTCCTGTAAAAATGACTGCAAGAGCACAGCGCAGAATGCTGCATGAGGTAAAGAAGAATCCCAGAGTGTCAGCTAAAGACCTACAGAAATCTCTGGCACATGCTAACATTTTTGTTGATACATCTACAATAAGGAAAACATTAAACAAGAATGGAGTACATGGGAGGACACCACGGAGGAAGCCATTGCTGTCCAAAAAGAAGATTGCAGCACGTTTGAAGTTTGCAAAAGAGCACCTGGATGTTCCACAGCACTACTGGCAAACTATACTGTGGACAGATGAAACCAAGATTGAGTTGTTTGGGAAGAACACACAACACTATGTGTGGTGAAAAAAAGGCACAGCACACCAACATCAAAACCTCATCCCCACTGTGAAACATGGCGGAGGGAGCATCATGGTTTGGGGCTGCTTTGCTGCCTCAGGGCCTGGACGGATTTTTGTCATTGATGGGAAAATGAATTCCAGAGTTTATCAAGACATTTTGCAGGAAAACGTACGACCATCTGTCCGCCAACTGAAGCTCCGCAGAGGATGGGTGATGCAACAGGACAATGATCCAAAGCATACAAGTAATTCAACAAAACAATGGCTGCAACAGCACAGAATACGCCTTCTGGAGTGGCCCAGTCAGAGTCCTGACCTCAACCCGATTGAAATGCTGTGGCATGACCTTAAGAGAGCGATTCACACCAGACATCCCAAGAATATTGCTACACTGAAACAGTTTTGTGAAGAGGAGTGGCCCAAAATTACTCCAGATCGTTGTGCAGGTCTGATCTGCAACTACAGGAAACGTTTGGTTGAGGTTATTGCTGCCAAAGGAGAGTCAACCAGTTATTAAGTCCAAAGGTTCACATACTTTTTCCTCCCTGCACTGTGAATCTTTACATGTTATGTGCAATTAAACCATGGCAACATCTAATGTTTGTGTAGTATTATGTTCAGCAGACTGTGTTCTTCTATTGTTATGACTTAGATGACATTCAGAGCACATTTTATGCCCAATTCATGCAAAACTCCACGTAATCCCAAGGGGTTCACATACTTTTTCTTGCAACTGTATATTACCCATTCCAGGGTTGTAGTTCTTTTTCTCTACATTTGTATTTAGGCTGCCTGTGACTATTTTAGAAACAGCAGTGCTCAGTGGAGTTCTTTTAGGTTGAGCAGTAATGGCTCCAGCATATTTTCAGAATGTTCCAGAAAGTAATGAGCCATTAATATCAGCCACTGCCCCTGTGAAGCTTACAGTCCGATTTTCCTACCATACTCTCATGCAAACACACATTACATCTAATTTGGCCGTAGCTAATGAGCCTAGCAATGTGATTATTCTAATTGTCTAATTGTGGATGGAAAAATAGCCATTTAGAGGAAACAAACACACAAACTACTTGCGGATAGGGTCACTTAGGGAAAATGGAGCCTAGGAATTCAGCAGCGAGAATTATCTACCACTTAGAGCCTAAACTTCCCATACAAATTCTTTCCATTACATAAAACTAGTTTATGATTTGATATAAGTGATGCATACTGTATGGTTTATTAGCCACTGGCCTGTAGTTCGGTTTGCGCTCCACTACATGTTGGGTCCATAGGGATTTTTTCAGAACAACAAAGGTCAACAGGACTTTCAGATGGCTAATTTATTTTTCCTCAGGGTTCAGTGATTGAATAAGAGTGTTATACCAAAGGATATAGAGCAGGGGTCTCTAAATTTTCTAAACAAAGGGCCAGTTTATTGTTCTACGGACTTTATGGGAACCGTATTGTGGGCAGCGGGAGTGGAAATTTCCCTGACATCAGTGGGAGTAGACATTTCCACATGTAGTATTAGGGGGAGGAATAATGCCCCATTGATTTCCCTACCATACTCTCTGATTTACCTACCATACTCTCCAATTTCCCTACCATACTCTCCAATTTCCCTACCATACTCTCAAGCAAACACACATTACATCTAATTTGGCTGTAGCTAATGAGCCTGGCAATTTGATTATTCACAGGTCAACAGGACTTTCAGATGGCTGATTTATTTTTCCACAGGGTTCAGTGGTGGAATAAGAGTGTTATACCAAAGGATCTAGAGCAGGGGTCTCTAAATTTTCTAAACAAAGGGCCAGTTTATTGTTTTACGAACTTTAGGGGAGCCGTACTGTGGCCAGCGGGAGTGGAAATTTCCCTGACATCAGTGGGAGTAGACATTTCCACATGTGGTATTAGGGGCAGGAATAATGCCCCATTGATATTATCATTGGGAAAAATAGTGCCCCATTGTTGGTGTCAGTGGAAGAAATGGTGCCCCATTGTTGGTGTCAGTAGTAGAAATGGTGCCCCATTGTTAGTCTGAAGTAGGTAACAAAAGAAAAGAGTGCACCAACCTTTCACATTACCTCAGTAAACAGTTCACAGGAGGTGGTGGATATAGGCTCCATTTGTTAGTGTCAGTGGGAGAAATGGTGCACCATTGTTGGTGTCAGTGGGAGAAATGGTGCCCCATTGGTAGTGTCAGTGGGAGAAATGGTGCACCATGGTTGGTGTCAGTGGTAGAAATGGTGCCCCATTGTTGGTGTCAATGGTAGAAATGGTGCCCCATTGTTAGTGTCAGTGGGAGAAATGGTGCCCCATTGTTGGTGTCAATGGTAGAAATGGTGCCCCATTGTTAGTGTCAATGGTAGAAATGGTGTCCCATTGTTAGTGTCAGTGGGTGAAATGGTGCCGCATTGTTGGTGTCAATGGTAGAAATGGTGCCCCATTGTTAGTGTCAGTGAGAGAAAAGGTGCCCAATTGTTGGTGTCAGTGGGAGAAATGGTGGCCCATTGTTGGTGTGAGTTGGCAGAATAGTGTCTTGTATCAGTGGGAGTATTAGTGCCCCAAGGACCTGATAAAGGCAAACAATGGGCTGTGGTTTAGATACCATTGATCTCGAGTCCAAAGATGTTTATATCAAAACAATCCATCTAAATTTGATGTAATGAATGTCTAGTCTATTTTGTCATGAATGGTTACAAGCTTGAGTTTTGTAGTTTACATCTCAACTCTGTTGCATTGTGACATATTCCTACCAGACAACTTGTGGAAGTTTTCCAGGACTGATGCTGTCTTTTGTTTTTCAGTGGTGGCAGGTGGAAAAAGTCAATCCCATCAAGTTATATGAAGAGAATAAAGTGATGGCAGGCTTCTCTCTTCTGAATTTACTCTTCAAACAAGGACGAGCTGGAATTATTCGAGGAGTAGTAGATAAACTCCTGACCTTGTTTAATGAGAAGAAGATCAAGCCCCTGGTGGATTCATTATGGGCCTTGGAAGAAGTATGATACGTGTTTCTAGTCTACAGTGAAATATGATTCTTAACAATTATCTACTTTTCTGGCTATAGTTATATAGGGGTTCATGTACACAGAGACTTTTTTTGGCATATTACATGGCTATTAGAATTTTCTGGCATTTTTTGGTGCCCAGGGAGTTGCACATGCCATCTGCAACATGCCATGTAAAAGGATGGCTGTACACAGTAGTGCTCTTGTAAATGCCAATGCTTTTGTGCATTGGCATTTACCCATTCCAAGATCTACTAGTGCATGGCCGGATTTACTCACACAAGGGGGCTGGGCAGAGGATTCCTCAGAAAGATTGCTGTGATTATTAGGATTGCACTATGGTATTTTTATCAGTGTATATGCAGATAGCTATTAGAGGAACTCTTCATGTCAATAGCATCAACAAAGCAGATTTAGTTTTTCTGAGTGTCCCTGTAACAGTTTTATTACTTGTTGATTCTGCCAGTAGTTTAGTTATTTTTCCACTTCCTGTAACAGGGTGACACTTCCTGTAACAGGGTGACACTGTTCTGCAGTGAAATGGTGCAACAGCATTGTCACCCTGCTGACAGGGTAGCCTTAGATGGACTTGTAGTTTTAAATAGGCTTTAAATAAGCCACAAACAAGTGAAAGGCTGCTTCCAACTAATACTTTTGGAGAAGTTGCGTTATTTTTTCTTTTGGGAAAAAAGTTTACATTTACTGTATGTCTAAAAGCCGACCATTATAACCACCCCTGGTAGTGTTATGCGGTTTGTCCCAACCCTTGTAACTTGGTCTGTATGTTAATTTGGAGAAAAATATAAATACATAATAAAGGAGAAGTGTGGAGTATCTAAGAAATAAACATATACAGCTGGTAAAATAAGTATTGAATGCATCACCATTTTTCTAGGTAAATAAATTTCAAAGGTGCTATTGACATGAAATTTCACCACATCCTTAACAAGCCATACAATCCATACATACAAAGAAACCATAACAAATAAATTCAGAAATTAAGTTATGTGCAATAAAATGGAGTGACACAGGGAAAAAGTATTGAACACATGAAGAAAGGCATGGAAAGCCAAGACACCAGCTTAAATCTATAGGTAATTACAAAGCAATCATGCCCCTTGTCAGTGCAAATTAATATCAGCTGGTTCAGTTTCAACTGATGGCCTCTCAAAAGGTGTCTCATTACCAAGGTGTCACACAAGAAACATCTCATGATGGGTAAAAGCAAGGAGCTCTCTCAAGACATTTGCAGCCTTATTATTGCAAAACAATAAAAAAGAAAACAGAAAGCTTTCTGAACTTCTGAATGTTCCAGTGAGCACTGTTGGGGCCATAATCCAGAAGTGGAAAGAATATCATTTCACCATAAACCAGCCACGACCAGGTGCTCCTCGCAAGATTTCTGACAGAGGAGTAAAAAGAATGATCAGAAGAGTTGTCCAAGCTTCAGAAAGACCTCTAATTAACAGGCATAATTGTTTTAAAGAAAACAATAAGTAATGCACCCAACCGCCATGGCCTGTATGCACACTTGCCACGCAAGACTCCATTGCTGAAGAAAAAGCACGTTGAAGCTTGTTTAAAATTTGCTGCACAACATTTAGACAAGCCTGTGAAATACTGGAAAAATATAGTCTGGTCAGATGAGACCAAGGTTGAAATCTTTGGACGCCATAATACACACCATGTTTGGAGGTCAAATGGCACTGCACGTCACCCCAAAAACACCATACCAGCAGTAAAGTGTGGAGGTGGCAACATCATGGTGTGGGTCTGTTTTTCAGCATACGATACTGGCAAATTTCATATCATTGAAGAGAGGAAGAATGGAAAAATGTATCAAGACATTCTTGATAAAAATTTAATGCCAGGATGATGAAGATGAAACGAGGGTGTACATTTTAGCAAGACTGATCCCAAGCACAAAGCCAAGAAAGCTCTCAGTTGGTTTAAAAGAAAACGAAGCTGCTGTAATGGCCCAGCCAATCACCTGACTTGAATCCAACTGAAAATCTATCGAAATAATTAAAGATCTGAGTTCACAGAAGAGGCCCACGGAACCTTCAAGATTTGAAGACTGTTTGTGTGGAAGAATGGGCCAAAATCACACCTGTGCAATGCAAGCAATTAGTTTCTCTATTCAGGAGGCGTCTTGAAACTGTCATTACCAACAAAAGATTTTGTATGAAGTATTAAATAATTTTCAGTTAGCGTATTAAATATTTTTTCCTTTCATTCCATTTTATTACACATAACTTAATTTCTGAATTTGTTTGGTTTCTTTATATGTAAGGATTGCATGGGTTGTTGCCGATATGTGGTGAAATTTCACGTCAATAGCAGAAATATTTACCTAGAAAAATAGTAACGTGTTCAATACTTATTTTATCCTCTCTATATTACCCTACAGTATATATTGGTCTGATGCTGCAGCTGTCCTCTTTCAGCTCAAAGACCAAAAACTGAGCAATCATATGACCACTGATCACTAAGTCCTCAGTGTTCATTGAGCAGAGAGCGTTTGTCAATCACCGCTCTCCACTTTGTCCCTCCAGTGCTCACTGGGGCGCTGGGCTGTGGAGGGGGCAAGAGCGGATGTCTCAGGCTCTCAGCAGTGCCCTGAGTGGCTGAACCAGCTGCCAATCAGGCATCTAGGTGGATCCTGACCTTAAAGCGGGGGTCCAGTGGGAAATAAAAAAAATAAAAGTCAGCAGCTGCTGACTTTTAAAAAACGAACACAGACCTGTTCTTTGATCTTGCGGTGTCCTCACACCAGCCGGGTTGACCGACCATCTTGTCTCCTCGGCTCCGGCATCTTCAGTGTGGGCACCCAGCTGTGACAGCTTGCGGCTTCACAGCTAAGCACCCGCATACGTGAGTAGCGCTGCGCTTTGTGAATGGTTCTATGGTCTTCTTCCTCTAGTGTCCCAGAAAACTACAGGGAGCGAGGGGGGGAGGATAACATCTGCTTCCGATTGCCTAGGAGATCGCAGCAGAAGTGGAAGCAGGTACCTGTCAAATTCAGGTACCCCCTCCCCACCCCTGCTCCCCAAAGGTGCCAATCCTTAATGGGGAGCAGGGGACAAAGCCTTAAAGCAGAGACTTCCCCATTTGGGTGGAGCTCTGCTTTAAGTTGGGATCCTTGTAGAGCCTGAACCTGCTCTGTGACGTTATCCAACAGCGGACTTTAGCCTGCTATCAGCTGAATCTGGGTCACAGAAGTGTAGAACTAAGTGCTTTCCTGCCTGTGATCCAGAAGAGAAGTAGAGACAGAAAAGCTTTGACCAGTCTTCTCTTTAAAATAAAAAGGAATTCATATCATAACCAGCATGTTTATTAAACATTTTTGTAAAAAATGCAATTACAATTATATAACAATCATTTTTTTGTCCCACATTTCCATATGTAATTATTACATGACTGTTATAAATAGTAAGGCATAATACAATGAGAAAAGAACATGTATAATCCAACAACAATATGCTAGCCCCTAAAGTTTACTCAAAGAGGAGTGCCGGAGTTCCAACCCCCATTCTGGAAGTTCACAACAGAAGATAGGCTTCATTCCCCCATAGATATAGATAACACATTGAAGCCTCACTCAGTTTTGAGGGAAGAGCTTATGGATTCCTGGAATGTTGATAACAAAACTCCATAAAAAATATTCTCCAAATCTAGAAACTGAAGTTTTGCAAAGAGAATGATAGATAGGCGAGGGAGAGATAGTGAAAAAGAAAGAAAAGAAGAGAAACAAAAGGAGGGGGTAGGGTAAAGGGTCGGAGTTGGGCCCGGACAGACTCCGGTGCCTAGGGCAAACCCCCCCAATAGTAAGCATAAGTCTAAATACGTGAGTTAAAGTGACCAAACTGAGTTATTAGGGTGTGTTGTGTAAAATAGCTGCCAGTTTCTCGTTAAAGAAGTATCATGACATTTTTTGCTTAACTTGCACAATAGTTTGAACCCCAGACTTCCATAAACTAGCTAAGCTTTGCTTGGCTGCAGTAAAAAAAGAAAATAGCAATTTAAATTGTTGAGGTATGCAAGAGAGAGGTTTGAGGTTCAGCAAGGCCTTGTTACGGTTTTTGGGGATACTGTTTCCTAAATTGTATAAATCAGTTGGTACACTCTTGTTCAAAACCTTTAATCTCTGGACATTTCCAACAAAAGTGTACCAAAATGCCATCCAAGTCACATCCATGAAAGCGACAGTCTGAGGCATCTTGTTCAAATTTGGTTATTCTAGAAGGTACCATATGACACTGGAGTAGGAGCTGATAGTTGGCCGCTAAAAAAGAAGAGTTCACAGAACCATGAGTAATAGTATTCCTTATTTAGAACGGTCTGCGTAAAAGCGCACAGATGTGTCCCGAAGGAAATAAGTGAATGGTATATGTCAACTGTGATTGGTGGGGAAAAAACTCACTGCTGCCATAGTAAAAACACATCGGTTTGTGGAAAGTATGAACAGGAGCCAGGCGCTGTGTAGTTTTGTGATAAAAGTAATACACCTTGTATGGAAGTGTGCCTTTAATAATTCATATGGTAAAAAATAGATAACCAGCCTGTGGCTTTAAGAAGCCAGGTTCCAAGATGGACGGCCCGTCCGCTCAGAGGGAAGTAGTGGAGTAGAATGCCTGTCAGTGCAGGGACCACGTGTATCCGGCGTCCCGGATGACGTCACCACGATGTGGAGAGACGGAAGGGGGGAACTCTTGCTGGAGCCGCAGCTTTAGAAGGAAGAGGCCGGTTGCTGGGACAACATGTTTCGCGCGCATGCGCTTTATCAAGTCGTGTCACCAACAGAGTCCCCAGGTCCATTTCCCACTTAGCAATGTCCATTGGAGAGTCAACATATCTTTGGACATTGGGTCACTGCTGCATACAGGTTCAAAAGGTGTAAGAGCTAGAGGTGAGGTGAATACAATATTTTTCACTATAATGGTCTTTTTTTAAAGAAGAACACCTTAATAGGCTATTAGTACACCCCCCCCCCCCACACACACACACACACACATGCACACACTAAACACTAAGTTAATAAAATGTTGAAAATCCTTACCTTTCAGGAGAAAAGTCTTTATGACCTCATCTCGGTAATTTAAAAGATAACAGCATCTCCTCTGCCAAGTATGAGGTGTAACGGCAGGGACTACATCATATCCTCTTTGCTTTCTGCAGTGAAAGGAAACTACAGTTCCCATCAACCACAGGGAATGTGGGCAGGTACATTAGGCCTGTGCATGTTGAACGTGCCTTAGAGTTCAAGTCTGCCCACTACTGTGAATGAGGCTGAATTACATCACTGCTGGAGAAACTACAGAAGGGATGTGCCAAGACCAGTGGCTGGGGGAATAGGAGACATAGCAGTCACCAGTCTTACAGACAGGAAACCAAAGAGAATTACCAGTTTGATTTAAAAATAAATAGGCTATTTCAGAGCAACTACTGAGTGAACCAGAATATGGATGACATATTCGTAAAAGGTAGGAAATCAGTAACAAGAACATGTAAATAAGTTTTTGCCGGAAGTTTAAAGCAATGGAATATTTAGACTTCTCATCAGCCAATAATCATTCTTTACATAATGTACTTATTTATACAGTCCATGGAATTGCTCCTCTATGTTCTTCATATTTGTTTTACTCTATATCAATTACAGGTTAAGGAGGCGATGCAAAGAATTCATGACAGAGGCAACATTGGGAAACTAATTTTAGATGTGGAAAAGGCTCCAACTCCTCTGGTTAGTTTGCCAAGTTACTGTTACTATATTTTATTTTTTCAGTGTTTATCCAACTTACCTGTAGATTTATCTAGTCCCCTCTTAAATGCTTGATATTTAAAAGAGACAGTTTCCACGTTCTGCAGGAGATACTTTATGTTTCTAAATCCTCATTGTAACTAATTCCCTTCCAATATTTACATTTTTCCTGCATGTGATTAAGCAAACAACATGAGCAGATCAGTGTATTTTCTACCTTCATTCCAATAGTTTATAAGTTGAAAAACTATGTTTGTATGTGCTATAGTTTATGATTATATTTTTCTATAATTGTTTCAGCTCAAAAAATGTCCGTTTTGCAACTTAAAATGTCTGTATTGTAAATTAAAGTAAGATTGCCCATGTATGGCAAAGCAATAGGTTTACTTAAAAGATAAGTTCACCTTTTGAGCAAAAATAATAAATGCACATTTTTGTTGCAGGTAAAAAAATGTGCATTTATTATTTTTGTTTTAAGAGCTTGTAATGCATTGCACCAGCGATCAGCAGGGGTCGGTACTTTCCTAACATGTTACCTGTTACACCCTGAATATGGGTGTAACATGTAACAGATGAAAAGGTGAAGTTATCCTTTAACCACTTGTCTACCGGGCACTTTTGCCCCCTTCCTGCTTAGGCCAAATTTCATCTTTCAGCATTCTTTTATAATTTTTTTGAGACAAATAGAGCTTTATTTTGGTGGTATTTAATCACCACTGACTGGAGTTTTTATTTTTTGCTAAACAAGCGAAAAAAGACCAAAAATTTTGAAAAAAAAAAGTTTTTCTTAGTTTCTGTTATAAAGTTTTGTAAATAAATGATTTTTCTCCTTCACTGATGTGTGCTTATGTGGCTCCACTGATGGGCACTGATAGGCTGCACTGATGAGGCTGCACCGATATGCGCCACTGATGGGCATTGATAGGAGGCACTGATGGGCATTGATAGGTGGCACTGATGGACACTGATAGGCGGAACTCATGGGCAGTGATAGGTAGCACTGATGGACACTGATAGGTGGCACTGATGGGCACTGATATGCTGATGGGTACTGACAGCCAGAACTGATGGGCACTGATAGCCAACACTGAGAAGGCACTGATAACCAGCACTGATGGGCACTGATACAAAGCACTGATGGACACTATTAGCTGCACTGATGGGTCTACACCGGGCAGCACAGTGGCTAAATGCTTAGCACTTCCGCCTAGCAGTACTAGGGTTGTTGGTTCGAATCCCAACCACGGCACCTCCTGCCTGGAGTTTGCATGTTTTCCCTGTGCCTGCGTGGGTTTCCTCCAGGTACTCCGGTTTCCTCCTACACTCCAAAGACATGCTGGTAGGTTAATTGGATCCTGTCTAAATTGGCCCTTGTATATGAATGTGAGTTAGGGACCTTAGATTGTATGCCCCTTGAGGGTTGGGGACTGATGTGAATGTACAATACATGTATGCAAAGCGCTGCTTAAATTGACAGCGCTATATAAGTACCTGAAATAAATAAAATTAATAAATACACTGATGATCAGGACACTGATGATCAGTGTAGATGTCCCCTCTGAGAAATGGAGCTTTCCAGCTCTCCTCTCCTCACACGCTGTCAGCCTGGAGAGAGGACTGCCGATAACCAGCATTTCCTATTTCCGCTGTGATTGGACACAGCTGATCACATGGTAAAAAGCATCTCTAATTGGCCCTTTACCTGGACACGTAATCAGCTATGTCTGAAGGACACAGCGATCACAGCTCGTGCACGGTGCCTGCCCTAGGAGGCAAGCGGGGGGTGTGGTCCTGGGAGGACGTCCATGGACGCCATCCCAAAACTAGCCAACCATGCCGTAGCTGTCTTTTGGCGATAGCGTGATTGGGAACTGATTAAATACCCACCCTTCCCCCTGGATATACTTACCTTTCTGTGCTCCCTAGCTGCTCTTTTTGCTCTGCTCTCCTAACTCCAAAGATATTGTTCTGGGTACTAGGCTTGATCACTGTCCTGTGTGTTTGAGTGTAGAGTCTCCAGCAGGCCTGTTTTTACAATACTGGCATCTGTCATTCTGTAGCTGAAGCTGGCCAAACACTGTTAGTTTTCATTTTATTTCACCCGGAGGGCTGAATGAAAAAAAAACAAAATAGATCCCTTTGTCTACTCAAACATAGCAGATGGAGGGGTGCCCCACATCCCTCACCCCCACCTCGCTGAACCAGCCAAATTTCAAACAGTATATAGCCAGCTTTAAGGCAGCGGGGTAAGGAACGGTGGCACCAAATTAAAAAAAAAATACTAATTTTGCTAACTTTTTTTAATTATTTATGTTTCCCTGTCCTGACCACCTTTGGAAACCTGCTGTTAAATTCAGCAAGAAAAGTCAAGAAAACTGTAGAAGGGGGGGCATGGGAGGTGGCTTGTTGTTTTATCACAGTTACATGATAGTTTATATTTTTTTGTGTTTTTTTTTTGAGATGTGCAAACGGAGATCACACAGACATTTGCAGGCAAAATGAAACTGTATGTAACATTTAATTAGGCAATGACAGATAGAGATAACACATGTAATAATCTTGAAAAAATGTAACAAAAAATTTAGCTATAGATGCCTTTTGCCAAGGAGTCCTGACATTTCTACGGCTTGGCTGATGATCAAACCAGACACGTGTGTGTCGCAGCTCTGGAAAGAGACTACTTATACCATGTTTTGCTCTGTGGTATATACAGAAGTAATGACCAATCATAACCCTTAAAGCCCAGGGGTGTATTTATTGCAAGGCAAGCAAGGCATTTGCCTAGGGCGGCATTTGCCAGGGGGGGCAGCACTGCCCCTCAGAAGAAGGGACGGAAGAAGGGACACGTGGCATGGGGACCTGGTGGGTTCTGAGAGAGGTTACGGTATGCACAGCCCGACTC
The DNA here is from genome assembly GCF_062004578.1 of Staurois parvus. Classification (NCBI taxonomy): domain Eukaryota; kingdom Metazoa; phylum Chordata; class Amphibia; order Anura; family Ranidae; genus Staurois; species Staurois parvus. Next base: position 5,980,203 of record NW_028318294.1, on the reverse strand, counting down.
TTGTTCCCAGGGCTGTGACACTGTACTGCTAGGGTGACAGCATGTAAAAAAAAACCCAAAAAATAAATAATAATATAAAAAAATTAAAATGTAAAAACAAATGTTTAAAAATTATAATATTTGGTTATAAACTAATTTGGGTTATTTTTTTTTTTAATAAAAAGATAATGGAATTAATTTTGGTCAAGATTTATGATGAAATATTATTTATTTGCAAAATGTTATCAGAAAAACACTTTTTTAAAAATAAAAATCCCAGTGGTAAATAAATACCACCAAAATAAAGCTTTATCTGTCTCAAAAAAATGCTAAAAATTTCATATGGGTACAGTGTTGCATGATCGCGCAATTGTCATTCAAAGTGTGATAGCACTGAAAGCTGAAAATTGGCCTGGACTGGAAGGGGGTAAAAGTGTCCCAACTTGAAGTGGTTAAAATACACAAAAAACTGGTGAAAGTCTGTAAAACATCATCTGTGATAAGTGTAAAACCAGGTAAAGTGCTGACTGTGCCCACCCTTGCCTCCCCCCTTTTGTTCATTTGCCCATCCTCCATTCATAGAGCACTTTTTATTCCTGGAAGCTATAATATAATTGCTATGACAGATCAAGCGCCTGTTTGAAGCTCAGAAGATTACCAATGCAGGGGTGTGGGGGGAGGGGGGCAGAGGACAAAAGATTTTAATTAAGAGAGCAGCCACCAGCACAAGGGACACTTCTCATTCCATGAAAGTACACCTAAAAAAAATGAACTACACTCAGACTTTAGGTTACAGGTTACAGACCACAAACTGCTTTTGGTTATGTGTTAAGCTACAAAATAAATACAGAAACAGCTCAACAGAGTCCTTTCCTTGGAGCCATTCATTGAATGTATCCTGACAGGCTGACGTGAAGTTTGATTTTCCTTAGCACTTAGACAGTAGGCTCCATTTATACATTAATGATCTTGTGTTTAGTAAAAATTTCACCCAGAAGCAATCTGAGCCGCGCTGGTTTGTGGTTTCGTTATTGCACTGTGCTCGCCATCTGTTCTACGTGACCCCACCATCGCACTGTTTCTTTTTTAGCAGCTTACATAACAAAACTAGATGTATTTCACTGGGAGAGTAATATTAACATAGAACTCTAAGCACATGCAAAAGCCTACTGTTTAATCCAGACAGGAATTAAATAAAAAATAATCGAATGTCTTTTTACATAGAGCTAGTTTAAGTACCTGAATACAGTCAGGTCCATAAATATTGGGACATAGACACAATTCTAACATTTTTGGCTCTATACACCACCACAATGGATTTGAAATGAAACGAACAAGATGTGCTTTAACTGTAGACTGTCAGCTTTAATTTGGGGGGGGGGGGGGGTTGCTGCACCTATTCTCTGATAAAAAAAAGCCCAGATGCAGTCGAACAATACAATTTTTTCAATAACCCCCCCCCCCCCACACTCCATCCCCCTACTCTGTAAGTGGACAATGAAAAAGCAGGAAGACACTGATGAGGCCACCCCTGTGTCCTCCCCTCCATTGACAGTGATCAACTAACAGCACTGACAAACTCCCAGTCTAAGTGCTGCTATGCAGAAGAACACATACAGTCAGGTCCATAAATATTGGGACATTGACACAATTCTAAAATTTTTGGCTCTATACACCACCACAATGGATATGAAATGAAACGAACAAGATGTACTTTAACTGCAGACTGTCAGCTTTAATTTGAGGGTATTTACATCCAAATCAGGTGAACGGTGTAGGAATTACAACAGTTTGCATAGGCGCCTCCCACTTGTTAAGGGACCAAAAGTAATGGGACAGAATAATAATCATAAATCAAACTTTCACTTTTTAATACTTGGTTGCAAATCCTTTGCAGTCAATTACAGCCTGAAGTCTGGAACGCATAGACATCACCAGACGCTGGGTTTCATCCCTGGTGATGCTCTGCATTTTTCATTTTGCAGTGATTTACTCTTGTGTTTACTCGTTTAGGCCCTTTGCACATGGGCGTCATAACTTACTGATATTTACTCAGGAACTTGTGACGCCCGTGTGTAAGGGGCCACAATACTGGCAATGAAGAAGAATTTTACTCGTCTATACTCATCTATATGCTTACACACCTTTACTTGCCTATACTCAACATTACTCAGGTATTTACACACAGTTTTTGGCCCCTTGCACACGGATGCACAAGAGTAAACATCAATAAATTATGATGCCTGTGTGTAAGGGGCCTTAGGCAGCTGCATAGGTTGTGTGATCATAGTTACATAGGTAATCTGGCTGAAAAAAGACAAAAGTCCATCCAGTTCAACCATTTAAAAAAAAAAAAAAGTTATAATCCTATACCCATAGTTGATCCTGAGGAAGACAAAAAAAACCCCAGCAAAGCATGATCCAATTTGCTCCCGTAGGGAAACGAATTCCTTCCTGATCCCCCGAGAGGCAATCGGATATTTCCTGGATCAACTGTACCTATAAATGTTAGTAACCAGTTATATTCTGTGTATCTAAGAAAGAATCCAGGCCTTTTTTAAAGCAATCCATTGAGCTGGCCAGAACCAACTCTTGAGGGAGTCTATTCCACATTTTCACAGCTCTCACCGAAGAAACCTTTCCGTGTTTGGAGATTAAATGTATTTTCCTCCAGACGTAAAGAGTGTCCCCTTGTCCTCTGTGATGACCTCAGGGTGAATAACTCTACACCGAGTTCACTATATGGACCACTGATGTATTTATACATGGAGATCATATCCCCATTATGTGTTATACATGGTGATCATATCCCCCCTTATGTGTTATACATGGAGATCATATCCCCCCTTATGTATTATACATGGAGATCATATCCCCCCTTATGTATTATACATGGAGATCATATCCCCCCTTATGTATTATACATGGACATCATATCCTCCCTTATGTATTATACATGGAGATCATATCCCCCCTTATGTATTATACATGGAGATCATATCCCCCCTTATGTATTTATACATGGAGATCATATCACCCCCTTATGTATTATACATGGAGATCATATCCCCCCTTATGTATTATACATGGAGATCATATCCCCCCTTATGTATTATACATGGAGATCATATCCCCCTTATGTATTATACATGGAGATCACATCCCCCCTTATGTATTATACATGGAGATCATATCCCCCCCTTATGTATTATACATGGAGATCATATCCCCCCTTATGTATTATACATGGTGATCATATCCCCCCTTATGTATTATACATGGAGATCATATCCCCCCTTATGTATTATACATGGTGATCATATCCCCCCTTATGTACCGTATTTGCCGGCGTATAAGACGACTGGGCGTATAAGACGACCCCCCTACTTTTCCTGCTAAAATGTAGTGTTTGGGCTATACTCGCCGTATAAGACTACCCCTCTTCCAGTGCACACCAGTGGGAGGAATAGTGCCCCATCATCGGTATCAGTGGGGGGAATAGTGCCCCATCATTGGTATCAGTGGGGGGAATAGTGTCCCATCATTAGTATCAGTGGGGGGAATGGTGCCCCATCATTGGTGTCAGTAGGAGGAATAGTGTCCCAACATTGGTGTCAGTGGGAGGAATGGTGTCCCATCATTGGTGTCAGTGGGGGGTGGAATAGTGCCCCATCGTTGGTGTCAGTGGGGGGGAGGAATAGTGCCCCATCATTGGTGTCAGTGGGGGTGGAATAGTGCCCCATCATTGGTGTCAGTGGGGGGGTGGAATAGTGCCCCATCGTTGGTGTCAGTGGGGGGGGGGAATAGTGCCCCATCGTTGGTGTCAGTGGGGGGGAGGAATAGTGCCCCATCGTTGGTGTCAGTGGGAGGAATAGTGCCCCATCATAGGTATCAGCGGGAGGAATAGTGCCCCATCATTGGTATCAGTGGGAGGAATAGTGCCCCATCATTGGTATCAGTGACACCAATGATGGGGCACTATTCCTCCCACTGACACTTGCTGACTCTGTTCTCGTATGGTGCTGCTGCAGCCAGCATATGTGGTTGCAGCAGCACCTCTACACTGACCACTTACCTGCTGGTCCTGCACTCGATTTTCGCGCGGCCGCTCGGCTCCACCCTCTCGCCGGTGATTGGCCGCCTGTGTGCCTTTCCTGAGCTACAGTTCTGGCGGCCAATCGCTGGTGAGGAGGCGGAGCCGAGCAGCCGCGCGAACTCCAGTGGCCGAACTGAAGGCGCAGCCGCGCTTCCTGGACCGGATCGTCGTGGGACCGGAACCAGGTAAGAAATAGCCCCTGCCCACCCCTGTACTTAGTGTCCCTTCCGTTAGGGGAAGGGGGGGGCGGCGGCGGCACCGCGCCGCCCCCCTAAAAAGTGTCATGTCATGTTATACCGGCGTATAAGACGACCCCCGACTTTTGAGAAGATTTTTAAGGGGTAAAAAGTCGTCTTATACGCCGGCAAATACGGTATTATACATGGAGATCGAGATCATATCCCCTCTTAGGTATTATACATGATGATCATATCCCCCTTATGTATTATACATGGAGATCATATCCCCCCTTATGTATTATACATGGTGATCATATCCCCCCTTATGTATTATACATGGAGATCATATCCCCCCTTATGTATTATACATGGAGATCATATCCCCCTTATGTATTATACATGGAGATCATATCCCCCCTTATGTATTATACATGGAGATCATATCCCCCCTATGTATTATACATGGAGATCATATCCCCCCTTAATCTCTTCTTCTCAAGAGAGAATAAATTCAGTTCCTGTAATCTTTCCTCATAGCTGATCTCCTCCATGCCTCTTATCAGTTTGGTTGCCCTTCTCTGTACTTTCTCCAGTTCCCCAATGTTCTTTTTGTGAATTGGTGCCCAAAACTGAACTGCATATTCCAGATGAGGTGTTACTAATGATTTGTACCGGGGTAATATGATATCTCTCTCTCGTCACAGCAATTCTTATCGCCCTGTTATATTGTTGCAGATGGCCAATGACAGTACCGAAAACAGTGAGGCAGGAGAGGAAGAAGAAGACCATGAAGGGGACACTGAAAATAAGGAGAGGATGCCTTTCATTCAGTGATGGTTCCTGTGACCAATAGAAGATCTGAAGACTGGAAAACTATCCTGCGCATCAGTGAACAAACTTGCTGTAGTACAGTGTGTGTTGTATTTGTCTGCAGTGAGCTGAGCTACTGTATAAACTGTTGAACAATGTTGTGTCTAATATGGCAGTAAATAGACTTGGCAGCTTTTAGTACGGTTAGTATTATGTCACAATGGCATATAATACCCTAAAGGAGACTTGGCATTGTGGTCTTAGTTAATAGAAAAACGGAAATAATATAATCATTAGTCCTCAAAAAATGACGTACATGAATTGCTAGTGCTACTGTTGGGTCCACCATATGGACTATTCCCTTTGTTTGGTCTTTTGCGGATTCTCCCATTTAAGTGGCCTTAAGCTGCATAGAGAGTAGGTATCTTCTTTCCTTAACCACTAATGGCTTGTGATTCTTCAGGTACACAGACAAAAAGTGTCCACCCGGGAAGAGGGGGATTGCTAATGTAATTTATCAAATGAGCAGCGGGCCAGGGGGGTTGCAGGAGCACTATCACTCTCTGATGGCTTAGTCAAAGATGATATCTGCCTATCTGTAACCAGCTTTAGGATGCCACTAAAGCCGGTCATAGACAGAGCAAATTTATTTCCTGCAACCATGGGCTGCAGGAAAGAAAATCACTCGATTACAGTCAATGTTCATGGGTAAATACCTCCCATGAAGCTATTGTGTTCTTCCGGGGAACACCAGGAGAACACAGTGATTACTGCTAGCGGCTGTAGTAGCCACCAGCAATAATTGCATGTAAAATCTGGTAGGCTGGTTGTACACAACTTGATGGATCAACTTGGGTACAATCAGCCTGCCCGTACAGGGTTTGAGTCTCAGCCGATCCCTGCTGAACTGGCTGAAATTCGAACCTATGTCTATGACCAGCTTACTGTAAGCATCCGAATATAGTCAACTGATCTGGCTGATTACAGTTGGATCAGGAACATCTCAGGATATCAAGGATGTAACCCATTGCCTGGGGTGAATTTTACTGACCCATCGCTATATTTCCCACAACAGACGCAAAGTGCACAGTGTATAACCGTTTTGTCTATTTAACCTATCAAAGTCCACGAAATGGGTTTTTTTTCTAAAAGTTCCAGAATGTTGTGTTCTAGAGTTTTAAACAATTATGGCATTCTCTGGCAAATGAACAATTAAGTTATGTTCACATTGGGGTTGATTTACTAAAGGCAAAGAAATTGTGCACTTTGCAAGTGCAGTTGCTCCAGAGCTTAGTAAAGGAGAGGAAGCTCTGCTGACTTCCATCATCCAATCATGTGCAAACAAAAATGCTTTTTTTCATTCTCCTTGCATGTGATTGGGTATTCTTTGCAAAGGGAGGCTGTTGACTTCCATCATCCAATCATGTGCAACCAAAAATGCTTTTTTTTCATTCTCCTTGCATGTGATTGGGTATTCTTTGCAAAGCGAAGCTGTTGACTTCCATCATCCAATCATGTGCGAACAAAAATGCTTTTTCTTCATTCTCCTTGCATGTGATTGGGTATTCTTTGCAAAGCGAAGCTGTTGACTTCCATCATCCAATCATGTGCAAACAAAAATGCTTTTATTTTAATTTTCCTTGCATGTGATTGGGTATTTTTTGCAAAGCGAGGCTGTTGACTTCCATCATCCAATCATGTGCAAACAAAAATGCTTTTTTTTCATTCTCCTTGCATGTGATTGGGTATTCTTTGCAAATCGAAGCTTACTAAGGTCTGGAGCAACTGCACTTGTGGAGTGAAACTGCACTTTGCAGAGTGCACAGTCTATTTGCTTTTAGTAAATCATCCTCATCAATTTTTTTCATTTAATCTAAACTTTTTTATTAATATCATTTTTATTTAGTTTTATTATTCCATTTCATTCATTGTTATAAAACGGTGTTTATTATTCTGTTTTCATTTTTTTGCTTCATTTCTGAGACTAACAATGCATAAAAGCAGCACGTAAAAGATATTGCGTAGATTAAGCCCTAGCTCACACTGCTGCAACTTATCATGCAACTTGCGGCACATAAAGTTGCATGACAAGTTACACCATATTCATTTCAGTGGGTGCTGTCTCAATCAATGTGACTCAAGCCATGGCAACAAAAAAAAGGTTCCTGCACAACTTTTCTGCAACTTTGGCACAACTTGAGTGCCATAGACTGCCATGTTAAATCACAAAAGTCGCAGGGAAGTTGCAAGGAAATCGCAAGCAAGTTGCAGTTTGAAACCAATCTAAATTAATATGTATGGGAACACAGCAAAACAGTTCACTAGCGACCAGCGACACAGCAGAAGCGTAGAGTTCCGTGGCTGAAGTTGCCTTGGTATTTTGGAAGTTATCAATGAATATTGATTATTTTGAACTCAGTACAAAATAGCTGCCTTTATTTTGCGCATGTAGCAGAGACACTTTGACAACTCCTTCAACAGCACATGCCAGATATAGAGACTAAAAGCTGCCAATCAGCAAAACTGCCACCTTACTCAAGTGCCAACCCTTTTTCAGTATTAATGTTGTGTTTTGGTGCCATAAAATGACCCGCTGCACTCTTTTATAGTGAGTTTACCCTAAAAGAACCCAAGACACAGGAAAGTGCCCAAGGGATTATTCCCAATGAATGAACCATATTTTCATCCCTCCATTTCATTTTTAAAGGTGTTTTCCAGGCTAGATTAAGATTTTACCTTTGCATATACTCTATAGAGGTTTCTGCCCCTGCACCAAATGTCTATAGAGGTTGTGTGGTCACTTTATGAAGATCAACTCTGTAGATCGCTAAAGCCCGCTATAGACACGTCGAATCTCCGAACTTTGAACCATGTATTAGAAGGCTGAATGGACTCAAATTGATCAATAGATCAACTTGGGAACAACCAGACTGTTGGATTTTACATGCGATTATTGCTAGCGGCTATTATAACTACTAGCAGTAATCTCTGTGTTCTTCTGGTGGGGGCGGCTTTCCCGGCCGGGAGAACACAATGGCTCTGCAGGAGGGATTTCTTCATCATCACTGACTGTGTTGATGGGGGAATCAATCGATAAGAAAATCGCTCCATCTAAGGCCGGCTTTAGGGTTAAAAGTATAGCCAGAGATGGATGTTTTGTACACTTGTGTCTGTTTTTGCACTGTTAACCTGGTTCTTTATACCTGTATAATATCTTGCTCTCCTTGACACCAGGAGAACAAAATAGCTCTGCAGGAGGGATTTCTCCATCACTACTGACTGTGTTGATGGGGAATTCGATTGATAAGAAAATCGCTCCAAGGCCGGCTTTGGGGTTAAAAGTATAGCCAGAGATGGGTGTTTTGTTCACTTGTGTCTGTTTTTGCACTGTTAACCAGGTTCTTTATACCTGTATACAGGGGTGGACTGACAACTCATGGGGCCCCTGGGCAATAGGGGATCATGGGGCCCCTGTGTCCTTGCCCAAACTCAAAAAAGCCTATGAAAAAGGTACCAGGGGCATCTCATGGGGCCCCCTACTGACCCCAGGCCCTCGGGCAGTGCCCGAGTTTCCAAATGGTCAGTCCGCCCCTGCCTGTATAATATCTTGCTCTCCTTGACACCAGGAGAACACAATGGCTCTGCGGGAGGGATTTCTCCATCATCACTGACTGTGTTGATGGGGAAATCGATCGATAAAAAAAACGCTCCATCTAAGGCCGGCTTTAGGGTTAAAAGTATAGCCAGAGATGGGTGTTTTGTTCATTTGTGCCTCTTTTTGCACTGTTAACCAGGTTCTTTATACCTGTATAACATCTTGCTCTCCTTGACACCAGCTGTTACAAAATCAAAAGAGAATGGTCACACACTGAGGTCAAGCAGTATGATTTGTAGAATGATCTGGAGTAAGACACTCTAAGATCGGATGGCATGCTGCATGTTTATTTTGTGTTTGGCATTTCTTAAGAGCCCTTTAGTAAAATGCAACATAATACTGTGGAAAAAAAAAGCCAGTAATAATTTCCTGCCAAGATATCTCTATGTTCTTTATTCATTCCTGATATCATGCTAAAAGTAACTGATATAAGATAAATATTTGTATTTAGCCAGTGACAACCTTGTTCAGGAATAAGGGGACCAATGCTTACATTTGTTAATAAGTTTCTTAGCTCCAATAGCCACGCAAAAAAAACAATTATGCCTAAATTGCTGGGTTGACTCAACAGGTTTTCATCTGTAGGAGGCTCTGACAGTAAAATCTGAAAATGCCCATAGTGAAACAGGGGAGGTGCTAAGAAGCAACAAGTAAATGTTAATTTAGCCTGGAACACACCATTAAAATAGGCTAAAACCCAAAGTATGAGTGTTTGTGGACCATTACTATTGAATTCATTATCCAGAGAAGGTAGATTAAGGCTCCGTTCACAGCAATGCGTTTTTTAGTGCTTTTTGCAGAAACGCACTACAGTCCATTTAACATGGTTTCCTATGGCAAATGTTCACATCTATGCATTTTTAAGCTGCTGCGTTTTTGGAAAGGGTCAGGGACTTTTTTAAAAGTAAAAAGCAGCGATTTTGCTACATTTGAGTTCAATGGAGAAGCAGCTGAAATGCATGGTAGTGCGGTTTTGCCATGTTTTGCGTTTTGCATTTTTGTTCTATCCAGCAACAAAAAAAAAAAATTCCACTTTAACAAAAAAAAAAAAGCTGAACAAAATGCAAAACTCATCAAAAACGTGTGTAGAAAAACACAAAACAAACTGCAAAAAGCACTGGAGAAAGCATCAAACGCAAAATGCATATATGTAAATGGAGCCTAAAGGCATAAACTGGTTTATGATGTTTTTAGATATCCTGCCAGTAGATACCTCATTTCATAAACGTATTAGAAGTTAACAAGTCAAAGCTTTATTATAATTAATATTCTTTGTTTAGAACATGTTTTACTTGTACAGCGTTCTGTTATTTTGGATTAGTTGCATCATTTGCTTATATTTGGTGGCATTTATGAGCTTTACATTCACTGGCTTAAGATTCTTTGCCCTTTCTTTGACTTAGTTGAGTGAGGGGGTTTTGATCACGTAGGAATGGATTAAAGAAGTTGATAGAAAGAAACTAGACAATGGGAGTGACAACAAGCAGTATTAATGTTTTGCAGAATTATGAATGTCCACCACCAGAGTCTAGATTCTCCATTTGTCTAAATACAGAGAAATATATTGCAATGTTACAATAATATCCAGTTCACAAACACTGATGTTCACGCATCCACGAAGTCAACAGCCACGTGCTTCCCATTTGGGGGAAATAAAGGATCATAAAGGTTATGACTGGGTCCTCTTTGGTGACCATATGAGGCACAGTCTGTGGGACCTTATATTTCCATATTTCCTCCATTATTATTTATGAAAGGACCTTTGCATTCAAAATTGGCTGCACGGCTATATATATATATATATATATATATATATATATATATATATATATACATTTATTTATACCACCATAGTAGAAGAAGAAAAGGGCAAGTAATTGCAATCAAAAAGTCACAGTCATAGTAAGGATTATGTGGAAGTTGTTTATGACAGGGTCTTTGTTCAACACTGGTGAGCCTTCACCTTTTAACATATTGATCCCTTAGAATTGTTCTTCTATCCTTGGAGAGTGCTATGTATACAGCATGTATAAAGTCAGGGCTGGGACAAGGGGTGGGTAAGAGGAGCAAGCGCCCAGGGCGCAAAATTAGGGAAGGGCACTCCCTGACCACACAAAAGCTCCTGATAAGTGGTTAGCCATCAGGAAATGTATATTATATAGGGCGTGCTTGTTAGAGCCCAACCTCTGTAGCTGTAGGATAAAGGTGCCAGATGGATATCAGGGATGGATGGATGGATGGGAGCAGTAACACTGAGGCAGCTCTTCTTAGAGTGGAAGCAAGGTTCTAATGCAGTAAACATGAAAAAGAGAGGAAGGCGTCTCTAAGTGCAGTATTGACAATTTATTAGTGAGCAATAGATAAATTGCACTTACAAGATAAATAGGTAAAAAGACTCATCATGTGGTGTAATAAGATCCAGGTGAGACATCCAGCCATCCAGCAGAAAACTCTGTCTATAAGATCAAGAAGTAAAGCCTATTATTATTATTATACAGGATTTATATAGTGCCAACAGTTTGCTCAGCAATTTACAATATAAAGGGAGACAATACAGCAACAATACAATTCAGTACAAGAGGGTTAGGAGGGCTCTGCTCCTTGGAGCTTACAATCTAATAGGATGTGCCTGTGTATCACGATGAGTCTTTTTAACTATTTATCTTGTAACTGCAATTTATCTATTGCTCACTAATAAATTGTCAATACTGCACTTAGAGGCGCCTTCCTCTCTTTTTCATGGTTAGCAATCAGGGGCTGCAGTTTCACATCTACTCTGACAGCTGCTGCTTTCACGCCATACTCCAACATAGTCACTCCCCACCCCTTCCACCCACAGCTGACAGAAAAACATACAGTACATGTGCAATTACCTTCTAGCTACAAGAAAGGAAGCAATTGGCCATGCAGGGGCATTGCACACTCCATGCCATCCATGGACAGTTGGAGCAATGGGGCAAGGAAAGGGCACAAGGTGGTAACCCATTCTATGGCATGCATTATGAATGGAGTGCAGGTCTGTATCCTTGCCCTGAGTTCTGAAGGTGACTGTGAAAGGCTCCCTTAGCTGGCTCTGTGCCATCTAGTCGCAGTAGCTGCTGCCATCAATAGTCGCAGATTGGATGTTTTTGTAGTACTGCAATAGTACAAAAATAAAAAGAGCAACAGGTGCTTTAGTCAGAACATGAGTCTAGGTCCACTTTAATAGATTATTTGCTAAAAATTGGCTATACTTTTTTTAAAAAAAAAGATGATAAGTGGGATCATTCACCCAAAATACATCTTAAATGTCTTGATCTCTTCCAGCAAGATTTTTGCTCCTGATATCTAAGGTTTGCCCATCTGTCAATGTCATGTTGCACGAGAAAGGGGAGGCAGCATTCACCTTCCTTGTCCAACTTATAATTCACTTTACATTATGGAGCAGGAGGCATATGAAGACTTCTACCACTTGAACAGGAGTAGGGAGGTGCTGGAGGCTGAGCCAGGAACTTCAGTGGGGAGAAAAAAAAATAACCTTTGGACTAAGAAGGTGATTGAGCAAGTCAATTTTTATCCATGACCAAAAGTTATGTTTTCTGTGGACTTGCCCTTTAAGCTCTGAAATGATGCTCCATCACTCACATGGGTCAGCACAGGCAAATGATAAAGCTATAGGTCATGTAAAGCACATATATGCTATCAATTTTACTGCTGTCAAGACTGAGCTCTTCGTATATATAAGGTTTATATAACATTCATTTGTCTTCATAAACTCAGTAAAAGCTGAATTTGTAGCTGTGAAATTGCTATTATAGCAATTTTGTTTATGTTTGTTGTAATGTTTTTGCTGTAGTTTTTGTCAACTGATTTTGTCAGTATATTATCAGTATTTTTGGTAGGGTCTGTACATGGTCAGGAATTTGTGTTATAGTTGGGTACTGCTAAATCTGTATGATCTGAGACTGCTGGAAAACTGAAAAACTTTAGTATTGTGTATGTATGTATGTATGTATGTATGTATGGAGTACCTTGTTCAGTGCAGTTGATGAAAAAATGTTATTCGGTATCTGTAAATGTTTTTTCTGCCCTCTGGTTTATTAGGTAAAGTGCTACTCCACCAAAGGTCATAATTAATCCTGTGTTGGGAGGGATGGTTTTTGTCCAAATTATACCCAACTAAGTATACCTGGTGCTCTGATCAGCTCCAATGACTGACTCCACCAAAGGCCAAGAATTATCTTATGGTGGGAGAGATGGTTGGGGTGGAAATTATACCCAGCTAAGTATACCTGGTGTTCTGATCAGCTTAAATGGCTGACTCCACCAAAGGCCAAGAAATATCCTATAGTGGGAGAGGTGGTCAGGGTGGAAATTATACCCAGCCCAAGCATACCTGGTGCTCTGATCAGCTCTGTGATGGGCCGCCTGTCACCCTGCATAAGTGCTTTAGTCAGAGAACTGCTTCCTCGCTGCTGGGACACAGGACCAAGGTATTATAGCTGGGCATTGTACCCATGGACTACATGACACTAGCTTAGATGCAACTGGAACTGTTTATTGAACAGAAATACAGGTTTTTATGCACTTCAGAAATAGGGGCAGTCCCCCCATGAAAAGATAGTACACATTGACATAAACATCCCACACTGATTAGGTAATGAGGTCAAGTTGACACCAGACTAATCCCATCATGTAGGAACCTCCAGGAAAACTAGCCAACAGCCAGAAACAATAAGTAACTCAATTAACAATGTAAGAGAGACACAACGGTAAACACATCACATCTTGATAAACAGATTGCAGCAAGAAACTTCAGCATCCGGTTGTTTTGAGCTGATTATATTAACATCTGCTTAGAGTCTCTTAGAGTTTAGGAGGGGCATTGAAGCAGTCAATCCTGGTTTGGACACTGAGATCCCAAATCTGTATCCTCGTCCTTCAGTTCTCAGATTCTGTGTGTTTTGGGGAGACATGGACTTGAATCCAAAATAAAACTACTCCAAAAGGTCTATAAGGCACAAACCTCCCAAAGAATAAAGCCCACTCAAACTCCAGGGCCCATAGTCAGTAGCCAAGAGGTTAGCCTGCAGTCTCCTCCAAATGGCCCTGTCCCGATTGGGTCTGTCACAAGCTCCAATGATTGACTCCACCAAAGGCCAATAATTATCCTGTGGTGGGAGGGATAGTTGGGGTGGAAATTATACTCAGCTCCAATGGCTCTAAAATTAAATATTTATAAGAGTTACTCAATGCTAGCATTGATAAGCAAGTCTGGGATGACTAGCTTTTTCAACTGTGGGATGAGATCTGAGCATTGCTTAGAAAACTTCAAACTCAAAACATTTTAAATAAATTAAAATAATATATATGATAAAATAAGTCCCAATGCAGTCGACATTTGGAATCCACAGATATGCATGTAAAAAAAACTTTTACCTAGCTGCGTCTTAGATCTCGGGGGAAATTTCAGATGCCTAGATACTTGTAAACAGACCACAAAACTTTGATCAGGGCCAAATTTTTACATAATAAACATAGGCCATGTCCCAGGGGGAAGGTGTTATTAGGGGCACACAGTCACCCACGCATTGTTGCCAATTATAATCAAATTCCTTGTATAACAAAAAGCTCCAAACTCATGGTCCATGCACCAAGAACCAAATTGACATCGGAATTAGTTTTTCATACTCTTCCAGTTATCAGTTCTAGGTGTGTTGATACAGACAGGGACCACTTGCAGGATACTTATGTCCTGTACTATGGATGGCAGACATATTGCTTTTAAACACGAAAAATTATGTCTGCTTTGTGTAATGTCTGTACTTAGATGGAAACTTCATATTTATACATATAAAAACACATGGTATACAGTATTGGTTAGCTATGGGTGTAATACACTAGAATTCCTTATAACACTGTTTTTCAACTTTTTGGTGTAAGTCAATCTATCTCAAGTACCCATTGACTTGTGAACATTAATTGTCTGTGACCACTAATCGTGTATTAATGTATTCCAAACATCTGCTTCTGTTTTTATCAACTTAAGCAACCCATTTAAGTCTTAAAAAATTGTTTGTGAAAGGTTTAGACTGGTATTATAAATTTACAGAGATATGTTAGTTTTTGTGTCGGAGATTGGCACTGATACTTTTCAGCGCAGAGAATGATTCCTTATCCCAACAGCTTCCACAAACTAGCCATCAGTTTACCCTAACACTAATTAACCCTGTAACTCTAACACTAATCTTCATACTACTTCTCCCTGTATCTCTGTCATTATTCTTAGTAATCGCAACCTCCTTCCTGTAGGATAAGGAGCTGAAAACACAATTATGGCACAATATGGAGTATAAGTAGGAAGAAATGTCCCCTTTAAAAGTCTAACTAAAAGTTCAATGAGTCCAATATTAGGTTCACTCAACAATGGATGCGGCTTCCTTAAAACCTGATCAGATGAATCCTCCAAGCGAAGAACTGTAAACAGAAAAGGCTTGTGAAAGGGGTTTGACCATGCCCTGAAACGCGTAGCCATGCCCATTTTACGTCACCAGGCTTGTGACATCCACCCTACCCAGAACCGCTACAGCTGAGCTTCCATGTGCTCCATGCTGGTTCCTACCACCGCTCTCTACATGTAGCTTCTCCTTGGCGTTCACCCTGCAGTGTCTGCAAACTTCCCTGCCTAACTCTGCATGTGATACTGAGAGGCTTTAGTGGTAATTCCTATTGGGGATGATATGCCCAAATTCCTTTATCAAGTGTGTGTAGATATGCTGTCATTTTAATAAATTGCTACACTCAGATTGTGGTGCCCTTTGCCTTTCTGTTTATTCCTCCATATAACCTCAAACTTCTGTGTAACATCAACACTCATCCATACACTAACATTTTTTATAATCTGAGTCCTAATGCTAATCCTCACGCTAATCCTTCCTTTAATCCCAGGACCCATACTAACCTTTCCTTTAGCCCTAATATTATTTCACCCCATAACGCTAACACTAATTCTCTTTTCTGCTATTTCTCCCTCTATCTACCCTACTGCCCCATGTAACCTCAAACCTTACACTAACCCTCCCCATAACACCAACACTAATCCTAACCCTTAACCTTCCTATAACCTCAACACTAATACTACTAACCTCACACTAAGGCTGCCCATACATTCATTTTGTTTTTCATTCAACCAGTGGGTTGAACGAAAAAATTATCCGATTCCGCCATCCACACATTCTATGTGGATGGGAGAATCCTCCCATTGTGTTCTGATGGCGGGAAGCCTTTTTCCACTATCAGTATACAATGATCAGTGCTGCCAGCTATAACCAGAGTCTCTGATCGATTGGGAAAAACCAAACAGGCCGTTTGTACGCACGTTGATCAGTAGATCAACTACTGTACAACCAAGGTTCCCATACATGGATCAAAATTCAGCCAGTTCAGCAGGACCCGGACGAATTTTGATCCATGTATGGCAGGCCTAAGTATCACTCATGTGTGATGCTGAGCCTCCATGATTGAAAAAACTAAAATACAAAGAATGAAAGGGTTAGGCTAGAGACAGTACAGAGATCAGTAGATTGACTTCTGTACAACTAGGGTGTCCATACATGGATCGAAGTTAGTCCAGTCCTTGCTAAATCAGCTGAATTTTGATCCATATATGGCCAGGCCGAATATAACATATAATGTTGAGCCACCATGATTGGAAGACCTGAAATCCAAAGAATGAAAGGGGTAGGCCAGAGGCAGTATAGAGATCGGTAGATTGCCTTCTGTACAACTAGGGTACCCCTACGTAGATCATATAATGTTGAGCCTCCATGACTGAAAGACCTGAAATCCAAAGAATGAAAGGAGTAGGCCAGAGGCAGTATAGTGATCGGGAGAACGACTTCTGTACAACTAGGTTGCCCCTATGTAGATCATATAATGTTGAGCCTCCATGACTGAAAGACCTGAAATCCAAAGAATGAAAGGAGTAGGCCAGAGGCAGTATAGAGATCGGGAGAACGACTTCTGTACAACTAGGGAGCCCCTATGTAGATGATATAATATTGAGCCTCCATGACTGAAAGACCTGAAATCCAAAGAATGAAAGGAGTAGGCCAGAGGCAGTATAGAGATCGGGAGACCTCTGTACAAGTAGGGTGCCCCTACATAGATCAAAATTTGGCAGGAACCAGTTGAATTTTGCTCCATGTATGGCAGCTTAACTCTCCCTGTTGCTGAAGTCCTCACACCTTTCATGTAACCCCAATGTTAATGTTGACACCAACCCTCCCTGTAACCTTAACACTAATCCTTACCCTATCCCTTCCTTTACCTTTAACACCAACCCTTCCTGTAACTCTACTTCATGTTAACTCAACCTCTGGTTTACATACTCTCCTTTGGAGTATGTACAGTATGTGTCAGGATCCTTTGCACGGGAGACAAAGGAAGACCTTTCTGTGCTGAAAGATACCAGTGCCAGAATTTCCTATTTCAACGATGGGGTACGTCTACCACTGTTTGAGAACTTCTTCATAAGAGCCATTATATCTGAATGGTTGCTTTGTAGACCACTAAAAATGATCAACAAAATGTCCAAGTTCCCACTGTATTGTGGGAGGAAAGGAACTCCACTTTGTTGCTATAAAGGGGGTTCCCATCACATTGAATATCATCTTAAGCTAACCAAATGTTTTCAGATGGGATGTTTTAAATGTTCTTTCTTCTTTTTGTGAATGTCACCTTTGGATTCTATTGACACATTATTCTTCAGTTTACCTTAAAGAGGTTCTCCGGGGAAGTGTTAATCTCCACTTAGACAGAGTGGGCCTGCTTAGTTATTTACAGTATCAGCACATTAAAGTGTATTTCTGGGCAAAAAAACGACATCTTTAAAATACATGATCCTTTCACCATATTTTGTCTCCTACATAGCTTTATATTTCCATCATAGCTGTGTTTAAATTTTTTCTTTTTGAACGAGGCAAAATCAAATGTTCTCAGGCTATATTCTGCACAATTCAAACTGGTGAATGTGGAAATTGCAGCATTATGGCCACTAGATGGCACTGGCTTTCATAGGAAATAAGTATGCTTATCACCGCCAACTAGTGGCCATATTATGGTATTTTCGGATTTGACATTCAAACTGCAGAGAATGTGGCTGGAGAACATTCATTTTTGCACCATTTGTAGAGAACTAATTTGCATGCAGTTTTGATGGATGAAGAGCTATACAAATCTTTTTTTTTTTTTTTATAAAAACACCTCTATGTTGTCAGCTCAAACTGGGCTTTATTTCTGACAGATGCAAAGGTGTTTTTCTGTACTAGTAGCAATTTTAATGGAATAAAGCATGGGGCAATGTACATGTATTGCAGAGATTTAATTTTTAAATTTTTTTTTTTGTGCAGACATACACTTTAACATATAAAAGAGAACCAAAGGCTGTGTAAAGACTGAGCTGTGTGTTGATGTAGGTGGGGTGTTAAAGGAGGTGCCTCCATGCGTATCTGTTCTCTTGTGTCTGAAACGCTCTACCTACCCATCTGTCTCAGCACTCCTGATTTTCATAAGACCGGCCATAGATGGATCGAAATTTGACCGATTTTTGGTCCGAAAATCGGACCTAAGAATAATCGGTCGATTTTCACTCTGTTGGTGTGTCAATGGCACCGGACGATTTTCATGGTTCCTCCCCTTTTCGGTGATCGGGCATGTTGGAAAATTCTAAAAAAGACTGATTTTCGACTCAATGATTTTCAAATCGTACGATCATTTTTCCGGAAAGATTATGCTCATAGACATGTCCTGGAAGGAACTGCAGTTTCGCTTGTTATATGGGATGAACTTTATGACTTGGTCGGCCGATTTTCAAAATCATTGATGGTGTCAAGCGAACGATGTTTTCGATTTTTGTATGAAAAATCATTCGGAATTCGAACCATGTATGGCCTGCATAAGTCTTACACAGCTCTTGGTCTGGTTGGACTGAATCAGTGAGCAGACCTCTCTTCATGTGGATGAACTACACTTTTCTGATTTACAGAGATCCTCTTTTATTATTCTACAGTCTGCAACTGAAGCCAATGTAACATGGAGCGACATATTGTTTGATTGTGTTCGTTGCTATAGAGCTTTTGTTACCTTGTGCCTAAGAAATTGTTTACATGAAAAAGTAACCTATCTAAATAAAAAAAAGATCAGCATAGCAACCTGTGTCTTTTGTGGCAGTTATTACCTAATTTCTAGATTTTAAATCATTTTGTTTCACTTTTATCTTACTGGGCACATGTAAAAGTGGTTGTAACCCCTTACATATACCAAGTGAAGTGACTGGCCTCAAGTGATACACAGAGATGAAACAAATCCTCCGACATATGTTGTACCTTTTTATCTGCAGCCCTGCCTGCTCTACAGCTGTTTAGAATGTATGCAGCTTGTCCTAGTTTTCAGAAAGCAGAGGGCGGGGAGCTGAAGTTACCCTCTGCAGAGCTCAGTGAGGAGGGCTCTGAGAGCTGATTAGAGGGAAGAGATATACCCCCCCCCCTCCACACATTGTATGAGAGCTCTCCCATTTGGAAGACAAATATATTTGAAATATATTTAAAAATATTTTTCACAAATATATTGACATATATTTGAAATACTACAATTTTGGCCATATGCAATATATTTAAAAAAAATAAAAAAATATATATATATCCTGTATGTTGAAATGCGTTTTTATTACAAAATATATGAAAAATATTTTTAAAAATACATTTTCAAATATACTGTATGTCTTTAAAAATACATTTAATCTACATTTTTGGAATGCATTTACAAATATATGTAAAAATATATGTTAAAATTACTTTTTTTATATGTTAAAAAATATCTGAAGAATAAATTTAAAAACAGAATATTTTAAAAAATATTGTTCTTATATATTGTAATATATAAAAATGAATTTCAACATGCATATATATATTATGTATTGAAATATATTTTTAAATATATGAATACGGTCAAAATTTTAGTATTTCAAATATATGTCAATATATTTGGGAAGAATATTTTCAAGATATATTTCAAATATATTTTTCTTCCATGTGGGCTGAGAGCTGATTGGAAGGAAAGGACACCTCCCTTCACACAGGAACAGAGCTGACGCTGTCAGTCACAGGCTGTGTGTTGGAGTTCCCTCCCCTGTCACCTTTTTAGCCTTGGGTGTCAGGAAAATTTGTCAGAAGTGACTCGTACAGATAGCAGAAGAACAAGGCAGAGGATAGAAATGACACTTAAGTGTTCTGGATTGAGACAAGTACACACTATAAAGGGATATGCTTTGTTCATGTTTCATCTTTCTGCAGCCATTTCTCCTGAACATCCTTGTAAAACTCAGGGATGAAAAGGATTTTTCACAGGCTCACAAAGCAGGGAGCGGGGACCTTCAGTTACACATTGTACAAGCTCTGAGAGCTGATTAGAGGGAAAAGACACACCTCCCTTTACACATCACACAGGAACATAGCTGAGGCTCTCAATCAGAGGCTGCATGTTGGAGATCCCTCACCTGTCACCTTTTTAGCTCTTGGTGTCAGGAACACTTTACAAATAGCATAGTAATGAAACAGCCAGTAAAAATGACACTTAGAGCTTTGGACTGAGACAAGTACACACTATAGAGGGATATGTTTTGTTCATATTTCATGTCTGAGGTTTACAACCACTTTAAACCTATCTTTTGGGTAAAACAAAAACAATATACAGGGCCTTGAAAAAGTATTCATACTCCTTGAAATTTTCCACAATTTTTCCACAAATTTTTGACAAATAAATATCTGAAAAGTGTATTTGTATTCAGCCCCCTATACTCTGATACCCCTAACTAAAATCTAGTGGAACCAATTGCCTTCAGAAGTTACCAGATTAGTAAATAGAGTCCACCTGTGTGTGATTTATTCTCAGTATAAATACAGCTGTTCTGTGAAGCCCTCAGAGGTTTGTTAGAGAACATTAGTGAACAAACAACTTCATGAAGGCCAAGGAACACACTAGACAGGTCAGTGATAAAGTTGTAGAGAAGTTTAAAGCAGAGTTAGGTTATAAAAAATATTCCAAGCTTTGACCATCTAATGGAGCACCGTTCAATCCATCATCTGAAAATGGAAAGAGTATGGCACAACTGCAAACCTACCAAGACATGGCCGTCCACCTAAACTGACAGGCCGGGCAAGGAGAGCATTAATCAGAGAAGCAGCCAAGAGGCCCATGGTAACTCTGGAGGAGCTGCAGAAATCCACAGCTCAGGTGGGAGAGTCTGTCCACATGACAACTATTAGTCGTGCACTCCACAAATCTTGCCTTTATGGAAGAGTGACAAGAAGAAAGCCATTGTTGAAAGAAAGCCATAGGAAGTCCCGTTTGCAGTTTGCGAGAAGTGATGTGAGGGACACAGCAAACATGGAAGAAAGTGCTCTGGTAAGATGAAACCAAAATTGGCCTAAAAGCAAATCGCTATGTGTGGCGGAAAATTGACACTGCACATCACCCTGAACACACCATCCCCACCGTGAAACATGGTGGTGGCAGCATCATGTTGTGGGGATTCTTTTCTTCAGCAGGGACAGGGAAGCTGGTCAGAGTTCATGGGAAGATGGATGGAGCCAAATACAGGGCAATCTTAGAAGAAACCTGTTAGTCTTTTGAGCATAATGGATCGGAGTCTGATCCATTATGCTCAATCCACAGATCCGATCGGCGGAGGGTGTGTCACCAAGTGTTACCGCTCCGGGTGACACCGACTCTAGGGACGCCCCTGTATAGGTGAAATCTCTTTATGACTGCAGATACAGGGGCATTGTACTATTTACCCGCTGATTTCAGGATGACATTTTGAGGTTCTTGGAGACTTCTTTTAGTATCATATAGTCAGTCCCTGCTCTGAATTTGCTGGATATCCCTTCCTAATTAGCAGTGGTTTGAGATCTACACCTCTTGTAGATTATTTTACTTACAACGAAATGATTGATTTCACATAAATCAATCCCTTGCCAGACTCCTAGGCTCCCACAACCTTTATGTATGTACACGACGATTATTACCAGCTTCAATGCAGATGCAGAAGTACATTATTGCCTCTGTTGCTAAGCAACAGCCCACCACAATCTTTGGATTCCATATCCTGCGCGTCAAGCCTTTTTTTTTTTAATAACTTATTTCATATTAAAGGGAGATTGAGACCGATTAACTTGGATAGTCGTCTGTTAGCAAATGCAAAGGATAAAACGACAAATTCCATTCCATACATTATGTTATTACCGCTCCCCATCTTCTCTATGTCAGCTACAGATTTGTGCTGACATTTTTTTTTTACATTCAGGGTTCTTTAGTCAAATCTAAAGGTCATTTGTTGATTCATAGCAAATAGTAAGGCTTGTAAAAACGGCTGAAAATTAGATTGTTTCTACAAAAATCTACATTCTCTCTCTAGTTAAAGGAGATTCCCCTTTTACATATTTTACACCTGTTGCTCTTTATATTTAAAGTGGTTGAAAATCATTACATATACCCAGTGAATTGGCTGACCTCAGGTGATACTCAGAGATGAAACAAATCCTCCTATGTAAGTTGTACCTGTTTATCTGTAGCTATTCATCTTGTACATCCTTGTAAACCTCAGAGATAAGAAGGATTATTTACAGACTCACAAAGCAGGGGGCGGGCAGCTGTAGTTAAATATTGTACAAGAGCTCTGAGAGCTGATTGGAGGGAAGGGACCCCCCCCCCCCGTTACACAGCACACAGGAACAGAGCTGAGGCTATCAATCACAGGCTGTGTGTTGGAGATCCCAACTCTGTCACCTTTTTAGCTCTTGGTGTCAGGGAAACCTGTCAGAAGTGGCTCATGCAGACAGCAGAGGAACTAGACAGCAGAGAAAAATGACACTTAGTGCTTTGCAGAGAGGCAAGTAAACACTATAGAAAGATGTACTTTGTTCAGATTTCATGTCCAAGCTTTGCAATCACTTTAAAACAGAACTCCAGCCCAGGATGCATTTAGATCAGGACCTCTCTCAGGTTTTTATTGCCATCTGTGGCCCTTGAGAGTTCTCCTTTCTCCTGCTCTCAGTGACACCTGATTCTGGGACAGAGAGTGAGAAGAAGTCACCCAAAGAAAGACTGCAAGAAAGAAAAAAATGATATTCTAACGCTTCCTCTCACAAGTGAAAAAAAAGTCTGAAGCTCACTCTGCTCTGATGATAAAGGGTAGGTATAGTCAAAACATTTTGTAACATTTCAAGCCTCAATACCTCATTTTAGATCCAGTGATGTTCTCACTAGGTCCCTGTGCTTCTCTATGCAAAGCAAGCAGGTCAAGTTGAATGTAGTTTTACTTCGGAAAATTAAATTAGGTTGTTTTCTAGTCTAAAAAGACAGTGGAACCCAGGGGCGGACTGACCATTTGAAAACTCGGGTACTGTAGGGGGCCCCATGAGATGCCACTGGTACCTTTTTCATAGGGCGGGTCATTACCATTCATGGACTGACATGTAGAGTAGGAGCCATCCAATCAGAGGGCGGGGGCGGGCTCCGCTCCAGTGTACGGGGGGACAGGCTAGGTTTTTTTTTCTAAATTCTTATATTAGAAAAATACAAAAAGTAAATCACATAATTTCAACTCACATTTTTTTTTTGTCAAATCAAAATGTTTCAGCACAGAAAGGATTTTTTAACAAAACCCAAACAAACAAAAGGAAACTAAAATTTACACAAAAACTCAAATACAAACAGCCAAATATGCAATTGTCATCACTGCTTCTGGATAATATTCTGGCAGTTCTTTAGCCTTTAGTTTTGGAGTGTCCTGGCTTCCGGGGGGACAGGCTAGGTGTGAATTGGCCTGCAGCAGCTGCTGTGGTCCCAGGGATTGGAACCCCCCCCCGCCAGCATGGCACGGCTGTTCCTGGGGCTGCAGGAGGGATGAGGAGCTCGTCCCCGGGGAGAGGACGACGGACACTCCACTCCGATGGATGACAGCCACTGACAGCTCTTCTTTTCATTTTGGTGTCACCCCCTGTGATGGTGTCACCCAGTGTGGCTCGCACCCCCCTAGTGACGCCACTGACTATAGGGGGACCCAAAAACTCAGTGACTCCTAAGGGGGGAATGCTACATGGTGAATTAGTCTACAGTAAGTGTAATTGTATGAAGGAACTGACTTAGAAATGGATAATATAAATCTGTCAAAGCAGTTATGAAGGGATTCACTGACAGCTATGTAATACCAGCCTGAACTGACAGCAAGGATTAGTCAAACAGAATTTTACAATGCAGATAAAACGCAGCCACTAACCATAAATGACACTGAACTCAATTTACTGAACTATAAGGCTTGTGTGTTTTGCCATAATGATAGTTTTCAACCAAGTGACTGTCATTTTCAGCTCTCTTTATCTTTCATTGCTGATGATAACTATTGTTCTGGCAAATAATGATCATGATAGCTCAGTGAATCGAGCCTCTCATTTGCATAGAGTAGTTAATGTAAAAAAGTTTTTAAAGAATTTGGAGCGTGAAGTGGTAAAACTTTTATAAACAAATGATATTTAACCCCTTCTCGCCCACCCCTTTAGACAGTTCTGAATGCTGGGAAGGGGGATCAGTGTTCATGGGACCACTGTGATTGGCTGTCACAGGGGTCAAGCCAAAGTTTGAGTCATGCCAATACAAACAAAAGAAATAAACATGAGAATGCCCAAACATTTGTAATTGCAACAATTTTCTGGGGCGAAGTGGTGCATTACACCGTCTAGTGTGCTAGTAGAATAGTGTAGTGCAGGGGTGGGCAACTGTGGCCCTCCAGCTGTTGTAGAAATACAAGTCCCATGAAGCATTGCAAAACTGACAGTTACAAGCATGACTCCCGAAGGCAGAGGCATGATGGGACTTGTAGTTCACCAACAGCTGCAGGACCACAGTTGCCCACACCTGGTGTAGTGTATTATATGCAAAATCATTGTGTGTGACTCATGGTAGTTGTGTAACTCATGTGACAGGTCATTGCAGAACAGCTGGATGACTCAACAGGTTGTGGCTCTATTGCCTCCCCCTGACTCTGGAGGACCATAGAACCTTTCGGAAGTTGGTAAGAAGGAAGGAAGATTCATGCATGCGGGGTCCAGCCAATCCCAGTTTTGGAGACCCTGGTGGTGGACTGGCCTATAAATATGGGAGAGTCAGACTGAGAGAGGAGTCGGTTGGAGTGCTGAGGAGATTGTCGGTGCCTAGGGAGGGTCCCCTAGGTCTGGGGGGGGCCTCTAGGCTGGGCTCGGGCTGGCTCAGGAGGATAGATTCTGTGGAGAGTCGCAAATGGGCCTGGAGCAGCAGGGAGCATGTAGGACAGTGTGAGTATGGCAGCACACCACACTTTGGGTTCTACAAGGGGAAAGACTGCCAAATGTAGCAAGCTTTCTAAGGACAGCACTGGGTTCAATCTTTAATCCTTGTCCCAGGAGATCTTCCGAGAAACCAGGAGGGCTGGTAGTGCTTGCAGGCTGTGGAGCTATGAGCACCTCTATAAGGGCAGTGAAGAGGTCTCTGCATGTTGCTACAAGAAGTAAAGTGATTTTTGAGGGGCTGCTAGTTCCTCTCCCATAAAGGGCAGCTGCTACTGGTCTGCAACAACTGATGGCTTTCAGGAAAAGAACAGTCCAGAATCTGCCTTTATACATAGTAGGGAAGTGTCTCCCTTCCATTGATTCAAGTCAAACTGGGCATCCCATAATCCCTATTCCTCATCCAAGTTGATTTCCCCTAATAAAATAACAAAACCAAGCCATGGACTGGTCATTGTCTTTGTATGCAAGTTGGTGCGAGAGAGATTTACTTCCTTTGTTTGTCCTGGTTGGTGACCATAGTCACTGGGACTGAAAGCAAGGGAAAATCCAAAACTTTAAGTTGTTGCTGGCAGAGGAATAGAAAGGAAACCTCCAGTGGGGACAAGTGTATTAGGAAGCATTTCCTCTCATTTAAGGGTATGGGAAGAAGAGAGAAAAAGAGGAAACGAAAAGGGGAAAGAGAAAAAAAAAAACGAAGAAGGGGTTTAATCCTGATAACAATCATTTTGAGCTATCCAGTTATCAGAGAGGGTTAGTCGATATTCTGTAGAAGTCTATCCAGTAAAACCAGGTTTTCTGAAACCGTTCCTCCTTGTGATCATAAGTGGTTAAAAGTCCCATAATAGGTTTGATTTATTGGAGCTTGGACATTGATTGAGAGGTAGTTGAATGCCATCGTAGGGGAATACCAGCTCTAGCAGGCCAGTATAACGGATGAGTACAGTCTCAAGTCAAAAATGAAAGCTGTTGGGTTCACACTGAGCTTGATATCAATATATTTAAATATAAATGTAATTATGGGTTCCTAGAAAGATTTTTAATACTGGGTGCTCCTAGAATATACATAAGGTACTATTTAAATAAGGTACTATTATGGTCATTACATCTCCAACAGAGGGGAAAGCACTGAGGAAAGGGAACTATGGAAAGTTGATGATACACTGCAACACCAGGAGAGAAGTTTAAATTCTGTTTCTGATACCTAGAGATTTTAGGGGAGGATGTTATCTTTTTGATCTACCAAGGAGATGGTTCCCAGGGCTCCCATTTCTGTAGAAAGGTGGGAAAATCTCTTGGTGCCGTGAGGGTGTTCAGGCAGGAGTAGAAAGTGGCTAGGCTGTGTCTTAGTGGGTCTGTTTCAAGGCAAAGTTCTTCAAATTCCATTATTGGCTTTATAGGAGTCTGCCCATTGTACTGTTGAACAAGGAACTGTCAAAGTTGCTTTGCACTCCACAATAAGAATGGGGGGAGGGGCAATTTTGGATTTCTTGAATTGATTTGCAGCCATCTACAAATAAAATGTGTTTTGGCCATCCCTTTTGAGAGAGCTGTAGGAGTCAAAAAGTCCTGTCTTTTAGTCCCGGGGGTAATAGTGGGTTACCTATAAGGGGAGTCTTGAGTAATAGCTAATTATGTTCAGTGTTATCGATCAACAGGTGTGATTTGACCTGTGCAGGGAAGGTTTTCTCTAGCCAGGACAAATATTGCAGTGGAATGTTAGTAATACATTATTTCAGCTTTTCAAAGTATGGTACGTGCACTAGTCTAACTCCCTGAACATGTGGATATCTTTGTGATGTAGTAGCATATGGATGGGGCCAGTTGATTGGTACCAAAGATCCAGTAAAGGCACAAAGAGACCAAGGAAAGTGGCACTGTTATTATCTGGATAATTATAAATAACAAATATTACGTGGACTTCAGCTACAAGACGCAAACAATATGGCATCAGAGTCTTTATACCACAGGCAACTCAGGTACAACAGTCCTCAGCAAGGTTGGTGGTATTTTAACACAGCACCAGCAATTGAGATGTTACTTTAATAATGCTTACGTAACTGAGCGAAGGGGGTGGCACGTGCATTTGGTAGACTGAAAGAAAGATCCATGTCCCAGCTCTCCAGAGTCCCCTGATAGCCCAGCCAGCAGTGGTAACTCTGCTCTGTGCCTCCTCAACGAGAACCTTTCCCTAAAGCTAAATACACTGTCCATAACCAGCATAGATCCTGCCCCTACTCTATCCCCTTCGCAAACGCACACGAACTGCATGGGGGCAGTACTATTTTTTATCATTGCTCTCTCTAAAGATGGCCGTGGAGGTCAACCAGTCTTGCAGTGTTCAATCGGGCAGCTTCTCCTCTGATGACACCTATGGAGGTTTCAGAGGAACAAAGCTCCTCTTAACCTCCATTCCCACTGTACAGCGGCCAGCCAAACAGTGCCACCTACAGAGGGTAGGATAAATGATACCTGCCTACAAGTAGACATGGGAATCCTATACCATCCATGGCCATGGCCTTCGATAGGAGATTGTAGTTCAATCTGAGGCTTTTTGGGCCTGGAGGAAGTGAAAGGATGGTAGAATCTGAACTGGTAGAATAAATACCTGCCTTCAAGCAGACATGGGAATCCTATACCATCCATGTCCATGGCCTTCGATAGGAGATTGTAGTTCAATCTGAGGCTTTTTGGGCCTGGAGGAAGTGAAAGGATGGTAGAATCTGAACTGGTAGAATAAATACCTGCCTTCAAGCAGACATGGGAATCCTATACCATCCATGTCCATGGCCTTCGATAGGAGATTGTAGTTCAATCTGAGGCTTTTTGGGCCTGGAGGAAGTGAAAGGATGGTACAATCTGAACTGGTAGAATAAATACCTGCCTTCAAGCAGACATGGGAATCCTATACCATCCATGTCCATGGCCTTCGATAGGAGATTGTAGTTCAATCTGAGGCTTTTTGGGCCTGGAGGAAGTGAAAGGATGGTACAATCTGAACTGGTAGAATAAATACCTGCCTTCAAGCAGACATGGGAATCCTATACCATCCATGTCCATGGCCTTCGATAGGAGATTGTAGTTCAATCTGAGGCTTTTTGGGCCTGGAGGAAGTGAAAGGAGGTTAGAATGTGAACTGGTAGGATAAATGATACCTGCCTACAAGCAGACATGAGAATCCTATACCATCCATGGCCATGGCCTTCAATAGGAGATTGTAGTTCAATCTGGGGCTTTTGGGGCCTGGAGGAAGTGAACGAATCTGAGCTGGTAGGATCTAGAAGAGATGCAGAAGTTTGGGTAGTATTTTCATTTTTTTTCAGATCATTAGCAAATCCAGCTACCTTATGATGTGTTGCACATCATTGCAAGACTTTATTATTCGGTTTTGGCTCTAATGTGGCAGGGGTTCTAGCATGAGAATGAAAAGAAGGGGGAGAGAGATTTAACACATTTTTATTTCTTGATACAAGTGACCAACTCTAGGCTTATGGGACACATACACAGATCCGGATTTCCATGGAAATATCATTTTGATTTTTTTATAATATTAATATTTTTTGGTTTTCTTATTGAATCAGGCTAAAAAAATACCTCTATTTCCATCAAGAAACTACAGGTACCTACATATACACATAAATGCATAACAGAGAGGTCATTGACAGTTTGGAGTTTCTTCTTATATCCTCCTGCAGAAGCTTCCCGTAGTTGTAGGATGAACAGGTCCTTTAAACTGTCTGTTTTTTCATGTGTTCTGCAGGTCAACAGAGGGGTATTCATTCCTGCCGAGGCAGAAAAGACAGCACACATAAAATGTGAGCATGGAAAGGAGAACAAGGAACTACCTTATGCATCAGCCAAGTGAAGTATTTATCACATCGGTAGGCAAGGAGAGCTTGTATACAGCATTCCTGCTCAAAGTGAGTTGGAGTTGGTGAAACCTTGCTCCTGATCCAGGACGATCACTTATACAGTAGCTATCAAGATGGGTCGCGTAGGATTTACCGTTATACTTGTAATTACCATATTGCTCTTGGGTCAGATCAGTGGACAGACTTCTAGAGTAAAAAACAAGAAGGATCGTCGCTCCAAGGATAAAGGTATGACCTGTGAGAATTGTATTAATCTGACTTCTAGTCAGATTCAAATTCTTCAAATTCTAGTTGCACAGTGTATGGCTCAGAAGATCAAGCATGATCACCTAAATTAATGAGGGGGGCAGCCAGATAATTAACCCCTTCATGATGCAGGGTAAAACAAACCTTAACGCCCAAACCCCATTTTGCACTTGATGTGTGTTAGTAAACCTGTAGCTGTCAAAGCAACTACTTTGTGTATCGAAGTGGATTATATCTTGTTTTTTTTCAGGACAAATTGAGATTTTTGGTGACAATTGGTAATAGATATTTCATTATTTTACATTTTTTTACTATCAAAAGAAAAGAGGGCCTAAATAGTTTTTTTATGGTCTCTTCATTACTCTTCTCTTATTTTTTTTTTTAAGGAAAAATAAAAAAGGAAGAAGAAATGATCTCCATTATCTTTTATTTATTGAATTTTAATTTACTACAATTGCAACTTTATACAATGTCATTACTACATTGCTATTGATTTTTATTTATTTGATATCTTATGATATCTTCTATTGACTCTTTTTCATCCCCCTATTATTTTATGCTATCCTTCTTTATTGTAACCTTGTACTTGGATTTGATTAAACAAGTAAAACTTTTTGTGAAGCAAAATAGTGAAAACATTTTTTTTTTTAAATCTAGCTGTACATTCCTTGCTGTTAAAATACCTTACCACCAATGAACAACCCAAAATAAATTCCCCGGCTCCTGACAATTGCAGCGATACCACATATGTGTATATTATTTGTTTGTACCCGTAGTAGGTCCCAGAAGAACTAGAGTACATTTTGGGTTTTTTAATCCTACCTAAAACACACTGACAGCAACTGACAGTAATTTAAAAAAATGCCTTTTTTCAAATATTCTACCTAAAATATACTGACTCTGACCTTCGACCCTGGCCTTGACATTTGACCCTTACCTTGACCGTAACACTGGCTTAGATCAAACCTTGATCTAGCTTTTTTGTCTTTGTTTTTTTTCTTACAAACACATGTTTGTTTACATTTTTCTCCCCTGGGGAGAAGAGAAAGATACAATGTATCCATTCAGAGGAGAAAAAAAAAACTTCAGGAATGGGCTTCACAGTGACTGATCAGAGGCTATCATAGCAATCGGGTGATTGGGATGCAGAATTCTTACTTCCCAAATGTTAGTAGGAGATTTGAAACTCTCGGTGAGAGCCCAGTCTCTGTGCTAAAAAAACAAGAACACATATATGTGGCACCTAGGTTTAAAGCCCACCTCCTGGACACCGCATATATTTGTTACCGTGTCGTAAAGGGGTTAATACTTTGGAATCTCAGAACAACAACATAAGGGTGCTTAGAGCCAACACAAAGGTTTAAAGTTTATCTAAACCTTAAGAAAAAAAATGTAATATATAGCAGCTTACAAGTCCTCGGATGTGGTGGTTGCATTAATTTTCATTTTCTTTTTAAAGGTTTAGTACATTTTATGAAAGTAAAGAAAAATAGATATCTAAGTGCAATAAACTGTTACTTCAAACATTAATATATCATTGTTAAATGTATCAGCTATCTTTTGTGATCTGAAGAACATCTTTTATGTAAATGAGCTGAGTAGAGTGGGGTGTGTTTGTAGTCCATGCGGTTCGGCGACTAAGCGTTGTCACTCTACTACAGAAAGTGTGTTTCTTGCAGGATCACCAGGTAAAAATAAAGGAAAAAAAAACAAATGCAGTCACCACATCTAAAGACTGGAGAGTTGCAATAAATTACCATACATTATGGTTCTTGGGTTTGTATATGCTCTAACTCTGTCCACTGCAAACCATGCATCTGTGATGGGCCCTGGCAGCATTGGTGGCCCAGAACTGTCTGGCTACATATTTATGAAGAAAGAAACATACAGTATATAGTTTGGGAACTTCTAAGACTGCTATAAAAGGAAACACTATTCTGTATCACGAAAGAGCTTGCTGCTGTTGAGATAGAGGTTGGAGGCTATAGGGTCCCATCACGCATTGTTATCACCCTAAGAAAAACAGCTCAGGTGCAGTAATACTTAAAAAAAAGATTTAAAAAAAATATTAAGCTAAACATACTCCTACGATGTTTAAATGACAGAATTTTTGCTGAGAAAATTGGATTAATACAGTTGCAAGAAAAAGTATGTAAACCCCTTGGGATTACATGGAGTTTTGCATGAATTGGGCATAAAACGTGCTCTGAGCGTCATCTAAGTCACAACAATAGTAGAACACAGTCTGCTGAACATAATACTACACAAACATTAGATGTTGCCATGGTTTAATTGCACATAACATGTAAACATTCACAGTGCAGGGAGGAAAAAGTATATGAGGCCCTAGCTTAATGACTTCTCCCAGAGCTAATTGGAGCCAGGAGTGAGCCAACCTTGACTCCAATCAGCGTGATGATATTGGATGTGTTGCTGACAGCTGTCCTGCCCTTAAAAAACACACACCTGTTTTGGGTTTAATGGTTTCAAGAAGCACTGTCTGATGTGAACCATGCCTCGCTCTCAGAAGACCTACGATCAAGAATTGTTGACTTGCATGAAGCTGGAAAGGGTTACAAAAGTATCTCCAAAAGCCTTGATGTTCATGTGTCCACGGTAAGACAGACTGTCTACAAATGGAGAAAGTTTAGCACTGTTGCTACTCTCCCTAGGCGTGGTCGTCCTGTAAAAATGACTGCAAGAGCACAGCGCAGAATGCTGCATGAGGTAAAGAAGAATCCCAGAGTGTCAGCTAAAGACCTACAGAAATCTCTGGCACATGCTAACATTTTTGTTGACACATCTACAATAAGGAAAACATTAAACAAGAATGGAGTACATGGGAGGACACCACGGAGGAAGCCATTGCTGTCCAAAAAGAATATTGCAGCACGTTTGAAGTTTGCAAAAGAGCACCAAGATTGAGTTGTTTGGGAAGAACACACAACACTATGTGTGGAGAAAAAAAGGCACAGCACACCAACATCAAATCCTCATCCCCACTGTAAAACATGGCGGAGGGAGCATCATGGTTTGGGGCTGCTTTGCTGCCTCAGAGCCTGGACGGATTGTTGTCATTGATGGGAAAATTAATTCCAGAGTTTATCCAGACATTTTGCAGGAAAATGTACGACCATCTGTCCACCAACTGAAGCTCCGCAGAGGATGGGTGATGCAACAGGACAATGACCCAAAGCATACAAGTAATTCAACAAAACAATGGCTGCAACAGCACAGAATACGCCTTCTGGAGTGGCCCAGTCAGAGTCCTGACCTCAACCCGATTGAAATGCTGTGGCATGACCTTAAGAGAGCGATTCACACCAGACATCCCAAGAATATTGCTACACTGAAACAGTTTTGTGAATAGTGGTCCAAAATTACTCCAGATCATTGTGCAGGTCTGATCTGCAACTACAGGAAACGTTTGGTTAAGGTTATTGCTGCCAAAGGAGGGTCAACCAGTTATTAAGTCCAAAGGTTCACATACTTTTTCCTCCCTGCACTGTGAATGTTTACATGTTATGTGCAATTAAACCATGGCAACATCTAATGTTTGTGTAGTATTATGTTCAGCAGACTGTGTTCTTCTATTGATTATAGATCCTCCTGCGCTTCTATGGATAGTTCCCCCTCCTAATAAGTAAGCTGCTGACACTCCAACCAATAACCTAATCAGTGTAAAAATCTGTATACATTAGTGTAGCGCTCTAAGAAATGTCATAAAAACCATAAAAAATAAAAAAATAAAAAATATTAAATCAAATGTGACCAGTGCTGTAATCTCCACAGTGCTCTTATGCCACTAATAGCACTAGAAACGGACAAACCCAACAATATCAGAATATGCAGTATACAGTATATATTAAATGTGACAAGTGCTGAAATCTTCTCAGTGCTCTAGTAATACTGAGTAAAAAATAAAAAGATAAAAAATAAGATAAAAGTGATAGTGTCACTCCAAACGATAAATAAATCAAATAGGTAACAGGTGACAGTGCCACTTCAACTTCATTCAATGTCCAATTTTCCTTATTCGCATTCTTCTATTTAAAGTGTTCTTGATAACCCTTTAAATAGAAGATCCAGGGTGATCCTAAAGGCTTGTGGGCCCCTTGGGGTCGCAGGAAGGAGGTGAGCAGGCATTTCAGCCAAAGTGGATAAGAGTGTGTTGGTTCACGTGTGGCACTACCTATACACACTATGCATGGTTATCAAGAACACTTTAAATAGAAGAATGCGAATAAGGAAAATTGGACATTGAATGAAGTTGAAGTGGCACTGTCACCTGTTACCTATTTGATTTATTTATCGTTTGGAGTGACACTATCACTTTTATCTTATTTTTTATTTTTTGTGTTCTTCTATTGTTGTGACTTAGATGACCTTCAGAGCACATTTTATGCCCAATTCATGCAAAACTCCACGTAATACCAAGGGGTTCACATACTTTTTCTTGCAACTGTACATTGTATATTCAACTGGATTTTACTAAGACAGTACTGTATTTAGACCTCATGGTGTCCTGGGCACACAAAATTGATGATACCCTTTTGTACAAACACACCTCCTCTTGTATACAGCCCCTGCATCCCCATAAAGTAGCAGACGGCTCCAGCCGCATGAACAAACTGCTCAATAACACTGTATAGGCCAGAGAACCTATGTGAATGGTCCCTTAATGTTTTAAATTATTTTTTAAAATGTAGAAAAGTATTTTTCACAAATTTTATTACTTTGTACAAATTTTTTATTACTTTTTACAATTTTTTTCAGAGCACTGTTGTTGCTTGGGTTAAATATCAGAGGTCTAAAGAGACCCCTGATTTCTCACTCTTGAGATGTAGAAAGGAATTGAGGACATGAATCCCCACTTCTTTCTCTGCAGCCTTAGCAGATATAGAGGCTCCTGTTCAGTCACAATCTGAAGCATAGTAAACACAGTTTACTATGCTTCAGTTATAAATGAACACAATGAGTAATTGGTACGGATCACTCATTGTGTTCATTCAGAAAAGTAAGAGGGCCTGTAAATATGATGTATTGTTTTGAATAGAATATGGAAGGATTAGACCCTTTGTCTGGTTGTTATTGTCTGTGTGTAAATATTGAGGATAGGACCTTGTCCAGGTGACCACTGTCCTGCAATGGGTAAACCTGGTGACAACAGTCTAAGAGACTCCCCTAGCTTAGGAGAGTTATCTTACTTTCTTAAAGAAAATTTCTCCAATGAGACACTTCCAAAAAAAAAGTGACTAGGATCCTAAAGACATAATCCAGCAGGGGGCACAGGGGCGTTCACACCCCGAAATAGAAAGCAACATAAGGGTACGTCTCTTTGCGCAGAACTGCTGCTCTCCCGCAGATTTTTTTATTTTATTTTTTAACATTTTTTTTTATTTTTATTTTTAAATACTTATATCAGAGCAGTACAATGTTACCATAGTAACACTGTACTTCTCTGGGGAGGGGTGATCAGGGATTTGTTTTTTTTTATACTTTGCTTTGCAGGAGCAATAAAGATTAACTTTCCTGAATGGGTTAAGTTCATAACAGTTCAAAATAATAGTGATCTGTGACTGGCTAGAGCTGATCACATGGTACATGGTGCTGTGATTGGCCCCATGTACCATGTGAGAGCTGTGGGCCAATCACACATGTACCATGTGAGAGCTGTGGGCCAATCACAGGTCACCAGGAAGAAAGGCAAAGCTACTAAGAATTAGATTGATTCATAACAGCCTTGCTGTCATTGTGATCACGTGACCACTAGGTCCTGTTTACCTGGATCCACATTCTGCTGTGTCCGGTGGACACATTGGTCGCAGGGGGGAGCTCCCTGTGTTGGTACAGCCAGAGCAATGTGCCCATACATCGCTTTGCCTGTAGCTGCCACCCATCTGCAGTAGATTGCGGGCGGGTGACAAGCGGTTAATAAAAATATATGGCCAATTTGTCCAACAAATGTTTTATAAACAAACCCCTTTAAGTAGTTACATGGTAGGTTTTATTTTTTTTTCTTTTATAGAGGTATATACACCATACACTAGAGCAAAAAGGACCTTTAGTCCCAAAACAGGGACAGTTGGAAGCTATGGATTTATCTGAAATTCTTTAACAAGTACAGTCTAATAAAATTGCTAATTCTACCAAGTCCCTACGAGTACATTTCAGTGTTTACCCAGCTCAGACAGGAAATAAGCTGTGGATTCTCTGGAAAAAAGGCATGAAAAGAATATTTTGAGTAGACTGTGTAAAAAAAGAAGACCACTGCGTCCTAAATACAGAACACTGTGCTCTGGTAAACAGCAGGAAGGATAATGTTTAAATAGCTCTTAAGAACATGGTGACATCTGACTGTATAATCAGAACTTTGCTTTTAGAATCCCTTTCGTATATTGAGTTATATGCTAAAACAAGCTGAACACATTCCTTTGAGCCCATTTTATAGGGAGTTAATTGGAGTCTCTTTTAAGCCCGAAATCTATTTTTTGATATAATTGGCACAATGCCTACCATTTTTTAAGCCAATCATTTTATTGCGAATCCATTGCAAGTAAGTTGCATACCTGGCGATCCAGTCAGTAACAGCACTTTCTGTTGCAGGCTGTCGATGCTAAACCACTGCCTTGCAGTTAGCGGCAGGCCTAGGAGATAGGTAACCCAAAAGCCAAATCAATGTGCTCCACAGCAGGCTGACACTGCTGCTGCTAATCCCAAGTAGGGAATTGGGTTTGGTTAAAACCAAACTTGGGTTTGATCCAAACCTATGTTTGCCTGAACCCCAAAGGAAGCTGTGACGGGAGTCACTTTGGGTGGGAGGCCCATGGAACCCAGCTCACTTTGGAGAGGTGGGGAGAGCCCTGTCTCAGCTCCCCATATCCCTCTTATGTGTAAATCACCCTGTGCCTGTTAGGGGTGCAGGGTGATCTGTCCTAATATTGTGTGGGCTTTGTCTCAGACTGTGTAGACATGTTTAGGAGATAGGTGGGGTGGGGGGTTGTTGATTGTTTAATGTTATGTGGCTTCATCCCATTGTTCTATTGTTTGTCTGGCTTGGGAGCAAACTATTATGGGATGTATGTGTTTATGTGTTAGCTTAGTGGGGGGGATGTCTCCAGCAGCTCTCCCTCCTGATGGGACTGTTTGCTGGAGTGACATTTAAATACCTGTGTGTCTCTTGTTACAAAAAGTAGATTTCCCCAACCTGTGTCATTATTCAGGGAGGGGGGATTGTCCCCTGAGTGTATATATCTGGTATCTGTGTTCAAATAAAGTAGTCTACCTCTGGTTTACTTCAAATCTGGTGTCGTCTGGATCTTAGGGGTAACAATAGCCAGATTCACTGGTCTCGTGTTCCAGAGCCCGAGAAGCAGCTTCTTGATAGTGATACCCAGTCGTGGGTGTCTGGGGTCTGTTACAGAAGCTGTCAGTTATGGGCCAATCAGCTACAGGCATGGGGTTCTCATGCCCACAGCTGAACGTACACAAAGAGCCTGGGAAGCTCATGACATCATTGACCTATTATGGCTACATGGCTATATTAGGTCAATGTCATTGACCTAATATGATAGGTCAAAGAGTGTGCCAAATGTCCAAAGTATTTTTCCCTGCTGGTTGTAACCTGTTAAAAAATAAAGACTTTGGACTCTTAAGGATTTTTCTTTTGGCACTCTCTTTGACCTATCACACATGATATTCTTGATTTGGGTAAAGGTCTTTTCCTAAGGGGTCCTCTATCTGTCACCTACATGGTGGAGATCAAGCTGGAGAGGGAGCTTCTCTTGCACCTCTTGTCCAACACCCCTGGTTTGCAGGAAGCAGATGACCATAGATCACCAGGCAGGAACCAGGAACTTCAAAACGGTGATAATCATCAGACAGTAGGGTAGCTGGGACATAAGCCAAGAGGTCATCAACAGCCGGGCAGGGAGGTAGTGGAACATCAGGCAGAGAGCAGAGTCAGGATACAAGCCAGGATTAGTACACAGCCAGGCAGCGAGGTATATGAAAGCAAGACAGGAGAAGAGTAAAAGCACAAGCCCGAGGTTGCAGCAGACAAGCAGACATTCAGAGATAGGTTGGGCAAGCCAAGTTCAAGGCTCAAGTGAAGCAGAAACTAGCTGAAGACCACTCAGCAATCTGTTCATTTCATAGTCCAGCTTAAATGAGCCAGTAGAGGGTTTTGTGCAGTGAGCCTTTGCTCAGAATTATGAGCATGTAAGAACACGTACTGAGCTTCTCTTACACCATCTTTGTAGTGGTCTGCCAAACACAGGCCAGTCGGGCTCAAACAATGATTTAGTTCATATTTTGGAAACCATGTTGTCATATTAAGTCAATGGCTGGACCTCTGTTGCTTCTTCACCCAGAGTTTTAATGCAATGCATTTTAATGTACAAAATACTGCAAGTTAAAGAATACCACACTGCAACGGAACACTATAGCATGAAGAAACCCTTAAAGTGAATGTAGAGCTGAATCTTTTTTAACTTTTGGATAGAGTACAGAAGAGCTAAATTCCCTTCCCTGTTATTTTGTTGCTATCTGTTTTTAATGAGTAGGACCCTCTGTGTCCTCTTGTACCAAATGGTATTGTAATGTTTACCTTAATTTTGTAAAGTGCTGGACAAACTGTTGGCGCTATGTAAATCCTATATAATAATAATAAACATCTGTTACAATTGGGGGAATTTCCATTCAATTCCTGTCCTGAAGGTGCAACAGGAAGTTAGAGAAAGTCTACCAAAGTGAGGGAAACTACCCTCTTAGACAGCTGTCACTGGAACAGGAGCTCCCATTGGAATATTTGTCCTTGCCTTTTTATCTAGAGACAACATTTTTGACATAGGTTTTTAACCCTTCCTCATTCTATCCAAAACTAAAAAAAAAAAAATATGTGCCTAGGGATATACTTTAAATCTCTAGACCTGTCACAATTTTTTTCTTACTTTTTGAATAGTGTGGAGGGTTTATATAATGTCTGTTTCCCTGTTGAAGAGAATCCCCTACACTGTTTTATCTAACAAATGCCAACCAGATCCCAACAGGGACATGGACACTATGGGGTCTGCTGTACGAATGTGACAAAAATTTCACACAGGCCCACCGAAACTTGGCACATCTATGTTGACTATGATCGACTGTACTATCTGTTCTTATCGGTGTCCATTATGGGTGCTCTGCCATCATTATTGCTTATTGGTAGGAATGGCTGGCTGTATAGTATGATGGGGGTTCAGAGAAGCATTCCCAATAGGGGAGGACTCTGAATGGGCATGCACCATGTAAGGTGTGGGTTGGTAGTACTCCCTTGGCGTGAAGGTTCTGAGGAGCCCAGTGTCTCTTGATTTGAGTAAAACTCCCTGGTCTAGACATGGGATAGGAAGGCAGAGAATCGAGATGTCTTTGTCCCTTGGGGGTTGGCCACCCCAGGGGTGCTCTTAGTAATCGTATGGGCCTGAGAAACCCACTGAGTGAATGAGCACATGGTCACATCACTGTTCGTTTTTTCTGCAGTGCACCTCTTCGGACTGGTCCTTATTGCTAAGTGTGGGCAATATTTGCTATCAGGCCACAGCGCTGAACAAATGTACTCTGCATTGGCACTTTTTTTTTTTTCTCCATGAGTTTTTCTGTGTTTTTTTTTACTCTGAGTTAGAATGTGGGTCCATAGGCCTACCCTAAAGTCTAGGTGAAGGATGTTTGGCTATTAGGATCCTTCCTCCCCTGAACCAGGGGTTGGGGGGAGGTCTCTCACCTAGTACTCGGTGGTCGGCTTCCACTGACCCTAAAAAGAGAGGGTCCGCCAGGCCTTATGACTAGGTGGACCATGTTGTACCTTGCCCCTGCCAGGAGGGGCAAGGTAAGGGTAGAGTCTTACTTCCTCTGGAGGTGGACTAGAGACACACCCGTAAGTGCATTTTTTGTGAGTGTTTTCCACGTGTCCATTTTTTGTACACTTAGGTCTTTCATTTGTTAGCACCACAGTGGGTTAAAAAAATTAATTAAAAAGCCTATGACTGTAAGCACCTTCTTGTGGCTATAACGCCATATTTTTTTATATACCTCAATCAGGAAAAAAAAAGTATTATGGCTACCAGATGGCACTATCAGGTGGTGCAAAACATATGACAAGTTTCATTAAAAAAGTTTTGCAGTTTTCCAACGATCAGATTTGCTTTTTTGCTGTTACTATGCAAAAATGAATAGTAAAAACAATGTACAGTATGCGTTATTAATATACAGTATATTACTATAATATATATATATATATATATATATTTAGTATATGTAAGGGGATTGTTACCTTCACCTTGTGTGCTAGCTGCTACCCAGATATCGCCAGCGCTCACCTATATATTAGATTTTATATATATATATATATTTTTTTTTTTCTTTTTTTTATTATTATTTATTTATTTTTACGTGATATTTTTTTTTAACTTCATATTTTTAGTTATGTATTTGTAATAACCATGTGTGATTTTTTTTTTTTTTGCTATAAGAAAAGGAAGGAGACTTGAAGACACAGATTGAAAAGTTGTGGCGGGAGGTGAACTCATTAAAGGAAATGCAGGCTTTACAGACAGGTAAATATAACATTGTATTCTCAAAAGCTTGTCCGTAATAATGGTTTCAAATATTGGTTGTATGCTACATAAAAAAATTAATTATCAGAGATGATCTTCCATTAAAAAAATTACAAAAATGAGCTTATCCTGAGATATAGGCAGCGGAAGTTATGCATATAGTGACTTGCACCCCCCAAGTCACTATACTGGTCTTTTATCATGACCAATAAGGAGGTTCAGGAAGAAGACAGGGTGTGGCCACACTTGACTTTTAGATCTCGTTCACATGGACATACTACAGCGCACACGCATGTGAGGGCTGTGTTTGCCTGCATGCATGGGCTGTACAAGTGTTCCATGCATCCCTGTGCAGGCAGTCCCATTCATGTCAGTTGGGGTGCAGGGGCACGGACACAACCACTGCTCCCAATTTGACATTTTATACACACCCCTATGGCTGCCATAGAAAGCAGTGTGCTTACAGTGTAAAGCACAGCACACAGAACACAGTAAACCCTTTGATCACCCCAGATGTTAACCCCTTCCTGCCCAGTGCCATTAGTACAGCGTCGGTGCTTTTTATTAGCACTGATCACTGTATTGTTGTCACTGGGGATGTCAGTGACAGCTAGTTCCCCCCAGTGTCTGAATACCCGGCGCAGTCCTGCAGTCAGACTTTAAGTCGCTGATAGCTGCCATTACTGGTATAAGAAAAACAAATTCCATTATCTATACCGCCATTCGTAGACACTATAACTTTCATGTAAACTAATTCATTTACATGTATTGGGATTTTTTTAGCAAAGACATGTCACAGAATACATTTTGGCCTAAATTTACGATGAAATTTGATTTTTAAAATTTTTTTACTGGACATGTTTAATAGCAAAAAGTCAAAAATATAGTGTTTTTTTCTCAAAATTGGCGGTCTTTTCTTTTTATAGCGCAAAAAATAATAACTGCACAGGTGATCAAATACCACCAAAAGAAAGCTCTATTTGTAGGAAAAAATGGACGTAAATTTCATTTGGGTGCAGTGTTGCATGACCACACAATTGTCAGTTAAAATAACGCAGCGCCGTATTATATAAAATGGCCTGGTCAGGGAGGGGGGTAAATCCTCTGGAGGGCAAATGGTTGAAAAAAAATTTTTTTGTACAAATGTCAGAAACATTTGTGCAAATTTAACAAAATGTTACCATGTTTTCAAATAGGTTAACACCTATGTCATTAGCTCCATCTAGTGGCCAAAATGCTGTATAACATTTTATTGCAGTGTTTCATTGGCATTTTGGCCACTAGATGGAGGTGATGATACAGGAGTTAAATCTTAACTTATCTCTCTATGGGCCAAGTCACACGCATGCGCGGCTCAGTGTACATGGCAGGAAGATACATTTATGGCAGAAGAGACCAATAGGGTCTCTTCTGTCATAAATACCCTGCATGGCAGCTACCTGTGGATGGTGCCATGTCAGCAAGTGACCATACTGTCTGGGCACACTGGGGAAGATTTACTGGAGAAACTGGAGAACTCAAAATCTGGGGCAGCTCTGCATGGCAGCCAATCAGCTTCTAACTTTAGCTTCTTCAATTAAGCTTTGAGACCTCATGCACACTTAACGTTTTTACAGCGGCTGTTTTTGACTTTTGACGGTTTTTTCCACAGCCAGTAAACCCCCCAGCATGTTATCCTATGTGTCCATGTATACATAGACTGTAATCAAAGCTTTTTGGCTGGAAAAAAAAAAAACAGAACTAGTGGGTTTCTAGAGGAGTTTTTTAGCTGTAAAAAAGCTCTAATGCTGAAAAACGTGGCAAAACGCAATGAAATGCAGTAAAACGCCGCAAACTGGCGTTTTTGGACTTTTGTTTACCAAAAGTTTTTTTATTTTATATATATATATATATATATATATATATATATATATATATATTTATTATTTATATATATATATATATATATATATATATATATATTTTATATATTTATTTTATATTTAAAACACCAATGCAAAAATGCTAAAAAAAAAGCTGAAAAACTCACATTGTTAACCTCTTCGCGACAGCCATATGCAAATGTGCGGCCTCCCGGCATCTGGGCCTAGACGCCGAGCGGCCGCACAATTGTCCTCTATTAAAAAAGGACTTATGTGCTGAGAGCGCGCGCCCTGCACGCTCCCAGCACACATCTCCTCTTTCAATCGGGACCTTTCCCG
Organism: Staurois parvus; assembly: GCF_062004578.1. NCBI lineage: Eukaryota > Metazoa > Chordata > Amphibia > Anura > Ranidae > Staurois > Staurois parvus. Next base: position 5,938,215 of record NW_028318294.1, on the reverse strand, counting down.
ATCATGTGACTGCCGTGACGGCGCGTCACGGCGGTCACATGACCCATGAGATGCCCCTGGTACCTTTCATGGGCTGTTTTGGGTGTGGTTTGATTGTGGGTGAGGACACAGGGGCCCCATGATCCCCTATTGCCCAGGGGCCCTATGAGTTGCCAGTCCGCCCCTGGTTGAAGGTCAATGATTCAGAAAGACATAACCCCCCATTGATGTACATGGCAGCCAGGCAATTAGCATTTCTAGAGGGAAATCTCAGCCTTTATATTTCTATCAGTACAGGACAGGGGCGGACTGACAACTCTTGGGGCCCCCGGGCAATAGGGGATCATGGGGCCCCTGTGTCCTTGCCCAAACTCAAAAAAAACTATGAAAAAAAGGTACCAGGGGCATCTCATGGGGCCCCCTACTGACCCCGGGCCCTCGGGCAGTGCCCGAGTTTCCAAATGGTCAGTCCGCCCCTGGTACAGGATAACTTTTACTGAACTGATGTACTGAAGGCTGGTGAATGGTGATTGTCTCCTTCCTCGGTGTGAACAGAAGCATCTCTGTCAGGCTCCCCCAATGAAACATATTCATTTCTGTCTGAAGTGCGGCTTTGAAGCCAAAAATAGCATTTCAGAAGCCTTATTTAAGAAAAAAAAGGGATTAGAAGCTGTCTGCGGGCTTTTCACGTCTTGATCTCAGCGGCTTGTTTTTAAACTGTGCTACGTCCAATTACCTGTGATCCTTCCCTATATTACAGTCCAACTCCAGCCAAAACATGTCCAATACACAGCAATATGAATAGGTATACAAACCTAAAGGGGATCTCATCTTTCCCCACATTTCCAAAACCAAACGAAATAAAATCCATGCACACTAGCATTTTTTTTAAGCTCCTAGAAGCTATTAGCATTTTTTTTTCTGCCCCTAGAAGCTGTTATTAGCATTTTTTTCTGCCCCTAGAAGTTAAATGATGTTATCCCATGGGGATTGATTTACTAAGGCTCCTTTCACACCTGTGCAGTTTGCCTTTTGTCCTTTTTGCAGTGCTTTTCGCAGTTCATTTTGCATTTTTATACATGCATTTTTTATGTGTTTGGAAGCGCTTTTACCACGTTTTGTTCAGCTCTTTTTTTTTTTCAAAGTGGAATTTTTTTTTGCTGGACAGAATAAAAATGCAAAACGCAGCAAAAATGCTGCAAAAATGCACTACTATGAATTTCAGCAGATTCTCCATTGAACTCTTTTGTAGCAAAAAACGCTGCTTTTTGCTTTTTACCCCAGGTTCACACCTAATCATTTTCCGCAGCATTTTGCAGAAACGCAGTACGGTCCATTTTACAGGATTTCCTATGGGATAGGTTCACATCGCCGTGTTTTCACCCAGTGCGTTTTTTGGGAAGGGTCAGAGACTTTTTTTGAACGCAAAAACGTGCGTTTTGATTCAATAGACTGCAATGGAAATGTAGCAGAAAAGCATGTAATGCGTTTTTGCTGTACTTTTGATGTAGTTTTTTAATGTGTTTATGATGTGCTTTAAATCTGCCGAGTAACATGATACATAAAAAAAAATGAAAAAAAAACCGCAACACGCATCAAAAATGTAGCAAAAATGCAAGTGCGAAAAACGTGAAACGCAATGCAGAAACGGCTCAAATGCAACCTGCATAGGTGTGAACCTAGACTTAAAAAGTCCCTGACCCTTTCTAAAAATGCAGCAGCTCAAAAAACCATAGATGTGAACAGGGGCAGACTGACAACTCATGGGGCCCCTGGGCAATAGGGGATGATGGGGCCCCTGTGTCCTTGCCCAAACTCAAAAAAGCCTATGAAAAAGGTACCAGGGGCATCTCATGGGGCCCCCTACTGACCCCGGGCCCTCGGGCAGTGCCCGAGTTTCCAAATGGTCAGTCCGCACCTGGATGTGAACATGTTCCATAGGAAGCCATGATAAATGGACTGTAGTGTGCAGGGGCGGACTGACCATTTGGAAACTCAGGCACTGCCCAAGGGCCCGGGTCAGTAGGGGGCCCCATGAGATGCCCCTGGAACCTTTTACATAGGCTTTTTTGAGTTTGGGCAAGGACACAGGGGCCCCATGATCCCCTATTGCCTGGGGGCCCCATGAGTTGTCAGTCCGCCCCTGGTAGTGTTTCTGCAAAATGCAAAAAAGCACTAAAAAACGCATTGGTGAGCCTAAAAAACAGGAGAGTGCAAAATCTGGTGCAGCTATGCATGGTAGCCAATCAGCTTCTAACTTCAGCTTGTTCAATTAAGCTTTGATGCAGCAAAACGCGGTAAAACACGGTAAATGCCACAAACTGTCGCTTTTGGACTTTTTTTGACCCAAAAAAACCCATAAAACCCGCTAAAAAATGCTAATGCGGAAAATGCTGCTAAGCGCGGCAAAACGTCGCTAAACGCTAATGCAAAAACACTAAAAAAAGCTGAAAAACTCCCGTTTTTAACATGACATTACACAGCTAACCTTACCAGCGTGATCAAAATGTCCCGTGTGCATGAGGACTTACCCCCGGTTCACATATATGTGGCCGCAAGGGCCGTGTTTTGCGCGGGCACAAAAGCCCATTCATTTGAATGGACTCCCGTGTCCGTGACACTCAGGGAAGAAGTCCCTGCACTTCTTCTGAAAACGCAGCCCGCGCGGGAACCTCGGTTCCCAGTACGGTTGTTGTTTCCAGTGCGGGCGGCGTGCCATTAGAACTAATGGCACCGACCCGTGGGTCCGCATTTCTCCATGCGGGTAGTGCGGCTGCACGGATTTTCGTGCGCATCCGCAGTGGCACCACTCGCAAATATGTGAACCTAGGGTTATAGAGACTTGTCACCGGGACAGGAGTCCCATTCAGAAATGACCGCTCACCTTTTAAACTTTTGGATTTCCAATAACTTTCTAAATAGGGCAAATCTCCCTAGTGGGGACATAAATAGGGATAAAATCTGACGGGGGTTTTGACACTTCTGTACTCTATCCAAAATATAGACACACGCAGCCTGGTTCAGGAGTGAGCCCACACATGTGCCCCCATAGGAAGTGGTTTGATATGGGGGCACTCAGAGAAGAGGAGCAGACAGCATGTAAAGGGGACACCAAAAGTGGAGGTTTGGGGCTCATTAGGGAGATTTTTCTTGTTTAGAGAGCAGGGGTGGACTGACAACTCATGGGGCCCCTGGGCAATATGGGATCATGGGGCCCCTGTGTCCTTGCCCAAACTCAAAAAAGCCTATGAAAAAGGTACCAGGGGCATCTCATGGGGCGCCCTACTGACCCCGGGCCCTCGGGCACTGCCCAAGTTTCCAAATGGTAAGTCCGCCTCTGTTAGAGAGTAATAGGAAATCCAAAACTTTAAAAGGTCAGAGGTAATGTTTGAATGGGACACCTGTTCTGGTGACAAGTCGCTAAGCTCCTGTATTGGTCTGGCTCTGCACCCAGCTTCAGTTCTTCTCTCCCCTCTCTGTGCCCTCACAAGTTAGCTGAGAGTGGCGGGAACCATTGGCTCCTGCTGCTGTCAGTCAAATCTAGTGAGGATGAGTGGGGATGGGGACAAGCCGAGCTGTGTATGTTTATAGATGCACACAGCCCGGCTCAGGAGTGAGCCAACACATGTGCCCCCATAGGAAGTGGTTTAATATGAGGGCACTTGGAGAAGAGGAGCAGACAGCATCTAAAGGGGACCCCAAAAGTGGAGGTTTGGGGACCATTAGGGAGATTTTTCTTATTTAGAGAGTTATAGGGAATCCAAAACTTAAAAAGGTGAGAGGTAATGTTTGAATGGGACACCTGTTCTGGTGACAAGTCACTAAGGTCCTGTATTGGTCTAGCTCTGTGCCTGGCTTCAGTTCTTCTCTCCCCTCTCCGTGCCCTCAAAAGTTAGCTGAGAGCGGCGGGAAGCATTGGCTCTTGCTGCTGTCAGTCAAATCTTGTGAGGATGAGTGGGGGCGGGGCCGAGCCGAGCTGTGTATGTCTATAGATGCACACAGCCCGGCTCAGGAGTGAGCCAACACATGTGCCCCCATAGGAAGTGATTTGATATGGGGAACTCAGAGAAGAGGAGCAGACAGCATCTGCAGGGGACCCCAAAAGTGGAGGTTTGGGGCCCATTAGGAAGATTTTTCTTATTTAGAGAGTTATATGAAATCCAAAACTTTAAAAGGTGAGAGGTAATGTTTGAATGGGACTCCTGTTCTGGTGACAAGTCGCTAAGCTCCTGTATTGGTCTAGTGCTGCACCCAGCTTCAGTTCTTTTCTCCCCTCTCTGTGCCCTCACAAGTTAGCTGAGAGCAGTGGGAACCATTGGCTCCTGCTGCTGTCAGTCAAATCTTGTGAGGATGAGTGGGGGCGGTGTCACGCCGAGCTGTGTATGTAGATGCACACACATGTGACCCCCTAGGAAGTGGTTTGATATGGGGGCATTCGGAGAAGAGGAATGGACAGCATTGGCAGGGGACCCCAGAGAAGTAGGTCCGGGGCCGCTCTCTGCAAAACCAGAGCACTTAAGTATAACAGGTTTGTTATAAAAAAAACAAAACACTGAAGCTTCACAATCACTTTTAGTAAATCAGCCTCAGAAGATAAAAATATAAGCTATAAAAAAGATGCACAAAATTGGATGATACATATAATCTGAGTATTTCCAATCATTCCTACAAGCCTGAAAAATTGTGCATAGAAAATGTTATTTGTAGAGAAAATAGACTAACTATGTTCAATCATTGCAATAGATCCCCATTAACAACAAAAACCACAACCTGTCTTACAGTGAGACTGATGGTTCTCTACAATTGTTTATTGAATCTGATTAAAAATGGCCTCATGGGTAATTGTATCAGTTGGGATTTCTACAATCCATCATCAGCATTATGATTGCTGCTCTGCAAAGTCCCATTTGAAAAGCCTGTGAACCAACAGCTGTATTTTATGAGCAAAATGCAATCTCAGTTTATGAGCAATCAGACAATTGAAATGCTGCGCTGCCACTCCTACAACTGCGAGACACTGCTTAGAGAAGTAATATATGTGATTTAAAAAATCTGTGGTTGTGTAAGTATATAGTGCTACAATGCACCTCCCTCTTCAGTGTATCAATGTGTGAACTAAACAAGAATGCCAATGATGTGTACCGTGTTGCAATGTACCTGTCTCCTTAATGGGTGTAATCCTACAAATCACAGTATTGCTCCGTACTACAATGCACCTCCCTCTTCAGTGTATCAGCCCTCATGCACACTGGACGCTGGTAACGCTAGCTGTGTAAAGTCACATTAAAAACATGAGTTTTTCAGCTTTTTTTAGCGTTTTTGCATTAGCGTTTAGCAGCGTTTTTGCCGCAACTAGCAGCATTTTCCCACGTTTTTCCACATTTGTGTTCTGTAGCATTTTTTTAGCAAAAAATTTTGTTTTTCTGGTTAAAGAAACATGCAAAAACACTGGTTTGTGGCATTTTACCACGTTTTACAGCGTTAGAGTGTTTTTACAGCTAAAAAAACTTCTCTAGAAACCCAGTAGTCCTGGGTGCAGCAGCATTTCAATTATCTAGTTAGCACACTTATTTGTGTTCATTGTTAGCAGCAGCCAGGGGCGGACTGACCATTTGGAAACTCGGGCACTGCCCTAGGTCAGTAGGGGGCCCTGTGAGATGCCCCTGGTACCTTTTTCATAGGCTTTTTAGAGTTTGGCCAAGGACACAGGGGCCCCATGAGTTGTCAGTCCGCCCCTGGCAGCAGCCTACAGGTTCCAATCTCTCTTTGTTTTCCGGTGTGCAGGATTCTGAGATATAGTACCAGTTTATGAGTGCCTCCTCCTAAACCATCATAAATGATAAGAATTGCCTTTATTTGCAGTCTGCCTGCGGGGTACCAAGATCCATAAAAAATGTTACTTGGCCTTTGAAGAAACCAAGCACTTCCATGAAGCCAACGAGGACTGTATAGCCAAAGGCGGAACGTTGGCAACACCAAGAGACGGGGATGAGAACAGTGCCCTTCGTGACTATGGGAAAAAAAGCCTCCCAGGGGCTGGAGATTTCTGGTTGGGCATCAACGATATGGTCAACGAGGGCAAATTTGTGGACGTTAATGGCATCGCTATCACTTATTTTAATTGGGAGCGCGCACCCAATGGAGGCAAGCGTAAAAACTGTGCTCTTCTTACCCAGGCATCCCAAGGAAAATGGGTCGATGAAGTGTGTCGTAGCTTAAAGAAATATATCTGTGAATTTATTGTTCCATAGAGGACACCTCTGGTTAGCTATAGTCAGGGCAAAAGGTGCATTTTGTGATCCATTTTGTGATCCATTTTAATGTGTTTCATCGTTTATAAAACAGAAAGGAAGCTGCAAGAAATGTACAGATACGCCTTTGTCGCCTTCTTACCCAAAACAGTCATTAGAATTTTATTTTTAGTCCTTTCCATGTTTAGGACTGCAGCTTGCTACAGTTTTTATTAACCTGCATTTATTTTTTTTTGAATATGGTTTATGAATGGATTGCGATTTTAATTCACATTTTTGTTGTCACAGTTTGTGTTGTGACAAATAAAAGATAAATAATAAAAAAAGCATCAAGAACATGGAAATTAACCAAGATGGTATACAAATGGAATGGAAATGAAAGATATAAAAAAAATATGTTCTGATATGTTTATACATAAACTGTAGAGATGTAGTTCTTTGCATTTTCTGCTTATTTTTCAGACTAAGCCCGGGTTCACACTGATGCGGTGCGGAATTCGCAGCGTTTTCTGTGTGAATTCCGCACCGCATCAGAATCGCACCCCGTTCATGAGAACCGCTGTGGGTGTGTATGTTAAAGCAGAGCTCCACCCAAAAGAGGAAGTTCTGCTTTAAGGACTGCTCCCACACTCCCCATTAAGGATTGGCACCTTGGGGGAGCAGGTACCCGAATTTGACAAGTACCCACTCCCACTTCTGGTTTAATCGCCTAGGCGGCCTACCTCCCTCCCTCCCTGTAGGGACACATGACAGGTCTCAGAAGACTACAGGACCATTCATGAAGCGCAGCGCTTCTCGCGCATGCGCAGTAGGTACCAGGCTGTGAAGCTGCAAGTTATCACAGCCGGGTGCCCACACTGAAGATGCCGGCCTCCTGGAATACAGGATGGCCAGTGAAATGGGCTGTGGGGGACACACCACGGGTCCGACGGACAGGTAAGTGGCTGTTTTTTAAAAGTCAGCAGCTACAGTTTTTGTAGCTGCTGACTTTTATTTTTTGACAGGGTGAGTGGAACTCGGTTTTAAGTTAACAACACCCCAAAAGTGGTCCGCAAAACGCAGTGCAATGTGCAGAATCGGATCGCATAGGTGTGAATATCCATGCGATCCGACCCAAAAAAGGGTCCTGCATGCGCGGGTGCGGTGCGATTAGAGCCATACAAAATGTATGCGTTCGGGCTGCATTCCGGGGGTTGGGGACCTCTGCTGTAGTAGACACCGCTACTCCAGTCATCTCCACTAGCTTGCAGGTCCCATGCAGAACAGCTGCCCTTCGGCATTCTTAATACAGGAGCAGGGGTGGACTGACAACTCATGGGGCCCCCGGGCAATAGGGGATCATGGGGCCCCTGTGTCCTTGCCCAAACTCAAAAAAGCCTATGAAAAAGGTACCAGGGGCATCTCATGGGGCCCCCTACTGACCCCGGGCCCTCGGGAAGTGCCCGAGTTTCCAAATGGTCAGTCCGCCCCTGTACAGGAGGTTGGTTCTGGGAAAGGCACCATTCAAACGGTTCTAAACTCCTATCCGCAAGCTCTTTTTCAGCCCATGTGCATGTAGCACACTTGATTGGCTCCTAGTGATTCCTCTCCCTTTCCCAGTCTAACAAAAAGTCTTATTCCGGTACTCACTGTATTTGTATTTAAAGCTGCAATTAATTATTTTGTAATGTCTATATAACTTCAATCATTTGTGTTACTTTATATGTGAGCATTTTTATATTTTAAAAGAACATTTTCTTAGAGAAGAGTAAATATACAGTTATAGTTGGTAGTAGTAAGTCACATTTATGTGGACTCTAATGAGTGTCAGGAACATACCCCAACCTTTGTAGCCACAAGGGCAACTCAATCCTCTTAATTCAATTATCATAGAATGTGTCAAGGAAGATATTCAAGACTGTCAAAGGAGGCGTAAAAGTTTGTAAAACCAACACATAATCCTCTCCTAGGTTGGCAATATGTCTGGGGAATGTGTTAATTGTTCTATTCACATGGCTGAAGGTGTGAATTGTCTTCAAATTGCCAGGGTAGAAATAGTAAAACGTGATATACATGGGTGACAGATGGTGTCAAAAACTAGGTTCACAATTAACTATTATCACATGGTGTCTGTGGAATTGATCTTATTGTGGTTGTTGGGTGAAAAAAGGAATTTTCTTCACCGTTAAGGCAAAGTTAGCCAAAGAACATTCGTTATGTCCTCCTACGGATTACAAATTCCTTAGATTTCAAGTGGCATAACTTAAAAGTTGTGTCTGTTTTCAGACTAGTTAACTATGTTATTATGGAAGGATGAACACATGGCTGAGAACTGAGAAACCTCAGTAATAGAATGTGTTTATTCTAAAAATCAATGTAATTTGCTAATGCTCTATGTCTACTGGCATTATGTCTAAAAAAGCAGAACAAAAATAGAGCTGTATGTGGACCAGCCAAAATAAAGTCCCAGGTGTCAACATCTGTCTGTGTAACATGTTCCAGCTCTCCCAAAGTTACAATCATCTGCTATGTGGCCTTGGCCCATTGCAAGTACAAGTCCTTCGCTTTGGTCTACAAATGAATAACTTAATTCTATCCCATATTACTATTTTAAAGGGCAGTCATATTCACAATCCTTTATTTAAAGTGACTAAGTCAATTTCTACTCTAATATAGATCATCTTTATACAGTGAAGGAAATAAGTATTTGATCCCCTGCTGATTTTGCCTGTGGTCCCAGCTGCCTGGAGATCATTGACAAGATCCTCACATGTAGTTCTGGGATGATTCCTCACTGTTCTCATGATCATTGACACTCCACGAGGTGAGATCTTGCATGGTGGACCAGAACCCAGAGAGACTGACAGTTGTTTTGTGTTTCTTCCATTTGCGAATGATTGCACCAACTGTTGTCACCTTCTCACCAAGCTGCTTGGCGACAGTTTGGTAGCCCAGTCCAGCCTTGTGTAGGTCTACAACCTTGTCCATGACATCCTTGGACAGCTCTTTGGTCTTTTCCATGGTGGAGAGTTTGGAATCTGATTGTTTGATTGCTCCTGTGGACAGGTGTCTTTTACACAGGTAAAAAAATGAGATTAGCAAAACTGCCTTTAAGAGACAGCTTCTAATCTCAGCTTGTTACCTGTATGAAAGACACCTGGTAGCCAGAAATCCTGCTGAATGATAGGGGATCAAATACTCATTTCCCTCATGAACCTGCAAATCAGTGCATAATTTGGTAGACATGCATTTCTATCAAATTTTTTGTTGCTATTCTGTCTCTCAGTGTTACAATACACATACCATTCGATTTTTAGACTGATCATTTCTTTGTGAGTGGGCAAACATTCAAAATCAGCAGGGGATCAAATACTTATGTCCTTCACTGTAGAATAGGGTTTCTCAACCAGGGTTCCTCCAGAGGTTAGTAGGGGTTCCTTGAGCAGTGAGCAATTTCTGCCTTTCAGATAAGTTCCCACTGACACCATTGATCTTTTTTAGCTATCTGCAAGGGGAGTAATTATTCCCAAAGACCACAAATGTAAGGAGCATTCTTCCCACTGACCAGATATTAATGTATCATGAGTTGTAGATATAGTCATTTTTAGCAGGGGTTTCCTAGGACCAGAAAGATATTTCAACGATTCCTCTGTGTTGAAGAGGTTGAGAAAGGCAGTTATAGAGTACCAGAACGTGGCAGAGCTGTCTAAGTGAGTTATCTGGATTAGAAAACTACTTGAACATAAATTTTCACTTTTTTTTTTTGGCACATAGCGGTTTGACCAAATTTGACCAGCTCTCCATTTAAAAAGAATTACCTTTCATTCGCTTCTCAGCTTGCTTCTCAGTGGAAAAGAATATCCAGTACCTCCGGGTATAGGATGACCCATTCCACTTCCTCCCTTGTGACTACACTGGTGCAGGGGCGGACTGACCATTTGGAAACTCGGGCACTGCCCAAGGGCCCGGGGTCAGTAGGAGGCCCCATGAGATGCCCCTGGTACATTTTTCATAGGCTTTTTTGAGTTTGGGCAAGGACACAGGGGCCCCATGATCCCCTATTGCCTGGGGGCTCCATGAGTTCTCAGTCTGCCCCTGCACTGGTGCTTAGTGATTGGTCGATCCGGTACCAGCAATGCCAAATAGGGATGGGGAGAGAACTTTCAGTCCTATGAAAGCTCTGTCTGGGATCATCTTGAAGTTCACGTGGGGCTTGCTGTCCTCACTCCCACCATGAATTGATTTACATTACCTGGTAAAGTTATGAGGTGGTCAGGTGGAAAACATTGCCAAGAGCATGCTGCAGGCAAAAAATGGAAAGCAGGCAAGCCACACTATACACTTTAAGGCCTGTTTCACATGAGGCAGGCTCCGTTTAGATCAGTAGGAGATCCAGGGACGGACTGACAAATCAGGGGGCCCCCAGGCAATAGAGGATCATGGGGCCCCTGTGTCCTTGCCCAAACTCACAAAAGCCTATGAAAAAGGTACCAGGTGCATCTCATGGGGCCCCCTACTGACTCCGGGCCCTTGGGCAGTGCCCGAGTTTCCAAATGGTCAGTCCGCCCCTGAGGAGATCTGTCCATTGATCCCCTGCTAATTGGAGCAGAGTGGGTGGATGACATGTCCATGTCCGTTCAGACCAACATGGACAGAGCCCTCTCTGCTCTATGGGTGGTTGAGTATAAATGGACTTTGTTGTTTGTTTACACCCAACTGCCCTCTGATCTGATCCACCTAGACAGATCTTTTTTTTTCGCAAACTGGATTGGATTGGAGATAGGAGTCTGTTTATACTCCCTGGTCCAGGGGGTGAATGGAGGGTCCGATCACGTCCTATAAAACTGACAGGTAGACCTTTCATGTGAAAGGGGCCTAAGAGGGGAAAAACATGGCCTTTTTTTGAGAGAGCTCTGATTTACAAACTCTACTGGGTCCTATAAAGTCTACAAGGAGGGTGTATTTATCTCAAGTGTAATTTAGAATACAACAGATTGTAGCCACTTATACTAATCATGCATACTTGAAGTGCACTTTATATAAATTATCCTGTAGTGACTTGCTACACAAAAGTACCTTAGTACATGCAAGTAAAAATAACAACATTAGCAAAATGAAAACATAAAAAAACTTTATTCGTATTGAAAAAAAACCAACAAAATAAAATCAAACATGGTTGTCTTTTCAAAACCGGTTTAGCCCTTTGCAAGTATTATTGTTTTCATTTCTTCTGTAACCCTTCATCCAGTTTTATCAGCATGTGAAGGCAGCCATTTTGTATAAGTAGTGATACTGGATCAACTATGATGGTACAAATACTGTATGTCCATCAAATAGCAGGTAATTGGCTTACCCACACACTTTGGGGTTTATTTATAAAAATATGCTTTTCATCCTGTAAAACTATATGTATTCATTCAGTGTGAACGGGGGAAAAAAGGTAATCTTGGGATATCTTCTCTCCTGATTGAATGTTTTTTTTTCATACAGAATACAGTGATTTAGGAAAATACTGTATTACAGCCACTAGATGGAGCTGATGATCATAGGAAATATTTATTACCATCATAGTCCTAAAGACTACTGGCTGCTTCAAATCATAAAAGGGCTGCCTCCAGTGTTCCTTGGTAAAATGATGCATATTGACCTTTACAGTCGTGGTTGGATTTGTGCACTTGGTTATTCAAATACTGAAGCAGCCAGTCCACTGAATTTGACGTCTTCTACCACTTGCTTGGAGTGCTTTATTTTAGCTGACAGGGCTTCAAACACATCCCTTTGGTCCACAGCTATAGCCACTTTGTAAATAAACTCTTCTGAGGATTCCAGGCCTCGTAGACCTAGGTTAACGCCACAACCTGTAACAAGGTAGAAGATACATCTTAGCAACAAATGAAAATACATTCTACACATATTCACTGGAAATACCCCACCTGCTTAGATACATGACTACTGCCAAGGAGGAAGAAATGGGCAACCTGGAAAACAAAGGCCAGCTCCAAGGAGTTAGAGAGGTCCACTTTAAATTTTTACAGGCTATGGAAATGTAACCATATATTATTATTGTACAGAATACCTTCATGGATATTTTATGGAGATTTCCTTTTACTCCCTGTCCTGAAAATGCAACACACAGTAAGATGTTGTCTCTCCAAAGTGAAAGAAATTCCAATCTTAGTTGCCCCTGGAACATTTTCCCAAATGGAAAATTTCCCCTCACTAGTTCTGTTGACAACTCTAAAATTCTGTATGTCTCCCCCTTTTCTGTCTCAGTAATAATGGTTGCCAGGTGGATTAAAGGGGTAAATCTACCAAGCTAGGACACAGATGGCAATATAAACTTGACCTTGAGGATCTAACCCTTCAGAATTTTTTCCCATGAGCCTTTGTTATTGTAAACCTGCTGCTATGGCTGAACTTATCTTCACTCATAGCTCCAATGTTTTACATAGACTGGTTGTCGATATTTGAGATTTTTAGCTATGGTCAAAATCTGGTATTGCAGGGCCAGCATAAAATACAACGGTTCTTAGTAGAAACCTCTGTGTTTATGGTGACTTTGTCACTAAAACTGAAAGTGTAAATAAAAGCTCCCCCTTACGTTTCTTGCTGTCCACATTGAAGAGAGCACTCTTCAGAAACTGACACTTCCAGGAGTGTCAATTTCTATATACTAATATATGAAAAGAAATCTGGTCTACTGAAAAATCTTCAGTGGTGATAGATACTGAATCCAAAGCCCATGGAGATCAATTGGTGCAAAGAAAAAGTGTTCACTCCACCACCCTGCGCTCAAAAGGACAAACTCTCACCTCCTTAGTTGGGTCTTCAGATTATAAAAGTTCGGATAGTCAAGTTCCTCTTTAATTATCTGGGTAAGGTACACTGGAGGATTCAATGTCTTCCCTTCAAAAAGCCAACTTGGGGAAATTATACAGCATTGCAACTCAGGAATAAAAAAAAACAGGACATGGTGCTCTCTGTACATCACTTTAAAACCAAATTATTTCTTTAAAAACTCAATCACATTAAAATCCAATAAAAACACTTCAGTGACAGTACAAATGAGAAGGGGTATTCCCCACAGCTCACCAATCAGAGTGACAGCTCAGGATTCATGCAGCAAAGCCTGAACAGACAGGGAGTAGTAGACACAAGCACATTTTGAACTCAAAGCAACATTGCTTATATGAACTAAAAATAAATATACACTATATTGCCAATAGTATTGGGACACCTGCCTTTACACGCACATGAACTACAATAGCATCCCAGTCTTAGTCCATAGAGTTCAATATTGAGTTAGCCCACCCTTTGCAGCTATAACAGCGTCAATCCTTCTGGGAAGGCCGTCTACATTCTTCCAGAAGCGCATTTGTGAGGTCAGGCAAGGCCTGGCTCCCAGTCTCTGTTCTAATTCATCCCAAAGGTGTTCTATTGGGGTGCAGGCCCGTCAAGTTCCTCCACCCCAAAATCACTCATCCATGCCTTTATGGACCTTGCTTTGTGCACTGGTGCGCAGTCATGTTGGAACAGGAAGAAGCCATCCCCAAACTGTTCCCACAAAGTTGGGAGCATGAAATTGTCCAAAATGTCTTGTATGCTGATGCCTTAAGAGTTTCCTTCACTGGAACTAAGGGGCCAAGCCCAACCCCTGAAAAACAACCCCACACCATAACCCCCCTCCACCAAACTTTACACTTGGCACAGTGCAGTCAGGCAAGCATCATTCTCCTGGCAACTGCCAAACCCAGACACGTCCACTGGACTGCTAGACAGAGAAGCGTGATTCGTCACTACAGAGAAAACGTTCCACTGCTGTAGAGTTCAGTGGCGGCATGCTTTACACCACTGCATCTGATGCCTTGCATTGCACTTGGTGATGTAAGGCTTGGATGCAGCTGCTCATCCATGGAAACCCATTCCATAAAGCTCTCTACGCACTGTTGTTGTGCTAATCTGAAGGCCACATGAAGTTTGAAGGTCTTTAGCTATTGACTCTGCAGACGGTTGGCGACTTCTGCGCACTGTACGCTTCAGCATGAGCTGACCCTGCTCTGGCCTATCACTTGCTGACTGAGTTGCTGTTGTTCCCAGTTGCTTCCACTTTGTTATAATACCACTGACAACTGACTGTGGAATATTCAGTAGCAAGGAGATTTCACGGTTGGACTTATTGCACAGGTGACAACCTATCACGGTACCACGCTTGAATTCACTGAGCTCCTGAGAGCGACCCATTCTTTCACAAATGTTTGTAGAAGCAGTCTGCATGCCCAGGTGCTTGATTTTATACACCTGAGGCCATGGAGGGGATTGGAACACCTGAATCCAATGATTTGAAGGGTTGGCCCAATACTTTTGGCAATATAGTGTATATACGTATGTACATACAAACACATACACACTTAAGCCACTACTGCTAAACACAAGGATTAGGGTGCTGCATTTGGGACCCATTCCAATTATTATTAAAAAAACAAGCCCTGTCTGATATGGGATTTCCAGAATTGGAAATTCCTTTAAAGCCTAATTGAGTGCTCATTTTAAATCACCTAAATGCATTCTTTCTGCATTAAAAGAAATGGTGTACAAAAGTATTACTGTTGTTTTCTTTCTAAAAAAGGAAAACTGTGCATTCCTGGTAAGTAATTTGCGCCGGTGCATGTAAATATGCATAAATATACACAGATGTGTACATATGAGCCAAATATTCATGGATTTTGCCTAGGAATGTAATGTGTGCACAAATGCATATATATGTGCAAAACAAATGCCTGAAATAACGTGCAGAAATGCTGATGCTCAAACATCAGTACCATGTGCAAGAGGCCTTCTATAAGTTTTCAGTAGCTGAATTAAAGCGGAGTTCCACCCAAAAGTAGAATCTCTGCTTGTATGCCTCCTCCCCCCCTCCATTGCCATATTTGACACCTTTTGGGGGGGAGTGGGTACCTGGTTTTGACAGGTTTCAGACCGCTGGAAGTTCGGCCCCCTCCCTCCCTCCCGCAGTCTCCTGGGAACTTTCTCATGTTCCAGAAGACTGCCGGACCAATCAGGATGTGCAGCGCGACTCGCGCATGCATGGTGGGCACTCGGCTGTGAAGCCGCAAGCTGTCACAGCCTTATGTCCACAGTTGAGGTGCCGGTGCCATGGAGGAGAGAAGGGGAGAAGGGGCAGCGTGGGTGAGAACATCGCTGGACCCCAGGACAGGTAACTGCTAACCAGGGGCGGACTGACCATTTGAAAACTCGGGCACTGCCCGAGGGCCAGGGGTCAGTAGTGGGTCCCATGAGATGCCCCTGGTACCTTTTTCATAGGCTTTTTTGAGTTTGATCAAGGACACAGGGGCCACATGATCCCCTATTGCCCAGGGGCCCCATGAGTTGTCAGTCCACCCCTGCTGCTAACTTTTAATAAACACAAAAACGGCTGGAACTCCACTTTAAGGATGCGTTTCTTGGTTATATGACATGCAGAGTTGCATATCTTATTTCAGCCAGAAGGGGGAGCTGTGCAACACCACATTCATTGTTTAAATTTAATACAATTGCCAAGACAAATTTAGACTTCACAAAGATTAGATTCTTAGCTCGCCAGCGGAAACTACAAACTCATAATACAGGATTGCAATCCATAAAGCTGTAAATTGACCAGCAACCCTGGTTTCCTGAAATGCTTAGTTTAGACAAAGTTTATTGATCTGAATGACTTATGCCGTTTGAGAAGGAAAGTGCTTTGGAAAGTACCATAATAAAAGGCAAAGGGTTTGATGGTTAGTAATATTTAGCAATAAAAGCTTCTTTATCAATTTATTTTTATGTTACAGCTGCTGGACTTATTTAAAGGGGACACTGCACCATCTAACACGATTTGCACAGTATATTTTTCCATACCGTATCTACATAGCTGCACAGAGCTTCTATTTGCACAAAAAACAGACTTTACATTTAGAAAAAAATGCTATTAAAATAAAAATGGACTGCTGAGTCTATTTGTTAAGTGTTTTGGTGGAATGCTGAGCGAAAAGAGGAACGCTGGCCTGTCCATGTCAAAAGCAATGGAAGAAGCTCTGATCCACAGATTGAAGGGTTATAAAAGGCTATACTTAGAATGAAGTTTATTGATTGGATGCAGTAGTCAATGCATTTCGGGGACCTAAAACATCCATTTAATCAGGGCTCCAGATGTTGCGTCAGTCTTCTTGTTATAACACACTCAGGATCACTTTTCACCAACCTTCTCTAGGAATTTTTGTTTTCAGTCGTACCCATGTCACCTAAACACAAACTCAGTCTCTGCACATTGCATGTAGTCCAACACTCAGGCTACTTCAACCAATGAAAAAAATCCTATCTGAATATAACCCTATTGTGTGGCACTTCAGTCTCTGTGTAGGCAGGTGCAGTCTGCTCTCCCCACTGTAGGTGGCGCTTAAGTGGATATACAGTAGGGAAAGGAAATCTTGGGGGAACTTCATTCCTTTATGATTTCCTATGTCCACTCGGGAGCAGCTGTTTTATTGGATGCTGGCCCTCTCATGACCTCTGAGGCCATCTTGGGTGATTTTGTGTGCATTTGCAAAGTGGCTAGTGTAGGGACAGGCTACCCATCTGTCAGGAAAACTGCTTAGTGGTAGCGAAAGGTTTCTAGAGGAGCAGGGAAAGTGCAGCGACTACATCTACCTTCTTGGAGCAGCACCCCCCATTGGGGTTGGATCGGCCAGGCCGCATGTCCACCCCTCTCTGCAGACACTGCATTATTTAAGTCGCAGGACTACCAGTGTGAGTTGTGTATGCGGTGGTACCGGATGGCTGGACTCACCCGCCGGGCCTGATTGTACCTGTCTGGAACATATTCAATATATCTAGTTCACCCCATTCCACCTCTGTGTGTTCTCTCCGCTGCCACACCATGCTGCATCTTGCTCACATCTGGATCAGAGTTTTGCCTAAACAACCCTGGAATACAGTGGTGACCCCCTGGTTTGTGGAAGCAGCCTACCTACCAACTGTATGCTTCACAGGGATCATATTAACATAACAGTGACAGCAATTGGAACACATGCCCAGGGGCGGACTGACCACTTGGAAACTCGGGCACTGCCCGAGGGCCCGGGGTCAGTAGGGGGCCCCACGAGATGCCCCTGGTACCTTTTCATAGGCTTTTTTAGTTTGGGCAAGGACACAGGGGCCCCATGATCCCCTATTGCCCGGGGGCCCCATGAGTTGTCAGTCCGCCCCTGCACATGCCTATCAGCTACTTCTACTTGTAGGCTTTATCCCTAGAGCAAAGGCAAAAGGACTGGATCTCATGTAATTGTCCAAAAGCTTTTAATAAATCAGCTGGCTGCAAACAGTTCAGGACACAGAATGGGAGCACAATGGGCAGAGTAAGAATTAAAAGGGTCAGTCCAGCCAAAATAAATATTTGGATGCAGGTGGTACCTGATGGGCTGAGTCAGCTTCTGGTTTCTTATATGTCTCAGATACCTAAGCCTTCTCTATAATATAAAGTAAACCGGGATCCCCTCATGGGCGTTACGGATAGCGTCTCAGAAACTGTTGAAGCCAAAGACAGTCTGGCAATCAGCGATACATATAATCCAATGAGATCACCAAACATCTAAGAGTCCAAGGTAATTGATTCATAGCAGAATAGATCTCACACACATACTCCCCCTTCATCAGTGCTTAAGAATTTTGACTGTGCTTTTATGGACTTGGATGAGAAGTTACCAAATAAATCTGCATTCTGATTTACTGCTTGGAACAGTTTCAGGAGGACAGGTTACACCGGTGTTAATGAATACAACAATGCAATCAAAATTCTTAAGCCTTTATAAAGGATGAGTGTGTTTGGCCCCTGAATTTATACTGCTGTAGCATTTCTCTTGTAAGGGCCAGTGGATTTGTTTGGGTCCGCCCTATGCGCTGCATGGCCAGTCAACATGCATTTTCCACACTTGGGCTCTCAGAGTCAGTAAAACAGTCCTTGAGCTGGTTTTTAGTTTTTATTAAGGGGTTAACAACTTGGATGGGGTCTAGGGGTATATGGGATGCCCAAGGAACTGTAGAACTTGAGGGCAAACTTCTTAGCAACTATGTACAAAAAATGTGGACTGGCAAACATCTAGCACTGTCATTTTTTCTTGGCGTACCTCCTCAGACTCCAGATGAATCCTCCTCTTTGCCCAACTGTGCTGAGGGTATCCCTGAGCAAGGGGGTCCCAAGAGCTTACAATAGTCAGTCCCAGGTGAAGACTAGTTAGGTATTACACCTGACTGCCCTCTCCATTTATCCAGCCCAGGGGGTGTAGGAGTACTCACAATGTCCTGTCAGCATGGTGGGTTGGCAGCTGCTTTCAGGCCTTTCGATGAGCTGGTTCCTTCCCTGCCAACAGGTTGTCCTCCCAAGGAGACGTTGAGGCATTAGAGATCCTACCATCCAGCAACCAGCCTGTAGGTAGGTCCATCAGTCCATCTTCCACCCGACTCCCCTCTCTCCCCAGGCTCTGTCATATTTGAGGGTTGCCCTGGTCACCATGCCCAGCCTCCTGCCAGGGGATTGGCCAGGGTCCCTCAAACATGCATATCTGGGCTTCCTCCCCTCCTCCTCCACTGTTCCAGACAGTTCTCATGTTTCTGGAATGGTAGGAGGGCTCCAGAAGCCCTAACCTGTAGAACCACCCAGCCTGTCCTGAGGTGAACTCTTGCCTCACTCCCTTGCAGACTCATCCCAGACTGCTACTGAGCCTCTATCTAAAAAAGCAACAACATGCCTAGTTAACCTGGAGGGCGGTACACTGCTATTAATCAATTTTATCATTAACTTACCTTAAACCCTTGGACATTTGGTTCTCATATTGGATTGTAAATATGGGGATTCTCAAGTTTGGGTTCTTTCCCTGTTCCTGAAGGTGGTCCCCATTTTATGGAGTGCTGCCGAACCAGAGCCAATGTTCCCAGTGACAATTTCAGTGACCTTTAGAAAATCTGAATCCCGTGCCCCATTTGTTCTTGTGATTAACTAGCAATGACAACCGCTATATTTCTCCCAGTTCTTTTTTCCTTTCAGTGTTGCAGTAATATATCAAAGTTCAAATTTAAGGCAAAGAAAAGTATCCAAAGAAAGGCAACCAAAAGCTAACACTGAATTCTAATTTGAATACAGCAATCTGAAATCTTCTGGATCTGACACTAAAAACCTGACATAACATACTGGCAGAGCAGTTGGTAGTTTACAGCCTAGAGGAAAAGTTAAAAAAATAGAGATGGCCCTGTACTTACTTATATACGTCTCAGAATATAGTTATATCCATCATACCTGTAGAGTTCTCATTACAACTGTACTTATTAGAAATTATAATGAAAAATAATGCAATGTAGTGAGGCACAGAACAAGCCTACGAAAGCTAACACAAATATGAGGTTGACATCCACTTTGTTGGGGATTTATTATTTGTGCATCTGAGATTAAGGCACCAAAGAAGAATTAAAGGATAAGTTCACCTTTCATAACATGTTACATGTTACACCCATATTCAGGGCGTAGCATGTAACATGTTACGATCAGACTGGCCTCCGCTTCCCCCCCCCTCCTCCGGCTTTAACAGCTAGCGGGGGATCTTCTCCACCCTTGCTAGCTGTCAAATTTTAAAAAAACACGCCCGGGCGGGGCTCTGCCCACCTGTCCATGTCACTCATTTACTGTCCTTAGTGGCTGTCGGCTTGTAGTCCTCAATGAACTACCACGGAGCTGCCAAAATTAATAAATGCACATATTTTTACCTGCAAAAAAATTTGCATTTATTATTTTTTACTAAAAGACAAACCTATCCTTTAATTGTCCAGGTATAAATGTATTCCAATATGAATAAGAATAATGGATGGAGCCAACACATTTTGGAGACCTCAAAATATAGAAAGTGATGTGTATTGAAAAAAAAAATGTTTAAATATAGTTTTTTTGTGAGAAGACAACTGTCAGAAGCTGGTTGGTGCATTATGGGAGCTGTAAAGACATACTACTAACTAATATCACATCCTAAAAAAATCCCAGCTACCTTGGACCTCCAACCTACCCAGTCCATCACAGAGATCACTAATAGTAAAAGTGATGATGGCAAGATACCAGGAGGGTTAACTTACTGTGTGGAGACAAATATGAGACATTTGAGGAGACAGGTGCTAAATAGGGGCAGAAATGATAAAACATCAGTAAACAGACAAGAGGACACGTCACAATAGTCTTTCTTCCAGGAACAGACACACCATTTGAGCAGACATCTCGATTTATTGGCCCATTCATATGAGCTGTTGGTTTGACTGGTGATTGAACTTACATCTGCTGTCAACTAGACCTTGACACTGCTCACTTCTAAGATAGGTGATAAATAATGCCCTGGCTGAGCTCCTGGTTCGTAATATCCAAGTGGTGCTAGGCAATCTCTCTCTCCGTCTGACACTGAGACATGCTGACATGCTGAATGTCTAAACACCACTTAGATGAGAAGTGGAGAAAATTATCAATGCCAGATAACAACTGCATATTATGAACCATGCAAACTTTTGGGGTATCGCAAAGGTTTATATATCTATGTATGTATGTATGTACAGTATGTATGTATCTACATTATCTATCTATCTATCTATCTATCTATCTATCTATCTATCTATCTATCTATCTATCTATCTATCTATCTATCTATCTTTCCATCTATGTAGGGCTTTTTTTCTCAGAGAATAACTCCCCTTTTGTCTACACCCCCCTACCACCATTTATTGGTTTCACCTCTACTCACCTCCCATTACCACCCCTTTTAAACTCTCCCAAGAACAATGGACCCCCACAACAAAATACTACCCCAGCAACATTAGATTCCCTGCAGCAACAACAGGTCTCTCAGCAACCAGCATTAATAGATCCTCCATCAGCCAGCAACAGAAGACCCTTCCCTCAACAGTAGATCCCTCTCAGCAACAATAGACCCAGCAACATAACCCTCTCATCCCCTGCACCCCTTGCCATTGCATACATTCAGTGCTGGAGGTGCCAGAACAGTGTTCCCCCATGTTCCCACTGAAAAGAAGCCTTGTATCTATCTATCTACAGTAACTTGCAATTGGTCAGCAGTTGAATAGGGGCCAAAAAAATGGGATGTGGAAGGGGTGGGGCTATTACGATCATGTAACTGACTGTAGCCCACCAGTGGCAGGCAATGATCAACGTATACTAGGTTCAGTTTGAGTGTGGAACAAGTGAAAATGGTATGGAATCTGGAGGGCAAAGATCTAAAAAGTCAAACATCTGGCAACCAATCTACAGGAGATGGTTACACTACAAGTGGGTTCAACAATGTACCTTATTAGAAAGTGGTTTCCATTAACTTTGGATGAATAATTGAGTCTGTATTCTGAATCTTTGATGGAACAGATTTACTTGAAGCTACTTATCACTAGTTAAAAAGCCAAAAAACATTGTTTTCTGCAAGGAAAACTGTTATTACCTGTCCAGACATACAGAAGGGACACATAGGGGTTTATTTACTAAAGCTGGAGAGTCCAAAATCAGACTCCCTTCTGCATAGAAACCAATCAGCTTCCAGGTTTCATTGCCAAAGCTTCATTGAACAAGCTGAGGTTAGAAGCTGATTGGTTTCTATGCAGAAAGGAGTCTGATTTTGGACTCTCCAGCTTTAGTAAATAAACCCCATAGCCTCTTCCTCTCCTATTAGAGATTGTGTCAGTAGCAGGAGCAATCCACAAGTGTGCAACTAGTGCTGGGCTTTCTCAGAATGCTCAGCAAATAATACAGTATGAAGTAACCATGTCTTAAAAATGCATTTGTAAAATAAGGGTGGACTTTCTATTTTCTATCTGTTTTATTTTAAGATATAGTTTCCCTTCTGATATCTGACAGTAGCTGTGACACAGACTGGTACCTATAATATTTTCAGGAAGTGGATCAATCCGGTATCCTTCACTCCCTCCTGTGAATTAGTGCTTAAGTACACCCCAAACCTTCATTTGGTCAATGACCTAAAATATATTAAAGTGGAACTCTAGATACAAAACATACAATGATAATACAATAAACATTTTAAACAGATATAGAAGGTGCTGCAAACCCACAATCATTTCTAGTATGGCACAGTCAGACATTAATTTATTCACTCAAGCTGGCCACACACTAGAATAATTTTGTTCAAAAATGTTTGTTTCGGGAAATGAGTGTATTTAATGAAGACTGTGGTATCTCTGTTCCCTGCATATTTAGACTTCCAAGATCAAAGAAAACTCTTAGCAATTGATTTTTTTTTCTGTCTGCCAGAGGCAGCAAGGGGGGTGTTCCAGTATCACCAGCAGGTATGTTCCAGGATCACCAGGTTACAGAAAAAGGTTTGTGGGCTTGGATGGTGCAGTACAGTAATGCCTGAATAAATACCTGAACTTCTTAGTAGGTAGGCTATGCTCCCTGTATGGTTTTCATGGTTCCATTTGGTTGTGTACCTTTTTTTTTAATCAGATAGTAGTTTATTGAACTTTCAAACAGGGGCAGACTGACCATTCAAGCACTCGGGCACTGCCCAAGGGCCCGAGGTCAGTAGGAGGCCCCATGAAATGCCCCTGATACCTTTTATAGGCTTTTTTGGGTGTGCTTTGAGTGTGGGCAAGGACACAAGGGCCCCATGATCCCGTATTGCCCGGGGGCCCCATGAATTGTCAGTCCGCCCCTGCTTTCAAGCATACAGTGAAATGCAAATAACAGGAGAAAAAATTCCAGTGTATACAGCAAACCGCTTATTAAGAACAATGTACAATACAGGAAAAAAAGACATATGGACACTAATTTGGTTCATATAGAGTAATCAGTCCAACAAGTGGAGACCTCAGAAATTCCCTGCTCAAAGTACAATCTATCTCGACCTTGTCGCCCAGGGAAGTGTGTTTTTAACCTGGTCAGGTAAAAGGGATACAGCAATCAGTGTATCACCAGATCCAGGAGTGTGAGGGTCGGGGTAGCCAACTAGGGTTCCTATAGTATTTCAAACTTTGCTGGGCATCCACGATGCAGATATATAAGTCTATCACATCCTAAGGTTTTCCCCATAGCATGTATCTTCTACTTCTGGTTTGAGAGTCTCCGATTTCCAATACTGGAGAATCAGTTTGCAGGCCTGAAAGAGTGCTTTAGATAATCCCTCAATCTGATGTGGTAACAAGTTACAATCGTCAAGTATTTCTGAAATACACTGCTTCTGGTCTAGTTTTATAGCAGTTTGGAAAACTGAGTTGAGAGTGTCTACCACAAAATTCCAGGATATAACTTGGAGTAATGCCATAGCATGTGAATGAGTGCTCCACAATTTCTTTTACATTTGCTACATATTGGGGCTGTCTACCTTTAGAAAACAAAAAGACCTACCTGTATCAAAATTAAGAATCCGAGCAGCTTCTCCCTCTAAAGTGACCACAACATTGATGCCTTCAATGAAAGCAGATGTTACCCTCCTGTGTGAAAGCATGATCTCAAATAATCTGCGACTGCACTGCAGGTGAGCAAAGGATAAATCACTCATTCTGGGCTCAATGTCTGTTTTATAAACATTGAAGGACTGGTGAAAGATGTTCTTCATGACCTGTACATGGGAAAATTGAGAGCATGATTTTGGTAAACAAGAATACTGAACTCCACATCAAAGCAATTCGTAAAAGTATACCCTGAAAACATAAAAATTAGAGTATTGAAAAAATAACCATCAGGTATTTTTAGTAGATGCCAACATCCCTGGAATATATGTCTATACCAAAAAGAACCCCAATCATGGGGACTTTAAAGTGCCAATGATTGGAGTTCTTTTAGGTATAGCTAAAAATTAGAAAATAAAAATATAAACAAAATTTTAAATTTTCTTTTACTTTTACTTAAAATTTTCAATATAATAGTAAAACAATAGAGCGGGTGAATCTCCCTAACAGCTGCACAGACAGCAAAAAAAACCTGACAAGTGTTCTAATCAATCTCCATTCTATCCAAACCTAAAAAAACAACTTTATCAAGCTCTTTTTTTTAGATTTTTGTTTCCTTTTTGCAAGTATAGAGTTGCATTACTAAGTTTAAGAAAATGTAGGGTCACATATAGAGAACACTGTATTTTTTATATGAGTTGTCCCTTTCGAAGTTCTGGGCCCAGAGCCCATGGATGTTTTTGTAGCCTTGGATGTAGCCTTGGATGTAAAAATCTAAATTCTGCTTTGAGGTTAAATATACCAGTACCAAAAATAATTTCCGTAGATGACTACAAGGTGGAAGCAATATATTAATGAAGCGATAACAGCTTTAATGAAACTCTATCAGTTTCAGCATTATCAGCCCCATGATCCCAATGTATCCATATTTTCCCATAGCTATCTACTTATCTATTAAGGAACTGGTATTTGTTAACAGAAAGTTATGAGATATTTTCTCTGGCAATACAGGAGTTAATTGAGGAAGTGCAGTTGTGCCTCTTCTTTGGTAACTTGGTAACCAGATGAAAAGACAGGCTAGTGACTAGAAAGAGGCCTGTGACTCACCATTTGTAGGCACAATAATGAAGCTGCCGACAGCCCAGTGACTCATTACGCTAAAGCTAAAAAATTCAGAAAAATGACCTTTAAACGTTGTATGTCTTATTTATAAATATGTTTATAAATGGGAGGTTGCAATATACAGTAAAGCAACCTAGGCAACAGGTACAGTGAGACGGAAGGAAAAATGGAAGATGGATATGGAAGATACTAATTTTATTGTCATATGTTACTGTCTCTTTATGGAAGAGACCTATAAACATCATTCCTTTTGTTCAATGGACCATTGATTAAAATAAAAAGGATACTGGATGTCTCCACTTTGTATATACCCCAGTCTTTTTCTTTTTAAAGAACCTTCTCTCAAATAACATTCACTGTGGAGACTCCAAAGACATGGTCACCAACAAACATCACAGCCCAAACCAACATCAGCTAACTTGGACTTCCAACCTACCCAATCCTCCATGAAGTCCAATAAAAGTAAAACTGCTGATCCCAAGACAATGGAAGAGACCTATAAACATCATTCCTTTTGTTCAATGGGCCATTGATTAAAATAAACAGGATACTGGATGTCTCCACATTGTTTATACCCCAGTCTTTTTCTCCTAAAAAGCTAAAGAACCTTCTCTCAAATAACATTCACTGTGGAGACTCCAAAGACATGGTCACCAACAAACATCACAGCCCAAACCAACATCAGCTACCTTGGACTTCCAACCTAACCAATCCTCCATGAAGTCCAATAAAAGTAAAACTGCTGATCCCAAGACAATGGATGTGAAAACAATTATGAGAAATTTGAAGAGGCAGGTTCTGAATTGGAAGCAGTAATGATAAAACATCTTCCAGTTAGAAAGACAACGGACAAAGAAGGAACAAGCATAACATTTGTGTAGACTGCACACTGGGACTTATTGGTCCATGTATACTAGCTGTGGGGTTCTCAGGTGTTGTGACTTCTTTCTGCCTTCACGTAGACCTTAACACTGCTTACTGCTGAGATAGGTAAGAATTGGGTTTCTCATCAAGGGTTCATGGAATCCTAGGGTTCCTCCAGGGGTTGCTAGAGGTTCCTTGAGCAATTTCTGCCTCTCAGATAAGTTTCCACTGACACTATTGATCTTTTTAGCTATCTATAAGGGGGTAATTATAGCCCATGACCATGAGTGAAAGAAGCATTCTTCCCACTGATCATCACACTAATGTATCAAGAGTTGTAGATATAGTAATATTGGACAGGGATTCCCTTGGAGAAGAAACCTATTTCAAGAGTTCCTCTGTGTTGAAAAACTTGAGAAAGCCTGGGTTAGAAGTTGGAGGTACTCCTAATACTCTGGCTGTGCTCCTGGTTCATAATAACCGAGCAGTATTGGGGAATCTCTTTTAGTCCATGCCTGACACTGAAACATGCAGAATATATCTCCCATTTCCTCTTGATACTACTAGTAGACTAGAAATGAAAGTAGTGATAACACCCTGATTCCAGTTGCATATTACAACTATGTAAGCGTTTCGGATATCACAAAAGTTAATCATATCTATTGTAATAAATGGTATCACCATCCAGCCATTTGTAAAAGCAAGCAGTCTTTATTGTGTACTCAAAAACAATCCTTCAAAAAAACAAAACTGTCAGGTATAATAAGAATACTGAAAAACGTTGGTTCACCACCAGTACACCAATCTCCCACCAGGGTGTAGGGATCCTTTGCCTTGGGATGCTGTGAAGGTGGCCAGAGTTCAGCAAACAGTGTCTCAGTTGTCAGAAAGTTCACACTTACTAATAGCTGTAAACCACTCCACACTGCCTCACAGACACCTGCTGTCAGTTTCCTGTTCCTGTTGTGGACTTTACTGCAGATGAGTTGACCCTTTCAGGACAAAAGTCCCTGTAATCAGGATTGGAGGCAATTTCCCATTCAAAGTCTCTTCGATCCTCCAAATTCCAGCACCTAATTGAGGACTTACCAATCCTTAGAGCACTCAATCCTCTCTTCTCCGGGCAGACTGTGTGAGTGAGAACCCCTGAATACTCAGTAATGGTATTCATGTCATCTCCCTTAAAGGAAGCACAACTCAAATAGTGAGGAAATATGTCTCCCATCCAGGACTCATCCCTGGCATTCTATACTCTCTCTCTCTCTATCTATCTAGAGATCTGCTGCCCTCTGCTCTCTGAATTTGTAAATGCATGTAAATATATTATGTATGCACTTCCGGCCCCTGGATCATTGGCAGTGAAGTCCCAGAAGGAGAAAATGGAGAGAGAAAGTCTCATGACCTGTGCATGCTACTAAGTCTTAGACCAGAAGAGACCAATATGAAAGTATTCCTATAATTTAATAGTTTATCTGAAGCTGGTAAGTATATATTGAAATCTTGTGACAGAGTATCTCTGTCCTGTATTTCTTATTATCTCACATGCACAGTGCCAAATAGCTAGGTCTGTGCTACTGTATGTATGTGGTGGTCACCTTGCTGTATATTAGTAAGTGAACCTGTTTATTTCAACAGAGTTTATATACCGCTCTTGTGATTTTGGATATTACTAGGGAGGGACTAAAGTAGATGGGCTGACTCTAAGTTCCAGTGCCACACCACAGTTCCTGCTGGTGAGAAGCCCCATTCCAGGCTGATTGGACAATAGTTGGAGGATAACCCAGTGACCACTGATCTTGTCTTCAGGTCTCCGACACAAAGACAGACACTGCATCATCCTCATCGGCCCCTGAGACCAGACTTCGCTGCCACAACCATCTGGAAGCATCTCTGTTTATATATATATATATATATATATATATATATATATATATATATACACCCAGGTATACTGTATGTACACATATCCACCAGGACTCTTACTGTGCCCTTTTGCTGATAATACCTGTCAGTATATTGAAAGTATGTACTATTATTAATCTCTTCGTATGTAGAACCCTCCTAGGCAGCTAGGAGGAGCTAGATCACAAATTGTTAGACAGGGGTTGAGTAGCAGCCCAGGTGCAACAGTCAGAGCGGGGCAAATTGTGGTCATAGTGTAAAGGCTCTGCAGATCAGTTCTTTGAAACCCTCCCCCCCCCCCCACTAGAACTTTGCAAAGAGTTCTAGAAGCTGTGGGCAGAGGTAAGGAGTGGCTGATCTGCACTTTTGAGGGATCCTGGCCAATCCTCAACAGGAGGCTTAGCATGGGGTCAGGGTAGCCCTTAAAAGTGACAGAGCCTGTTCAGCAGCAGGAGAGTTCAGGTGGAAGATGGAGAAGAGAGGCTGGAGAGCAGGAGCCTGGGAGGGAGCCCAGATGGGAAGAGGCTCACCTACAGGCAGGGAAGCTTGAAAGGAGGAAAGCTCAGGACTTTACCGACCCCCAGAACAAGGACCACCATGCAGCAGGGAAGGAGCGACCCAGCTAGAAGGCCTGTTAGCAGCCGCCCACCCACCAGCAGCATAGGAGAAGGACTGAGTTGGTAGACTTGCACCCCCCCCCCCGGGCTAAGAAGGGGAAGGAGCACTTCAGTGGGAAACTGGATTACCTTACTACCCGGGACTGTCTTCTTTTAAAGTGGCAGATACTGGATCCCCTGCCCAGAGATTCACCCAGAATAGCTGGATTATGAAAATCTGGGGTCTGGAGCGGTACTACAGGAGATGCTGCCTAAGTCTCCAGAAGAGAATTATTGCTGTCACCAGTGCATGCGCTCTGAAGGAACAGCATATCCGTGCTGTTCCTTCAGAGCTCTGCGCCGTGCCCAAGGCTCCTGTGTGCACACGCAGGAATGACATCATCACAGCTTAACCAATCAAATGGTCAGAGCCCGTGAACCTGGAAGAAGACTGGGTGAAGATGGAATCCCTGTCAGCTGTGACTGGGCGCTGCTGGAACAATCCATTCTAAAGGCAAGTCTGACATAATGTGCTAGTATGTAGTTCATACTAGTACATTATGGCTTAAACCTGCAAGGGGGACTATGGCTTTAATTGTAGACTGCTCATAAAGAACACCATGGCAGAACTATGGCAGTCTCCATGATATCTGGATGATACCAGCGGTGTGTTACCCTCCTTTTCAGGCTTGCATCATCTGCTACAGGAGTGCAAGTAGGCTCCGTGTTAGTGTACCCCGTCTTTCACAGCTTAAGTCTTAAGTTATTGTAGCACCCTCCTAGTTAGCTAGGGGGAGCTAAAGTTCAAATTGTTAGTCAAAGGCTGAGTAGCACCCTGGTGCAACAGTCAGGTCAAATTTCGGTTAGAGCTGAGAGGCTCTGCAGACCATCTCTCTGAGACTTCCCCTTGCTATGGAACTTTGGAGAAAGTTCTAGAAGCAGTTGGCAGAGGTGAGTAGTGGCTGAGCTACACTTTTGAGGAATTTTGGCCAATCCCCAGCAGAAGGCTTGGCATGGGGGCAGGACAGCCCTTAAACGTGACAGAGCCTTCTGGATTGAAGCTGAAGAGCAAGAGCCTGGGAGGGGGCCCAGATGAAGAGGGGCTCACCTACAGGAAAATGACCTTGGAAGAAGGAAAGCTCAGGACTTCACCGGCCCCCAGAGCAGCTCCTTCCCTGTGCAGCAGGGAAGGAGCGGACCAGCTAGAAGGCCTGATAACAGCCAGCAACCCACCAGAAGCACTGGATCCCCTGCCCAGGGATTCATCCAGAACAGCTGGATTAGGAGAATCTGGGGTCTGGGGTGGTACTACAAGAGATGCTGGCTAGCTCTCCAGAAGAATTTTTGCTGTACAGACTAGTACATAGTTGCTAAGGAGTTTTTTTCCCTGTTCCTTAGGCATTCCATACACCCCTTAACCATCCAAGTTAAATTCCCTAATAAAACTTAAAAAAAAAGCTCAAGGACTGGTTACTATCTCCTGGATGCAAGTCTAAGTGAAGGAAATGCATGTTGCCTGGCTGTGCAAGACTATAGGGGGACCCAAACGTCACCAACTCTTAAGGGGGGGTAGTGCTACATTATTACTAAAGCCATCAATAATCAAATGCAAAGGCAATCATTTAATATGATAAAGAGTAGATATGTTTATATATTGAAGTCATACAGATACAGCCAGCCCTTTGAGGGCAACTATAATGCTGATGCGGCCTGCAATGAAATTGAGTTTGAAACTCCTTGTCTAGAACCTCTGTTGGGTTTTTGTGGATTGCTCTCTGTATCCAAACAAAAAGTAAAAGCAAATTGCCCCAACAAAGATTCTAACTTCTGAAATCTTGCTTGACAAACTTTTTTTTACAAGTGACCTCACAGGCAGTATAAGAAAATCTTTCCAACATAGACAAAGACAGCACTTAAAAATGAACATAGATTCTACCCGCTCCCCAACCTATCCTACGAAAAATATATGGCTGATGTTGCACCTAAACCAATATCATAAATGCATTGATTTGGAGGAAGGCATAAAGAGTTATTTACTAAAACTGGAAAGAGCAAAATCTGGTACAACTCTGCATAAAAACCAATCAGCTTCCAGGTTCTATTGCCAAAGGTTAAATACTGAAGTTAGAAGCTGATTGGCTACCTTGCACAGCTGCACCAGATTCTCGGTGCTCCAGTTTTAGTTAATCTCCCCCATAATATCAGGTATCATTGTGCAGCATTTGAGCTTGGCATAATAAAAGAAGATTGGGTTTTTTTGGGTTACAGTGCTTTTCCCAGATAGTAAATTTAAACAAGGATATTAAAACGGAGCTCCACCTAAAAGGAGTTCCCCATTAAGGATTGGCACCTTTGGGGAGTGGGTACCTGAATTTGACATGTACCCGCTCCCACTTCGCCTAGGCGATCGGAAGCCGAAGTTGTCCTCCCCCCTCCCTCCCTGTAGTCTTCTGGGGCACGTGACAGGTCCCAGACGACTACGGGGGCCATTCACAAAGCGCAGCGCTTCTCACGCATGCGCAGTGGGTACCCGGCTGTGAAGCCGCAAGCTGTCACACCCAGGTGCCCACACTGAAGATGCCGGCACCAGGGAGAGAAGAAAGCCGGAGAAACCAGCCGTGGTGAGGACACCGCTAGACCGTGGGACAGGTGAGTGTCTGTATTTTAAAAGTCAGCAGCTACAGTTTTTGTAACTGCTGACTTTTATTTTATTTTTTTTCAACTGGAACTCCGCTTTAATAAAATGGACTATTCTCTTCAACTAATGGTTATGGGTACTAATGATTAACACTAATGGATTTGTTTAAAAACTAACCTTCAAGCACAAAAAAAAAATCTATTTATTCTTCAACAGCTTCAAAAGTAGAATTCTACTTTGTATGCTTTGAATGCCTTTGCAAGCCCAGATATAACTTAGTAAAAGTTGCAGTGACATTATCATTGGGCTGCACATAGTCTTTGGCCAAAGCAGAACTGTGGGTGGGATTCAGAAGGTTTAACCATGACAGGCCACCAGAAAATTACATGGGGCTGGATGGAAGACCAGCCACCCTGCACAAGGAGAAAGAGAAGAAGTGTTTGGTTTACATTACACAAAGGCAAAGTGCAAGAGTTGTTTCATCCAGAATTACTGCACAGATATTAACCACATGCCGCCCAGCCACTGTAAAAATATGGCGGCAGGGCGGCATGGCTGGGCAAAACCACGTTTTAAAACGTGTGTTTTTAAAACAGGTAGGGGGCGCGCGCGAGGCGCTCTGCCGCCCCACCTGTCCAGCCGATCACAGCCGCGGATGTCATTAGCCGGGTCACAGCCGGTCGTTACCGGCTATGTCCCGGCGATTGGCGGCAATCGCTGACAGAGAGCACAGCTGCAGTAGCTGTGCTTTCTGTCAGTTCCCTGACAGCTCCAGGACAAGCTGATCAGGACAGAAGAGTTTCCCTCTCCCGATCAGCGGTGTTCCCTGCAGCACACCCCCCCGCCCCCTAGTAAAACACTCCCCTCACACAGTTAACCCTTTCCCTGAATAATAAACTTAACCCCTTCCTCCCCAGTGCCATTAGTACAGTGTCAGTGTTTTTTTTTGCACTGATCACTGTATTGGTGTCACTGGGGATGTCAGTGACTCCAAGTCAGTACCCCCCAATGTCAGAATGTCCGCCGCAGCCCCGCCGCCCCGCTATAAGTCACTGATCGCCGCCATAAGTCGCTGATCGCCGCCATTATTAGTATAAAAAAAACTAAAAATCCCAGTATCTTTCCCGCCATTTGTAAATGCTATAACTTTCACAAAAACCAATTAATTTACACGTATTGGGTTTTTTTTTTTAGCAAAGACATGTCGCAGAATGCATTTTGGCAGAAATTTATGACTAAATTTGATTTTTTTATTTTTTTTTACTGGACATGTTTTATAGCAAAAAGTCCAAAATATTGTTTTTTTTCCTCAAAATTGTCAGCCTTTTTTTTTATAGCGCAAAAAATAAAAACCGCACAGGCAATCAAATACAAGCAAAAGAAAGCTCAATTTGTGGGAAAAAAAAGATGTAAATTTAATTTATGTACCGTTTTGCATGACCGCGCAATTGTCCGTTAAACTAGCGCAGCGCTGTATAGCAAAAAAATGGCGTAAATTGCAGTATCTATACCATGGTTTGTAGACACTATAACTTTCACACAAAGCAATCAATAAACACTTATTGGGATTTTTTTTACCAAAAACATGGAGCAGAATACATTTTGGCCTAAATTTATAACCAACTTTGAGTTTACTATATATGTTTTATAGCTGAAAGTAAAAAAATATCATTTTTCTTCAAAATTTTTGGCCTTTTTTTGTTTATAGTGTGAAAAATAAAAAGCACACAGGTGATCAAATACCACTGAAAGAAAGCTCTATTTGTGTGAAAAAAAGGACGTAAATTTAGTTTGGATGCAGCATTGCATGACCGCGCAATTATCAGTTGAATTAGTGCAGCGCCGAGTAGCAAAAAGAGGCCTGGCCATTAAGGGGGGTAAATCCTCTGGAGGTCAAGTGGTTAAAGTAATACACAAACAATTTGTATTTGTATAATAGGTTTATTTCCTATGATAGCCATCTCCATCTAGTGAACATATTATGGTATTTTCCTGACTGAAGTGTTTCAGAAAAATACTGCATTATGGCCACTAGATGGGGCTGAAAATCATAGGAAATAAACATATTAGAAAAAATACAGGGATTAATCAGGAGGGTTGTGTGGGAAACATTCCCCCACAGATTTTTTTTTTATATATAGACCCATAGGATTGAAGTAAGAAAACGCAAGGCTCTAGTATTTAGACTATATTTAACCTGGACTTCTGCTTCAAACTGTATTAATACTCCTAAATGATGAGCTTATTTGTGGCTGACCACCACAGCTCAGCAGTTAGTTTGCGGTAGATCACACCAGTGTTTAGCTAGTTGGTTCTCCCAGATGCTATCTCTTGAAGCATGCAATTTATCACTCTCACTAAGCAGAGAGGAGAGGAGCAGTAATATCAGACCCTGCAAAGAGAACTCACAAATCAAGTACAATTTATAAACAGAACTGCACAAGCACGTTCATTCGTGACAGATGCAAAGACCAGAGAAGATTCTTTTTCCTTGGAACATTTGAGGTCATTCAAAAGATATTAATAAGACAAGGGACGGACATAAGGATAAAAATAAGGATGAGTTTTCACGTTTAAAGGAATAATACAAACAATTTAAATCAACGGCAGAAAGATTTACTGCAAGCTTCCTACAGTGTTCTTGATAGAGGCTGCAGCCTCTTATGATATTGCACAGTCCACCCCCTCGAAGGGGCATATTTTAAAGCAACAAATGTGACATTTACTAGACACTCAGTTTAGGTAAATTGATCAGCATGATTAAAACACGTTCACCAGGTAGATACACCTGCAGTGAATCTATGGTGAAGGTCACATCAATGTCTTCATAATTTAGAGAGGACTGTCGTTAAGAAATTGATCATATTGGCGACACTGATGATTTAGGGAAAACAAACTTATAGGCTGGTGTTGGACTGCAGTATATCTACCAACCTGAAGGTGACACTACCATTTCTTCAGGCCTGTAAGAGACCATTGAGAACTAATTTGTCCCCTGCTATGGGCTCCAGGTGGACATCTTGAGGAGGACACATATCTTAAAGTAGATCTAAATGTAGCTCCCCTCTAGTTAGCCAAGGGGAGCTAGCTAGGTTTTTAGTTAAGAGGCTGGATAGCAGCCTGGTATGAGTCAGCCTGGGTATGAGTCAGCCAGGTCAATTTTAGGCCAGTACTCAGGACTGCATGTCAATTCCCTGATACCTTCCCCTGCTCTAGAAGCTTGAGAAGTTTCTAGAAGGCAGTGGGTGGTGGTGAGGAGGGGCTGATCTGCATACTCAAGGGACTCTGACCAATCCCCTAGCAGGAGATTTGGCATGGGGTCAGGGCAGCCCTTAAGTATGGGAGAGCCTGATCAGGGTGTCAGTGTCAGGTGGAAGATGATTTGAGAAGGCTGGAATGTGAAGCCTGGGAGGGGGCCCAGGGAGGAGCCTACCTGAAGGCAACAGCTGGGAAAGATGATCTCTAAGCCTCAACCATCCCCTGAGAGAGGACAGCCTGAGAAGCAGAGAAGGAGCCAGCCCAGCGAAAGGCCTGAAGGCAGCCACCAACCCACAAGCTTCCAGAAGAGGACTGAGTGAGTAATCCCACACCCCCTTGGCCTGATAAGGGGAGAATGCAAGTTAGGTGGCAAACCCAACTAGCTCCTCATCTGGGGCTGTTTCACTACAGTGGAAGTTTCTGGGTCCCCTTTCTCAGGGATTCCCTCAGGTAGCTGGGTGAAGAGGAGGATTCATCTGGGGTCTGAGGAGGTACACCAGAAGGGCTGGAGAGTTCTTCAAGGAGAGACTGTTTGTCTATAGACCTTTAGATACTGTAGTTGCTAAGGAGATTTGTCCTCAAGTTCACAGTTCCTTGGGCATCCCATACACCCCTCAACCCATCCAAGTTCAATACCCCTGAATAAAACCCAAAAAACCCAAGCTCAAGGATTGTTTACTGCCTCCAGTGTGCAAGGTCTGAAGAAAATGTGTGTTGCCTGACATTGCAGAACTACAAGGGGACCCACAACATAGCGACCCCTAAGAGGGTAGTGCTATATATAGGCAAATACTTTTTTTCTGGATAGAGTAAGGGTGGGTTATAACCCTTTTCAAAAAAAGTTTCACCATCTGTCTCCCATTGAGGAGATTTCCCTTCACTTCCTGTCCCATAACCAAACAGGATGTGAGAGGAAATCCTTGCTAATTAAGGGAATGTCTTCGGGACCCTCGGGTCACCAGAACTAGTGACTCAATTGGAAGATTTTCCCTCTATTACTTTTCTGGCGACAACCCAAATTTTGGGATTTTCTTTTACTATCACTTTCAATGATAACGGTAAACAGGACAAATAGAGAGGTTGAGTCTCCTTAATGGGGACACAGACAGCAATAACAATTGACAAGCCTTCTAATCCCTCTCCACTCTATCCAAAACTAAAAAAAAAAAAGGTTTTGCCTTTGGTTATACTTTAATGCATGCAAAAATCCTGTGATATTTGGGCAGCCATCTTGGCACAGAAGTCCTTAAATATTCTGCATCATTAGGAATACCTGCAGTGTGGGAGTAGGATAGGGACACAGCCGCAGTTGATTAGGGAGAGAGTAGGAGCAGAATTAGGGAGAGGTACCTGTTGGGGAGGGAAAGAATACGTTTCCCATTACATGGTGTCTCTCCTAACAGCTTCTTGGAACAGTCCCCCACTGGCTGCTGGATATCTTCAGGGGCTTTCAGGGCTGCTGGATATCTGCAGGGGCTTTCAGGGCTGCTGGATATCTGCAGGGGCTTTCAGGGCTGCTGAACTTCAGGAAAAATGCCTTACCTAGGAACATTATTTAAGTATCCACAAGAATTCACTCCTGCCAATTCTCGGGTACATTGGTTAGGCCCCGTGTACAAAACGTTTTTGTCCATGCCCACAAAGCAATAGATTTAATTACCTCTCCAGCAGCATATACTCACCTACCTTTGCTCTACATTCAGCTGCCAGGAGGAAGAAAGCTACCAGGTGCTACCAGCACCCCAAGCGTTCCTATCACCTCTGCAATGTGTCCTGGAAGTCTTTTTTCGAAGTGTGTCAAGCACCTTCCACTATTCGCAGCAGATCTCCGCAATGTTGTCAAAACGGCGACCTTTGAGCTGGATCTTAACCTTCGGGCAGAGGGGTCTGCAGGGGCCAAATCTGGCAAGTAGGGTGGGTGTAGAAGTGAGATCATTGCAGCCTGGGGATGAACTTGGCAGCAACACGATGCATGTTTAAATCACACAAGGATTGCCTGGACTGTTCCACATGACACCCCGACAATGGCAGCAATGTTGTAGATTGTTCTCTGAAGATCATCATGCACAAGTTGCCGAATGTTTTCAATACTTCAACATTTTCGGGGGTTTAGATCATTTAAGGTCTTCCTGATCTCTCATTGATTCCAGTGATGTTCTTCCACTCTCGTGTGCCAGTCATAACACCTCGAACAACTAATTGCAGCATCACCTTAAACTTTCTGAATCTTGTCAAACGTCTCTATGGCAGATTTGCCCATTTTCAGGCAGAATTTTACTTTTGCTCTTTGTTCTAACTTGCTGTCCATTATGAAATAGCATACGTGGTAACGCATGTGGTCAATATAGCACCAGTTGCACAGCTCCCCATGGACACAGCATTTTGGCACACTGACTTATGAATGTTGGTGCTCCCTGTGACTGTGCGTGCAGCCTTGTGCTGCCATCTGTTGGTGTATTACAAAGCTAGTCTCAAAACGTTTTGATTCCACTTCGTACATGTTGTCTGTTCTCTGATTGTACAGTATATCTCAGCAACCCAACCAGTGTGTTATCTCATAACACTCTATAATCTCATCTCATTAGTAATACTGTGAACATTTTTATTTTACTGTTATTTAATTTATTCATATGATTTTTTCATGTTAAACATACTTATACAGTATATGTCCTCCTTGCATTGTAAAACTTTATAATCTTTAAATAAAAGAATGTATAAAAAAAATTAATGTGAATCGCATAAACCAGCAAAAGAAATGCAGAAACATAGAATCATGAGTCATCAATCAAGTCTGTGACCTCATTTTTATTTTAACCTTGTCTAAATTTAGACCTGTTGGAAGTTTGTTCCAAACGTCCACTACTCTTACTTAATGAATGTATTTTCCAATTGTAATTCAGTTCAGCTAGTAATTCAAAGACTTCTGCCACTGCAAAGCCAAATAGATGGCATCACTTTTTTTGTACTGTTTATTTTGCCACCTACCAACTGTACAGTGCGGCTGAAGTGTGTGAATCACAATATTGGCTGGACAGAATAAATATATGATATATTTATATTATTTATTGTTTGGCGGGTAGTTAATCTGTATGTCTTTATCTAGGAGTTCCACTACGAACGATCACCTCAGTTAACGTAATTTTCAGTTTACGAATCAAAATCCATTGAAAATAATGCCTCGGTTTACAAATTTGTTTCACAATACGAACGGATTAATTGGTTTGCAATGCATTTACAAATTGTTTTTTAATCATGTCCCTGTACAGTATTTATGCACTCTATAAAGAGTTTTGAACAGATAAAATACTTTTTTTTACTTTTTTCTGACCTCCGGAACGGATTAATTGGTTTTCAATGCATTCCTATGGGAAACCGTGTTTCGGTTTGCGATTTTTTTGCAATGCAAAAAGTCCCGCAGAACGAATTAAATTCATAAACCGAGGTACGTCTGTACGTCTTTGTGCTTGCTGCCTTACTCACAAATAAACCTGGATTAAAAATAAATAAATAAAAAAGACAAACCTGAGATCCCCCTGATTGCTTGCTTCCCAAAGCCACAGTCAGTGGGACCCCCTTACAAACCTAGGCTTGTGTAATCCCTCAAAGCAATGGAGGATTCCCACTTCTACAACCCACTTCTTCAACAATAAAAAGCATATTTTTATGGAGGTGAGGAGAGGGTGAGGTGTCATGTAGTCCAACAATGCTACTCCTTCATAGAGACAGCACAGGGAGAAAGCCTTCTCACCCTAGGACCAGAAGTGTCACTGGTAGGAACAGCAGGTAAAAATAAAAGAAAAAAGCCTAAAAAAAAACAAATACAACCACCATATCTAAGGACTAGTAAACTGCAACATATTAAATATTTGTTTGTAGGTTTATGTAATTCTTTATGTCTTCAGATGAAATTCTGTTTTTGGACTTGAGGTAGGGTGTTGCTTAAAGAAACAGGCATGAAATGATGAACTGCTATAGTTCTTGTTATTTGTCTCTTCTAATACTGTTTATTGTATATTTGGTCAAAGCAACATATTATTTTTTAAAAATTGAAATAAGCTCTAAAATGCATCATGGCCAGATTTACTAAGAAAACTAGCCAAGGAATCCAACAATTTTTGAAATATTCAAAAGCTCGATTTTTCTGTGGACTCGTTAGTTCATCTCTGAATTTTGACCATATTTTTATTTGATTAGAAAGTCCTTAAACAGATTTTGAATTTAAATTGTGCCAGTGGGTACTTTTTTTCTAAAAACGTCTGTCCTGCTAAGAATACAAATTTTCTCTTAGCTCAGTATAAATGTATTGGCTCAATGCATACGCGCATATTGATGATGCAATTACTGTTACCAGCTGATTAGGCAAATTCTGATTAAAGAAACAAGAACATACTGAGGTCATAGGAACAAATGTATTAAATTAAAACGCCAAGCCAAATTTTTTTTTCCAGTTTTAGAATGAGGTGAGGTGTTAGTATATTTTTTTCCCCGTAGCTTTGTCCCAGGACAGAAAGTGTGGGAAAATATCCAACAGGGACAGGAATAAAAAGTTGTCTTGCTCACGTATTTAACCTCCGAAAAGCTAAGCGAGTGAATATAAGTCTTTCATAAATCCAGTTGGCCATACACTACTACATTTTTAAACGAACGTTTGTATGAAGGTTCGTATGAACATCATGCTAAATTTCACGATATGTTCGGTGACTTGACAAATGTCATTTGAAAGTACCGGTACTTTCAAATTTTGTTTGCTCTTAACATTTACATTCTGGAATGAAGGTAATTAGTCAAAATAAAACTATATTCACTGTTAGAAATC
The DNA here is from genome assembly GCF_062004578.1 of Staurois parvus. Taxonomy (NCBI): domain Eukaryota; kingdom Metazoa; phylum Chordata; class Amphibia; order Anura; family Ranidae; genus Staurois; species Staurois parvus. The sequence goes on along the minus strand of NW_028318294.1, from coordinate 5,899,338 downwards.
TGTTTACTTGAGAAAAATTTTCTGTTGTCGAAAGTGAACATCGATTTGACCCCACTAACAGAAAGCTGAACAAATGTTCTTGAAATTAAACATTTCAAACAAAATTCGACTAGTGTCTGGCCAGCTTAAGGCTACACAATTAAAGTTAGAATAATTAAAGACTGGATATCAAGGTTTGAAAACTTTACTTTCATTAAACACACATATATATATATATATATATATATATATATATATATATATATATAAAACATTGCATTTTTTATTTAAAAATACTAAAAAATGACCTTTCCATTTGAAGATGGAGTATATTTTTGAAGGTGTTAGAAAAAACACTGCACACCACTTAGTTCAATGTTCCCCCACTAGAGCACAGGTGTCAAACTGGCAGCCCTCCAGCTGTTGCCAAACTACAAGTTCCATGAGGCATTGCAAGATTGACAGTTACAAGCATGACTCCCAGAGGCAGAGGCATGATGGGACTTGTAGTTTTGCAACAGCTGGAGGACCACCAGTTTGACACCCCTGTTCTAGAGTGTGCACATGAGAAACCTCCAGAGAGGTTTCCACAGAGCTTAATCCAGCACCTAAATGAGTTGACATTAATACCCATCACTCCCCAGCCAATCTGTCCACTGTTAAGGGTAAAGAGAAATTCCTGCTCATTTTGGGGTATGGTGGATCATGTTACAGATTCCCAACCTGCCATGTGTCAGAGCCAATGCTGGGCAGGAACAGGCACCAACATCAGGCACCAACACCCTTAGCCCTGTGCTGGAAGTAAGGACATTGAGGGACAGCTCACCAGTAGAGTATGGAGGAGTGCAGTCTGCTGGGATGGAGGATCCATTAATTAAAATGCATTTATTATCCCATAGACAGAAATGAACGCTTAACCCTTGCAGTGCAGGCACAGCCTCACTGCAATTAAGGTGCTTTAGTTTTTACTGGAGTTGGGCTTGAAACCTATTGCTTTGTCCTACATGTACATCATGGGTTCATATTAACTAATCTGTATTTTCACAGTAGTGAAAACTTTATAGGCAATCACCATGCACATACCCCTATGTCCCTTTGTTGCACTGATTCAATGCCATCCAACATGGAAGAAAAATATATTTGAAATATATTTTAAAAATATGCTTCCCAAATATATATATATATACTACAAAATATATTTCAATAAATAAAAAATATATATTTATATATATATACACACTGCATGTTGAAATGCATTTTTATTACAAAATATATGAAAAATATTTTTAACCACAATCCGCCCAGCCACTGTATAAATACGGCGGCGGGGCGGCACGGCTGGGCAAAACCACGTTTTAAAATGTGTGTTTTGTAAACAGGTAGGGGGCACACGTGAGCCGCGCCGCCGCCCTACCTGTCCCGCCGATCACAGCCGTGGATGTCAGTTACCGGCTATGTCCCGGCGATCGGCAACAATCACTGACAGAGAGCACAGCTGCAGTAGCTGTGCTTTCTGTCAGTTCCCTGACAGCTCCACGACAAGCTGATTGGAACAGAAGAGTTTCTCTCTCCCGATCAGCGTGTCCGTGCAGTACACACCCCCGCCCCCTAGTAAAACACTCCCCTCACACAGTTAACCCTTTCCCTGAATAATAAACTTAACTCCTTCCTCCCCAGTGCCATTAGTACAGTGTCAGTGATTTTTTTTTTGCACTGATTACTGTATTGGTGTCACTGGGGATGTCAGTGACCCCAAGTCAGTACCCCCCAATGTCAGAATGTCCGCCGCAGTCCCGCAGTCCCGCCATAAGTCGCTGATCGCCACCATAAGTCACTGATCGCCACCATAAGTCGCTGATCGCCGCCATTATTAGTATATAAAAAAACTTGTAAACGCTATAACTTTCACGTAAACCAATTAATTTACACGTATCGTGGGATTTTTTTAGCAAAGACATGTCGCAGAATGCATTTTGGCAGAAATTTATGACTAAATTTGATTTTTAAATTTTTTTTTACTGGACATGTTTTATAGCAAAAAGTCCAAAATATTGTTTTTTTTCCTCAAAATCGTCAGCCTTTTTTTTTATAGCGCAAAAAATAAAAACTGCACAGGCGATCAAATACCACCGAAAGAAAGCTCAATTTGTGGGAAAAAAAGGATGTAAATTTCATTTATGTACCGTATTGCATGACCGCGCAATTGTCCGTTAAACTAGCGAAGCGCTGTATAGCAAAAAAATGGCGTAAATTGCAGTATCTATACCAGCAAAGGGCAAACTACGGCCCGCGGGCCGTATACGATCCGGCGGACCTTTTAATCCGGCCCGCGGAGCGTGGCAAACATTGGCTGTCAGGATATAGGCGGGGCAGCGTGACGAACATGAGGGGAGCTAGGCTCCTCTCACAGTCCGCCCTGAAGACCGGAACGGTGCGGGAACACAGCGAGAGGAACGCGCGGAGCAAAGGTAAGTGAATTGACACAATATGGGGAATGAATTACTATAGGGGGGATGAATTACTATATGGGGGATGAATTACTATGGGGGATGAATTACTATGGGGGATGAATTACTATATGGGGGATGAATTACTATAGGGGGGATGAATTACTATATGGGGGATGAATTACTATGGGGGATGAATTACTATGGGGGATGAATTACTATATGGGGGATTAATTACTATAGGGGGGATGAATTACTATATGGGGGATGAATTACTATGGGGGATGAATTACTATGGGTCCGGCCCTCGGGTCCAATATATGAACCCATTGCGGCCCTCAAGTCAAAAAGTTTGCCCACCCCTGATCTATACCATAGTTTGTAGACGCTATAACTTCCACACAAAGCAATCAATATACACTTATTGGGATTTTTTTACCAAAAACATGGAGCAGAATACATTTTGGCCTAACTTTATAACCAACTTTGAGTTTACTATATATTTTTTATAGCTGAAAGTAAAAAATATTGTTTTTCTTCAAAATATTTGGCCTTTTTTTGTTTATAGCGTGAAAAATAAAAAGCGCACAGGTGATCAAATACCACCGAAAGAAAGCTCTATTTGTGTGAAAAAAGGACGTAAATTTAGTTTGGGTTCAGCATTGCATGACCGCGCAATTATCAGTTGAATTAGTGCAGCGCCGAGTAGCAAAAAGAGGCCTGGTCATTAAGGGGGGTAAATCCTCTGGAGGTCAAGTGGTTAAAAATACATTTCAAATATACTGTATGTCTTTAAAAATACAAATTTACATTTTTGGAATTAATTCACAAATATATGTAAAAATATATGTTAAATTGACTTTTTTATATGTTAATAAAATCTGAAGAATATATTTTAAAAATTGGGAAGAATATTTTTAAAATATATTTCAAACATATTTTTCTTCCATATGGGCAGAGCCTCTAGAAACATATACACATGTTCCCGTCATCATCACTGATTACTCTCTCTTCATATAAAGTTTCTCAACTTACAGCAGAATTGGGAGTGTATCTCAGAAAGCGAACAACCTTAGAGTCTGAAGCCGGGCAGGCTAAAGCCATATATCGATTGCGGAAGGTCCCATAGATTTTCAGGTGAAATCCTGGCTTGTTTAAGGTATCCTTTCCACCACTGGCAACATCGATTCCATAGGCTGACAAATCAAAATGTAGATTGTGGGCTCGGATCTCTGGAGTTGGCACCTGTGTTGAATGAACATCAAAATGGATTTAATTTACAAACGTCAAATACTTTTAACTTTTTGCTCTGTAAACATAGACAGCAAAGCAGTTACAGCGACTGTAAAGCTTGTGTTTTTTTTTTCTAATTAAAATAACAAATATGTTATACTTGGTCTGTGCAATGGTTTTAGAGCAAACTATATGGAGCAAAGCATCATAGGAATTTGTTATTCATTTGTAAATCAGCGATTTTAAACACAAAATATTGAATTTAGTCACTAGATGGAGCAAAGCATCAAAGACATTTCCTATAATACCTACCTCCATCAAGTGGCCAAATGCAGTATTTTCCATTGAATGATTTACAATTGAGCACAGAATATACAGTAGAGCCCAATTACATTATTTTTTGTTTGTCCCTGGCCACCCATGTGAATGAACCACTGCAGAGAAAGTGATGTAACCCTCCTGGCTCTGCTGTCTGGCAGGAGTGTGTGTATCAGAAAAGCGGATGGGCAGAATACCAAATCATTTGGCAGATATGCATATGTGTCATTAAATGATGTATTTAGCTGTTTTACTGGAGTCCAGCCTTAACCACTTCCATCCCGGCCGCCATTTTCCAGGAAAACAGCTAAATACACCATTTAAAGTGTTACTAAACCCAGGACCCTGCATTCACTATATCTGGTCCCCCACAGTAGACACAACATGGAAATGCAATTATTTTAGTAAATATAAACTGCTAAATACCTTTTCTCATCAGTAGTCTTGTGACTTCTATCAGTGTCCAGCCCAGCACTAGCTAAAGCTTGCAGGAGGAGTTTTCTTTCTGCTCTAGGAGGATGAAAATCCCCTAACCTCTGTCTGGACAGTGCTGATTGGCCTGAGCTAATCACATGCACTCTCTCAAGAAAACAAAAAATCCTCTCTAGCAATACACACCAAACTGAGCATGTGCATGCCTACGGTTCAATCTGGAGATATGAGGTGGTCACTTGAAAAGGGGGATGAACAGAGAAGAAATGATCAAACCGCCTTTTTACACAGTGCAGAGGATTAACCCCTTAGGTTCCACAGTGAGTATATCAAGCATGCTTTACTGCATATACAGACTGAATTTACTGTTGTGGGTTTAGTAATGCATTCTATCATATCTGCCAAATGATTTGTTATTTTGTCCAGCCACTTTTCTGTGATGCCAGACTTTCATCATTCTGGGTGGTGAGCTGATATAAAAATTCTGGACCAAAACCAAAAATTCAGGATGCACTTGGCTGAAAACCAAAACCGAAATGAACCGTTTTTTTAATGTATTTTTTATATATAATTATACAATATTCGACTTTTTAAATAATAATATGAATTTAAAAAATACAGTCCAGTAATGTAAAATAACTTCTATTGAAAGTAACACAAAAATAACATGAAACATGTATAAAATTAAAAAACTTAAATAGAGGCGGTTTTTGCATTGAAGTCAATGGGACATGATTTTGCATTGAAGTCCATAGGGGGCGTTTTTGCATTTAATTCAGTGCAGCGCAATTTTGCATTGAAGTCAATGGGACATAATTTTGCATTGAAGTCAGTTATCATTGTGGGCACATTTTTTTTCCGTGGATGTCATATTACATACTCCCGCAACACGGCTGCGCTGCTGGAGCTCTCTGTCACCAGCTGTGTCAACCAGACACAGCTCGTCACAGATCACTGTACTGGCCCGCTGCTGATATCATGTGATTGCTGAGACCAATCACAGCAGATCACATGACAATTGTAAACAATGAATGGCTTTGATTCTTGCCATTCATTATGCACAATTGTGTTGCTCGCTGTGATTGGTCACAGTGATCACATGGTGCAGACAGGGCCAATCACAGCCCATCTGTACCATGTGATTAGCTGTGGCCAATCACAGCTAATCACAACTGTAAACACTAAATGAGTCTATTTCATTCAGTTTAACTTTTTTTTTCAGTGTCTTCACTTTCCAAAAAATTATGATAAAAAAATTACAACTTCAAAAAACTTGACATGCCTCTTACTAAATGACTGCCAACTTTCCAAAAAATGAGTAATTTGGGGGGATATCTGTACTGCCCTAAACATTTTCGGGTCATCAGTACATCAGGATTGATTTTCAGATATATCCCATAGTTTGTGAACTCTATAACTTTACTACAGACTACATAATAAATACTGATTTGGGTTATTTTCACCAAAGAAATGGAGCAGAATACATTTTGGCCTAAATTTATGAAGAACAATTATTTATTTGATAAATTATATAACAGAAACTAAGAAAAACTAATTTATTTTCAAAATGTTCGGTCTTTTTTTCATTTGTATAGCAAAATCCAGTGGTGATTACACACAACCTAAAGAAAACTCTATTTGTGTGAAAAAAATGATAAAAATTTCATTTGGGCACAGTGTTGGATGACCGCGCAATTGTTATTCAAAGTGCAACAGTGCTGAAAGCTGAAAATTGGCCTGGGCAGGAAGGGGGTGAAAGTGCCCGGTATTGAAGTGCTTAAACTAATTCTCTCCATCATTTAAAATAAAAGAAATAAGTGATTAAATCCGCCAATAATGATGTGATGACAAGCAATTATACTGGCAGCACATTTGAATATTTATAAGAGGAAAAGTGATGTTTCTCATTATGTTTGCAGATGTCTAATTTCCTCTGGTGCAGTGATCTTTCTTTTAATGAAACGTTTATTATAGTAAGTGCATAAAAGACACATGCCCAGTTATTCATACACTGTAAATATTTAACTGACTATACAGGAAAAAAAACCCACCAGAAAGTAAATAGAAGATCCCAAACAAATCATAAGAACATTTCCTGCCTGGTCCCTTAAAGCTGAACTCCAGGGATGGAAAAATTTATTTTACCACTTGCCAACCGTGCTATAGCCAAATGATGGCTACAGCGCGGTTGTCCAGTTCTGGGAGGGGGGGTCATATGGCGTCCTCCCAGAACGCTGGCGGTGATCGCTGTGTCCTATGGACACAGCTGATCACATGATGAGGTAAAAGGCCAATCACAGTGGCCTTTTACCACGTGATCAGCTGTGTCCAATGACACAGCAGATCACGGAGTAAATATAGTTGTCGGTTATCAGCTGCACTGTCACAGCGTGAGGAAAGTACTGCCGATAACGATCAACTGTCACAGAGGACATCTGCACTGATCATCAGGGCACTGATGATCAGTGCCCAGCAGTGCCACCCAGCAGTGTCCATCAGTGCCTCCCACCAGTGCCCATCAGTACCTCCCACCAGTGCCACCCAGCAGTTGCGCCCATCAGTGTCCAGTAGTGTCACCCATCAGTGCCCAAAAGTGCCACCAGTCATTGCCTGTCAGTCAGTGCCACCAGTCAGTGCTGTCCATCAATGCCCATCAGTGCCACCTATCAGTGCCCATCAATGTCGCCTAATAGTGCCGCCTATCAGTGCCTCCTCATCGCTGCTTATCAGTGCAGCATCATCAGTGCCTCCTCATCACTGCCCACCAGTGCCGCCTCATCAGTGCAGCCTATTAGTGCCCATCAGTGCTGCCTATCCATGCCACCTCATCAGTGCCCATCAGTGCTGTCTATCCGTGCCACCTCATTAGCGCCCATCAGTGCTGTCTATCCGTGCCACCTCATCAGCGCCCATCAGTGCTGTCTATCAGCGCCCATAAGTAATGCCTATCAGTGCCACCTCATCAGCGCCCATCAGTGCTGTCTATCAGCGCCCATAAGTAATGCCTATCAGTGCCACCTCATCAGCGCCCATCAGTGCTGTCTATCAGCGCCCATAAGTAATGCCTATCAGTGCCACCTCATCAGCGCCCATCAGTGCTGTCTATCAGCGCCCATAAGTAATGCCTATCAGTGCCACCTCATCAGCGCCCATCAGTGCTGTCTATCAGCGCCCATAAGTAATGCCTATTAGTGCAGCCTCATTAACGCACATCAGTGAAGTCAGATATATCCCATAGTTTGTGAACTCTATAACTTTCCTACAGACTAAATAATAAACATTGATTTGGGTAATTTTCACCAAAGAAATGGAGCAGAATACATCTTGGCCTACATTTATGAAGAACAATTATTTATTTGCTACATTTTAAAACAAAAACCAAGAAAAACTAACTTATTTTCAAAATTTTCAGGCTTTTTTTCGTTTATATAGCAACATCCAGTGATAATTAAATACCACCTAAAGAAAGCTCTATTTGTGTGAAAAAAATGATAAAAATTTCATATGGGAAGAATATTGCATGACTGCGAAATTGTCATTCAAAGCGTGAGAGCGCTGAAAGCTGAAAATTGGCCTGGGCAGGAAGGGGGTATAAGTGCGCAGTAGGCAAGTGGTTAATATAGTCCTCATAGCAAAATAGGATATAAATCCACTGTGTGAGCACTAAATTCCTTTTGCAAACCCAGTTATTATCTTGTAAACGTAGCAGTGACATCATCCCTGTGCTGCACATAGCCTGTGCAGAAAGCAGAGCAGTGGGAGGGGCCAAGCAGGTCCTGCCCTCTACAGGCTGCCTGCAGAAAACTACAGAATGGGGCGGAGACAAGACCAGCCACTCTGTACAAGGAGAGAGAGCAGCAGTGAGCGGTCTTTATTACAGGAAGCTCTGCGCAGAGGGGAAGTATCATGCTGGATTACTGCACAGATCTGGAAGAAATACACAAAGCACGCCAAGTGAAAGCACATATCCTGGCCTATGAACTGAGTCGGGGTCCGGGATGATGTAAGTTCTGTGTACATTATTATTATTATTACACAGTATTTATATAGCGCCAACAGTTTGCTCAGCGCTGTACTATACAATGGGAGACAATACACGAGACAGTACAGTAACAATACAATAAAATACACGAGGGATTCGAGGGCCCTGCTCCTTGGAGCTTACAATCTAGGAGGGAGGGGATAGTGGTACAGGAGGAAATAGCTGTGGGGGATGGAGTGGTGGGGGGAGCGGAGCAGATCAGCAGTTAGGTGAGGGTGGGGTAGGCTTCTCTGAATAGATGGGTTTTCAGGGTGCGCCTAAAGGTGAGGAGGGTAGGTGACAGTCTGATGGATTGGGGTAGTGAGTTCCAGAGGATGGGGGAAGCCCTGGAGAAGTCCTGGAGGCGGGCATGGGAGGAGGAGACAAGGGAACTAGAGAGTAGGAGGTCTTGTGAGGAGCGGAGAGTACGTTTTGGGTGGTAGATGGATATCAGGTCGGTGATGTAGTTTGGGGCAGTGTTATGAACAGCTTTGTACATCAGTGTTAGCATTTTGAATTTTATGCGTTGGGCAATCGGAAGCCAGTGGAGGGATTGGCAGAGGGGGGGAGGCGGATACGGAGCGGTTGGTAAGGTGGATGAGTCTGGCCACAGAATACATGAGCCAGAGGTACATCATTAGTTGCCACCCACTGACCAAAAAAGATGATGGAGGACCCAGAAGAAGCTGCGGAGGAGATGGCGGTGATGCAAGACAGAGCGACAACTGACAGCCTACATCGGTCAGTACTGCAGTAGAGAACCTTTGTAGGTAAATATGCCATAATGTGCAAGTATGCCAACCTCCAAAGGACTTACACTCCATTTTAACCACTAAATAAAGGATCCAATGCTAAACAAATTACTGTATTTTTTTCTAATTTTAGACAAAACCTTTATTTTGCAAACAAACATTTCACAACTAATCCATCCTTGATGACAAGGTGCCATCAAACGATTAGGCAGTGCTGTGTGTTTTATTTGGAAAGCCCAGCTAGCTCTACTTCTTAAGGGATCTATTTAGAAAACAGTCGTTATACGAATGTCACACATATCGGTTCAGGCTGCACGAATTTTGGCCTTCAGTTCTGTAATAGTTTGATTCCTATGATATTATACTAGGGACAATTTAGACAGGAGCCAATTAACCTACCAGCATGTCTTTGGAGTGTGGGAGGAAACTGGAGTACCTGGAGGAAACCCACACAGGCACAGGGAGAACATGCAAACTCCAGACAGGTGATGCCATGGTTGGGATTCAAACCAACAACCTGAGTACTGCCAGGCAGAAGTGCTAACCATTTATCTACTGTGCTGCCCAATAGAGGGTAAATGTTCCAATGTGGACACTAAGTCTGGTGACTTGGGGGTCCCATAGGGATTCCCTTAATTTGGTGGGATTTCCTCTCACTTCAAGTTTTGGCTATGACACAGGAGGTGAAGGGAATTCTCCCCAATGGGACACAGCTGGAAAAAATAAACTGACAGGGGGTATAATCCTTACTTTATCCAAAATGAAAAAAAAAAATAGGTTTACTTTAACAGCCAAAATTTGTGCAGCCGGTACAAATGTTTGTGACATTTGTCATAGGAAAGTTTTCTAAATAGACCCCTTAGGCAGCAGGGCTGGCTGGGCTTTCCAAATTAAACAAACAGCACTATCTAATGATTTTTTTTTCCATAATAAATTTTTATTTGGTTTTATAAATATAGTTACAACAACAAAAAAACAAAACAAAAATAGGACAGCGGAAAGCTACACAATATCACAGTATAGGTGTTGCAGTAAAGTTTAACAAATATTGAATAATTCCTAACAGTCCTACTAGTTCCACAAAATAATAATTTTAGAATATCCAAAAAAAGGTTAAACATAATAATATGTTAGGTTACAGTTCTGAACCAGTCGGATCACGGTTTCCAAGCTTTGTCAAATTTAGTAATTCTATCGGTTAGGTAAGCTAAATATTTCTCATAGACAGGGGCGGACTGACCATTTGGAAACTCGGGCACTGCCCGAGGGCCCGGGGTCAGTAGGGGGCCCCATGAGATGCCCCTGGTACCTTTTTCATAGGCTTTTTTGAGTATGGGCAAAGACACAGGGGCCCCATGATCCCCTATTGCCCGGGGGCCCCATGAGTTGTCAGTCCACCCCTGCTCATAGATGAAGTGGGTCTGGACTAGCTCAATGACTTGTTGTAGAGAAGGGACTAATGCACGCCATAGATGGGTCGGAAATCAGCTGATTTTCGCACCGTTAGTGGGTTAATTGGTCGGTCGTTTTTCGGGGTTTTGGCACATTTTTTTATCGGTAAAATTGGAAAAAAAAATTAGCCGATTTTGGCGATTGGCCGATTTTCCCGACAATGACGGGAAATTCAGCAGATTGTTTTACCGATAAAAAATCTGCGCATGAGCCATGACCTGCAAGAATAAGAAAAAGAAGAAGAAGAATTCCAGTCCGCTATTATATTTTATATGAAAAGTCTTGAGTTGCAACAATGTATCTATTTGTATCTGAATAAAAACATCTGTATCCGAAATGGATACAAATGGATACATTGTTGCAACCGCAATATTTTTTCGTGTCAAATATAATAGCAGAGCTCTCTGCAGGGATAGAAGTAATTAAATGCCAGCCGTAGATAGGGCGAAAATCGGCCGATTTTTTTTTACCATTGGTGGTAACGTCGGCCGATCGGATGACCGATTTTTCATTTTTTTTATTAAAAAAACGGCTGGTTTTCGACCCATCTATGGCCTGCATAAGTCTTTTTTCCAGTGTCTAGTAATGGTAAGTCTTGATACTAGAAGAATATGTGCCACTAAGAATCGATAATGGATTGGATATGTATCTATATTTATATTCAAAATGGCTAGGGTAACTATCTAATGTTTTGATGGCACCTTGTGTATAAAGTTGTCTACATATACAAAAAACAATTAACCAAGCACATTAAAAAGGATAATGGTGCTGCGCCCTTAAATTAGAACCGTGAATAAATAAATAAAATCAATTTTTAACAAATAATAATTCTATAATTTATAAATAATTACCCTTAATTTCTCCAAATATAAAAATATATAAAATGTGCAACTCATTAATATATGTGGCTTCGTCCGGGGGATATCATATCCCCCGGACGAAGCCACGTGACCCTGTGGCGCAACTCGTTGGGGAGGGGCATAGACGTCACCACGTACCCGGACTCTGATGCACGGCGAGTACAGGCAGTGTGAGTCCACACGCTACTCAGGCTGCACATATCTTATACAGAAAGCGCTTTGATGTTTTTAAACTTGTAAGTGCAAAATTGGCACCAATAAATTTTTATGCTCATCAAAGATAAGGCACTATTCCTTTCTCTTTTTTCTCTGGCGATACGCTGAGTAATAGGGAGAAAATATACAATAACTCTTGGAGGGAAGACCTTACCCAGGATCCATTCACAGCAGAACAATAGCAGCAAAGAGGAGAATCATTCAGTTTTCTACTAATAGAAGAATACACCAAGTAACTCATTTCATCCTGAGAAGTTTTATTTTGGAAATCATGTGAACAGTCCATTTGCAATATATAGTCCCACTTAGATGGGATTTAATATGTGATGGGATTTTCAACTCTATTGAACATTTTATGAATTATTCATTTTAAATTTATTTATTTTTATTAATTAATATTGATTATTTTTATCAATTAATATCAATTATTTTTTAGATTATTTATTTATTTAATTTTTTTTTTATGTATATTAATGAGTTGCACATTTTATATATTTTTATATTTGGAGAAATAAGGGTAATTATTTATAAATTAGGTTAATTGGATCCTGTCTAAATTGTCCCTAGTATGTGTATGTATGAATGTGAGTTAGGGACCTTAGATTGTACACCCCTTGAGGGTTAGGGACTGATGTGAATGTACAATATATATGTAAAGCGCTGCGTAAATTGACGGCGCTATATAAGTATCAGAAATAAGTAAATAACCCTCAAGGGGTGTACAATCAAAGGTCCCTAACTTACATACACATACTAGGGACAATTTAGACACGAGCCAATTAACCTACCAGCATGTCTTTGGAGTGTGGGAGGAAACTGGAGGAAACCCACACAGGCACAGGGAGAACATGCAAACTCCAGACAGGTGATGCCATGGTTGGGATTCAAACCAACAACCCGAGTACTGCCAGGCAGAAGTGCTAACCATTTATCTACTGTGCTGCCCAATAGAGGGTAAATGTTCCAATGTGGACACTAGTTCTGTTGACTTGGGGGTCCCATAGGGATTCCCTTAATTTGGAGGGATTTCCCCTCACTTCAAGTTTTGGCTATGACACAGGAGGTGAAGGGAATTCTCCCCAATGGGACACAGCTGGAAAAAATAAACTGACAGGGGGTATAATCCTTACTTTATCCAAAATGAAAAAAAAAATAGTTTTACTTTAACAGCCAAAATTTGTGCAGCCGGTACAAATGTTTGTGACATTTGTCATAGGAAAGTTTTCCAAATAGACCCCTTAGGCAGCAGGGCTGGCTGGGCTTTCCAAATTAAACAAACAGCACTATCTAATGATTTTTTTTTCCATAATAAATTTTTATTTGGTTTTATAAATATAGTTACAACAACAAAAAAACAAAACAAAAGGTGTTGCAGTAAAGTTTAACAAATATTGAATAATTCCTAACAGTCCTACTAGTTCCACAAAATAATAATTTTAGAATATCCAAAAAAAGGTTAAACATAATAATATGTTAGGTTACAGTTCTGTACCAGTCGGCCCAGGGTTTCCAAGCTTTGTCAAATTTATTTATAAATTATAGAATTATTATTTGTTAAAAATTTATTTTATTTATTTATTCACGGTTCTAATTTAAGGGCGCAGCACCATTATCCTTTTTAATTTGTTACTTTTTGTATATCCAATGAGAATATAGCTAGGAGCTTGCGAACTTACCCTAGAACATAGATTTATAGTGGCTCATAGGATATTTTTACCTAATTAACCAAGCACAGTTTTAGGGGGATAAAGGACTACTGATATATCTGTAACGACCCAGCTGAACACTACTATCTTACCTTGAAGGCAAATTGGGGGGGCCAGCTAAGTGTAGTAATGAATAGTATATTTAATAATAAAAACAATTGGCAATTCACTGTGAATATAAATAAATCACTTATATCATAGTAAGTACCGTCAACCCACTGTAGGCTGTTGGAAGAAATGCTCCTCTGGTGGAGCATCTCATGCACACACCGGCTGATGGTGGAGTGCTGAGTACCAAAACCGGAAGGATGGGAACCACCTTGGAAAGCACAGGCTACACAAACCAAGAGATGACATCACACCATTGAGGTGCAACAGTGGGGGGTGTGGCTACATGTTTCTGAGTGTCAAACTCCTTTTTCAAGCCATGGGAATGAGAAGGAAAGCAAGGAAATTATACCGCCATGCTTCAATGGCACTACAAAGCCAAGGGCAACTCCATAACATAGCAAATTCATATGATTTTGCTACCTTATAGAGTTACGCTGGGCTTTGTCACTTTCCTCCTCATTCCCATAGCTTGAGAAAGGAACTTAATGCTCTGAAATGTGTAGCCACACTTCCACTGATGTTCCTCCCTGGTGTGATGTCATCAACGGGTCCATCTGGCCTATGTGTTCCAAGGTGGTCCCCATCCTTCCGGTTCCAGTCCTCAGCACTCCACCATCAGCCAGTGTCTGCATGAACGACTCTACCAGAGGAGCATTTTTTCCAACAGTCTACAGTGAGATGGCAGTGATTACTATGAGAGGAGAGATTTATTCATTTTCACACAGAGTTGTCTTTTTCAATAAACATACTATTCATTACTACACTTAGTTGGCACCCACTGTTGTTCCTATGATTTCATACAGATTCTGAGCATGGAGCAGTTGTTGTTGTAGTATGACAAGCTGCATCCATAAGGATTCAACATTTGGACATTCTTTATTAATTACTTTTAAGGACTTAGTTTGACCATTTGTATGTGACTATTTTTTACATTTATTTTTTTGTTGTTTTTACCAAGTATGTGTTCTGATTTTACCTGCTTTGCACCATTACTTCTTTTTTTTCTGTAGACACTACATTAGACATCCTTGTCACATCGGGTGCGACTTGGCATGCGATTTGCATGCCATGCGACTTGCAAATTGTATGCCAAGTCTCACCCTATTGTCAGCAATTAAAGCGGTCAAATTGGTGCGTTCCCAACTTGGTCAGAGCCGCACCGATTTCTAAAGTAGTACATGTACTACAATTGGTGCGATTTGCATAGAAATCTGTGTCAGATGCTTGCAAATCACACCTGTAATCGGCATCATACCCGACGTTGAAATTGTGCAACTTCACTGAAAGTCGCACGATTTCAAAGTCGAGCTTGATGTGACTGGGGGCGGGGTAAATCCATTTCTAAGAAAGGTAGAATGTTTGTATCTTCTCTGATTCATTCAGCTGAGCGTGTAATCTAATCTCCCCTGCTATTCACCTATATGACAATATTGGTGCCTCAACATTCCTTTTTAACTTTTTCTTCGATATCCTGGACCCCCTAATCCAAGGATGTCAAACTGCATTTTATCATGGGCAGCATCACCATTATAGTTGCTCTCAAAGGCTCGGTTGTATCTGTAAGACTAGAGGTTGAGAGTACCCCACTACCTATTACATCAGATGTCAAGAATCCCACACCCTCCCTAACATCACAGTGTACCCCCTTTTGGGGGAAAGCTGGAAAGCAGAAAGTGTACGGTCTGGAGGAGGACCAAAGGAGGAGGGGTGTTAGTTACCAAGTTACCAGAGTCTGCTAAAAGAGAGGTGCAGGATGCCGCATGAAATGGCCTGCTGGGCCGGGTTCGGCTCACAGGCCTTGTGTTTGACACCTGTGGCCTTATCCTTAGGAACTGTAATATGCAAACACTGACGCTCACCCCCCCGGTCCCATCAAGCCCAACTTTGAAATTGTGCGACTTACAGTGAAGTCGCACGATTTCAAAGTCGGGTGAGATGCCGATTTCAGGTGCGATTTGCAAGACATCTGAAACAGATGTATATGCAAATCGCACCAAAAGTAGTACATGTACTACTTTAGAAATTGGCGTGGCTCCGACCAAGTCGGAACCGCACCAATTTGACCGCTCTAATTGTGGACAATAGGGTGCGACTTGGCATACGATTTTGCATGGCATGCAAATCGCATGCCAAGTCGCACCCGATGTGACCGGGGTGTGATAGGGTTGATAGCTGGTCTACCCACCTCCTGCACTTTCATATTCGCTCATCATAATGAAGGACAACCTTATTAGCTAATATCTGGTACTAGACAAACTTGGGTGTAATGTGAAATAGGGTTGACCACTGAACAACATAATTTCCAAAAATTAAGGGGATGGATCTACTATGGCAAGCAATCAAATATATTAGGAGAAATATGTAGGGTTCTTTGCTGACCTCTCCTGAAAATGCTAGCTGCCTGGCTGGCATGCTGATCTAGCACCTTCAATACTTTCTATGCCATTGGCCCAACAAAGGCATGCAGATCAAGAGTGTTTCATGCTTGTTCCACAGTGGCTCAGAAAGGAAGCCAATGACTGCCAGGCAGCTAGCTTCCTAGATTGTAAGCTCCAAGGTTTAGGGCCCTCCTTTCCCTCTTGTATTGAACTGTATTGTTGCTGTATTGTCTCCCGTCATATTGTAAAACGCTGAGCAAACTGTTGGCGCTATATAAATCCTGTATAATAATAATCTTCAGAAGGAGGCACTGGAAACAAAGTCAACTCAAAGCAGATCGGTTGCTGCAGACAAAAGATCCATTTTATTTTCTCTGTTACCCAATGGGCTTTTGGAGATAAAAAGAAAGACTTGCAGCGGGTTGGTAAGGGTTAACATTCCGGTTGCCAGGACTGTGTATTTTAGTTTTTGGATCTTGGGTTTATAGTATTTACAAAGCTCTCTGTAAGTGTCAATCACAATAGTCATCCTTTGTTTGCCTTGCCAGGGACAGAAACACAGGCCCTATTCACACCTTGCCTTTTGAGAATGTATGGGGTTTGCTTGTTTTTTTATGTGGTTTGGGGCATGTATTCTCTTGTATTTTATGAACATCAACATTGACATTTCTCTGGTTTTCTGCTGTCATTTTCCATGGGCTTGCATAAAAAAAAGAAGAAAAAAAAGCAGTTTGTTTCATAGACTGCATTAAAACACGCCTTTTCACTGACCTACCATTCCAGTCTATGGCAAACAACAGAAATCCAATCCATTGGTCACAAAAATGTGCTGGAAAATGAATGCAGGTTGTATATTATAGTCTGCACCAGGGGCAGACTGACAACTCATGGGGCCCCCGGGCAATAGGGGATCATGGGGCCCCTGTGTCCTTGCCCAAACTCAAAAAAGCCTATGAAAAAGGTACCAGGGGCATCTCATGGGGCCCCCTACTGACCCTGGGCCCTCGGGCAATGCCCAAGTTTCCAAATGGTCAGTCCGCCCCTGGTCTGCACCATAGAGGTATGGATGTCCTGACTCACTTGTATAACCTTTAAGGCCGGTTCACACTATATGCGTTCCAGATGCGCTTTTACATGCACGTTTTTGATGCATTTTTCCTGTGTTCCGGTGTGTTTTTGATGCGTTTTTGACGTGTTCCAGTGCGTTTTTTTCTGCATTCCAGTTCCAGTTTTTCCCCCTCTCTTTTTCTTAAATTTAAATAGGGACATGTACGTTCCAGTGCATTTTTGGTGCATTCTGGTGCGTTTTTTATGCATTTTACTGCGTTCCAGTACAGTTCTGTGCAGAAAAAATACAGTCTGTTCTGCTATTTTTTCT
Organism: Staurois parvus; assembly: GCF_062004578.1. Lineage (NCBI taxonomy): Eukaryota > Metazoa > Chordata > Amphibia > Anura > Ranidae > Staurois > Staurois parvus. Next base: position 5,882,055 of record NW_028318294.1, on the reverse strand, counting down.
GCAACTGGAACGCATTGGAACTGCAAGCACTGATGTGAACTATGACATTGACAACCATATAATTTACTTTGCATTTTGGATGCAGAAAAAAAGGAACTGAAACGCATGTAGTGTGAACTGGCCCTTATGCAGTTCAGTGCGCTTTTTTTCTGCATCAAAAATTCATGCACAGTGTTTTCCATGTATTCCAATGACCCTGGTTCACACTAGTACAGTCAGTTCCAGTCAGTTTCCAGTGCAGAAAAAAAAGTAGAACATGCTGCATTTTTTCTGCACAGAACCATACTGGAACATAGCAAACTGCAGCAGAACTGCGTGTGGTGTGAACTGTAAGCAAAAACATATTCGGAGTGCATTTTTGTAGTGTGAACTGGCTCTAATACAATGGCTTCTGCTGCTATCAATTTGCCCTGTTAGGAGGGAGAGAGTGGAGAGAGCCTTTGCTCTAGGGGGGCAGCGCTGGATCGAGATCAGGCTTAGGTAGGTATAAGGAGGGGTGCTGGGGGGGATCCTGATCACAGAAGGTTTTTCTAACTTAATGCAGAGAATGCATTACAGTGGTTGTAAAGGCTGAAGGTTTTTTACCTTCATGCATTCTATGCATGAAGGTAAAAAACCTTCTGTGTGCTGTTCAACCCACGGCCTTCCTAATACTTACCTGAGTCCCCTTTTGATCCACCAAGTGCACGAGAGCCTCAGCTGTCTCGGCTCTCTCTTCTTATTGGCTGAGACACAGCAGTGGGAGCCATTACTGTCAATCACAGCCAGTGAGCCACAGCCAATGAGGAGAGAGTGGGGGTGGGGCCAGGCCACTGCTCTATGTGTCTCATAGACACACAGAGCAGGGCTCAGGAGCGAGCATGCACCAGTGCCCTATAGCAAGGGGCTTGTTATTGAGGGCACTGGTCAAAGGGGAGGAGCCAGAAGAAGAAGAAGAGGTTTGGGGCTGCTCTGTGCACAACCATTACACAGAGCAGGTAAGTATGACTTTTTTTTTAGCAAACCTTTAATATCACTTGTAGATTTAAAAAAAAACTTTAGGCCTTTAGGACCACTTTAAATTGGAATAATTTTCATGCCCTTTTGTTGCACCGGAAAGGAGTGTTTTAGCACCGCAAAAGTGTGAAAGGGACCTTACTGTTCCTGGCTCACCCCAAGGACCGGGAACAAGCTCTAAAGTCATTAGAAGAATTGTACATGTCTAAATGTGAGTACTTTAGGTGTGTATTTTACGCAGAATCTTCTGCCAGCAAGAACCTGCATTCTGTGCAGAAAATATGCATATGCCCCTGTGAATGAAGCCTAAAACAGCATCTACTGTATTTGCAGCAAGGTATGGAGCTCACAGGTGAAAGCAAAGTACATGTACAATGGTAATGACTTGCTCACAGAATAATTACAGTTGTATTTATTCCAAATGACCTGAGGGGAAAAATAAGAATTGTTTGAACAAGAGGTCTTTTATTCACACAGGCAGGATATCATTCATTTAATGACTGTTTACAAAGTCCTATGCTGGAAATGACTCTCTGCATTGTTTGCGAGCTTATTATTAACATCTCTGCACGCAGGTTTACTCACATGTATGCACCTTGTAGCTGGCGTAGCATTCAAGTGTTAGCAGGTAGCTTTGAACAAGCCACACGTTATACAATTGCTCGATTCCCCCATCAACACTTACTATCCCTCCTGCAGCAACATTGTGTTCTGCCAGCGGGGAACCTTCCTTGTCTGCAGAACACAATGATCCCTGCTGGCAGCTATAGCCGCTGGCAGTGATCGAAAGAAAAAAAAAGCTAACAGGCTGGTTGTACTGAAGTCAATCGGTGAATCGACTTCAATACAACCAGCCTGCCCATACAGTAGATGAATCAAATCTTGGCTGGTCCCTGCTGAACCAGCCAAGATTGGATCCTTCTATGGCCAGCTTTACCTGTTGGGAAAAGTTGATAGCTGGTAACATTGAGGGCTCATTCACAGCAGCAAGAAACACTGAGCTGATGGCCATCTGTGTGTGCCTTGGAGGAACAGTGCCGATGCTTATGCCCCGGGCATCACGTCACAAGACATTTTATTCCGTTCTATTTATTGCGGCCGTGTTGCAATGAGGTAGCTTGCATCACACACGCTGTGCTGAAAAATATAATGCATTTATTTTTTTCATGCATTTGTTTATCAGTGCACACCACTGCAACACAGTGCAATGAACTGACTTCACTGAAATCAAGGCAATAAGCATTGGAACTGCTAACTGCTGCGCTGCCCAACACAAATGGCTTGAAATGGCCTTCAAACTGAATAAGGGATGGTTTGCTAAACTGGTGAAAGGACATTAGGAGTGGCTTCACACTGCCCCGATGTGGTCCCCAGGGGCGTATTTACCACAAGGCAAACAAAGCACTTGCCTAGGGTGGCATTTTTCAGGGGGGCAGCACCTCCCCCCAGAAGAAGGGATGAAAGAAGGCACACGAGCACCATGGGAACCAGGTGGGATCAGAGAGAGGCTGCTTGATGCCTGATTCTCGTTCCCGGGGATGTCCGGAGCTGTGAAGATGAGTGTCTCTCTATCGCCCGGGGAAGGAGAGAGTAGTGGTAGGATCTCACAACGAGTGTGGGGCAGGGGTGTTGTTGGTCCTTGTCAGGCTCTCTACGCGGGAGGGGGAAGGGGGGGTTGTGTTGGTCGGTGTCCGTGGGGGCAGACAATTTTTGTGTTGCTTAGGGCATCACAAAACCTAAATACAACACTGGTGGTCCCGCTGTGTTTTGGGCAAAGCGCAGCTAACCTGCAGGTTCCATGTAAATTAGCTGTGCTTTTCTATAGACTTCTATGATGTCCCGTGGTTTTGGTGTGGTATCAGAAAGAGCACCAGGTGCAGGTGTTTCGGTGCGCTTCCTGAAAGTGCACCAAAACCACAGGACATCATAGAAGTCTATGGGAGAGAGCGGCTAACCCGGATGAAAACTGCAGGTTAGCCGCGCTTTGCCCAAAAACACAGCGGGACCACAGCGGCAAGTGTGAAGCCACTCTTAATGTCCTTACACCAGTTTCTATGTGGGTAAGCTGTGCTTTAGCAAAAATACAGAAGGGCAATGTGAAGCCGCCCATAAGTGGATGTCCAGGCTAGATCTAACCAAGCTTAAAACAGCTGACATCCCCACCCCAACTCCTACTGTAACTACCCTGTAGAAGAAAAAGGATTATACTTACCTATATTCAGGGTGCTCTAGTCTGATCACATGATCGGCTCCCAGCGGCCGGCTTCAGGTGAGAGGAGAGACAGTTGACAACAGATGCCCCGTAACAAGCCTATGGGTGATGTCACCACCCAGGCATTCCAACCAGGGGCATCCTTAGGCAGGTGCGAGGGGGTGCGCGCCACACCGGATGACACCTTTTCCACGGGGTGACACCGGACCTGCTCCACCAGGGGCGGACTGACCATTTGGGCACTGCCCAAGGGCCCGGGGTCACTACAGGGCCCCATGAGAGGCTCAGTCCGTCCCTGTATGTGCCTCTTCTGAAATAAGCAAGCATTGAGGGGATCCCTGCCACGGGTGCTGAAGACGGAGAGCTGGAGGGGCAGGCAGAGTATACAGCAGGTCAGTGTGTAATCCTCGGAGCCTGGTGAAAGCACTGCAGCTTCATGTAGTAGGTAGGGGGGAGAGAGAGAGTGGGGGGGGGGGGGGAGGGCAGAGAGAGAGGGGGGCTGATCCATCCTGCGGGGATCGTCGGAGGGGGTGTTACCAAGTGTTACCGCACCGGGTGACACCAATCCTAAGGATGCCACTGATTCCAACCATTGTTGTTGCTCTCCTCTCCCCTGAAGCCAGATGCTGGGGAAATCATATGACCAGACTGGAGCGCCCTGAGAATAGGTAAGTATATGCATCTTCCTTCTACAGGGTGGTTAGAATAGGAGTTAGAAAGTGGATGGAAGCCGTTTTAAGGTTAATTGGATCTAGCCTGGAATTCTGCTTTAAGCTAAAACACACAGGCATAAACACATATATTTGAGTATATAATGGATGGATGGCACTAGAGACTCGACTGTAAAGCGGTTATATTTACTTACTCATCTACAGTACTCTAAGTCTAGGTTCAGCCATTAGCAGATAGTAAAACAAGTCATAAAGTTTGTCATGTATTGATCAACAAAATAAGGGCCAGTGTCAAAAATCTTTTGCTCACATCATTTGCAGGTCAGAAACAGAAGAACTAGCCTGTCTCATGTGGGGGTGCAGTAAGAAAATAACAGGGTGGCAGAGGATGGGAGGTCAGCAGGGCAGAGGATAGCGTCAGCAGTTTTTGGGGCAATGTACAGAGGCTATTAGTTTGTAGGGCAGTGTACAGAGGCTATTAGTTTGTAGGGCAGTGTACAGAGGCTATTAGTTTGTAGGGCAGTGTACAGAGGCTATTAGTTTGTAGGGCAGTGTACAGAGGCTATTAGGACAATTTACAGTGGCTATTAGTTTGTAGGACAGTGTGCAGAGACTACTAATTTGTAGGGCAGAATACAGTGGCTATTAGTTTGTAGGACAGTTTACAGAGGCTATTAGTTTGTAGGACAATGTACAGAGGATATTAGTTTGTTGGACAGTGTACAGAGGCCATTCGTTTGTAGGGCAGTGTACAGAGACGACTAATTTGTAGGGCCGTGTACAGTGGCTATTAGTTTGTAGGACAATGTACAGAGGATATTAGTTTGTAGGACAATGTACAGGGTGTCAGCAGGGCAGAGGACAGGGGTCAGCAGAGTACAGGGAAGAAGTTAGCAAGGCAGATAACAGGAATCATCAGGGCAGAGAACAGAGGGTCAGCAGTGAAGAGGAGAAGGGTCAGCGGTGCAGAGGACAGAGGGTCAGAAAAGCAGATAACAGAGGTTAGCAGGGCAGGGGAGAGGGGTTAGCAGTGAAGAGGACAGGGGTTCAGCAGAGCAGAGAAAGGGGGGTCAGCAGAGCAGAGGGCAGGGTTTAGCAGATGCAGAGAGCAGGGGTTAGCAGGGCATAGGAGAGGAGTCAGCAGTGAAGAGGACAGGGGTTAGCAGGGCAGAAGACGGGGTCAGCAGGGCAGAAAACAGGGGTCAGCAGGGTGGAGATCTGTACCTCCATATGGACCTAGGAGGCTGTGAGAACAGTGTGCAGGATCCTGTGCACTGCACTCGCACTGTTCGCGGTTGCAATACCCTGCAGACTACTATAAAAATATTTATTATCTATGCACATTTTTTATTTTACTAATGTGGGTGCATTTATTATATTTTTGCAAAAGTGGAATATGCCTTTAAATGTGTTGTGGGGTATGTTGCTGACAGGAAATTAGGAATTTGTAGAATTCATAACATGTGCTATGTGTGACATGCAGCTTTTTGAACATCATAGCACAATTTGTAAGTGACAGAAAGCTCCAAAGACAGTCCCATGAAGACTTTCTATAAAAGTGCACCGTAGGCTAGTGGAGCAGTGGTGGCACCACCAGGGCCGGTGCTAGACAGTTTTGCTGACTAGACAAGACCAGCTATTTGCCCCCCCCCCCCAAAAAAAAATACATTTAAAAACAGTAGAAAATATTAAATCACCAAAACATGAAACTGCTACATTTATTTTAATTTGCAAAAACAAGTACCAAAAGATGCCACCAGTAAACCAATATTAAAGACAAAATATATATATTATTTAAATAAATAAATTAACTGTATCAACCAATCAGACAGAAACAAACAAAAAAAACAGAGTTGCAAAACTCCACAGTGAGTAGCAGCTGCCAGCCGGCTTGTAGTAAGGGACTGATTCTGAGTGGAACACTGGAAGGAGCTGCAGCTCGGCTGCTACACTGGCCCCAGACACCCAGCATCCTTCTCAGTCCTTTCTTCCTCCCCCTCTGCCACCCCTCCCCTCAGCTGAAGGATCATTTATGATGTGGCGGCATTCCACACGATCAATAAGCATCCGCTCCCCACACTCCAATCATTGTCCGCCCCCTCCTCCTCCTGTCACCTCCATGACCCACCATCCTTGGCTCACCTTTGATTGCTCCTGCCAGGGTGCGAAGTCCAGGCTGTGCCTCTCAGTGAGGATAGGCGGCCTCGCTGCACTACACCGCTTCCCTCTCATACACATGCGGCCTCGATCATCCTACTCACATAGGGTTAACCCTGCAACCAGAGCACACCCCCAAAATATTGCCAAAAGTATTGGTTGGCCTGCCTTTGCACACACATGAACTTTAATGGCATCCCAGTCTTAGTCCGTAGGGTTCAATATTGAGTTGGCCCACCTGTTGCAGCTATAACAGCTTCAACTCTTCTGGGAAGGCTGTCCACAAGGTTTAGGAGTGTGTCTATGGGAATGTTTGACCATTCTTCCATTTGTGAGGTCAGGCACTGATGTCGGACGAGAAGGTCTGGCTCGCAGTCTCCGCTCTAATTCATCCCAAAGGTGTTCTATCAGGTTGAGGTCAGGACTCTGCAGGCCAGTCAAGTTCCTCCACCCCAAACTCGCTCATCAATGTCTTTATGAACCTTGCTTTGTGCACTGGTGCACAGCCATGTTGGAACAGGATGGGGTCCATCCCTACACTGTTCCCACAAAGTTGGGAGCAGGAAATTGTCCAAAATGTCTTGGTATGCTGACGCCTTAAGAGTTCCCTTCGCTGGAACTAAGGGGCCAATCCCAACCCCTGAAAAACAACCTCACACCATAATGCCCCCTCCACCAAACTTTACACTTGGCACAATGCAGTCAGGCAAGTACCTTTCTCCTGGCAACCACCAAACCTAGACACGTTGATTGGATTGCCAGAAGAGAAAAGTGTGTCTCGTCACTTCAGAGAACATGTCTCCACTGCTCTAGAGTCCAGTGGCGGCGTGCTTTACACCACTGCATCCACTGCTTTTCACCACTAAATCCAATGCTTTTCATTGCACTTGGTGATGTAAGGCTTGGATGCAGCTGCTCGCCCATTCCATGAAGCTCTCTGCGCACTGTTGTTGTGCTAATCTGAAGGCCACATGAAGTTTGGAGGTCTTTAGCTATTGATTCTGCAGACAGTGGGCGACTTCTGCGCACTGTGCTTTTCAGCATGCACTGACCCTGCTCTGTCATTTTACAACTACGTGGCTGAGTTGCAGCTGTTCCCAGTTGCTTCGACTATGTTATAATACCACTAACAGTTGACCATGGAATATTTAGTAGCCAGGAAATGTCACGGATGAATGTATTGCACAGGTGGTAACCTATCAAAGTACCACGCTTGAATTCACTGAGCTTCTGAGAGCGACCCATTCTTTCACAAATGTTTGTAGAAGCAGTCTGCATGCCTAGGTGCTTGATTTTATACACCTGTGACCATGGAGGGGATTGGAATACCTGAATCCAATGATTTTGAGGGGTGTCCCAATACTTTTGGCAATATAGTGTACGGTGTGTGTGTGTATATATACAGTGGGGATCGAAAGTTTGGGCACCCCAGCTAAAAATTTGTATTAATGTGCATAAAGAAGCCAAGGAAAGATGGAAAAATCTCCAAAAGGCATCAAATTACAGATTAGACATTCTTATAATATGTCAACAAAAGTAAGATTTTATTTCCATCATTTACACTTTCAAAATAACAGAAAACAAAAAAATGGCGTCTGCAAATGTTTAGGCACCCTGCAGAGTTAATATCTTGTACTGCCCCCTTTGGCAAGTATCACAGCTTGTAAACGCTTTTTGTAGCCAGCCAAGAGTCTTTCAATTCTTGTTTGAGGTATCTTTGCCCATTCTTCCTTACAAAAGTCTTCCAGTTCTTTGAGATTTCTGGGCTGTCTGTCACGCACTGCTCTTTTAAGGTCTATCCATAGATTTTCAATTATGTTGAGGTCAGGAGATTGTGAAGGCCATGCCAAAACCTTCAGTTTATGCCTCTTGATGTAATCCCCCGTGGATTTCGAGGTGTGTTTAGGATCATTATCCATTTGTAGAAGCCATCCTCTCTTTAACTTCAGCTTTTTCACAGATGGCATCAAGTTACCATCCAAAATTTGCTGTAATTTTATTGACTCAATTTTTCCTTCTACTCGTGAGATGTTCCCTGTGCCACTGGCTGCAACACAACCCCAAAGCATGATTGATCCAACCCCATGCTTAACAGTTGGACAGAGGTTCTTTTCAATAAATTCTGTGCCCCTTCTTCTCCAAATGTACCTTTGCTCATTCCGGCCAAAAAGTTCAATTTTAACCTCATCGGTCCACAGAACTTGTTTCCAAAATGCATCAGGCTTGTCTATATGTTCATTTGCAAAGTTCAAACGATGATTTTTGTGGTGAGGACGTAGAAGAGGTTTTCTTCTGATGACTCTTCCATGAAGACCATATTTGTACAAGTATCTCTTTATAGTGGAATAGTGTACCACAACTCCAGTGTCTGCCAGATCTTTCTGGAGGGATCGTGCAGTCAAACGTGGGTTTTGAATTGTTTTTCTCACAATCCTGCGAGCTGTTCTGTCTGATATTTTTTTTGGTCTTCCAGATCTTGCTTTAACTTCCACTGTTCCTGATGACTGCCATTTCTTAATTACATTCCGAACAGAGGATATTGACATCTGAAAACGCCTTGCTATCTTACAGCCTTCTCCAGCTTTGTGAGCGTCAACTATTTTCAGTTTCAGTTTTCTAGACAACTGCTTAGAAGAACCCATGGTGCTGATTGTTGGGGCAAGGTCAGATGAGTCTGGGCATTTAAAACCTTTGAGATTGACATCACCTGGTCTTCCCAGATGATGATTGAGAACAATCCATGACACTGGCAGGTCTCAGCTTGGCAAAGGGGGCAGTGCATGCTATAAATTCTGCAGGGTGCCCAAACTTTTGCAGACGCCATTTTTTTGTTTTATGTTATTTTGAAAGGGTAAATGATGGAAATAAAATCTAACTTTTGTTGACATATTATAAGAATGTCTAATCTGTAATTTGATGCCTTTTGGAGATTTTTCCATCTTTCCTTGGCTTCTTTATGCACATTAATACAAATTTTTAGCTGGGGTGCCCAAACTTTCGATCCCCACTGTATATATTGTGGGAACTCGCTTCAAAATGGTAGAGTTTTTCTTGTTAAAGCACACAGCAACTTGCTTCTTTAAGGGCCTTTTTGCCCAATTTTATTTAAAAGAAAAACATTCCATAAACAAAAAAATGCTTCCCACGCAGGGGTATCCACCATCAAGCAAATTAAACAGTATTCAGCCTCCTGGCTTGTACGCAGTTTTATGTCTGTCTCCTGCAGTCTCTTCCCAAAATATGGCTCTCGCACACAGCTGGCCACTAGCACACAGCTAGTCTGGCTTCCATCTCTCCTTGGTGAAGCCCACCTGACTCCAAGGCAGAGACCTCCCGTCTGCCAGGGTGGAGCCCTCCTGACTCCTGTCCTCAGGGTGGAGCCCTCCTGACTCCTGTTTGCCGGGGGTGGAGCCCAGAACCATGGTTAGGCCTCTATGAAAAGGCCTGCACACACCTGTGCAATCAGTGTCCTGGCCATTCCCAAAACCTGGTCCCAGGATTGGAGATTTCATCCCTCCCAGATCTCTTTGAAATCTCCAGGCTCCAGATCCCAAAACAGACTTAATGAATAAAAAAGCCAGTTTCCTCTGCAATACATCAACCCTCTGGAGCCCCTCAACCTGCCTGAGAATCCAAGGTTATCAGCTTGATTTTGACCGTGGCAGGACACCGCACTGCCACTATATATACACACAGAGTGCTGGCCTGTGCTGCGCCCAGGTGCCCTTAGGTGGCAGTGTGCCCTAGGAGGCTGCATAGTTTGCCTAGTGAAAACACCGGCCCGAGGCACCACATACTACTGTATATTGCAAAAAAAAAAAGAAGATATTATTGCAACTGCTGTAAGATAATGGTGGTAAAACATTTCACTGTTCACCTCACTAGTAAACAGACTTTCATCCCCCTGAATGATGCTAGTAGCAATATATGGGCACACTATTGAGTAGCCATCAGTTCTATGATATGTATACATGAGTGAGGGAGTGGTATCATGAAAAGAGCTCGTAATCAGTTCAGGTAATGAAGTGTAGAGATAGGCTTTGTTATGGTTGGCCAGGTTTCGATAGAAAATCAATTGATATTTACTTTCCTACCTGCTCGTCTGTTTACCCTGCTATCTAAGTGAAACACTCTACCAAGATAAATAATTTGTTTTGTAAGACCAGGAAAAAAGAGGAATACATAAACGCTGCCTTGCACAGCTTGAATTTTAGTCAATTCTTCCTGAATTGGCCAAAATTTGAGGCTTGGGTACCCCTGCCAGCACCACCCAATTTGGCAAAAGTCAATTGTTATATAACTTTTGTCAAAGGAGGTGGGTGGAAAATTGTTGGCCAAACTGTTGTAGCACTATTTGTACACTCTTTGCGGCTACTGGGGTGTGATGGCGCCACCTGTATAGCATTTAGGAGCAGAGCCCTTATAATCTGTTTGATCAGAACAAGATCTCTAACAAGCGCTAGTGCCTCCACTCAATTGGGGCTTGTGGATAACAAGTGAAATCCCAACTGAGAAATGTATCATCCACATAGACAGTAATCCACACAGCATTGTATATGAAAGTCCATGTATTGAAGAAATAACATTCAGTGAACCATCCAGCATAAAGTATCTTCCAAACAGGAACATTAAAGCATTAACAGTCTTTTTTGCATGTCTCAGTGAGGGGAGGCTGCAACACATTTTAGGCCTAAAGATTACTTAAAGTGATATCAACCAGTTCCCACCAGGCCTATAAGAGAATGTCGACTGAGCGTGACTCTCATCGATCTGGGTGGGTGTCATATGATGTACTCCCGGATTGCTGCCTTGCTCATATCCGTGAGGCCGCATTGTGGTGAGATCTGTCCATAGGACACCTCTGATGACCGATCTGTGCACCGGCCCATTGCCGGTAACATGTGACCACTGTGACCAATCACAGCAGGTCACATGACAATTGTAAACAATAGATGGCTTCCTTTTATGCCATCGATTGTATAAAATTGTGTTGTTAGCTGTGATTGGTCACACGGATCACAGGTACAGACTGGGCCAAACACAGCTCATCTGTGTCATGTGATTAGCTGTGGCCAATCACAGCTAGTCACAACAAAAAACACTAACTGAATCATTTTCATTCAGTTAAATGCTTGCCTATAGCAGTGAAATTCACTGCTATAGGCAATCACAATGTGTGAAAAAAAAATACTGATCACTTCCCCAGAGTAGTACAATGTTACTATGGTAACATTATATTACTCTGGTCGCAGGGTTTTATTAAAAAAAAAAATCTTAACAGAAAGAAAAAATGTAATAAAGAATGTTTTTAAAAGCTGGAGAGGGAAAAAAAATATTATTTATTTATTTATTTTAGGTACTTATATAGCGCTGTCAATTTACGTAGTGCTTTACATGTATGTACATTCACATCAGTCCCTAACCCTGAAGGGGCGTACAATCTAAGGTGTATATATATATATATATATATATATATATATATATTTTTTTTTTTTTTTTTTTTTTCTCATGGTCACCAGTCAGTGTCCTTGTTCACTGCCGCACCAGTTATATCATGACACTGTACTGCATACTGACAGTATGTGAAAAAAATTAATTGTGAAAACTTTTTTTTTTCATTTCATTTTTCCAAAATATTATAAAAAAAAATTACAACTTTAAAAAACTCACCATACCTCTAACTAAATACCTTGAACTGTCTACTTTCCATAAAGGGGTAATTTGGGGGATATTCGTATTGTCCTAACATTTTTGAGCCTCAAGATATTATATAGGCTGCCAGTACATCAGGACTGATCAATTTTCAGAAATATACCATAGTTTATAGACTTACCTCACTAAATAATATACACTAATTTTCACCAAAGAAATGTAGCAGAATACATTTTGGCCAAAATTTATGAAAAACAATTATTTAGTTGCAATCTTTTATAACAGAAACGAAGAAAAACTTTTTTTCCCCCCAAATTTTTGGCCTTTTTTGTTTATTTAGCAAAAAATAAAAAACCCAGTGGTGATTAAATATCACCAAAAGAAAGCTCTAAAAAATGATACAAATATAGTTTGGGCACAGTGTTGCATGACTGTGCAATTGTTATTCAAACTGTGAGAGCACTGAAAGCTGAAAATTGGCCTTGGCATAAACGGGGTAAATGTGCCCTGTATTTACATGGTTAAAGGTAGAATTATAAAAAAAAAAACACAAATTATATTTACCTGCACTGTGCAATGGTTTTTCAAAGAGCAGCCAAGGTTCTCCCCTTCTGGTGCTCCTCCTCTTCTTGGAGTGCCCCCATAGCGAGCTGCTTGCTATGGGGGCACTTGTGTGTGCTTGCTCCCGAGCCCCTCTCTGTGCGTCTATAAGACACGCAGAATGGGGCACAACCCCATCACCGCTCCCTCCTCACTGGCTGTGACTGACAGCCTCTGCAGCCAATGGCTCTTGCTGCTGTCTCTGAACCAATGGGGAGGCAGAGACGCAGGAGAGCAGCCACTCTCATTCACATTGTGTCAGGAATGGACTCAGCACTGGCGGTGGGACTCACCTGCCGTGTGGGCTGCAGTACCAGAGCTGACCAGCGGGTGCTCTCAGCAGCCAGAAGCTCACACCTGCAATCAGCCAAACCTGGGGCTGATTGCAGAAAGGTGTATTTAAGGCATGACCAGGCCTGTGATCTGGGCCTTGGTGTATGTTTTCCCATGAGCCTCTGTACCTGGTATCTTGTGTTCCTGCTTCGTTGCTGACCCGGCTTGATCCTGACCTCTGCTGACCGTCTCCTGTTGAACCCCTGGCTTGCCTGACCATCCTTCTGCCTGATCCCCTGTACCGCGCTGCCCGTGAGTTACTGAACCCGGCTTGTGACCTTGACCATCCTCTGCCTGCTCCTTTGGTACCTTGCTGCCCGCACGTTGCTGACTTGGCCCGTCTGACCACGCTAACTACTCTGCCATCCATCCATCCTGCACGGATCCAGCTGTACCTGCACATACCTATGGCGGATCCCTCTACCACTAGCAGGTGTACTCAGGGGCCGCGACCTGGTTCCTGTCTGCTCCAAGTCCATCCCCACCATCAGGGGCCCTGGTGAATAAGCAGACTGGGACTTAGACTCCGCGCCCTGGGGAATCCTGTCCTGGGGACCACTAGAGGTACCACCAAACGGTCATTACAGAACCCTACGGCCGGCCTGACCGTTCCACCTCTCCAGCCCTGACTACGCCTGTGTTCCTGCACCTACTAAGATTAGTGGAAGGTTGCTTTGTTCACTGTGCGTTTATATATATATATATATATATATATATATATCTATATATATATATATATCTGGGTGGCTAATAGTAAACTGTATTATTATACTATACCTGAAACCTGCGTTTCCCTGTGTCAGTCCACACCTTTCTGGTCATTCCTAGATTCCTGACACATTGCTGGATCGCGGTCTGGCTCAGATAAGTATTTGGGAGGCTGTGATGGCTGGAGAGCTGCATACTGAAGCTTTTTTACCTTCATACATAGAATGCATAAAGGTAAAAATACCTTCAGCCTTTGAAACACTTTAGAATTCGAATAGGTAGGCTCTTTATTGCAGAAAAGACATGCAATGGCTCTACTACAATGAAATACACTTACCTACCTGTTTGCAATCCACTGCAAAATATATATGGCTCCATTTACATTTTGGGGACAGTGCCAATGTGTCTGGATGAATGACTCTTGCACTTGGGAGTAACATTATCCAGCACTGCGTGTGCTGTGTTACAGAAAGGTCCAAACCTGGGATCTGAAGCCTCCTGCTGATCTACTGGAGGATATATCCAGGGGAAGTGGAACAGAAGGGTGAATGTACAGATTGGATAACATGAGTGAAGACTTTGCTTCTGAAAAGTACCTGGAAAGCTGCTGCCAGTGGACATTGTAGGAAGTTCTGGTGGCTCATCCAAGGCATACACGGCTGAATTAAAGCTGTTCTACAGTCTAAATCAGCAATGGGCAAACTACGGCCCGCGGGCCGTATACGGCCCGGCGGACCTTTTAATCCGGCCCGGCGGACCTTTTAATCCGGCCCGCGGAGCTAGGCTCCCGCAAGGCCAGTGGTCGGCAAGCCGCGGCTCTTTACAATAGATGCGGCTCTCCTGTGTGCCGGGCGCCCGCTCCCCTCCCTCCTCTCGGGCGGGCGGGCGACCTCCTCTCCTCCTCTCCCCTCCCCTCCTCCTCTCCCCTCCCCTCCTCTCGGATGGCCGCCCCCCCTCTAGGATGGCCGCCCCCTCCCTCCTCTCGGGCGTCAGGACTCTGCAGCTGTCAGGATGTAGGCGGGGCAGCCAGGATGTAGGCGGGGCAGCGTGACGAACTCTTCTCTCACAGTCCTCCCTGAAGACCAGAACGGCGCGGGAATACGAGAGGAACGCGCGGAGGAGCAAAGGTAAGTGAATTGACACAGGGGGGACTTACTATATGGGGGACTTACTATATGGGGAATGAATTACTATATGGGGGACTTACTATATGGGGAATGAATTACTATATGGAGGACTTACTATATGGGGAATGAATTACTATATGGGGGACTTACTATATGGGGGATGAATTACTATATGGGGGTCTTACTATATGGGGAATGAATTACTATATGGGGGACTTACTATATGGGGAATGAATTACTATATGGAGGACTTACTATATGGGGAATGAATTACTATATGGGGGACTTACTATATGGGGAATGAATTACTATATGGGGGACTTACTATATGGGGAATGAATTACTATATGGGGGACTTACTATATGGGGAATGAATTACTATATGGGGGACTTACTTTATGGGGAATGAATTACTATATGGGGGACTTACTTTATGGGGAATGAATTACTATATGGGGGACTTACTTTATGGGGAATGAATTACTATATGGGGGACTTACTATATGGGGAATGAATTACTATATGGGGGACTTACTATATGGGGAATGAATTACTATATGGGGGACTTACTATATGGGGGATGAATTACTATATGGGGGATGAATTAATATGGGGGATGAATTACTATGTGGGGGATGAATTACTATGTGGGGGATGAATTACTATGGGGGATGAATTACTATATGGGGGATGAATTACTATATGGGGGATGAATTACTATGTGGGGGATGAATTACTATGGGGGATGAATTACTATATGGGGGATGAATTACTATATGGGGGATGAATTGCTATATGGGGGACGAATTGCTATATGGGGGACGAATTGCTATATGGGGGATGAATTACTATATGGGGGATGAATTACTATGGGGGATGAATTACTATATGGGGGGTTAATTACTATGCTTACTATGGGGGAATATTACTATACTTACTATGGATGACACATACACATCATTCATCTACTCTTGGTCCGGCCCCCGGGTCCAATATATGAACCCATTGCGGCCCTCAAGTCAAAAAGTTTGCCCACCCCTGGTCTAAATAGTACCTAGTAAAAATCCAACCCAACCTAGGTAAGGTTGAGAGCCTTTGACAGGTTTTTATTGTTTTCTGTCTTTTCTGTGTTCTGTTTGCACAGATCTAACTTCTCACCCATTGAACCGAAATAAAATTGGGTTGCATTTGGGTTTTAGGATACCAGTATACCACCATACATTATTTTTTTCCATATCAGTGAGTTATTAAGACGGCACAGTGGCTTAGTGGTTAGCACATCTGCCTTGCAGTAAATGGGTCATGGGTTCGATTCACGACCGTGGCGCCTCTTGCATGTTCTCCCTATGCTTGTGTGGGTTTCCTCCCACACTCCAAAGACATGCTGGTAGGTTAATTGGATCCTGTCTAAATTGGCCCTAATATGTGTATGAATGTAAATTAGGGACCTTAGATTGTACACCCCTTGAGGGTTAGGGACTGATGTGAATGTTCAATATATTTATGTGTAAAGCGCTGCGTAAATTGACAGCGCTATATAAGTACCTGAAATAAATGAAGCATGGATAAGGATAACAACAAGGACAAGTTTGCACCTTCAAAAACAATCCAAGGGCAACTTCAATATCTCTCTACTGACGAGAACTCTTTAATCAAAAAAGTAATCTGAATTGAAGGTTAACAGCCATTATCTTTTATAATCCTTACAGCCCTATACTGATAGAAGATGAAATCTGATAAAAACATTGCTCATTGCATTGCCTGGAGGAATTCTATCATGCTGTCCTCTCTGCTAAGATGTACTTCCTATGTTGCCAAAACAAACACCTTGGTGTCTTCACCATGGCACCCCAAAGATTTACTCATGCATTGTATTAAAACAAGCAATGAATCAACACTGTCACGGCAAGCGGTCTGAGTAATCCCACATCGGCTTTGCTCGCAATAGGAGTTAAAGGAGGTTTATTTGTACAATGATCATGTCCAATAGGTGACTTGTTATAAGAGCCTGAACTAAGCATTATTCTCTTTACATTTTTTTTAAATAAATCTTCACTGAATGTATGAACAAATAAGGAGACTGAACACACTTTGTTTAAACAAAGATTTAACAGAGGTCACTGGATTTTGTTATAAGACACTTTTATAGAATTCATATTCCACTTATACTGTGTTCAACTTGGCCTGTCTACTCCAGTAAGGATAAACATAACCATTAAACTTACATATTATCAGGTTAACAGAACCAGTCCTTAGACAATACTAAAATGGGCAATAGCAGATACTACAAGGTATTTCTATATACCTTTCTTTTTAACCACTTCAAGTCCAGACACTTTTACCCCCTTCCTGTCCAGGCCAATTTTCATCTTTCAGAGATGTCATACTTTGAATGACAATTGCGCAGTCATGTACCCATATGAATTTTTTAGCATTTTTTTGAGACAGATAAAACTTTATTTTGGTTGTATTTATTCACCACTGGGATTTTTTTTTTTTTTGCTATATAAATGAAAATTTTGAAAAAAGTGTTTTTCTTATAAAATTTTGCAAATAAATAATCTTTCTTCATAAATCTTGCCCAAAATGTATTCAGCTATCTTTTTAGTAAAAAAAATAACCCAAGTCAGTTTATAACCAAAAATCATAACTTTTCTAAATTTATTTTTACGTTTTTATTTATTTTTTTAATTATTATTATTATTATTTTTTTTCTTAAACATACTGTCACCCTAGCAGTACAGTGTCACCATAGTGACACTGTACTACTTGTGGGGGGTGATGAAGATTTTTTTATTTTTACACTGATTTTTACCAATAAAGGCTGTAAAATCAATAATTTCTCCTTCTCTCTGACTGCATTCTTGCAGCCATTGAGAAATACTGTGTGAGCTGTGATTGGTCACAGCTTATCACATCGTACAAGGCTGTTGTGAATAGCCTTGTACCATATGATCTCTGTAATCATTCACAGATTTTACAAGTAGTAAGCAATGATGTCAGGAAGTGACATCTTGTTTACTACTGTTCATGTGATCACTGATTGGCCAATCAGTGATCACATGAATCGGGACCGCGCACAGAGTTCCCGTACAGCGATCTGTGCTCCACTGTGTCCGGTGGATGCTCCCAGGGAGCATGCACAGGCAATGGATCTGGGGGGACTTTTAGAAATGTCCCTCCTCATCGGCAGCGCTCTCGTCCGGTCGTTTATCGACATGCGCCGGATGGGAAGAGGTTAAAGAGGAACTTTCGTAAAAGCACTATCTGTGACTAATGCAGTGCTCGACCCCTGCCCTTCTTACCAACTCGTGACAAACGACCAGCCAATCTCACACCATGCTGTCCCTTGCATAACAATGCCACTATCAGCTGCACCCTGCACAAAGATTTCTCAGCTTGCCAGACCACAATCTATGTGCCAACAGCCTGAGATCGATTGTCACAATTAACCCTTCAAACTCCAAACTGCCACCAGATAGCTTTGGGACTATCAACCCTTCACAGTGTTAGCAAGAACAAATGCGAACAATAAATGTCTGTAACACACACTGTCACCACAGACATGTAAATTCAGAGGACTATTATATATAGTAGCACTCTCTAAGAGACAGGGATTTTTTTTTTGTGTGCATTAAAAGCCTTAGAAATAATTTTAACACTTTTCAAAATAGGATTTATTAATGAAAAGGTCAAATGGTGCAACTAAAATATTTACAGAAAAGGATGTTACAAATAAATAAAGAGAACAATAAAGCAACTGAGGAATAAAAGAAAGGAGTTAAGAAGGCAGAATACTTGCAAAGTCCTTGGTTTTAGCAGAGTCCACTTGTCCAAGCAAAAATGTTGCTGTGGCTCTCGAGTCCATTAAAATGTTCCTTGGTTGATGTTAAATGAGAGCTTTCTCTTAACAAGCCCTTTCAGTTCCTTTTCTGTGATATTAAAGGGGTGTGGACTGAGAACAACTAACCAATCATCTGGTTTAGGGGATGGGTGCTAGGAGGTCACCAAAATTTATGACCAAGTCCCAACTACAGTATCATACTAATATTAATAACTTCCAGTATGTGCAGGTGGTATTCTAACAACTGGCAGATTAATATTCAGAATTATATTTCGAACTCCGGGATACCAAACACAGCATACCTTGTCACCCAGGAGGCAGGAGACAGCTTTCTCCCCTTTCCTATGTGCTAACATAGTCATGTATGACCTTGATTTGTTTGATATAATATTCCCTATTCAAATATATACCTAATATTAATGTGTCCTGTTCCTGTTGAATTCTATGAATTGTATGTGGAATTTTTACGTTGTGGAATAGACATTTTGTGATATGCTCTGTATTCCTAGAGCCTTAAAGTGGAGTTCCACTCAAAAGCGGACGCTCCGCCTATTTGTCTCCTCCCCCCCTCCACTGCCATATTTGGCACCTTTTGGAGGGGAGGGGGGAGTGGATACCTGTTTTTGATAGGTACCCACTTCTACTTCCAGCTCAGTTTGCAACGGAGAAGTGAGTTAGAAGTTCGGCCCCTCCTTCCTCTTGCAGTCTCCTGGGAACCTTCACAGGTCCCAGAAGCCTGCCAGACCATTAAGAATGCGCAACATCACTCGTGCATGCGCAGTGGGCACCTGTCTGTGAAGCCGCAAACTGTCACAGCCTGGTGCTCACAGTTATGATGCTGGCACCAGGGAAAGAAGTGGCAGAGAAGGGATGGCGTGAATGAGCACATTGCTGGACCCTGGGACAGGTGAGTGTGTGTTTATTAAAAGTCAGCAGCTACAGTATTTGTAGCTGCTGACTTTGAATAAACACAAAACTGACTGGAACTCCGCTTTAATGGCCTTACAGGTCATGTGTGATGGCTTGACAGAGTTATCATTGTTTTACGATAGGTCAGAGGGGAGTGTTTTGCATGGTTCATGGAAACAGACATCCTGCCAAGAATAATTAGCTGTTTAAAGCCCTGGCCAGGTCTGAACTCTGCATCTATTTGTTTTTTAGTTAAGTGGCTCTTTTGAAGTTTGTTAAAACTTACAGTTACAAATTCCAAATGTATTGGAGATTTGAACCCCAGCACCTCCATGGATAGATTATTTTGGAGCTCAGATCAGACAACCAACAAATAAAATTGCACACATCAGTAATGATTAATATTAGGATGCAAATGGAATGAAGACAAAGTGTATCTGTCTGTCAGGAATCAGCAACAGGAATGGCCAGATCTGTGTGGCTACCCTGATGAAACCGAGACCAGATTTGTGAGATTTACTGTATTTACAGTGAAACTAAAGCCATCCAAACACCAGCAAACATAAAAATGTAAGTGAACCAAATCCCACTGGTAGAATACTTGACTAATAAACCTAACAGAAAGCCAAACTAAAAGCTAACTATATACAACATATACAAAATGGAGAACACAAAAGGCAGGAGAAAACTGAAGGTGCAGGGAGCAGATGGGAACAAAACTGAGAACAGGAACAAGGGAGAGCAGGAATAAGGCAGCAGGGTACTCCGTACAGGACAGGAGCATGACTGGGATTAATGGCATCAGGATCTGGCAGCAGAAAAACACTGGAGCAAGGGAGACTAACAGAGGTGGACCTAAATACCCTCCCAGCAGCCAGCATCAGGCAGAAACAGATTACTGGGGTCTGCTGGCTGCTGGGAGACACCCGCTGATGGACATTGGAAATACAACCCTCTGCTTAGGGAACCACAGTGTCACCAGCAGGTGATCCAGGTTCTGACACTGTCACTATTGACCACTTTGTCAACTATCAAAAGATGTTTGAAACAGGTAAGCTAGAGGTAAATGAGTGCACTTTAGTTCTCCTGACAGAGCACCATGAAAGCCGTCAAAAGCTGAGCCCCCAATATTTAAATGGCATCTTCCAGTTGTACCTTTCCACAGTTTTTATAATGAGCACCTTGATTTTGGATGCTTGGGGAATAAGGTAAGACAAATCTAAGGTACATGCAAGCATCTCTAGGTGTCTTCTTAAATCTTCTAATCAAGTGTGCAATGCTGCATCACTTAGCAGTGAGTAGGTTTATTTTAATGTACACCTGGCCTGGTCCTAAGGTAAAACAGTGCTGAAGTGCAAGAATACTGTATCGCCTATAAGTACATGTCTTAGTTTTGAGCCTGGTGGAGTGTCCTCCTTGGATTCTATGAAATAACAGCTCAAGTCTGCACACAAGGCCTCAACAGGTCAATCTTATCACCCTGTTCTAAGACTCCTTCATCATTCAAATGCCAAGTGCCTATAATTCTCAGTCAAATTCTGGCATTTAACAGGTAAATGGCCAGACAGGACATAGCATCAAGAGTGCTGGGGTTTAGGTTTAAGCTGGTGTCCTGTATAGCCTGGGCCTAGGATCCATGGGGCTCTGCTGGAACATATCAACTTGAAAACCAATATAGGTACTTGCAGGCACCACAAGGTGCTTTCCTGTCTGTATTATTATTTTAGTCACTTTTGGGCCAGATCACTTTCAGTTTAGTTTAACTGCTCAGAGTGTATTAATAATATTAAACTCCTTACCTGCCGCTGGTCTAATCTTTCAAATGCTGCATTGGCCCCATATGCATTACAGGATTCCACAATGTATTCTGAGTTGACACCCAGCAGAAAACTCGACTCTCCACAAGATCCATCAGCAACTATAATGATCCTGGGCCATGCATCTTGTGACATCTTCCTCATGTACTCCTCTGTAAACTAAACACATGCAATCAAATCATTTCCAGTTACATAAATTCAAGCTGTGAGTTTGGAGATTATTATATGTTGCTTGCTGCGCTGGTTGCACCAGCCACTGGCTTTATATTCCCCAATGGGGACAGATCAGTGATTTTTTTCTAATACTACGTCCAATAGCTAGAACTTCTGTCAAGTTTTTATAGCTCCATAAAGACATATCCAGGAGGGATTTCAAACTCATTAATGAAGAGAACATAATCAATCCACAAGTTCCATGGCTCTGGTGAGGCTGCTTATATTAAACACTGGAGGAGGAGCTCCTCCGTTGGGTACCCAGACTGAAAGTATTATAAAAAAAATAAAAAAAAAACAAACAAGAGCACCAAATGGTGAGCATCCAAAATACTTTGAAGTATAACTAAAGGCAAAACTGTTATCATAAGCATTTTTAACACTGGTTTTCTCCAGCCAGGAGAAAGGCGTTCAGAAGAGCTGAGCAAACATCCAGTAGAACACAATGGATCTGCAGGAGAGACTCCCCCTAATCAACAATGACTGTGTCGATGAGGGAATTGAGCAATTTTCTTTTGCAGGAAGTGGTTGCAGGAAAGAAAATCGCTCTGACTATGGCCGACTCCCTACCCCCAGCAGGAAAACCCAATGCCAGAGAGGAGATTGCAGCTCAAAACTATGAGTGCAGCATCCTCTGTGCAGTAGTCCGAAACAATCCCCCGCCTTCCCATTTGTCATCACTACATTGCTGCATTCAGCAGTGCTTTCTCTGAGGGCCAGATCTAGGGGGGTGCTGGGGTGGGCTTTGCCCCCCCAGATTTTAGTTGAGCCCCCAGGTCTCTGAGAGTGCATCCACTGATCCATTAACTTTGTGGGAGCTATTAATGTAAGAGAGCACTGTGATGGGGATACCTGATGTAAAGAGGAACTCTGATTCAGATACCTGATGTAAAGAAGCTCTCTGATGGGGTAACTGATTATATGTTAGGGGGCACTCTGATGGGAACAGTTGATGTAAGGGGGGCTCTGATGGGGACCGTGATGTAAGGGGGCATTCTGATGAGTATCCTGATGTAAGGGGGCACTTTGATGAGGACCCTGATGTAAAGGGGGAACTCTGATGGGGACCTTGATGCAATGGGGGATTTATGGAAACCCTAATTTAGGAGGGGACTCTGATAAGGACATCTGATATACAGTTGCAAGAAAAAGTATGTGAACCCCTTGGGATTACGTGGAGTTTTGCATGAATTGGGCATAAAATGTGCTCTGAACGTCATCTAAGTCACAACAATAGAAGAACACAGTCTGCTGAACATAATACTACACAAACATTAGATGTTGCCATGGTTTAATTGCACATAACATGTAAACATTCACAGTGCAGGGAGGAAAAAGTATGTGAACCTTTGGACTTAATAACTGGTTGACCCTCCTTTGGCAGCAATAACCTCAACCAAACGTTTCCTGTAGTTGCAGATCAGACCTGCACAACGATCTGGAGTCATTTTGGACCACTCCTCTTCACAAAACTGTTTCAGTGTAGCAATATTCTTGGGATGTCTGGTGTGAATCGCTCTCTTAAGGTCATGCCACAGCATTTCAATGGGGTTGAGGTCAGGACTCTGACTGGGCCACTCCAGAAGGCGTATTCTGTGCTGTTGCAGCCATTGTTTTGTTGAATGACTTGTATGCTTTGGGTCATTGTCCTGTTGCATCACCCATCCTCTGCGGAGCTTCAGTTGGCGGACAGATGGTCGTACGTTTTCCTGCAAAATGTCTTGATAAACTCTGGAATTCATTTTCCCATCAATGACAACGATCCGTCCAGGCCCTGAGGCAGCAAAGCAGCTCCAAACCATGATGCTCCCTCCGCCATGTTTCACAGTGGGGATGAGGTTTTGATGTTGGTGTGCTGTGCTTTTTTTTCTCCACACATAGTGTTGTGTGTTCTTCCCAAACAACTCAATCTTGGTTTCATCTGTCCACAGTATATTTTGCCAGTAGTGCTGTGGAACATCCAGGTGCTCTTTTGCAAACTTCAAACGTGCTGCAATATTCTTTTTGGACAGCAATGGCTTCCTCCGTGGTGTCCTCCCATGTACTCCATTCTTGTTTAATGTTTTCCTTATTGTAGATGTGTCAACAAAAATGTTAGCATGTGCCAGAGATTTCTGTAGGTCTTTAGCTGACACTCTGGGATGCTTCTTTACCTCATGCAGCATTCTGCGCTGTGCTCTTGCAGTCATTTTTACAGGACAACCATGCCTAGGGAGAGTAGCAACAGTGCTAAACTTTCTCCATTTGTAGACAGTCTGTCTTACCGTGGACACATGAACATCAAGGCTTTTGGAGATACTTTTGTAACCCTTTCTAGCTTCATGCAAGTCAACAATTCTTGATCGTAGGTCTTCTGAGAGCTCTTTTCTGCGAGGCATGGTTCACATCAGACAGTGCTTCTTAAAACCAGTAAACCCAAAACAGGTGTGTGTTTTTTAAGGGCAGGACAGCTGTTAGCAACACATCCAATATCATCACACTGATTGGAGTCAAGGTTGGCTCACTCCTGGCTCCAATTAGCTCTGGGAGAAGTCATTAAGCTAGGGCCTCACATACTTTTTCCTCCCTGCACTGTGAATGTTTACATGTTATGTGCAATTAAACCATGGCAACATCTAATGTTTGTGTAGTATTATGTTCAGCAGACTGTGTTCTTCTATTGTTGTGACTTAGATGATGTTCAGAGCCCATTTTATGCCCAATTCATGCAAAACTCCACGTAATCCCAAGGGGTTCACATACTTTTTCTTGCAACTGTATGGGGCACAGGGTCTGTTTAACCATCCTATTCTGATGACATCCAAATACATACTAGTGTATCCCAGGTTGTGACACAGGGTGATAGACTGTCAATGACTCACACAGTGTTGACATTGTACCCACTGGCTTTTATTTACTGCACCCCCAGATCAGATAGGCTAGATCCAGCCCTGCTTTCTCTCCCCATTAAGTGTTACAAAGTGGGCAGGTTGTGGGACTTTATGGCTTTAAAAGGAACACTGAAATCTTAATCACATTGACCAAAAAACTCATCCCATGCACAGGCAGCTTTGAGCAATGGCAAGGGGGTTGCAATTATTTAACACCGACAAACACAAAGTCAACTTTGGTGAACTTTTTATGAAACAGCAGTATATTTTAGTCTGAGAGAACATTTTTCTAAAGCCACAAAAAAAGTTTTCTTTAAAAATAAAAACATGCTGTAAACGATCGTTCACATGGAACACATGGATAAAATAAAGACATAAACACAACCATTTGGTGACTATTTACAACACAAAATATGATGCAGAATAAAAAGAATGTTGGAGCCTAGAAAGGCAAGAAAAACTAAAATTAAATGAATTATAAAGTACAAAAGAACATGGGTTTTCTATAGATTTGCATTAATATCTATATGTTTTAACCTGTTATGTGCTCTATTTGTTGTACATCTTGTATCTGTCTGTTTTAGCCTTGCACTGAGAGTTGGAAGACTGAAATTATTTGAAACTTGACTTTTTAGAGAACCTGTGCTTTGTCCATGCAGGGCAAAGCGACATATTGAAAAATAATTCCAGGTATGGATATTTTAAACGTAGTTACATTAAACCAGCTTGGAATAATGTAACTATGTTTATACCATACCTGACCTATGCCCCTGGAAGCTGACACTAAAGTAGACTGCAACTTAGTAATGTCCACTTGCTTCTGGGTCCCATGCAAAGCATTCTCTGAATGGTGTTGGTGCCAAGTGGCTGACCTCCTGTGTTTGGAATGCAGCATGGCAACTGCTTCCATTTCGGGACCAAATGGAGATCACTGGAGTCTCTGCTTCAGTGATTTCCAGCTTCCAGTGGCATCAGCCAGGTATGGTATACGAGGTGTAACAATTTTATTCCTGGAATGCCCGCAACATAGCACTATAGTGGGGAATCACACAGCCATTTGCACTAGAGCGTGACATGTGCTAACTTGCACTCATCTGGGTAGGAGACCACTTGACTCAGCCTTTATGGAGTAGTAGATGAAACCACACGTGTGTGCATTGTGCTGTTGGTGGAAAATGAGTCACAGAAATGTGGAGCAGCGGATTAACATTACATTTTCCGTGAAAACTAGCAAAAGTGAGAGTGAAACTCTTTGTTACAACAGACGTATGGTGAACATTCCATGGAGAAATCAAGTGTTTTTGAATAGCTTAGGCAGTTTAAGAAGGGGTGGGACACAAAAACTCTCAACCGACATTGTTACCTGGAAACTCTGAAAAGGTTACAGGGATTTGTTTGAAGTAAAACACCAGAACTCTGGCCTGATATGTAGATTCTCCATCACGACAATGCTCCTGCACATGATCCGTTAGGTGTTCGTGAGTTCATGGCCCAGAAATACATTTTGAAACTTGACCAACCACCTTATTCGCCTGACTTAGTATCCTGCAACTTTTGGCTGTTTCCAAATGTAGCACTGCCCCTTGGGACAAGCTGGAATATATTATGGGTCCTGCGCTCAATAGATCCAACCCTAAGCAAACCCAATCCCTCTGGCACAACTGGTAATGAATAGCAAATACCCCGCCAAGAAATTTGCTGACACAGGGTTAAATGAAACAAGAACAATTTTATGGAGAATGAAATGCAGTGTAGAGGGGTGGGGTTCCCCTTTCAACTTCAAAACTTACTTTTCTTCTTTTATGCAATGCAGTAAATTTGGTCTGCCACTAGAGGGCTTCACAGCCAAGAGTCTCCGGATGGCAGAGTTGCACTTTAAGCAAAATACAACTGATATCAAACAAATAAACTTACTTATACTCTATCAATGAAATGTATTACCCACACCGGTGTATGATTCTGCTTCTGAGGGGCGTTAGCCAAAAATCACCTCAGAGTCAGAACAGGATGCAATAAAGCGGTACCTCTAATAAGGCTACTAAGCCAGATTCCCCCACTTCAGTCCTTGTAACGGTGGAGCTCTAGTTGGTGCACGTTTAGTCCTTACAATGAAGTAAATAGCAGCTGAAGGCTTCTTTGGAGTTTCAGCTGGTGTGGGTTACATCCAATTTTACTAGGTTTCTGGGCTGAGAGGGTCCAACCTCAGTGTCTAAACGCAACACAAATCACCCCAAGACCAGGGGCAGTCGCAGGACGCAATCTCCCAGTATGTGTCAGTCCCCGGGGCAGACAGTCTCAATTACACTGGTGGTGAGGGGAAAAGCAGGCAGGGCAGAGGGATCTGTGGCTTGCACAGGGCCCCGGATGGGTGAGATCCCAGCAGTGGGGTGCGGATGTCCCAGTCTATATGCAAAGTGTGAATGGTGTGTCTTACTCTCTCCAGTGGGACAGCTCACCAGACTCTGAACACACAGCAGGGTCCCTCTATCCACGCTGGGTGCTGTAGTGCCTCCTCCTCTGCTTGGACGGGCTCCACATGTCCCTGTCTTTTCTCCAGCCTCTTGTCTCTCTGTTCTCCCCTTCACTTCCTGCTTCCTCCCCCTCCCAGCGTTCTTTGCTGTGTAGTGGATGAGTCATGAACTTGGCAGAATGCCCAGGTTTTACAAATAGGGGAGAGAGAGGAAAGCTGACTGCTGAACATGTGATTCCTTCTGAATCCTCTTGTACAAGGAGCCTGCTACACAAAATTTAAAAAAATGCCTTAAAAGGATACTGTGCAGCGTTCTGGAAAACAAATCATAGGAATGTTTCCGGCAGTGGCACAATTATCTATAAAAGTGCGTCAATTGACAAGAGGATTACTTTGAAGGTGACAACAGCTGCTAGTGTATAGGTAAACAAAGTTTTTTTGGTTTTTTTTACCAGGCCATTCTGGAAATTAAATTGTCACACCACATATGAATAGATACATTGGTCCAGTATGGATCAATGTATCTATGTATAAAAAATCAATACCTGGAATTCTACTTTAAAGTTGATCTTACCTCAAAATGTGAAGATTTGCTATCTTATGGGGGATCTCTAGAAAGTACCCCAAAGAAATCTACCTTTTGCCTGGATCAGCGGGCTCCAGCGGTGCATGCTCTGTGAGCCGCGCAGGAGTCATTGAAGCGGGCTGACGTACAGGTACATTAGCCCACATCGGCAAAGCTTCCCATCCACCGTCATGTAATATGAACGGATGGGAAGAGATTAACATTCTGTACAATCTTGAGACACCCTTTAAAATTCTGCACAATTTTGAGGCATCTACTACAAAATGTAAAAAAACTAATAGTTTTATGGAACGCAGCAACATCTGCACATTTAGGACACCTAACTAGAGATGAGCGAATCAAACATGGCGAAGTGGAATTCGTTTCGAATATTGGGAAATATTCGATTCGCGCCGAATCCGAAAATTAGCCAACTTCGGATGCACAAATCGAATTTTCCCAAAAATGGCGGCGACATGTGTGGCGAAGGAGCGGGGATCTCTGGGAAGGCGCGCAGACAAGGCGCGCTGACCCATAATGCATTCATTCATGACATGTGATCGCATTAGCCAATCAGCAGCCAGCCAGCCAGCACTGTGTAATGGTGGAGCTATAAATTGCGGCCATCTTACAATTCTCCATTAGCCTGCGGTCATTCAAGAGAGACAGACCTGTCTGTATTAGGGACAGAGTTAGGGCCAGAGAGACTTTAGGGCCACAGAATCGTTACTTAGGGACACAGAATCGTTACTTAGGGACACAGAATCGTTACTCAGGGACACAGAATTGTTAATCAGGGACACAGAATTGTTACTCAGGGACAGACACAGAATTGTTACTGAGGGACACAGAATTGTTACTCAGGGACACAGAATTGTTACTCAGGGACACAGCATTGTTACTGAGGGACACAGAATTGTTACTCAGGGACAGACACAGAATTGTTACTCAGGGACACAGAATTGTTACTCAGGGACACAGAATTGTTACTGAGGGGCACAGAATTGTTACTCAGGGACACAGAATTGTTACTCAGGGACACAGAATTGTTACTCAGGGACAGACACAGAATTGTTACTCAGGGACACAGAATTGTTACTCAGGGACACAGAATTGTTACTGAGGGACACAGAATTGTTACTCAGGGACACAGAATTGTTACTCAGGGACAGACACAGAATTGTTACTCAGGGACAGACACAGAATTGTTACTCAGGGACACAGAATTGTTACTCAGGGACACAGAATTGTTACTGAGGGACACAGAATTGTTACTCAGGGACAGACACAGAATTGTTACTCAGGGACACAGAATTGTTACTCAGGGACACAGAATTGTTACTCAGGGACAGACACAGAATTGTTACTCAGGGACACAGAATTGTTACTCAGGGACACAGAATTGTTACTGAGGGACACAGAATCGTTACTGAGGGACACAGAATTGTTACTCAGGGACACAGAATTGTTACTCAGGGACACAGAATTGTTACTGAGGGACACAGAATCGTTACTGAGGGACACAGAATTGTTACTCAGGGACACAGAATTGTTACTCAGGGACACAGAATCGTTGAATTAAAGAGTATGTCAGACAACACGCAGAGGAGTGGCAGAGGAGGCAATGTTTCAGGAGCGAGCAGACGTGGCAGCAGAGGAAGGGGTCGAGGCAGCACTAGTCGCAGCCAGAGGCCAGTGCTCCCGGTGTCATCCAGCGGTCGTGTCTCTACCGACAACCCTGCCGTCATCGATTGGTTGGCTCGGTCGTCTTCCTCTTCCCAGGTCACCTCTGACACCTACAGCCAACGGTCGGTGGGTACGTCAGACACAACCGTTAGTTGGCATGGCCCGGGAGCAAGCCCACTGAAATCACGTGTCCTCTACCTGCCCCTGTCCTTTGTTGTTCCCTCACCAAGCGAAGTATCGCATGCTGTGGACTCAGCCCCACTGTACAGTGAGGAAGAGCTAACAGAGGGCGGTCAGGAACGGGGGGAGACATCCGCCTCTTCAGCAGCCAGGCGAAGAAGTAGTGGCGAGGAGAGTGGCTCGGTAGCCGGTCTAGAGACAGGTCTGTCTCCTGACCCACACGCAGCCGAGGGGGCTAGTAGTGAGGCGGAGACCCTAATTGATGATGATGAGGCTGATCGCACTTGGCAGCCTCGTCGTCATCTGCCAGGCCCGTAATCTGCCATGGGCCCCCGTACCGCCTCCTCATGCTGCTGCCAGGTCCGTAATCTGTCATGGGCCCCTGTACCGCCTCCTCATGCTGCTGCCAGGTCCAGAGTGTCTCATGGGTCCCTGTACGGCCTCCCATTGCTGCTGTCTCCATCGCCACACTCTGCCATGTGCCACTTTCAGGTCTCCTCACACTGCTGGTGGGTTCCATTTTGTCATAGGGTGCTGGCAGATTACGGGCCTCCCATTGCTGCTGCCAGGCCCGTAATCTGTCATGGGCCCCCGTACCGACTCCTTATGCTGCTGCCAGGCCCGTAATCTGTCATGGGCCCCTGTACCGCCTCCTCATGCTGCTGCCAGGTCCAGAGTGTCTCATG
The DNA here is from genome assembly GCF_062004578.1 of Staurois parvus. Classification (NCBI taxonomy): domain Eukaryota; kingdom Metazoa; phylum Chordata; class Amphibia; order Anura; family Ranidae; genus Staurois; species Staurois parvus. Next base: position 5,852,359 of record NW_028318294.1, on the reverse strand, counting down.
GGTCCCTGTACGGCCTCCCATTGCTGCTGTCTCCATCGCCACACTCTGCCATGTGCCACTTTCAGGTCTCCTCACACTGCTGGTGGGTTCCATTTTGTCATAGGGTGCTGGCAGATTACGGGCCTCCCATTGCTGCTGCCAGGCCCGTAATCTGCCATGGGCCCCCGTACCGCCTCCTCATGCTGCTGCCAGGTCCAGAGTGTCTCATGGGTCCCTGTACAGCCTCCCATTGCTGCTGTCTCCATTGCCACACTCTGCCATGTGCCACTTTCAGGTCTCCTCACACTGCTGGTGGGTTCCATTTTGTCATAGGGTGCTGTATGGCCTCCCATTGCTGCTGCCTCCACCGCCACACTGTGGCTCCACACTCTGGTTTTGGCCCCGTGACTGCCCAAATGAGTGAAGTGTGCGGTGATTCTAAGATCGACGGCACTCATCTGCATGTCATACTGACTGACAGTATTATTTCTCTTCCCCAGCAGACTCCAAGGGCATTTAAATTAAAGGTACAGTGTTCTGCACTAATATAAAGGCTCTCTGAAGCCTAGAAACACCCTTTTTATAAGTTAAACTCGCAGCGAATATATTCGACTCGAATCGAATTTATTCCGCGAATTCGCCGAATCAGCCGAATCGAATTTTTGAATACTTCGCTCATCTCTACACCTAACGATACAGGTGATTTATTCTTTCTAAGCAAGTACACTTTTGCACACTGGTACTGACTAGTATTCCATTGTTTCTCTCCCTCACTCAGCTAATGTGACTCCAGCGCTGATGGACAGTGCCGGGGGGGGGGCAAGCAAGGATGCTGTGCAGGAGCCCAGTGTCCTTCTTATCAACTGATGACATCATTGGTTGTTATGCCGCCGCTGGATAGAAAGTTGTAATGGTGCACAATGAAAACCTGTGGCTTTGTGTAACCAAAAGGCAGGCTTGATCCACCTGCTGGCTTGTATACAAGTTTTTTGACAATTTTTAGGCATTTTGCCAAGGCCTGAAGAAACCCGAAGGCACCCCAGGGCACCTGGGCAGCCTGGTTGAAAAAGGCTGATATAGGCCATCTTCACATCTCTGCATGTTACATTGCACATTAACATGCATCGCAGCATCCCTTTTCTTCTGATGGGCTGCCAGCATACCCCCGACTGGCTAAAAACCGCACTTGACCTTTTTTCAGGAAAGCAACACAAGTGCCTCGATGTGCCACACATAAAATGTATTACTGCAATTCGATAGTGTGAACCCAGATTTGAAGCACAAGTTGAGCTTTTGTAAAATATTGGTGCATCGTACCTTTCTCTGTAAGCTGCTCCTGGTCGCAGTCGCACTTCATCACATACAATAAAGGGTTAGTAGCCCTCCACTGTATGTGACAATATTTAGTTTCCACTTACAGCCCAGAGTTTCACAGAGCGGGGAGTCAAGTAAGTGATCAAATCTATCTCTCTACCCCCCGCTTCACCCTTCAGTCTCCGTCCGAATCACTAGCCTCCTGAACGACATATCAGACTGGATGTCACTCCAATTCCTCAAATTAAACCTTGCCAAAACCGAGCTCCTAGTTTTCCCCCCAGCCCGTGCCCCCCCCCCCGACCTCTCCATCACGACCAACAACGCCACCATCAGCCCCACCCCACAAGCCAGAGTACTAGGTGTTATTCTAGACTCCAATCTGTCTTTCCAGCCCCAGGTCCAATCGCTAACAAATTCATGCAGACTCCACCTCCGCAACTCTCCGAAATACGCACGTTCCTAGCTCCAGAAACTACAAAGCAACTCATTCACTCCCTCATTATATCATGACTTGACTACTGTAACTCCCTCCTCGCCGGCCTACCTCAACACAGGCTTTCACCGCTTCAGTCTATCCTGAATTCTGCGTCCAGACTCATCCACCTTACTAACCGCTCCGTATCTGCCACCCCCCTCTGCCAATCCCTCCACTGGCTTCCGATTGCCCAACGCATAAAATTCAAATTACTAACATTGACGTACAAAGCTGTTCATAACACTGCCCCAAACTACATCACCGACCTGATATCCATCTACCACCCAAAATGCACTCTCCGCTCCTCACAAGACTTCCTACTCTCTAGTTCCCTGGTCTCCTCCTCCCATGCCCTTCTCCAGGGCTTCTCTCATCCTCTGGAACTCACTACCCCAATTCATCAGACTGTCACCTACCCTCCTCACCTTTCGGCGCACCCTGAAAACCCATCTCTTCAGAGAAGCCTACCCCTCCCTCACCTAATTGCCCATCTCCCCCGCTCTTCCCACCACTCCATCCCCCACAGCTATTTCCTCCTGTACCACTATCCCCTCCCTCCTAGATTGTAAGCTCCAAGGAGCAGAGCCCTCGAACCCTTTGTGTATTGTATTGTATTGTTACTGTGCTGTCTCGTGTACTGTCTCCCATTATAATGTACAGCGCTGAGTAAACTGTTGGCACTATATAAATACTGTATAATAATAATAATCCCCCTAGATTTACTGAACATTTAACCCTTGTAGTTTGGGGGCACTGCAAGGGTTTTCTTTTTTTGTTGTGTATGGAGATGGGCTTTAAAACCCAGTTAGAACATGAGCCAAACTGCGGTATGAACCACTGTACTACACACTCAAAGTAAGCAAGATTGGATTTCTTTTCCTCACATTGTAAAGAAAACCTTGAAATTAAGACCTCGTAAAACAAGCGGATATCTTCACTAAATATTTTTCCTTGTTAAATTTTCAACAACACCATGAAGTTCATCTAAACTCCACTCCTTTCACATTGGCCCCCATCCTTCCAGTGTTACAACACATCGGAACAAAGTGGCTATTGGTAATTAGAATAAATAACTAGAAAACCACTTGGCTTAAAAACAACATTTTTATGTGTTTGCCTTTTGTACTAATGGAGAGGCCAAACAACCCTCACTATGGCAGCTAACCAGCATTCTGAGCAGACTCCAGGGAAAAACAAAGCTAGAAATATCCTAATTAAATATAGATTTCTTTTTCTTCATGTTGGAAGCCGCCTTTGTTGTTTTCCACGTGTGAAACTTTTGTTTGCGTTAATAAGTTGGACTTTAATTTGTACACTGCAGATTCACACTCTGGGAGAGCTTATCGTGGTTGACAAATGTTTTGAAAGTCATTAATTTCACATTGTGTTGGCATGTTTTTAATAAACGTATTGTTCTCTGCTGGGAAGACTGGTCTGACTGGCTGCATTGCTGGATGGCTATTTCATGGTAATTACATGGGAGATTATAGCCTCATCAGTTAATCGGAACATAGAGTTGCTGTTTAAATATTTACTTGGATTGCCTTCCATATAACGTATGATCTGGGCATATCTCCTTTGTGCTGTCTGACTGCATGACGGATTTTTGTTCAGTATACATGTTGGTTTTTCTTGCAGTTTATGCTCAACAAGTACCTATCTGACAGCCAGCATGTTCAGAATATTTATCTAACACAATTATGGGATCTTTCACAAGTGGCTTGCATGAAAAATGACAAGTGAAACATGAAAAAAAATGCTGCTGATTGCATTTGGGCAAAGCACTATAACTTCAGCCACTGGTGTGTGTTGCTCCTGGGATGTTGATCATGTGTTGTGTAAAGTCATCATCCTTCTACACTTAAGTACACCTGTTCAACTGCTTGGTAACACAAATTGCTAATCAGCCAATCACAGGGCAGCAACTCAATGCATTTAGGCATCTAGACGTGGTGAAGACATTTTGCTGAAGTTCAAACCGAGAATCAGAATGGGGAAGAAAGGGGATTTAAGTGACTTTGAATGTGGCATGGTTATTCAGACCAGGCGGGCTGATCTTAATTTTCGGACCGCTCCTCCTTCACATCTTTCATCAAACTGGTTTGATCACAAGGACCATGTTGGTACTATTTGATACATCAGTAAAAACAATTTTTGGATTGGATTTTGGTGTGCGGCTCTTCTTACTAAAATTTATGGATGGCAACCATGGATAAGCTTTTAGAAGTGGCACCTGGGCTTCTGCAGTATGTAAAAAAGAGGCATAGGTTTTTGAGCAGTGCTTCACATTCATGGGTATGTACCTTTGGTGCAGTTACATTTATCTCAGGACAGAACCCAAACCTTCCCCTTCAACCCCAACACCCAATACAAGGTTTATATTCACCTGTTCCTGATCCAATGAAAAATTGCCCAGCTGTCTGTCGAAATCTTCTTGGTTAGGCCCTGCAACTCCATTCAATTCCTATGGATTATGTGAATGGGCTTGTACTTGGAAGTGCCAAACTGTCATGTGCCGTGTGAAGTCAGCCAAAAGCCATTTCTAGATAAGCTGATAAAAAAATAATAGGTACCTTCTATCAAAGGTACCTCTTGGCACAGTTACACTTACTGCATATCAAAGCCCCTACCCCTCACCCAACCCCAATCTTTCTCCATCTCGAAGACTTATACTTAATCCAACAAAATATTGCTCTCTAGATAGCCCGAATGCATTTCCTATGCAATTCTGTGCATGAGCTTGTATTGTAAGAGCTAGATGAATGAATGTAAATGCATAGACCTAGCTGAAGGGAATTTAAGTCATAGTTGCACTAGGCTACATTCACACCTGAGAGTTTGTAGCTTGAAGCTCAAAAACGCTCATTAGGCAACATCTCATTCATTATAACTTATTGTGCATCTTGGAGCTTTGAGCTTCGAACTACAAAACAAAATGAATAGCACCCAAATGGCTGGATGTATGCCATCTGTGAGACAAAGTATCACCACAACTCTGATCCATGCTGTGATTGCTGAGCTATTGTGGTCAACAGCCCCCCAGGGGCGGACTGACCATTCAAGCACTCGGGCACTGCCCGAGGGCCCGGGGTCAGTAGGGGGCCCCATGAAATGCCCCTGGAACCTTTTTTATAGGCTTTGGGTGTGCTTTGAGTGTGGGCAAGGACACAGGGGCCCCATGATCCCCTATTGCCCGGGGGCCCATGAGTTGTCAGTCCGCCCCTGCAGCCCCCCCAGCCTCCCCCAACTGCTGTTTGACCACGCTGCTCAGCAGGAGACATATATCTAATATGGTCTGAGTGACAGCACACATGGAGGTGAGGGAGTGGTGACAGTGCCATCATTCACCATAGTAGCCTGTCAGCTCCTATGTATGTTTTCTTGGAGAACACACAGGATTGTTGGCAGCAGCAGGCAAAGACAGTGGAGCATCAAAGAACTATTTACTTGGAGGCAAAATCTATGAGCTCACAGCACAGAGAGGAGAGGGGGAGATGGCTACCTTGCTGTGCTGTAGTTCCTCCCATGGCAATGACCGTAAATTGGACTTCAGCCTGGGGTGGAGCTGACAGCCAGCAGAAACAGAAAAAAAAACATCTTTATTTGCAGAATCACAGAAGTGATCAGAACAGGACTAAGTGATACATGCACTTGATCCCCTGGGATATTTAACAATTATTATGTTGTATGGATACTTCTTCTTTGACTCCAGCTGAAACCTTTTTTGTATGCTAACTTAAACATACTGACTGCTCAGTGTATACTGTATTTACTGGCTCCAGCTGGTCTCTAACAGTGAACAGGCACACATCAAAGTTTAGCTGGTAATAGCGTTTCTAGTAGCATTTTGATAGCATTTAGAAGCAGTTGCATTTTATTAGCATTTTTATAGTACGTGTAGAAAAAAACTAGAAAAAAGCCATTGGAGCATTTTGGTAGCGTTTAGGAGTATTTAGGGTTTCTTTCTGCTGGAAAAACGCTTCCAAAAACTCTACAAAACAATTTTTTTCTACTCCTAAAAGCTGAAGCTCAAAAAACGCTAATAGCCTAAAGTAGTGTGCATGACCACATAGGATACCACTATTTAGCTTCTAGGAGCAGAAAAAAAGCTGATAACCGCTTCTAGGAGCTTAAAAAACGCTAGTGTGCATGGAGCCTCAATGCGCATGCAATCAGGCAGGCTCTTGCACTACAAAGTTGAAGGTATATCTAAAGGAAATTGAAGATGAAAATTGTATAATGTATGGCCAACTTTAACCAACTCATGGAACATGTGTCAGGTGACTCGGGCCCCTGTGTAACACGGTCCCCAGTTGTTTGCTGAGATTCCCATGACCCTAAATCTGGACCACGTTAAATCACAGGCCTGTGTAAGAAGTGCTCTGGGTGTAAGGGATTAATTTGGACTATGATCAGGGGGATGCAGGAAGCTGGTCTCAGACCAGTATCCATGCATGTGATGTTATGTAGGCTTGGGCATTAAAAACTATAGGAGTAGCCCTGAAAGCTCTTATTGTAGGTGGGGTCCCAGCTACATGTGCAGCCATGTGAATCAAATCTGGGCAGGCTGCTTACAGGTTATTAATGGAGTAACTCTCTAGCAGTCTCTTGTAATGTCCAAGCAGTCTCCGTATTAGCTTGTAATATTCCATCTTTCTAGCAGTTTTTGCCAAAGTCTTTGCATCTTAGTATTGTCTTGTACATTGTCAGAACTATCCCACCTTCATACCCATGACACTGCAAATTTATGGAAGTCTAATGAATAAAATGATCAAATATAACAACCTTTTATGAAGCTACTGACAATGCAAACATAATTATCTTATTAACTATTTATAATTGTGTTACTGTCTCCCATCAGTCCTTATCACCAAAAACTCTTTCCTTTTACATTGACTGTACAGTACTAATCTAACAACACCATAGTAACAGGAGAAAATATTATACAGATTGGCAGGAAATGTGTTTCTCAACAGCTAGGGTTGTCTCTGGTTCAAATCTCTTAATTTAGAAAGCTAATTTACAAAAGGCAGATTGTTGAGCAATAAAGAAAGTGAAAAAGGAGCATGCCAGAAAGTTGTCTGTTTCAGCTAGAAGAAGGAAAAAGTAAGGTTGTAGAGTGGAGGGATGTTTGGAAGGAATCTGTAAAGCAAGCAAACAATTGAATATATATATATATATATATATATATATATATATATATATATATATATATATATACACAGTGCCTTGAAAAAGTATTCTTACCCCCAGAAATTGTCCACATTTTGTCATGTTACAACCAAAAACGTAAATGTATTTTATTGAGATTTTATGTGATACACCAACACAAAGTGGCACATAATTGTGAAGTGGAAGGAAAGTGATATATGGTTTTCAAAATTTTTTACGAATAAATATCTGAAAACTGTGGCATACATTTGTATTCAGCCCCCTTTACTCTGATACCCCTAACTAAAATCTAGTGGAACCAATTGCCCTTAGAAGTCACCGAAGTCCACCTGTGTGTAATTTAATCTCAGTATAAAGCTGTTCTGTGAAGCCCTCAGAGGTTTGTTAGAGAACATTAGTGAACAAACAGCATCATGAAGGCCAAGGAACACATCAGAGGGGCTCTTGTATTAGAGGAGAAGATCCCAGCCTGGAGGGCCTCTACCCTTTTGATCAGATCTACCATACTTCTGCTGCTTATCGAAGTCCCAGCTAGGCTAGCTAGGGGGCCTATTCTTCTAATGTTTTTGGGTCTGAGTAAGGGACTTGCTTTGGGGCTCTGGTCTGAAGAATTCACAGGAGAGGTGTCTGGAAGATACTGAAAGGAGGCATTCAGTTAAGGACATTAGTGAGTACAGACCAGAGGGAGAGATCCCAGTGATGTGCTACTGCTATCCCTCTTGTACTAGAGTCATTGTTACTTAAAGAGGACATTGTACTTGGTGTCATAATATAGCTCAGCCCATCATTTGCTGTGAACTGCGCTCAAATTCTTAGGAGGAAGATCAGTGTCCTCAGTGTCCACTTCCTAATGTCGCTGGTGTATCCCACAGTTACCCTACATCCATCCAAGTTCAAATTCTGCAATAAAGCTTAAAAAATATAACCCTAGACTGATTACCGAGCCAAGGGAGTGACTGTGTGCCTGGCTGCTGGTGCATCTAATGGGAAAGAGCCCTGGGACTTAAACAGTGGGCCATTTAAGGGGTGAGCAGTACATTTTAATTTTACAAAGGGCTGGGCTTGTTAATTTTTCTGAGATAGAGTTAGGATTTAAATTACTATGCAAGTGGAAACTTTCGAAAAGTTGCCATTTGCCCATCTAAAGGCATAACCCCATATGGGCCTGCTGATTAGCAATAATGAGCCCTGTTGGGACTGGTATAGCATTGTGGCACAGGAACAGATGAGAGATATGTTTTTCAGTGTCAGGAAGCAGGAACACTCAAGGTAATTGAACTCTAGATGCCCAGGCAAAATTTTGTAGCTTCAGTATGCATCGGTATAATTGACAATAATGGACTGATCTGCCTACCTAAACAGTTTTTTAGGACTTAATATTGTGCTGTAATTTTTTATTATAAATTGACAAATGGATAAAAATGTGAAAATAAACACACGTTGTGCATATTTTACATATTTTGTAACAATTTTTAAACAGTACAATTCCAATCATTTAAAACAGAATAAGTTGTCTTATTATAATAATATATAAAGGGAGTTTTTTTTTTAAGTAATAGAATTTTATTTCAGATTATAGAGATCACTATTTATTTAAAGGAAAAGTTTACTGCATTTTTAAGTGAGAACATTTATTGAGTAATTATTGAAAATTTTACATTAAAGTGATATTAAAGCCAAAAATAAAAACATAGTATTTTTTGTAGCTTACCGATCCTTACAAAGGGTAGCTGAATTTGTTTGCTTTTTTTGTAGGCTTTTTTTCCCTTAATTTTCAGCAATTTAATTTGCCAGTAAGTCTAAATTATACCCAAAATTAGAAAATAGCAGAAAAATTTCAAATATCAACAACACAATAAAATAAAAGAGAGGAGTAAATAATATCAGACAATATAGAGATTACAGTGACTGTATCTCAGTTTTTTACCATTTTATTTAAAATTGTATTAGTGATATTTATACGAGGGGCATTCAAGTCAACCTGGGACTTTTGAGTTTATAAATTAAAAGAACAAATTTCAAGGAATGGAAACTGCATTTATTTTTCTACATTTATACACTTATCCCAGCATTTAACTAATGCCTGGAAATCTTCAGGATAGAAAGATTTGTCAGTACGCCTGAACCATCCTAAGATCAAATAAGTCATCAGTGCCTGAGGAATTTTAGAAGAAATTCCCTGCTGCTGGATAGTTTGTATATACTCCCAAAAAATATAAATCTGATAATATAATCGTGATAATTATCATCCTTATTGCAGGGACACAAAATATGGGTCATTTTTACGCTATATGAACTTACAGTACATTGATCGAGTTTACTTTAAATTAAAAATTCTTTTGAACCTTCCTTACTGGCCACAACACCCAAAACAAATTCAGTTTTGAGTGGTTGTTGGAAATCTGAAACACATGCTAGCTTCTGGTATTTTGTGAAGACTCCAGTGGTGATTCACCTACCAGAGGAGAACTGGAAACCTTTTGGCTTGTGGGAGAAACACAAAAAATAGTCTTTTCATGGTTAGGGCTACTTTGTAAAGAAAATGTATCAGTGTACCAAATGGTGTTATGGTGCTTCATTGATTGGAGGGTATGGAGAAAGGTGGGTGTTCCTAATGGACATGGTATATTGGGGCATTCTATATATGACATTCAGAGCCCAAGAGTATGTTCATGCTGTGATCAAAGTACTTGTGAACATACAATGTTATAGACATTTTCTAATAGAGTTATAACTATGCAGGTGCCATAACTGCTTTTGCTTACTTGCATGATCTACCCTACCTTTTGTACAAGGGTAAAAAGTTTTGTCATGTGACTATGCATCTCTTCCTGACAGTGGGGGAAAGGGATGGGTTACAAGACTGTAATTGGGAGGCAGGTTGTGTCTGCACAGTATCCTGTACCTCTGAATGGCCAGTCAAAGGATGAAAACTGACCATGCTAACACAGATCAGCCTCTATACATTGCGTGGTCAGTTAAAAGCAAGGAAGAAAGATGACTGTCAGGATCAACGTCAGATGGAAGAAGAACATGAAAATGATAGAGACTATGATTTAAAAAATACACCCTCCTGATGTCCGAATGCATTGTGGCAACCCCTAACACAGGGTGAGCTGACAGCTCACCACAGGGTGCAGGTTTGCAGGCATGGTTGGATGTGGGCAGTTGTATAAAAATGGATGCCATTGACTTTTAAAGCATACCAAAAGAGTGTTCATTGTTTACTCAAAGAAATTTAGGAAGAGAGGGGTAAAGGCACAAGACACCCTAGAACAAGCAGAAATAAAGGCTAGCAGACTCCTCCAAAACTAGCCAGAGGTACAGAAAAGAAACTTTAAGCTAGACTCAGTGTTCTGTACCTTCTTAGCAACAGTTGTCTTCAATAGTAACCAAAACTTACAGTAAAGTGCAGGAATTGACTAAATGAGTCTGTTTGGACACTTGCCCAGGCTCTTCAGAGTTTCCCGTCTATGGAAGAGTGACTTCTGGTACTTCATCTCAGGTCTCCATCAGTTCCTTCATGCATGCAGACAGGCCCTAAATTGCAGAGCCTGGAACACATGGCTAGGCCTTATTCTTTAAGCCTACCCAGCATAAAACTTTCTCACACCCTCACCAGACCCTGGTGCTCAGGAGGACCCTGATCACCTGACCTTCCCAAATATTTATACTCTCTCCCAGCATGTACCAGTTGCCAGGTATCTCCTACTGATTGGCTGTAGGCATATTCATAACCCAGACTAATGCCAGGATACCAGTGACCGTTACTGGCAAAAAAGGAGCAACTACAGCTATATTGAACTTAGGGGAAACCCAAATGGTCAAACATACTACAAATTAGGTTACCCACCACCCAGCAAAGGTAAATTAACTACTATCCCCTATTTTAGACAGGGTGGCTACACACATATGTAAACACACATAGAAAAAAAATATTTAGGATAACATGCACTTTAATGGGAATTAGGTAGCTACATAATGCCTAGCATGTGTCATAGACTGCGGGTCCTGCTCTGCTCAATGTCTGAATGGTGAAGTATCTCCACTCAGAGCCACCAACTCAATATATATATTAGTATAAGCCCAGTTACCATATACACCCAAATCTAGTCCTCTCTATTATAAAGCCAAATGATGATGTTTCTGTAATGTAGGATTATATATTGGGTGCCTTTTTATTGTAGTCAAAAAAAGACACATCATTCTGACAACTTTTTAGGTTTTTTTGAAACCATAGACTCAAAACCTACTCCAGGAAAATGCCTCTATTACATTCTCCAAGAGAAATAAGCCAGTAGGTGAATAAACCAACTACTGGCCACCCAATTAGATTAGGGTGTTATTTGGTGTCTTGCAAGAGATGAAAGCACTAGGATCTTTGCTGGCTTCTCTAGATGTTTCTGGGTAAACAGCTAGGACCCCTTTCACACGAGTGATCCAATCAGGTCCACCTGTCAGTTTTTCAGGCAGACCTGATTGGGTGGTCCATGCATCACTATGGACTGGCAGGTGTAAATGGGCTTATGTCCATTTATAACTGCCTACCTCCGATCTGAGAAAAAAAAACAAAAACGTAAGGGGATCCGTTCCCCTCTGTCTTGGCGGACTGGCCCGGAGGGCAGTCAGATGTAAATGCTGCTCTGCCGAGTACATCAGACTCTACTCCATGTGAAAGGGGCTTAAAGAAGCTAGCAGCTTAAACACTATTAAACTCAGCAGTCCCAAGTTCCCAGCATAAGGTTATCAGTAACTAAGTTTTTTCTTTTCAGAAGCATGGTAGCCTGACTACCCATAGCAACAGGTTGACTATTCCCCGTATGCATTTTAAAGCTTTCATTAGATCTTTAACTGGAGTAGATTTTTAAGTAAATTTATAACCTAAGGCTCATAAATGTCTAAAATCAGTGACATTCCAGGTGTTTGTGCATTGCTGGCCTCCCAAGTTGGGATTTTTCCATGAATATGTTGATCTAATTATACAAGCTTGCATAAGAGTCTATTTGTCCTCTAAGCAGCATGCTTGAAAAACACTCGACATTTTCTCTACAAGATGCAGAATGGAGAAGAGAAATTGTGAAGGTTTAATGCTGGCACATAAAGTATAAATCATGTTTTGAAACCATGGCTAATTAAGAACAGCAGTGAGACATCACTTAGGGGAAGAAAAATGGCCCCTGAATGGAATATCTCAGAGCAGAATCTCATGCCAGATTATTTTGGAACCTTCTGACAATTTCAAGTTGATAGAAAATTGGATCTTTATCTGTGCTCACTAAGGAAATCTCTTTATGTAATTTAAAGAAACTCTGTCACCAGAAAATATAGTTAAACTAAAATACATAAAGTGTTTAGGAACTTTAATGGTTTAATCCAAACAAAGATGAAATTTACAATCTATGGGCTTGGTTTTTGTTTTGTTTTTTTACCCACCTTTGTATGATCCATCTGTTCTGATTGTATTCTAATTGATATAAAATAGGTTAAGTTGTAACACCTCATATTGGCCACAACATATGTGCAGACCCAGGAACTCAAGCACAAAGATCTTACCAATAAAGTCCCAAAAGAAATATATGAAATTGTTAGGTGTAGACAAGTATAGTCTGTTTTCTCCAATGTAGGTGACATTCAACAGTAGCAGTACAGCAGTTGGAGAGGAAGTCAAGAAAAACTTTGTTTCTCTATGGTTTCCTTTTTCCCCTGGAGCAGCATTCCAGTTGGCTATGCTGCATCCAGGTGACCCTGGTGGCCATCTTGGGGCGGTCTTTTTAGGTCCCTGCCCCCAGGTTTTGGCATGCATTTGCAAAGTGGCTAGTGTAGGGAACGTGTACCTATCTGTCAGGGACAGCACTAGCAGTAGGGAGAGGTTTAGGAGGAGTAGGGAAAACCAACTGCAGAACTGTCCCTGATTTGGAAAAAAGTCCATCTGCCCCTCATTGCTCCTAATTTGTCCCTCATTTTGATCTAATCTATATAGTTGTATCAGGGGTGGACTGACAATTCATGGGTCCTCCGGGCAATAGGGGATCATGGGGCCCTTGTGTCCTTGCCCACACTCAAAAAAGCCTATGAAAAAGGTACCAGGGCATCTCATGGGGCCCCCTACTGACCCCGGGCCCTCTGGCAGTGCCCGAGTTTCCAAATGGTCAGTCCGCCCCTGAGTTGTATATAAAATGCACTATTTATTTTTTAAAGTGTTTTCCAGTGCTAAACCTTTCCTCCAATTTCTAAATTGTTGCATTTGTAAACTTCAAAAGCCAGTATAAAGGAAAAGTAGTGGTTAAAAAAATCATGTTTGGGTTTAACTAATCTTTTTTTTGTATAATTCTCCTTTAAGGGGGCATGGCAGGGTGTGTGTCCTATGTCTACATACATTTGCTGATAGGTATCCCTCATTCCCATCTCAAAAAGTTGGCAGGTATGGGGAAAGCTCAAGGCCTAAGTCTACACTTCCGCAAGCTCCCTAGTAGTTTGGACCAGCCAGGCCATTGAGCTCACCACCAGGCTGTTGTACTGTTTTTCAATATTCTGGTTACTGCATTCCAGGCCTCAGCGAGTTTACTTCCACCACACCATGCTGTATCTAGTCCATAGGTGGTTTACCTCTCCAGAATCTGTCAAAAAACTGGAATCTATAGCTGGCTATACACAGAGCAAATTTTGTTGGGTTCCTGATGAACCTGGCTAAATGTGCTCCTTAGGTGGCTCTATCAGCATTCTCCCTCCCAGCATCCTATGAATGAAAAAATCAATGGATCTAGGTGGAAAATTGTAAGCTGAACAGAGCCTGCATTGTAATAGATGCAGGCACAATTAAGGTTTCTGGACAGCTGATGGCACCAGTTCTCATATATCAAAAGACCCAATGGAAGAATTGGCCATAGGCGTCATTTTTTTTTTTTTTTGCTCAACCCACATGTGTGTGTGTCCAACTTGAGCTTTGGGTGGATAATAAAAACAGGAAAAGAAAACAACTAAACTGCACTTACAGCAAGCGTCCAAGCTTTTAAAGATTGCTGGTCAAAGCACTTTACAACCTGCTTCCCAGGCAGTCTACAAGCCAAGTCCATACCACACTGGAACCATTAGAGTTTCCCATTAAATGCAATAATGATGAATTTTAGATAACTACAAATAAATATTAGTACCTAAATCTGTCTTGATATCAGCCCCCTCTAAGGGAGGCTATCAATGATTAATTTTTTTTCATTCAACCCGAATGAGCAGATTTTCCCATCCGCACATTCGATGTGGATGGGGGAATCCTCTCACTGAGTTATTGTATTCTGACTGTGGGGAGCCTTCCCTGCCGGCAGAATACAATGATCAATGTTGCCAGCTATAGCTGGTGGTACTGATCATTCGGGAAAAAAACGAAAGGCTGATTGTACACAAGTCGATTGATAGCCCAGCTAGCCCACCTATGGATCGATATTTGGCTGGTCCCTGCTGAACCAGCCAAATTTATGGCCAGTTTCATGGCCAACTTAGGGCATAAAAAAAGTTTCCTCATACAGTGAGGCTGTGACCGCACAGCATAGGTCAACTGCTTGTTTTGTCTAGGGGTGAAGAGAAAGTTTATACTCACCCGATCCTTTGTTCCACCGGAAAATGGCACTCCCCCACAGTCCAGCAGTGAACTGTTCTTAGACTATGGAGCCTGCTCTTGGCTTGACGACCTCAGGAAGAGTCCACAACTCAAGATTGCTGGAGCAAGGGGGGGGGGGGGGGGTTCTGAAAAGATTGGAGGTTCAAGTAAGTATGTGTCCTCTCTAATCCCCTAGAAAAAAATGAGCAGTGAACCTGTGCAGTGCGGACACAGCCCTACTGCAGGGGAAACCTTCTTTTTTGCCTGGAGTTAAGCTTTTAGTCCCTGCACAGCAACACTCATGCTGGGAGGGGGGGCAGCATTAGGAGCCAATCAGGGCTCTACCACTTTGCACAGTGCTAATAGTCTAATATTATGGCCATGCAAATCATTATCCAATCACAATCTTCAGTTGGTCTCGGCCAGCCTGTATAGCCTAGCTGCAGAGAATACTGCAGGCAGCACGAGAAATGAATTGCTCTGTCATGCAGGGGTGACTGGATCACATGATCACATCATAGAATTAAATGCCCTATGATCGATAAAACAATTCGCACATATACATTTCTACTATGTCCTCAGCTGTTTGCTCGGCATTCAGCTTTAATTAATACAGTCCAGAGTGCTTTCCTCTCACTCCCTCTGCAGAGCTTACACATAGAATCATTAAGGCAATTAGAATGTGTGATGTGTCAGCTTGTTCCAGATAATGTGACATATTTGGATCGTTCAGATCGGAGGGCAACCGGGGAACGTCCTTGGAGTGTTAGCAGGCATTGATTATAACATACATAATGGCAAATATTTGCAGTTCAGCTGCCATAAAATATAAACCAGCCAATCCTTTACAGTGACATAATTCTATCCTGGGTCCCCATGTTCATTGTCATATAACATGACTGTTCCTCTCCTAGAATGGAGAGATTTGAGTTCCTAGTACAGCTGCTCTGTAAAGTAAAATATAAAAAGAACAATTTTAGCATTTTATAAAAATAAAAACACTTTCTGGAAAAAAAATTATTTCATGTGGTATCCAAGGCTTCGTTTAGACTTGTAGTTGGGGGGGGGGGCAGCAAAATATGTAGCTGAGCCACGTTTTTGCTGCCTGCCAACCACTGTGGTGCTGTTCCAAGCTTGAGAGAAGGTCACCACATAAGGAAAGAAGGGAGTCCAAAAGCAGTTCCAGCAGTTCCAGTATAGTGGAGGGACGGACACCACTCAAGACCAACCCTGGGAGTCAGATGTATAGGACGGCCTTAGCCGCCGCTCTGTCCACACCTCTGATGCATTTTGCCCCACCCTCTGGGCTCCCCCCAGAAATGTAATTTCCTGCTTGTGTGCTTGTCTTCCTGATTTTCCCAGAAGTGTGCACTAAAATACAAGTCCAATTTTGAGCATCCCCTGCAACAAAAATGTAATTTGTGGTGAGATACTCCCAAAGGAAAGTCATGACTAAAGGGATGCAGACCCTGCCACTTTCCTCATTCAAACCCTGTAAGTACAGCATCTGATTGATAATTATTAAATTACTTCCATTTACATTCACTTTGCACATGGATACAGACAAACAAGCAGCTATTTCTTCAGAATATCAAAAGTTTGTTAAAATCCTTGCACTGTACATAGATCACCCAGAGGGGAATGTTTTGTTTTTTAACTACAAAAGTGGAGTTACTCTAACCACTTGCCCTCCGGAGGATTTACCCCCCTTCCTGACCAGGCCATTTTTTGTGATACGGCGCTGCATTCATTTAACTGATAATTGCGCGGTCATGTTACGCTGCACCCAAATGAAATTAATGTCCTTTTTTTCCCACAAATAGAGCTTTCTTTTGGTGGTATTTGATCACCTGTGTGTTTTTTATTCTTTGCGCTATAAACAAAAAAAGGTCGACAATTTTGAGAGAAAAAAAAATTTTACTTTTTGCTATTAAACATGTCCAGTAAAACAATTTTTAAAATCAAAATTGGTCATACATTTAGGCCAAACTGCATTCTGCTACATGTCTTTGCTAAGAAAAATCCCAATACGTGTAAATGAATTGGTTTACGTGAAAGTTATAGCGTTTACAAATGGCGGTATATATACTGAAATTATGCAGAGCCATACAAAGCAGTATGCAGGAGCTCACAGGGGGGAGATCTTTGTTCATATGCAGGTCTCTCCCCCGTCAGAAATACTCGGTGATCGCTGGGTGCTGGTGAGTAATCACTGGCTGGGACCCCGTAATTGACAGCTGAGGCCGGGAATGGCAGCGCGGGTAGGGCGCGTGCACCCCCTACCCGGAACTGCAAGATCGTGCCGCCCTGTAGCAGTATTTCTGCTATAGGGCGTCGCAGAACTGGTTAAAGTCTATGTATGCATGGACACATAGGATAATATAGAGGACTGTTTGGAAGCAGTAAAAAAAAAAGAAAAAAGCCTGCTGCCACTAAAAGTGGCTGTAAAAACACCCTGTGTGCATGAGGCCTTATATTTTCACATGTATCGTTCAGTGTGATCCAGTCCTGCTACTATTCTATGCCTTTGTAACATATTACATATAGCTTGTTGTAGATCTAAGCTACTGTTACTATGCTTTCCTATTGCTGGATCTTGTTTCTAAAATTTCCCCTTCACTTCTCCCAACAGAGTGATGCAAAGGTTATCTGTTGTGGTCTAACTCATCATTCAACTGATCATTCTTAGATATAGGTTGTATGGAAACAATTATATATTTTAAGTAAATGCAGACTTTGAGTTATCATGGTAATGTTTAATGGTAAGCCCTGGTTCACACTGCTGTGATGTAATATGCGACTTGTGACAAAGTTGCATGACAAATCAAAACGCATTTGTTTCAGTGGCTGTCACCTTACTAAATGCGACTCAAATCACAGCAACAAAAAAAAAAATAGAATAGCACTAAAAGTGAGCGTTCTTGTGGGTAAGCAGCTGAACACTCAAGGAAACCAAACAAAGCCTTGTGATAAATGTATACAAATATGTGCAGTGCTAATCAGTAAATTATAATAAAATATATATACCGTATTTGCCGGCGTATAAGACGATTGGGCGTATAAGACGACCCCCAACATTTCCACTCAAAATATAGAGTTTGTTATATACTCGCCTTATAAGACTACCCCCTCTTTCTTTTTGCTGGTGCCATGATAGGGTTGATAGGGGTTTGACTGCTATGCTGTATTGTACTGTACAATGGTGCAGTACTGTGGTTGGCTGTTGGCTGTATACAAAGCCTGATTGGATTGGTCCCTGCTCCCTGTCTGCCCTCCCTGTCTCCCTGTCACTACCATGTCCCTGCATCTCCCTGTAATTGGCACTAGTGCGCAAGTCCGCATGTGCGAGCTCTGCATAGACAAGGGGCGGGCCGGAGCGCCGCTGCTTCCCGCCGAGCAGAACGGGCCGGTCACGCCGAAAAGGCTGGCACCCCTGTATCGCTGATGATGCTCGCTGCAGCCACGCTGATGACCGCCGCGGCTGGTATGTAGAATGAGGTGGGCGGGCATCGGGAGGCCACTATGGGCACCGGGCGAGTATCGGAAGGCCACTATGGCAACTATGTTTATCCCAACTGAAGTGCACCCGGCGTATAAGACGACCCCCCCACTTGGAGGCATGTTTTTCAGGGCAAAAAAGTCGTCTTATACGCCGGCAAATACGGTATATATAAGAAATGTCCCCAATGATAAGAACATAAATTAGTGGCAGTCTCTATATGATGAATATAGCGTGATCTACAGCTTTCAATCCAGTGGTGGTGCTCCCAGTGGTAAGGTAAGAATTACGTACTCACCAGAAGCGTAATATAATTACGTAGTATGTAAATCAACATGGATCCACTTCACCGATATAGGTCCGGACTGGAACTCAGCTCCAAGGCTACCTGTGCTATATATTCTACCTTAATGAGGGGTAGGCTCCCTCAGGTTCACCTGCCCTTGTTTCTATCCATTTAAATGCATGTGCATCCATTGTGAGGACTCTCAAGATTTATAGAGTTAGGAGCACAGATACTCAGGGTGCTGTGATGTGGCTCTGTGTGTGTGCTAACCAAACCCCTGTTTTTAAACGCATGTTCTTAGACAGGTTAATTTGGTTTTTGATAGTTGGCTAACTGTCTGGCAGTTTGAACTGGCTTTCTTATCCCCCTCTTTTGATAAGTCATACTTATCCATGTTCCTTGCCAACAATAGCCATTATTAGACTGGGGTAGGCTGGCAAGTTGAACTGGATAGTCCTATTTTTTACATAGTGACGCCTTCCATGTTCACTGTTTAAAAAGCCAGTTATAGACCTGGGTAGGTGACCAGTTTTTTCTTTTTTTTCTTTTTTCTTAGTTTTTTCTTTCTATATATTCTACCACTATAACAAAAAAAATGTTCTTGCGCTATTTTTTCACGACTTTGGTGCAACTTGAGTACCATAGAATGCAATGGTAAATCACAAAAGTCGCAAGGAAGTCACAAGCAAGCTGCAAGACTTTGGGGTCCCAGCAGTGTGAACCGAGCCATTTTTATATATGACTGTCAAAATTATACTTCCCTACCGTTCAATATTTTCAATGTTATATTTCTCATATTTGTAGGCAAACATGAAAAGTATATTTTTTATTGGAAGTTCATAGAACTAATTTTTGTATCAAGCCATAAAGTAATAAAGCACAATCATCTTGCTTCACTACTAAGCAGGCGCACAGACTAGCTGTACCGGCCAATGGGCCTTAAAGTGTATTTCCACTTTTGCAGTGATATGAGAAAACCCCACTATATTTTTGTCATGTGTTCCCTTTACACGATATATGAAAAAACTTTTTAAAAATAACTTTTAGGTGTTTGGAAAAGGACTCAGAAAGACAGCAACCTACTGTGAACAAACTGAAGGGTGAAGAAATGCAATCTGTCCCCAATGACAAAGAGGGACGCACTGAGTGTCCCCTCGTTAGCCTCTAGATCCTTAACCCCTTGGCGCCGGAGCCTCCTGGCCCTTTATGGGTTTCAGAAGCTGGGAGGTGGGGTTTAGGGTCATGTGACCACCGTGACACACCGTTATGGTGGTCACATGATCGGGAAAGGTCCCGATTGAAAGAGGAGATTGGGACCTTAATGTGAGTACCGGACATGTGTGCTGGGAGCGTGCAGGGCACACGCTCTCAGCACATATTTTTTTTTTTTATAGAACACAAATGTGTGGCCTCTCGGCGTCTAGCCCAGGCGCCGGGAGACCACACATTTGCGTTCATCTGGCGCCAAGAGATTAAAGGAGAAGTATAACCAAAGCTATTTTGGCTGTACTTCTCCTGGGCATCATAGGAGTGCACTCCTGTGACCCGTTTTCAGCCAACAGTGGGCCAGTCCAGATGCCTGGAGCAGCAGCTGGTACAGCCTCTCAATGAGCCGCTGAGAGCCTGAGCCAGCCGCTCCCACCCCTCCACAGCTCAGCACTCCAGTGAGCGCTGTAGGGGCAGACTGAAAGTCACCGGCTCTCTGCTCTGTGAAGACTGCGAACTGAGCGATCAGCAGTCTTTTATCTCTCAAGTTCTCAGTCTTAGAAGTGGCGGGGACAGATGCTGCATGGATCGATGCTGCATCTCTTAGCCCTGTGTTAGGATAGACAGTGTTCAAAGCTAGCTTACAATTGATAATGAGATCTGCCAGCACAGTGCAAACAGGGTTATTTATAGAAAATATTAACTCCCTCTTATATTAAGTGCCTCTGCAAAGCAGAGAAATTTTCAGTTCCTGAGTTTTCAGAAAGCAGCAAGTAAAATGTAAGCAGACAATTTTTCATGTGGCATCTGCTTTCAGAAAATATATAATATTCTGGGGGGTTTTATGGCAAAAGTGTGGATTTTAACGTGTGCAAAAAAATAAACAAATTGCTCTAGAACCAAAGAGGTTAAGTTAATCCACACGAATGAAAACATGTAACAAATATAAAATAGGTGTCATTCCAATTTGGCGTCAAACATGGAAATACACTTTAAAGAATTAGCTTTAAGAACTAGTAATGGCTCACACACACGTCTTTATAATAATAAAAACAGCTGTTTTATTCAAACCATATTAAAATTTCCTGTAAACATCGTGTTCTTTTAATCCAGTGTGACATTTTAAGGGCCGGTTGACACCATGAATCGCATAGGAATGTGCTGTGCAATCCTGAGCGATTTACATGCGATCCTGGTGCAGTGCAATTTCAACTTATTCATTTGAATGTGCTCAAATTGCACTTGAGACTGTGGCAGAGGTTCACTTTCCAGCAGGACAATGACCTGAAACATACAGCCAGAGCTACAAAGGAATCGTTTAGATCAAAGCATATTCATGTGTTAGAATGGTCCAGTCAAAGTCCAGACCTAAATCCCATTGAAAATCTGTGGCAAGACTTGAAAATTGCTATTCACAGACGCTCTCCATCCACTCTGACAGCTTGAGCTATTTTGGAAATAATAATGGGCAAAAATGTCACTTTCTAGATGTGCAGAATTGCAGTGAAAGGTGGTCCTACAAAGTATTGACTCAGGGGGGTTAAAACAAAGGCCAGCCACACATTTCAGATATTTGTATAACATTTTGAAAACCATTTATCATTTTCCTTTCACTTCACAATTATGTGCCACTTTGTGTTGGCCTATCAGATAAAATCCCAATAAAATTTACTTTTTTGGTTGTAACATGACAAAATGTGGGAAATTTCAAGGGGTATGAATACTTTTTTTAGGTGTGAAAGACTCCAGTGCCTAGATTTAGACACATTCCCACAAGGCCATGAATGAAGACATCCTTAGCTGGTCTCCCGTGGTAATGAAAGAGATTGTGAAGGGTGAATGTTGATTTAAAAAAAATAACAAATGGAGCAATGGTTTTGCACAGAGCAGTCCTGATCCTCCTCTTCTGGGGTCCCGCTCTGGCGCTCCTGGCCCCTCACCCCCGCTGACTGCCTCCATAGCAAGATGCCTGCTGATGGTGGCACTCATGCATGCTCATTCTCGAGCTCCGCTCTGTGTGTCCATTGACACACAGAGTGTGGTTTGGCCCTGCCTCACTGGCTGTGATTGAAAGCAGCAGGTGCCAATGGCTCACACCGCTGTGTCTGATAATTATAAAGGGGGGCTGAGCAGGGGAGCTGCCTACAGAATATTTATTTTCTTGATATATTAAATGCATTAAAGTAAAACACCTTCAGCCTTTATAACCACTTTAACCTCCCTGGCGGTATTCCCGAGTGTAGCTCAAGGTAAAATGTCAGTACCAAAAGCGGTATCCCCGAGCTACACTCGGGCTTACCATGCGGCGCTGCATAGGGAGTCCCTGCAGAGCTTACCTTGTCCTTCGCTCCCGCGATGTGTCCCCTGCAGCGTCCCTGGCCATCTCCTCCGGCCGATGCCGGCATCCGGCTTCTGTGTTCCGGTCCCTGTGACGTCGGGACGTACGGGCGCCGGCGGCGGCAGGAAATTTGAAAATTTAAAAAAATTTCATTTTTTTCCAAACAAATTTTACATAGCAAAACATTGCTGTTTCAACCCATTTCACATACATTTTGTCCCGAGTGCTTTGTCCGGCACCCTGCCTGCATTTTGTCTGTTCTTTCTGCCTGGAAACTGAGAAACGTCCATGGCGTCCAAAAAGTGTCCCTTTAGGTCAAAAGCAGTTTTAGACCAGCTAGAGAACAGCGATAGTAAATCAGAACCACTTGCAGAATTGAGTGATAATGATTTGTGGGGAAATTCGTCATCAGACACTGAAAACGATTTTGCGACTTTGCTCAGCGATGTGCGAACTTGGCGCTATATTTAAAATTTCAGTGTTTTTGTTTTGATTATATTATTGAATTAAATTTACTATTATTATATTATTATTTTTTATGATTATTTATTAAATTATAATTTATGATTTCGTGTTTCAAATTTTATCATACCCGGGATGTTTAATAGACTTTTGTTCGGACAGATTTCAGTGAGTTATTCCTAAAAATTACAGCCTACAATAAAAAACTACATATTTCCATGCAAAATAATGGTACCGCTTTCAGCACCAAAAATCGGAAATAATCATACCGCTAGGGAGGTTAATGAGTCTACACTAAAGCAGAAGTAAAGTCTACCCTACAATATTTGTTTATTTACAAGACGACTTTAGATACTCTTTTCAGATCAATTTCAAATCCTTCAAAGCCTGTTAGCGATTTTTTTTCTTTTTAGTTGACGTCACTTGCCCATGCCCAGTTTCTAACTTATTCATGGCATTGTGGCCATGCTGTGAAGATGTAACCGTGTATCTCCGGCACATTGAAACAAAAGGGTAGCTTGACTCCATTTTGGTCTGCACATGCACAGGATTTGTTTACGCCATCCATGGAGGAAGGGACAGGGCAAGTAAGCACAGAG
Source organism: Staurois parvus (assembly GCF_062004578.1). Classification (NCBI taxonomy): domain Eukaryota; kingdom Metazoa; phylum Chordata; class Amphibia; order Anura; family Ranidae; genus Staurois; species Staurois parvus. The sequence goes on along the minus strand of NW_028318294.1, from coordinate 5,829,435 downwards.
ATGGATGGAAGACGGCTCCATCTTCAGCAAGAGAGGGGTAAGGCAGCCTACACCCCCTCCCAAAAAAAAAAACCCTCTTTGGACTGGTTATTTACCATTAGCTGAAATAAGTGAAAGGGGTGCTGACATTTTTTTTTTTTTTTACTGTGGGCTGCAGACTTTTTTTCCACTTTAAGGATTACATTTGGCAAATAAGACATTAGTCTATGTAGCATTTCTAGCTGTTGGGAAAAAACCTGGCAGATTCTAGTTGGGTTATCTCATGGCTGTGTAGTCCTGGGAGCCATAAGATACAAGCATGAGACTCAACTTGCCAGCAAAAAATGTAACATTTACAGTTTTTCAGTATTTTTAGCGTTTTGCATTAGCGTTTAGATGCGTTTTGCTGCATTTGCGTATTTTAGCTTTTTTTTTTTTCTTACAAAAAAAGTCCAAAAGTGCATGTTTACGGCATTTTACTGCATTTTTCAGCGTTAGAGTTTTTTTTACAGCTAAAGAACTCCTCTAGAAACCGACTAGTTCTGGTGTTTTTTTTTCCAGACAATAAATGACCCTGCCAAGAAACACTGATTACAGCCTATGTGTGCATGAGCATATAGGATAACATGCTGGGGAGTTTACTGGCTGTAGAAAAAAACATCAAAAGCCAAAAACATCAGCTGTAAAAACGTGTGCATGAGGACTAAAGGTTCTTTTTTGTTTTTTTTTGGAAAATAACAAACATGTCTATGCTTACCTGCTGTGTGCAGTGGTTTTGCACAGAGCAGCCTGGACCCTCCACTTCTCGGGTCCCCTGTCGGCTTTCCTGGCTCCTCCCTCCTGTCGGGTGCCCCCATAGCAAGCAGCTCACTAAGGGGGCACCCGCTGTTCTGTGTGTCAAATCACACATAGAGCCGTGACTTGGCCCCGCCCCTCTTTTTCCTCATTGGTTGACTGGCTGTGATTGGCAGCAGCGGGAGCCAATAAAAGCCGAGGCTGTCATTCACATCGCTGGATTGCAATGAGGCTCAGGTAAAAAACCTTCAGCCTTTACAACCACTTTAAATAAAAGTGTACTGTAAAAGTGTGCTGTAATGAGGGTATATTGGTACTATGAGTAACACACAATTCAGAACAAATACAGTATGAAACAAAAAAGGAAATCCAAAGGTTGCCCAGTTTTCCACATAAAATTGCTTGTTTTTTTACAAGTTGTCTTTTTATTGGAATTTATGAAGAACATAGAAAAATGAGGCATAAGAAGGGGAACCATTGGAGGGAAGGGACAAGAGCAGGGAATAATACAGATGTACTGATTGACAATGTCATTTTATATATATTTTTAACAGTAAAGTTACATTAGTATAAGTATTTTCTTACCGCTAGCCAGTTTTAAAGTGAAGTTAAGGTCTCCAAAAAAAATAAATAAAAAAAATAAAAGTCAGCAGCTACAAATACTGTAGCTGCTGACTTGTAATATAAGGACACATGTCCAGGTGTCCGGTGATGTCCGCACTCAAGCCAATCCCCTTAAAGCAGAACTCCACCCAAAAGGGGAAGTTACGCTTTAAGGACTGCTCCCCATTAAGGATTGGCACCTTTGAGGGGCGGGGGGGGGAGCAGGTACCTGAATTTGACAGGTACCCGCTCCCACTCCCGGTCCGATCGCCTAGGCTATCAGAAACGGAAGGTGTCCTTGTAGTCTTTTGGAACATGTGACAGGTCCCAGAAGACTACAGGACCATTCATGAAGCGCAGCGCTACTCGTGCATGCGCAGTGGGTACCCGGCAAGCTATCACAGCCGGGTGCCAACACTAAAGATGCCAGCCTCCTGGAATACAAGACGGCCGGTGAAACGGGCTGCAGGGAACACACCAAGGGACAGGTAAGTGGCTGTTTTTTTAAAAGTCAGCAGCTACAGTTATTGTAGCTGCTGACTTTTATTTTTTGACAGGGTGAGTGGAACTCCGCTTTAATAGGCTGCAAGTGCAGGTGTCACCGTCTTAACCAAGGGAAACCGGTAGTGAAGCCTTTAGGCTTCACAGTCAGTTTCCTACTGCACATGTGTGAGTGGCACTGCACTCTGTGATTGGCCCTGCAGTCTTCTGGGACCTGTGATGTATCCCAGAAGGCTGCGAAGGGAAGGAGGAGGGGCTGGAGATCGAACTCATGGTGGACTCAGAGAAGAGGCAGCGGGTACCTGTTAAAACCAAGTACCTGGTAGTCGATATGAACACTGTAGAGATGAATTATAAATTTAGAGCAAGATGGTATGTTACACCCAGTAAAGCCCATAAGTTACAGTCAGAGAACACATTGCTATGCTGGAGGGTATGTGGGAAGGAGGGCACAATGGTACATATATGTTGGGAATGTTCCAAAATACAAGAATTTTGGCAGGAAGTAGTTCAACAAATAGTGGAGATTATAGGAGAGGGTATAGTGAGAGATCCATGGGTGTGCCTATTCCATAACACTGATCTAACAGTAAAACAGTATAAGAATATGATGACACCTCATCTAATTAATGCGGCAAAAGGGCTGATGGCTAAATCTTGGAAGGCCCAAAAGACCTCTAAATTAAAAGACTGGATAAAAAGAGTAGAATTTATATATAGCAAGAAAGAACTTTACTATAGTGGAGAAGATAAAATGGGTAAATTCATAAAAATCGGGGAAAGATGGTGCGTTTTTAAAACTACACAGAGATTTGAGTTGCTGATGGAGTAGAAGAATAAAGAGAAATGAGAAGAGGGAGAGAGATAGTGATAAGAGGAAATAATAAAGTTAGAGGAGAAAATGAAGGTGTGAAAGTGGAATACTAGAGGAACAAGAAGGACTTATAAAAATGAAAAGGAAGATTAAGGATGGGGGGAAGGATGGGAGGGGAAATTTTTGGAAAATGTGTATTAAAGTGTAGTTGATTATCTCAATAAAAAAATACAAAAAATCCCACAGAAAACAAGTACCTGCTCCCCCCAAAAAAATGGTCAAATGTGACATTGGAAGAGGGGAGGATGCCAGCAAGTGGAACTTCCCCTTTTGAGTGGAGTTCCACTTTTAGATATAGTCATTTAAAAAAAAAAAAGGCATAGCAATTCATCCAGTAAAAGTGCATGTACATTTGTTCTGTGCGAATGGGGCAAAAAAGGAAAATTATAAGGCTTTTTCCTGTGCTGGTCAAATGTTTTTCATTGATTTAAAACAGAAAATACCACATTTGGCCATTAGTGGGTGCTAAGTATCATAAGAAAATTCCTATGATACTCAGTGCCATCTAGGTGCCAGATGCAGTATTTTCCTTTCTAAATCAATAAAACATTTTGACCAGCATGGCAAATAGCTTAATAACATTCTTATTTTGTCCGATTCACACAGAATGAAAGTATGTGCACTTTAACTGGGTGAATTGGTATGTAAATTATTTATAAATACACCCCTTGGTGTTTATTTCACAAACGTGACTTTTTTTTTTCTTTTAACAGTAAAATTTTATTTAGATTTCAGATGTGACCCTTTATGATGTATATTATGCCTTATATCATAGTTACTTAAAACATCCACCAAGGACTACCAAGAGGACATGTTTTCTACTCTATCACATAAGTGAACATATGTATTTATAAGTAACATTCTAAGGAGTTCCAGACCAATTATTTCACTTGAGATGTTGTAAAGAGATTGAGAGAAAGAGGAAATCTGCAATATTTGGGCCTGATCAGACGGCTGATTGTATTGTTGACAACACTTCACCAGCGACAGATACAACTAAATTCCAATTAAAAATTAATTCATGGAAGAGGATAATGAGAAAGCAGTGATAAAGTGGTTTGGGCAGCTAAAAAGCGACTTCAGAATAATGAAAGCTGAAGTTTAGTGATTTTATCACTTTTTTACTTGCCGTAGAATATTCCATTTGACATGGTCCTTAGTGGTTTCTGAAATTTGAGTTGTTAAAAATCGGTCATACAGCAGTTTGAAATGAATTAAAAACATAAAATCTGCCTGGCTGATTTAATAATATATTACATCAATTTTCATGAACTGACTGCAATGCGCTGAAATGGAAGGATAGTTTATTTTAGGATTGGTACGTGACAATATTCTGGCTGTACAGATATTTGCTTTTAGTACTGACTGACAGATGGCATGACATAGATATAATTATGCCCAACACTTACTTTGGTTCCAAGTAGAATTCTAATGTCCAGGGTTTGTTTCCTCTGCTCTAGAATACTTAGAAGATGCTCCTGGAAAACACCAATCTTGGTAAAGAAGTGGTCATTGTCCCAGCATCCTTCAATATTGTCAAAATCGACTCCCAAAGTCAAGAGAAACTTCACACTTCGGGGGTCCAAGGCTATCTGTTGAGGTCTGCAGAGCAGGGCAGTCCTTGTGCGCTCGTCCAAGATGGTTAAATTCAGCACTTTCCTGGAGCGGACAGCAGCCAGTGCCGCTGTCAACCCAACAGGGCCGGCACCTACCACTAGGATGGACACCCGGGCTCTCCATTGTCGAATTCCATCCACGCTCACCTTCACTACGATATAGACCAGAATAACTATCAAGGTGCTTAAGGCTGTGTCAACGGCAAGTTGGTCAGGCATCTCCTGTCCACTGTCCAAGTGGCCTTGGACCTTCTCCATATTTTCCAACACAATAAAGGAAGAGTGGCCAACTCACCGAAGGCTTTGATGTCCAAAGTTGTACCATACAGCCTTTGATTCAATGCAGCATCATATTGAAATATTTTCTGCTAAAATCTTGTAGCATGAGGCGTAATCAAACGTCTTAATATAGCATGTCACGTCATAGTTCTGTCTCCCAAGAACAGATTTCATATCAGCTGGCCGCACTGTCAGAAAAAAGAAAGAAGGAGAGACACGTCGATTATGATCATGCACCACTACAGTAGCTTCAAACACTTACACACTTGAAGAATACCCTCCACCTCTCTCCTACTGATTAACAATTGACTCCCTCCCATTGGCTGTTGGTGTTCATCAGCTTCAGAATACATTATATTTCTCTCTCTCTCTCGCTTGCTCGCACTCTCTCTCTCGTTGTGGCTTGTATGTCTGGATCAAGCAACAAATAAATCACTGGATGAGACTTTCTCCTCTCTGAGCCCGGTTTCTGCAAAAGATCTTCAGCAAATATCATCTGCTGACCTTAACCTTTTCAGTACAGGAGAATTCTCTGGATTAGTTGCTGAATCATGCAAGCAAGGCTTTGTTTACTCAGATATCTAACTGCTATGAGATTCATGCATTAGCTGCCGGCAGTTTCAGGACATTTTCGAGTTGTTACAGGGATTTAACTGGGTGCTCATTTATCACGTGTTTTATTTAATACAATTACAAGGAAGCACCTGCTCTAAGATCCAGAACTACCAGGATGGTAATGTGCTATGCATTTATATTGAAGGCAAGTGTGACCTTCATTAGCCTGGGTTCACATATGTGCGATGCGGTATATCGCATGTGATTCGCACAGGAACCGCACCGCATTCCTGTGCAAATCACGTGTGATTTGTGTGCGGTGCGATTGGAGCCATACATTATGTATGGCTCTATTCTCACCGCACCGGCACCAAAAACATGCAGGACCCTCTTTTAGGTCCGCACTAGAATCGGATTGCATAGGTATTCACACCTATGCAATCCAATTCTGCACATCGCACCGCGTTTTGTGGACCGCTTTTGGGGTGTTGTTAACTTAACATACATACGCGCAGTGGGCTGTCCCTGCACTGCAAGGTTTATTGCATGTTTAGGGGGACAGCAAACAGCACTTTTAATTTACCCGATCCTGCACTTCTGCAGGTTCCTTGGATTTGTAAGACGGTCACTGCAACCTCTTCTCGGCAGTCAGATATCCTCTGACATCATCAAGACCTATGCAGAGCTCATAGCCCTACAAAGGGCATGAGGACGCCAAGGGACAGTCCATTGCCAGAGAACAGGGGAGAGTGCAGGCTGCCAGGTGTGGTGGATCAGGTAAGTAAAATTGCTATTCCTGAACTATATTCACAGAAATCTGTGAAGGAATGAAGTGGCCGTGTGTGGGCGGAGGTGCTTAGCTGTTCTTAAAAGGTGACAAAGTATGGGAAACTACGGGGGATATCAACAGCCGCAGCATTGGGAACATGTTGCGTGTTCCACCCTAAAAATGGGTAGAACATGTAACGTGTCCCACACACGGATTTGCACTCACCAATAGTTGTTGCCTCCCACTTTCATGGTTGGCAAAACACGCTTCAAAGAATAATTCTCCAAATATAAGTGGATTATAACCAAAGGGGTCCAACCATCATGGAGGTATAATGGTTCAAACTATTAACATTCCAATGCTTATGTATCATACAAGCATGATATTCCTCTTTCCCATGATCACCATGTAAAACAAAAAAGCAGAGAGGCGCTCCAATGGTGTAGTATTAAAACCAAGATTCTTTATTAATCCAAATGGACATTACTCACAAGCAAACAGTAGTAAAAAGCCCAGTATCATATTACTGAATAAGCCTGGAGTGACAGAAAACCGTGGGTGCTCTCAGTGACACCGATAGCATCCCTATGAGTAAGTCGGAAGTGACGGGTGTGACGACTGGCAGTGACGTTGACCGGAATCGGAAGTGACGCACCTGGTTATTATTAGACAGCACATGGTGGATTCCAAAGAAGGAGTAACAATTTCTGTGGACTTTGTATTATTATATATAATTTCTGTATTCACAGTAGTTCACTGTTATCATTTTATTGACTTATTCACATTTTATTGTGTAGTACTCACTATATCACCTCATCACTATTAATTTAGCACCACTATAACATTTTAGATGTTGTCTTATTCACTTATTAATTACTTTTCTAAACCCTGTCTCTACAAAGAACTAATTCTGATGGCGGGAGCATGAAAGAAAGAGGGAGGGCCTAGATAGGACTGAACTAATTAGCATTAAAGAATATGTAAACCCAACATTTCATATTCCTTTTATGTGCCTGCTGTACCATGTACTTGTATGAAAAAGTATCCTGTTCTCTTTGTATTTTTACCTTTGTATGATTACTTGGTGTTCCTGCCAGTCACTCTGCGGTCCTATTAAAAACTGACCACACTGAGCTCAGCGTGGTCAGTTTTCTCATTGTACTGGGAACTAAGCCTGCTCTCCTACATTGATTAGACTTGTGACAGCCCCCCTTGCATACCCATTCACTGGGAAGTCCAATGTACTGCTGTTTCTCTTCCGCTAGCTCTCTAAGCTCCTTATGGAGCCGAGAACAGAGTGTATTTGATAACCTATCAAAAAGAAGGAAAAAAATTTATTTATATTTTTTTTATATGTCTACATAAATGTTTTGCCTTTCAAATTTTTTTTTTTTGGTCAAAAAAAGTCCAAAAATGCCAGTTTGCCATGATTTACCGCAGTTTACCGCATTTTGCCGCATTATTCAGTGTTAGAGCGTTTTTACAGCTAAAATACTCCTCTAGAAACCCACTAGTCCTGGGTTTTTTTCCCAGCCAAAAAACGTTAATTACAGTCTGTGTGTATGGACACATAGGATAACATGCTGGGGGGCAGGGGCAGACTGACCATTCAAGTACTCGGGCACTGCCCGAGGACCCGGGGTCAGTAGAGGGTGACATGGGTGCGCAAAATCGCGTATATATTCATGATTTTGCAGTTCCAGGTAGGGGGCGCACCCTACCCATGCCGCCATTCACGGCATCAGCTGTCAGTCACCAGGTCCCAGACGGTGATTACTCGCTGGCACCCGGTGACCGGCGAGTATCTCCAATGGGGGGAGAGACCTGTATGTAAACAATACAGATCTCTCTTCTGTCAGCTCCTGCACACTGCTTTACATAGCAGAGCCATACAAAGCAGTGTGCTTACAGCGAAGCACAGCACACAGTTAACCCTTTGATCGCCCCACATGTTAACCCCTTCCTGCCCAGTGCCATTAGTACAGTGTCAGTGCTTTTTATTAGCACTGATCACTGTATTGGTGTCACTGGGGATGTCAGTGACACCAAGCCAGTTTTCAAAAGTGTCAGAATGCCCACAGTCCAAGTCACTGATCGCCGCCATTACTAGTAAGAAAAAACAATTCCAGTATATATACCACCATTTGCAAACGCTATAACTTTTACGTAAACCAATTAATTTACACTTATTGGGATTTTTTTAACAAAGACACGTAGCAAAATACATTTTGGCCTAAATTTATGATGAAAATTGATTTTTTTAATTTTTTTACTGGACATGTTTAATACCAAAAAGTCAAAAATATAGTTTTTTTCTCAAAATTGTCAGCTTTTTTGTGTATAGCTCAAAAAATAAAAACCGCACATGCAATCAAATACGACCCAAAGAAAGTTCTATTTGTGGGGAAAAAAGGATGTAAATTTAATTTGGGTGCAGTGTTGCATGACCGCGGAATTGTAACGCAGTGCCGTATTGCAAAAAATGGCCTGGTCAGGAAGGAGGTAAATCCTCTGGAGGGCAAGTGGTTAAAAGTGCATTGTAATGAGACTAGTAAAAGCTGTGCTGGCTATTTATCACTACTCATCACTGCTCTTTCCACTAAGATAGTATATACAATACTGTGTGTGATAGTACATACCTATTATCCATCTTCAGGGTCAATATTGTCCTTTCTTTTCAGAATCATTATACAAACCTTCTCTCTGGCTATTGTTTCAAAATGATGACACTCTGCCTGTGTTTGTTTATTTGACTGTTTATGAGCAGTGTATTGTGTCATCTGAGTCCAATAAGGACTGTGCGAGTGTTTACAGTATATCCTGACAGATACATACTGTCAGGCAGGTGCAGGCATTCTTCTTTCCTATAGGTGGCACTGTTCAGATGCTGCAGGGTAGGCAGTCTGTTAACCCCTAAGGCTCCATGTACACTACAGCTGGTAAACTCACGTTTAGGAGCTTTTCCGCGTTTTTTTCAGCAGCCCCTGAACTCTCCCTAAGGTTTTCCTATGTGTCCTTGTACACCATGTCGTTTACAGGCAGTTGAGTTTACAGTTGTTTTTTTGAACGCACCAAACTTGCGTTCAGGAGTAGATTTTATCAGCATTTCAAACACTTGTAAAACAGCTAACCGCGTTTATAAGCATTTGCGTTTGGAACATTTTTTTAACTCTTTCAGATGCTGACCAGAGCCTTTTTTCATCATGAAAAATGCATGGAAACCATTTTCCCGGGACTCAAATGGACCTGGTACACCATATTTGAGGTTTCGCATGAAAGAAAATATGTTAGACACTGCTGCAATAATTTCTGCACAAAAATGAGCTGGAACACATCCAAACACCACAAAAAAAAAAAAAAAAGACAGCTAATCTCAACAAATACTGCTCTCTCTGCTTCTGCTCTCTCTATTTCTCTCAAAATGTTTGAAATAGTTATTTTTTTACTGTTTTTCAGTGCATTCTGGGCATTTTGGAAGGTCTCCTGAGGTTATCTTTAAAAAATGCTTTGAAATGCAAACGCTCATAAATGCGCATAAACGCGGTATGCAAAAGCGGCTAAACAGACGTTTTTTAGTCTATGTTTTCCAGCAGTCAGTTTTCATCATTCAGAAGTGCCCCGTGTACATGGAACCTTATCCTTCAGAAGATTTACCCCCCTTCCTGAACAGGCCATTTTTTTTCTATATGGCGCTGCACTATTTTAACTGACAATTGCACGGTTATGCAGCATTGTAGACAAATGAAATTTGTATAATTTTTTTTCACAAATAGAGCTATTTTTTGGTAGTATTTGATGATCACCGGGTTTTTAATTTTTTTGTATTTTTTGAGCTATAAATAAAGACCAAAAAATTTAAAAAAAAATAAAAAATTTGTTGCTATAAAACATACCCCATAAAAAGTCTTTAAAAAATTAAATTTTTTAAGAAATTTAGACAAAATGTATTCTGCTACATGACATTGATAAAAAAAAATCCCAGTAAGTTTATATTAATTGGTTTGTGTGAAAGTTATAGCGTCTACAAATGACAGTATTCTGTATGTACTGCAATTTTTATTTATTTTTTCAATACTAGTAACGGCAGTGATCAGCAACCTAAAGCAAGACTGCAGAACTGCGGCGGGCATTCTGACACTAACTGACACTGGGTGGGAACTGACTAACTGCCACCTACATCTCCAGTGACACTAATACAGTGATCAGTGCTAATAAAAAAACATTGACACTGTACAAATGACACTGGGCGGGAAGAGGTTAACCACTTCCTGGTCACCCTATAGCACTTTTACTGCTACCGGGTGCCTGCTCTGTGCAAAATCACGTAACTATACTTGATTTTGTATTTCCAGTAGGGGGCACGCACGTGTACCCTGTCATTGGCTCTTGAGGTAGCACTCTTTATGTCTGGAGGAAAAGAAATGTAATCTCCAAACACGGAAAGGTTTCTTCACAGTGAGAGCTGTGAAAATGTGGAATAGACTCCCTCAAGAGTTGGTTCTGGCCAGCTCAGTGGATGGCTTTAAAAAAGTCCTGGATTCTTTCTTAGATACACAGAATATAACTGGATACTAACATTTATAGGTAAAGTTGATCCAGGAAATATCTGATTGCCTCTCGTGGGATCAGGAAGGAATTTCTTTCCCTGCAGGAGCAAATTGGATCCTGCTTTGCTGGATTTTTTTGCCTTCCTCTGGATCAACTGTGGGCAGGGGTGGACTGACCATTCGAACACTCGGGCACTGTCCGAGGGCCCAGGGTTAGTAGGGGGCCCCATGAGATGCCCCTGGTACGTTTCATTGGCTTTTTCATAGGCTTTGTTGGGTGTGTGCGAGGACACGTGGGTCCCCTACAGTTGTCAGTCCGCCCCTTACTGTGGGTATAGGATTATAACTTTTTTTTTTTAATGGTTGAATTTGATGGACTTTTGTCTTTTTTCAGCCAGACTAACTATGTAACTATGTAATCAGCGGGTCCCAGCCAGCGATTCATACCCAGGATTCGGTGATCGGCGAAGCAGCTAACAGGGGAGAAATCTGAGGGTAACCAGCACAGTTCTCTCTCCTGTCAGCAAGGACATTCTGCTTTCTATCTCTGCAAGGAATAGTGGCCCAAAGGCCCAATAAAGGCAAACAAAGGACCATATCTGGCCTGCAGTCCATAGTTTGCATACCCCTGCTTTAGAGCACCAAGAGCAGAGTCACAAAGAACTAGATAGACTGAGCTCTTCTGTAGTCGAATCAGTTAAAGCACACAAGCCTCTTCCTTTAGAGCAATAAGAGCAGAGTCCCTTCACAGGGAACTAGGCCGAGCTCTTCAGGACACCAGCCGATGTCTCCTTTGGTCAAACACACAGCTGACTCTTGTGATAGATATTTTGGGCCTTCAATAATTTTTAACATTATTGTGAACTTCTGATAGGGGTCTCAATTCCTGCAACTTATTTACCATCTGTTGCATCACCTCAACACTCCCCCTTAGAAGGTTTCCTGTAGAGCTTTATGGCAGTATGGCCACCTGGTTGAATAAGCCCTGGAGTCATCATTTCTAACACCTCCTAGGAAGTATTGTCAAAGATCTTCCTGTGGAAACTGGCTTCAAAGGAGGTATGCTTCCCTGGATAGTGGCCTATACAGTTGGCCAATATCTTTCACAAGTCACAGAGCCCCACTTTGAACAGAAATGGCAAAATATTGGAAATTATTGAAGGGTGTGCCCAGGGGCAGACTGACAACGCATGGGGCCCCCGGGCAATAGGGGATCATGGGGCCCCTGTGTCCTTGCCCAAACTCAAAAAATCCTATGAAAAAGGTACCAGGGGCATCTCATGGGGCCCCCTACTTGCAAATGGTCAGTCCGCCCCTGGGTGTGCCTTTACTTGGAATGGAGGGGGAGGGGGTATAAAAGTATGCCAATGCTCTCTCTGTGTCCTTGCCTCTTCGAAGCCCAATCATCAGGATGTCTGTGTAACGTATTATTCTATGTTTCTTTTCTGTAACTTTCTTTCCTGTAGTCATCTCTTTGTATTGGTAACATTCTGTATTTGCATTGTAATATGACTACTTTTAAAATTATACCAGCTACATTATATTTTGTTATATTTGATTAATAGCAAGCTTCTTTTCTGTGTAAATAAATTAGATCTTTATTTTTGCACAGTTGTTATCATTTGGTATTAACTTTATTGGTATTAGCCACATTAGGATTGGCTGAATTCATGTATAGACCAAAGGTTGTAATCACTTGTTACATTTATAGATTTAGGTAGAACCAAGGGAATAAGTGCGGTAGAAAAACCGCCAAAACACTCTCTAGCACAAGAGTGGTGGCAGCAGACCAAAAGATCTCTCACAGCAGTGTGTACTCACAAATGTCCAGGGAAAGTTGGTTGCCTCCTTCCAACATCCATGCAAAACCTTTCTCCAGTGATACCAGACTAGATCTTCAGATGAAAGCCCCTCAGTCAGCTCTCTGTAGCTAGCCCACCTGGGGCTTCACGAACAGCAAGTACATGGCACTGTTGCCCTGGAGGGCAGCAGGTCTCCAGGCTGGACTGATCCTCAGCAAGCAAGGACCCAGAAGCACTGTGTTCCACAGAATTTATACAGACTCCCAGCAGTCTTCAGGGCCACCCTCCAGGGCTGTATTAATATTCATACATCTATGTTCCTGAGGATTCTACTGCTCCCTAGAAAGCAGAGGAATCAAGCAAACCAGCAGCAGCTGAAACACTGAGCAGACCTAACTAATCACATGCAGCTGCACTGATTACAGTGAGCAGAGCTAAATTTACCTAACACCACTATTAGAGCCACAATGGTTACAGTGAGACAAGCTAAATTTACCTAACACCACTATTACAGCCACAATGGTTACAGTGAGCAGAGTTAAATTTACCTAACACCACTATTACAGCCACAATGGTTACAGTGAGCAGAGCTAAATTTACCTAACACCACTATTACAGCCACAATGGTTACAGTGAGCAGAGCTAAATTTACCTAACACCAATATTACAGCCACAATGGATACAGTGAGGCAAGCTAAATTTACCTAACAGCACTATTACAGCCACAATAGTTACAGTGAGACAAGCTAAATTTACCTAACTCCACTATTACAGCCACAATGGTTACAGTGAGCAGAGTTAAATTTACCTAACACCACTATTACAGCCACAAAGGTTACAGTGAGCAGAGCTAAATTTACCTAACACCACTATTACAGCCACAATGGTTACAGTGAGCAGAGCTAAATTTACCTAACACCACTATTACAGCCACAATGGTTACAGTGAGCAGAGCTAAATTTACCTAACACCACTATTACAGCCACAATGGATACAGTGAGGCAAGCTAAATTTACCTAACACCACTATTACAGCCACAATGGTTACAGTGAGGCAAGCTAAATATACCTAACAGCACTATTACAGCCACAATAGTTACAGTGAGACAAGCTAAATTTACCTAACTCCACTACTACAGCCACAAGGGTTACAGTGAGACAAGCTAAATTTACCTAACTCCACTATTACAGCCACAATGGTTACAGTGAGACAAGCTAAATTTACCTAACTCCACTATTACAGCCACAATGGTTACAGTGAGACAAGCTAAATTTACCTAACTCCACTATTACAGCCACCAGGGTTACAGTGAGACAAGCTAAATTTACCTAACTCCACTATTACAGCCACAATGGTTACAGTGAGACAAGCTAAATTTACCTAACACCACTATTACAGCCACAATGGTTACAGTGAGACAAGCTAAATTTACCTATCAAACAAAAATATAGCTCCAAAGAACACAGTGAGCCAAAACTAAATCTAACTAATCCTAGCACCTATTTAGGGTGCTACACTGACTTGTCTTACATATGCTTATTGGAACACACTCGGTACTTCCAACATTTAAAGTGATATTAAAGGTAATAAAAAATAAAAATAAACATGTTATATTTACATGTTACACTATTGTATGCAGTGGTTTTACACAGTGCAGCCCCGATCCTCCTCTTCTCAGGTCCCCCGCCGGCGCTCCTGGCCCCTCCTTCCTGTCGAATGCACCCAGAGCGAGCAGTTTGAGTCACTGTTCTTTTTGTACATTCACACACAGAGCTGTGGCTTGCTCCTGAGCCGCTGTTCTTTATGTACATTCGCGCACAGAGCTGCGGCTCTCTTCTGAGCCGCCGTTCTTTATGTACATTCACGGACAGAGCTGCGGCTCGCTCCTGAGCCGCCGCTCTTTATGTACATTCACTCACAGAGCTGCGGCTCGCTCCTGAGCTGCCGCTCTTTATGTACATTCACGCACAGAGCTGTGGCTCGCTCCTGAGCCGCCGTTCTTTATGCACATTCACGCACAGAGCTGCGGCTCCCTCCTGAGCCGCCGTTCTTTATGCACATTCATGCACAGAGCTGCGGCTCCCTCCTGAGCCGCCGTTCTTTATGCACATTCACGCACAGAGCTGCGGCTCCCTCCTGAGCCGCCGTTCTTTATGCACATTCACGCACAGAGCTGCGGCTCGCTCCTGAGCCGCCGTTCTTTATGCACATTCACGCACAGAGCTACGCCTCGCTCCTGAGCCGCCGTTCTTTATGCACATTCACGCACAGAGCTGCGCCTCGCTCCTGAGCCACCGTTCTTTATGCACATTCATGCACAGAGCTGCGGCTTCCTCCTGAGCCGCTGCTCTTTATGCACATTCACGCACAGAGCTGGGGATTGGCCCCTCTTTCTCCTTATTGGCTCACTGGCTCCGATTAACAGTAGGGGCAGCCAATGGCTCCCGCTGCTGTCCCAGCCAATGAATAGGGAGAGTCCCTGGAGAGGTGAGGCTCTCATGCACAGCGCTAGATCACGACGGGGCTCAGGTAGGTATTAGGGGAGCTGCTGCACACAGAAGGATTAGAAGGATAGAATGCATGAAGGTAAAAAACCTTGAGCATTTACAACCATTTTATTCAGCAATAAGCAATTACTGCAATAGTAACAACACCTAGTAAGCGATCACCAACGACAGCAACATTATTATTACCAAGGTTAAATAAGTAAAACCATTAATAAAAACCATCAGAAATACTTTATACTTACCCTATCCAACTACCGATGTTTGGACTATGCACTATTGCCCGCTGCACTTCTGTTCTGACGCACTCACAATGAGACTGGTCGCATTTTGAGAACAAAGATACTTTTGTTCCAATACAATATCACACGAACATAATAAACACTTTAAAAGAATATGAACACTGACACAGGAAGCAGTGCAAGGTCACAGACAGCTTTCCCTTCATGTTGCCTAGCAACCACGCCATTTCAGCATATCAACAATTCTGTTTTCCTGCCGGCATTCTGATATTCTGATAAAACTCATTACACGCAGATCACTCAAATTAACATCTGTTATTGATTTGGTACTACTGTAAGTATTAACGTTTTCAAAATGACACTGTAAGATAAGATAGGATTTATTGTCATAGCATAAAACGTCACTACTGCTCCCCAAAGAGTACAAAAAAACATAAAAGCAATGCATCACGCACACATATGCACAGAACATAAATCACGTTATACATATACATACATATATCAAATGCATTATAAACTTTCCCATCAATAAAAAGGTTAACCACTTCCAGTCCGGATACTTTCACCCCTTTCCTGTCCAGGCCAATTTTCAGCTTTCAGTGCTATCACACTTTAAATGACAATTGCGCAGTCATGCAACACTGTTCCCAATATGAATATTTTTAGCATTTTTTTGAGACAGATAAAACTTTATTTTTGTGGTATTTATTCACCACTGGGATTTTTATTTATTTTCTATATAAATGAAAAAGTCCAAAAATGTTGAAAAAAAAGTGTTTTTCTTATATAATTTTGCAAATAAATAATCTTTCTTCATAAATCTAGGCCAAAATGTATTCATCTTTCTTTTTAGTAAAAAACAAATAACCCAAATTAGTTTATAACCAAAAATAATAATTTTCCAAAAAATGTTTTACATTTTTATTTTTTTTTTTTATATTATTATTTATGTTTTTTTGTTAAACATACTGTCACCCTAGCAGTACAATGTCACCATAGTGACTCTGTACTACTTGTGGGGGGTGATGAAGATTTTTTTTTCTTTTTTTACACTGATTGCTTTTATACCCATAAAGGCTGTAAAAGCAATCATTTATCCTTCTCTCTGGCTGCATTCCTGCAGCCATTGAGAAATACTGTGCAAGCTGTGATTGGTCACAGCTTGTCACATGGTACAAGGCTGTTGTGAATAGCCTTGCACAGGGGTGGACTGACAACTCATGGCGCCCCCGGGCAATAGGGGATCATGGGGCCCCTGTGTCCTTGCCCAAACTCAAAAAAGCCTATGAAAAAGGTACCAGGGGCATCTCATGGGGCCCCCTGCTGACCCCGGGCCCTCGGGCAGTGCCCGAGTTTCCAAATGGTCAGTCCGCCCCTGGCCTTGTACCATGTGGCCTCTGTGATCATTCACAGATTTCAAAAGTAGTAAGCAATGATCTCAGGAAGTGACATCTTGTTTACTACTGTTCGTGTGATCACTGATTGGCCAATCAGTGATCACATAAAGTGGGACCTTACACAGATGTCCCATACAATTTCAATGTGTTCAGGAATTTCCAAGATGGTGGCTCGCGTTACATCTCATCTCCTGAGGAAGTCACGTGATGTAATGCGTACAGTGGGCCAATGATGTCAAG
Organism: Staurois parvus; assembly: GCF_062004578.1. Taxonomy (NCBI): domain Eukaryota; kingdom Metazoa; phylum Chordata; class Amphibia; order Anura; family Ranidae; genus Staurois; species Staurois parvus. Next base: position 5,812,732 of record NW_028318294.1, on the reverse strand, counting down.
CCGCTAAACCAGAAGTTTACGAGCCGTCATCTTGGAAATTCCTGAACACGTTGAAAATACATTATAACAAGGTTTTTTACTATGGTGTCCCAGCAGAACACTTTTAAATGTGAGTGCACTTTGTTTTTTAATAAATCACACTATATTTATATACTACAATATGGCAAGCGTTTCTGTTTACATATGCGGAGGATTTGTGGGATAAAGAGGATACGAGACCATTTGCAGCAGAGTGAGGAGGAAAGTGGAGTCATCTATGCAGTATACCTACCCGGGTTAAAAGGGAAAGGCGGTATTGAGGATGCAATTTGGGTCATAAAAGGAAAGTGAGAGTGAAAAGTGAGAGTATACAGTATATGCATGTCTCTGGTGGAGGAGCACCTATAGGAATATATTTGGATATAAACAATAAAGAGTACCTGTTTTGTGAACAAATTATAAAGGCACGGATCAAGCACACATTATGGACTTTTAAGTTGTATTCAGTGTATTCACCGTTGTTGCATAATCACATGGTTTGGATGCTTTAATTCATATATGAGGTTATAGAGATATATGCATGCACTATTTTATGACACAATTTAAAACTTTGATATGGATAGAAGTGGATCAGAAAATACTGTTGAGTTTTTGGAAAATTAATAATCATCTTGGTTCCTTGGCAAACAAATGTTTATGGTGGAAACATGTTTTGAGCCTTCAAATGAGGTCACATGCAAATAGAAAGATCGGTTTATCAAGGGACTGTGGAACTGTGTTACATATACACAATACAGAGTTACACCATTTGTTGGTTAATTCAAGGTGTATTTGGAATATATTATTTTGGTCGAGTCCACATTGAACAGGGTTTTATTTTGTGAAAACCTTTCTTGAATGTATAACATAAAATGTAATTGTCAAGAAAATATAACAATGTAACATGTAACTTTTAAAGGTTCACAATGCATGAATATGAATATCATGACAGTACATAATGCATACAATAAAATTGTTAAAACAAGTGAAATGTCAAAAGCCTTATTATATTGTATAAGTACCATGAAATACTGTACTTGGAGAACACATTCCAAGGGTGCGAGTTAACAGAGTGTACACAAGCTCATGTATATCTCTTGATAGCTTGTGGGCCTCAATGCAAAAAAAGTTGACCTGGGCCCCCCACTACCACCCACTGCTTCTCAAAAAGTTTTCCCATTTATGCAAATATTTGTTTAGGAAAAGGATTATAGTCATAGACAGAGTCAGTCTATTTTATATATAAAAATGAATTTACAATTTTATTACGAAGTTTAAGAGCAGAGGTACACAGAATCAAGTTTGTATACATAGATACATATATTGAAGAAAAGGAGGCTACTGTCATGTGTCAAGTTATTATGGTGTGGGTTTGTTTTTCAGGGGTTGGGCTTGGACCCTTAGTTCCAGTGAAGGGAACTCTTAAGGTGTCAGCATACCAAGACATTTTGGACAATTTCATGCTCCCAACTTTGTGGGAACAGTTTGGGGATGGCCCCTTCCTGTTCCAACATGACTGCACACCAGTGCACAAAACAAAGTCCATAAAGACGTGGATGAGCAAGTTTAGGGTGGAGGAACTTGACTGGCCTGAACAGAGTCCTGACCTCAACCAGACAGAACATCTTTGAGAAGAATTAAAGCAAAGCCGTGCCTTTTCGTCCGACATCAGTGCCTGACCTCACAAATGCATTTCTGGAAGAATGGTCAAACATTCCCATAGACACACTCCTAAACCTTGTGGACAGCCTTGCCAGAAGAGTTGAATCTGTTATAGCTGCAAAGGGCGGGCCAACTCAATATTGAACTCTATGACTAAGACTGGGATGCCATTAAAGTTCATGTGCATGTAAAGATAGGCGTCCCAATATTTTTGGCAATATAGTGTATCTTCAGCGATGTCTTTGGTCCACCACCACCACCATCTTGGATTTGTGAGCCATCTGACTTCCCAATCAGTCACAGCCATCTCCCCACCATGCGTTCACAAGATGCACGGATTGGAGGAAACTGTCCTGAAACCTCCTGAGATGTGTGACCTATTCTGGGTGGGGTGAACCCAGCAAATGTCATTTTCTCCTAGGCAAGGAATAAGGAAGTGGGAGCAAGAACCTTATGAAAAAGGTAACATACAAAAAAAGCTATTTTCCAAATGTGTTAAATTCAGGGCCTGGATAATGCAGTCTACAAAAGGAGAATGAAGTTCTGCTTTAAGTGAAACACTGTTTACTCTTGTTTCCCATTAGTCCTACTTACAACAAACAGCATCTTTGTATATTTATTCTGCTAAAAGCAGCACAGCATGATGTTTCTCAGACTTCACCTCTTTGATCTGGTACCACTGTGGAAATGAGCAGAGAGATCTGACTTCACAGAGCAAATCCTAAACCATAAAATTAGTTTTAAAAATCAAATTAGAAGTGAAACAAAATCAAGGTCATTTTCCCAGACCAAAAGATCTATTCATACTCTAAAGAGCCTGTTTAACTAAATCATTATCAAATTCCATGACATGAAAGAGCCACTAATCATATTTATACCTCCCATATAGCTGTATAGTTAGCAGAAATATTTTAATATTTGACATACGTATATGCAGCTTTGCTGTGAAGTTGGTGACATTAAAAAGACAGTTGGTTCTTCCATAGTAGGGATTTCTAATCTGGCCCACTGCAAGATTTTATCCGGCTCTCTGATGTAAGAGGGGACTCCAATGGGAACCCTGAAGTAAGGGGGGCGGGCTCTGATGGAAACTCTCATGTAAGGGGGGACAACGACTCTGATGGGGATTCTCATACTAAAGGGGGTTCTGATGCAAGTTGGGATCCTGATGTAAGGGGACTCCAATGAAGAAAAAAAAAGCATTCAAGAGGAGCTGGGATTGTGATGTGAGTTTGTACAAAGTAGTACAAGGACCAAAACATTCACAAAGCTCACTGGGTCAGGTTAGGCTGCTCACAACAGACAGGGCTACTCTCCTGTGGATACCCAGCAGGTTACCCAAAAAAAAAGCATGCACCAAGTTTAAATTTAATTATTTTGGACCGAGTCCAAATTTAATTATTGGTTTACACTAAAAAACCTCCAAAGCATTTTGGAAGCCAAAGAACCTTTCCCTTCATTAGGGCTTCAGTTATAATAAGAAACTTTAAAGGAGAACTTCAATTTTGGGTGGAGCTCCTCTTTAATGAGGATACACTTGTTTAACCTCTTGATGCTGGTTGCCCACATATATACGGCCTCTCAGACGGTGGGTCTTAACGTCAAGCGGCTGCATGTATTCAGCCCTGATGAATATTTATCACGCTCTGTGCATGCTCCCAGCACGGTAGCTGGTGGTGATCGGTAAGCTCCAGATGCATACTTGCGATCAGAAGCTCTCCGATCATGTGACTGATATGACAGCCAATCACAGTGGTCACATGACCCAAAGGCCCACCTCGACCTCACAGCTTTTAGAACCCTTAAAGAGCTGGGAGGGGTTTGGCAGTTTTAGGATTTATTAGCCTTTACTTGCACAAAATTGTTTTTATACTTATAATGCTTCTTTTGAGTCCTTATGGAGAAAACACTCCAAAATGCTATTATTTTAATATAGTTAATAATAAAACTAATACTAATATTTATATAATACTATTATTCATGGCTTCAGTCCAAGGACTAGGAATGCGGTTGGGAAAATAGGCAGTAAAGCCCCATGGTGGGAGGCAGTGATGTACATAGCTTACGCTTGTAATGTAAAGTACTGCAGAATTTGTCAGTACTATACTAACTAAACTAATTCAATTAAAACATGTCCTCTGGATACATATTACTGTAATCCAGTCCAGATTTTGCATGTATTGTTTTTTTGAAGCCAGGGTCTGAATCACAAAATAACTCAAGAGCTGAACATTGGCTTGTAAAAATACCTTCCTATAAGCATAACCCAACATGGGCAACATAATCAAGATAACGTCATTTACAAGATTACAGATTAAAATAATACAAGTTTATATAAAATGCCACAAGCTACGCAAGAGACCTCCACTGAGGAGTATAAAGAGGCAGCGTGTAATAATGCCATAGTTATTTTGGAGTAGAAAAGATGTTTTCTGAAATATACAGTTGCAAGAAAAAGTATGTGAACTCCTTGGGATTACGTGGAATTTTGCATGAATTGGGCATAAAATGTGCTCTAAACATCATCTAAGTCACTACAATAGAAGAATACAGTCTGCTGAACATAATACTACACAAACATTAGATGTTGCCATGGTTTAATTGCACATAACATGTAAACATTCACAGTGCAGGGAGGAAAAAGTATGTGAACCTTTGGACTTAATAATTGGTTGACCCTCCTTTGGCAGCAATAACCTCAACCAAACGTTTCCTGTAGTTGCAGATCAGACCTGCACAACGATCTGGAGTAATTTTGGACCACTCCTCTTCACAAAACTGTTTCAGTGTAGCAATATTCTTGGGATGTCTGGTGTGAATCGCTCTCTTAAGGTCATGCCACAGCATTTCAATCGGGTTGAGGTCAGGACTCTAACTGGGCCACTCCAGAAGGTGTATTCTGTGCTGTTGCAGCCATTGTTTTGTTGAATTACTTGTATGCTTTGGGTCATTGTCCTGTTGCATCACCCATCCTCTGCGGAGCTTCAGTTGGTGGACAGATGGTCGTATGTTTTCCTGCAAAATGTCTTGATAAACTCTGGAATTCATTTTCCCATCAATGACAACAATCCGTCCAGGCCCTGAGGCAGCAAAGCAGCCCCAAACCATGATGTTCCCTCCGCCATGTTTTACAGTGGGGATGAGGTTTTGATGTTGGTGTGCTGTGCCTTTTTTTCTCCACACATAGTGTTGTGTGTTCTTCCCAAACAACTCAATCTTGGTTTCATCTGTCCACAGTATATTTTGCCAGTAGTGCTGTGGAACATCCAGGTGCTCTTTTGCAAACTTCAAACGTGCTGCAATATTCTTTTTGGACAGCAATGGCTTCCTCCGTGGTGTCCTCCCATGTACTCCATTCTTGTTTAATGTTTTCCTTATTGTAAATGTGTCAACAAAAATGTTAGCATGTGCCAGAGATTTTTGTAGGTCTTTAGCTGACACTCTAGGATTTTTCTTTACCTCATGCAGCATTCTGCACTGTGCTCTTGCAGTCATTTTTACAGGATGACCACGCTAGGGAGAGTAGCAACAGTGCTAAACTTTCTCCATTTGTGGACAGTCTGTCTTACCGTGGACACATGAACATCAAGGCTTTTGGAGATACTTTTGTAACCCTTTCCAGCTTCATGCAAGTCAACAATTCTTGATCGTAGATCTTCTGAGAGCTCTTTTCTGCGAGGCATGGTTCACATCAGACAGTGATTCTTGAAACCAGTAAACCCAAAACAGGTGTGTGTTTTTTAAGGGCAGGAAGCTGTCAGCAACACATCCAATATCATCACACTGATTGGAGTCAAGGTTGGCTCACTCCTGGCTCCAATTAGCTCTGAGAGAAGTCATTAAGCTAGGGCCTCACATACTTTTTCCTCCCTGCACTGTGAATGTTTACATGTTATGTGCAATTAAACCATGGCAACATCTAATGTTTGTGTAGTATTATGTTTAGCAGACTGTGTTCTTCTATTGTTGTGACTTAGATGACGTTCAGAGCACATTTTATGCCCAATTCATGCAAAACTCTGCGTAATCCCAAGGGGTTCACATACTTTTTCTTGCAACTGTAACATCGCCAGCACAATGGTAGACTTGTATTATTAAATATGCCTCTTATTATTATTATATTTATATTAGCAGTAGCATTTTCAGCCTGTTGCATCAGTCCCTTCAGTTGGCCATTAGGTTACTTATCATGGGGCCCCTGGGCAATAGGGGATCATGGGGCCCCTGTGTCCTTGCCCAAACTCAAAAAAGCCTATGAAAAAGGTACCAGGAGCATCTCATGGGGCCCCCTACTGACCCCGGGCCCTCGGGCAGTGCCCGAGTTTCCAAATGGTCAGTCCGCCCCTGGTTCTATTACATAGGCAACCCAATGGCCAAATAAACCAGCTTGCATGATGGGCTGCCAACACTGTTGCTAATTGGGAGGCAGCGGCTTAGCATTGTCAGAAAGTATTGTTAATGGTAGGATCTCCAGGTGAAAAACTGTGTAACTGATTAAAACTACATGTTCTTAGGAAAACTAACAGTCTAACAGTGAGGCATAATGCCAAACATACTGAACGTACAGTAGATTTTGGATTTACATACTGTATACTCAGGACCAAGCTTTCAATCAATACATCAAGTTTACTTGGTCCTTATAATAAAGTACTAATTAGGGATGAGCTCAAGGTCCTGGCCAATCACAAGTTCAGACCAAACTTTTGTGTTCAGATAAACATCCAAATGTTTACCCATTCAACAAGAGCCAGATAATAGATATTGAAGTAATAGATAATAGAAGTAATAATAGATGTATGATAGCACCAACCATTACTAAATTTATGGACAGTTTGTAAAAAGCAGTGATTTTTACAACTGTCTATAAATATCAGGGGCTGATAATTTGTCATGCTGTGTTGACTTTTGTAAGTGTAAACCAGTCAGATTACTTGCTATGGGTATTGTCAGTGTTTCCATACTGTGTTTATACTGTTTAAATAGTGATTGTCTTAGTTTTTAATGTAATTTTTCAGGTTGTCAGTAAAAAAAATGTGCTCTGTCAGTAAATTTTCCATGTCTAGTCAGTAAAAAATGGTTGGCAACACTGACTAGCGGTATTATCTTCACTCTTACACATGAAAGTTTCCTGCTATCGATGATTGTCAAGAAGGTCAGCATGTGCAGGCACCACCAAGTCCTTAACAACCAGTGACATCACCAGCCCCATCCACTTACATAGTCGGGAATCCCCAGTCATGTAAGGAAAGGGGCGGGGATAGTATATTTAAAAAATTGCATGGGGTCCCCCTCCTTTTTTCACACCAGGCCCTTTGAATCTGGTCTGGATTTAAAATAAAAATAACAAAAACATTATTTTTTTAAAAATGTGTGAGGTCCCATAGGAAATCCATATCAGACCCCTAGTCCTAGCATGCAGCGTTGCTGGCCAGGAAAGAGGTGTGGGGGGGGGGAACAAGTGTGTGCCACCCTCTTCTGAACCATACCAGGCAACATGCCCTCAACGGGGGGGGGGTACCTTGCCAGGTACTTTAATAATAGGTGGGCTCCTAGTTACCACTCCCCATGTGAATGAGTGTGGGGTACATAGTACTCCTACTCATTCATTAAATATAAGTTGTAAATAAAGACATCCAAAAAAAACACTTCTGCCAAGACATCCTGGGCACTTGCTTGTTGCTCACCAAATGAAGAGTCCAGTAGATGACAGCTGTTATATATAAGGGGGTGTGGTCCCCCAGGTGAAGTCTTTGACTGTATACGGTCTATGATGCCACTGGCCCAGTGATGTCTATGGATGCAGCCAGTGTTCGACTGATAATTTTCTACCCATCTCCTTTGGTTTTCAATCGAAGGATAGTGGGGGCTGAAAGGGCCACCAACTAAACAAATTTTAACTCAACAAAATTCAAACAATGTATGTCATCTTTAGAGGCAAGTATACTTGAAGAAGGTGAGGAGCTGAAGTACTGACAAATGCTTACCTGAACCGAAGCAAGCTCAGTTATCCAACTTGTTTATGTTCAGTTGGCTTCTCCCTCTCTTTCACCTGGTTTAACCTTTCTACTCTTGATGCTCTTATAATCAAATGAACATTAAGATGAAAATCATAAGTATCAGGTTATGTATTCAAAAAATGTAGGACACCAATGTTACTGTGGATTTGAGTGCTTTTAGTGCAGATAAGATGGATCTAGAAGTAGAATATGCAGAGTAACCTGATAAATTGGAGAAGTCAAACAAATTACTCCCTGTTCCCAACGAGTCGTAGACTGAGATAACCCATTCAAGTTCAGCCATACACAAAAGTAAAACCTTTTCTGTGAGTGGTTCATTTGCTACAAAGAACAGTTGGTGGTTGTCAGAATTCACACAAGTGTTTTTTATATGCAGGCTCTCTCTTTGCAACTCTGATTTAGTCACCTAATAGTAGCTAACCACAATTGCAGATAGAAGACTTACCAATGTTTCTGTAGCACAGACCCAAGATGGGCCCCACAGATTTGTCCCAGGTTCTCTTCCCAAGTAGGTGTAAAGGCAGCCAGACACACAGCAGCACGGACAGTCTCACAACTCAATAATCAGGCAGGAAATGTATTTTTGAGATTTAATGCTCATTGAACTTGGTTGGTGTGCAGGGTGAGCTTTGGAATACTCCAAATTGAATGCACAAAGTAGCAGAGGACACTCTCTGCCTTAACTATATTCTACAAGATAATTTCTTGACTGACAATAGGAGAACAGGCAATTCAGGAACTACAAGCACAGGAACAGTCCTATCTCAGCAACACTGGAGCAAATTCTCAAAGGGTTAGGGGAGCAAACAAGCATTAGAATCCCATGTCATGGTATAGGGACCCCTGCCAAATGGCCAACGTCCATCAAGGTGGCTTCTTCCCCCCTCCCGGCCAGCTGGCTGCATGGCCTCCACTGCCCTAAGTTGTTTCCTGCCCCAGCCCCTCTGATGTCCCCAGCCCCTCTGATGTCATCCTGGCCCCCCACTGTGTCCCCTGTCTCCAGCCCGATATGCCGCTTTCATCCCTGTGGTCCAGTGACCCCCCCCTTCATCTCTCATCCTGCCGCAGTGGGATGAGAGGTGCGGTGTTCACCACCTCTGCCACTATCTTCTCCCTTTCCGGCTGTGGGCAGAGAGGAGAAGGTGGCGAGGTTCACACCTCTCCGCGTGGAGGTGCGAACCTCCCCACAGAGATGTTCCGGGCTACAGTGTCTCGCTGACGCCACTTCAGTCCTGTCATCTGCAGCGTGGGCACGGGAAGTTCCCGCACTTGCAGTTGTCCCTGGACAAAGGCCGTGCTCACGAGAGGCGCGGCCCCTGTCCAAGGGGCGTGCCTCATTGCCGGGCAACGAGGCACGCCAGCTCCAGCCTGCCCCGGTTGCCTAGACAACCAGGGAGCATCCGACATCAGCTTTAGAAGCTGATGCCGGGCGCTCCAGGGGTATTCCCCACTGTGCAGCCACCGAAGGAGCCCCAGCTGCGGCGGGACCTTCATGGCCAGACTCTGCAGAGACACAAGCCTGCCTAAGGCCCCCCAGAGCAGGGGAAGCCTGCCTGTTAGCTGCCAGGGATCCAGAGACCCCCAGCCTAGGGGAGTGATTGCAGGACTGCCTGCTAGCTGCCAGGGATCCAGAGACCCCCCAGCCTAGGGGAGAGATTGCGGGGCTGAGTGCCAGCTGCCAGAGACCCCCAGCCTAGGGGAGAGATTGCAAGATTGCCTGCCAGTCGCCCGAGGACCCAGTTCAAAGGGGGAGACCGCACGCGCGATCCGCACTCCAACAGGTACCTGTGTTCCACTTTCTATCCCTGGGAGACCAGGCACCCTGTCGGATCCATGAGTACATGCTCTCTCCCTGTTTTACTTGAACTGTTCCTGTGCTGACCCCCCCTGTTGGATTACAATTGCTACAGAGACTCTTCCTTGGCTCTCAGTGTTGGACTATAAGTGTGTTGGCCCCTCTTTTCTGCCCTTTACTGCGTATTCACCCTCCCTGCGAATTCCCCTATTAAGTGACTGTCATCTGTTTGTCTCAATAACACTTTGTGCGTTTTCCATCTACTCTGTGTGTTCTGTCCTGCCTACCCTCCGTCACATCCCACATTCAGGCCTATAGTCACAATGTCCCTGTATACTTGGATGAATATAAACCAGACACCTCTCCTGTGAGCTCACAGGCCAGATCCTCAGTGAACCCCCTTTGATTTGACTCCAGCTCCTCTTGAAAAGTAGGCCCTTTAGCTCCCACTGAGCTAGGACATTGATGAACTCTAGCAGACTTCAGCTATTCTGCCCAGAAGGGCAGCAACCCTTCAGGCTGGGTCTTCTCCTTCTGGACCTCAGAACACAGATTATTTATGCACTCCTTAGCCTCCTACTGAGCATTCTCACCCTTAATGATTGGCTGAGACCAAATGAATGTTCAGGCCCAGGGTGCCTTTTCTAGCCTCTACATTCTAAAATCCACTTGAAAGCAGGGGAAAGAAGTTAAGCTTGAGGCCAGTGAGACCCAGAATAGCCAAAAAAAATAATAATCACACACCACTCCAGTGATTACAGAAGAGCTAAAGAACTAAATTTGCCTGAATCTCTCTAGCAACCTATTCTAGGTGGGTGCTACATTTGGAACTGAAGGTCAAAGTAGGAAAAGCATCATGTTCTGCGGTCAACAATATTGACTTTAAAAAGCTAAGTCAGCTAAATGGAATAAAATAGAAACTACTGCATCTGCAAATGGTCAGCCAGATGGTCACTTTTATCATTTGAGAGAGTTCACATAGCTAGCAAAATGCTAATCTGTTACCAGACAGACTGTTGTTTAAGCAGACCTTCATGCAAAAAACAATAGACTTCTCACCATTGCAACCATGCACCCTCCGAAATGTAAAAAACACAATTTTTTTGTGCTATTTACTTTTTTTTTCATTTTTAGTCGAACCCGGCCCCTGCCTCCATTCTTTCTGAGATACTCGTATCACATATTCCAGAAGGCTACAGGAGCAAGGTCACACAGCAGCTGAAGGGAAGACCTGGTTTTGCTTTACCAAGAACCCGGAAGAGACATCCAGCTTCCAATGACATAACAGAGGAAGATGGTGGCTCAGGACTTGACATGTGGCAACAGAGTCACGGATCACAGCAGAACAGCCCCTGAATTCACTGGGAGTGTGCAGGACCAAAACTAGGGGGTGGCAGAGGGGGCATGTGACCCGAGTGCCACACTGAGTCAAAAGTAAAGTAAAAAGTTAAAAAATTATCAGAACTCTGTTATTATGGGAGGCCACATTTGCTTTGAGAGGGAAAAAAATTCTCTCTGACCTTCAAGGGCAATCAGGTAACTCCCCTAGATCAACAGTCTACAATGTTATCTCTTATAAATGTAGCACCCTAATAGGGTATAAGATATTAGGTAAATTTAGGTTGGCTCCTCTGTAGAAAGTGGAGCAGTTGTTGATTATTTTAGCCTGCTCTGTGTTTCACAGGCTGGTGATCTGACTTTCCCCCCTGCATTCTGGAGGGTTCTAGAATCATAGTGAAAGGAAAGACAGAGGGGCGATATGAATATTTATGGGGATCTAGCCAATCCCTGGGGAGGTGTGTCCAGAAGGTGGTTGAGTGGGTCTCCGGAGACTTGGAGCAGGAGTTGAGTGGGTCCTGGGTCCAGTCCTGCAAGGAGTCCCCAGTCCCGGGGGGGGGGGGGCTCTGCCCCTAGGGGCAGTCTGCTGGAATGCTGTTTTAGGGTCATCTATGTCCCAGCTGTAGTATAGCTGGGGGGACCAATCTCAAAGTCTGGTCTGGGATTTTGGTCTGGAGAACTTGCTGAAGAGCACCTGGTAGAAGTTATTGGAGGGTGTCCAGCTGTCCTGTGATATTGGGAGTTTTATTCTCCCTCACTGAAGAGTGCCTGGCAGATATCAGAAGGAGGCAACTGATGATCCTCTTACATTGAGAGAGTAAACTCAGCCATAGTGACTGTGTGCAGTTCTCTGTTCTTTAAAAAAATCACTAGTCATTACTCAGCCAGTTGTGGGTCTCTTGGAAACTCTATCTCATTTACTTTGCTTTGGGACACAGACACAGATCAGTGGAAAGGAAAGTGTCCTCTAATTGTCCTGTAGTCTTGGGGTATCCCATGTTCTCCTCACCCCACCTAAGTTTAATCTACAAACAAGAGCATAAAAACACTCCCTGGACTTGCTGAGCCAACGAGAGAGAGAGAGAAAATGCTGTTCGCCTTGCTGTTTTTGCACTATATTTGGGGAAGGAATCAGTGCTGGCTGTTTCACATCAGTCCCCTCCCTCAGGAGCTTGCAATCTAAGGTCCGTACTGCACATGCATACATACTAGGTACAATTAAGACAGGAGTCAATTACCTATCAGTTTTGGACTGTAGGAGGAAACTGGAGTCCCCAGAGGAAACCCGTGCAAGCAGAGGGAGAAGATGCAAACTCCATGCATGTAGTGTACTGGATGGGACTGAACATTCTAGTACCGCAAGGCAGAAATTCTATTGAGTCAGCTAGAATAAGTTTTTGTGGAAGACTATGTAAAAATATTTTAGTATAGGGAGGCTTTCTGCAAAGGGAGACTCAACATTAAAATGTATTCATTTAGTTGCTCTTCACTTTCTTTGCAGTTTTACATCTTTTTTTCTATGAACTTATATCCAAAGCTGAAATGTTTATTTATGCTGCATCCTCCCAGACAGGTACTAGATTAAGTAAATGTAGTTTTGACTCACTGTAACCAGTGCGGCTGCATGTGATTAGTCAGGTCTGTTCTCGTGTTTCACAGGCTTTAGGTTTGGCTGCTTCTCCATGCAATCCAGAGCTTTCTGGGTGGTTCTGGAACATAGGTGTGGAGTGAGGCAATTGGGCAGCATGAATGCTTATACTGTCTCAGCCAATCCCAAATGTGGGAGATTGCACAGATGGTTGCTGGTAAGGTGTATAAATAGTCTGGGACCTGGAACAGAAGTGCCTTGTCCCTTAGGAGGAGAGCACAGCCTAGAGGGGCTGACTGCCCCCTAGGCAATCCTGCCACGTGCTTGCAGTCCATGAAGGCCTCAGCTGGGCTAGCTGGAGGGCCTAGCTGCTTAAAGTTGCTGGAAGCTGACTGAGGGGTTGTTGCCTGAGGATCTAGTCTAATGTCACTGGGAGAAAGTGTCTGGAAGATATTGTAAGGAGGCAATCCACTATCTAAGACATTAAGTGATTACAGACTGGTATTAGAGATCCTAGAGACTGTGTGCCATTGCCACCCCTCTGGTATTATAGAGTCAGCTGTGTGTGAAGGGGATATTGTGTCTGCTTTCCTGAAGAGCACAATCTCTTTAAATATTAGTGAAAGGACTCGGCTTCACCTGTTCTCAGAGGAAGATTTATATCTTCAAGTTGCTACCAAAAAGCCCAGTCTGCCATCTACTTCTACAAGGATGTTGCTCACAGTTCTAAAGAAGTAGATTAGTGTCCTCAAAATTGCTACTAAAGGTTACTGGAGTATCTCACAGAATAGGTAGGGGACCTTTAAATACTGCTGGCTCCTTTATAGGTACAACTACATTTAAAATTAGGTCTTACCAATGCTTTTATAGTGAATAATCGCATGCTAAAGAGAATGCCACTGTATTATTATTATTATTACAGACAATTAGAGACAATACAGCAACAATACAGTTCAATACAAGAGGGATAGGAGGGCCTTGCTCCTTGGAGCTTACAATCTAGGAGGGAATTTTATTAGAGAAGCTGACAAGTTAGAGATAACGAGGTTTAGGAGTGCCAAACAAATGACTTTAAAGCTTAGTTCACACTGCCGCGACTTGGTGATCCAACTTGTGAGACACCAAGTCGCATGACATGTGGAATCCTATGTTAGTCAATGAGAGCTGTCTTAAAGTGTTACTAAGCCCAGGACCCTGCATTCACTATATCTGGTTTACCACAGTACACAGAACTTGGAAATGCAATTATTTTAGTAAATATAAACTGCTAAATACCTTTTCTCATCAGCAGTTAGAGCAGTCTTGTGACTTCTATCAGTGTCCAGCAGAGCACTGGTAAAGCTTGTAAGATGAGTTTTTATTCTCCGATTGTCCTATGAGGCTGCATAACACCTGACCCTCTGTCTAAAAACTGTTAGTAGCGCTTAGAGTTTTGGGTTTTTTTTGCTGGAAAAACGCTCCCAAAAACTGTACAAAAACAATTTTTTTATGCTGATAGAAGCTCAAGCTCAAAAAACGCTAACAGCCTAAAGTAGGGTGCATGGACACATAGTATAACACCTGGGATTTGTTTTCTCAGTGAATAGGTGCAGGAACTACCCCCTTCTGAGTCAGTTCTTATGTAGGCCCCCTACCCACCTCTGAGCACAGTCCTTTGCTTCCATCCCTTACCCTCCTCCTAGTACCGCTCCTTATAGATAAAATAGAACCAAGTATCATTTTTTGGTGCTAAGTCATTTGTTAATGATACCAAGAAAAGCAGTATAATAGATCCCCTGCAGCCAGCAGTAATAGACCCCCCAGCAACAATGGACCCCTGTAACAAAATATAACCCCAACAACAATAGACCCCCAGCAGCAACAACATATCTACCAGAAGCTAGCATCAATAGACTCTCCAGCAACAATAGACCCCCCCCCTCAACAGTAGACCACTTCCAGCACTCCTTGCCATTATATATATTCAGTGCTGGAGGTGCTGGAACTGCGGTCCAAGTTCCCGCTGAAAAAAAGCCCTGGATGACACTATTTAGCTTCTAGGAGCAGAAAGAAAATGCTGTTAACAGCTTCTAGGAGCTTACAAATACGCTAGTGTGCATGGAGGCTGAGGCTATTTTTATATATATATGACAAGGACTTCTGCACCTCTGGAAAGCCATCCGCAGTGGCCTCCTTACTGCCTATTTTAATCTCATAAAAGCCACACCACCCCGCCAAAGTAAATTATCACGGCCACGGCATGTGTACCCCTCTGTCCGCTGCCTTTGCTTATGGGGGAGCTTATGGGGGAGCAGCTGGAGGGCAGAAAAACAAAACCCAGCCACCCCCAACTTCAAGTGTAAACAAACCCTTACTCTAGGTTCACACCTAAGCATTTTGCGCAGCATTTTTCAGAAACGCACTGCAGTCCATTTAACTTGATTTCCTACGGGGTATGTTCACATCTCCATGTTTTCACCAGGGGCATTTTTTGTAAAGAGTCAGAGACATTTTTTTGTAACATAAAGTTGCATTTTTTGTTCTATTGACTTCAATGGAAATGCTTCAGAAAAGCATGCAGTGCGTTTTTGCTGCGTTTTGCATTTTAAATCTGCCTCACAACAAGAACAAAAAGGCAAAATGCATCAAAAATGCGGCAAAAAACACACCGCAAAACGCAATGCAGAAACGGGTCAAATGCAAACGGCATAGGTGTGAACCTAGCCTAAGGGAGCCCCAAGTTCAACAGGAGAAAATATTGGTGTTCTATGAATGAGCCAAAGAAGTGAAATATGAATCAGGCCTTATTGAATAGAGGGATTTTTCTTGCATACACTGCCATCTAGTGCTCTAAAGAAGAAAGGACTGAATAAATCGGTTCTCGATATAGCACTTTCAGAAACCTGCATTCCTATGACAGGGAAAGTCAAATAAAGAGAAAACATAAACAAGTTATAGTTATAAAAAGTTATGTTTTTCAAAAATACCAATAAAAAGTTGCGTCTCTCTGTGAGATACCTTACCCGTCGACCCTCCTTCCTCTTTTTCACATGCAAGTCCTTTGGAATGCCTGTCATGTAGTTTCACTGTGGAGGATTCTGTGGGCTGTAAAACGGAAACACAAACACTTTGCCCCCCCTTAACCTGTTAAATTCTTCTCAGGCATACAGACACTTAGGTTTATTTACCTGCTTTTGTTTATTGGCACATTACAGCAAGGCTTTTTTCTCAGAGAATAGGTGCAGGAACTCCCCCCTCTAATTCACCCCTTGTCTACGTCCTCTACGCACCTCTAAGCAACATCCCTTGGTTTTACCACTACTCACCTACCAGTACCACCCATTTTAGACCCACTCCTCCGCAACAATGGACCCCCACAACAAAATACCACCCCAGCAACATTAGACCCCCTGCGGTAACAACAGATTTCCTAGCAGCCAAAATTAATAGACCCTCCAGCAGCCAGCAACAGAAGACCTCTCCCTCAATAGTAGATCCCTCTCAGTAACAATTGACCCCCAGCAACATAAGCCCCCCCCCCCAGCAACAATATATCCCCCCACCGGCAACAATATAACCCCAAGCAAAAAAAAGGTTCTCCCCGGTTACAATAGATCCCCCAGCATCCACCATCAATAGACCTTCCAGAACACAATAGACAATAGATCCTCCAGCATCCACCATCAATAGACCTTCCAGAATACAATAGACAATAGATCCTCCAGCATCCACCATCAATAGACCTTCCAGAACACAATAGACAATAGATCCTCCAGCATCCACCATCAATAGAACTTCCAGAACACAATAGACAATAGATTCTCGAGCATCCACCATCAATAGACCTTCCAGAACACAATAGACAATAGATCCTCCAGCATCCACCATCAATAGACCTTCCAGAACACAATAGACAATAGATCCTCCAGCATCCACATCAATAGACCTTCCAGAACACAATAGATCCTCCAGCATCCACATCAATAGACCTTCCAGAACACAACAGACTATAGATCCTCCAGCATCCACCATCAATAGACCTTCCAGAACACAACAGACAATAGATCCTCCAGCATCCACATCAATAGACCTTCCAGAACACAACAGACAATAGATCCTCCAGCATCCACCATCAATAGACCTTCCGCAACATGATAGACATTATATCCTCCAGCATCCACCATCAATAGACCTTCCAGAACACGATAGACATTAGATCCTCCAGCATCCACCATCAATAGACCTTCCAGAACACAATAGACTATAGATCCTCCAGCATCCACCGTCAATAGACCTTCCAGAACACAATACACAATAGATACTGGAGTATCCACCATCAATAGACCTTCCAGAACACAATAGACAATAGATCCTGGAGCATCCACCATCAATAGACCTTCCAGAACACAACAGACAATAGATCCTCCAGCATCCACCATCAATAGACCTTCCAGAACACCCAAGCACCCCTTGCCATTACATACATTCAGTACCTGAGTTGCCAAAACTGTGTTCCCCCACGTTCCCACAGGAAAAAAGCCCTGGCATTACAGGCATTAACTTTGCTTGATGCTTTAGCCTGTTCATTCCTGCTTTTTTTTAACCACTTCAAGTCCAGACAGTTTCACCCCCTTCCAGTCCAGGCCAATTTTCAGCTTTCAGCACTATCACACTTTGAATGCCAATTGTGCAGTCATGCAACGCTGTACCCAAATGAAATTTTTAGCATTTTTTTTGGAGACAGATAAAACTTTATTTTGGTGGTATGTATTCATCACTGGGATTTAGATTTTTTTGCTATATAACTGAAAATGTCCAAACATTTTGAAAAAAAAAGTGTTTTTCTTATAACATTTTGCAAATAAATAATCTTTCTTCATAAATCTTGGCCAAAATGTATTCATCTTTTTAGTAAAAAAAAAAATTAGTTTATAACCAAAAATATAATTTTTCTAAAAATGTTTTTGACATTTTAATTTTATTTTTTTATATTATTTATGTGTTTTTTTTAACATACTGTCACCATCGTGACACTGTACTACTTGTGGGGGGTGATGAAGATTTTTTATTTTTTTCTTACACTGATGGCTTTTACACCCATAAAGGCTGTAAAAGCAATCATTTCTCCTTCTCTCTGGCTGCATTCCTGCAGCCATTGAGAAATACTGTGAGAGCTGTGATTGGTCACAACTTGTCACATGGTAAAAGGCTATTGTGAATAGCCTTGTACCTTGTGACCATTCCCAGATTTCACACGTAGTAAGCAATGATGCCAGAAGTGACATCTTGCTTACTACTATTCATGTGATCACTAATTGACCTCACACAGAGGTCCCATACAGCGATTAGTGTTCCGCTGTACCGGATGGCGGTGCCGCACGCTCCCAGGGAACAGGCAGGGAAGCGGGAGGACTTTTATAAACAGCCACCCCCCACTGCAATGCTCCCGTCCGGCCGTTTTTATACATGGGCCGGATGGGAAGTGGTTAAGGAAGGCTCTCCATTGGAATAGGATTTCCTAAAAAACGATTTTTGGTATTAGCAGTGAAGAAATTAGTTATCTTCTCCATTTGTTCTGCTAACGCACTGACTTGACCCTGCATCTGGTCCATGTGGTCATAAAGATGACCTCTTTTTACAATGAACCCTTGGTTGGAGTTTTAGAATTAGAAATCTGGGATCTAACAGAACCTTCTCATTCAGAACCAGATTGCACCTTTTCCTGGTTAGACCTGTAATTCTGGTAATAACCTCCCTGGTTTCTCCTGTTATTAGGGGAATGCCGTTTAGCAAAAATAGGCTTTCTGTTGAAGTTTTCAGTGACACAGACCTTCTTCAAATCTGGATTGGGTTTAGGCTTTTTCTGACTGAGAGGTCTGGAGTTTTTAACAACTTCAGCATAACTGCTTTTTAGGGATTCAAACTTTATGGGATCTCTTTTAACCTCCCTAGCGATATGATTATGTCAGTATTTCTGTGCTCAAAGCGGTACATTTTTTTGCATGGAAATATGTTATTTTTGTTATTGTAGGCCTGTAATTCTTAGGAATAACTCACTGAAATCTGTCTGAACAAGAGTCTAGTAAACATCCCGGGTATGATAAAATTTGAAACACGAAATCATAAATTATAATATAATAATCATAAAAAATAATATTATAACAATAATAAATTTAATTCAATAATGTAATCAAACCAAAAACACTGAAATTTGAAATAGAGTGCAAAGTTTGCACATCACTGAGCTTAGTCGCTAAATCGTTTTCAGTGCCTGATGACGAATTTCCCCACGAATCATTATCACTCAATTCTGCAAGTGGTTCTGATTTACTATCGCTGTTCTCTAGCTGGTCTAAAACCGCTTTTGACCTAAAGGGACGCTTTTTGGACGCCATGGACATTTCTCAGTTTCCAGGCAGAAAGAACAGTAAAAATGCAGGCAGGGAACAGTACAAAATGTATGTGAAAAGGCTGCACTGATGAGGTAGCATGGATAGGCTGCACTGATGGCCATTGATTAGGAGGCACCGATGCTGTACTGATAAGCAGCACTGCTGGGCACTGATTGGCTGCACTGATGAGGTGGCACGGATAGGCTGCACTGATGGGCATTGATTAGGAGGCACTGATGATGCTATACTGATATGCAGCAATGTTGGGCACTGACTGACAGCACTGCTAGTCAGTGCAGGTGTCCTCTGTGACATTTGCCGGTTATCGAAAGTACTTTCCTCACGCTGTGACAGCATGAGGAAAGTGCTACTGATAATGGGCAACTGCATTTTGTGATCTCCTATATCATTGAACACAGATGACCACATAGCAAAAGGCCACTGTGATTGGCCTTTTACCTAGTCATGTGATCAACTGTTTCCATAGGACACATCGATCACTGACAGTGCCGGGTGCACTTTCTGGGAGGATGTCACATGACGCCCTCCCAAACTGGACAAATGTGCTGTAGCCGTCATTTGGCTATACCGCAGTTGTGAAGTGGTTGATTTAGGAAGAGAACGTTCACTAATGGAAGGCATTTCATCTTCATCTGAGGGGTTACTGTAGTCACTCTCATATTCTGAAGCATTGGTTTTTGGTGGATTTATGATCTTCACAGAAGGGTCTGGGTGTAAGATGCTAAAATTTTCAATGACATTTGTTCTCCACCAAGTAAAAGGTTTGTGTTTCCTGTACCATTGCTGATATGCCCGGTTTTGAACATCTAACTCCTGCTGGAGATTGGTATTAGCAATGCTCAACTTTTCATATTCTTATTCTAAAGTTGATTTTATCCCTTTACAATCACACAATTCATCAGAGATTCTCTA
Organism: Staurois parvus; assembly: GCF_062004578.1. NCBI lineage: Eukaryota > Metazoa > Chordata > Amphibia > Anura > Ranidae > Staurois > Staurois parvus. The sequence continues at coordinate 5,793,010 of NW_028318294.1, read as the reverse complement.
GATTCTTTTGTAGAGAAGCGATCAACTCATTATTTCGGAAATCTCTTTTAAAAGTCAATGTTAGCTGACAATTGTTCCATCTTACTAGAAATGTTTCTGTACATTTCTATCATTATCAGCCTCACGCCTGCTATCCAATTTTGCTTTAATTGTTCTGCCAATTCAAATATTACATAAAGAAATTCTGGCCAAGATTTAGGCAGCCATGTTTATTTTTCTTTCTTTTAGCATCAGCTATTTTATACAGATAGCCAGCAACACGTGATTCGGCAGACCTGATAAAATTTGCATGGGGGAGGGGGGTAATATTTGGAGGTTATGGGGGGAGAGAGGTATTATTTAGGGATTATGGGGGTAATATTTGGAGGTGATGGGGGAAGGGAGGTATTATTTGGAAGTTATGGGGGGAGGGTGTGTTATTTGGTGTATTATCTGGTGTTCGGTGATGGGGAGAGGATGTCGGTGTAGATATATTGGGGGAGGATGTTGAAGTGTATGTTGGTGGGTGTACAGGTGTCCTGGTGGTGGGAGAGGGGTGTCGTATCTGTTTCCTGGTGGTGGGGGAGAAGTGTGGGGGGGGGGGGGTGTACAGGGTTCCTGATGATGGGGGAGGGGTGTGTGTTCTGCTGTATGGCTGTCCTGGTGGTGGGGGAGGGGTGTACAGGATTCCTGATGGTGGGGGTGTTGGAGGGGGGTGGGAGTGTCCCAGTGGTGGGGGAGGTGTGTCCCGGTGGTGGGGGAGGTGTTGGAGGGTGTACAGGATTCCCGATGGTGGAGGATGGGTGTCCGGGTGGTGGGGAAAGGGGGTGTGGAGGGGTGTCCTGAGGTAGGGAAGGGGGGTCCCGGTGGTGGGGAAGGGGTGTCGGAGGGTGTCCTGGCGGTGGAGGAGGGGTGTACAGGATTCCTGATGGTGGGGCTGTTGGAGGGGGGTGGGAGTGTCCCAGTAGTGGGGGAGGGGTGTCCCGGTGGTGGGGGAGGTGTTGGGGGGTGTACAGGATTCCTGATGGTGGAGGATGGGTGTCCGGGTGGTGGGGAAGGGGGGTGTGGAGGGGTGTCCTGAGGTAGGGAAGGGGGGTCCCGGTGGTGGGGAAGGGGTGTCGGAGGGTATCCTGGTGGTGGAGGAGGGGTGTACAGGATTCCCGATGGTGGGGGAGTGGTGTTGGGGGGGGGGGTGTCAGCGGGTGCGTGTACAGGGTTCCAGATGGTGGGGTCTGGGTGGTGGGCAAAGGGTGTGTGGAGGGGGATGTCCAGAGGTGGGGAAGGGGGGGGTCCCGGTGGTGGGGAACGGGTGTCAGAGGGTGTCCCAGTGGTGGAGGGATGTACAAGGTTCCCGATGGTGGAGGAGGGGTGTTGGGGGTGTCCTGAGGTGGGGAAGGGGTATCGGAGGGTGTCCCGGTGGAGGAGGAGTGGTGTGTCGGGGGGCGGGTGTACAGGGTTCCCGATGGTGGAGGAGGAGTGTCGGAGAGGGGGTCCGGGTGGTGGGGAAGGGGTGTGTGGAGGGGGGTGTCCTGAGATGAGGTCCCGGGGCTGGGGAAAAAGTGTCGGAGAGTGCCCCGGTGGTGGAGAAGGGGTGTCGGGGGGGGGGGTGTTGTACAGGGTTCCCAATGGTGGGGGATGGGTCCAGGTGGTGGGGAAGGGGTGTGTGGAGGGGGGTGTCTTGAGATGGGGAAGGGGGGTCCTGATGGTGGGGGAGGGGTGTACAAGGTTCCTGATGGTGGGGGAGGGCTGTTGGGAGTCCGGGTGAGGGGGAAGGGGTGTGTGGAGTAGGTTGTCCTGATGTGGGGAAAGGGGGGTCCCGGTGGTGGGGATGGGATGTCCCGCCGGTGGGGGAGGAGTGTCGGGAGGTGTATAGGGTTTCCGATGGTGCGGGAGGGGTGTCAGGGGGTGTACAGGGTCCCCGATGGTGGGGGAGGGGTGTCGAGCGGTGTATAGGGTTCCCGATGGTGGGAGAGGGGTGTCAGGGGGTGTGCATGGTCTCCGATGATGGGGAAGGTGTGTTGGGGGGTGTACAGGGTCCCCAATGGTGTGGGAGTGGTGTCGGGGGGTGTACAGGGTCCCCGATGGTGGGGGAGGGGTGTCGAGCGGTGTATAGGGTTCCCGATGGTGGGAGAGGGGTGTCAGGGGGTGTGCATGGTCTCCGATGATGGGGAAGGTGTGTTGGGGGGTATACAGGGTCCCCGATGGTGGGGGAGGGGTGTCGGGGGGTGTACAGGGTCCCCGATGGTGGGTGTCAAGGGTTTGTCCTTATGTGGGGAAAGGGGTGTGCAGGGTCCCCAATGGTGGGGAAGGAGTGTGTGGGGGGGGGGGGGGTGTGCAGGGTCTTCGGGGGTGGGGGAGGAGTGTCGGGAGGTGTGCAGGGTTCCCGGTGGTGGAGGAGGGGTGTCGGAGAGTGTACCGGGTTCCCGGTGGTGGAGGAGGGGTGTCGGAGAGTGTACCAGGTTCCCGCTGGTGGGAGAGGGGTGTCGTGGGGTGTACCGGGTTCCCGGTGGTGGGGTAGGGGTGTCGTGGGGTGTACCGGGTTCCCGGTGGTGGGGGAGGGGTGTCGCGGTGACACCTGTGACTGATGTACACTGGCAGGGAACTGCACTGCGCGCTCCCTGTTTCCGGCGGGCACTATTGGTAGAACACAGGAAGTGTAGAGACACAGAGCCCAGTCAGTGTATAGAAGTGTATGCAGTCCATGTGAGTGAGTGAGGGCAGACTGGGATATCTGCTGTGTCCATTCACAGGACTGATCTCCCTTATATACAGCCTGTGGAGAGGAAAGGCTTTGTCCCCAGGAGCTTGCAATCTAGTGACACTGGGAAAAGTCAGCCTGTATTATCCCTTCTGGAGCTTGAACTGCCATCAGCATCATCACAAGGCAAGTGCCTTACCCCCCTCCCCCCCCCAGCAGGCTCCTATTGTCTCCTGACATTTCTATATTCCAATTCAGGAATCTGCCCACCAGGATGAGGATGTTTGTTGTCAGCCCTGTGACCGGCATGTATAATAACGAGCCTCCTTGTGGTGGGTTAGTTTCTGTGAATTGAACATTTTTCACACTGGCTTCAGTCTGGTACACTAAGGGCCGGCTTATGCCATGAATCTGCCAGGAACGCACCGCGCACTCCTGTGCGAACCACATGCGACTTGGGTGCAGTGCGATATCAGCCCGTTCATTTCGGTGTGCTGAGATTGCACCAGACTGCATGCAGCGACTTTTTTGAATGCAAAAAGTTTCGTTTTTGGTTCTATAGACCAATGGAAATGCTGCAGAAAAGCATGTAGTGCATTTTTGATGCGTTTTGCATTTTAAATCTGCCTAGCAACAAGAGAAATTTAAAAAGTAAAAAATAACGCATCAAAAACGCAATGCAGAAACAGCTCAAAGCAACCTGCATAGGTCTGAACCTAGCCTTACAAAGTGAAGATTCATCACATTCACTAAGCTCTGGGGAAAATGAGTGCAACTGCAAAATACATTCTATTTGTCTTTAGTAGATCAACCCCAAATCCTCCTTACCGCCTGCCAAATGCTTTCTGAGCCCTGGTTCACATATCTGCGTTCCTTCAGGCCGCGTTTTGCACGGGCACGAGAGCCCATTTATTTGAATGGACTCCCGTGCCCCGGGACACGCAGGGAAGAAGTCCCTGCACTTCTTCTGAAAACACAGCCTGCACAGGAACCTCGGTTCCCAGTATGGTTGCGATTTTCAGAACTAATGGCAGTTGCCTGCGGGTCCACATTCTTCTGTGCAGGTGGTGCGGCTGCACGGATTTTTGTGTGGATCCGAAGCTGCACCACCCACACATATGTGAACCTAGCCTTAAGAGCGATCCAAATGTGGAGAGCTATTCGGTACGCCATCATTTTTGGTGTGTTGGCAGCCTAAGGTTGATGCATATCAGAATGCACTGCATAGGACTCTTTCACCCCTGGTTCACATCTATGCGGCCGTGCGGGCTGCGTTCTGCACGGGCACGAGACCCCATTCATTTGAATGGACTCCCATTCCCGTGACACGCAGGGAAGAAGTCCCTGCACTTCTTCTAAAAACGCAGCCCGCACGGGAACCTCAGTTCCCAGTACGGTTGTGTTTTCCAGTGCGGGCGGCGTACCATTAGAATTAATGGCACCCGTGGGTCTGCATTCTTCTGTGCGGGTGGTGCGGATGCACAGATTTTGTGCGGATCAACAGCGGCACCACCTGCACAGATGTGAACCTAGCCTTAACAGCGATCCAATTGAGAGCTATTCGGTACACCATCATTTTTGGTGTGTTGGCAGCCTAAGGTTGATGCATAGCAGAACGCACTGCGTAGGACTATTTCACTCCCGGTTCACATATATGCGGCCATGTGGGCAGCGTTTTGCACGGGCACAAGAACCTATTCATTTGAATGGACTCCCATGCTACAGGAATCGGGACTTCTTTGGAAACCGCAGTCCGCACAGGAGCCTCGGTTCCCAGTATGGTTGCGATTTCCAGTGCGGGCGGCATGCCATTTGAAGTAGTGGCACCCACCCGCAGATCCGCATTTCTCTGTACAGGTGGTGCAGCTGCACGGATTTTCGCGTGGATCCACAGCAGCACCACCCACACAGATGTGAACCTAGGGTCATATTACAACCTGCATTATACCGCTCATCAGGGCAATGCACCCCCAACACACATCTGTGTGACAGCATCCAACGTCGCACTTTGTGATTTGCGTTTTGAAGAGAAGAGCTGATCAGTACATTGCTTTGTGATGCGAATGAGCCCTCAGACATCTTACAGGGGCCCCTATCTCTGCCCAGTCATCTGTGTCGTCTCACTTCTGAGTAGAGATGAACTTGGACATTCTCTGAACCTATCTTTATCCAAACCTCCGCTTGGCGCTATTTTGTAATCCAATGAGCTGTGAGCGCAGTCGTTCCCCGCCCTGCGGCATGTGTAAACAAAGGGGTGGGATACTGGCGACGTCCGTGTCCTTATATGGACATTTGCCCATATTTAGTCGATGAAAGCAGTAAAGGTGAAATCCTTTAACAGAGCACCTGTTCTGGTGACACCAGTTTTTTTTCTTCTTGTTGTGTCACAGGGACAGGAAGTCAGACATAGAAGGCAAAAAAAACTATTTTAAATTTTAAACTATTGCCCACTCTTTTGAAAATTAAACAAAAAAAAAAAAAAGGTTTGAGTTTTATATGCAATTTACCCAACTGTCAGGCTAGATTCACACACGGGCAGCTTCTGAAAAGCTGTCTACAGTAGATCACTTTTTAGAAGATGGGCGAGCAGCCTTGTCAGGTGTTTTGGTAACTATACTGACTATACTGCTGCCTGCTGAAGGACTGTGACTTTTTTTTTTTTTAATTGAGACTAATGCAGGCCATAGACGGGTCGAAAACCGGCCGTTTAAAAAAAAAATAAAAAATCGGTCGTTCAATAGGCCGACGTTACCACCAATGGTAAAAAATATTGTCCGATTTTCGACCCGTCTACGGCCGGCATTTAATTACTTCTGTCCCTTGCAGAGAGCTCCGCTATTATATTTGACATGAAAAAGTATTGCAGTTGCAACAATGTATCCATTTGTATCCATTTCGGATACAGATGTTTTTATTCGGATACAAATAGATACATTGTTGTAACCGCAATACTTTTTCATGTCAAATATAATAGCGGACTGGAATTCTTCTTCTTCTTTTCTTCTTCTTCTTCTTCCTTTTCTTCTTCTTGCAGGTCACAGCCATGGGCGGACTGACCATTTGGAAACTTGGGCACTGCCCGAGGGCCCGGAGTCAGTAGGGGGCCCCATGAGATGCCCCTGGTACCTTTTTCATAGGCTTTTTTGAGTTTGATCAAGGACACAGGGGCCCCATGATCCCTTATTGCCCGCTGGCCCCATGAGTTGTCAGTCCGCCCCTGGTTACAGCTCATGCGCAGATTTTGTATCGGTAAAACGATCGGCCGATTTGCCCATCATTGCCGGGAAAATCGGCCGATCGGCAAAATTGACCGATTTTTTTCCAACTTTACCGATAAAAAAAATGTGCCAAAACCCCGAAAAAGGGCCGACCAATTAACCCACTAACAGTGCGAAAATTGGCCGATTTTTTTTTTCGACCGATTTTCAACCCGTCTATGGCCTGCATAACGCAGATGAATGGAGGAGTTTGACAGGTGCTGTTGACGGACAGGTATTGACAGCGGCTACGGCATATGTACAGCCTCCTCTTGCTGTATGATAGCTTTCAGGTGATCAGCCAGAAGGTGGTAAAACCATCTGTTTTTACCACCCTCTGGCCTCCCGTGTTAAAGGGGCCTTATAAAATCTAAGGCTCCATGCACACGGGGCGCTTTGATAACGCTGGTAACGTTAGCTGTATAAAGTCACGTTAAAAATGTGAGTTTTTCAGCTTTTCTTTTTAGCATTTTTGCATTAGAGTTCAGTGGCGTTTTCCCACATTTTTCTGCGTTTGTGTTTCTTTTTGTTTTTTAAAAAAAAAAAAAAAAATTTCTTTGGTCAAAAAAGTCCAAAAACGCTGGTTTGCGGCATTTTACCGCGTTTTTCAGCGTTAGAGCGTTTGTATAGCTAAAAAACTCCTCTATAAGCCCACTAGTCCTGGGTTTTTCTCCAGCCAAAAAACGTTGATTTCAGTCTATGGAGACATAGGATAACATGCTGGGGGGTTTACTGACTGTAGAAAAAAATGTCAAAAGCCAAAAACAGCCAATATAAAAACGTCCAATGTTCATGAGGAATAGACAGGCACTACTGGAAGGGCTAACTACTTGCATTGGTGAAATAGGCAGCTAAGCTGCAGATTTACCACCCACCCTAAGCTAACATGGTGGTTGGAGGAGGTAATACACGTGGTACACACAAGATACTTTATATCGCAGGTGCAGCTAATATTACGCACCATATCCCATTACAGGGGCAGTACCGCCGCCAAATGTGATCCACTTTAGAGGGCAACGCAAATATAAACAGGAATTTGAAATGAATGTTGATATGAATACTAGGATTTAATGCATTAGGGATGAGAAAGTCAGCTGAAACTGACCTGTGTGCTGTAGTAAGCAGATCTTGCTGACCCCCGGCCCAGAACAGCCGTGTTAGATCTTGTGACCCACAGCATCTCTACATTATGTGCTACTTGTAGAATACTGAATGGGGAGGAGCCTGGAAAATGTGTCTGTGTCCCCATTTGGAATTTTATCATCATTTCCTGTCCTCGAGGGTAATGTAAGCGAGGGTAATTTTTTTCAAGGGAAACAGCAATAAAAACCTGATAGAGGCTCTAGCACTATTCAGACTGAAATACGGTTTTGTCTGGACTTTGGCTTTAACTCTTGCAAAGTTCTTAAAGAATATGTGAACTCAACATTTCATATTTCTGATATGTGCCTGCTGTACTTGTATTAAAAAGTGTCCTGTTCTTTTTGTATTGCCTCTTTTGTGTGGAATCGCTGGTGTTCCTGCCAGTTCCTGTGCGTTCTTATTAAAATCTGACCACACTAAGTATGAGAGCACAGTGCGGTCAGTACTCTAGCTCTGCTGGGAACTTAGTGTGCTCTTCTCTAATGATCAGACTCACCACACACACACACTCTCTCTCTCTCTCTCTCTACTGCTGTTTCTCCTCCCCCATCTCTCTAGGTGCAGCTGAGAACAGCAGGTGAAAGGTAAAGAAAGGGTATTTATAATGTTTTATTTTTTAAATCTATACACAATGTTTTGCCTTTCATTTCCATTTTAAACTGAATGGGTTGTTTTACATGGTGATGGCTCACATATACTTTAATTCATATTTTTATGTACTATTATTATTATTATACAGGATTTATATATTATTATTATACAGGATTTATATAGCGCCAACAGTTTGCTCAGCGCTTTACAATATAACGGGAGACAATACAGCAATGATACAGTTCAATACAAGAGGGATAGGAGGGCCCTGATCCATGGAGCTTACAATCTATGAGGGAGGGGCTAGTGGTCAAAAGGTAGTAACTGTGGGGGATGGACTGGTTGGAGGAGTAGAAGATTCCAGTATTAGCTGAGGACAGGATAGGCTTCCCTGAAGAGATAGGTTTTCAGAGATCACCTAAAAGTGAGCAGAGTAGGCGATAGTCTGATAAATTGGGGTAGAGAGTTCCAGAGGATGGGGGAAGCTCTGGTGAAGTCCTGGAGATGAGCATGGGAGGAGGAGACAAGGGAGCTAGAGAGTAGGAGTTCTTGTGAGGAGCGGAGAGTACGGTTTGGGTGATATTTAGAGACAAGATTGTTGATGTAATTTGGGGCAGAGTTATAAATGGCTTTATACGTTATTGTTAGTGTTTTGGATTTTATCCGTTGGGCAATGGGAAGCCAGTGGAGGGATTGGCAGAGAGGGGTGGCAGATACAGAACGGTTAGTAAGGTGGATGAGTCTGGCAGCAGCATTCATGATAGACTGAAGAGGGGATAGCCTGCGATGAGGTCGGCCAATGAGGAGGGAGTTACAATAGTCAAGGCGAGATATAACAAGGGAGTGAATAAGTTGCTTAGTGGTTCCTGAGGTTAGGAACGGGCGTATCTTGGAGATGTTGTGGAGGTGAAGTCTACAAGATTTGGACAGTGATTGGATTTGGGGGTGAAAGGACAGATGGAAGTCTAGGATTACACCTATTACCCTGGCATGAGGGGAGGGACTGATGATTGTATTATTGATCTTAATGGAGAAGTCGGGGGAGGGGGCACGGGCTTGGGGGAGTACTAAGAGCTCAGTTTTGGAAAGATTGAGTTTGAGGAAGTGGAGTGACACCCATGCCGATATGTCACTTAATAGGTTAGTGATGTGAGAGGAGAGATGTACTCATTTCTTTACAGCTACTTTATTGTATGCATGTGGTAAACCGTTATTATTGTTATTGCGTTTTCTGCCCTGAATGGCGCCGACTACTACAGTTTTTGTCAGCTTCCCCAATAGCCCATCAGGAATGAGATGCATAGTTGCATTGTGTCCAGCTGGACCTTTGTAAATACGAACTAAAGATCATACCTAATCATGTCTCTAAATAAAATGTGAAGCTTACAGTCCTGTTCACAAGTTGTGTTTGCTTTGTTTCGCCTTAAAAATGATATCCCATGTCGCTTTCTTGGTGCTTCAAAGTCTCTTCAAAGCCTCCATAGAAGTCTATGACAAAGATCGCTTACAGCAACTGCAGCTTTTCAGAGGCTTTTATTCAGCTTTAGGCCCCATGTACACGGGACACTTCTGAACGATGGAAACTGACTGCTGGAAAACGTAGGTTAAAAAACATCTGTTTAGCCTCGTTTGCATAACGGGTTTATGCGCATTTATGTGCGTTAGCGTTTAGAAGAACCTACCAAATGCTCAGAATGCACTGAAAAGTGGTAAATTATTAACTATTTCAGACTGTTTTAGAGAAATAACACAAAAAAATATTTTGCGCTAGTAAATATAAAATTATCTCCATAAATCAAATATATAAATGGTGCAAAAAAATGTATATATATATATATATGAAAAAATGTCCACACTTTAAAAAATATAACAAAAAACGTGCACCAAAAAATATATATAAAGTGACAATACCACCACCAAAATTAAACTCACCAGAGCTAAAAAATATTTTTAAACCATGTATTGCTCTGGGAACAGTAGTATTAATAATAATGATAAGTCATTCATAGATGTATCTTCAAGGAATAGTATTCTGCAGAGCCCAGATCCACATAGAACAATTTCAGATGGAGCAATTTACTTTCAAATCAATTATCATCAAGGAAATCCACTTCTCAAGAAAGCCACCTTCAAACGTATCCAAAGAGGGAAATGCCAGACACTCGGAAGAAACAGAAGAGCTTCATGGTGCAGTATTATTAAAACAACATCTTTATTTAGTACTCATTGTACTTAACTCAAAGGGTGTACCAGCCGACACCAGCATCAACAACAATCACAGCAAAACAGACCCAGCTACTCGGCACATGCGCAGTAGCTCATTGGAAATGTAATGACGTCACATCGATCAAGCCCCGCCCTGAGCTGGGCGGAGCTTGATCGATGTGACGTCATTACGTTTCCAATGAGCTACTGCGCATGTGCCGAGTAGCTGGGTCTGTTTTGCTGTGATTGTTGTTGATGCTGGTGTCGGCTGGGACACCCTTTGAGTTAAGTACAATGAGTACTAAATAAAGATGTTGTTTTAATAATACTGCACCATGAAGCTCTTCTGTTTCTTCCGAGTGTCTGGCATTTCCCTCTTTGGATACGTTTGAAGGTGGCTTTCTTGAGAAGTGGATTTCCTTGATGATAATTGATTTGAAAGTAAATTGCTCCATCTGAAATTGGTCTATGTGGATCTGGGCTCTGCAGAATACTATTCCTTGAAGATACATCTATGAATGACTTATCATTATTATTAATACTACTGTTCCCAGAGCAATACATGGTTTAAAAATATTTTTTAGCTCTGGTGAGTTTAATTTTGGTGGTGGTATTGTCACTTTATATATATTTTTTGGTGCATTTTTTTGTGTTATATTTTTTAAAGTGTGGACATTTTTTCATATATATATATACATTTTTTTGCACCATTTATATATTTGATTTATGGAGATAATTTTATATTTACTAGCGCAAAATATTTTTTTGTGTTATTTACTACATCTTATTGATTTATGGTGATTTTTTGCAGCTGGTATATTATAATAAGTGATTTATAGATATATATATATTTTTTTTTTTTTCCTTTTCCATAGGCGCCATTATATATATATTTTTTCTGTTTTAGAGAAATACAGAGAGTAGAAGCAGAGACAGCAGTATGTGTTGAAATTAGCTTAGGTGTAAGTTGCTCATTAACATTTCTTTTGTTTCCAAGGGTGGGAAAGGTGCCTGCTGGAATGAGTCATTAAGGTCACCTGGCAGGGGGTCTCCATGTGGAATTTGAGGTCTAAATGGTCATTGCAGCGCTGAGCGAACTATTGGCGCTTTATAAATACTGTATAATAATAATGTATAATAATAAATTAACATGTCTTTTGTTTCCAAGGGTGGGAGAGGTCTGAGTTGTGAATTGGTCATTACAATGTGTGACAAGCTTGGCAGGAGCAACCTGTGTTCAGTGTTTTGTCCATCTGAGTACCTTGAAAATGCTTTGCATGTATTTTTCATGATGAAAAAAGGCTCAGGACAGCATCGGGAACTGAAAGAGTTAAAAAAAAATTTCAACCGCAAACACTTGTAAACGCGATTTGCCGCGTTTACAAGCGTTTTGCGTTTGAAACGCTGATAAAATCAACTGCTGAACGCAAGTTTTCTGTGTTCAAAAAAGACTGTAAACTCAAATGCCTGTAAACGAAGATGTGTAAATGGACACATAGGAAAACATTAGGGAGAGTTCAGGGGCTGCTGAAAAAATAGCTGAACAGCTCCTAAACGTGAGTTTAGCAGCTGAAGTGTACATGAGCCCTTAGCTTCACTTTGTTTTGTAGGTATTGCAGGTATGAGATATCCCACGGTGTATTGGGAAACCAAGAAGCGAAGCGGAAAGATGTCATCAGTCACGCCCGGTTCATATGTATATATTTTGGTAATGTCTGGTGTATACATCATATCTGGTGTGCAGCAAGAAGGAGTTGGAAGGTGACTGGGGTCTGGACCAGCGTGGAGCAACTAGCACACATGGTGTGCAACATGGGAACGCTAGAGCAGAAGGGGAGCGGGGACTAGAGAGAGAAAGTACTAAGTGGCAGAGGATCAGCAGAGCTGGGGACCAGAGCACAAGAATAGTAGATAGCAAACATGGTGTATAGCGTGGGAGTAATATAGCGGGAGATGAGTGGGGACCAGAGAGATGGGAGGATCAGCAAACCAGAGGATCAGTGGAGCTGGGGGTACTACTGAATGGGGGATCAGCAGGGCTGGGGGTTACTACTGAGAGGGGGTACTACTGAATGGGGGATCAGCAGAGCTGGGGGTTACTACTGAGTTGGGAATCAGCAGAGTTGGGGGGTTACTATTGATTGGGGATCAGCAGAGCTGGGGATTTCCTACTGAATGGAGGATCAGCAGAGCTGAGAGTTATTACTGAGTGGGGATCAGCAGTGCTGGGGGTTACTACTGAGTGGGGGATCAGCAGAGATGGGGGTTTCTACTGAGTGGGGGACCAGCAGAGCTGGGGGTTATTACTGAATGGGGGATCAGCAGAGCTGGGGGTTACTACTGAATGGGGGATCAGCAGAGCTGGAAGTTACTACTGAGTGGGGGATCAGCAGAGCTGGGGGTACTACTGAGCAGGGGACCAGCAGAGCTGGGGGTTACTACTTAGTGGGGGGATCAGCAGAGCTGGGGGTACGATTGAGTGGGGGACCAGCAGAGCTGGGGGTTAAAACTGAATGGGGGATCAGCAGAGCTGGAAGTTACTACTGAGTGGGGGATCAGCAGAGCTGGGGGTATTACTGAGCAGGGGACCAGCAGAGCTGGGGGTTACTACTTAGTGGGGGATCAGCAGAGCTGGGGGTACTATTGAGCAGGGGACCAGCAGAGCTGGGGGTTACTACTTAGTAGGGGATCAGCAGAGCCAGGTGTGCTACTGAGCAGGGGATCTGCTGAACAAGGGTACTAATGAACTGGGGATCTGTTGAACAGGGGTACTAATGAACTGGGGATCTGTTGAACAGGAGTACTAATGAACTGGGGATCTGTTGAACAGGGGTACGAATGAACTGGGGATTTTCTGATTGAGGGTACTACTGAGCTGCGGTTCTACCAGACCTCTTTAAAACAAATCGAAAATAAACACACACAGGGTATTTGCCAAGCTTCATTACAACTTCAAAAAAGCATCACCAAAGCATCAATGAAGCATCACAGAAGTGTCAAACACAAAAAAAGCATGTTGAAGCGATAGGCGCTTTAATGTGCGTCAAAATCGAAGCAAGTGCAATTGAGTCTTATTAGGGAGATTCATTCTCTCTATTTGTCCTGTTGACCATTGTCATCAAAAGTAAAAATGGGTTGTCACCAAAACAGGAATAGAGGGAAGTCTTTCAAAGAGGTCACAAGTTCTGGTGACACCACGGGATTCCCTCACTTTGGATGGTGCGCTGCTATTGCAAATATATAGGGGGAGACTTACTAAAACTGGAGCCATCAGAATCTGAAGCAGCTGTACATGGCAGCCAATCAGCTTCTAACTTCAGCTGATTCAGTTAAGCTTTGGCAATAAAACCTGGAAGCTGATTGGTTTCTATGCAGAGCTGCTGCAGCAGATATACTCCAGTATATATATATTATATAGAAAACTCTGTATTTGCTGTACTCTCTTACTGTATCCAAAATGAAAAAATGTTTTCCCTTTGTTTGGCCCCCTGAGTATGGGATTTTCAGGGTCTGATTTCAGTGAATAGGGTGAGCTCCTCATTTCTGGTCTCTTCTGTGTACATGTCCTAACCAATTCTTTCTGTTTACAGAGCGCTGGAGACCTCTGGTGGTGAATTTACATACTGCTTGAAGCCAGAGCAGCCCAAGCCATTCACTTTACAATTCACAACTTGACATTACTGTAGCAGCCGCAGTGCCATGGCAGCCCTGAAGTACGCTGGCCTGGATGATACAGACAGTGAGGATGAGCTGCCACCGGGATGGGAAGAAAGGAGCACAAAGGATGGATGGGTTTATTATGCAAAGTAAGAAGGGCCACAGTCTATTATCAATCTCTAAATCTCTAAAAGTGTGTGATAAAAAGTTGTATGCTGTTATGTAATCTTTTTTTTCTTTCAATAAGTGTTTATTAGATTTTCGATATTTTAGGTACAAAGTACAAATTCGACCGCCTTCTAGTACAGAAACAGAGTTACAACTATAAACAGTAGTCAACAGCGGTCTTACATATATGGAACATAGCTAGAATAGGTGATGATCTAGATAACTTGTCTAAAAACAGAGATAGAACATACATTTTATGTCGGTCAGTTAATTAGTACACAAGAAGGCTGCCGGAATATAGGTTATGTAATCTCTTTAATAAGGCCCAGTACATACAGGCTTCATTATGTGAGAGCGATGTGTACAGCAAGGATCTATAGACAGCTTTATTGGAACCTTTAAGGCCACATTCACACTATCCTCCTGCGTTTGGGTATTTAACTGCAGGAGAAATTGTCTTTGTGAATAGCCCCGTAGTCTTCTGGTAGTAGTCTCGTGTCCCAGAAGACTAAAGGGAGGGTGATCGCAGCCGAAGTGGGAGTGGGTACCTGTCAAATTTGGGTACCCGCTTCCCCCCCACTCCTTAAAGGTCTGTAGTCTCTGGTCATCTCCTGTACTATGTCTGCAGTCTCTGGTTATCTCCTGTACTATGTCTTTAGTCTCTGGTCATGTCCTGTACTATGTCCACAGTCTCTGGTCATCTCCTGTACTATGTCTGCAGTCTCTGGTCATCCCCTGTACTATGTCTGCAGTCTCTGGTCATCTCCTGTACTATGTCTGCAGTCTCTGGTCATCTCCTGTACTATGTCCGCAGTCTCTGGTCATCTCCTGTAGTACATCCACAGTCTCTGGTTATCTCCTGTAGTATGTCCGCAGTCTCTGGTCATCTCCTGTACTATGTCTGCAGTCTCTGTTCATCTCCTGTACTATGTCTGCAGTCTCTGGTCATCTCCTGTACTATGTCTGCAGTCTCTGGTCATCTCCTGTACTATGTCTGCAGTCTCTGGTCATCCCCTGTACTATGTCTGCAGTCTCTGGTCATCTCCTGTACTATGTCTGCAGTCTCTGGTCATCTCCTGTACTATGTCCGCAGTCTCTGGTCATCTCCTGTAGTACATCCACAGTCTCTGGTTATCTCCTGTAGTATGTCCGCAGTCTCTGGTCATCTCCTGTACTATGTCTGCAGTCTCTGTTCATCTCCTGTACTATGTCCGCAGTCTCTGGTCATTTCCTGTAGTATGTCCGCAGTCTCTGGTCATCTCCTGTAGTATGTCCGCAGTCTCTGGTCATCCCCTGTACTATGTCTGCTGTCTCTGTTCATCTCCTGTACTATGTCCGCAGTCTCTGGTCATCTCCTGTAGTATGTCCGCAGTCTCTGGTCATCTCCTGTAGTATGTCCGCAGTCTCTGGTCATCTCCTGTAGTATGTCCGCAGTCTCTGGTCATCTCCTGTAGTATGTCCGCAGTCTCTGATCATCTCCTGTAGTATGTCCGCAGTCTCTGGTCATCTCCTGTACTATGTCCGCAGTCTCTGGTCATCTCCTGTACTATGTCCGCAGTCTCTGGTCATCTCCTGTACTATGTCCACAGTCTCTGGTCATCTCCTGTGGTATATCCGCAGTCTCTGGTCCTATCCTGTAGTATGTCCGCAGTCTCTGGGCATCTCCTGTACTATGTCTGCAGTCTCTGGTCATCTTCTGTAGTATATCCGCAGTCTCTGGTCATCTCCTGTTGTATGTCCGTAGTCTCTTTCCCTCACTCTCCTTATCTCCCTAAAATAGGAGAGAATTGTTTTGTAGTCCAAAATAAGAACTGGGAGGGCTGATTGCACTTCCTGAGATAACAGAGACAGAGTGAAAAGGACACAGAACAGTGATGCATTTATGGCAGGATCACTTATTGAACAGATATAACAAAATTCTTCCAATGTTATATTTAACAAGGCAAAGTGGAGCAAATAAAAGAAGGTTTTGTTTGGGTTTACATACACTTTAATAAAATGAAATCTCCAGAATATATGAATTATTTGGCAATAAAATAATGTTTCTGTTTTTCATTTAATAGCCACTTAGATGAGAAAACTCAGTGGGAGCACCCAAAAACGGGAAAGCGGAAGAGAATTGCAGGAGGTTGGTAATGACTTCACTGTCTTTAACTCATGTTGCTTCTTTTATACATTGGTGAATTATAGAAGTAATGTTTCATGCATGAGCCACTCTTTGTATCATGGACCATGGGAGGTATTATATAAGTATTTCATTACGATTATATATTATTGCTTCTGTCACCATACATGCTGCAGATTATTATTATGTCATTGCTTTTTGTCTGTGTTGGTTGACCATACATAGGAGGATTTAATTGAATGAAAACCATCAGATTTTTCCTCACACTTGAGGAGGCTCACCACCTGTCAAACACATTTGCATCGCATTTCAGAGGAGCTGCAGTACCTGCTGCACTTGTGAATGAGCCCTTATTTGCAATCAGCAAACGTAGTTAACAATTTTTTATAAATGCATAACTGAAGTATTTCTTAAAAATCTGCCTGAATTTATGATATAGGTATTGTAGAGTATTTAAGCACAGAGGGATTGACTGTTAACAGCCAAGGATGTTGTGGTTTTCCTGAGAACTTTTTCTACTCTAGGTAAAGAATTATGCAGGAGACAGAAGAAGAAAGTGGCTATGTGAACAAACCTTTTGCTGTATGAAGATTACTAATCAGTATTTATGTGTCTTTCAGATCTGCCATATGGTTGGGAACAAGAAACTGATGAAAACGGGCAAACGTATTTTGTTGAGTGAGTATGCATGCATGTGTTGACAGTTTTTTTCATATCAGAATAAGTCAGATATCAGATTGCAAACACAGCTTAAAACCCAAATACATGAAAAAATAAAAATTTAAATAGTGCATTGCGCATCAATTACCTTACTGCTCAGTCTTGATTCCAATCACCACCACATCACCACCCATCCTTCCTCTGGAGCCATGAGCGAGGACCTGGCTGCTGGAATTGTCGTCTCCACCAATAGGAGGTGTCCACATCAAGCAGGCAGTGATGTGGACACCCAAAGAAGGACTCCAGGAAATACAAAGAAGAAGAATCATCATGTGACGGTGTCTTCAGGTAAGTAAAAGGGAGGAGGTCAACTGCAGGTCAGGTACCCCTGTAAATGAACCCCTGAGATCAGGTGCTACTGTAAATGAACCCCTGAGATCAGATGCTACTGTAAATGAACCCCTGAGATCAGGTGCTACTGTAAATGAACCCCTGAGATCAGGTGCTACTGTAAATGAACCCCTGAGATCAGATGACTCTGTAAATGAAACTCTAGGGTTAGGTGTCCCTGAAAATGAACCCCTAAGATCAGATGCCCCTGTAAATAAAAAACCCTGAGGTCAGATGTCCCTATAAATGAACCCCTGAGGTCAGATTCCCCTGCAAATCAACCCCTGGGGTCAAATGCCCCTGAAAATGAAACCCTGAGGTCAGATACCCCTGTAAATGAATCCCTGAGGTCAGATGTCCCTGTAAATGAATCCCTGAGGTCAGATGTCCCTGTAAATGAAACCCTGAGGTCAGATGTCCCGGTAAATTAAAACTTGATGTCAGATGCCCCTGCAAATGAATCCCTGGGGTCAGATACCCCTGTAAATAAATCCATGAGGTCAGATGTCCCTGTAAATGAATCCCTGAGGTCAGATGTCCCTGTAAATGAAACCCTGAGGTCAGATGTTCCGGTAAATGAAACCTTGAGGTCAGATGCCCCTGCAAATGAATCCCTGGGGTCAGATGCCCCTGTAAATGAATCCCTGAGATCAGATGCCCCTGTAAATGAACCCCTGGGGTCAAATGCCCCTGTAAATGAACCCCTAAGGTCAGATGTCCCTGAAAACGCAACCCTGAGGTCAGATGCTCCTGTAAATGAACCCTGGATGATCTTAGAAAACTGATCAAACTTATCTCAAATGCACGGTGAATACATCTAATAGCAAGCTGCATTTGCCCGGAAACACAAGTCCAAAGCCTGTTGACACCTGACCTCATAACGGTAGATTCCAGAAGAACACAGGATTAAAGATTGACCTAGGATCAGATATATTTATGAAGGTTAAGTGGACAATGCCTTCATCTGCCTTTCTCCCCAGAAGCCCAGCTCCATATTTTTTTACATATTAGCCAGGGTCAGTATCTACTTCTAGAATTAAGTTGCTGCCACCCTTGAGGACATGATAATAGAAACCCCGGTGCCTTTTCAGTGCTCTGTATGTTTTTGGCTGTGTGTATCCATGTGTCACATAGCACAACCTTCTTCTGCTGCCTTTAACTCATGGACCAACCAGTGAAAAAATCCATCACACTACCTCAACTATTTCCAATGTTACTTCTCGTGACCAGCCAGAACCCTGTACTGAGCAGAATGATCACAGAGGGGATCTAAAGACTCATGAAATGCTTCTTCTTCTTGCTTGCAGCAGACTGATCATTCTTCCAAAATACCCCTCTTTTTTTAAATTTTGCTGGTTATTTATATTGTAGCCTACAGGATTTTTTTTCATTCAGACTTTTGAATTTATTGATAGGTTTGCTTTAGGTGTGTTAGGGTATACGCTAAATAATCAAAACCCTTTCATGTTTTCCCTGAATGTAGATCACACCTGTAGTCTAGTGTAGGGATCTACAAACTTTCTAAACAAAGGGAGTAGTCTCACATCATTAGCGTCAGTGGGAAGACTAGTGC
Source organism: Staurois parvus (assembly GCF_062004578.1). Classification (NCBI taxonomy): domain Eukaryota; kingdom Metazoa; phylum Chordata; class Amphibia; order Anura; family Ranidae; genus Staurois; species Staurois parvus. Next base: position 5,774,564 of record NW_028318294.1, on the reverse strand, counting down.
CTCATCATTGATGTCGGTGGGAGGAGTAGTCTCCCATCATTGGTGTAAATGGGAGGACTAGTGCCCCATCCGTCATTGGTGTCAGTTGGAGGAATAGTGCCCCATCATTGCTGACAGTGGAGGGAATAGTCTCACATCATCATTGTCAGTGGGAGGAATTGGGCCCCATCATTGGTGTCAGTGGGAGGAATAGTGCCCCCTCATCGGTGGCAGTGGAGGGAATAGTCTCCCATCATCGGTGTCAGTGGGAGTAATAGTGCCCCATCATTGGTGTTAGTGGGAGAAATAGTGCCCCATAATTGGTGTTAGTGGGAGAAATAGTGCCCCATCATTGGTGTTAGTGGGAGGAATAGTGCCCTATCATCGGTATCTGTGGGAGGAATAGTGCCCTATCATTGGTATCTGTGGGAGGAATAGTGCCCTATCATTGGTATCTGTGGGAGGAATAGTGCCCTATCATTGGTGTGTGTGGGAGGAATAGTGCCTCATCATTAGTGTCAGTGGGAGTAATAGTGCCCCATCATTGGTGTTAGTGGGAGAAATAGTGCCCCATCATTGGTGTCTTTGGGAGGAATAGTCTCCCATCATTGGTGTCAGTGGGAGGAATAGTGCCCCCTCATCGGTGGCAGTGGAGGGAATAGTCTCCCATCATCGGTGTCTGTGGGAGGAATAGTGCCCTATCATAGGTGTCAGTGGGAGTAATAGTGCCCCATCATTGGTGTTAGTGGGAGAAATAGTGCCCCATAATTGGTGTTAGTGGGAGAAATAGTGCCCCATCATTGGTGTTAGTGGGAGGAATAGTCTCCCATCATTGGTGTCAGTGGGAGGAATAGTGCCCTATCATCGGTATCTGTGGGAGGAATAGTGCCCTATCATTGGTATCTGTGGGAGGAATAGTGCCCTATCATTGGTATCTGTGGGAGGAATAGTGCCCTATCATTGGTATCTGTGGGAGGAATAGTGCCCTATCATTGGTGTGTGTGGGAGGATTAGTGCCCCATCATTGGTGTCAGTGGGAGGGACTGATGTGAATGTACAATATATATATGTAAAGCGCTGCGTAAATTGATGGAGCTATATAAGTACCTGTATTAAATAATAATAATAATCTCCCCATTTACTTAAGGGAGTGACCATTCTGATATGTAAATCTCTACCCTTTTTAGTTTGCTTGATTTGGTGTTGATATATAATACATTCATGCATGCATGGGCTTGTATCTTCCTCCTCCCTCCTTGCTTAAAGTGGTAATAAAGTCACTTTCTAGATTTTTATCTACAACTAAGCCTATTATAAAGCTTACATGTAGGCAAAATGAATTATTCCTAAACGTTCACCATTTAGGAGATATTCTATACAGCAGCAGCCTTGTGACAATACAAGTGCATGTGCTCTGAAGGAACAGCATGCCCATGCCTTTCCTTCAGAACTGTGTGCCGTGGCCGAAATCCCAACGCGCATGCACAGGGGTGACATCAGTGGCTCCGCCATTCAACCAGATGCAGCCTGGGAGCCCGGAAGGAAGACCAGGTGAAGATGGAAGATGGAAGCCTTCTGCAGCACTGAAAGTGTGCTGCTGGAGGGCTTTGTTCTAAGGCAAGTCTTTCATAATGTGAAAGCATGCGATGCATTCTAGCACATTATGAGATTACCTTGCAGCAGGAAACTTTTTTTTCTCAAAACAAGTTTGCTAACACATTAAAGTAGAACTATAGGCAATACTTTTTTTTTCATTTTGGATAGAGCAAGGTAGGGTTATAACCCCTGTCATATATTTTTTTTTTTTAGCCATCTGTGTCCCATTGCAGAGATATCCCTTCACTTTTTGTCCCACAGCCAAACCGGAAGTGAGAGGAAATCCCTGCAATACAAATTGACAAGTGTATTAATCCTTCTCCACTCTATCCAAAACTAAAAAAAAGGTTTTGCCTTTAGTTATACTTTAAATTATTGTATAAACTGATCGCTGTCATTGTGGAATACTCTACTGATAATATAATTATTATAAGCGATTTTATTCTGGCTCCTGACCCTGGGAAGGACAGACTGACTCTTGATGGCACTGTGAATACTAATCTGTACACAGAGACATAATCCCAAGGATATGTTGAGATGTGAACATCTTTCCACCAAAGTGTTCACATGTCACTCAGCATTTTATAGGATTCTCGCATTGATTTGGCATTTGCGGGGCACTCTGTCCTCTCCAGGGTAACAGAAATCTCTATCCTACTTAGGGGTATTTCTGAACATGTCCCAGTTTTGTTGTGGTCTGCAGTCTCAGTGAACCCTTTGGATGGATTATGGAGATTATTCAAAGATTGGATTTCTGACACTAGAGTGGAAGCACAATTTAAACAAAACCTGATTGAGTTTTGGAGCCTCAACCCTTATTTCGCACCAACAGAGGTGGTATGAGACACCTTTAGAGTGGTCTCTTGGAGACACTACCAGTCCATAATAGGGAAGGTGTGGAAAGCGATGAAATATGACCTGACAGGGGCAGAAGCTGAGGCCTCTGCTTCAGAATAATTGTATACTCAGACTCGTGACTGGCTTCTGATAACTTCCACTAGAAATCTAGGACCGTGCTTCTTTGCATGACCATGACTAAAAAGAGACTTCAACACCAATCTCAAAGAATTTTTGAGCCAGGAGAACAAAATGGGAAAATGTTAGCATGGTTAGCTAGGAAGCAATCTACCCTTGTTAGTATACCTCAAATTATTAACTGGAGAGATCCTAACTGCCGCTGTACACATTTTTTCTGTTTTGCTTCCTGTTATCAGATTCTCTATAGTTCAAAGGTGACATTTACTCCTACCGCTCTTGCAGTGTATTTTGGGACTATTGACTTCCTTGTCCACCTGACTATCTAAAGAGATCGACTTGATGCCCCTCTCACACTTGAGGAAGTTCTGGTAGCTATTTCTATCCTCCAGTCTGGGAAAACTTCCTGGCTGGATGGTTTTCATGCTGAATTATTGACGTACTCTGAAGGGTTGGCTCCCCCTTTTCACTCAATGTTATTAAACTCTTTGAATGGTGAATGGTGGCTCTTTACCAGAATCTATGAGGAAGGCGTTAGTGGTTCCTAAACCTGGCAAGTACCCTGATTTGTGCTTGGATTGCCCAATCTCTCTACTTATTGCAAATGCTAAGCTTTTATCTTAGCGAATCGCCTGAACTTGGTTATTACAGCTTTGGGTTATGCAGATTATTATTATATTATACAGTATTTGTATAGTGCCAACAGTTTGCTCAGCACTGTACATTAGAATGGGAGACAATACATGAGACAGTACAATAACAATACAATGCAATACACGAGGGGTTCGAGGGCCCTGCTCCTTGGAGCTTACAATCTAGGAGGGAGGGGATCAATCTGGTTTCATGCCTGGTAGGGATAGCGAGATTAATATCCAGAGACTGTTTACTGAAATGGCCTTAACCAACCTAAACCGCCCAGGAGGTAGTAATCCTTGGATGCTGAAAAAGGTTTTGAATTTATGGAATGCCAATACCTCTTCTTGGCCCTACATAAGTTTGGTAATATATCTGACACTTTTCCATTGCAGAGGGGTCCCTTGGTTTGCTTGCAATGGCCTTGGAACCCTTGGTTATCCTTATAAGAGATGAGCATATAGTGAAGTGTATTAACATTTACCCACTTGAGGAAAAACTATCCTTGTACTTGGATGACATTCTCCTGTATAGGAGGAGCTTCAGTCTTCCCCAAAACAATTAAAAGTTAGCAGCTGCAAATACTGTAGCTGCAGACTTTTATAAAAGCACACCCACCTGTCCAGGGATCCAATGCCATCCTCGCCCAAGCCAGTTCTTCACCAGTCTTCAGGTCCCCGGCACCAGCATGTTAACTAAGGAAAAATGGGTGTGACGCCTTGTAGCTCCACAGCTTGCTTCCCACTGCGCATGCGTGAGCACTTAGTGAATGGTCCTCTCATCAACTCATTGACTATTTATACACAGACACTAATTGCAATTTAAAAAGCCACAGATGTGAGAAATGAACCTTTAATTGCCATTTTAACCTTTGTGTGTCACCTTGTGTGTCTGTACCAAGGCCATACATTCCAGGGTATGTAAACTTTTGATCAGGGCTATTCGGGTGATTTATGTTATCATTATTGATTTAAAAAGGAGCCAAAAACTATGTGATAATAAATGGCTTCATATGATCACTATCACTTTTTTGGTACGATCAGCGATATTTTCAATATCAATGCCAAACTTTCACAATTTCTGACAGGGTATGCAAATGTTTGAGCACAACTGTATGTTCTCAACACAGTTAAATTAGGATTGAATAACCGACTAAGACAGAAAACCTATTGAGCGAAAAATAGTGACAAATATGTCAGGATTCTCACATGATTTTTCACTACTGCAGCCACCTAAATAAAAGGACTACTTACCTGGATCCAAGACTTGCCTTCACTGTAGAAGATCAGGCTGGGGAGATGAACACAAGGCAGAAGTATGATGGGAGCACCACTGCTATGGACACTCTGCAGGGTTGTGATCTCTCAGCGAAAGTCATCATTGTTACCGGAGCCAACAGTGGTATTGGTAAGAACCAATATTATTTACTAGATAAATTATCAGGAAAACAGTTATTTTATTTAAAGTGTGAGGTTGATGATAACACATTTTCTTCGTGTACATATTTGCTGTGCTTTTATTTTTTTCTTGGTAATAATTTATTGCCTTTCTTTTCCCCTTTTCATCATTCTTAACTTTATTGTGACTTCCTGGCCTAGACTATATAAATATTTTTTTCTTTTACTGGAAGTGTATGTACACTAAATAGAATTAGCCAAGCTGTGCTAAACGAGAAAGTGAGTTTCAATATGTATTTGTTAAAGTGGTTCTAAAGGCTGAAGGTTTTTTACTTTCATGCTTTTTATGCATGAATGTAAAAAAACCTTCAGTGTGCAGCAGCCCCCTCAGTCCCCCCTAATAAATACTCCTAATTGACAATGACATACCAGCGGGAGCCATTGGTTGCTGCTGTCAATCACAGCTTGTGAAGTGGGGGGCGGGCCCAAGCTGCGCTCTGCTGTGTCTTATGGATGCAGAGCGGGGCTCAGGAGCAAGCAGACACCAGTGCTCCCATAGCAAGTGACTTGCTGTGGGGGCACTGCTCAGGGGGGAGGGGCCAAAAGTGCTGGCGGGGAACCCAAGAAGAGGAGGATCGGTGCAGCTTTGTGCAAAACCTCTGCACAGAGCAGGTAAGTATAACATGTTTGTTATTTTAAAAAAAAAATAAAAATAAAAAAACCTTTAGTATCACTTTAAATATGCAGCTAGTGTGTCTTAGGGCTAACGTACATAAACATTAAAATGCTACCTTCAGGTTTGTATATTCTATAGTTTTTCAAGAGTCTGAATGCAGCTATATTGTATTGTATGGGCCCATGCACACAGCTGCATTTACATCAGCAAAATTGCAATGCATAAACGTAAATTAAATTGGAAAAATCTGCATCCATGGTCAATAATTGTGGAGTGCTGCATTTTATTAATTTAATTGGCTTTTAGGTGTGAATCACTGTTAGTGTTTAGTTGCTCTTAGGTGTTTGGGTTTAAGATTGAAATTTTCTTTGCTGCCTGGAAATTGTTTTTTTTTTTGTACTTGTGTTGATTACCATTGGTTGAGGTATAACACACCCCCCATGTAACCTATTCCTCCCTCCTTTTTTTTATTCTGCACCTTAAAATTTTATTTAATAAAAAAAATACGCGCACAGCACAATTTAGAACTGTGACTATAAATAGAGAAAGAATTGTAGATGAAAAGTGAAGACCATATTATAAATGTATTCTTTAAAGTTGTTCAGTTAAAATATTTTGTTTTATTTTTTACAAATCCTTTTTTATGAGAAGGTACTACAGATGAGTGGAGCTGTAATCTTCAGCTCATTGTAGCTGCGATTTTTGAGGCTCCCTTTGACATTGCCAAAGAAGGTTTACAAATGTACATATGCAATGACATCATCAAGCAATGGGCTTAGTTCACTAAAGGATATCGCATGCGATATTTGGATCATGTGACACATTGTACCTGTATGCCAGATACGAAATGGAAAATCTCAGTTCACTATAGGATTATGCGGTATTTACTGCGAAAATTAAAAACTCTCGGTAAATACTGCATAAACTTGTCTAAAAGTCAATTGACTAAATAAAGTAAACAGATACATTTGTTAAATGTCTTGCCACATGTTGTTTAAAGAATGTATTCAATTTCTAGCTGGTTGTTAAGGAGCCGGCCCCCGCTGACATCCTAATAACCATGACTCATCAATTATGTCACTGGGTAGCCCTACTCCCTTGTAACATCATTGAGCAATCATGGAAGTGTCCATGGAATCATGGTAGTGTTTCAGTTCTTACTGCAGCTAGTCTGCCGTAGAATAATGTGCAAAAACACACATTAACTAGTTCATGTGCATGCACGTCATCCAGCTTGAGCTTGTTAAGGGCGCGCATGCATGCACCTGTTGTAATTTATGGCTGATACCTTGCTGATTGATGATGATACTGTATCCAATTACAGCAGAGAGTCCTTTGCTTACAAACACATAGGACTCTGTACACAGGTCAGCAGTCAGCAGTCTGTCTGTTTCTTCTCTGGGCCTGGACATGTGATGACTTGAGCAGGGGAACCTTCCGTGCAATACATGCTTTGAAACCATGATGGCGTAGTGTTCTACCGACAGTGACCTTTGAAACTGTGGTCTCAGCTCTCTTCATGTCATTGACCAGCTCCTCCCTTGTAGTTCTGGGCTGATTCCTCACCTTTCTTATCATCAGTGATACCCCACGAGGTGAGATCTTGCATGGAGCCCCAGTCCGAGGGAGACTGACAGTCATCTTTAGCCTCTTCCATTTTCTAACAATTGCTCCAACAGTTGATCTATATTCACCAAGCTGCTTGGCAATTGCCCCGTAGCCCTTTCCAGTCTTGTGGAGGTCCACACTTTTGTCTCTGGTGTCTTTTGACAGCTCTTTGGTCTTGTCCATGGTAGTAGTTGGCGTCTGGCTTACTGTGGGGTGGACAGGTGACTTTAAAGAGCTCAGACAGGTGCTACTAAGTTAGATTATTGAGTGGAGTTGGGGATGGTCTTTTTAAAGGCACAGTAACAGGTCTTTGAGAGCCAGAATTCTTGCTGTTTCTTAGGTGTTCAAATACTTATGTTCAGCAGTGCAAGACAAATAAATTCTTTAAAAATCATACAATGTGATTTCCTGATTTTTTTTTTTAATTCGGTCTCTCAGAGTGGGAATGCACCTACAATGTGAATTTCAGACCCCTCCATGATTTCTAAGTGGGAGAACTTGCAAAATCGCAGGGTGTTCAAATACTTCTATTCCTCACTGTATGTATGTATATATATATATATATATATATATATATTGGAATTTTATGCAGATATATATATATATATATATATATATATATACACACACACATACACTGCTCAAAAAAATGAGAGGAACACTTTTTAATCAGAGTATGGCATCAAGTCAATTAAACTCCTGGGATTTTGATCTAGTCAGTTAAGCAGCAGAGGGGGTTGTTAATCAGTTTCAGCTGCTTTGGTGGTAATGAAATTAACAACAGGTGCACTATATCGGTAACAATAAGATGGCCCCCCAAACCAGCAATGGTTTTACAGGTGGAGGCCCCTGACATTTTTTTCCCTTCTCATCTTTTTTGACTGTTTCACTAGTTTTGCATTTGGCTAGGGTCAGTGTCACTGCTGGTAGCATGAGGCGATACCTTAACCCTACAGAGCTTGCACAGGCAGTCCAACTCCCCCAGAATGGCACATCAATACATGCCATTGTAAGAAGGTTTGCTGTGTCTCCCAGCACAGTCTCAAGAGCATGGAGGAGATCCCAGGAGACATGCAGTTACTCTAGGAGAGCTGGACAGGGCCGTAAAAGGTCTTAACCTATCAGCAGGACCGGTATCTGCTCTTTTGTGCAAGGATGAAAAGGATGAGCACTGCCAGAACCCTACAAAATGACCTCCAGCAGGCCACTGGTGTGAATGTCTCTGACCAAACAATCAGAAACAGACTTCATGAGGGTGGCCTGAGGGCCCTATGTCCTCTATTGGGCCCTGTGCTCACTTCCCAGCACCATAGAGCTGGATTGGCATTTGTTATTGAACACCAGAATTGGCAGGTCCGCCACTGGCGCCCTGTGCTTTTCACAGATGATATCAGGTTCACCCTGAGCACATGTGACAGACATGAAAGGGTCTGGAGAAGCCGTGGAGAACATTATGCTGCCTGTAACATTGTTCAGCATGACCGTTTTGGTGGTGGGTCAGTGATGGTCTGGGGAGGCATATCCATGGAGGGACACATAGACCTCTACAGGCTAGACAATGGCACCCTGACTGCCATTAGGTATCGGGATGAAATCCTTGGACCCTTTGTCAGACCCTACGCTGGTGCAGAGGGCCCTGGGTTCCTCCTGGTGCCCGACAATGCCCGGCCTCATGTGGCGGGAATATGTAAGCAGTTCCTGGAGGATGAAGGAATTGATACCATTGAATGGCCCCCACGCTGGCCTGACCTAAATCCAACAGAACACCTCTGGGATATCATGTTTTGGTCCATCTGACGCCACCAGGTTGCACCTCAGACTGTCCAGGAGCTCAGTGAAGCCCTGGTCCAGATCTGAGAGGAAATATCCCAGGACACCATCCGTCGTATCATTAGGAGCATACTCCGACATTGTCAGGCATGCATACAAGCACGTGGGGGCCATACAAACTACTGAGTACCATTCTGAGTTGTTGCAATGAAATTTCAGCAAAGTGGACTAGCCTGCTGCATACTTTTTTCACTTTGATTTTCGGGGTGTTTTTGAATTCAGTCCTCTGTGGATTGATAATTTTCATTTCCATCAAACTATGGGCCATCCTTACGTTCCTAACACATTACCCAGTCCATCAGTATAGATATCCAGCATGATATTTTTCCCCATTCAGATCTGATGTGTTTTCAATGTGTTCCTTTAAGTTTTTGAGCAGTGTATGTGTGTATGTATGTATGTATGTATGTATATATATATATATACCATAGTTTGTAGACACTATAACTTTCACACAAGTCAATTAATATACACTTAAGTTCATTTGGGTACAGTGTTGCATAACCGAGCAATTACCAGTTAAAGTAGCACAGTGCTGCACAGCAAAATAAATGACGTAATCATTAAAGGGGTAAAACCTTCTGGAGGACAAGTGGTTAAATAACACAAAATAAAAAAAATTACTTATGCGTTATTTAATGTGAATTGCATGTTCCTGAGATATTTACTGCATGAGTTATTTTAACGCAAATAATCATGCTGTATTCACCTGGTGAATTGAGTCCATTGTCATTCTAAATCAACACATACTGTACCTAATCACTATCCAGATAAATTAAGGAAGCAAGCAAGGCAATCTTTCAGGCATTGGCATCTTGAAGATAGACAACAATGTGCCCAGAAACCATGGTTTGTAACCCCTTTTTGAGAATAATAGCCAATCAATAGGTGTTTTCGGTTAGACTTAGCTTCATCTTCTCCCAGTCTGCGGTTGCTTTACTGGGCCTTTTTGAAGTGAAACGATACTTCTGCAGGTACCTGTGGTTAAATATTCTCTGTGGAGCTGTGCCCAACTTGCGCCAGGTTCCAGCCACCACACATACAATAATATTTGCTACCTCCTCCCTTTATTCTTTAATTGAAATATGTCTTTATTTGTACGGGATTTCTGGTTTCAGCTGATGAGCCTTTAAACACAACCACACTTTGATGAATTGCTGTATAGTCTTGACGTCTTGCGGTGAGTGCGATTCACAGGAACATATGTTCTCGGAAAGTAGTGGTCACAACCCTTCCAAGGCTTCTGTGTGTTTTTCTATGGAATATTAGCATTCCTGTAAAGAGGACTGACAACTTGATGGACAGGATGAATTTTAAAAAATACACAGAGAGGAGCGAGCATTTGGAGAAAAATAACATTAGTTGAGGATCCTTTCCCTGAATAAAGAGACATCTCCCTTCCACCAAGCCTCTAACAGGTGCTGGAATTTGTCTGTTACTCAAACAGTATACGTGATGCCAAGCCACTGGAGTCCCTGTTAATCACTGCCAAAGACACACTTAATACTGCTCCTCTTTGCGAGTCTGCTACGTTCTGCTTTCCAAAAAGCTTTTGATTCTTGGCACTGTGTTGGCATTGACCCTGCCAAAGTGAAATCCTGAGATCAGTTATGTCAGGGGCTCTCCGGCTCAAGGAAAGGGTTTACTGTTCACATTAACTGTTGGATGGCTCCATGACCTCCTGAAGCTAAACAATCTATGTAAAATGGTTAATGATAATTAGATGAGTGGACTTGGTTTTATTTAATATTCAGACAAATGGGTGATTCCAACTGCGCTTGTAAGGAAAAAACACATTTGCAGAAGGTACATCTAGCCTGTCCAAACAGTAACAGGATCCAGAGTAGCTAAAATTATATGCAAATCTTGGCATGATTGAAAACATTAAAATTTATCTAAAGCCAACTTTTATGTGGTTAGTAATTAGAACCACTTTTGTTTTTTTTTTTTTTGTTTTTATTTTGCTGTCTGCATTCCTAATAGTCCTGGTGACCACTGTGAGTCACCAAGTGAGCAAAACTATAAAGATGTCACCAGACTAGGAATTGAAGGGAAATCTTTTAGTAGGGGTACTTGTTCCTGTGGCAACTGCCTACGGTCCCTTTCACACGGACTTGTGTCTGTTTACATTTGCCTACCTCCAATCCGATCTGCTAAAAAAAAGAAGGGGATCCGGTTCTCTTTGTTTAGGCGGATTGGATCGGAGGGCAGTCGAGTGTAAATGGACAGCCAATCTGCTTACACCAGATCGCCTATAGAGCAGACTGTGTCTGTGTCTGCTGTGCATTATCGGAGCAGACACGAACCTGTCATTTGGTCATCTTCTGCTTAGCAGAAGATCTGTTTGCTGATCCCCCTCAGAGCGGAGCACGCAGAAACAAGCGGATTCCGCCCCGTGTGAAAGGGACCTAAGAGGGCATTTCCCTCACTTTGGAGAGATTCCTTCTCTCAAGGAAGGGGAAATCTCACAAAAAAATATACAGATGGCAAGGAAAAATACCTGACAGGGGTTTTAATCATTTCTTATCTTAACTGAATGGATATTTGTGCTGCTTCCTCCTATCATAATCCAGCCCTGCTTTACAGGCTGATACTAAGACAACTTTTGGTACTCACAATGCTTGTGTTTAAAATATATCTTTATAATAATGTATTCAATACTTACAAAGTTGCATTAACCACTTGCCTACCAGGCACTTTCACCCCCTTCCTGCCCAGGCCAATTTTCAGCTTTCAGCTCTGTCACACTTTGAATGACATTTGCACGGTCATGCAACACTGTACCCATTGTGAAATGTTTATAATTTTTTTCAAACAAATAGAGCTTTCTTTTGGTGGTATTTAATCCCCATTGGGTGCTTTATTTTTTGCTAAACAAATGAAAAAGACTGAATATGTTGAAAACAAAATTATACATTTTTGCAAACAGGTAATTTTTCTCCTTCACTGATATGCATTGATGAGGCAGCACTGATGGGCACTGATAGACTGCACTGATGAGGCTGCCCTGGTGGGCATTGATGAGGAGGCACTGATATGCGGCACTGATGGGCACTAATAGGCAGCACTAAAGGACACTGATAGGTGGCATTGACTGGCGGTACTGACGGGCACAGATTGGCAGCACTGCTGGGCACTTTTGGAGCTGCACTGATATTCTGTGCCCTGATACTCAGTGTAGAAGTCTGCTTTCACAGTTGCCGGTTATAGGCAACAGTGACAGCGTGAGGAAGGTACTGCCAATAACCGGCAAGTGTATTTACATGGTGATCAGCTGTGATTGGACACAGCTGATCACGTGGTAAAAGGCCACTGTGGTTGGCCTTTTACCATGTCATGTGACCAGCTGTGTCCAAAGGACACAGTGACCACAGAGAGCTCCATGTGTGCATTTAGTGAGAACGTCATATGACACCCTCCCAAAACTGGATGACCATGCAGTACCTGTCATTCAGCTATAGCATGAGAAAGAAGTGGTTCATTTGTGTCCTTTATATTTGCCTTAAAGCAGAGTTCCTGTCAAACTGTAAACAAATAAAAGTCAGCAGCTACGAAAACTGTAGTTGCTGACCTTTGAAAAACAGCCACTTACCTGTCCCTCAATCCCACGGTGTCCTCCCCACAGCCTATTTCACCGGTTGTCCAGTGTTCCTGGCATCTTCAGTGTGGGCACCTGGTTGTAACAGCTTGCGGCCTGTCACTTGTCCCAGAAGACTATGGGATGGGAGGGTGGGAGGACAACATCCGCTTCTGATTACCTAGGCAATCGCAGCAGAAGCGGGAGCGGGTACCTGTCTATTTTGGGTACCCAAAGGGGCCAATCCATAACGGGAAGTGGGGGACCAACCCTTAAAGTGAAACTTCCCCTTTTGGGTGGAGTTCCGCTTTAGGTTCAGCTTTAAAAGAGAAGTTTGTGAATAAAAAAAAAAGCATTTATACTTACCAAGGTGGATGCAGCATCGGTCAGATGCTACATGTATCCCCCTCCTCTTCTAAGATTGGGAACTGAGTGATCAAAGACCACTGATTGCTCAGTTCTCGATCTTCACCGAATAAACAGCCAGTAACTGTCAATCACCAGCTCTCAGCTTTGCCCCTCCAGCACTCACTGAAACTCCTGGCTGTGGAGGGAGTTGGATTGGCTGGTTCAGGCTCCCAGCGGTGCACTAAGAGCCTCAGCCAGCTGCCAGTCCAGGCATTTGAGTGGATCCTGACATTAAAGTCAGGTTCTATCCACAGTCTGGACTGGCTCTGTGAAGTCAGTTCAGTGTGTTGGCTGAAAACAGGTCACAGGAGTGCAGAACGAAGTGCACTCCTGTGATCCCCAGGAGAAGTAGTGCCAAAAGAGCTTTGGCCCAATCTCACCCTTCCCTAATGGGGAGGCAGGGCTTTATTGTCTAAGGAAGGGCAGGGTCAAGCTCAACTTTTCTATCAAATTTTCTAATGACTATATCTCTGGATCCCCTGAAGGAGTCGACGTGCAGTTTTCACTGCAAGTAGATATTTTTTTCATCATATGCTTCGTTTACATTGCCAGCTGTGTGACAGTCAGCTGACTGCTAATGTTTTTCAGAAGTAGTGGAATGAGGTTGCCATGGAAAGTGTTTATACCAGAAATTACACTGACCCCAGGGGATCGGATTCTGTAGGGAAATAGCTAGAGGGCAACCAGGTGCAGAGGATGCTTGTTAGGGTAAAAGATAGAGACACTCAGCCCTTATAGCCTGCTTTAATGCTTATGTTCTATTTCTTATTAGTGCGTACTTTTAACTGCAGATTTTCATAGTTTCAAAGTTTAATTCTCTCCACTTTATTTGCTGTTTGCTGCTGTTTTTATTACTATTAGTATTATGTGAAACATTTGTTTAAAAGAATCATTTCCAACTTGTATATGTTGTTAAGATTGTAGAAAACCAGGGTCCTACTTGATTTTGTTCTGAAGATTTTAGACTCAATTTACTAACAACCATTATTTTCAATATTGTCAATTATATTCAGCAAAGACAGCCAATGAGAGTGCAGAATGACAGTCACATGGATGAAAATAAACATTTCACAGCCACAACTTAAAGCGGAGTTCCACTCACCCTGTCAAAAAATAAAAGCAGCTACAAAAACTGTAGCTGCTGACTTTTAAAAAACAGCCACTTACCTGTCCCTCGGTTCTGTGGTGTGTTCCCCGCAGCCCGTATCACAGGCCGTCCTGTATTCTAGGAGGCCGGCATCTTCAGTGTGGGCACCCGGCTGTGATAGCTTGCGGCTTCATAGCCAGGTACCCACTGTGCATGCGCGAGTAGCACTGCGCTTCATGAATGGTTCTGTAGTCTTCTGGGACCTGTCACGTGTCCCAAAAGACTACAGGGAGGGAGGGAGGACACCTTCCATTTACGATCGCCTAGGCAAAATGACCAGAAGTGGGAGCAGGTACCTGTCAAATTCTGGTACCCGCTTCCCCCTGCCCCTCAAAGGTGCCAATCCTTAATGGAGAGCGGGGGAGCAGTCCTTAAAGCGGAACTTCCCCTTTTGGGTGGAGCTCCACTTTAATAATGCTTATAAAGCAGGTGGTATGCGGTGCGGCGGGAGTCACTGCTCTGTACCGCATTGTTCTTTTTTAAAACAAACTTTATTGAAATGTCACACAGATATTTCATTAAGTTCAGTTGGCCGCTGTGCTGTGCTGAGTGCGCTGCAAAAAAGTAGTGCACATACTACTCTTTTTCAGCGCTCTGTGCCCAAACATCACCGCAACGCAGTGGTGTGAATCGGGCACACAGGAGACAAGGCATTTTGCCTTGTCATGGGATGGGTCTGCACTGGTATAACCACTCACAATGGACCCTTACCCTAGGTTCACATCTGTGCTGGTGGTGCCACAGCGGATCCGCACGAAAATCACCACCCGCACAGAGAAATGCGGACCCGCGGGCGGGTGCCATTAGTTCTAATGGCTCGCCGCCCGCACTGGAAAACACAACCGTACTGGGAACCGAGGTTCCTGTGCAGGCTGGTTTTTCCAAAGAAGTGCAGAGACTTCTTTCCCTGCGTGTCACGGGCACGGGAGTCCATTCAAATGATTGGGCTCTCGCGCCCGTGCAAAACGCGACCCGCGCGGCCACATAGATGTGAACCAGGGGTAAGACAACTTGAACAACATAGTTTAGCAAATTGAGCTTATTGTGACCATGGCAGGGCAGTTGCTGTAGTTTAAAAATAAATAGGAATGCTGAATGGGATGTTCTGTATTGGCTGTCACCTTATACAAAGTCTCAGTGGTCTATGAAATCTTATACTTTGCTTATTTCTTAGCTACTAGCATCAAGTAGCAATATCTGTCAGAAGTTAAAGACTACCTGTCACTTGCTGATGAACAGCAAACAAACCTAGTATTTGCAGAGAAGCCACAATTGTGTATCAAAATTATTATTATTATTATACAGGATTTATATAGCGCCAACAGTTTGCGCAGCGCTTTACAATATAAGGGAGACAGTACAATTACAATACATTTCAGTCTTAACCAGTGGTTCTCAACCTTCCTAATGCCGTGACCCTTTAATACAGTTCCTCATGTTGTGGTGACCCCCAACCATAAAATTATTTACCCAGTAATTATAATTCATGAGTGTCGTTTTACCTCCAATACTGCTGCTTTCAACACAGTAGCTGCTTT
This sequence comes from Staurois parvus, assembly GCF_062004578.1. Classification (NCBI taxonomy): domain Eukaryota; kingdom Metazoa; phylum Chordata; class Amphibia; order Anura; family Ranidae; genus Staurois; species Staurois parvus. Next base: position 5,759,200 of record NW_028318294.1, on the reverse strand, counting down.
TAACAGAGTAGCTGCTTTCAACACAGCAGCTGCTTTCTACACAGTAGCTGCTCTTTACACATCGGAAATATGTGTTTTCTGATGGTCTTAGGGGGACCCCTGTGAAAGGGTCATTCGACCCCCAAAGGGGTCGCGACCCACAGGTTGAGAACCACTGATCTACAGGGTGACAATGCTGCAATAGATTGCACTGCAGAACAAGCAGAATTTCACCCTGTTGGATCCAGAGGTAGTAAAACAATTTTACAAGGGGGACTCAGAAAAACAGAAACAAAACATTTTAACTCCGTTCTTTACAGTAGCGTATATTCACCTTTCTTTGCTCTTGGACTACGCAGTATGAAGACCTGAATGAGTTCAGCCATTTGATATGAGTGATCCCACTCCCCTTCATGTGAAAGTGCTAGGTACCTAGTGCTTGGCTCAGTACTGTAACATGGGGTAGGGAAGGAGTCAATGGCCTACGTGAGCTTCAGCAAGGTGGTTTGAAGCTTTCTTTTATCAATCCTGGTATCTGAGCAGACTGGGAAGGGGATATGAACTGCTGGGAGTTTGGCAGTTATTTGAAATATTGCATGAATCAGGGGCGGACTGATAACTCATGGGGCCCCTGTGTCCTTGCCCAAACTCAAAAAAGCCTATGAAAAAGGTACCAGGGGCATCTCATGGGGCCCCCTACTGACCCTGGGCCCTCGGGCAGTGCCCGAGTTTCCAAATGGTCAGTCCGCCCCTGGCATGAATGTTTCTCTCTCATATCCAGCCAACAGCTCATGGCTCCATTTCATACGACTCTCTTTTACTCCTTTGTTAAAAAAGGCCTGCTGTTTACAGAGTTCTATAGCTCCAGCTGAAAAGCACTGAATAAGTCAGGGCCAGTTCACACTACACGTGGTGACCTTCATTTTTCCACATTAGATAGATGCAGGACACTACAAGGGCACATAAAAAACAATCTTTTTCCATGTGCCCTGTTCACACCACAACTCTGGTATGATGTGCAGTGTAGAAAAATGCAACATGTCTGCAATTTTCTGCAGCACACTGGACAGGACCGCATTTCACCGCAACGTGCTACTATACTGAAACATGAATAAGTTCCGGTTCACATATATGAACTGCATCCAATCCGCATAACATGTGAAATAATCTTGCTTCCTATGGTGCTTGTTCAAATATGTCATGTGCATTGGCAGTGCGGATTCAGTGCTCATTGAAAAAGAGTCATGTCCGATTCCTGAGCAATGTGGTCCGGTTCAAGGGCGGATTACAGGCAATTGACTTCTATGGTAACCGTTTCTAAACCGCATATGTCATCGGTTGTGAACAGGATAAAATCCTGACCTGAACCTGATCTAAACCTGTCCTGAACCTGATCTAAACCTGTCCTGAATCTTATCTAAACCTGACCTGAACCAATAAACAACTATTGTGTCAATTAACTGTGAAACATGAGCTTCAATCCACACCGCACATGCGTGAATCAGCTCTGAAGTGTAAATATGTGACACTTCAAATAAAGTAAAAAAAAAAAAAGTATGCATTTTCCTCTCTCTCATCCCACCTATATGCAGGCTCCTTACAAAGTTTCAATCTGGGTAAGAGAGCCTGAAGGTAAACAGCTTCTGTTGTCCTCTCTCTTTATTAAAGCCACAGTACTCTGTGTCATTTGAAGCATTTATATATTTCTAACACAACCATTTTATATAGGTTGTAAAAACATATGCAAGATATCTGTTTAAAATGTATAAACCCAAACAAAATGAATGTAACATTTACCTAAAACCATTATATTTAGTGTTAGGATTGGGCTAAGCTTTAGCAAAAGTGATATAGGAAAAGCTTCCCTTGCTACTGTGCCCACCCTACTTTGAAACCATTAGGAGTCTTTGGGGGCCATGTTGTGTCTGTGCCCACTGATTTTCTGAGGAAGAGGAGCCACACAGTGCTCTTACTTTTTTAATTTTTTTTAATTCTTCCAAATATTAAAATTTTTTATTTTTTTGCTGATTTTTTATTTATTCATTATATTTATTGAATACAAAACCAATATAACATAAATACATTAATACATAATCAAACATTTATTACAATTTTCACTACCCCCCCCCCCCTTACTTTTCCCCAAATTTCACTGCCTTTTTTCTTCTAGTATTTTTCCCTCACCTGTACTATCTTCCTCTGACTCCTTTGTATCTTCTTATCGTTGTGTCAACTTTTTACCCCTTACTTCTCATTCCTATATTTCTCTTTTTTCTTCTACTCCATCTGCTCTACAAATCTCTGTGTAGTTTTAAACTGTCCCCACTTTCCTCAGATTTTTCTGAAATTATCCATTTTATCTTCTCCACTAAACTATAGTTCTTCATTCCTGTATATAAGTTCTACCCTTTTTATTCAGTCTTTTATTTTAGGGGTCTTTTGGGCCTTCCAGAATTTAGGGATCAACTCTTTTGTTGCATTAATTAGATGGGGTATCATTGTGTTCTTATATTGTGTCGTTTTTAGATCAGTATTATGAAATAGACACACCCACGGGTCTTCTAATATACTTTCCCTCGTAATCTCAACTATTTGTTGTATTATCTCCTGCCAGAATTCCTGTATTTTGGGGCACAAATATTATTATAGCTGTAAAGGGACTTTATATACCATAAGTCTGTCTCTCATTACTTAAGCCTCTGGTCACTTCGGGTGCGATTTGGCATGCCAGGCAACTTGCAAATCACATGCCAAGTCGCACCCTATTGTCCACAATTACAACGGTCAAACTGGTGCGGTTCTGAATTTCTAAAGTAATACATGCACTACTTTTTGTGTGATTTGCATAGACATCTGTGTCAGATGTCTTGCAAACTGCACTTGAAATCGGCATGTCCCCCGACTTTGAAATCATACAACTTCACTGTAAGTCGCACGATTTTAAAGTCGGGCTTGATGTGACTGGAGTGTTAGGGTTATATTCTGCCCTCCCAGTTAAAAAATTTAGATTTTAGACCATTTTTTTGGTAATTTTGGCAGCTACTTATTTTAAAACCGTATTCTGCTTTTTTAATTAAATCAGAATTCTCATTTAGGTACTGAAGCTTTTGCAGTGCATAGTCAGTGAGATGGGCAATGATGCAGGTAATGCATTGGGATATAGATTTTCATATTTGATTATAATTTTGCCTCCTTGTCATTTTATAATTTAAAATGCAGAAAGCTGTAATGTTAAGTGTTAGACGCTAGAAGGCACTGTTGCTCTTTGGAATTGTTCGGTTACAACCTCAAAATTTCAGTTTTTTTTCTATTTTACAGATGTGTAGACAGGCTCCTGTGCAAGAATGTTTAACCCTAATGTTTGAAGTGGAACTACTTATATTTGTTTGCTTATACATATGCATGTAATTCACACCCATAATTCTGTGTATTATAATTTTTATATTATACTACATACATACATATATATATATATATATATATATATATATATATATACTGTGTATATATGTGTGTGTATAAATATATATATATATATATATATATATATATATATATATATATATATATGTATAATTTTTTTTTAAATTCTTTTGTGTCATATGGCATAAATTAATACATGGAACAGGCCAGGCAAATATAAAAATTCTACATTTCATCTCACTAGAATTATACGCCTATTCCTTGAGTGCCTTTATTATCATCCTTGCATCTTCTCAACTAGGCTTTCCCTTTGTTAAAAACTGGTCAAAACGTCCTTATTTCTAAATGGCCCTGAATTCAATCCTGTGAAAATGTGGGTACTAAATACCACCCAGAAACACTTTTTAAGCATCTATTGGATTTGGCTGAAACATGATACATAAAGGTCCGGTTAAAGTAACTTAAGTGGGCTTTTATGTGCAGTGTTTGAATGGCACTAGCACTACTTTGATTGATTTAACTTGTTATGGGGATATGCTCCTTGAAGTGTAACGGTAGTGATATTTGCTATATTGAAGTGGCAGCTACATTTTACAGCATGTATCTCAATCTGCCTTTACAAATTATTGTTGCCTTCTAGAGAACACAGGATTTTGGTTTGTAAACTACTGACCAGTGACCAAGTCACTTTCTTGCAAACTCTTGAAAGCTCCCATGAAGTTCTAGGAGACAAAATAAAAAAATGTACGTTATAGCAGAGTGATATAACATCCAGATGGCACTCTAATAAACTGAAATCATAGGAGGAACTTAAACCGTGTTTGTTCCCCTTCTTAGCATGTTTCTGCTAATGACTGATGTACTCATGTCTTGCAGATTACTTTGATCACTAATTGTTTTGTTTTTTTTAATCCTGTTTGCCAATGGTAAAAAATTCTGTTTGATACCTGTATCTGGAACATAGAATTGTTACGATACGAAAAAGTAAACTTACAATTCTGAAAGTTATATCAGTTGGCAATAGTGAGAAACAGTTCATGAACTAAAAAGGGTTAATGCATAGATTGAATTGCATTCGGCGTGACTGCTATGTGGAATCCACAAAAGAAAAAATTAGTATCTGGAATTCACAAAAACAGGTGTTTGTCACCTAATTATCAATGATTTGCCAGAAAACGCTAAAAATATGAAACTTCTGGTTTGGTTTTCTAACAGCTAAACCTGTTTGTCTTCTACTGATTGCCATTCCATCTGCGTAGAAATTTCTAAAGGCTCTAATATCTGGGACTTACTGGTAGGACTCCCCCGTGGAGTTTGGAGCCCGGCTAGGTGTAATCTTTTGCCAAAACACACACACATCTCAAAGTGGGTAGCAGTTACTGAAACATGACCAGTTAACTTCACATCTAGTATTGCTTTTACAAGGGTTCCTCACAGTTGGTTTACAGACTAAAAGGAAATGTTTCCCCTTTCTGCGTAATCAAAATTTATACTGTAAGCCAAATTTACCATGCACTTTATGTTCCTATTACTTGAGCGCGGTCAAATGTGAGTGCTGCGCCTTTGATTTGGCAAGCTTTCCTGAGAAAACTGGCTTTACCTTTGTGCATGTTGGACTTTATAAAGTTCATAGCTTTGTGTAAACATATGTCCTGACTGATGGCCAGTTTGCCCAAACTCTCTAGAGACTTGGTTGTTCAACCCCGCAATTGAGTGCTGTTGATATTATTGATTTACCAAGACCTGTCATCTTCTGCAGTACTGCACATACCAGGTGCTGTAATATTATAGCATGCAAAAGCACATACATTCTAAAAGAGCTTACAATCTAAAGAAGGCTTTTTCAGCCCACAGGCTGCATGCGCCCCAAGGCGGCTATGAATGCGGCCCAACACAAAACCATAAACGTACTTAAACATTTTCATTTTTTTTTTTTTTTGTAAAAATGCATTTACACTTAGTGAACATATACGGCTGAAGAAAAATTTGACTGTCTCTTTACTGGACTTTTTTCAGTTTTACCTTCCCAAAGAAAAATATCCCACTCTTCACAATCACACCCTATTCATGTCATCAGTTTTCAGCAGCACCTATATTATTTTCAAGGATGAAGCACACGAAGGGCAAAAAATTTGAACCAAAATATCTGAAGAGCACTTTGAGATTTGCTACTACATTCATTGAACCAGATATTGATGCCTTAGTTTATCAAAAACAGTGTGAAATATCACACTAGTTTTATGCTGTCTTCTTTTACTTTTATAAAAAAAAATTACAAAAAAAAATAAGTTTTTAATACTTAGGTACATTATCCATATCAGTGATTGTTAACTTGGGATCTGCCCAGCTTTTTCTGCTCATCAGCTCTCCTTATAGTTAGTGTATTTTATGTCTGGCCCAAGACAATTCCTCTTCTTCCAATATGGCTCAAAAAAGTCAAAAGATTGGACACCCATGATCTAAAAGAATGAATAGATACAAAGAGGGAAGAGAAACCTAACAGCACGTGTTGTAGATAGCAGTAGAGTGATGATGTGATTCAACTTTATAAGTCTTTCTGAAAGATGGACTTTAAATACTTGGGGGGGTTGGTGGATTTCTGATGGTAAGCAAAAGTCAGTTCCAGATAAACAGTGCAGCACGAAGGAGGTCCTGGAGCCAAGAATGGAAAGCAGTGATCAGGTACAAACATATAAGAAGATTGTAAGCTAAAGAAACATTTTGATGGGTCTCTATTGTGTGGTAAAGAAGAGCAAGAAGGTGCCAAATTTGTGTTGACTGTGTAAGAATTAGTACAGTTGATAGTTTCCTGTAAACCATGGGTGTCCAACCTTTTGACTTTCCTGGTCCACATTGGAAGAAGAGGAATAAGGATAGCTGATGAGCACAAAAAGTTGGGCAGATCACAAGTTAATAATCACTGATATAGATAATGTAATATTTTGTATTCTCAAAAGGGCAACCTAAAACTATATAAGGCACTGTTTTTGATAAACTAACACATCAATATCTGGTTTGATGAATGTAGTAGCAATTCTTAAGGTGCTCATCAGATATTTTGGTTCTAATTTTGCCCTTCGTGTGCTTCATTCCTTGGAATAGTTGTTCCCAAATATAGGTGCTGCTGAACACTGAATAAGGCGTGACTGTGAAGAGTGGAATATTTTTCTTTGTGAAGATAAAACTTATACATGTCCAGTAAAAAGACAGTGTCAATATTTTCTTTGGCCACATGTGTTCGCCCAGTGTAAATGCATTTTTACAAAAGAAAAAAACCCAAAAAAGGCCTTATTTTTAAGTTTACAATTTTGTGTTGGGCTGCATTCATAGCTGTTATGGGCCAAATGCAGCCTGTGGGCCGGGGGTTGGACAAGCCTGGTGTAAACAATGTAGCATTGACAGAGAGGTGAAGAGCTTGACAAAGAGGAAAAGAGGTATAGTAGAATAATGCTCAATTTATAATGTATTGCAATTACTTTGAGAAGTGCTGGTGATACAACAGAAAGAATTATTATTATTATACAGGATTTGTATAGCGCCAACAGTTTGCGCAGCGCTTTACAATATGAGGGAGACAGTACAATTACAATACATTTCAGTACAGAAGGAATGTGAGGGCCCTGCTCATGGAGCTTACAATCTAAAGGAAGAATGAGTATCTTAGGTGTAGAAGGAATCCGAGTACCAAAAAGGATGAATTGATGAGTCCGTCAAGTTGCAGCAATAGCAGTTTTTTTGGTAACCACTGCGTTTGAGGTTGATGTTACCTCCCTACAATGTTTTCTCTGTGTATCAGAGTTTTCAGGTAGTCTTTATAAGGACAATTAGAGGTGCAGAAGTCCAATTTTTAACATGTATACAAATCAGTATAGTTTGATGTGATGTGCCTTATATGTATACAAATGCATACTGCCCTCTGCTATGGCTACTAAAAAGAACTGGTAGTAAACAAATGTGTAACTGTAGTCTACAGATGTATTCAGTACCCATAAAAATATATGCACTGGCTATCCTGGAGAACAGGATGTAGGACTTGTAGAATAGACTTGCGGTTATAATTTTGGTGTGATACCAAAAGTTGGGTATGTCTGCTGTGTTCATTTACTTTCATTCTTAATTTTATAGCAAAAGTTTTTGATTTTAAGTCTAGATATATATGAGTTTAAGTCTAAATGTATATGTTATTATTAGCACATCATTTTATCTTTTATGCCTAGCTAGAATTTACTAGTTTTTGTTGTGTTTGTGTGGGATTTTAATGCTTTTGTTTTATGAATACAGTTTGAAAATGTAGATCAGATTCAATTGGTTATGGTTGAAGACAGAGTTTCATTAACTAGAGAGAGTTCTATTGACAGAAAAAAAAAAATGTAATGTGTGTAGTATGAGTGTTAAAGAGCTCATCCCTATTGGCTGTTTTTGTTATCTACAACAAGAATAAAAATAAATCAAGTATGAATAAAAGTGTAAAAGTATTGTGGGACAGACAAAATACTAGATACAATTTTTTTTACTAATATATAATATTTGCTTTTCTGTAGTTTAAGGGGTCTTTAAGTGTAATTCCAGTCAATTTGTCCTAGATTTCTCTACTTTGTTAACTCTACTTTCTCTAATAGTTTTAAACTCACCCCGTGAAAAGATTTCCCCTGGTGTTAGTTCCTATCCTGCCATTGGGCTATCAAATGTCAGAACCTCTATTGCACACTGAAGTTCTGGAAATTAATATGCGAATGGCAGTGTCAAGAATCAGCAGCAGCGACGGCCAGATCTGCGTGGCTACACTGAGGAAACTGAGACCAGACTGTGTATGCTTTAAGTAAGATTTATTTACAGTGAAACAAAATTCATCCAAACACCAGCACACAGCAAACATAAAGATACAAGTGAATCAAAACCCAGAATACCTGACTAATAACTAACAAACAGCCTAACAAACAACTAACTATATACAATATATGCAAAATAGGGAACGAAAAAGGCAGGGGAAAACTTGAGGTGTAGGGCGCAGATTGGAAGGTGGAACACAACTGGCAAAAAGAACAAGGCAAAAGGGTTGTGGGTACAGGACAGGAGCAAGATCAGGATAAATAGCAACAGGATCTGGCAGCAGCAAGCATTAAAAGGGAGAGCATGAATACCCTCCCAGCAGCCAGCATCAGGTGTTAACAGATTACTGGGGTCTGTTGGCTACTGGGAGACACCCACTGGTGGACACTGGAATTACAAAACTCTACCCAGGGAACCAAAGTGCCACCAGCAAGTGATCCAGGTCCTGACAGACAGGGAGTGAGCATAGTGTTGGGAGACTTGGCCAAAAATCAGAGCCCCATGTACAGCTTGAAGCAAGGATCTAGGGGGATTTACAGGGATGCTAAGATCATTCTAAATACTAATGCGGGTACTTTTAGGCACCACAAGGTGCTAGAGCTTCAGTACCTCAAAGATGTTTTCAGGAAGTTCGGATTATTTTGCGTTAGGTTTATAGTGGGAGTGCCAAGGGTTGGCTTATTTGAGGAAACATTTCAGGTTGGACGTCTTCAATTTAGTGATATTAGCTAGTATTACTAATAAGAGAACATAGGTAGAAGCAGCTGCATGTTTTCTCAGGAACTGGATGGTCTGAAAAGTGTTATCACCCCCTGCCTTATCAGTGTTGCCAACCTACCAGATTGAAATTCACTGACACAACGCCCAAATTTTACTGACACAACCAAATTTTTACTGGCATTTCCAAAAGTTAAAAAATTACAGTTTTAAGTGCAATCTTCGGTTTAGCCTACAAACAATACAACATGCGATTAGCAATGTGATTTAAAGTAGATATTAAGGCAAAAAAAACATATTTCTTATTTTATTTTTGATGGGGGACAGGAGGGCAAAAAATTAGAACGGGCAGGAACACACATGAAATTGATCTCACAGTGACACTGACAGCAGTGTGCAGCAGCACAGATGATGATGACACCTCACCGACATGAAACAGTCTACTCCAGTCCAAACAGCACTGACAGTCCCGCTCCCGGCTTGCATTGCTCCCATCCCACACACAAGGCTCTGACCGCTCTGCTCCCTTGCACCATGACATCACATGCCACGCTTAGGCACTGCTTCCGCCAGACCTTCCCCCAGCCGGCGCCACCTGAACAAACTGTAGCAAGCACCCAGATGCTCTCGGGCAGTTCTGCGTATCCACAGTTTCGAGACGAGCATCACAGCCATGTTTTTTAACATTTCCTGTCACTGGCATTTCCTGGCAGGAGGAAAGGGCCCTGTTTTTTATTGGCTGCCAGTAAAAATACTGACGGTTGGCAACACTGTACCCTTTGCCGGCATGTTATACATCGAGAGTGGCTGGCTTTCAATAGTATGCATCATTTTACACATCATTTGGCTGTTAAAAAAAATTCTGTATACATTTTCCAGCTGTGAATGTAAGTGTCAGTCGCCCTTTAACACCTCCTGCTTCTGTTCCCCTTGCATGCCATGTTCAGGTGCCACTCGTCCAAATATTTAATTTTCAGAAAATCTCTCACTGATCATATTGCCAAGCCTGACTCCTGCTTAAAGACCGGCGTTCATCTCTGCAACATAATTCAGAGCGATTCTGTTCAGCCTGTGGATCGTTCATATTAATTATCTGGCCATTGTATTTCTGGCCCAAGCTCCTTGCCAGAAAAAGTACATCATGTATCCCAGTGCGGTGATTAAACATGAGTGAAAGTTGGGAATGTTAGGGCCGGGGAAGGGAGAGAAGCTTGGATAGCTGCATAACAGCTTTGTATGCTTTTAATGAACTCCTCTTCGGCTGCAGCGAGGGGGTTAACCCCCTTGGTAACGAGTTTAGGCCCCAGGCGCAGGTTCATCTTGTGTTCAGACCTTTGCTGGCAGCCCCTCTCGCTGCTGTTGTGGAGCTGAAGTCTGATCAGATTCTGGGTGATTTGTGGACGTGCTCGCCGAACACTGCTTGGCTGCTGTTGAAGTTTTATCTTCTGCAGATTTTATACTTTGAGCAGCCTAGAATTAAATTAATTTACTGTCCTCTCCCTCAGCATGGGGGCAGACTTATATTTCTTACATTTCTGGGAAATTATCTCCGATTCTAAAAAAAAAAAAAAAAAAAAAACATGGTCCATGTTTAGTGGCCTATTTTTCAAAGTCGAAATGTGATATTTAACCTTTTTTTTTTAACTTTATCAAGGTGTGTTTTGCATTGTCCATGCTAATGTTTTTGTGTTTCAGTAATGGCATTGGTAACCTAGTTTGTAGAATGGTCAGCAAAATTTTAAAAAACATTTTTTTTTTCCTTTTTGAAGAGGATTTTCACCACGTATTGGATGTTATTTACTAAGGAAAGTTCAAAATCTGGTTCAGCTCTGCATGGAAACGAATCAGGTTTTTTTTTGTCAAAGCTTAAAGAATATGTTCACCTTTCCTAACATGTTACACACATATTCAAAGAGGGGGGCTACAGCAATTGGACGTCTAACACCGCTGGTGGCCATCCTGAATCCCAATACTATATGGTCAGTGTCCTTTGCCTTTTTTTCAATTTTGTTATTGCACCTTTCTTTGACGGAATAAAGTTCCCTAGAGTATTACACTATGTGGTCTCCTTTATTGGTCCCTCTTCATGAGGGCCATCCGCAGAGTCTCCTTTAAAGGTGACCCTAGATGGTGATGCGCATCAAGGACCCCTGAAGGTGACCCTAGATGGTGATGCGCATCAAGGACCCCTGAGTACCCCATGCAGATGTGGCCGGAAGGTGTCCTGACCTGACCTGGGAAGCAGTTGACCTGAGCAATACTTTGAGCAGCCTAGAATTAAATTAATTTACTGTCCTCTCCCTCAGCATGGGGGCAGACTTATATTTCTTACATTTCTGGGAAATTATCTCCGATTCTAAAAAAAAAAAAAAAAAAACATGGTCCATGTTTAGTGGCCTATTTTTCAAAGTCGAAATGTGATATTTAACCTTTTTTTTTTAACTTTATCAAGGTGTGTTTTGCAGTGTCCATGCTAATGTTTTTGTGTTTCAGTAATGGCACTGGTAACCTAGTTTGTAGAATGGTCAGCAAAATTTTAAAAAATAGTTTTTTTTTTTTTTCTTGAACATTTTGAAGAGGATTTTCACCACGTATTGGATGTTATTTACTAAGGAAAGTTCAAAATCTGGTTCAGCTCTGCATGGAAACGAATCAGGTTTTTTTTTTTGTCAAAGCTTAAAGAATATGTTCACCTTTCCTAACATGTTACACACATATTCAAAGAGGGGGGCTACAGCAATTGGACGTCTAACCACCGCTGGTGGCCACCCTGAATCCCAATACTATATGGTCAGTGTCCTTTGCCTTTTTTTCAATTTTGTTATTGCTCCTTTCTTTGATGGAATAAAGTTCCCTACAGTATTACACTATGTGGTCTCCTTTATTGGTCCCTCTTCATGAGGGCCATCCGCAGAGTCTCCTTTAAAGGTGACCCTAGATGGTGATGCGCATCAAGGACCCCTGAGTACCCCATGCAGATGTGGCCGGAAGGTGTCCTGACCTGAGCAATACCTGATGAGACAGGTTATATTTCAAATGCGTGTTTTTACACACTTCTGGTGAGTGCGCAATTTACTTACTTCAGATTCATACCTGGCACCTTGGATCAGCTCCCCACGCATGCTTATTGGGATCATACAGGATCCTCACGTGGGCAGTTTTATCTGGGACTTTTTATACACTAAGTTCACCAATTGGTGACATCACAATTTTCACGATATTTATACGCATTTTATCATACCTATTTATTAAGGTTTATTTGTAATACATGGCAAATATACATTATTTATGATATTTACTTTTATGCTGCATATTCTGCTTTAGCGCTGCACCTTCATATTGATACACACATATTCAGGTTGTAGCATGTAACATGTTATGAACAGATCGGCCCCCACTCTCTCCCCCAATCACCGTTTTGGCAGCTAATGGGGGATCTTCTCCCCCCACTAGCTGTCACAATTAAAAAAAAAAAAAATACGACCAGGTGGGTGGAGTGAATGAGAACACTACAAGTTCCGACAGCCTTTGTGTCCGTCCACTTTTAGTTCTCAATAAACTATCACGGTGCTGTGGTAGTTCATTGAGTTAACCTATCAGTAAATATCTGTTTGCCCCATATGAGACATACAGGCATACAGATACACTGACAGGTCTGCAGGAGACCTGCATGGCACCAGCGTTCTGCTGATCCCTGGTACAATTCTTCAGAGGCTCCAGAAGCAAAAAATAATAAATGCATATTTTTTTAGCTGCAAAAAAATGTGCATTGATTAGTTTTTGTAAAAAGGCGAACTTAGCCTGTGATTGAACAAGCTGAAGTTAGAAGCTGATAGGCTACCATGCACAGCTGTACCAGATTTCACACTCTCTGGTTTTAGCAAATCCCCCTATATCTGACATGGTGTACTATTTAGAATTTTGTACCTTTTATCAACAAAAATGGATTTATTTTGCCAAATAAGGTGATCCATAACAAAAGAAAAACTGCTTTTCCGATGCCCTTTTCGAAACATTTTCAAAGCTTTAGTAAAGTTATTTTTTTATGCATTTGGGGGGCTAAAGAGGTCTTGTCATTTTGGCAATTAATGAATGGTTTTCAAGTGAAAAAAAAATCAAGCAACAAAAAAATCTGCAATGTACAAATATTTTTGTTGACATTTTGACTGTCACATTATTTTGTTAATATCACAGTCAAAATATCCACTTATTTTTTTCTTGATCTATGTTTTATATCATTTTAGCAATATTGGGTAGCCTAAGTGAAATAAGCCCCTGAGGGGCGCTCGCTCTTTTGTCATGAAGCCTTTGTTAAATCCTTTTTTTATGTTTTTAGGAGTCACTATCTGATAAGGAACAGGGACAAAAGTGAATAGTTCATTTTTGAATAGTCATGGGTGTTCATAATTAGACAGATGGGCGGAGCTTAGAATCCCAATTTTGTGTCTTCGGTATGTAAAATATTCAAGTATGATTGGAGAATGCCTTTAACAATAGAAGAAGAGAAAAGGGGATTCTATTGCTATATTACAAGCATCATATACATGCTGTGTTTGGCACACAGTGAATGGACAAAGGAGGCAAGCAGAGATGTTACTATGTGTTAATATGAGAAATGTGAAGCGATGGTGTGACCCGAAACACTGCACAGGCAAATACATGGACAGACCTATATATAATATAGTATCCCAATGTTAAAGTGGCATTCCAGTCAATAGCAAACTAAGGCTAAACCTACTCCCACCAAATTCTAAAGCTATTCCATCTAACTCTGTAAAAAAAAAAGATCCCCATACTTACCTATTCTGAAGCCGCTCCGGTCCCAGGCTGTCAGCAACGGCTTCTTTGTGTAGCAGAGGCAACCAACAATGGATGCCCCATAGTAAGTCTATGGGTGATGTCATCTCCTAGGTATTTCCCAGCTATTGTTGGCTTTCTCTGCACACCGAAGTCGCTACTGAAGACCATACCAGACCAGAATGGCTTCAGAATAGGTAAGTATAGCGATCCTTTCTTTATGCGGTTAGATAGAATAGCTTTAGAATGTGGGAGGGTGTAGGTTGAGATTTAGTTATTGACTGGAATTCCACTTAAAAGCTGAATTCTAGACAGATATAAGACACACTTTAGTGCAGTTCTGCATTCATTAGTATATCATTAAATGTACTTTTTAAAAATTCAGGCAGTGTAGGTACCTGGATTTGGCTTGATATTAATCTATTTCAGACCTCTTACTGCATAGCTCAGACTGGAGAGGGGAGAAGGAGCATTAGGAGGCAATCAGGGGTGCTGCAGTACATGAAGCATGCTGACAGGAGGAAAGAGCAGAGTAACACAGAGACTATTTTATCAGTTTGCTGCTTCTCCTTTCACTGTCCAATCAGAGACCTGGGAAGATGACCTGTTAGAGTTACTGAACTGCAACAGAGAAAAATCAGATCTCACTTGGCCGTACAGGTCTGCGTACATCTCAGCACTAGAAAGCAGATATACAAATTCTTCGGCAAGTATAACAGCTTAGAAACAAGAAGAAAAAAGTAAACTGACAGAGGTTTTCACCGTTCCCTACTCTATCCAAAATGAGAAAGGTTTTTGCTTTAGCTATACTTTAAGGTTTTATCTATAGTTTTAACTGTGATGTATTTTCAGGTTTATATGGTTCTAATTACACTCACCAGCCACGTTACTAAGTACACCTTGCTAGTACCGGGTTGGACCCCCTTTTGCCTTCAGAACTGCTTTAATTCTTTGTGGCAAAGATTCAACAAGGTGTTGGAAACATTCCTCAGAGATTTTGGTCCATATTGACATGAGTTACTGTTGCCTTCCTATCATGTCGAACCAGTCTGCGCATTCTCCTCTGACCTCTGACATCAAAAGCACAGTGGATAAATGGTTAGCACTTCCGCCTGGCAGTACTCGGGTCGTTGGTTCATATCCCAATCATGGCACCACCTGCCTGGAGTTTGCATGTTCTCCCTGTGCCTGCTTGGGCTTCCTCTGGGTACTCCGGTTTCCTCCCACACTCCAAAGACATGCTGGTAGGTGAATTGGATCCTGTCTAAATTGGCCCTAGTATGTGTATGTATGAATGTGAGTTAGGGACCTTAGATTGTACACACCCTGGAGGGTTAGGGACTGATGTGAATGTACAGCATATATATATAAAGCGCTGCGTAAATTGACAGCACTATATAAGTACCTGTAATAAAGAAATAAATAACAAGGCATTTTTGTCCACACGACTGCCACTCACTGTATATTTTTTATTTTTTTTCAGACCATTCTCTGTAAACCCTAGAAATGGTTGTGTGTAAAAATCCCAGCAGTTTTGAAATACTCAGATTGGTCCGTCTGGCACCAACAATCATGCCACATTCAAAGTCACTTAAATCCCCTTCATTCCCCATTCTGATGCTCCGTTTAAACTTCAGCAAGTGGTCTTCACCACATCTAGATGCCTAAATGCATTGAGTTGCTACCATATGATTGGCTGATTAGCAATTTGTTTTACCAAGCATTTGAACGGGTGTACCTAATAAAGTGGCTGGTGAGTGTATACATGTTCAGATATCTATTGAATGGTGCTTATAACCTTCTATAGGCATAGTTATGTCTGTAAAAGCATCCAGAGATAAAATCTAGTGTAAAAGTTCAGATTTGTAGAATGACGACCTCTGGCATCCACGTATGGCCAATAAAATGTGCCAATATGAATATCACTTTCATATGTATATTGAGGATTTTGGCTCTTTAATAAGAATACCCCTTTTTTATAGTATGAATCTGATTGGAGAACTCACTGCCAATCAACAGCTATAAATAACTTAAGGTTTCCCAATTTATTATCTTCTTCATGGCGGTCTAGATGTTTTATGAATATTGTTTTTGGCCTTCACTGCCTATGATTATACACCTTCGACTCTGCCGTAACCTCCTCGTTTTCAAATGGGCTGCAGTACCTTGGATGCAGCTATCTCTAATATGTTGAATTTGACAATGGTAGCTGACATACGCTTGCTTTCCAACAGATGCCTTTTTGGAAGCCGTGTGTACTCCACATACATTCAGTTCTTTGAAGGACCTTCAAGTGGAGATCATGTGTTTGACACAAGACATATTACTCTTCCTCTGCATGGACAGTGAGATGGGCCGTGCCAGCAACATGTGAAACTGCTTTTCACATTAGCCTTGGTTGGACGAGGAACAGAATCTACACATTAGTCATCTTAATTCATTTTATTTGGCGTTCTAGATCCCACTCACATCCAAGAACAACACATGCCAGTTTAGCACACAGAGGGAGAGGCAGGATGTCGTTTTTAACCTAAACATGATATTATGTTTTAAAATCTGATGTCTGCAGTTACAAATTTATGTTCTACAAGATGCCTTCTCCTTATAAATATAGACATGTCTGTTGTTACGTATTTAGGCTCAAATGTTTCCCTTCTGCTTTTTCCAACACAGAATAGTACTGCTCGGACCTTGGAGAAGGGGACATACCCCCAAAAGCTTGTCCTCAGAATTGTATGTTAGTCCAAATAAAAAAAGTATCACGGACAGTACTCAATTGTTTCTGACACATTGAGATATTCAGTATATTTTAATTGTTTGAAAAATGGTCATGTTTAAAAGGCAATTATACAACAGTTCTTGGGAGAACCTTATTACTTAAAAGTAGGACTTAAAAGGAAAGTTTGCTATTTAAAACGATTTTTTTTCAGTTGATAATGATTATTTATTTATTATTTATTTCAGGTACTTATATAGCGCCGTCCATTTACGCAGCGCTTTACATATATATTGTACATTCACATCAGTCCCTAACCCTCAAGGGGTGTACAATCTAAGGTCCCTAACTCACATTCATACATACATATACTAGGGCCAATTTAGACAGGATCCAATTAACCTACCAGCATGTTTTTGGAGTGTGGGAGGAAACCGGAGTGCCTGAAGGAAACCCACGCAGGCACAGGGAGAACATGCAAACTCCAGGCAGGAGGAGCGATTTGATAATTATGCATGGCAGCACAGTGGCTAAATGGTTAGCACTTCTGCTTGGCAGTACTAGGGTCGTTGGTTCGAATCCCAACCATAGCACCACCTGCCTAGAGTTTGCATGTTCTCCCTGTGCCTGCTTGGGTTTCCTCATTGTACTCCGGTTTCCTCCCACACTCCAAAGACATGCTGATAGGTTAATTGGATCCTGTCTAAATTGTCCCTAGTATGTGTATGAATGTAGTTAGGGACTTTAGATTGTACACCCCTTGAGGGTTAGGGACTGATGTGAATGTACAATACATATGTAAAGCGCTGCGTAATTTGACGGCGCTATATAAGTACCTATAATAAATAAATAAATAAAAATAAATATAAAAGTAGACCTAAACCTACAGAACAACCCTGATTTCTTTAATTGCAGCTTTTTCCAGTTGAAAATAAACTGCCCAATCTTTCTACAGATTTTATAATGTATTTTGTCATTTGGATGCCTTACCAGTTGACAGTAGGTTATTATAGCACCTTGTTTTAATAAAATAGCATAGTGTGACCTTTGCAGCATACTCCATGGTGGGATTGATGAGTGATTGAAGCAAATCATTTTTATTTTTTTATCAACATCTAGTGTGTTATATGGCAAGATTCCTTGTCCCGTGTCAATCATGCTTAGATTACTTATGAAAAGGAAATTTAGTAACAAAAACACTTTCTTCGAAGTCTTTCTTAGAAGAATGCAAGGATAAGTATTTAAAGGGGCTCTGAAAGTCCCAATAAAATATGTCCCTGTTAAGAAGAAAGTAAGTACTTATGTCTTCTGCCACTTGTGATGTCCTAAGTTGCTAGCAATTGCCAAAATTCTTCAAAAACCAACACTTAAAAGAGTCTCCTGGTCCCCCACAGGGCTAAGTGATTTCCTATTCTTTCCAATGGAGCACCATTCGGTGGTGCAGGTGACTGGAAAGGATTTTTACTTTTTTCTTCTTTACAGGAACAGCTTTTTTTGGGAAATGAAGATTGGCAATAGAGTCACTTTAAACACTTGACCTCCGGAACATTTTACCCCCTTCATAACCAGGCCATTTTGTTTTGCTTTTCAGCATTGTGCTACTTTAACTGGAAATTCCTTGGTCATGCAACACTGTACCCAAGTGAAATGTATATTTTTATTTCACACACGTAGAACTATCTTTTGGTGGTATTTTATAACCACTGGGTTTTATTTTTTTATTATATAAATGAAAAAACACAAAAACTAAAAAAACAAAAATGTATTTTCTACTTTCTGTTATAAAACATATCCAATAAAATCTAATTTCTTCATAAATTTAGGCCTAAATATATTCTGCTACATGTTTTTGGTAAAAAGAAATCCAATTTAGTGTATATTGATTGGTTTGTGTGAAAGTTATAGCGTCTACAAACTATGGTGTGTATGTATATATATGTGTTTGTATGTATGTATATATATGTGTTTGTATGTATGTATATATATATATATATATATTCACATGTATAATTTTTTTTATACTAGTGATGACAGCAATCAGTGACCTATAGCGTGACTGTGAAAGTATGGCAAGCAATCTGGTGCTAACAGACACTGGCTAGGAGGGACACTAACGGACACTGACATAACTAGAGACACTAATACAGTGATCATAGAAAATAGTGTACACTGTAATAATGACTGACAGGGAAGGGGTTAACATCAAGGGGGTTAACTGTGTGCCTCACAATGTGTAATATGTGCTGATTTTATTCACAGATCTGGCTCTTTTTTCTCCCTCAACTCAGAGTTGATTTCAAGGAGGAAGAAACAGCCATATCGCTGTTCTGTGTACTGAGTTTTGTGTGTTGGTAAACACAGAACTTTGTGCTGTGATTGGTCACAGCCGATCGTCAGCCAAAATCATTGGCTGAAACCTGCTGACAAACTTGTGTTGTGTCCAGTCATAGCACAGGTCAGCAGGGGGTGTGTACACGCGCCTGAAAACCTAGAAACAAGTAGCGATGTATGGGTACATTGCCTGGCCTGTAGCTGCTGCCCACCCTCAGTAAATGTGCTATAGAGAGGCGGCAAGTGGTTAAGCTGACCCTGTCAGACTAAAAAAAAGAAAAAACACTATGTGAAGGTCTCTGCATTAGAAGACCTCTTACCATGGCTTGACAAATTTATTTGAATCTAGGAGCCAGCTAAAAGAGTTAGGAGCCATTTTTTTACCTAAAAAAAAATGGATTTATTTGGAGGTTGGGTGGCTGTCTTACTCAGTTGCAGTGCTACTGGGTGGGACAGCTTTCTCACTGGGTGGTTTTGGAGGATGTGTGTCCCTTTGGGGTCCACACAGACACTGGTGGAGAAGGGTGGACCACGGTGCATGCGGATTGATTGGGGGAAGAGGAAGAGAGTGCATATAGGTGCGGGTGTGTGGGGAGGAAAGTGAAAACTTTGGCTCTGTTGTGGGTAAACAGCAGAGTTTTTGCATGTTGGAACTGGGTCGGCTGTCCAGTGCCTGGAGCTACATGTCCGGGGAAACGAGCAGTGAGGGTTGCTTGCACTAGTGCCGGAGATGGGTGGGCTGGTGGGGGCTCAGGCACCAGGACGTGGTTTTTTGGTTGCTGTGATGATCTGGCGCCTGGGTATTGTTGAGCCCTGATGTAGCGTGTGTCTCATGCGTAGGTGTCCCAATGAATGCGTTTACATTTGTACTTGCATATATGTAGGGTTGGGGGGGATCCTCAATATTTTTTTTTGGGTGGGGAGGGCAGGATTTTATGTGCTTGGGTGTAACTTTGATTTATTTTTTTTTCATCACATAGGGGACATTTTCAGTGACAGGTTCTCATTTCAGTCTCATCCAGGCTCTTCATTTTTGACAAATGTTTCCCCTGCTGTATGCAATTGTTCTATCCGTCAATGCCTACGTCACTACTGGACACAGCAAGGACTTAGGTGTTGGAGGTTAGAAACACGGCATGTGTTGTAGGACACTGGCACCCAACACTCCTGGAAGTGCGCAATGCCAAAGAGTCTCACAAAGGCTGCAGTGCTGGAATAGAGGGAAGGTAAGAGATGCAGGCTGTCTGATAGGTGAGTATAACAGCTACTCTAATTCAGAGACCTTCATAAAGTTTTTATTAGCCTAACAGGATTGGTATAATCATTTACACGTGGAGCCATCCCATCTTTAATGCAGTACATCCAAGCAAATTTGCATTCGCTCACCTGTTTCTATGTTGTGTGAGCTGTACAGGGATCAGCAAAAATTCTTGTAGTATCCCTAACACAAATTACATATACAGTATACTCTTCCTAGGGTAGCTCATGTTTAACTTGCAAAAATAAATTTGCACCTCTAAAGCAATTACTCTGATAGCAAATACATATATACAAAACTGGAAAACTATTTCTCTCTTTTCGCCCATACCTCCAGCATATTTCCTGTTTGCACTTGCTTTCAGGCGCTGTACATATAGCATGTGCTGTGCAGACATGATGGTTTGGACTGCTGCCTTTGAATTTCCAGAGCAATATAAAATTTATTTAGTTACTATTCTTATCTCAGTGGCAGACGTAATAATTTGCCCAGGTTCCTCTAAATGGGTTCCTGTCTGTATCCATTCCCTGTCAATAACTTGTGATATATTGTCTAACCTATATTAGTGTCAGTCTCCAACATGTTCCCGTCTTCCTGGCATTGGCTACAGTTACTATGGAGGACTCACCTGTTTGCATGAGGCCTGTAGCAGTGAGCTATGCATTTCTTATTGCTCTGCTTAAGCTGAATTGTTACTGGAGGGTCAGATTAGAACTCATTGAAGCACAGTTGTGGCATGAGCAGCAGCCTGCCTCGGGTCATTCCTGCCTCTGGAGAGTTACAGGCCAGTCACTTGAAATTCATTATAGGGTTTTGCAAAACATTATTGCCTCAAGATTCTACTCCTCGGAGAATCCGTGCATGCTCTGGCTATTCTGTACATCTTCACTGTCCTCCCATAAAATAACATCTTTGAGCTCTTTCATATTCCACCGTTTCATGTTAATGGCTCAGCAATAAACCATGATAATAGCTACTTATAAAAGCAACATTTCTCTTCTTAAAGTGGTGCTGTGGATGTACAGTTAAAAGTATAGTTTGCCGTAATTTACAGCCCCTTTTTTGTGTCTTGCATTGGTCAGCCGCAGTAAGGATTCATTTTTAAAGGGGAATTCTGCTTGGAGTATAAATAGTCAGTATGTATATAATATCGGGTTTATACATTTTGTACAGTGCCTCGAAAACTAATTGATACCCCTTAAAACTTTCCACATTTTCTCATGTTACAGCCAAAAACTTAAATGTATTTTATTGGGATTTTATGTGATAGACCAACACAAAATGGCACATAATTGTGAATTGGAAGGAAAATGATGTATGGTTTTCAAGACTTTTTACAAATAAATATGTGAAAAGTGTGGCGTGCATTTCTATTCAGCCCCCTTTACTCTGATACCCCTAACTAAAATCTAGTGGAACCAATAGCCTTCAGAACTCACCTAATTAGTAAATAGATTCCACCTGTGTGTAATTTATTCTCAGTATAAATACAGCTGTTCTGTGAAGCCCCCCGAGGCTTGTTAGAGAACATTAGTGAACAAACAGCATCATGTAGGCCAAGGAAAACACCAGACAGGTCATGGATAAAAATGTGGAGAACTTTAAAGCAGGGTTAGGTTATAAAAAAATTTCCCAAGCTTTGAACATCTTACATAGCACTGCTTAATCCATCATCCTAAATGGAAAGAGTATGGTACAACTGCAAACCTACCAAGACATGGCCATCCACTTAAACTGACAGGCCAGGCAAGGAGAGCATTAATCGGAGAAGCACCCAAAAGGCCCATGGTAGTTCTGGTGGAGCTGCAGAAATCCATAGCTCAGATCGGAGAATCTGTCCACAGGACAACTTTTAGTCGTGCACAAATCTGACCTTTATGGAAGACTAGCGAGAAGAAAGCCATTGTTAAAAGAAAGCCATAAGAAGTCCTGTTTGCAGTTTGTGAGAAGCTGTGAGAGACACAGCAGACATGTGAAAGAAGGTGCTCTGGTTAGATGAGAGGAAAATTAAACTTTGTGGCCTAAAAGCAAAAGGTTATATGTGGTGGAAAACTAACACTGCAAATCAACATGAACACACCATCCCCACCGTGAAACATGGTGGTGGCAGCATCATGTTGTGGGGATGCTTTTCTTCAGCAGGGACAGGGAAGCTGGTTAGAGTTGATGGAGAGATGGGTGGAGCCAAATACAGGGAAATCTTAAAAGAAAACCTGTTAGAGTCTGCAAAAGACTTGAGATTGGGGCGGAGGTTCACCTTCCAGCAGGACAAAGACCCTAAATATCCAGCCAGAGCTACAATGGAATGGCTTAGATCAAAGGTGTTAGAATGGCCCAGTCAAAGTCCAGACCTAAATCCAATTGAGAATCTGTGGCAAGACTTGTAAATTGCTGTTCACAGACAGTGTCCATCCAATCTGACAGAGCTTGAGCGATTCTGCAAAGAAAAATGGGCAAAAATGTCACTTTGTAGATGTGCAAAGCTGATAGAGACTTCCCCAAAAAGACTTGCAGCTGTAATTGCTGCGAAAGGTGGTTCTACAAAGTATTGACTCGGGGGGCTGAATACAAATGAACCCCACACTTTTTAGATATTTATTTGTAAAAAATTTTGAAAACCATTTATCATTTTCCTTCCACATCACAATTATGTGCCACTTTGTGTTGGTCTGTCACATAAAATCCCAATAAAATACATTTACATTTTTGGTTGTAACATGACAAAATGTGGAAAATTTCAAGGGCTATGAATACTTTTTGTATTGTGTGGCACTGTATATGAATATATAATATATATATAGGCATACTTCGGTTCACAAATTTAATTAGTTCTGCGGAGCTTTTCGTATTGCGAAAAATTCCTAAACTGAAACCGAATCCCATAGGAATGCATTGAAAACCAATTAATCCATTCCGGAGGTCAGAAAAATTTAAAAAAAAGTCTTTTTTCTGTTCAAAACTCTTTATAAAGTGCACTTTAAAGGCATAGTACTGTACAGGGACATGATTAAAAAAACATTCGTAAATGCATTGAAAACCAATTAATCAGTTCGTATTGTGAGAAAAATTCGTAAACAGAGGCATTATTTTCAATGGATTTTCATTTGTAAACCAAAAAGTACGTTAACCGAGGCGTTCATAAACCGAGGTACGCCTGTATCAGGGGCGGACTGACCATTTGGAAACTGGGGCACTGTCTGAGGGCCCGGGGTCAGTAGGGGGCGCCATGAGATGCCCCTGGTACCTTTTTCATAGGTTTTTTTGAGTTTGTGCAAGGACACAGGGGCCCCATGATCCCTTATTGCCCGGGGGCCCCATGAGTTGTCAGTCTGCCTCTGGCCTGTATATATTTTTTTAGCTGTCTACATTACTAGTTTAATCACTCAGGGATTGATTTACTAAAGGCAAAAAGACTGTAAGACTTTGCAGTTGCTTAAAGCTTAGTAAATTTGGTAAAGCTTCACTTTGCAAAGCATACCCAAGCACGTGCAAAAAAAAAAAAACAAAAACACATGATTGGATGATGGTAGTCAGCAGAACTTCGGCTCATTTACTAAGCTCTGGAGCAACTGCTCTTGAGAGTGCAACTGCACTTTGCAAAGTGCACAGTCTATTTGCCTTTAGTAAATCAACCCCTTAGTTCCCATTATATGTGTAATGCTCTGCAGTCAAAAACATAAGGGGTTGAGTTACTAAAACAGGAACATGCAAAATCTGGGTCAGCTCTGCATAGAAACCAATCGGCTTCCAGGTTTTCTGGCAAGGCTTAATTCAATGAGCTAAATTTAGAAGCTGATTGGCTACCATGCAGAGCTGCACCAGATTTTCCACTTTCCAGTTTTAGTAAATCAACCCCATATTTGGATGTGGGTGTTACTACTATTGAATTGCATTGCCAAGCCACATAAGACGTTGTACTGGGTTACGTGAATAATTATTGTTCCGACCTGACCTTTTGAGATAAGTAGAGCAGTAAAGCTCTATTATTGTGTGAACCATGATTTTAAAACATTAAAACGGTAGTAAACCGCATTAAAAGGATAAAAAACAATACATAAATCCCCTGCATGGGAAAGGCATTATGTGTTAGTACTAGCACATTATGTAAAACGTACCTTAAAACGAAGCAGTGTGCTGTCACCGCTGTAGAGGCTTTCATCTTCATCCGATCTTCCTTCTGGGTTCGTGAGCTCCAGCCAACTGACTCCCTGAACCGCGATGACGTCGCTCCTGTGCATGCGCACAGACACGGCACAGTACAGTGAAGTAATGGCACGTGTAGGCCGTTCCTTCAGAGCACATGCAGTGGCTCTAAAAAAAAAAAATTCCTGAATATCTCCTAAATGGTGCATGTTCCCTGGTCTCTTGATCCTAAGGCGGTCTCTGCATTACTCTGATTATTTGGGATCTGGTGGATCTGTTTTTCACAGCAGCTTTTTGTGTCTCTTTGCAGACTTGTTTTACATGTCCTTTCGGTCTCTGTCTTATGGGATCTAGTATATTTTCATCTTTTAAAGGAATTAGCATCTCAATTTATCACTCTATTGTCGTTACATCTATCATTGAGTCAAATCCCACCTATTCTGCATATTGGCCTGATTTTGACACGTTCCATTGAGGGGTTGCTTTGGTGCTCCTTAGTGGCCCTCGGTTTCTGGTGATCCACATCTGACTACTCTTGCTTTCTTGGATGGTGCATTCCGCTGGGACCTGGATCCATGTCTCTCATCTTGGATGTCATTATTATTATATTATTATTATACAGTATTTATATAGCGCCAAAGGGTATGCTCAGCGCTGTACAGTAGCAGGGGGGACAGAACATGAGACAAGACAGTAACAATACACTACACGAGGGGTTTGAGGGCCCTGCTCTTTCAAGCTTACAATCTAGGAGGGAGGGGAAGGTGGTACAGGAGGAGATGGCTGTGGGGGATGGAGTGGTGGGAGGAGTGGAGGAGGTTAGTTGTTAGGTGAGGTCGGGTGTTAGGGGAGGTTGGGGTAGGCTTCCCTAAAGAGGAGGGTTTTCAGGGTGCGCCTGAAGGTGAGGAGGGTAGGTGACAGTCTGATGGATTGGGGTAGGGAGTTCCAGAAGATGGGGGAAGCCCTGGAGAAATCCTGTAATCGGGCGTGGGAGGAGAAGACCAGGGAGCTAGAGAGTAGTAGGTCCTGTGAGGAGCGGAGGGCACGGGTAGGGTAGTACTTGGGTATTAATTGGGTGTCATCTATTTTACATACTGCTCTGACATGTTTTTAAAGTCTCCTTGTCTTTATGCCCCCTGAAGAAGATCTAAAATGTGGAATGAGTGAAACATTTTGGGGTCATTTTCCCTTTGTATCTGTATGGTCTTTGACCTTGTGTTAAGAGTTTTTTTGTAAGAACACTGTCGGAGCGATGTTTTCTTTAGAATGTATGTATTTTATACAAAAAATGTGTGTAATAAAGCTGATAATTCTTTTACCATAATGTCTCTTTAGGATATATGTATAAAATTTAATGCTGGCACAAAGGACGCATGTTTAGGAGATATTCATTTTACCTACAGGTAAGCTTTATTATAAACTTACCCGTAGTTAAAATCTAATGAAGTGACTTTATTACCACTTTAACATAAGGAAAAAAAAAACCCTTGTTCAATACTGCATTGCGCTACTTTGATACCAGCTGCCACATTTCTTGGCAATAGTGTGTTAAGGGTGTGTAGTATCCCAGTGTTAAAACTGGCACACAGACATCAGTGCATCAAGCTTCTTCATGAGTGATAGCCATGTGTTGATTCATTATGTGGATATATAGGCTTGGCCTAAAGCAGTGAGGCTTTGGGAGTCGGAAAGAAGGAAATGTAAAATTCAGTCATGACTATCATGAGGTTGCAGGTCTAAACACAGAGGTGTGGTCTATCACTTTAGGATCTGTTCTCATCTATGTGTATGCAGCAAAATTCAGAATTAACGTTCATTATTGCTTGCTGTATTAGTGCAATTTTGTGTTATCTGCACTGTTGCTGCTGGTGTTTATGTTAGTTGAAGTACATTTATGACGTATTGCTTTTGAGAATGGCAACAGGAAAAAGGCATTAGCCCTGGATCACACTGATGCGGTGCGGAATTCGCAGCGTTTTCAGTGCAAATTCCACAGAGCATCAGAATCACAGCCCAATCATACAAACCGCTGTGGGTGTGTATGTTAAGTTAACAACACCCCGAAAGTGGTTTGCAAAATGCGGTGTGATGTGTAGAATCGAATCACATAGGTGTGAATACTCATGTGATCCGATTCTAGTGCGGACCAAAAAAAGGGTCCTACACGTTTTTGGTGCGGGTGCGATGCGATTAGAGCCATACAAAATGTACGGCTCCAATCACACCACACGCAAATCGTATGTGATTCACACAGGAATGTGAACCCAGGCTTAAAGTGGTTGTGAACTCTTACATATATCCAGTGAAGTGACTGACCTCTGGTGATACACAGGGATTAAACAAATCCTCCTACATAAGTTGTACCTGTTTATTTACGACCGTCTTTCCCCTACATTCATTCAAAGTGCAGAATTTACACAGATTTTCTCAGCTGTAAAAAGCAGGGAACAGGGAGCAAATGTTACACTCAGTGAGAAAAGCTCTGAGAGCTGATTGGATAATAGACATTCCCCCCCCCCCCTTCACACAGCACAGAGAAACAGATCTGAGGCTGTCAATCATAGGCTGTACCCTCCCCTTCACCATTTTTTCTCTTGGTGTCAGGAAAACGCATCAGAAGTGACTCTTGGTGATAGCAGAGAAATGAGGCAGAAGACAGAAATGACACCTAGTGCTCTGGGTTGAGACAAGTACTCAATATAGAGGGATATGCTTTGTTCATATTTCATAGCTGAGGTTTACAACCACTTTAACATGAAAGATTGATGCATAATAAAACATGCAAAATTGTGTAGTTTTGTTTGGAAATATATGGCACAATTGTTAAAAAATGCGAGCTGCCTTCTTGTAGATTTCTATAGAAGTATACCTGTCACAAGTAAATGATGAAGGCTTTGTTTACTAGCTACAATTTTTTTTTTTAAGCTATGACCCAGAACAAGTATTTTCTTTCCTGGTCTGTCTTCCTGCCAGCATACACATGGGTCAGCTTCACCCTCTGACCCTTCCGGACAAACCTTTCCTAAAAAGCTAATCCAAACTCCCCCACTCATGTGTTCCCAAATGGACTTGCGATAAGACCCTTAGCGAGGGTTGTATGCTGATGTGGATAGAGACCCTGAAAGGAACATGAAAGTAAGTATAACAATTTTCTGTACTCTTGGCCTCCTCTGTATTCAAGCAATCTAAGTAACTCTAGTGACGTGCACTGTTAAACCAGATGGAGAAGGAAGTCCTGCTGCAACATAGACTGTCTGAATCGCCTTTATATTTCTAGAAGAAATAATTTGGGGCTTTGCTGCTGTACCTTTTTTTGGACCTGAAAAAATAATCAAGAGGGACTCTTATTTATGAAAATGAATGTATTCACTAACTCCCTCATTGATCAGATCACACATCACCAACTGGTACCTTAGTCTAAGGTGCCGGAGAAGCCAACTGGTTTTTACTAATTTTGTGATATGAAGTCTTAGTTGATGGTTTTCTGGATTTGAGCAGGATGTTCATTACCAGTGAAGACAGGTTAAGAGCCCAATTCTTCCATTCACCAAATATAATCTCTTGAGGTGTGGATGGAGAAAATTACATTGAGATACCAGATTTTTCTTCAGTGGTAAGGATATAGGGGGTTCCACTAGCAACTGACAGAGAAGCGAAAATCAAGGTCTCCTTGGCCAGCATGGTATGATGACAATGGCTTGGACCCTTTCCAGCTAGATTTTCAGCAGTGCTCACAGGACGGAGACCACAAGGGAAAGGTGTTACCAAATTGAAAGTCTATGGTCTTGCATCTTGAGCCAGTGCCTGGGGACAGTAGAACCTGGAGAAGAAGAGCAGGCATTGGGCACAGTCACCATAAGATCCATTTTCAGCCTCCCCCATAATGCAAAAATATCTGCCAAATATATTTTGTTCAAAGTCTCCTCCCAGTACTGAACAATGTGGTAATGTAGAGAGTCGGCTAGTGTATTCTGTGTAACCAAAAGTTATGGTACCGTAAAGCTGTGGAAGATTATATGGAGCAGGTCTGGACTCCTTGATGGGCTAACAACATCTTTACCTTCCGACCTCTGATAATGCTTCAAATACCACCATTAAAGTGGTTCTAAAGGCTAACGATTTTTTACCTTAATGCATTCAATGCATACAGTTCCATTCTGCATGCAGTTCCCCTCCAGCCCCCCTCCCCCTCCACTTACCTGAGCCTGATCTCAATCCAGCACTGTGCCTGAGATTGAGGCTCTCTCTGCTCTCTCCCTCCTCATTGGCTCAGAGACAGCAGTGGGAGCCATTGGTTTCACTGCCTGTGAGGTTGGAGCAGAGGGCTTGGCTGAGCCTGCAGGAGTGCCCCCATAGCAAGTGGCTTGCTATGGGGGCACCACAAAGTGGAGTTACCCTTTAAGTAGCCAGTTTTTAGGCCTTAGCACTGTCACATGGTGTAACATGCCACACATGATGTTAATTGCTGGCGACATTTTGGGGGACAATGATGGAGAAGTAGGGGTTTGGTAGTAAAGGTATGTTTAAGCACTGAAAGGTGGCTAGCACGTAGTGATGGGGTGAATTTCATTTTTTTTTTCTATTATCTCTATTTCTATCTAATGACTTGTATTCTATAAGGAAAGGGCTATTATAACATAATCTTATGCACAATTACACCTACGTGCAGTGTACACAAGTCACAACATATTTATTAAAAAAATTCCCAGCTCTGCTTTTTACCGCTGCGGTCTAGCTAATAGAAACCTGCATTCCATTACAGCTTAATTCTCGAAATGATATTGTATTATAGTTGGCAGCTCTACGCTAATTAGGGAAAAATAAAAGCAAAATGTTCTTCGGCAGACTAAAAATGAAACTGTTAAAATTAATACTTGCCTTGTTCAACACATTTTGTGCTCACATGAACGCCGCGTTCATTACTCCGTTTTAGTCGAAACATCTGCACTCCCCAGAAGCTAGGGGTGATTACTGTGCTATTCAGTTGTGAAAAAAGTAATCTGTTAATCTTTCTTTAAAAACTCTCCAGCATATTTGCTCCGAGGAGAAGGCGGGGATGAAATGTTTATTTATATTTTCCGGTTTGTTGGAGAAAATGATACAGTTCGAGTTACGCGCACTGCTGGATGTCTCTCTAATGCATATTGTGTGGTGTTCTATGGATCTGTATTTTATCATGAAGGCAAATATAGAATCCAGTTAACCATATTGTTGAACTTTGCATTCACCATACTGGCAAGCTAAGCATGGCTTCACTAAAGCAATATTTACAACTAAAATGGTAATGTAAATAACCCCAGTGTATTTTGAGAAGAATGCATTTTATATAGAAATCTAATTGAGTATGTCCCTGGCGTCCAACCTGTGGCCCAAGGGCCGCATTCGCCTAAGCTTATTTAGGGACGGCGGTAAAAAATATTAATTAAACTGGTTTCTACTAGTTAAATTATTTGGTTTATTTATTTCACACTGTCTTACTATTTACGTTTTGGTCACTTCTATTTTTTTTTGAGTATATGTTTCACTGATCATTTTAATGGATTCTGCTGAAAGAAATATTAATTGTGATGTCATTAGTTTTAAAGGGAATTATAAGGAGTGCCGAATTGTAAATAGAGTATAATGATAGTAATCTCTAGCAGCCTCATGTAACATGTTCCCAGGCATGGACAGACTCCTGCAGTATGTCCCCAATCTCCAACCACTCTTGTAGTGTGTCCAAAGTCTCTGACCATCTACTGTAGTATGTCTACTCTTTGACTGTTTCTTGTAGCATCACATGTACCTTATGTGCAACTCTTTGTTGATGCTAAGGGATGCACTTGATGTTCTCTATTTCTCTGTGTAAATTGGTCACCATTGGTGTACATTCTGTCATACTGACATTTGATACAGTTTATTTGTAAAATTTGGATGAGATTGTTTAAAAAAAGTTGAAGTGATGCTTTTTTTTTTTTTCAATAAGAAGCACGTCATACTTACCTGCTCTGTGCAGTGATTTTTCACAGAACAGCTTCTATCCTCTTTGTTTCGGGTCCCCGCTGATGCCCCTGGCTCCTCCCCTTCTCTTCAAGCAGTGCCCCCAGAGAAAGCCGTTCGCCCTAGGGGGCACCAATACATGCTTGTCCCTGAGCTGCTGCTCTATGCGTCCATAAGACACATAGAACTCTATACTCATTGGCTGTGATTACCAGCAGCAGGAGCCAATTGGATCCTGCTGCTTTCTCAGCTAATGAGGAAGAAGAGTCCTCAGACGGTAGAGGCTGTCAATAACATCGCTGGATCGAAGGGGGCTCAAGTAAGATTAGGGGGACTGCGGATAGAATTCATGAAGGTAAAAACCTTGAGCTATTCTAAAACCGCAAGGTTTTTTATCTTCATGTATTCTATCCACAGCCCCCCCAATCCTTACCTGAGCCCCCTCCGATTTAAGTTTTTTTTTTTTAAATAAAATTTTTAACTAGTCTTGTAACTAGTATTATTATTGTACAGTATTTATATAATGCCAAAAGTTTGCTCAGCGTTGTACATTATAACTATCAATCATTATCAGTACAATTTTGATTGATTTGAACCTACAGTTGTGTCCAAAATTATTCAACCCCCACTGAAATTGAGTGTTTTGGCCAGTTTGACATTGCTTTTGATCATTCAGTCATCTTGCTTACATTTACATTAAAGAGGCACTTGTAGGTCAGACAAATATAACATAACAGTTATAATGAAATAACCACAAATGTCTTTTCTGTGCTCACAGCATTATCAGTTTTATTCAACCCCCAAGTGACATTCAATCTTAGTACTTAGTACAGCATCCTTTTACAGTTATAACAGCTTTTAAACGTGAAGCATAGCTTGACACAAGTGTCTTGCAGCGATCTACGGGTATCTTCGCCCATTCTTCATGGGCAAAGGCCTCCAGTTCAGTCACATTCTTAGGCTTGCGCACTGCAACTGCTTTCTTTAAGTCCCACCAGAGGTTCTCAATCGGATTTAAGTCTGGTGACTGCGATGGCCACTCCAAAATGTTCCAGCCTTTCCTCTGCAACCATGCTCTAGTGGACTTGGAGGTATGCTTGGGATCATTGTCCTGTTGAAAGGTCCAACGTCTCCCAAGCCTCAGGTGTGTGACGGACTGCATCACGTTTCCATCCAATATCTCCTGGTACTGAAGAGAATTCATGGTACCTTGCACACGCTGAAGCTTCCCTGTACCTGCAGAAGCAAAACAGCCCCAAAGCATGATTGACCCTCCACCATGCTTCACAGTAGGCAAGGTGTTCTTTTCATCATAGGCCTTGTTCTTCCTCCTCCAAACATAGCGTTGATCCATGGGCCCAAACAGTTCTAATTTTGTTTCATCAGTCCACAGAACACTATCCCACAACTTTTGTGGTTTGTCCACATGGCTTTTGGCATACTGCAGTCGACTCTTCTTATTCTTTGGAGACAGCAAGGGGGTACGCCTGGGAGTTCTGGCACGGAGGCCTTCATTACGCAGTGTGCGTCTTATTGTCTGGGCTGAAACTTCTGTACCCACATCTGACAAATCTTTTCTCAGTTCCTCAGCAGTCACACGGGGACTTCTCTCCACTCTACGCTTCAGGTAGCGCACAGCAGTCGAAGTCAGCATCTTCTTTCTGCCACGACCAGGTAGCGTTTCAACAGTGCCCTTTGCCTTGAATTTGCGAATGATGCTTCCTAAGGTGTCTCTTGGTATGTTTAACATCTTTGCAATCTTCTTATAGCCATTGCCCTTCCTGTGAAGAGAAATCACCTCTTCTCTTGTCTTCCTGGACCATTCTCTTGCCTTCACCATGTTTGTAACCACACCAGTAAATGTCTAGAAGGAGCTGAGTATCACAGTCATTTTAAAGCTGCCTAATTGGTGCTTATTATGCTTGATTGCTGCTCGGTGACATCCACAGGTGTTTTCAATACCTGATGGAAAGCACCTGTATGAACCTCTGTTCTTCAGAGTGGTAGTCTTTAAGGGGTTGAATAATTGTGGCAATGAAGAAACCACATAAGAACCATTTACTACTGTATTACATAAACAATTGATGTCATTTTAGTTGCATTTGGGTAGTTACAACGTCCTTGTAGGATTTGATTCTGAATACAATTCCAAATGTACACTATAGTCCCTAAACCCCTTTACAGCATTGGGGGTTGAATAATTTTGGACACAACTGTATTTTGTGGCATTGAATCAAAGACAAAAACTATTGCATAAATGGGTAAATTTTGTTTTTTTTTCAAGCTGATCATATGGTATATGGAACAATTGTTTGATTCTGAAAT
The DNA here is from genome assembly GCF_062004578.1 of Staurois parvus. NCBI lineage: Eukaryota > Metazoa > Chordata > Amphibia > Anura > Ranidae > Staurois > Staurois parvus. The sequence goes on along the minus strand of NW_028318294.1, from coordinate 5,726,702 downwards.
TATCCCTTGTTTATTTTTCCATTAACATTTTTGATGTTGGTTTAGGTGTGTTTATTGTATTTCAAATCTAAATGTTGCATAAAGTGGTACATAACGGTCCGGGGCAAAATACACAGAGCATAAACAAGGCATGCAGACCAATGATACAGTAAAAGTCAAACATTGATAAGAGTGATCAATATAATACATATATGTATGACCAATAATTGGCCTCTGGGCCCTAGCATAATGGCACTGATGTGCAAATAACAAAGAAAGAAAAGAGAAACTGAGTAAAATAATAAAGAGGAAAAAAAGTAAGTAAAGGGAGGGTGGTTCAGAAGGTGGGGGGAAGAGCACATTACGGAAGTCTAGATGGTGTCCCTTCAGCTTTAGTGAGGTAGATAGATTGATTGCTCACAGATCCAGGAGACCACGATCAATTTTGTGATCCATGGGTCCCAGATTTTATGAAAGGTACTCATGGTATCAGTAAGTTTAGCCATCAATTTATCATTTGCCAGCATCCAGTGTACCTTAGATTTTACAGCTTCCAAGGAAAGGGTGTTTGTCAGCCATGCTCTGGCTATATTTGTTTTAGTAGCTGTGAGTATATGGGTCATGAGTCTAAACTGGCAATTAGAGAGTTTGGTTTCAAATTGCCCAACACTAGAGCAGGGGCCATCAGAATGTCAACCTCAGAGAGTTGCACAACATATCATGGACCTGGCTCCATGTGGTTTAAACAACTGGACAGGTCCAAAATATGTGGATGTAAGTGCCAGGGTCCAAGCAACCTTGAAAACAGGCCCCTGCATTTCCTCAGATATTTTGTGCAATTTGAGTCAGAACCAGGTGCCAGTGGTACAAGTTATAACAATTTCGAGCACAATTGCATTCTGGGAATAGGATTTGGTAGTTTCCCAGGATTTGTTGTCATTGTTGGGTGTCAAGGGAGATACCAAAGTCTGATTCCCATTTCTGCATGTACAGTTGTGTTCAAAATAATAGCAGTGTGTTGAAAAAAGTGAATAAAGCTCAAAATCCTTCTAATAGCTTTTATTTCCATACACACAAATGCATTGGTAACACTACACATTCTATTCCAAATCAAAACATGAAGAAAAATATATCAAATTTGTGTTGTTCCTCTAAAAAAAATTAAAGAAAAGTGAATATTAGACTATTCAAAAAAATAGCAGTGTTTGTATTCTTCTTTACAAACTCAAACATTCACTATATAAACTGAAAAATGTTTGAAGATTTTGCTTTCCTTTGAATCACTTCATTAATATTTGGTTGTATAAGCACTGTTTCTGAGAACTGCTGTACATCTGTGTTGCATGGAGTCAACCAACTTCTGGCACCTGTGAACAGGTATTCCAGCCCAGGATGATTGGACTACATTCCACAGTTCTTCTCTATTTCTTGGTTTTGCCTCAGAAGCTGCATTTTTGATGTCACCCCACAAGTTTTCTATTGGATTAAGATTCGGGGATTGGGCTGGCCACTCCATAACGTCAATCTTGTTGGTCTGGAACCAAGATGTTGCACGTTTTCTGGTGTGTTTGGGGTCGTTGTCTTTTTGGAACACCCATTTCAAGGGCATTTCCTCTTCAGCATAAGGCAGCATGACCTCTTCAAGTATTCTGATGTATTCAAACTGATCCATGATCCCTGGTATGCGATAAATAGGCCCAACACCGTAGTATGAGAAACATCCCCATATCATGATGCTTGCGCAACCATGCTTCACTGTCTTCACAGTGTACTGTGGCTCGAATTCAGTGTTTGGGGGTCGCCTGGTCGAATGGTAGTTTTTCTCTTTTTTCCACGTCTTTCAGGTTTTGGTTGCCATTTTAAAGCATGTGCGGTCATTTTAGCTGAGCAGCCCTTCATTTTCTGCACTTCTTTATATGTTTTCCCCTCTCCAATCAACTTTTTAATCAAGGTACGCTGTTCTTCTGAACAATGTCTGGAACGACCCATTTTCCTCAGAATTTCAGAGAGAAATGCACTGTAACCAGCATGTACAATATTTGCTGCCTTCCTTCCTTAAATAAGGGCAATAATTGCCACCTGTTTTTCAAAGAATGAATGACCTCACTAATAGAACTCCACACTGCTATTATTTTGAACATGCCCCTTTCAATGAGTGGTTCAATTACACAGAATCAGCAGCATGCATGTCATGACTGTTGGGTCTGTTGGATTTCTATTACTCTACTACACCTGCTAGTAAATTATTTGCCATGTAGAAATATCATTTCTACCAAAAACAGTGATTGATCAGGTTAGTGATGTCTGACTGCTATTATTTTGAACACAACTGTAAGTATGATGGGGGTTGTGGAACCAGCGAGGAGCTGAGAATATAGAAAAGAGACCAGGCATGGGGAGTGTGGGTCATTGCGGCAAAGCCTTTAACAATTATTTTAGACAACCGATTAACCCTGTCCCACAATCTATAAATAAATGTCCTCCAACATGTTACCCAGTGATATGTTTAAAAATATCCCTCTTTGACAGCCAGCAGCAGACACTTTGTGTGACTGCTGACTCTCAATCTCACCAGTCACAAAAAGCTCAAATCTCCAGTGATGACTTGGAACCAGAGGATGTATATTTGAACCTACATTTAGTAGATTGTACAACTAGAATTTAAAGTGTGTGTCCATTTTTCAGTTATCCATTGATTTTAATAGCTCTGCCCTAAAAATTTTTAGCTTGTTTTCACAGCATGCAGTATATTCGCAGTACAGTGCACACCCTCGCTAATTCAGTGGGGCCGCATGTTAGGGGTGACATATCACCAAAGGAAAAGGTTAGGAACTTGGAAGAAGAGATGGAGAAGATGGCAGACAGTGTGATGAAGGACATTTCTAACCTTTCAGTGCTTTAGAAGGCAAACAAAAATGCAATTCTGTCATAGTGGCTATGTATCTTACCACTTTACGTGGTCTTCAGCTTAAAGTATCAGAAAAATCCCAGGATCCTAGTAGATCCTGCAACATTCCAGTTCCACTTTGGATATTCCAAGGCTGGGTCTGTAGTGCACTGATATGCTGATGTCAGCAGAGGCTTTAGTATGTACGTATGTGTACATAATTCAATTCTTAAGCACAACTTAAGACCTAAGATGACTTTTTTAGATTGGCTGTTTTCAAGTGAGCTTTTACATTTTGTGGCCACCCAGTTCTGCCTTCCCAATCCATATTTGGAGCAGGTTGAGAAGAATGAAAAGGTGTAGGACAAAAAAGATTTGGTGACTGTCATGGAAGAGAAATTCTAGGTACTTCTGAGTATGGGCTTCATAAGACTCACAATTAGCCACCATGAAATTCAACACCTTTTAGGTTTCCCTCTTTTCACTCCATGCAACTGAATAGGGAAACAAGGATGTGAAAATTGAGTATGTGCAGCTTTGAAAGAAGAGTGGCTAGACATACCAACCTTCAAATAGCCATTTTAAAAATAGGTGACTTTCCCAGTGTAACATTATTGCCATTGTGGTGAGCAATATGTGAATCTTGGTGTTTCTGTTTTTAGCCTTGATGAAGAAGACACACATTACAGAAAAGTGGTGGCCTTTGGAGGTAACATAGGAATTAAACATAATTCATCCTCAGCCTTTACTATAGACGTCTTCTGTCAGGAGGTAGGTGCTCTCACTCCACTACTAGTGGTACACTCCCTACTTTCTCTACAAATTAAATGGTTTCCTACATTAAGAACATTACTTGACTATTTTGCAAGTGATGTGAGCAGCGTATATAGTATATTATCAATAACTTTCCAAGTGTATATGTCATCTGCGCCCATTTTCTTGCTCTTTGTATTGCTATCTGGAAAGAATTTCAATGGTCACAGGTACCGGAAACAAGAAAAAATTGCCCAAAGATAGGCAGTAATATAAATCTTATGGAGGTTCTCACCCTTGACCACTCTGTATAAGCAGAAATCAATTTTTGCTGAAATAGGATTTCTCAAGGTTCACTGTAGAAGTTGTTCAAATCCTCTCAGCAGCTCAGCCCACCTTGCTTACCCCTCACAGAACACCTACTTTGTGTTCACATTGGAGATTAAGAGGCTGGAAGAATACTGTATCACTGCTGGGAGGGGTGGCAAGGTAAGATATGCTGCTTAGTGCAAAACATGAACTTCCTTAGGCCTAGTCTCACTGGCATTGAAAGCAGACGATTGAGGGTCATTTTTAACTCTCCTCAAACGCCTATGCAAATGATATTATGGACAGCACACAGTGCTTTTCATGTTTTCAGAACATGAAGCGTTGGCGTCGCTTCAAAATTTGAAGCCTCATGTCATGTTGCTCTGGCAGGTGTTTGCGGGGGGTTTGCTGGGTGTTTGCAGTGCGATTGTGGCGCGTTAATAACATTACAGTCTATTATAGGCATTTGTGGTGAGGTTTTAATGCTTGTAAGATGCTTATAAAAAATGCATAGGGCGTTTGGGGAGCATTTTTAACTCTTGTAAAAAGGCAGTCTAACACGCATACCAAAGCTCATTAACGCCTGTCTAATGCTATAGGAGCATTTGTTAAGCGTTATAAATGTAGTCAAGTGTGAACAAGACCTTACTGCAGCTGCCTTGAACTTTGAGGATGAATTGTTCCACAGTGCCTGCAGCTACTGACGTCAGGGGTGGCTTGTTTTAAAAGTTATCTAATGCTTGTAGACAATATAAAGCTATCTAAATATGCATAACCTGTCCACATGTTCACTTTATGATCATCATATTCATGTATTTATTTAAAAAAAACTTTGGAAATGTAAAATAGATCCCCTGGAAGGCATAGTAGTATGTGGAAACTGATGTTAGTAAAACATTTACTCCTGTCTGTTTATCACAGGACTACACAGGTTGAGGTCAAATGCTTGACATAAGTGCTGATTGTCTTTAGATGGACAACTTACTTATCACGCAAGGAAATACCGTCCTGCCAATATCGGCATTTGAAGCCAGTCCTCGCGCTACAGGGGCCCTCGAGCACTTTAATTAAGCCGATCTCTTTGTCACTTTTGTAAGAACGTCAAAGATTTTTGCTCTTCAATCCATAAAGTCTTTGACTAAGCAATTAACTTTTTATCCAACTTCTGAAATAACACGGTCATTTAAATCTGCAGCTGCCCACAAAATCGTTAGAAAGTAATACATTTTAGACTTTGTTTTGCTGATAGCAATCTGCCTTTTTTATTTTTATTATTATTATTGTTATATCTTTAAAGTGGCACTTTTTCTTTCCTAATGTCTGTTTTTTTGCCATGTCACGTTAACAATTTTGCTGCGTGAAAAAAAATAAAATCCCCTTTGTATTATTGCCGTAATTCCTAATCGCTTTAGTGGATTTCCATAGACTAACTGAAAATATTTGCTAAGTACATTAAATGGCGTAATTATACATTTTTGTCTTTCTCGACTTAATAGGGAACATATGGCTTCTTCATCAATCTTGCAAACCGCACTTAATTTTTGAATGCTTTGATTTGGAATAGTGTACAGTACACAACAATGGATGGGTCCCTCGAGGTTGCACGAGAAACAGCCAGAGTTTACTCAGTCATTTTAAACCAATCCAGTTAACCCAGTTAATTCAACAGTAAATTTTCTACATGTCTATGCCGTAGCAATCCAAGAGAGATCCAAGGGTGTACTGCTGTCTTTATACACCTGCCTCAGCACTGATTGTTTAACGTAAACCATTGTTGCAACTCAGCATTCCAGAAACTAGGCTTTGCAGAAAGTATTGTTTTGTGCTTTCTGAATGCCTTGCTTAGGTAATATCGGTCCAAGTGTATTTGTTTAAAGGGAAAGCATACTGTTTTTTAGTAAGCATATATGTTAAGTTATTATTGCAATGATGGGGCACTATTCTTCCCACTGACACAAATTATGTCATTTTTTGGGGGGCCTACTGCTTTTATATTCATGCTGCAAACTTAAATTCCATTATATTTTCACTTTGGAGAAACTGGCTTTTTTAATTCTTAGCTCTGTCTACATCTTATAAATTGTTTGTACCTTTTCGTATGTCTTGCCATAATTAATTTATACATATTTAATATATATATTTTTACATTTTATTATAACATTCTTTGTTACTATACTTATATTTTTCAAAATTTCCTGCACTATTTCTGTTTTTAAGTTTGCATTTTTGGTTTCTGATTTTTAGTTATATTTTTCTTTCTACAAATGAAAAATTTCAAAATATAATAATAGTTTAAGAGACAAACCCTTTTATATACCTAAAGTAGGGCTTGACAAATCCCAGGCTACCATGGCAGCTAGAAATTGCATCCTGGAGCCTGGGTTCACACACTGCCTACCAGTGTCTTCAATGCAAAATTGCATCCTATTGACTTCAATGCAAAATCGCGTCCCATTGACTTCAGTGCAAAATTGCGTCTGTACCTTTTTGTATGCCTTGCCATAATTAATTTATACATATTTAATATATATTTTTACATTATATTATAACATTCTTTATTACTATACTTACTGTGATTTTTCGAAATTTTCTGCACTATTTCTGTTTTTAAGTTGGCATTTTTTCTTTCTGATATTTAGTTTCTTTCTACAAATGAAAAATTTCAAAATATAATAATAGTTTAAGAGACAAACCCTTTTATATACCTAAAGCAGGGCTTGACAAATCCCAGGCACCAGGCTACCATGGCAGCTAGAAATTGTGTCCTGGAGCCTGGGTTCACACACTGCCTACCAGTGTCTTCAATGCAAAATTGTATCCTATTGATTTCAATGCAAAATCGCATCTGTACCTTTTTGTATGCCTTGCCATAATTAATTTATACATATTTAATATGTATTTTTACATTACATTATAACATTCTTTGTTACTTTACTTACTGTGATTTTTTTTAAATTTCCTGCACTATTTCTGTTTTTAAGTTTGCATTTTTGGTTTCTGATTTTTAGTTATTTTTTTCTTTCTACAAATGAAAAATTTCAAAATATAATAATAGTTTAAGAGACAAACCCTTTTATATACCTAAAGCAGAGCTTGACAAATCCCAGGCACCAGGCTACCATGGCAGCTAGAAATTGCGTCCTGGAGCCTGGGTTCACACACTGCCTACCAGTGTCTTCAATGCAAAATTCCATCCTATTGACTTCAATGCAAAATAGCATCCCATTGGCTTCAATGCAAAATTACGCCACATTGATTTCAATGCAAAAACACCTTACATTGACTTCAATGCAAAAACGCCTTCTATTGATTCAATTCAAAAACTCCTGCCAATAGCAATCCTATCCAGGACCCTTTTCATAATGGTACTCAAAACACAATGCCTGTGGATCGCATCTTTGTGAACCACCTCAATAGGAACACATAATATGTAGCCTGTCATGCGAATCTGGGAGTTTGAAATGTATCCAGAATCACATATGTGTGAACCAGGGTGACTTAATTCACACCTGGGCATTTCGGGATCACTTCGGTAGATTCGCTGTCATCATAAAACAAAGGTTCAGATGCCATTATTTTCAATGACACCTAAAATGTGGTGCGGTTTTGCCGTGATTGCCGTGCAACAAATCATATCATGTGAGGCTTGTTGCCCAAAAGTTGCCTAGTCCCGGGCGCTGACAACCGATGCTACGCAAAAAAAACCCATGGCTCCTGGATTCAAAACAAATTTGTCAAGCCCTGACCTAAAGTACTTATGTGCACTTCTTGCTGATTAAGCCTGGGTTTTTAAAGTAAAAAGTTTAGAATGAAAGAAACAAATTTTGGATTATTGTCCAATATTTATGGGCTGTTTTTTTTCCCCCAATCAGGATTTGAAACCGCTCGATCCTTGGCTCTCCATGGTGCACATGTTATCATGGCATGCAGAAACCTCCAAAAAGCCAATGAAGCCAAGAGGCAGATATTAGATGAATGGGTAAGTCAAAATATTCTTTTTTTTTTTTTTTCAAATCAAAAGAAATTGAATTATTATTTTGGCATTGTGACTGTAATTTGTATGAGTGCAAATTCCACCATAGCAACTGATGTGATCACTGTGGGTGCACAACTTACATCTTGTTTCTATTGTAGCTCACAGACTTTCTATCATTAAATTATATGCAACACTTACCGGGTAGAGTGCATTGCTTACGCTGTTGATTTATGCATATTTGAAACTCATATATAGGGTCTGCACACCATTGATTTCTTTATATTTGAACCTCATACACTTAAAAGGGACCTGAACCCAAAACCTCCATTAAAGCCCAACTCCAGACGAATAAAAAAATTATCTGTGCCCACATTGCAAGGGTTAAAAGCTTATTTTGTCTAGGGGAGAAAAGAGAAACAATTTAACTTACCTGATCCTCCACTTCCTCGGCATGCGGTGCTCCCCCATGATCCGCGGTGGACTGTCCCTCGGTGTCCTCATGTCCAGTGCATGGCTATGGACCCTACTCTGGCCTTGATGACATCAGGACCCTAGACCGGTTGAGTGTGGGGGATGCAAAAGCTGCAGGGACCAGTCTAGCAGCAGGCAGGAGTGACGAATCGGGTACGTATATCTCCTGTTATTGTTCCTCTAGACATAAACAAGCAATTAACCGTTGCAGTGCTGGCACGGCCCCACTGCAAAGGAAATTGTTTATTTGCCCGGAGTTGGTCTTTAAAGCAGCAGGTCACACTCTAATCTCAGATAAATTCTATCAGAGCTTCAGTATTAAAAGTGTGGGATCCAAAAAAAGAATAAACATACATACTGACCTAGATGCCGCAGCTATCCCCCACTGACTCTAAACTGTGTACTCAGTGATCAAAAACTGCTGATCACTCAGTTCTTGGGTCCGCTCTGAGAAGAGCAAGTTTTCTCTGCTATGCAGGGGGGCTAGGGAATTAATGTTTTTTTATAATTACCCCTGTCTGTATTGTGCTGGCAAATCTCATTATCGGTTGCAAGCAAGATTTGAATCCTGTCTGTCCTAACACTGGGCTAAGAAAGACGTATGGGTTTGCAAAAAACCCAAAACATTCATACTCACCTAGTTAAATGCAGCATCAATCCATGCTGCATCTGTACCCTGCCACTTCTAATACTGAGAGCTGAGCAATCAAAGACCACTGATCGCTCAGTTCTCAGTCTTCACTGAGCAGAGGGCCGGTGACTGTCAGTCACTACTCTGTGCTCCGCCACTTCAGTGCTCATTGGAGTGCCGGACTGTGGAGTGGGATCGGCTGGCTAAGGCTCTCAGTGGCCACTGAGAGACCGAGCCAGTTGCCAGTCATGCATCTAGGCAGATCCTGACATTATTGTTGAGATCCCTGCAGAGCCTGGACTGGCTCTATGATGTCAGCCAACAGTGGGCTTTGGCCTGCTGTCAGCTGAATCTGGGTTACAGGAGTGCAAAACTAAGTACACTCCTGTGATTAACAGAAGTAAGGCCATAAAAGCTTTGACCATACTTCTCCTTTAAGTGGGCTCAGACTGTATCTATAAGTACTTTTCCAATTCTTGTCATTTGCCACTTCCAAAGGAATCATTTTTCTTCTTTATTTTTTTGTCTTTGGAAAAACAATTTATTGTGTCCCCCAACCAACTGAGAAAAAACTCTTCACTGTATCTCTATAATGGCTTTGTTGTTGTTTATTGAGAGGGGCTAATTAACTTTGATTATTGTGGTAATATTATGGCACTTTGACAGTCCCTCAGATTTCCGAGACTGTGAAAATAAACAAATGAAATGCAGGTGCTGGAGCAGAAAGAATAAGTTATTACTGAACTTTGATTACTCGCGCTATATAGCCAGGAGAGAATTTGTTGATTAATTACAGGATGCCTGAAATTTACATTGCATTCTATACAAAGGAAAAAAAAAATAGAATTAACCTTCAGCCCATTTCTTATAAAGATAGATTCAATGTAGAAAATAACATTTCTTATTTTGACTGTAGCATCGCTTTAAAGGATGTTTTTAAGTTCAATTGCAATGGTACTGCACACCCCAGAGATGTACCTCTTCCTACTGCTGTTTCGTCATGCCACAGAGAAAAGACCTAAGTTTTCTTCTGCAGTTCTACCTGTTTGTACAATGAAAGCAACACTAAAAGATATCCTTATTCTCCAAAAAAAATAAAAAATCCATACACATCCACTACTTAACCTGCTGCCGACTGTGTAACATACAGTTGCAAGAAAAAGTATGCGAACCCCTTGGAATTACGTGGAGTTTTGCATGAATTGGGCATAACATGTGCTCTGAACGTCATCTAAGTCACAACAATAGAAGAACGCAGTCTGCTGAACATAATACTACACAAACATTAGATGTTGCCATGGTTTAATTGCACATAACATGTAAACATTCACAGTGCAGAGAGGAAAAAGTATGTGAACCTTTGGACTTAATAACCGGTTGACCCTCCTTTGACAGCAATAACCTCAACCAAACGTTTCCTGTAGTTGCAGATCTGACCTGCACAATGATTTGGAGTAATTTTGGACCACTCCTCTTCACAAAACTGTTTCAGTGTAGCAATATTCTTGGGCTGTCTGGTGTGAATCGCTCTCTTAAGGTCATGCCACAGCATTTCAATCGGGTTGAGGTCAGGACTCTGACTGGGCCACTCCAGAAGGCGTATTCTGTGCTGTTGCAGCCATTGTTTTGTTGAATTACTTGTATGCTTTGGGTCATTGTTGCATCACCCAAGATTGAGTTGTTTGGGAAGAACACACAACACTATGTGTGGAGAAAAAAAGGCACAGCACACCAACATCAAAACCTCATCCCCACTGTAAAACATGGCGGAGGGAGCATCATGGTTTGGGGCTGCTTTGCTGCCTCAGGGCCTGGACGGATTGTTGTCATTGATGGGAAAATGAATTCCAGAGTTTATCAAGACATTTTGCAGGAAAACGTACGACCATCTGTCTGCCAACTGAAGCTCCGCAGAGGATGGGTGATGCAACAATGACCCAAAGCATACAAGTAATTCAACAAAACATACTTTTTCTTGCAACTGTATACAGTCATGGCCAAAAATATTGGTACTCCTGCATTTCTATCAGAAAATGCACTACTTCTAGCAGAAAATTGTTGCAATTACAACTGTTTAGGCATTCCCATGTTTATTTATTTTGTTTGTATTGGTATGACACAAATAAAACTGGAGAAACAAAAATCTAAATCTGACACATTCCATGCAAAACCCCAAAAATGGACTGGAAAAAATTATTGGCACCCTCAATTCTATATATTTTGTAGCACACTTCTTGGAAAAAATAACTCAATCAATCACTTCTTTAACCATCCATGAGTTTCATACACCTCTCTACTGGAATTTTGGACCAACTGCTCCAGGTCTCTCCGATTGGAAAGATTCCTTTTCCCAACTGCTGGTTTTTGATCTCTCTACAGGTGCTCTATGGGATTGAGATCTGGACTCATTGCTGGCCAGTTCAGTTCTCTCCAGAAACCATTTCTGAGTGCTTTTTGACATGTGCTTTTGGTCATTGTCCTGCTGTAAGGCCCATGGCCTCTGACAGAGACCCAACTTTCTGACACTGGGCTCTACATTGCACCCCAGAGTTCTTTGGTAGTCTTCAGATTTCATAATGCCATGCACACTGTCAAGACATCCAGTTCCTGAAGCAGCAAAGCAACCCCAAAACATCAGTGAACCTCCACCATGTTTGACTGTTGGGACTATTCTTTTCTTTAACCTATTGGCTTTGACAGTACGCAAATATGCGGCCTCTCAGTGGCTGGGCCTTGACGCCGAGAGGCCGCATATTTGCGTACACCTACGCGCTCCTGGAACATTTGCCGGTGTCTCATGGAAAGGTCCCAATCTCTATTTGCGATTGGGACCTTTCCGATCATGTGGCCGCTGTGACAGCCAATCACTGCGGTCACATGGCCCTGAACCCCACCCTGCCTCCCGGTGTCACAAACCCCTTAAAGGGCTGGGAGGCGCCGGCACCAAGGGGTTAAAAGCCTCAATGTTTTTTCAAAAAACAGAATGATGGGCTTTACCAAAACGCTGTAATTTTGGTTTGTTTGTCCACCACACATTCTCCCAAAAGGATTTTGGCTTTCTCAGGTAAGTTTTGGCCAACTCCAATGTGGCTTTTTTATGTTTCCGTGTCAGGAGTGGGGTCCTCCTGGGTCTCCTACCACAGCATCCTTTTTCATTCAGATGGTGACATATAGTGCGAGCTGACACAGTTGTACCCTGTGCCTGAAGGTCAGCTTGAATTTGTTTGGATGTTGATTGAAGGTCTTTATCCACTATTCGAACAATCCTTCGTTGCAATCTTCGATCAATTTTTCTCTTTCGTCAACGTCCAGGGATATTGGATACAGTGCCATGGGCTGTAAACTTCTTGACAATGTTGCGCACAGTGGACACAGGAACATTAAGATATCTGGATGGCCTTGTAACCTTGAGATTGTCCATGCTTTTTTACAATTTTTGTTCTCAATTCCTCAGACCATTCTTTGATGGTCTTTCTCTTGTCCATGTGGCACACGGAGACACACAACAGAAAGGTTGAGTCAATTTCTTCACCATTTTAACTGGTTGCCGTAGTGATGCCTATATTGTCAGTACCTGTTCATTGATACAGGTGAGTTTAATTACAAATTACAGGAGCATCACAAACTAGGAATGCAGTTATTTTTTTTACAATTTTGGGAAGATGCCAGTAATTGTGTCCAGTCCATTTTTGGAGTTTTGGGTGGATTGTGTCAGATTTAGCTTTTTGCTTCTCCGCTTTTTTGTGTGATACCAATACAAACAAACAAAATAAACGAGAATGTGTAAACATTTGTAATTGCAACAATTTTCTTAGCGAAGTGATGCATCATCTGACAGAAATGCAGGGGTGCCAATATTTTTGGCCATGACTGTATATCAAGTCAAATTCAGGTATTTACACTAACTATAAATATATCTGAATAACTTGTATTGAGCACATACAGTAACTGCATTCATTGGTGATTTTTATACCTGCCTGTATATTCTTGCCATAGTCACACAAGCACACATACATATTACAGCCAATTCAGGCAAAAATGAATGTACACTAAAGCATCCGGTGGAATCCCAACAAGTACTAGGAGATCAGTGTTAACCCCTAACCTGTGGTCTTCTGCCTTCTGAGTTAAAATGGAAAAGCTCTTGAAATGATCCCATCTAATAATGGCATTTCTGGTATAGAGCTTTGTAAAAGAATAAAAACAAAGCCTAGCATAACCTCTCACTGTCATTGTTAGTACATTGTTATAATAAAGACTGACAGCTGTGATAAAATGTAGAAGGAATGAATAGCCAGGTATAGACTAGAGGTGAATAAAAGGGAGTGACAGTTACTAAATATACCAAGAGGTTGTTTTTACAGCAGCATGATTTTTGTGACATCGTATTCATTTCTAACTGTGCTTCTTTTATGGTTTCTGTTAAGTACATTCTTTTGAAAAATGTTACATTATTCTTTTAACCACCTCCCGTCCGGCCATTGTATATAAATGGCCGGACGGTGGCCGTGCAGGGTCGGGTGGCCGTTTATAAACGGCCACCCCGCACCCTGCTTGTGCGCGTTCCCTGGGAGCGCGCAGCACCACGGTCCGGTGCCTGCTGTGTCCTCTGGACACAGTGGAACACCGATCGTTGGACAGGACCTCTGTACGAGGTCCCGATCATGTGATCACTGATTGGCCAATCAGTGATCACATGCAGAGTAGTAAGCAATGATGTCACTTGTGACATCATTGCTTACTACGTGTGAAATCTGTGAATGATCACAGAGGTCACATGATACAAGGCTAGTCACAACAGCCTTGTACCATGTGACAAGCTGTGACCAATCACAGCTCAGTAGTTCTCAATGGCTGCAAGAATGCAGCTAGAGAGAAGGAGAAATGATTGCATTTACATCCTTTATGGGTGTAAAAGCAATCAGTGTAAAAAAAAACAAATCTTCATCGCCCCCCACAAGTAGTACAGTGTCACCATAGTCACACTGTACTGCTAGGGTGACAGCATGTAAAAAAAAAATATTATATATAAAAAATAATATAAAAAAAATTTAAAAAAATGTTTAAAAATGATAATTTTTGGTTATTAACTAATTTGGGTTATTTTTTTTGTTACTAAAAATATAACGGAATACATTTTGGGCAAGATTTATGATGAACTACTATTTATTTGCAAACTTTTATAAGAAAAACACTTTTTTTAAACATTTTTGGACTTTTTAATTTATATAGCAAAAAAAATAAAAATCCCAGTGGTGAATAAATACCACCAAAATAAAGCTTTATCTGTCTCAAAAAAAATTCTAAAAAATGCATATGGGTACAGTGTTGCATGACCGCGCAATTGTCATTCAAAGTGTGATAGCGCTGAATGCTGAAATTTGGCCTGGACTGGAAGGGGGTGAAAGTGTCCGGACTGGAAGTGGTTAAATGTGTTTTTAGATGCATATGTGAAAAAAATTAAAACTATACTTTAGGAAAAACAGATATTTTGCAAACAGCACAAGTTAATAAGTGACCGGTTATGCCGGTGCCATTTGCAAATTCAAAATCGCACCTGAAATCGCATCTAGTGAATGTGAATGTCAGTGTCTTAACCACTTCCAGTCCGGACACTTTTACCCCCTTCCTGTCCTGGCCAATTTTCAGCTTTCAGCGCCATAACACTTTGAATGACAATTGCACGGTCATGCAACACTGTACCCAAATAACTTTTTTAGCATTTTTTTTAAGACAGATAAAGCTTCATTTTGGTGGTATTTATTCACCACTGCGATTTTTTTTTTTTTTTTGCTATATAAATGAAAAAGTCCAAAAATTTTGAAAAAAGTGGTTTTCTTATAAAATTTTGCAAATAAATAATATTTCATCATAAAACTTGTCCAAAATTTATTCGGTTATCTTTTTAGTAAAAAAAAAAATAACCCAAATTAGTGTATAACCAAAAATTATCATTTAAAAAAATTTTTTTTACATTTTTATTTAATTTTTTTTATATTATTATTTATTTTTTTTGTTTTTTTTTTCTACATACTGTACTACTGGTGACACTGTACTACTTGTGGGGGGGGGGGGTGATGAAGATTTTTTTTTTTAACACTGATTGCTTTTACACCCATAAAGGCTGTAAAAGCAATAATTTCTCCTTCTCTCTGGCTGCATTCTTGAAGCCATTGAGAACTACTGTGTGAGCTGTGATTGGTCAGAGCTTGTCACATGGTACAAAGCTGTTGTGAATAGCCTTGTACCAGGTGACCTCTGTAATCATTCACAGATTTCACACGTAGTAAGCAATGATGTCACAAGCGACATCTTGCTTACTACTCTGCATGTGATCGGGACCTCGCACAGAGGTCCCATACGACGATCGGTGTTCCACTGTGTCCAGGGAGCTCGCACAGTCCATAATGGCGTGTGGACGACTGCCAACGTCTGGCCGTTTATATACAGCGACCGGACGGCAAGTGGTTAACATGTGCAGTTTGCTGCAGCACGATTTCTAAAGTAGTTCTTGCAATGCTTTTTCTGTAGTTTTGTTGTGAATTTCACATACATAGCATATAATAGAAATCGCACTGCAAATTGCAGGAAATCGTTGAAAATCTTCACAAGTAGCAATAAGGTCTTCTGAAATTGTGCTGAAATTGCACACATATCGTGCAATTTTAAATCGCAGTGGTGTGCACGGTGACTTATGCCCTGGTTACATTAAGCCCAACTTTGAAATCGTGCGACTTACAGTGAAGTCGAACGATGTCAAAGTCGGGTGAGATATCGATTTCAGGTGCGATTTGCAAGACATTTGATACAGATGTCTATGCAAATCGTACCAAAAGTAGTGCATGTACTACTCTGGAAATCGGTGCGGCTCTGACCAAGTCTGAACCGCACCGATATGACCGCTGTGATTGCGGACAATAGGGTGTGACTTGGCATGTGACTATGTTGGTGAAATTCTTAGCTGTCACAGGGCTAGGTATCCTCTTAAATTGGTTGTAAAGGCTTAAGGTTTTTTTACCTTCATGCATTCTATGCATGAAGGTAAAAAACCTTGAGTGTGCAGCAGCCCCCCAATACTTAACTAAAAAGCAGAAAAATCTGTAAGTAAAAGCAGCACATATTACACATTCTTTGGCACACAATTAATCCCTTGATTGCCCCGTGATGTTTACCCCTGCCCAACCAGTGTCTTTAATACAGTGTACAGTATTATATCTGATCACATTATTAGTGGCACTAGCAATCCCAGTGTCAGTTAGTGTCCCTCCCAGCAGGTGTTTGTTAGCCCCAGATTGCCCGCCACACTATCACCGTCCCACTATCAGTTGCTAATCACTGCCATTACTAGTATAGCATCTGTAGCTTTTAAGTTCCAGTATAAATATCATAGCTTGTAGGTGCTATAATTTTCATACAAACCAACTAATATACACTCTTTGGGATTTTGTTTGTTACCAAAAACATGGCACAGAATACATTTTGGCCTAAATGTAAGAAGAAATTAGATTTTTTAATTTTTATTGTATATGTTTTATAACAGAAAATAGAAAATAATGTTTTGGGTTTTTTTTTCAAAATTTTCAGTCTTTATAATAAAAAATAAAAAGCCCAGTGGTGTTAAGATACCACCAAAAGAAAGCTTTATCTGTGTGAAACAAATTATATATATTTAATTTGCATAGTGTTGCTTGACCAAGCAATTGCCAGTTAAAGTAACACAGTGCTGAATAGCAAGAAATGTCCTGGTCATAAAGGGGGTAAAACCTTAAATTAAGGGATGGGGAATGAGAATGTTCATGCAAAATCCGCTTTAATATATATTTATACAGGAGTATGTGTGTAAATGCAACTTTTTTTTTTTCGTCTCGCATTTTTTTCTGTTCAAGCTGCCACAGCTTGGCTGCCAATTTGAAAAGCCATCCTTCATCAAATATATTGAAGTAAAGGCTTTCTGTAATCATGAATGTATCCATACAGAAAGATTTATAACAAATAGCCAGGGGTGAAAATCTAAAGCCAGTCACGCAGTTTTGTTCCAGCAGACTATTTAATTGCCTGGTTTGATCCCAACACCAGCCTCTTCAATCCATATTGCATTCGGTAAAGACAATACAACAAAAATGTTTTTGTTTCAAGCAGTCATTGCTGTTGTATTGAAGTGATGACGAGGAAGCCGTCACGTCAGGATCCAAAGCTTTTGTCTCTTTCTCTATTGCTTCTTTTTTTTTATAAGAGATTGATCATGCATGATCAAGGTTTTTTTTTATCGTTTCCCAGTTTTGTTTGATATCTCATCCTCGAACAGAGGAAATTAGAAGTGTAAAACTGTGATTTGTTTTAATCAAAAAGATATTGTCTAACATAAATCTCATCTTGAGTAGTGGAAAAGCCCTCGAGCAGCCGAGACAGTTTAAAAAAAAAAATACAAATATCAATACTTGGTAAAGTAGAACTGATCGTTCCAATACAGAATTTAATTGACTTTAAGCCTAAATGGAAAAGAGGGTGGTTTTTGTGGAAACAGGATGTATTTTAAAGTGCAACATTTTCTGTTCTTTAAAGGCAATCAGGAGCAGTAAGCAAATATTTGGGATGAGTAGGGTTGTGGGAATGTATTTTTTGGGATGGGAAGTGTAGGGGTTCTACTTTTCCACTATGAAGTACTGGCTGTTCATCTTAGTCGAAAGGTGATACACTAGATGTAGACTTAATAGACTCTTTCCTGTATATCATAGCTGTATTAAAAGAAGGAGGACCTATCACCTGATACCAGATCACATCAAAGTGGAAATTCCTTCCTTTCTTCAGTACAAGAAATCACAGGGCTTCTCCTATGTTTTCTGTGATGCAAAATAGGTGAAAAATCAATCAGGGGTAGTTGAGTTTATTGTTATAGCTTTGAAGCAGATGGTCTTCAGAGATCTCGCCACCAGTAAGAAGTAAGTGGTTCAAGCCACCAGCATCCAGGGCTGGGACGAAGGGTGGGCAGAAGGGGCAAACTGCCCTGGGCACAGAGGAACAAGGAGGTAGAGAATGGACACAGGGGCAGGAAACCAATTCTGTAGCATGCAATAACAGTGAGGGAAGGGGTGCAGTTCCACAACTTTTCCCTGTGCGCTAGATTAACTTGTCCTGGTACAGCCAGCATCTACCTGGCACACCAGATGTCTGACTGTGTAAACATCTTAGAAGGGGTGTGCCCACCGTATGTTTGGGCAGGCCTAAAATCTAGGGAACCTGTCGGGGATCGCCGCAGCGCTGGGCTCGGCGCAGGCGCAGTGCACCGCCCTGTGCAGGGACGCGGGCAGTGGGACCTGGCCGACCGCGGCAATCGAGTTCGCGCATGCGCAGTAGAGATTGCGGGCGCGCGCGTGGCACCAATGACAGCACAGGGCGGGATATTTAAATGGCCCTGAGCTGTCATTCAGTGCCTTCTGGTCTTCCCTGTATTCCTGAACCTGCGAACCTGTGCCTTGTGAGTTATTGACCCGGATTGTACCTGACCTTGCTATATTCTCCTGTCCTGACCCTTGCTTTGCCTGACCTCTCTCCTTGATGCCCCCTATTGGATCTGACCTGCTGTTGCTGACCTGGCGTGTGACCCGACTATTCTCTGCCCGCTGCCTTGTACCGCACCGTCCTCTTAGTTACCGACCCGGCCTGCCTGACTTCACACTTGCTCAGCCATCCATCCATCCCTCTCAGTGGGATGGATATACCCAGTAGTTACGACCTGGTCTCAGGGCGCTCCAAGTCCATCCCCACCATCAGGGGCCCTGGTGAACACGTGCCCTGGGACCTAGACTCCGTGCTCTAGGGACGCCTACTCAGTGGAGCGCTGGTGGTACCGCCGGGCGGTCCCTTACAGAAACTAAGCTATTTTGTGACTTCCTGAACCTTAAAGAGACCCTGTCACCAACTTAAAATAATTGTAAAGGCAAAATAAAGTCTTTTAAATGATTACTAGTAGTTTTCCTTTCTATAAATTATGTTTTATTCTCTTGCAATGTGCCTTTGTACTTCATAGGGAATTCAAAAACATCAGAAAGAGTTGATTCCCTAGCACAGCCACACTTCATCCTCCCTCCTGCTACCTCTCCTCTTCTTGGAGTGTGTAGTTACTGTGCTTGCCCATCATCTCCACACCTCAGCTCTCCTTTCTGCATAACATTTTATGTAGCGGCCTGGGGGGGGGGGGGATGAGGAACAAAGGGGAATACTATACACTCAGTGACACTTGAGTAACAGCATTGAATTTGCTGGTGCTGCTGATGTCACATCCGAGATTGTGGCCCCTAGCAGCTGTTCCTGACCTTCTGAATTCTTATACAAGCGATGATTTACAGGTAAATAACATTCATAAAATGTTACATGTACATATAATTATAAAGAAAGATTTTTCTAAATAAATGGTCCACTGGCAGGGTCTCTTTTACATTTCAAGCTAAAAAATTTCCTTGCCGAAAAAGACTGGCTTCAAAATCTGATCTAAACTCGAAGTCATAGGAAGCATTTTTGTGTAAAGGATTTTATTGGATTTTGGTAAAAACGGGCAACAATATAAAGAAATTCATATAAAATGTAGACATATTGACAATAGTTATTAAAAATGAAGGGGTCTATTGTTTACATTTTTTTTGGGATGAATACCACAAGCATTCACCCAGCTATCGTGAATCCTGAAAATATTTCACTTAATATGTTGGTTTCCTATGATCGTCAGCTCCATCTAGTATATAGTTACATAGTTACATAGTCTGGCTGAAAAAAGACAAACATCCACCCAGTTCAACCATAGAAAAAAAATAAAAGTTATAATCCTATACCCACAGTTGATCCAGAGGAAGGCAAAAAAAACCCAGCAAATCATGATCCAATTTGCACCTGCTGGGAAACAAATTCCTTTCTGATCCCCCGAGAGGCAATCGGATTTTCCCTGGATCAACTTTACCTATAAATGTTAGTATCCAGTTATATTCTGTGTATCTAAGAAAGAATCCAGGCCTTTTTTAAAGCAATTCACTGAGCTGGCCAGAACCCACTCTTGAGGGAGTCTATTCCACATTTTCACAGCTCTCACTGTGAAGAAACCTTTCCGTGTTTGAAGATTAAATTAATTTTTCTCCAGATGTAAAGAGTGCCCCCTTGTCCTCTGTGATAACCTCGGGGCGAATAACTCTACACCGAGTTCACTATATGAACCACTGATGTATTTATACATGTTGATCATATCCCCCCGTAATCTCCTCTTCTCAAGAGAGAATAAATTTAGTTCCTCTAATCCTTCCTCATAGCTGAGCTCCTCCATGCTTCGTATCAGTTTAGTTGCCCTTCTCTGTACTTTTTCAAGTTCCCCAATGTTCTTTTTGTGAATTGGTGCCCAAAACTGAACTTCTTATTCCTGATGAGGTTTTACTAATGATTTGTACCGGGGTAATATGATATCTCTCTTTCTGGAGTCTATACCTCTTTTAATACAAGAGAGGATTTTGCTCGCTTTAGAAGCCGCAGCTTGGCATTGCATGCCATTATTAAGCTTGTGATCTACCAGAACCCACAGATCCTTCTCCACCATTGATTTCCCAGTTGTACTCCCCCTAGTATGTATGATGAATGCATATTCTTAGCCCCAAGGGCATAACCTTACATTTATCAACAATAAATCTCATTTGCCACATACAGTTGTGGCCAAAATTATTCAACCCCCACTGAAATTGAGTGTTTTGGCCAGTTTGACATTGCTTTTGATCATTCAGTCATCTTGCTTACATTTACATTAAAGAGGCACTTGTAGGTCAGACAAATATAACATAACAGTTATAATGAAATAACCACAAATGTCTTTTCTGTGCTCACAGCATTATCAGTTTTATTCAACCCCCAAGTGACATTCAATCTTAGTACTTAGTACAGCATCCTTTTACAGTTATAACAGCTTTTAAACGTGAAGCATAGCTTGACACAAGTGTCTTGCAGCGATCTACGGGTATCTTCGCCCATTCTTCATGGGCAAAGGCCTCCAGTTCAGTCACATTCTTAGGCTTGCGCACTGCAACTGCTTTCTTTAAGTCCCACCAGAGGTTCTCAATCGGATTTAAGTCTGGTGACTGCGATGGCCACTCCAAAATGTTCCAGCCTTTCCTCTGCAACCATGCTCTAGTGGACTTGGAGGTATGCTTGGGATCATTGTCCTGTTGAAAGGTCCAACGTCTCCCAAGCCTCAGGTGTGTGACGGACTGCATCACGTTTCCATCCAATATCTCCTGGTACTGAAGAGAATTCATGGTACCTTGCACACGCTGAAGCTTCCCTGTACCTGCAGAAGCAAAACAGCCCCAAAGCATGATTGACCCTCCACCATGCTTCACAGTAGGCAAGGTGTTCTTTTCATCATAGGCCTTGTTCTTCCTCCTCCAAACATAGCGTTGATCCATGGGCCCAAACAGTTCTAATTTTGTTTCATCAGTCCACAGAACACTATCCCACAACTTTTGTGGTTTGTCCACATGGCTTTTGGCATACTGCAGTCGACTCTTCTTATTCTTTGGAGACAGCAAGGGGGTACGCCTGGGAGTTCTGGCACGGAGGCCTTCATTACGCAGTGTGCGTCTTATTGTCTGGGCTGAAACTTCTGTACCCACATCTGACAAATCTTTTCTCAGTTCCTCAGCAGTCACACGGGGACTTCTCTCCACTCTACGCTTCAGGTAGCGCACAGCAGTCGAAGTCAGCATCTTCTTTCTGCCACGACCAGGTAGCGTTTCAACAGTGCCCTTTGCCTTGAATTTGCGAATGATGCTTCCTAAGGTGTCTCTTGGTATGTTTAACATCTTTGCAATCTTCTTATAGCCATTGCCCTTCCTGTGAAGAGAAATCACCTCTTCTCTTGTCTTCCTGGACCATTCTCTTGCCTTCACCATGTTTGTAACCACACCAGTAAATGTCTAGAAGGAGCTGAGTATCACAGTCATTTTAAAGCTGCCTAATTGGTGCTTATTATGCTTGATTGCTGCTCGGTGACATCCACAGGTGTTTTCAATACCTGATGGAAAGCACCTGTATGAACCTCTGTTCTTCAGAGTGGTAGTCTTTAAGGGGTTGAATAATTGTGGCAATGAAGAAACCACATAAGAACCATTTACTACTGTATTACATAAACAATTGATGTCATTTTAGTTGCATTTGGGTAGTTACAACGTCCTTGTAGGATTTGATTCTGAATACAATTCCAAATGTACACTATAGTCCCTAAACCCCTTTACAGCATTGGGGGTTGAATAATTTTGGCCACAACTGTAGTTGCCCAATTAAACAGTGCATTGAGGTCAGCTTGTAAGTTGAAGACATCCTGTAAGGACGTTATTCCACTGTACAGCTTGGTGTCATCTACAAAGACTGAAATGGGATTTTTAATCTCAGACCCTATATCGTTTATAAATATATTAAAAAGTAAGGGTCCCAACACTGAATCATGGGGTACACCACTGATGACCCCAGACCATTCAGAGTATGAATCATTAACCACTACTCTCTGAATACGATCTTTTAGCCAGTTTTCTATCCATTTACATATGGATTTTTCCAAGCCTGTAGACTTTACCTTACACTTTAGCCATGTGTGGGGAACTGTGTCAAACTCTTTTGCAAAATCCAAGTATACCACGTCCACCGCCACTCCTCTGTCCAAGGTTTTGCTCACCCCCTCATAAAAAGAAATCAGATTTGTTTGTCAACTTCTGTCTTTCATGAATCCATACTGTCTGTTGCTTAAAATATTTTTTTCCAGCAAAAACTCATCTATGTGATCTTTTATTAAACTCATCAGTATCTTCCCAACTATAGAAGTTAAACTAACAGGTCTGTAATTACTTGGTAAAGATTTTGACCCCTTTTTAAATATTGGCACCACATTGGCCTTACGCCAATCCAGTGGTACTATGCCAGTCATTAAAGAGTCCCTAAAAATTAGAAACAATGGCTTTGAAATGACAGAGCTCAGTTCTTTAAGGACCCGTGGGTGTATGCCATCCGGTCCAGGTGCTTTATTCACCTTTATTCTGTCTAAATAGTTTTGCTACACGTCATTGATATTGGCCAACCAAACATGTCACAAATTCCATTGTGATGGCATTGCCCAACTTCTAGACTCTTGAAGTAGAATTCTGACTGCAGTAATGTTGACATGGACAGGCAGAATGTACTGTATATGGTTGAGTTTAGTAGCCATAATGTTTTTCCCAAAATGTCTCAATGAGAGAAATACAGTATTATGGCCACTAGATGAAGCTGACAATAATAGGAATAAAAAACCTATCAAAGTTCATGATGGCTGGGCGAATGGTTGTAACAATTTTTTTTTTAAATAACTAAAACAGTGTGTGTTTGCCAACTTTTCCAAAAAGAAATAAATACTTACAGATATTTATGTTAGAATGTCTTCTAGGTGGGCTGTACACTGAACCAGAAATCAATCTGAGCCCTTGGCAATGTATACAATTTACGAAGTCATACCAGAGCAGAGGATGATAAGACATACTGTCTGTTGAGCTGTCAATATAAAGTTCACGTGTTCAAGTTTCTGGGAGCCCAGTGCCTGAGCCACCTCACGTTAATTCACCTTGCTTTGAGTAATTTCAAACAGAGTAAAAATGTCCACTTAAATATTTTCAGAAGAGATCATAAGTTAGATCTTGTTTTAGTTATGAGATAGACTATGGCACCAAACAGAGTCCCTATGCATTTGTAATCTGAACGCCTCTTCCAATATTCTGTGGGCTAGCTGTTTTTCCGGCCTCAGTTGTGTTGTAGCTCTGAAAATATCCTTGTAAATCAATTTCGGGCTACACGTCAATGATATTGGCCAACCAAACATGTCACAAATTCTATTGTGATGGCATTGCCCAACTTCTAGACTCCTAAAGTACAATTCTGACTGCAGTAATGTTGACATGGACAGGCAGAATGTACTGTACATGATTGAGTTTCTGTCTTTGTGAAAACTTTCTTCATACCTTGTTTGCAGTCAAAAATGTATTAAGAGTTTTCCTTCTTCTTTTATATTGAATAGGAAATACTACTGCCATTGGAAAATAACTGAAAGACCATCTCTAGCCATAACTTTAGCTTTAGTAGACGTTAGTAGGCCACATCATAAAAAAACTATCAATAAATGTTGTATTACATGTTGTTTATACTCACTCAGTCACTATGGGATTCATTTTTTGTATTTTGCAAAAAACCTGGTTGATCCTACTGTTCTCTATTTCCCCTTCTGTTCATGTTCCCTCTGCAGTTGGAGATTTTGCAGAGCAGTGTTAGCAGCTACTGCACATGCTCATTTTTTTTTTTTCTGAGGAATGTTTCCAACACCTTGTTGATGGCAACACCATGCCATGACCAATTAAGGCAGTTCTGAAGGCAAAAGGGGGTCCAACCCGGTACTAGCAAGGTGTACCTAATAAAGTGGCCGGTGAGTGTATAGCAGTTTGCACAGTGCTTTACAACACTACGGCAGACAGTACGTTACAATTCATTACAGGAGGAATCAGAGGGTCCTGCTTCTTATAGCTTACAATCTAAAACAAGGCCATTCCTCCAAAATCAAAGGTTAAAAATAAACAACATTTTTAAGTACTTTTGAACCACATTTATCAAATCATCGAATTAAAGCTTTTTAACCCAATAAATATAAAATTTGCAAACTGCATTAATGATATCCGCACATATCAATATAGGCCACCCAGCCTGAGTTGGTCTAAAGCTGGCCATACATGGATCAAAATTTCAGCAGGGATCAGTGTGGAAGGGCCCTTAACCGCCCCACTGCAAGGGATAGTTTGAAAGTGGCTCTAGCCCTTCTCATATGCAAGACTCCCCCTAATATCAAATAGTGCAAAATGCAGAAGCATAAACCAAAACATTAATAATAATAATGTGTTATAATTAAAAAGTCCAAATGCTAATTAGTAAGAAAGTACCCAACCACCATATTCTTGTGGACAAGAAAAAGAAGTGATCAGTTCTTTTTATTGTGGTCAGCCATGTTCCACCAATATGTCCAAATAAATTTCACACTCACCAGATCTCTTCGGCCACCAAAGTAGCCAGCAGGTATTCGATAACAGACCTTGGGTAGGACCAAATTGGATATCCTCTTCTCTATGTGTAATCTCAGAAGATTACTCTCTCAAACACTCATTAGTAAACCACTTCCAATATGCAAATCTCAGAGAGAAGCCCAAGAGAAAATGCTCATAATATAGTAGATTTTATTAAAATCGAGAAATAAAAAATATAAACTGTATGCACTCACATGGATTGGGTGCCAGAAAGAGCACCAACATAAACAGCTCACTAGGGGGACTCTTCCCTCACACCACGGCCAACATGTGTTCCAGCAACCGGATGTGACTCAGGAGAGGGACCGGAAATTACGTGTTCTGCTCAGCCTCAGTGCATTTTGCATGATGTCCTCAGGAAGCTCAGCTGCTGTCATTTGTGGTGAAGACTAAATACCATCAAGTGCTCAATGATTGGTTCAAATAAATGTCAGTCATCCAGGATTCAGTGGAACTAAAAGGTTTTCATTTACAATCTTTAAAAAGTAAGTTTTGTATGTCCAAGCTCTCTCATAATATACTCAATATCATTAATGATCACATTTGTCCATACATAAATGAACGAACATCCCATACATGTGTATATACATTTTTTGAGAGACCGGCTTTTATACCATTTAATACATATACAGTGGGGCAAACAAGTATTTAGTCAGCTACCAATTATGCAAGTTCTCCCACTTAAAAAGATGAGAGAGGCCTGTAATTAGCATCATAGGTAGACCTCAACTATGAGAGACAAAATGAGAAAAAAAATACATACAATCACATTGGCTGATTTGGAAAGAATTTATTTGCAAATTATGGTGGAAAATAAGTATTTGGTCACCTACAAACAAGCAAGATTTCTGGCTCTCACAGACCTGTACCTTCTTCTTTAAGAGGCTCCTCTGTCCTTCACTCATTACCTGTATCAATGGCACCTGTTTGAACTTGTTATCAGTATAAAAGACACCTGTCCACAACCTCAAACAGTCACACTCCAAACTCCACTATGGTGAAGACCAAAGAGCTGTCGAAGGACACCAGAAACAAAATTGTAGACCTGCACCAGGCTGGGAAGACTGAATCTGCAATAGGCAAGCAGCTTGGTGTGAACAAATCAACTGTGGGAGCAATAATTAGAAAATGGAAGACATACAAGACCATTGATAATCTCCCTCGATCTGGGGCTCCATGTAAGATCTCACCCCGTGGGGTCAAAATTATCACAAGAACGGTGAGCAAAAATCCCAGGACCACACGGGGGGACCTAGTGAATGACCTGCAGAGAGCTGGGACCAACGTAACAAAGGCTACCATCAGTAACACACTACGCCGCCAGGGACTCAGATCCTGCAGTGCCAGACGTGTCCCCCTGCTTAAGCCAGTACATGTCCGGGCCCCGTCTGAAGTTTGCTCGAGAGCATTTGGATGATCCAGAAGAGGATTGAGAGAATGTCATATGGTCAGATGAAACCAAAATAGAACTGTTTGGTAGAAAGACAACTCATCGTGTTTGGAGGACAGAGAATGCTGAGTTGCATCCAAAGAACACCATACCTACTGTGAAGCATGGGGTGGCAACATCATGCTTTGGGGCTGTTTCTCCGCAAAGGGACCAGGACGACTGATCCATGTACAGGACAGAATGAATGGGGCCATGTATCGTGAGATTTTGAGTGCAAACCTCCTTCCATCAGCAAGGGCATTGAAGATGAAACGTTGCTGGGTCTTCCAACATGACAATGATCCCAAACATACCGCCCCGGGCAACGAAGGAGTGGCTTCGTAAGAAGCATTTCAAGGTCCTGGAGTGGCCTAGCCAGTCTCCAGATCTCAACCCCATAGAAAACCTTTGGAGGGAGTTGGAAGTCCGTATTGCCCAGCGACAGCCCCAAAACATCACTGCTCTAGAGGAGATCAGCATTGAGGAATGGGCCAACATACCAGCAACAGTGTGTGCCAACCTTTTGAAGACTTACAGGAAACGTTTGACCTCTGTCATTGCCAACAAAGGATATATAACAAAGTATTGAGATAAACTTTTGATATTGACCAAATACTTATTTTCCACCATAATTTGCAAATAAATTCTTTCCAAATCAGCCAATGCGATTGTCTGGATTTGTTTTCTCATTTTGTCTCTCATAGTTGAGGTCTACCTATGATGCCAATTACAGGCCTCTCTCATCGTTTTAAGTGGGATAACTTGCACAATTGGTGGCTGACTACATACTTTTTTGCCCCACTGTACATATAAAATATAAATCAATCAATTATCTACTATCAGGGCTTTTTCCTCAGACAATAGTTGCAGGAGCTCTCCCTTTCCAAGTCACCCCCTTGTCTCCGCCCCCTACTCACCTCTGAGCACTGTTCCTTGGTTCCACCTTCTCCTTGCTTCCTTGCTTCCACCCCCTCCCAGTACCCCTCTTTTAGAGAATACAGTACCAAGTATCATTTTGTAGTACTAAGCAATTTGTATGGAATATGTTAATGATAACAAGAAAAGTAAAATAGATCCCCTACAGCCAGCAACCTAACCCCCCCAGCAACAATAGACCCCCCAGCAGTCTGCAATACTAGACCCCTCTCTCAACAGTAGGTCCATCCTATCAACAATTGACTCCCCAGCAAGATAAGGCCCACCCCAAAAAACAATAGATCCCCCAGCATCAATAGATCCCCCAGCATCAATAGACCCCCCAGCAACAATAGATATCCCCAGCAGTCAGCAATATTAGACCCCTTTCTCAACAGTAGATCCATCCTATCAGCAATTGACTCCCCAGCAACATAAGACCCACCCCAAGCAACAATACATCCCCCAGCAAGAATATATCCCCCAGCATCAATAGACCCCCAGCAACAATAGATCCACCTAAGCAGTCAGCAATATT
Organism: Staurois parvus; assembly: GCF_062004578.1. Taxonomy (NCBI): domain Eukaryota; kingdom Metazoa; phylum Chordata; class Amphibia; order Anura; family Ranidae; genus Staurois; species Staurois parvus. The sequence continues at coordinate 5,698,696 of NW_028318294.1, read as the reverse complement.
AGACCCCTCTTTCAACATTAGATCCATCCTATCAACAATTGACCCCACAGCAACAAAAGACTCACCCCCAGCAACAATAAATCCCCCACCAGCATGCATAGACCTCCCCAGTGCAATACCCCCCATGTAAAAATACATCCCTCCAGCAACAATAGATCCACAGCAGCCAGCATCAACACCACACCCCAGCATCCCTTGCCATTACATACATTCAGTGCTGAAGGTGCCAGAACTGCGTTCCCCTATGTTTCCACTGAAAAAAAACCCCCTGTATACTATAATAAATAGTCTATACATAAATTGCAGGTGTAGAAAAGCATAATTCTACCCTCAATAAAAATCTAATTGTATAAAACCTATAACTAATGTGTGTTGGGTTTAAACATATAAGTTTCATGGAATGATGCGTTCATATCACTAAGTTTCCTGGAGTTGGGCTTTAGGATAATTCCAATAAACTTTTTTGGCACTTTCAGAGTTAAGCCTGGCAGAAAACGGGTTGGACGCCTCATTCGCAGCTTCACCGACGCTCACATGGATGAATTGTTGAAATCTTTTCTGTTCCTCATTGCGATCTAAACATATGGCATGAATTTTCTGCACTCATTATGGACGCCGAGAGAAGGGAAAGACAAATATTTACACTACATTCATGTTTTACAGTAAAAACACTGTTCTGCTTGTTTATACAGTTTCAATGTTATAATTTTTATGGTCTGTTTGAAAACCGCTGTAAACCTGGATCTAAATCATAAAGGAGATTTGTTACATTCTCTCTATAAAGCAAAGATATACAGTGTCGACTTAGAACAGCGTCAAGTCCACAGTCAGTGGGACTCGCTGCTTGGCTGGAGCAGAAATTACCCCACAGCAATTCATTTAGATTTATTTTGATTATACAAATGGAGAACTTGACTTTTTAAATTAATTAAAGTTATTTTATTAAGCTGATTGTCACGCAGCGAGTTGAGATTGCCAGACTAGAACTTTTTTTATTTTTTTTTTACAAGCTTGCACTTTTTGAACGGGCTTTTCAAATAGTTCTTCATTTTCATTTAAGCGAACCTATCACATGGTAAAATAAAAAAGTTGACTTGTACGGTTTGACTTTTCTCACTTCTGCCCTATACCCGGTTTTTCTTTTATGTATAAAATGGTGCGGTAAGAGCTATTATACTAAACTGCATGCGCTTTTACTAGACCAGTCAAGGGGTCTGTGGTAAAACTGGGCCTAGATACTGATAGTAAGTTCCCCTCTGTCTGGAGGTGGGTGTGTTTGAGGGGATTGCGTCACACTCCAGAGGAGCAGCTCAACTGTAAGAAGAGCCAAAGCAGCTTCAGCCTGGGTCCTCCCAGGCTAAGCTTCCAACGCATTTCACCTTGGGATGAAACGCGTCGGACCATGGCTTAGGAGGAGCCAGGCTGAAGCTGCTTTGTTTTCTTCTTACACTGGCTTTTTCTCTGGAGTGCGGTGCTTACTTTTACACATGCATGCACGGAGCCAGGACAGACTCTTTTCAGCGCTGGCACCCACCTCAAATGCGAGTCACCAGAGCCACATTGGGATGATTACTTTGAGTGGTGCCCATAAGCTTTCATATAGTCAATTTTTAGGGGTTTTTTGATTCCACCTCTCCAACACAGAGTGGTTTTAAGGCAGGGAAAGTTATTATTGACATTTGTCCTATGACTGTAGGTAAGTAATGGCCACATTATGCTAAAAAATGTAGCTTTACAAAAAGTCGCTTTTTCTCACAATCCTGCAAGTTTAATTTTTTTTAACCTTTTCATGCCCAGCCCTGGTTTCTCTTTAACAAGGTCTTTATGCCCAGGGAGGGGAGGAAAGAAGGGTTGGCTAATAACATGTCTACTATGATTGGCTAGTTTAAAAGGGGACTGTTAAAAAAAGAGATCATTGGTAGTCCGTTTGGCAGAGGCATCCATTGTAATATGTTTCTGAATAGGTTGGAGACATCCGGTTTTAATGAACGTCAAATTTCATTATTTCACTAACAATTGTGGCTTTAAATGGCCATGTATGTGTTAATAAAGAAAGTCAGGGTGATAGTTTCCCCTGTTATATTTTTATAATCAGTGTTTTGTGTGTTACTCTTTCGGGCACCTTTAAAGTGCAGATATAGAGGATTTTTTTCTCTTTTTTTTCCCCATATATATAACTTATGGATGTGGTCCCCACCAACTTTTTAAGGGTTAGAGCCATCAAAGATTTTTCCTTCTTAGAGTAGAACTAAATGCAAACCTTTTTCATTTTGTATAGAGTAAGGGAGAGTCACAACTTCTTACTGGTACAGCTGTCAGTGACAAAGATATTTATATGGGGAGAGAGGAGTGCCCAAAGTCCAGATTAATACCACATTCGATGGGAAGATAATCATTTATTGAAAGTAAAAATTTTACTAGTTGAGTAGACACATTTCAGAGGAACAACCTCTCCTTCCTTCAGGGCTTTTTGAAAGTATCAATAGAAGTGGATGGGCTACGCGTAGGTACTTGAGCATCTTGTGAGACCTAACATAGGCTTGAATGAGGCAGGGACCACTGCCCCTGCATCATTCAAGCCAAAATGAGGTCTCACAAGAGGCATTGAAATTGGTGTTACTCTGGACATTTGGCGCTCTTCTCTCTCCATATAAATATCATAGCCAAAACAGGAAGCGAATGGAAAACCCTTTTAAAATTAGGTAATTCCTGGTTGTCACCAGGGTCACCAGAACTAATTTTCACATTGGAAGTTTGCCCCTCTATTACTGATCTGGGGACAACTCAAAATTTGGGTTTTTGCTTTCACTTTCGATGATTATAGTAAACATGGTAAATAAAAAGGGTGAAATTCCCTTATGGGGGCAAAGAGAGCAATAAAAACCTGACAGGAGTTCTAATTTTTCTCACTCACTAACTAAATAAGTTAAACATGGAGTTACCCAGTCACTTTATGAGCCTCTTTATAATTAACGATAAAGGTTAGACTTCCTGCAACGTATAGGTTTGCTGTCTCTCAATTTAGTCTAGATTCACACTTATGCAGATTGCATTTGATGCATTTTCCTGGTGCGGTTTGCATTTTTTCACATGTGTATTTAACACTTTTTTAATGATTTTTAATGCATTTTGTGTTTTTTGGGATATGGGAGGTGTCTGTTGTCATGCAAGAAACACATGTACATGTGTTTTGCATATGTTTTTGATGATGCGGTTCCATTGAAGTCTATTACATGCAAAACGCAATTTGCTGCGGAAAAAAAATTCCTTGACCCTTTCAAAAATACGCCTTGGCTCAAAACGCACAGATGTGAACTAGATCCATGGGAAATCATATTAAATGAACTGTAGCGCGTTCCTGCAAACTGGAAAATGCACTGAAATCCGCTTGTGTGAACTCAGGGTTAATTGCACAATGTTTGCATTTTCCTGCATGTTGGCAGGCAGGCAACTCAAATTTTGGTTTCAGTGTCCATTCTGATAAGTTTTGAAGCACAAATGTCCCATTTAGCATGCTTTTATAACCCACAATATTCTTTGTTTTAATTGAATTATTCTGTTGTACTTTACCCTGACTTACTATGTCAGATTTGTACGAAACCAACCATTAAAGCTTATACTGTAAGTTCTGAAATTATAAACTATAAGAAGAAGTCAAACACAGGACTACTTAGCCCTTTATTTACCATTAGAGTGATTTTAAAGGTTTATTTTTTTTAAAGAAAAAATAACAAACATGTCTATACTTACCTGCTGTGTATAGTGTTTTTTCACAGAACAGCCTGGATCTTCCTCTTCTTGGGTCCCCCACAGGCTTTCCTGGTCCCTCCTTTCTCTCGAGTGCCCCCACAGCAAGCAACTTGCTATGGGACACCCGCTGTTCACACACGGAGCCTCCGCGTGGCCCCAACCCCTCTCCCTTCTGATTGGCTCACTGGCTGTGATTGACAGCAGTGGTAGCAAATGGCTCCAGCTTCTGTCTCAGCCGGTGCGAAAAGGGAGTCCCGGGATAACTTAGACTCCAGTGGACATCGCTGGATGAAGAGGGTGCTTAGGTGAGCATTAGGGGGTGCTGGGGGGGATGCTGCACAAAGAAGGTTTTTGACCTTGATGCATGGAATGCATGAAGGTAAAGAACCTTGAGCTTTTAGAACCACTTTAATCTTAGGAGCATCAAAGCCACGAGAGGTCTGTAATGCAAATAACAATCCCTCCTGCATCTGTTTTGATCCTTTACCTTGTTGCATGGCCCTGTTGACCATTGAGCATAAGAGGGGGTTTGCTGGCTTCTCCCACTATCCTAAAATAAAGAGTAGCCAACTTATTTTTATTGGCTTGACTTGGAAGTGACACATGCAGAAACCCTCTTTAAACAAAGATTATTTGACCATCTAGATTTTTTTCATTGGGTATCCTAAGTCATCTTTTATTAAGCTTTGTATATTGATAACTTTCTAAGTCTATTTAGTATACTTTTCTGTTTTATGTGTGCTTGATTACTATATTATATAGGACATTGGTGGTCTACTTCATGCGTTGTTATAGTTTTATTGTTGTAATGTTCAAAATCACATGTGTTTGATTTATCAGAGATGTATTGATCTTTGTGAATTAGCAGGGGGTCTCTGGCAGTGCAGTGAACATCTCCTGATCTATAAGCTGAATATTGTATTCACAGCTGTACGTATGAGGATATGGTTCTGCAGCTGTCTTCTTAATATTTTGTTTTGCTCTAGGCACCTTAGAATGCTGTTTGGTTTGATACGCTGTTTCTAAAAATCCAAAGGTGTTAGGTGACATGAAGGAAGGAAATGAATGACATTTTTGCTATTAGGAGTTCTGTAGTTATCCATAGTAGAGGGTTCAAACAGTCTATTTAATTTAAAAAAGTACAGGTACTAATTTTTTGGACACCTTTTTATAATTGTTATAAAGTGTGATACATATTTTCATGATTAAATATATATATATTTTTGTTGGACACTGTTTTTTCTATATTTTTATATTTTGATTTAAGTTGTTCACTGATTAGTTCATCAAACTTTTTACTGATTTTGGTACTACACTATTTTTTCACATTATTTCATGGTTTGTGTTCACTCACCTATATTATTTAGAGATATATTAAATTGAAGAGCGCTGCTTTAATTATGTTTTATATTAATCACCCTGCCTACAGGGGCAGCTAGCAGCTCTTCCTGATATTTCTTTTTTATGTTATATTGATTCCATAGGCGCTTTCCCCAATTTGCAAACATAGTACTTGCACCAGTCTACAAAACACTGCCCTTACAACCAAATCCTCATTTTGATAACGTCTTTAGAGTTTGTCTGCTGCTTTCTTCCTCCTGCACTTTTCTATCAGCCATTAACCTCCATAGCGGTCTGATTATGTCAGTATTTCTGTGCTCAAAGTGCTACATTGTTTTCAATGGAAATATGTTGGTTTTTTATTGTAGACCTGTAATTCTTAGGAATAACTCACTGAAATCTGTCCGAACAAGAGTCTAGTAAACATCCCGGGTATGATAAAATTTGAAACACGGATCACAGGGGTCCGGCGGCCATTACTTCTATCCAGCTGGTTAGTGCTCATAACAGCTTTTTAGCTGTTACCACATATTGCTGCTGTTGTTTCTACACTTAGCACTTTAGTCATATGCTTGGCATTTTACATGTATGGAGATATCCTTTTATACTTTTATACGTTCATTCATATCATTCAATAAATAGTTATGAATATACTACACTATGGGCATTTCCCCTTTTTTTGCTCTATGCTGAGCGCTTAATCCCCCAGAGCTCCCCCTGGTGACCACCTTACCTCACTAAAGAGGCTGCACCCGAGTCCTTAAAGGGGACCTCCTGTTGAATATCCCCGATGACATCCATTTCTTCCAGGTCGATTCCATTCCAATCCTGAGAGGGACCCATTGGCAAACCTCCATTTTCCTACGCATTGCGCAATTTTTTTTTGCGCGTTCAGTAAATGCGCACTTCATCTGTATTTTGCCTCTCACCTATACCTTGAAGAAGTTGGTGTACTGAGTTATCTGAAATTATGAGGAGCTTTATGAACTTTTACTATTATATTATAAATTATTTATATTTCACATACATTTTATTTCACATTTTTTTGTTAGCGCTGCACTTTTTTTTCACTTTATATGTCTTTTAGAAGGTTTATGGTTTCTTTGAAGTCTGTTTGTCAAACAGACCACCCAAAACTGATGTATACTGTAAATCCGGCCATAAATGGTTAGAATCTCAGTTGGTTCAGCAGGGACTGGTCAGGATTCAAACCATCTATGGGCAAGCTGACAGATCAACTTGAGTACAATTAGCATGTCGATATTTGTATGTGATTATTGCCAGTGGCTATAGCAATAATCACTATGTTCTCCTGGCAGGGACTGCTCCCCGTGCTTGCAGGAAATAAATTTGCATCACCTATGGCCTGCCTAAGCCATCTGAATGAATCACTCATTAATTTAGTTGTATTTGTCTGGTACTTTGGTGCATTCTCCTATCATGAACTGAATTTACAGGAGACTGCAGGGCAACACAATAAATACCAAGAAATAAAGATGGTAACACTTTGGTAATTAAAAGAGAAGTATGTTTGGGTTACCAGAGTTTGCTGATAACAGGCTATTGCCCGTTACCAACTGATGGGATGGAGTCGAACCATTTTGGGATCCATCCAGCTGCCTGCCTGACAGCTGGCTTCACCTTTCAGCTTGCGGCTGAGAGCCAGAACTAGCAGTTCCCTCCCCTTCCCCAGCCCAATAATCCAGTGCTGCAGAGGTCAAAGCCTTTTTGGCCATATATCTCTTTGGGTCACAGGTGTACACTTACTTTCATTCTCTTTGACCCAGAGTTAGCTGATAGGGATTAAATAGGGTGGGTAGTCATTCAGATCATTCTTTGAGCAGCTTAGCTCACACTTCTCTTTCTGAATACCTGCTGCATGTTCACATTGGAGATAAAGGCTGGACACATGGAAGGACTGCAAAACTTCAACCTTCTATGATAATTACAGATTCGCATCTTCCAGCATCACATTCCTTTGCAAACTTGTCATTTAGTCACATTACATCTCAGAGCTGCATAGTTGGTGCTGGAAGACCTCTTTTTGCCAGACACTGTAATTATAAGTTTAAATGGGTATAATGCCCACCATGTGTCACTGACTGTTGTCTAAATCAGTGGTCTCCAAACTGGGGCCAGGGGGCCCTTTGCTTGCTTTTATACGGCCCTCAGGGCATTATTCCTCCCACTGCTAGCAACAGTGTGGCATAGTATCTACCACTGATACTGACAATGGGGCACCATTCTTCCCACTGACGCCAATGATGGGGCACTATTCCTCCCATTGATACTATCAATGGGGCACTATGACTCCCATTGATACCAATGATGGGGCACTTCTCCTCCCACTGATACCAATAATGGGGCACTATTATTCCCACTGACACCAATAATGGGGCACTATTCCTCCCACTGACACCAATGATGGGACACTATTCTTCCCACTGGCGCCAATGATGGGGCACTATTCCTGCTACTGTTACCAATGGTAGGGCACTATTTTTCCCATTTATACTAACTATGGGGCACTATGACTCCCATTGATACCAATGATGGGACACTATTACTCTCATTGACACCAATGATGGGACACTATTACTTTCATTGACACCAATGATGGGACACTATTCTTCCCACTGGCGCCAATGATGGGGCACAATTCCTTTTACTGATACCAATGGTGGGACACTATTCTTTCTACTGATACCAATAGTTGGGCACTATTCCTCCCACTGATACCAATGATGAGGCATTCCTTACATTTTCTTCTTCCACTGGCCACAGTCTGGCCCCCTAAAGTCATTTAGTCACATTACATCTCAGAGCTGCATAGTTGGTGCTGGAAGAGCTCCCTCTGCCAGACACTGTAATTATAGTTTAAATGGGTAAAATCCCACCATGTGTCACTGACTGTTGTCTAAATCAGTGGTCTCCAAAATGGGGCCCGAGGGCCAGATGCGGCCCTTTGCTTGCTTTTATCCGGCCCTCAGGGCATTATTCCTTCCACTGCTAGCAACAGTGTGGCATAGTACCTACCACTGATACTGACTGTTCCTCCCATTGATACTAATGATGGGGCAATATGACTTCCATTGATACCAATGATGGGGCACTTCCCCTCCCATTGATACTAATAATGGGGCACTATTCCTCCCACTGACACCAATGATGGGACACTATTACTCCCATTGACACCAATGATGGGGCACTATTCCTTCCACTGACACCAATGGTGGGGCACTATTACTTCCACTGACACCAATGGTGGGGCACTATTCCTTCCACTGACACCAATGATGGGGCACAATTCCTCCCATTGATACCAATAATGGGGAACTATTCCTCCCATTGATACCAATGATGGGGCATTCCTTACTCCCACTAACATCAGGACATTTTCTTCTTCCACGGGCCACAGTCCGACCCCGCTAAAGTTTGAAGGACAGTAAACTGGCCCTTTGTTTAGAAAGTTTGGAGACCTCTGGTCTAAATGATAAAGTATCTCCACTCAGGGCCACCACCCCAATATATATGTCATTAGGACTGATCCTGGTTGCAAATAATCCCCAGCCCAGTCCTCTGCTTACTGCTAGACTGCTGAGTAGTTGCTGGAAGGGTGCATTAAACTGAATGAACAAACTTTAACACCTCTGCTTTTCTTATGAAATTTTAGATTGAATTGCCCCACAGTGCCTGCAGCTACAAATTTCAACATGGGCTTGTAAATCCCATTTACTGCTTAAAAGTATACAAATACTTAAATGTTCATAGACTGTCCACAGTTACACTGTAAATTTGGCAAGTTCAGCTAGGTAGCACAGAATTAATTTCGCTTCAAAGAGTGCCACTTGACTTCTTGGCTTTCTTTGCATAAAAATGACCCACTCTGCATATTAAATCATTAGCTAGATCTTTTGTGCCTACTGATTTTTATAAAGCAGACAATGAGAATCTGTTCAGCAGCGAGAGGGAGGGAGCAGGGTCCAACTGCGTAATTACAATCCAATATCCATACAGTCCAGTCAAACGATATTATTATTTGACATTGCAAGGCTGTGCTCTTTCCCCTGGAGTCCCCGCAGACACAGAGTTCATCCTAATTGGTTCCAGAGCACAACCCACCGACTACATGCCTTTCCGAAGCCACGGTGATGTTAATTTCCACAGCACTGTAAATAGACTTTGCAAACAATATAAACACGGTAATAGGGGGCTAGGTGGGTAATTAATGTATTTACAAGGAAGCTTATTTGCATTTTTTTTTAAGTCCTCTTTAAAAAGCAGCTCAGATTACTTCTCTCTAACGCTCAAAAAAAACCAGAGCCTTGTAAGAAGTATAACAGTAATTATTCTCTTTAGGGGGTTATTTTATTTTGCCGTTAGGGAATTAGAAGGAACAGATAAGCAGAATTATAAAAGCAGTTGTGTAACACATTAAACGTACAGTAAACACTTATCCCTGTATTTACCATAAGCCGGCCTCACCTTCTTCATTAATAGAATTTATTATGCACTTGTTTTACACACAAGATAATTGTGGGAAGCTACAGCATTTATAACTATCTCATTTTACTTTGCTTCTCTGGACGAGTTATTAAAAGAAATAAAGAATGCAAGCTGGCAATATACATGGGGTGAAAATAATGAAATTTGCTGGACTCACACAGATCTGCGGATAACAGGATGCTAGTTTTATATAAATCAAGTCTCAGAGCTGTACAGTATTTTGTTTAGACGGCCAAAATACAGTTTGTGGTCCAAAGGACGAGATAATGTTTCTGGAAGGGGTAAGGCTTTTTTCTAGGATTTTATAGTTAAATCAAGGAATGCTGTAAAGTCTCTCATTTCAGAAAAAAATGAAAACGAAAGTCAGTAGCAGATGCGAAGTCTTCATGCACACTGGACGTTTTTACAGCGGCTGTTTTTGGATTTTGACGTTTTTTCTACAGCCAGTAAACTCCCCAGCATGTTATCCTATGTGTCCAAAACTAGTGGGTTTCTAGAAGAGTTTTTTTAGCTGTAAAAACGCTCTAACACTGAAAAACGTGGTAAATCGCGGCAAACCAGAATTTTTGGACATTTTTTTTTTTAGCAAAAAAATGTTTTTTTTTGGTTTAGAAAAAATGCAAATGCAAAAAAACGTGGCAAAATGATGCTAAGAGCTAATGTGACTTTGCACAGCTAATGTTAATAATCAGCGTTATTAAAATGCCCAGTGTGCATGGAGCCTAATTTCCAAAAGCTGAGTCTGCAACAAGGCAAAATATGCTCGCCATAATCCCCATATGATGAGATTCAGGACTAGTAATCGACTGTTCAGATACTGAGAGCTTTGGGTGGAGGGCAACTATTTGGTGGCATAGCTGGACGTGCTCATTTTCTAGTAGTAAAACAGTAGGTTTCTTACTATTTCAGAACAGGGAATTAGAAAAAAGTGTCAGAGAAGATAGAGTACCCTGGGAAATGAAGGATTAGCCCAGAAGCCCTGTAAGAAGAAGGCTATGTATAAGAAACAGTGGGACCCCGTTGAGATTCAGGGTAGGGGGGTCTGGAAGCACCCTCTGAAAAAGGGTTGGGTCTACCTGGCTAATGACTGGCACAGAGGTGTTCTAACCAAAATGTTCCAGTGTTCCGCCGTCCAAATCGAAACAAAGCAGGATGATTTTGTGACAGTCCTAGATTCTGCCACGGTGTGAGGATAGACAGAAAACATACGTGATTTGCATTAAGGCAGAGTGCGGAACTCCAGTGGAGAACACAGACTTGTCATTGTTCTCTGGGTTTTGTAATTCTGGATCAGGGCCTAGAGCTTAAAGGCTTCAAAGTGTCTTGGGTGGGATGAAGCCTTCAATCCTGTGTCTTCATGGAGACCTGCATGCTGTGTGAGTTCACGGGTGTGCATATTTGTTAAAAGCCAGGAGCTGGCCATAGCTCAGGGCCCTTTTTTGGAGAGAGGTGTGTGCTCCAGTCAGGAGAGGTGATCCACTCAGGAGATGTGACACCATGTTGGCGAGATTCCCTTCCCAGCAGGACTGGAAGATTTGGGACATCTAAGCAAGTCTGCTGGACTGAGAGAGCTAAGGCAACTAGAAGAGTGAGAGAGCCGGGGTGCTAGGAGAACCCTATCTAGAGGCCAGAAGTGGGCCCCTGCAGCGAAGTGCTGTAACTAAGGCTGAGTGAGTCAAGAGAGCCAGAGAGCTGGGTCTGAGGGACCGGGGCCAATAGCAATGGTACTGCTGACAAGGGAGCCATGTGGCTCAGCATTTTTTTGTTACGTCTTGCTGGAAATAAATTGCCTGCTTGGGCAACTTTGAACTTAAATTTTTTAATAAATGTTGATAGCTATGCCCTAAAATACAGTTTATGACTGATATCAACTCATTAACCTCTTAACGCTGAGCAGTCGCATATATGTGGCCCTGTAAAACAACTTACTGTGCTGAGAGTGTGCTCCCTTCATGCTCCCAGCACGGTAGCCTCCCTCAGCACAGAAAGTTGTTTTACAGAGCTACATATATGCAATCGCTCAGCATTAAGAGGTTAATGAGTTCATATCAGTCATAAACTGTATTTTAGGGCATAGCTGTGAACATTTATTGAAAAAGGAAAAGTTCAAAGTTGCCCAAACAAGCAATTTTTTTCCAGCAAGACATAACAGAAAAATGCTGAGCCACATGGCTCCCTTGTCAGCAGTATCGCTGCTATTGGCACTGATGCATACTTGTGATCAGGAGCTTTCCGATCAGGTAAAAGCTGCGATCATTTAGGGCTACTTCAGAGGATAAAATAACTTTTATCAGTCAGAATTACTCGTTATGGAACACAACATTTTTACAACTTTTTGTAAATCTTCACTGGAATAGGTGCAAAATTAATTCTCTTGTTAAACCAGATTGAAATATTGCTCAGAAGCAAGAAAAAAAGTTATCAAAATCATATTGTTGTGAACCAAACTTACAAAATATAATATACATAAGTTATTACAACTAGGAAAGCTTATTGTGTCACAACATTGTAGAAAAAAAAACACTTATATTCCAATGTACAGGTGAAACTCGAAAAATTAGAATATCGTGCAAAAGTTCATTTATTTCAGTAATGCAACTTAAATGGTGAAACTAATATATGAGATAGACTCATTACAAGCAAAGCAAGATTGTTCAAGCCGTGATTTGTCATAATTGTGATGATTATGGCTTACAGCTCATGAAAACCCCAAATCCACAATCTCAGAAAATTAGAATATTGTGAAAAGGTGCAATATTCTAGGCTCAAAGTGTCCCACTCTAATCAGCTAATTAAGCCATAACACCTACAAAGGGTTCCTGAGCCTTTAAATGGTCTCTCAGTCTGGATCAGTAGGAATCACAATCATGGGAAAGACTGCTGACCTGACAGTTGTGTAGAAAACCATCATTGACACCCTCCATAAGGAGGAAAAGCCTCAAAAGGTAATTGCAAAAGAAGTTGGATGTTCCCAAAGTGCTGTATCAAAGCACATTAAAAGAAAGTTATGTGAAAGGGAAAAATGTGGAAGAAAAAGGTGCACAAGCAGCAGGGATGACCGCAGCCTGGAGAGGATTGTCAGGAAACGGCCATTCAAAAGTGTTGGGGACTTTCACAAGGAGTGGACTGAGGCTGGAGTCAGTGCATCAAGAGCCACCACACACAGATGGATCCTGGACATGGGCTTCAAATGTCGTATTCATCTTGTCAAGCCGCTCCTGAACAACAAACAATGTCAGAAGCGTCTTACCTTGGCTAAAGAAAAACCGACCTGGTCTGTTGCTCAGTGGTCCAAAGTCCTCTTTTCTGAAGAGAGCAACTTTTGCATCTCATTTGGAAACCAAGTACCCAGAGTATGGAGAAAGAATGGAGAGGCACACACTGAAAGATACTTGAAGTCCAGTGTGAAGTTTCCACAGCCTGTGTTGATTTGGGGAGCCATGTCATCTGCTGGTGTTGGTCCACTGTGCTTCATTAAGTTCAGGGTCAACGCAGCCATCTACCAGGAGATTTTGGAGCACTTCATGCTTCCTTCCGCAGACGAGCTTTATGGGGATGCTGACTTCATTTTCCAGCGGGACTTGGCACCGCCCACACTGCCAAAAGCACCAAAACCTGGTTCAATGACCGTGGGATTACTGTGCTTGACTGGCCAGCAAACTCGCCTGACCTGAACTCCATAGAGAATCTATGGGGCATTGCCAAGAAAAAGATGAGAGACGTGAGACCGAACAATGCAGAAGAGCTGAAGGACGCTATTGAAGCATCCTGGTCTTTCATAACACCTCAGCAGTGCCACAGGCTGATAGCTTCCATGCCACGCCGCATTGAGGCAGTAATTGCTGCAAAAGGGGCCAAAACCAAGTACTGAGTACATATGCATGCTTATACTTTTCAGAGATATTGTTCTATGTACAATCCTTGTTTTATTGATTGCATGTAATATTCTAATTTTCTGAGATTGTGGATTTGGGGTTTTCATGAGCTGTAAGCCATAATCATCACAATTATGACAAATGAACTATCTTGCTTTGTATGTAATGAGTCTATCTCATATATTAGTTTCACCTTTTCAGTTGCATTACTGAAATAAATGAACTTTTGCACAATATTCTAATTTTTCGAGTTTCACCTGTGTATCCAAGCATTATTAAAATTGTATTGCTTAATAAAATGTTGGCATTATGGTTAAAGTAAAAAGGGGGCAAAAATAAAATTTTGATAATTTGTGGATATACATACTATAATATTTATTTTTTGTTATAAATTGTTGTGACATGACACGCTTTTCTACTTGTATTCATCTTTGTATTTTTGTAAATCGCCTCTGTTTAATTGTATGACCACTGTCGCTGAGCTGCAAAAGGTTCAAAAATAGGGGGACGTCTTTCCACTTATCATTCTCGAGGTGTCTTTCCACCCATTATCTTCACAGGTATTGCCAATAAAGAATGCTAATCATGCGTTGATATACTGATGACCATTTTAGGGACATATACAAATCTTAGCATGAAATACACTAATCAAATATGGAACAGTAGTTTAGGGTAAATGTTACAATATTAACTCAAAATGCATACTTAATAAAAAAGCACTAGAATTTCCCTTTAAATAGACTAGAGTTCTTCTTTAAATATGCATATCTGTTATCTGTATTGCCTGTCAGTAAGTTAGTAAAATGCTTTATCTTACAGTGTGTGTGCTGTGCTGAAAAATATCCAATCTATCATTGTAATAAAATGCAAAGCCTAGTGCATTTTACAAACAAGCAGAGGTGTCCACCTCTCCCGGCAATACCACTTTTCCTTAATTTTTTAAAAGGTATTAAACTGCAGCACTTTAGTGATGGTACAGCTTCTGCTATTACCAAATTGATTTACACGCACATTTTAGGTGTATTACCATCTCCTCAGCCTTCAACCCAAAGCTATTTTTTTTATCTCGAAGTCAAAGAATGTACTTTAATCCAGCAGTAATAATATATGTTTATGTAAACATCCCTTAACATTTTCATACTGTAGTATCTTGGGGCTGAGGCATTATGCCTTGTATATTTTATTACATCCTTTATGTTTTACATATGTACCGGCTGAAGCCATGGATCTAGGTTTGCCACAGGGTAAAGCCGGCTATGTGACAGCAGGCCTCCAGAGACTCCGAGACCTGTTTATAGAGAAGTTGCAAAGTCAGGCAGCTTGGCATCATCTTTGCCGATTTTCTGATGGACTTTGACGACCTGATATCTGCATATTTTTATAGTGCTGTGAAGAGGGCTTAAAAAGTTAGAGAAAAAAAAATACTTGCAGAAATCGGTAAACTGGTTTAGTGGCATTGATGAAAGAAATGGCATAAAACAAAATTGTCATGATAGAACAAACCAATAAATGCAAAAGCACTCACGCAAAACTACTTTGTAGAGATTTACTGATCGTAAACATATGTTTTTGTGAAATTCCAATTTCATCCCTCTTAAAAGTAAATGTTAAAACCTTTTGGCTTTTTTTTGTAGTTTTGGATAGAGTGGTTAAGGGCTGGAATCCCTGGCAGGATTTACTCTATAATGCTATCTATGCCTCTGTTAGTGAGATTTACCCTACCTTTCTGTCTTGTTGACTGGTTTCACTGGACAGAAAGTGATGGAAAGTCTTGAAAAGAGACAGAGAAATAAAAATTGTGATATTTATTTATTCATTTAATATGAGGTAGGGGGTTAGATGTAACTCCTGTCAAGTTTATATTGCTGTCTGGGTCTTTGTTGCAGATTTTCTCACACGTCCTATTGGTAAAATGTGTCCAGAACAGTAGAAGATCTCTCTAATGGAGTCCCAGATAGCGGCAAAACCTGACAGAAGTTCTAACCTTTATCCATTCTGTCCTGCTACAAAGCGGTTGTCCTCAGCCTCCTAGTGTCCTAGGTTGCTCAGATGCTGGTGGCCTCTGCCATATAGCATCCTTGCTTGCTAGGCATTGGCCAAAAGGCTGCATTAACACTGTACACAAACATTACACAACATGTATGCAGTGTAAATAACTCTAACATTTAAGGCCCTGGAGACAGCTGTGTCCTTTAACTGCTTGCTGCCCACCCCCAGTGCATTTGCTTCAGGCGGGCAGCACAGCCAGGCTGGATCAGGTAGGGCAATTTACATGTGCAAACAAACAAAGCACAACCTGTTTTCTCTTTATTCCTTTGTTCCAAGCTATATTTAAGAACTACAGAACCATGCCTCTCTATGTGATGGGATTCGTTTGAGGTAGAGACTGCACTGTACCAGTAGAATGATTCTCGATAGATATTAGATTGTCTTGTGGGTGAATGAAGGTGTTGATCTCTCTTTGGAGATATGGGCTGCTAACTTACTGGTACAACAGAGCTGTTACTTCAGCTGAAAAGATATTTGAGTAGTGAGAGAGGAGCACCCGGTGTCCAGAATAAGGATACATATTCCTGATGACAGCAGTGATCAGCTTTTATAAGAAACTTTGGTACAACTGCAGACCCTATCCATCTCTATTAGAACGCACCAACAGCCCTGAAGAATGGGGAGACAATTCCCCCAAAACGTGTCGCCTCTGTCTGTACTTGTTTAACTCCAAAAAAGGATTACATTTTTCACAGAGAGTTTTTTTATTGTTGACACAGGGCACTCCCACTCCTCTCTCCCTACTAAAGTCTCTATGTGATGGAGAAGAGGGGAGGTTTATGTAGTTTTGCCCTAGAGTAACAATGCTGCTTCTTCATAGATACAGTATGGTAAGTGAGCATTGCCACTCTGGAACAAAATATATGGTACCGGCAGGATCAACAAGTAAAAATAATTGAAAAAAAAAGCCTAAAAAATGAATGCAGCCACTACATATAAGGACAGGTAAACTTTACTATGTTACATTTTTGTTCTTGGATTTGGAAAGGCTTTAACCTGTTGTGGCCTCTCAGTAGGTGGGCCTTAATGCCCAGAGGCTGTATATATGCATACCAGAATGTAAACACAGCTGTGCTGAGAGCGCGCTCCCAGCGCAGTTACTGCTGGCACGGTGGTCACATGATCAGAAACCCCTCCCCACCTTCCGAAACCAGAAACCCCTCCCCACCTTCCGGAACCAGAAACCCTTCCCCACCTTTTGGCACCAGAAACCCCTCCCCACCTTCCGGAACCAGAAACCCCTCCCCACCTTTCGGCACCAGAAACCCCTCCCCACCTTCCGGCACCAGAAACCCCTTAAAGGGCCGGAAGACGCTGGCCTTAAGGGGTTAATACATACAATACAATATATGTATAAAACCAGTGTTTTGTATTGTTAAAAATGTCAAGTTATAGACATAATCATAACATCAAACATTTAGTCATTCATATTTAAAGTGATTTCTAGCATTTACTTGAGATGAGATCTGACTATTGTGATAAACAACTTTTGGGCCAGCACATACATAAATCAGAATAACATGTCTGCAAATTAATTTTTTGTAAACCGAATCGAGAGCAGCTTATGGAAATAATTAAATACAGCTCGGTATGAATATGTAAACTGATCATTATTCATAATGGGCTTGTCAATGTTAGTATTCGTATTCCATACATAAAAAAGCATAAATGCATTCATTATAAACTAATTTCAGTCATTATCTTTTCCAAACTGAGCCTGTTTTGTGCACTCGAATGGCATACTCCATTTGCTGTGTACTGTAGCCAATAAAAGTAAATTGAAATAACCATAGATTATGAACTTGTAAATTATATTTTTGTAAGACTTATTTTTAATCTTGTGGTAGAGTAAGCCAATTAATGCAGTTAAGTGAAGTAATGAGTGGTTAATTTAATAGAACACATTTTCTTTGTTTTTTTTCCTTTTGACAGTATTAATGATTCCCGAGTCATCAAAATTTACAATCGCCATATTAAAGATGCAAAAATATTTATGTGAGTGCACCAAAAGCATAATATATATATATATATATATATATATATATATATATATATATATATAATGCACACAAGACACGCTCGTAAAGTCTGTTTTCGCCAGGATCTTTCTCTGTACAGTAAACGAGAGTTGTCATAACCACTTCAAGTCGGGACACTTTCACTCCCTTCCAGTCCAGGCCAATTTTCAGCTATCACACTTTGAATAACAATTGTGCTGTCATGCAACACTGTACCCATTTGATTTTTTTAGCATTTTTTTTTGAGACAGATAAAACTTTATTTTGGTGGTATTTATTAACTACTGGGATTTTTATTTTTTTGCTATATAAATGAAAAAGTCAAACATTTTTTAAAAAAAGTGTATACAATTTTGCAAATAAATTATTTTCCTCAGTATTGGCCAAAATGTATTCAGCTATCTTTTTAGTAAACAAAATAACCCAAATTAGTTTATAACCAAAAATTATAATTTTTCAAAATTTTTTTTACATTTTTATTTTATTTTTTTATATTATTATTTATGTGTTTTTTTTAACATACTATCACCCTAACAGTACAGTGTCCCCATAGTGACACTGTACTACTTGTGGGGAGTGATAAATATTTTTTTCTCTTTTCTTACAGTGATTGTTTTTACACCCATAAAGGCTGTAAAAGCAATAATTTCTCCTTCTCTCTGGCTGCATTCTTGCAGCCATTGAGAAATACTGTGCGAGCTGTGATTGGTCACAGCTTGTCACATGGTACAAGACTGTTGTCAATAGCCTTTTACCATGTGATCTCTGTGATCATCTTGCTTTCTACTATTCATGTGATCACTGATCGGACTAACAGTGATCACATGAATTGGGACCTCACACAGAGGTCCCATACAGTGATCGGTGTTCCGCTATGTCCTTCGGACACAGCGGGCACCGGATTGTGGTGCTGCGCGCTCCCAGGCAGTTTATGCTGGTGATGTTAAGAAACGTCAACCCGCTCCAGAACTGCTCCACTCCGGTTGTTTATGTACATCTTCAGTGTGGGCACCTGGCTGTGATAGCTTGCGGCTTCACAGCCGGGTACCCACTGTGCATGCGCGAGTAGCGCTACGCTTCATGAATGGTCCTGTAGTCTTCTGGGACCTGTCACGTGTCCCAAAAGGCTACAGGGAGGGAGGACACCTTCTGTTTCCAATCGCCTAGGCGATTGGACTGGAAGTGGGAGCAGGTACCTATCAAATTTGGGTACCTGCTCCCCCTCGCCCCCCTAATGGGGAGCAGGGAGCAGTCCTTAAAGCAGAACTTCCCCTTTTGGGAGGAGCTCCGCTTTAAGGTTTGCATAAACTTTATTGAAGCACAAGAAGATAAAAACCAAAACTTTGTATCCAAAATATGCATACAATAAATCGTGTTTTGAGCATGAGTAATTTGTTTTCTTGTAAGTGCCAGACAAAATAAAATAAGTTGTGAAAGAACAACTCCTTCACTCCGTACCAACTTTGAAACGTTTTGTCACATTATGGCAGAAATCATTACCAGCCTGATAGGTTTATTTATGAATACTTTCTACAATATTCAAAGTACATCTATCCTGGCATAGCTCATTTCAGACTGGGCTGAGGATCAAGACGAAGGAAAAATTAAATTATATATTGAGGGGATGTTAATTGAACTACACTGCATTTAACAAGGGAGACTGGAATGGACACTTCCAATATTACTGAGATTTTTTTAATGTGCTCGATCACGGGATTGTCAATGCGTATTGGCAATTGCGCATAGACAGGGTGTTTTCACTGAAGCCTGGAAAAGTTTATTTAATTTCCACAATCTCTATGCTGGAAGTGATGTTCATAAACAACACTAACTCTGGAACATTGTGAAATTTCCTTTTCTTTTACAATTTAAAGACATGCTAGAACGAGGCCTGTTAAAGTTTGGCCACAATCAAATTAAGTTTATGACTGTACTGAATATAGACCCATGATGAATCACGCTCATCGCTGTTAAAGGCTCATTTTAAAATGTTGGGTCTTTCTAGATAAAACTCTGAAAAAAAATAGTCCATCAAAACGTTTTCAATATAAATTTTATCTCCATTTCCTAAGGCAGTGTTAATTTCGTTTTGCAGTTAATCTATTGAACTGGTAAAATTTTATACTTTTACCACTAAGCGTTCTTTAAAAGCTAAATTATTTAAAGACATCTGAGGTAGAGGGTTTAGATGATGTTCATTATTAAACGACTTTTTAAATAATATCTACAATTCATTTTCTTTAGTGATAAGGATAAAATAACTAGAGGCATTTCTAGAATTTAAACAGATTTCGGGCTTTGAGATTTTAGATGGAACCCTGAAAGGCTTTGCTGACTATTTAGCACGATAGCTTAAGCATTAAAAAAAGCTTATTTTAGTTATAAACTGCTGCTTTTTAAGAAAAGTGAAGTAAAAAAAATTAAACTTTCTCCTCATGTTCACTAGTTCCTTGTTCCCTAGTTGGAGGGAAATAAGATGTTTTTGAAATATGAAAAGTTTCTGAAAGGAACATTTCATGTCTTCACCACCATATTTGGAGAAGACATAATTAAGCCATGGGTGTACAATTTGTTTTTATTTTGTGTAAAAATAGAACATAGAAACGTATTGTATTTTATTATCCCTAGAATAGTTTACATTTATTTCTAAAAAACTAAAAATGAATTATTATTATTTTCATTGTTATTTTTTTTCACAACAAGCACAGTTTTCCTTCTTTATTTTTTAGCTTTGGGCCAGAAGGTGCAAGATTTGTATGATAAAACTTTGCCTGGTGATCACCGTCAAGTAACAATAAATGTTCTCATGGAGCCAGAGTTTTCAACTCAGACCTCTGTCTCTAACATGGTGCTGATAAAACAATATGGAGCACAGAGTGGTCAGTTTAAACTGAACCTGACCTAGCCTGAAAACTGTGTACAGTAACAACACTACTGAAGTGCGGGTATCTTGCACTACCTGCAGATAGTCTTCATATCATTCCCTGTGTAGTATCTTGGATCTTAGGCCTAGGCTGTGCACAGGGCCCTGTCTTCTCCTAAAGCAGAATTAAACTTCAAACAAAAATGTTGACAGGTAGGAATTGTATGACAGAAGAGACCCTATTAGTCTCTTCTGTTATAGCTGCTTCAGTGCACTTATACAGATTCCCTCTGTGCCGTGATTTTGTGACTCCCATGCACTTGCACAAGACTGACGTCACTGTGGCACAGCCAATTAAGCAACCAAAAGGGAACCGGGAAGGAAGATTGGGAGAAGATGACAGCTGAGAACATTGACACCCACTGGCTAACATGCTGTACATACTAGTACATTATGGCATAAAGCTCCCAGGGGCCTTTTTAAATCTCTAAGTCCACTTAAAAGGAGAAGTACCTGAATAGAAAAGAAAAAAAACAAAAAAAACATAATCACCTTGCCTAGATGACTGCAGCACTGATCCCTGCTACAGCTGTCCCCCGCTGGCTCTACCCCACGAATTGAGCTTTCAAAGACTGCTGATCGGATCGCTCAGTTCTCTGTATTCAGTCTTCAGAGAGCCAGAGACTGTCAGTCATCAGCTTTCTGCTCTGCCCCGCCCCCCTTAGGAGGGTGCAGGAATGGCTGGCTCAGGCTCTCAGGGGCTCGCTGAGAGGCTGAGCCAGCTGCTGGTCCAGACATTTGAGTGAATCCTGACTTTAAAGTTGGGATCCTTCCAGACCCTGGATTAATTGTGTGACATCAGCTGACAGCGGGCTTCAGCACTTCATTCTGCACTCCTGTGACCCATAGGAAAGCATAGCCAAAATAGCTTTGGTCACACTTCTCCTTTAAGGTTGAGTTAAAGTGGTAGTAAAGTCTCCTTTAGGTACTGTAAGTATCTCCTATGCAATGTATACTAGTACATTATGCACTTAACCTTTTTTTTCAGTTTTTCTTTGGTTTCTACCGCTTTTATCTGCCCCACCCCTTGTCATTCAACTGCCAAATGTCAGAGCCTTTACTGATCATGGAGACTTTCACATTTGACTGTTAAGAGATACTGTATACGGCAGATTTAGGACCAGGAGGGGGCAAAGCTTAATCTTGAGAAGTGTGCAGCATAAATATCAGATCCAAGGGGCTCTACTTGGATATAAGGATTGACATAAAGTTGTTTCAGTAACAACAGTTTGCCAACGCTTCAGCAGTATCTTTGTTTTGTTACATTATATACCTGCTAAGATTCACTTCAGTGGGGGTAGGGGGTAGATTATATGTCAGGAAAAGAATTTAGTGAAGAATTCAGTGGATTAAAGTGGAGATAGAAAGTGCCAGATTGCTTCAGTGTGACGCTTTTACTACTAGTGTTTACATCTTAACTTGTGCAGCAGTATATCCAGTGCCCATATAAGAAACCCAAACAAATGCTGCTCATTGTATTGTATATGAGTTTATATACAATATTTATAATATAAATTATAGTCAGTTACATAAAGCAATACTCCAAAACGTTTCTTAAAAGTCCACTGTAATAATTTTGTTATTGGTAATGTAGAAAAAAATCTAATTAGTCAATCCAAATCTTCCAAATATTGTGATCTCCACCACTGTGGTCTAAAGTAGAGGAACTCACTCTAACAATAGAACAGTTAATCAAAAGAATGTCTAAAGTGCTTTATGAGGGATCTTCCACAATATAGTTCCACAAAGTCCTCTTGAAGAAGTTGGCAGTAGTGTAACAATGGTAGATATAAGTTGTGTAGCGAGCGATTACTGTAATGAAAATTTGGTACAAGCCGCTAGAACACCAAAAAGGTAACCAACATAACCTTCGAAGACAATATATAGACAATAAAGGTGCAGCGCTATTAATAAAAATAGTGAATTTCACTATTTTTATTAATAGCGCTGCACCTTTATTGTCTATATAGTAGTGTAACAATGGCTTTTTTTTCAGCAGGAACATGGGGCAACGCAGTTGCGGCACCTCCACCATTGAATATATGCAGTGGAAAGGGATGCTGGATGGTTTATTGATGCTGGTTACTGGGAGATCTATTGTTGCTGGAGGGGATCTATTTTTGCATGGTGGTCTATTTTTGCATGGTGGTCTATTGCTGCTGGTAGGGGGTCTATTGTTGCTGGAAGGGATATACTGTTGAGGGAGGGGTCTATTGATGCTGGCTGCTGGGAAGTCTATTGATGCTGGTTTCTGGGGGATCTGTTGCTGCTGCTGGGGGTCTATTATTCCTGGGGTGGTATTTTGTTGCCAGGGTCCATTGTTGCTGGGGGAATCTAATGTTGCTGGTGGGGGTCTATTGCTGCTGGCTGCGTCGGGATCTATTTTACTGCTTTTCTTGTTATCATTAACAAATTCCATACAAACTAGTGCTGCAAGATAATTGGTTCTGTATTTTCTATAAGGAGCGGTGCTCGGAGGTGGGTAGGGGGCGGAGACAGGAAGTGATTCAGAAGGGGGGATGTCCTGCACCTAATTTATGAGAAAAAAAGCCCTGAGGTTACACTACTAGTATTAAAATAATTTGAAAATTAATACCAGCTTATTAACCAGTAATTAGTGCACCAAGTATTATGTACATTATGGTAACAAATACCAACATCATCCAACAGGGCAGCTTGCAAACACATTCTAGCATTATGATGTGTTCTCTACCCAAAATATTTTGGCACTACTGATATCATCCCTCTAGCGCAATTACGTACAGCATAACCACTCTTCCTAACCTCGGTCCTAGTAAATTCTATGAGCAGTGTGTTTGTTAGTTTGTGTGCATGTGTACCTATGTATCTATAAAATTATTATTATTATTATACATGATTTATATAGCGCCAACAGTTTACTCAGAGCTTTACAATATAAAGGGAGACAATACAGGAACAATACAGTTCAATACAAGAGGGATAAAACGTGATAAACCATACATAAACATTTTTGTCTTGTTGGAACTTATTTGCAATGCTTAATTTTACTACCCATTTAATTTACTAGCTTAACTAATTCAAGAATAATTATTGTTGCTTTCAATATAAAATCTATGAGATATTTTTAATAATTAAGAACACAGGTCATATATTTATGGACAAAAGCATGATTGTTCCTGGTTTCATTCATGACATGTGGCCATTAGCGCTCGACAAAAAAGTGTCGAGAATTAATTTTCTGTTCCTTTCCTGGAGAAAAAAAAAATGAAGTTAGGAAGCATACTGTAGTTCAATTAAAATGAAATGAAAGAAGCCTTTTATAATAGTATTGTTAGCATAATTAAAATTCAGATTATCTTCCTTCAAAAATTTAATATTTTTTCAATTGAAATGATTAAAACTAAAATGATACATTAGTCACGCACTCAAAACATAATTGAACTAATTAATCTGAATAAGACATAGAGAAAGTATAGCCCTGGCTAATTCAACATATCTGGTGTGTTTCGTTTCTGCATAGGTTCTCATAAATTTAGCTCTTTCTATGTTGTTAATGGTTTCAGCCTTGCTTTGTTCTTGTTTTTCTTGATTGATATATGCTACTTTTAAAAAACATCGCCTTACTAATATTTCCTTGCACTACTGATTGATTAAAGGCTATTTTTTTTCACGGCATGGACTCAGCAAGGTGTTGATAAGCACTCAGCTTCTGTGATGGCCCATCTGCTTCCTGTGGTTATGCTGAGATTGCTGGTAGTGGATATCTTCTTCAGTCACTTTTTTGTATCAGTTGTTCCTTGGCAGCCTCAAGACCCTTACTGTGTGCTTCATGCCCCATCAGCCCCAGTCTTGTGATGTCAATCATGTGACACTGCAGTGTCTTACATTACCTAAACCCGTTCTCTCCAATGTATGGAAAGTCCATATTGTTGGCCAATTTACTGCCAGTACAGGTCTGGGGTTAACAATCAGTTTGTAGTGCACTGATCATAAGAGTTTAACTCTCTATGCAACCCAAGAACAAGTGGCACAAGGACCAGAGTTGCAATGACAGTTCAGGCATAGACAATAGACTTGCATAGAGTCATTTTTGCATATTATAATTGTGGTTGATACTGATATTGTTGGGGTGGGGAACATTTTGCTACTCAATGGTAGTGGTGAAAAAAAGTCTGACAGTGGTGTAAAGTCATTTTGCATGTAATGTTTTTGTAATAGCAGTCCAATAATGGTAAATAATATTGTTGGGGAAGACAGTCGTACAGTAGCCTAACTTAGTGGTTGTCAGTTCTGAGGTCTGTGGAAAAGTTGAAATCAAGTCATGGATGCTTAGGGTGTTATGGATTTTCTGTATGTGATATGGTCCTTTCCCCAATGAATCAGTTGTAAGATCTACCCTATCTCTGCGCAACATCATACAGATCACAGAGTTCGCAAACTTTTCAACTGTCTGTCAATTTTAAATGACAACCCTCCTTCCCAAGTTCCAGTTGCTCAAAGTAGGCAGATGAGTGCTGGGAATGTACACGGAACCAACAATTTTAGCATGTGTTTAGCTTCCTGACCAGAAGCTACTTTTATGAAAATGGCACGTTGTCTGCTAAGTGGCTCAGTACTGGGAAGCATGTTTTCCTCCCAACACCTTACAGTACACAGCACTGTTATTCTTTTTGGCAGAATTAGGTGACAGTATATGGGAAAATGGAGGATGCTTCGCCCGCGGACACCAATGTTTGCAGTATCTGCATGCGATATACTACACTTGGTGTACAACTATCCACAAACCACAATTTAGGAACCAATGTCCTTATTCATTTATGCTCACTACACAAAACATGAAAATGGTGGAGATGGTTATAAAGATGCTAGGTAACATACAGAGTTCAAGCAGAGAGTAGGCATGTGTCAGGGTGGGGACAAGTTTAGTTTCAATTAAAAACTCATTATCCCTAGCCCTCTGGCAAGATCCAACCTCGAACTCTCCAACCCAGGTAGTGACTTACCTTTTCCTTAAAGGTATATTCAGTTTTTAGCAGCAAACGTAACCAATTACTAAGTATTTGGCTTATTTATCTTTTAATCCTTGCCTATGTTCCAGTTTAAGCTGATGCATTGATCTCTGCCTCAGGTTTCCTGTTTCAGGGTGGCTTCTTTCTCTTGCAGCATCTGATGAAGCCAACCTTGCATGCAGGGACTTGAGTACCTTGCCATCCTAGCCTACAGCTCTGTAGCCTAGGATAACAAAGTACTACCCTGCTACTCTCTCTCCCTTCTTTCTCCAAGTCAACATAGTTACTGGAGACTGCACTGTCTACTGTTAACTCTTTCCTGTGATACACTGAAGTTTAGGGAAACAACACTGAAAGAAGAAGTCTGCAGCATTGAAAGTTGTAAAGTGCAAGTCCTGGGGTAAGATTTTTAACAAATAGTTTATTAGGGATTGTGTATTTTACGGTTCTCAATGTGTTATCTAAAAAATGGTACTTTAAGGTGATTGCTGCCCAGTGTTTACATCCTCAGGCCAAAAAGGTCATTTAGCACTTACTGTACCTATACAGTAACACCCCATAGACTTGAATGGTACCATACTCCCACTCTAGAGACACTAGGGATGTGGCCAGATTCAAGTCTCTGTGAAATCAATGCTTAGACTGTAGGAGGCAGCCCCTGGAAGGGAGAGATAAGTGAGCACCTGGTTGGGATTCCAGGTTAGATTAGGTTAGGGGACCAGAGAGGATGGAATAAAAAGATTTAGATTAAAACGGAAGTAAGTGAAATTACGGCAGGCTTGGAAAATGGCATCCCCTAAAAGTTGTCAATTGGAACATTAATTGAACTGGATTGGTAACCTTTTCCAATATGTTTTGTTACCCCCTGAGATAATTTCTGGTGACAGCACTTGCCTACACGGTTCTTCTCCTCCTTTCTGTATTGAAAGAGCCAATCTTATGAGCTTATCAAGTGCTCTAAAGATTTGCCCTGAGAGCAGTTGAATTGTACCTGGATGTCCTTCTGCCCTCTTAAAGGGAAGCTTAACTCCACGATACCTAAATCCGGTCAACAGTCTGACGTCCCCTGCTGGCGCTGTCAACGACTACCTGTTGTCTTTCCGGTGCTGGGCTATTGGCGCTTCCATTGGCTGGTGTGAGATAATGTCACTCCTGCAAAGGCGCAGGGGTACAGTCATCTAGCACACAGGCAGTGTGCCGGAATATAAACAGCACAGCACAGTGCACATTCCAAAGAAGTCTGCGAGCAGCAGGTAGGTTTCCTTTGCTTGTCTATTCTGCAATAAGGAGCTTGCCTGCTTGCAGTTTTTCAAGGGGGACTTTAGTTCCACTTTAACCTCTTCATGCCGAGCGTACGCAAATATGCCTCTCGGCGGCTGGGCCTTGACATCGAGCGGCCGCATATTTGCATACCATTTGTAAACAAACTTGTGCTGCGAGTGTGCGCCCTGTGTCCTCCCAGCACATGTGTCGGTGTCCCACAGAAAGGTCCCGATCTCTCCTTGCGATCGGGACCTTTCCGATCATGTGACTGCTGTGACAGAGAATCGCGGCAGTCACGTGGTTCTAAACACCAACCCGCCTCCTGGCGTCAGAAACCCCTTAAAGGGCCGGGAGCCGCAGGGGCATGAAGGGGTTAAAGCGGAGCTCCACCCAAAAGGGGAAGTTCCACTTTAAGGACTGCTCCCCATTAAGGATTGGCACCTTTGGGGGGTGGGTTACCCGAATTTGACAGGTACCAGCTCCCACTTCTGGTCTGACCGCCTAGGTGATCGGAAGTGGAAGGTGTCCTCCCTCCCTGTAGTCTTTTGGGACACGTGACAGGTCCCAGAAGACTACAGGACTATTCACGAAGCGCAGCACTACTCGCGCATGCGCAGTGGGTAACCGGCTGTGAAGCCACAAACTATCACAGCTGGTTGCCCACACTAAAGATGCCGGCCTCCTGGAATACAGGATGGCCAGTGAAATGAGCTGCGGGGGACACACCACGGGACCGAGGAACAGGTAAGTAGCTGTTTTTTTAAGTCAGCAGCTACAGTTTTTGTAGCTTCTGACTTTAATTTTTTGATAGGTCGAGTGGAACTCCGCTTTAAGTGTATGCCAAAATAAAAATAAAAGCTCAGAATATATTCCCTTAAAAGCAATTAAGCAATTACAGCTCCCATATTTCTATCTTGACAGGTTCCCTTTAAACCTAACTGCACCTTGATTATTTACATTAAGATCAAATTTACATTTATACCTTAGAAAAATAAAAGGTTATACAAGGAGTTTAATTTTATGTCTTGTAGGTAATTAAGGAGTCTGTAATATTATGCTTAAATGACAATATATTTACTGTACAATAAATTACTCCCTGTTGTTTAGTGGGATATATAGCTGCCTGAACGACAACCCCTTTTTTTTTTATCTTTAATATGCAATAAAATGTCCAAACAGCATCCAATAAAGCTAGCCCATCACAGAGGCTTAATTATTTTCTCAAGGGATGGCATGCGTAGCCCTCCTCTCATCCGGCGGTAAAACCGAAATGCCTTTTTGCTTGTTTAAATAAATTGTATAAATTATTTTTGCCACGCTTCATTGATTCAGGATTGGACACCAACCGATATGTGTAACAATCTTAACTTGAGTGCAGTGGAATAACAATAAAAGAGCGAAAAAAAAAAAATCTCAGTCACTGTTTATTAAACACATCCGAAGGTTTTAGTTAATGTTTACATGTTAATAGGTTTTTATCTTCGTGATGGGTTTCACGCTGTGCAGGTAAATTCGTACGCGGCATATCTTTGAGACTGCCGAGATAAGCCAGAACTCTGCTGTTTCTTTACCACTAGCATTAGGCAATATTTTCAGAATGTTCGAAGACCTGCAAAATGCACATCCTGATCACAACTACAAATCTAATCCAAAGTGACAACTGGGAGCCTCTCCCAGACATATTTCTCTTTAATGTAACATGACTTTAAATTGATGCAGGCCCGCAGTGATTGAAAAACTCTCACAGCTTGTCTCTCGCGATTACATTTCTGATCTGTACAACTTAATATTTTAAACTTGGTAGCCTCGGTATGCAGAACGATTAGGGACCCTTTTTTTTTTTTTTTCCTCTCTGTCTCTTTTAAGGGAAGAAATTCGTTTAGTGCACAAATGGGCTCTTTTAATTAACATTCAGGTTTGTATTGTGCTGCTGCCACTGTGTACAGCTGTGATGAAGACTGCCAATTAACATGTTAATGGCACAGTGTGTGTCAAGGGGCAGCAGAGGGGTTAATAGCAAAAAGCAAAACAAGAAAAACAACAACTTTTGTCTGTAATTTATTTTAGATGAAGGGCTCACACTAGTTTTAACTTTTAATAAACCATATATTTAGGTGTATCTGTATTCTTGTGCGCAATGAATAAAGGTCATTTTTTAAAAAATGGTTTAAGTATATCTTAACCCTTTGAGGACCATAAGATTTTGGAACGCCAAAAGAATAAATTTTTTTGGTTTTAAAGTTCGTACACTTCAGTTGCTGTAACTAAGCCATTTCATGAAATAATTGGCAAAAAGCTAGATCCATTTGTTGTTTGTTGATAAGAACTAATATTTTGACTCAAACCAAAAAAAAAAAAGAGTTTTAAGTTCTTAATCAGATGATACACGCAATTAAAAACATGGGACAAATACGTCCCTTGGTCGTCAAAGGGTTAAAAGGGTGGTTGAGGAGCTACTTGTGCTATTGTTATTCTACATGATTTTCAATATGTAGTATAAAGAGAACCAGTGGAAGAACATCAAAATGTAATAGCTTTAATTGAAAGCTAGAGTATGACTTTCTACTCTTCCCCCTTTCCCAATGGCTGACAGGTTGCTTATTAAAAATTAAAGATGTATCTGGGCAGTTTATGTTGCTATTTTTCTACTTAAAGTAGTTGTAAACCTCAGACATGAAATGTGAACAAAACATATCCCTCTATTGTGTGTGTACTTGTCTCAATTACTAGCACTAAGTGTCATTTCTGTCTGCTTCTTTGTTCCTCTACTATAAGCATGAATCACTTCTGACAAGTTTTCCTGACACCAAGAGAAAAAGGTGACAGGGGAAGGACCTCCAGCAGATTGACAACCTCAGCTCTGTTCCTGTGAGCTGTGTGGAGGGGGTGTGTCTCTTCCCTCCAATGAGTTATCAGAGCTCTTCTCACTGACCTCTGCAGTGTGTGATTTCAGCTGTGTGCCTCCTTTTTCTTAACTCTCAGACAAGCTTTATAAATTCAACACTTTGAACGGATGTAGAGAAGAGAAGGCTCAGATAGACAGGTACAACTTATGTAGGTGGCTTTGTTTCAGCTCTGTGTATTATCTGAGGCCAGTCACTTCACCTGGTATATGTACAGTTTTACAATAAATTTAGGTTTTATCTTGCATCCTTAAAGCCCAACTCAAGGTAATTTTTTTCATTCCAGTAGGCCCCAGAAAGGTTTTAAAAATAAAAAAGAAGCAGCTTGGGCTTCATTACCTATCTTTAAGCCATAACTGCCCCCCAGAGTACTTCTTTATGTCCCCAGCTTCATTCAAGCTGAAAGACAGAAAAGATATTATAAATAAAGGGACTTCTGGCCTTGCTCTCTGGGCTGGCATCACCACTGTACTGATTATTCATAGTATATCAGTAGTATAGTATAGCATCAGTGCTAATATCTGCATCTAGAGGACCTTTACCACTAGAAGAGGATACCGTGTGGGACATGACCAGCCTGAGAACTTTGAAAAAAGGTAAGTATATTATTTAGTGAGGCCTTTACAAAGGGCTGAGCCCAGAGTTGGGTTTTAGGTTTTCTTACAGGTTCTTTTTTAAGGAAATGTAAGTGTTACTTACAAGGATAGCTTTGACTGGCATTTAAAGCTGAACTCCAGGTATGATCTTTATGGCATACTTACATTGGCCCAGCTTGGTGCGATGTCAGTATACATATATCATACCTGATGAATCACTGGAGAAGCTGAAAAGCTTTGTAGTAGTCAGACACACAGTACAACAGTAATAGCCATGTGAGCAGATTCCCCTTTTCACACTGACCACAGTGGATCGCTTTCTCGACATTGCTGCCGCTTGAAAAATGCTTTATATTTTTTCAATGACTACAAAGCTTTCTCTGATTGTACAAGGAGAGCATCATGAAATCACTATCCCTCCTTTTTCACCTTGTCCAATCAGAGAATGCCTTGTAAAATGCATTTGGGCCTGCTTTAGAAGTGTGTTGTAGGTAAACAGCCCAGTTGCTTAATTTCCTCTTTGCTCAAAGCCAACTCATTGTTATCTTATACTAAAGGGCATTGTTTATTTCTGCCTGTCTTATGGGAGTGTTCTCCCATAGGTAGAGCAAAATAATACAATGTTATGGGTTATAAACATTTATTTCACCGTGGCCAATCACTTGGAGGTCTATTGGCAGTGATGTGGGCTGGAAATTGAGATACAAATTCAAGGAGACCTTCTAGAAGGCTCTTTGCTTTCAAGAAATGAGTAAAAGAACCCAGTCCTTGGCTGGAGAGGAGGTCTACTGTGAGGAGCCCTTTCTGCCTCTTAGGTCTGTTGGGGCCTCTTCAGCTACTGAATACAGTGCCAAGGAATGGGAAGATATATAAGGAGCATCTTTTAGAAAACTTGTTCAGTAAGTTGCTGGTCTCAGCTTAAAGGCAAGCATTAAAAAATGACTGGTCTCAGCTTAAAGGCAAGCATTCAGGATATGTTGGTCTCAGCCTAAAGGCACACCCTTGGCCTGTGAGAAGGAATGAAGTTAATTCTTTTTGAGTTGTTGAATTTTTGTTGCTGTTTGGGTATCCTGTAAACACTGTGCCTCTCTCCACCGGACCCTGAGCCAATAAAACCTGCATTTGGTTTCCACTGGTGTTTTAGGGCAACTTAAAGGCACACTCTTGGCCTGTGAGAAGGGATGAAGTTAATTCTTTCTGAACTGTCAAATTTTTGTTGCTGTTTGGGTATCTTGTAAACCCTGTGCCTTTCTTCACTGGACACTGAGCTAATAAAACCTGTATTTGGTTGCCACTGGTGCTTTGGAGCAACTGTAGATCAGATCACTAATATTAAGGCCAGGAGGGCCCTTTAAACATATGGGCTCCTTAGGGGGTTATTGCTACATACAGTCAGGTCCATAAATATTGGAACATCGACACAATTCTAACATTTGTGGCTCTATACACCACCACAATGGATTTGAAATGAAATGAACAAGATGTGCTTTAACTGCAGACTGTCAGCTTTAATTTGAAGGTATTTACATCCAAATCAGGTGAACGGTGTAGGAATTACAACAGTTTGCATATGTGCCTCCCACTTGTTAAGGGATCAAAAGTAATGGGACAATTGGCTTCTCAGCTGTTCCATGGCCAGGTGTGTGTTATTCCCTCATTATCCCAATTACAATGAGCAGATAAAAGGTCCCAGAGTTCATTTCAAATTTGCTATTTGCATTTGGAATCTGTTGCTGTCAACTCTTAAGATGAGATCCAAAGAGCTGTCACTATCAGTGAAGCAAGCCATCATTAGGCTGAAAAAACAAAACAAACCCATCAGAGAGATAGCAAAAACATTAGGCGTGGCCAAAACAACTGTTTGGAACAAAGAAGGAACACACCGGTGAGCTCAGCAACACCAAAACACCCGGAAGACCACAGAAAACAACTGTGGTGGATGACCGAAGAATTCTTTCCCTGGTGAAGAAAACACCCTTCACAACAGTTGGCCAGATCAAGAACACTCTCCAGGAGGTAGGTGTATGTGTGTCAAAGTCAACAATCAAGAGAAGACTTCACTAGAGTGAATACAGAGGGTTCACCACAAGAGGTAAACCATTGGTGAGCCTCAAAAACAGGAAGGCCAGATTAGAGTTTGCCAAATGACATCTAAAAAAGCCTTCACAGTTCTGGAACAACATCCTATGGACAGATGAGACCAAGATCAACTTGTACCAGAGTGATGGGAAGAGAAGAGTATGGAGAAGGAAAGGAACTGCTCATGATCCTAAGAATACCACCTCATCAGTGAAGCATGGTGGTGGTAGTGTCATGGCGTGGGCATGTATAGCTGCCAATGGAACTAGTTCTCTTGTATTTATTGATGATGTGACTGCTGACAAAAGCAGCAGGATGAATTCTGAAGTGTTTCGGGCAATATTATCGGCTCATATTTAGCCAAATGCTTCAGAACTCATTGGACGCCGCTTCACAGTGCAGATGGACAATGACCCAAAGCATACTGCAAAAGCAAGCAAAGAGTTTTTTAAAGGAAAGAAGTGGAATGTTATGCAATGGCCAAGTCAATCACCTGACCTGAATCCGATTGAGCATGCATTTCACTTGCTGAAGACAAAACTGAAGGGAAAATGCCCCAAGAACAAGCAGGAACTGAAGACAGTTGCAGTAGAGGCCTGGCAGAGCATCACCAGGGATGAAACCCAGCGTCTGGTGATGTCTATGCGTTCCAGACTTCAAGCTGTAATTGACTGCAAAGGATTTGCAACCAAGTATTAAAAAGTGAAAGTTTGATTTATGATTATTATTCTGTCCCATTACTTTTGGTCCCTTAACAAGTGGGAGGCACATATGCAAACTGTTGTAATTCCTACATTATTCACCTTATTTGGATGTAAATACCCTCATATTAAAGCTGACAGTCTGCAGTTAAGGCACATCTTGTTTGTTTCATTTCAAATCTATTGTGGTGGTGTATAGAGCCAAAAATGTTAGAATTGTGTCCATGTCCCAATATTTATGGACCTGACTGTATATCTATCCAAATTTGGCACAGAATTACTCCTAGCCCTTTAAAAAGGTCCTTACATTTCAGGGGTTTGATGTGCTAGAAGTGAAGTGGTTAAGAGCACAGCTCACTGTTAGAGGTCTGACTTTGTCTCCCAATGGTTTCAGAAAGTTTTGTGTATTTCTGTATTTTTCATATATCTTGGTTTTTAAAACAATGCATACTATATCAGAACAAATGCCATGAGGTCAAAGGAACTGCCTGCAGAGCTCAGATATAGGATTATAACAAGGCACAGATATGGGGAAGGCTACAAAAATAATCTGCTGCGCTGAAGCTTCCCAAGAGCATGGTGGCCTCCATAATTCTCAAATGGAAAAAAGTTTGGCACAACCAGGACTCAACCAAGAGCTGGTCACCAGGCGAAGCTGAGCAAACAGAAGAAAAAGGCCTTAGTAAGAGAGGTGACCAAAAATGCAATGGTCACTTTGACTGAGCTCCAGAGGTCCTGTGTGGAGATGGGACAAAGTTCCAGAAGGACAACCATCACTGCAGCCATCCACTGATTTTGGCTTTAAGGCAACTAAAATCTCCTCTAAAAGCCCACTAGTTCTGTTTTTTTTTTTCCAGCCAAAAAATGCTGATTAAAGCCTATGTGTGCATGGACCCATAGGATAACATGCTGGGGAATTTACTGGCTGTAGAAAAAAGCACCAAAAGCAAAAAACAGCAGTTGTAAAAACATCTAGCGTGCATGAGGACTAATTTTGGTTGTGGAAAGAAGCCAGAGAACCAAGGTTAAACCCATGTATAGGGAGAATGAAAAAAAATCATTCCTTATGGCCAATGCTATGCTCTCTATGCTTGCAATGACATTATTTTACCTAGATGATATCCATTTAATGGTAGATAAGCACATCATATAAATGACAGATTTAATAATGTATTAGAACAGCCACAGTCCTGTATAAAACAGTCTTTTTTTTATTTCTGAGAGTTAATAGCAAGTTAGGGATTGTAACTGTGCTGAGCAGCAAGTTTCTCTTGCATGGTTCTTTAGCAGATTATTCCTTTAAATAGTTATCGTTGGAACAGAGTAATGCAGGGTGATATGACATGTGATGGAGGATTGCCATATGAGCCCGTGCATTAAGGGTTTAGATATTACTGAGGATTCAACACAGCAGTAGCAGCAGATTAAGGAGGAGACTTCTTACAAAACTCAAATTACTTTCCGAACTTCATATAACATCCTTCCAAATGATTAAGCAAGTGGAAATATCACAGGCCATCCTGTTAATAGCAGCTCTAAGATTAAGTTTGCTTCAGCCTGCACAAGAACGGGATGTAATACAATCGGTGGATCCTAGTTAAAGAAGGCAATTTTAGGGTGGTATCCATAATTGCCTACTGCTGGCACATAGCAGAAGGAAAGTATTAAGTGTAAAGAGTTTTACCAGATGACAGTAGTGTGAATGGACAAAAAGGAAAGTAAAATATAGCTGACATCTTCTACACCGAATTAATTAAAGTGTCAGACCACCCAAAAATACTATTTCAGCAATAGATGGAGTCCGATAGTTACCTTCTACCTTTTATTTCCTCGGAATTCCACTTGCAAGATGTCTATGCCATGGTCCTCAGCCCTGTTGCTGCCCACCATGGTTGCTACAACCGTGGTGATTGCTCACTCCACCTGCTGTATTCCCATAATAAAAAAACATTGAGAAGAAAGAGCAGGACCTTCTTTTTTTTTTTGCCATGGCAGAGGTGATGATCTGAGAACTCAAGCGCAGAGGTCTCATAACCAAAATTCCTCAATGTCATAAGTGGTTTGCTCTCCGGTGTCCTCTAGTAAATTATGTATCTGTTTTGGATGAACTGACACTTCAGGGCCCATTCACACCTATGCATTGAGGTAATGTTCTTACCATGGTACAGTGCTTTATGCTATAATTCATTTTGAATAGCACCCCAACACACTGGTACAATGGTAGGCAACTGCAGTGAAGCACGTGTGGTTCATTAGCAGACCATTGTAAATGAATATGCTACCTTAACGTAATGCCTGTTGGCTTGCTGCAATGCTAAGTCTTTTTTTGTATAAATGGGAAGTCAGTATATTATAAAAGCAGGGTGCAATTTGAAAATTAGGAATTGCTAAAATCAGTTCGTTCTGCACTCCTGTGACCAGTTTTCAGCTGACAGCAGGCTGAAACCTGTGGTCAGCTAACGTCACAGAGCCGGTCTAGGCTGGGGAAGGATCATGACCATATGGTCAGGATCCACCCCAGAGTCTGGAGCGGAACCTGGCCCAGCCTCTCAGCAAATCTGAGAGCCTGAACCAGCCACTCCCTCCATCTTCACAGCCCAGACTCTAGTGAGCGCGGAAGGGGGGCAGAGCAGACAGCGGTGACTGACAGTCACCACTGTCTGCTCGCAGTGGCGGTGAGAACTCAGCAATCGTCAGTCATGTGATCACTGCGTTTTCACCCTTAGAGCCGGTGGGTGACAGATGCAGTATCGGACCGATGCTGCATCCACCTAGGTAAGTATGATTTAAAAAAAAAATTCCCATACTTCGCTTTTAAAAGAGGGCTATGGCCAAAGAGTTTCTGGCTGTACTAGAGTATTTGCTTTTTTTCCCCTGTGACCCACATGCAGCTGATAGCATGTGGCAGAGCTGCGGCAGATTCGGAAATAATCCTAAAGTGTAGGGTCTTGTGAGCTACTATGCTGTATACAGAGTGCTAATAAATAATTTGATCATTAAATATTATAAAAACAAATACAATAGTGAAAATTAAAATAAAATTATGTGTAAAAACTGTGGTTCACTTACACTCTACACACACTCATACCATTGTGTCATAGAGAATACAATCAGAAATGGTGTTGTGCTCCATTACCAATTGCAATAATAAAATTAGGAATCAATAAATATTAAATAAATAATAGTCCAGCATCAAAATAATATCTATCAATATCACTGCAATTATATTACTGCTGCAAACATGTCCTTATTAAGTCCGTGACTTTGACACTTCTTCTAGCACTGTGATACAAAATAATAACCGTGCAGTCCACCAATCATTAAAAGTATTATACACCTTCTCCGGTTGTGCTCTCACCTGGTGTACATGACCAAACCGTTTAGTGAGGTCATAAAAAGCTTATGTCCCGGTAATTGGACTTAGTATAAATGGTGGCGTAACACATAGGGGAGGGGCTCTGACGTCACGGCGCTTAAAGCAATATACAGCAAGTATTCAGCAATATTGAAAAACTGTACTGTGGATTCAAATTTCAATAATTGCAGCGATATTGATATTATTATTATACAGGATTTATATAGCGCCAACAGTTTGCTCAGCGCTTTACATTATAATGGGAGACAATACAGCAACAATATAGTTCAATGCAAGAGGGATACGAAGGCCTTGCTTCTCGGAGCTTTCAAACTAGGAATATATTATTTTGATGCTGGACTATTATTTATTTATTATTTATTTATTCACAATTTTATTATTGCAATTGGTAGTGGAGCGTGACATCATTTCTGATTGTAGACTCGGAAATAATACTGACAATATCGCCAGGATCCACCTGAATTCAAGATTGACAGCTGGCTCCACCGTTCAGTGCATGGCTGAGAGTCGGAACCAGCCAAACCCGCCTCCTCCCCAGCATGCGGCTCTGGTGAGTGCTGGAGCATAGCGAAGAGTGGTGACCTACAGTCTTTGCTCTCCATTGCAAGTAAGAACAATAGCTGAGTGATCAGTGGCCATGTGATTGCACATTTCTTGATCTTAGAGATGGCGTGGGACAGCTGTAGTGTGACACTGATGCTGCAGCATGTTGGTAAATATCTAGGTTTGTTTTTTTACCAACTCCAACTTCTCCTTTAAGGCCTTGTTCACATAGGCATATTATTATATTATTATTATACAGTGTTTATATAGTGCCAAAGGGTTTGCTCAGCGCTGTACATTATAACAATGTACACTCATGGGAATGCCGTGCCTACCCACATGGGGGTGCGCAGGTGTTCCTTGCATCCCCATGCTGGTAGTCCTATTTAGGACACAGTCAATTGGGACACAGTGGCTGCACAGACATAACTGCTGTTCCCAATTTAACAGCCGTGCAGATGCACAGCCCTGAATGCAGACAGTGTGGGTTCGGGGCCGTGCATGCGCATGACTGCCAAACTGGGAGTAGCAGCAGTGTCTGTACAGTCACTGCTTCCCAATGGACATAAATGAGACTGCCTGTATCAGGATGAATGGAATACCTGTGGATCCCTGTGCGGGCAAACACGGCCCTTGCACTGGTGTACACTGTAGTACGCCCATGTGAACAAGGCCTTACTTTAACCAGGGAATACTTTTTTTCTGCTTTCTTTGCATACTGCAAACTAATAAATTCCCCCAGGGCCTGACACTCTGCAAATGTACATCATGCTGATTGGCAGTACAGCTTGCATGCAGCAAAATAGGCAAGACTTCTGTTGAACAGATCAAAGGTTTTCTGGAGGGGAGTAGAGGCCAAATCAGGCGCTAATTATTATTTAATTTTTACCATATGTGGTAGACATTTTTTTCCTTGCAGTTTGGATGCATATGTTGTTTATAGAAATATTTTTTTTAGGAACACTTAACACTTGTCACACATTTTTGTGCAAATACATCTGCTGTGTTAAGGCAACCTATCTTTTTTGAATGGGACCTTAACAAGCATCAACGCACAAGAAACAGACCTGAGCTGTTTTTGGTCAATGTACTGTAAAGCATTTTGAAATCATATGAATGCATTGTGGTGTGCTAAAGGGCAGGTTTTTTGTGTTCATATTGTGTGTATGTGTTTTTGGGTACCATTAAGAATGAATGGCAGCACACCACAGTACACATCCGGTATATACCACACAATCAGCGGAATTCAAAATGACCCTAATGACACTTTTGTTGGCGGTAGTTCCCTTAAGAACTACCTGTGCATAATTCAGGCAAGCTTTTCCACCAATGGCGGTAACATTACAAGTGGATCTGCCACTTTCTATCATTCTGGCAATAACAAATTCTTAAAGGACAACCGTGGTAATTTGGACCAAGTCTGATCTGGAGTACAGATGTATGCCAGTACTTAGAGTGGGCTGTCAAACAACTACAAAGGACTAAAAGAGGTTAACCAAGGGCCTGAACAGCCAATATGGAAGGGATTAAATTCAAAATCACCCAGTATTAATATCGACTACCATATGATCGCTGACTCATCCATGAAAAACATAAGTAAAAGTTAATGGGTGTGGTCACCGAAACTCATACTCGATACATATGTGCATAGGGAAAAGCATTTCCCGAACAAAATATAATTTCATGTAGGACCATGCAGCTTTATCAAGGGGCACGTTAGAGTGGGCTGTGCCTGTGCTGGGAAGCTGTCATGCATGTAACAGCTTTCTGCATAGTAATGTATCCCTTGCTTCATTTAGTTGTCAGCCAGGAGAATCCCACAGGTATAGCAAGTAAAGGAATAAACCTCCCAGTAATGCTATTACTAGGGTGCAGCTAGAGCTCTAAGAGCTTTACCTTTATTTTTCTCACCTTTCACCTTTCCCATAGCCAAACAGAAAGTGGAAGGGAATCCCTGCAAATAAGGGAAATGTCTTGGGGATCCCCAGGTCACTAAAACTAGTGTCCCTATTGGAAGATTTCCCCTCTATTACTTTTCTGGGGATAACCCAAAATATGAGGCCCTCTTTTACTTTCACTTTCAATGATAACGGTAAATAGGGTGCATCTCCCTAACAGGGACACAGATGGCAATGTAAACTGACAGGTGTTCTAATCCATCTTCCCTCTATCCAAAGCTAACAGTTTTGCCTTTAGTTTTACTTTAAACTTAGAATGAGCAAATGAGCAACATGTGTTTTCTGTTCTCCTCTTGATATAGCTTAGTCACACTTGGTTTATGCTATCTTTGTTCAGTTTTGTGTTTGTTCTGACATTCAATTCCTCTGTTTACAAATTGATACACTTTTCAGTGTGGCCTGCACTGCCACTATAAAGAAAATAATTATCTGTATAATGTGTTCCATTTCTGTTTAACACATTAAACTTGGAATGAGCAAGTGAACAACATGTATATTCTGTTCTTCTCTTGATACAGATGCTGCAGGCTGCATCTTTGCCATACCTCCTACTCCTATCACCGATAATCCTGTAACACAGGCAGTGCCCATATTTGGGAAATTACTTGTTACTGGGTGGGTGAACCCTGATGGGGGACTGAGGGACTAGTTCCCCATCAGGTCTGCTTCACTTAAAGTAGACCTGATTGGGAACTAGTCTTGCAATTTCCCCATCAAGTTCTGCCTTCACCTAGTATAAATCTCTGCTGGTCTAGTACCTGTCAGTGCTATGGGCATAGTGGACGGGGAGGGAGGGTGGGAGTGAGTGTACTGGGAAAGGAGGGTCTAGTATAGACATTTCCTCCCAAGTGCAGACATGGACAAATTCATGTACTTTTCACAGACATTATGATACATTATAAGTGATCGTTTTCTAAAATGGAAAAGAAGGGGCAAGGCAGGGCTGAATGACACTGCATAATTGATCACTTATCCTATCAGGAGTTTCTGCATTCCCTAAGCTGGGCACACCGATAATCCTTTTCATTTGTTCATTCCCATGGGTTTAAACAAAAAGAAAAACCTGGCAGATCACCATACCAACACAAGCGATGTTGATGCGGTGGTGATCTCCCCTGCTGTTCTATTGAATTCTGACAGAGGAGAAGCTCTCCTGACACCCCCCTCATAATCAATTTAGTGCTCGCAGCCATTGGCTGCAGGTGCTGATCGGATGGTTTTTTTCCCACCGTATCTGTTACACAAATACCGGTCATTAGACAGCTGTACACGCTGACCGAAAATTGTCCGGTTCCTGCTAAATGGCCGATTCTTGGCCAGTATGTACCCTGCTTTAAACTTGAACTCTGGAATATGAAAATATTGTCTTGATACAAGAAGCATGTGTATTCCTATTTGAATATTGTGTGCTTTCTGTATTTCTAGTAGATCTTTGAAGTAATTCAACAATAATCGTTGCCTCTCTGAATGAGCTTGCTGTATTATTTTCCGATTACTGCTGCTCCAATCATTCCTTGTGCAGGGTAACTGGTCTTGTAT
Organism: Staurois parvus; assembly: GCF_062004578.1. Lineage (NCBI taxonomy): Eukaryota > Metazoa > Chordata > Amphibia > Anura > Ranidae > Staurois > Staurois parvus. The sequence goes on along the minus strand of NW_028318294.1, from coordinate 5,658,285 downwards.
GTGCCCCTCCTGTAGTTTTCTGCAGAGATCCTCTAAAAAGGTGGACCTGCTGGGTGTTTAGCAGTTCTCTGATCTCTGCACTGTCTATGTACAGCATAGTGATGATGTCACTGCTACTTAAACATTACATTACATCGAGTTTATATAGCGCCAAAGGGTTTGCTCAGCGATGTACAATAGAGGGGGGGACAATACATGAGACAGTACAGCAACTACAAACAGCACACGATGGGTTAGAGGGCCCTACTCTTTCCAGCTTACAATCTAGGAGGGAGGGGATAGTGGCACAGGAGGAAGTGGCTGTGGGGGATGAAGAGGTAGGAGGAATGAAGGAGAACGGCTGTTAGGTGAGGGTGGGGTAGGCTTCCCTGAAGAGGTGGGTTTTCAGGGAGCGCCTGAAGGTGAAGAGGGAAGGTGACAGTCTGATGGATTGGGGTAGTGAGTTCCAGAGGATGGGGGAGGACCTGGAGAAGTCTTGCAGACGTGCGTGGGAGGAGGAGACCAGGGAGCAACAAAGTTATAACCGGGTTTGCAAAATTGTGAGAAGTTCTCAAGTGCCCAAATTGAAAGATCCCCCTCTATTTCTGTTCTTTTGACAACTTACTGTTTAGTCTTGCTGAAAATGATGATTTGTAAAATTTAGAGGGTGAATCGTCCCTGTAGGGACACAGACAGCATTGAAAACCTGACAGAGGTGTCATCTCTTCTATTTGCTATTTGGTTTTAGATACAACTGTTCAGGTAGATATTCAAGGTCTGGATTTTTTTTAAAAAACCTTTCCCTGATTGGTGCTTCTGCAAGACTTAATTTGGTATAGCTCATTGGCCTTGTATTTATTTTGAGATCTTGTAACACTTTAATTGCACACAGACTGACTCCATTGAAGCAATTATTTGGCTTTTAAAATACATTTATTGCAGCAGAGATTATTTCTGGGATTCACAATATAAGGAGTATTCACTTAAGCTTTTTTTTTTTTTTTTACATAATTTGAACATTTGTATTTTTTTTTCCATTATGACATTATGAACTATTTTGTGTAGATCAGTGACATATAATCCCAATTAAATCAATTTCAATTCCAGGTTGCAATACTACAAAATGTTGAAAAGTCCAAGCTGGGAAAGCACATATGCAAGGTGTGCTTGGGGTTACACATTACAATTATCTTTTGCCGTTTGCTTTGGCAATATCTTAGAACTTTTTTGTGCCCCTTTTTAAAGGGAATGCAGAGCATTATGAAGCACCCCATTTCCCAATCCTTTCATTTGCCCTCTGCTGTGTTTTTATTACTCCAGTAAATTATAATCAAGCTCGGTTTTATTTTGCACTGCTGAGTTTGATGTGGAAGAAGCATTAATTGTCCTTGATTCTAGTTGTCATTGACTCATAATATAACCATGTCTTCTACCAACGCAATGCTTCAGGCAGTCCAATGTGATTCATAGTAAAACCATTTATTGCGTCCGAGCTCTATGGGGGCACAAGATAATTCAAAGTTGTGCATTAAAACCTGAGCAGAACATTGAGATTTATTGGGTGAACGTTGGGAGAAAAACAGCTGTAAAAGCAGATTATTGCTGTACAGGCCAATGATACTATTGACCCGCGATGGAAATTTTCAGTAAGTGATCCCTTTTGGACATTTTGTTGCCATTATTTTGTGTTGGATTGTGAGAATGTTGAATAGGAATGCTTGCACCTCTGTCAGAGTATCTCTTTATTACGTATATATTTCTTAGCTGATATATATTTTATTTCTTTCTTATATGATCATAGCATTGATCAGCTAATGTATTCCCAGGGTTGATTGATAATAGGATTATATTTCAAGTGTTACCGTCATCTTGAAATAGTGCTGTACCAGCCTCGGCATTTGTGTAGTTTGGTGTTAGTCATTTTAATTGCAGCCCAAAAGGCAACCAAACTGTCCAGCTGAATGGTTGGAAGAAAGTTCTGCCTAGGAAGGACAGAGAAGTAAAGATGATGTGGTCTATATTGTTGGTGGTCATGGTTCCTTCATCCAGAATCAGTTGACATCAGGAAATCCTGGCATTTAACAAGCCTTAGGTAGAGTATTTCTGGTTCACTATGAGCTCTTTAAAAGCTTTAAGCTGAACATCAGGCATTAAAATGTTCCAATAGGAGAGCAACCTTCACTGATGTTTAAAGCCCAACTGAACTTTAGTTTAAATGATCTAAATACACTCCAGGTGCGTTGAAAAGGGATGCAGAGTCTTAAGGCGGTTGTAAAGGCTAAATGTTTTTTTACCTTAATGCTTTTTCTGCATTATATGAAAAGACACAACAAACTGATGGGACTTTACTGGTACAGAAAAACGGATAATCTCATGTTACTGTATAAAACATGTTTATTAACCTCCTTGGCGGTATGATTCTTTCCGATTTTTTGTGCTAAAAGCGGTACCATTTTTTTGCATGGAAATATGTAGTTTTTTTTTATAGGCTGTAATTTTTAGGAATAACTCACTGAAATCTGTCCGAACAAGAGTCTATTAAACATTCCGGGTATGATAAAATTTGAAACACGAAATCATAAATTATAATTTAATAAATAATCATAAAAAATAATAATATAATAATAAATTTAATTCAATAATATAATCAAACCAAAAACACTGAAATTTGAAATACAGAGGCAAATTTGCACATCGCTGAGCAAAGTCGCAAAATTGTTTTCAGTGTCTGATGACAAATTTCCCCACGAATCATTATCACTCAATTCTGCAAGTGGTTCTGATTTACTATCGTTGTTCTAAAACCGCTTTTGACGTAAAGGGATGCTTTTTGGACGCCATGGACTTTTCTAAGTTTCCAGGCAGAAAGAACATTCAAAATGCAGGCAGGGGACAGGACAAAGCAGTAGGGACAAAATGTATTTGAAATGCATTGAAATAGCAATGACATTTTTTAAAATTTTCAAATTTCCTGCCGCCGCCGGCGCCCGTACGTCCCGACGTCACAGGGACCGGAACACAGAAGCCGAATGCCGGCATCGGCCGGAGGAGATGGCCGGGGACGCTGGAGGGGACACATCACGGGAGCGAAGGACAAGGTAAGTGCTGCAGGGACCCCCAGAGCAGCGCCGCATGGTAAGCCCGAGTGTAGCTCGGGGTTACTGCTTTTGGTATAGAAATTTTACCCCGAGCTACACTTGGGAATACCGCTAAGGAGGTTAAAATATCTTCCAAACATTTGTAAGACATGCAAGTCCTCCAGAGGTTGACGCGTTTCGCTTATTAGCTTCCTCAGGCCCCCAAAAGATTGGAGGCAAAGAAGTCCAGTGCCATAACTGGAAGATACATATATACATATATACAACATTAGTCATACAAATATGATTTTACAAAAATCTTACAGAAAGAAACCTTCTCCACAAACTCACATGTCAACATGAGCGGTGATATAGGGCAGCAGCATCCACAGAGTGGTCAAAAGATGGTCATGGATGAGCATCCATACACAAGGCCACCTCCCCTCGTGCCCAGTGAAATCAAGCCCTGTAGATAGGACAACAAATCATGTTCCATCCCAAGACAAAAAGGGGGGAGAAAAAAGGGAAACAAAGAATCCCAAATATGGCTCACAATAAATGACTCACTGACAAAAGAGGCAGACATCAGATCTATCCACGTGCCAATGTCATGGACATGTAAGGCATCCTCTGCATTAAGGTAAAAAAACGTTCATGTTCAGCTCCCCCCAGCCACTCCTAAATACTTATCTGAGCCTGATCTTGATCCAGTGCTGTGCTGGAATACAGCAGAGATGCTCTCTATCTCTCTCTCTCCTCACAGGGACTGAAACAGCAGTGGAAGGGGAAGTGATGGGTGGGGCCGAGCAGCACAGTGTGTGTCAATAGAAGCACACATATTGTGCTTAACCCATGCTTGGGAAATTAATCATTTAAATAAAGGTGGTAAAGTTAAAAAAAAATCCTGATTGCAGCACTCACTGATATTTACACATAAATACTGAAAGACAACTGAAAAAAATTGTGTTGCTCTGTCAGAAAAATGTCCAATTCAATATGTAGCGTATAACAAACAAATCACAAATAAAGTCCTATAAACGAAATATCAGATTACAACAAAAATGTGCAAAATCTTCACCCGGCAACTGTGCACCAACCACCAAGATTATATTGCCGCTTACCAAATCCTTAGACTCCATAACTAAAACCTAGGTCTAAATCGGCATTTAAAAGATGACAAATTCCAAATGGATGGATGGCTCCAGCTCTCTTCATCTCACGCTTCAGCAAGCCTCACTCTCTCATGAATGCACCCCAAAAGTGGTCACTGGAATGCTTCTCATATCCCAGACTCAGCAGCAAAAGCATGTACCAAGGAAATATCAAGGAAATCCTATAGTGAAGTACCGTATAAAAAACATTTGTTAATAAACCAAATGGGTACTCACAAAACAAACAGTATGACAAACATATCGTGCAGCACTGCCAACTCTCCAGGCAGGCGTGATCATGTCACTGCTAAGCTCTGCTCTACGCACGTTTCGTCCGACAAGACTTCTTCTAAGGGTATAGGATTTCTTTGCTCTTTCCTTCGTATGTGCTTTTACTGCTGAGTCTGGTATTAGAAACAATCCAATGACCACTTTTGGGGGATGCCATTTATAAGAGAATGAGGATTGAGGCTTGCTAAGGCCTGAGTGGAAGAGAGCTGAAGACATTCATCCATCCATTTATCCATGTGGGATTTGTCATCTTTTAAATGCTGATTTAGACCTCTTGAGTTTTTGAGTTTGTGAATTTGGTAAGCAGAATTATAATCACTTGGTGGTTGGTGCACAGTTGCTGCATGAAGATTTTGCACACTTTTGGTGGACTCTGATATTTTGTTTATAGGACTTACTTTGTGATTTGTTTGTTATACACTATATGTTGAATTAGAACTTTTTCTGGCAGCGCAACACTATTTTTTTCAATAGAAGCACACAGCCTGGCTCTGGCTCAAGCCCACACATGTGGCACCAAAGGAATCCACTTCCTGTGGTGGCGCAGAAAGAAGAGGAGGAGCAGAGAGCATTGGCAGGGGACTCCAGTAGAGGAGGACAGAGCTGCTCTGTGCAAAATCATTGCACAGAGGAGGTAAATAAACAATGTTAGTCATTTAGCCCTCTTAGGTCTTGTAACACTAGCAGATGGGGTGGTAAAACACCACAACTGATCCATGCTTTTACTGCTCCCAACTGCTACCCACTTTAGACAGTGGTCGAGGGTGTACACATGGTGCTGCAGGAATTATTCCCCCTGTGGCTTTCAAGTGAATGGGGCTACACTGTAAACACAGTGCATCTGCGTGCATTGCAGTACACTAGAGAGGGGTTTAAGGAGTTAAAACAGGCAGTGAGGAAGCAGTACAATGAATCCTCATCGCTTGTCTAATGCTTTCTGAAGAGTGATCTGAACATAGATCGCTCTCCAGAGAGCAAAGCTAATGTGATCCAGCCCTTACTTTGCCCTGAGTGGGCAAGGCAAACTGGTCTCTTTAACCTTTCACATGAAAAAAAGGACATTATAATAAATTCATTTCAAAGAGCTAATTGCAAAATTGCCTTAACTGTTACTAAACCCAGGACCCTGCATTCACTATATCGAGATTTCCACAATACACAGAACATGAAAGTGCAATTACTTTAGTAAATGTAAACAGCTAAATACCTTTTCTCATCAGCAGTATATAGCAGTCTAATGACTTCTATCAATGTCCAGCCGAGCACTGATTACTCCTGTAGAAGGAGTTCTCATTCTCCTCTGACTGTTCTATGAGTCTGCATGACCCCTGACCCTCTGTCCAGACAGTGGTGATTGGCCTTGTGTTGTTCACATGCACCTTCCCCCCCAAAACTCTCAATACAACAACAATACACACCAGAGCATGTGCAGACTTGCTACTGCTGCTCAGCACTGAATACATACCAAACAGAGCATGTGCAGACTTGCCACTGCTTCTCTGTACTGTGGCAGATGGATTGGGGACAGTAAAAGAAAGGGAGGATCAGAAATTATGGGCAGCAGAGTGGTTAGCACTTCCTCCTGGCAGTACTAGTGTTGTTGGTTCGAATCCCAACCACGGCGCTGCCTGCCTGGAGTTTGCATGTTCTCCCTGTGCCTGCGTGGGTTTCCTCCAGGTACTCCAGTATCCTCCCACACTCCGAAGACATGCTGGTAGGTTAAATGGATCCTGTCTAAATTGGCCCTAGTATGTGTATGAATGAATGTGAGTTAGGGACCTTAGATTCAAAAAAACAAAATAAGTGAGCGCTTGAATAGATACACAGCAGCTGTACACCAAAAAAGGCACCTTATAACCTTCCGAGACGTAGATATACAAGGGAGGGGGAGGTGCAGCGCTAGCGCCTCCCCCTCCTTTGTATATCAGGGACCTTAGATTGTACGCCCCTTGAGGGTTAGGGACCAGGGGTGGACTGACCATTTGAAAACCCGGGCAGTGCCCGAGGGCACGGGGTCAATAGGGGGCCCCATGAGATGCTCCTGGTACCTTTTTCATAGGCTTTTTTGAGTTTGGGCAAAGACACAGGGGCTCCATGATCCCCTATTGCCGGGGGGCCCCATGAGTTGTCAGTCCGCCCCTGTTAGGGACCGATGTGAATGTATAATATATATATGTAAAGTGCTGCATAAATTGATGGCGCTATATAAGTAGCTGAAATAAATAAATAAAAAGACAGGATCAAACAGCCTTTATACACAGTGCAAAGGATTAACCCCTTAGGTTCCACAGTCAATCTAACAAGCATGCTTTACTGCATATACAGACTGATTTTACTGTTGTGGGTTTAGTAAGACTTTAAGAATTTATATACATAACTCTGCCTGCTAGAATTACCAGGCAATGTAACAGCAGATGTTGTTTTTCAAAATAAAAGAAAGATTTATACAGTGCCATATTAGAGGTATGGACAAGGTAGGGTTGTAATGACACCTTCCATCAAACAGCCCAAAATGTAATTAAAACAGAAGCAAATGTTTCAGTCTGCAGACCATGCCTTTGATTCCTAGGAACTTGCTTATTTTATTGGAAAGACATTTACTAATCTGGGACATAAAATACAGCTAAATTCAACAATTCCTTAGGTTTGTTATATGGTCTATAAAAATGTAAATGTTTCCGCTTGGTTCTCGGCTGTAATCATGAACAAGCCAGCCTGCCATATAAAAGTTCTCGCCACCGTAACGCTCTTAGATTGGTGTGTCTGAGTCACACAATCACACAATTCTCTTCAATTGTTCATTTTGCGGTAAATATTTGGGACGTGTCTGTGTTTATACGGCCACCACCAAGTTTGTTTAACTGTTCTCGTGGACTCCTGTACCAGATTAGATATACGCTCTCTATATTTTTGTTTCACAAATTGCTTTTTTTTTTCCCCCTCCAGCTAATTAAAAACTTCTGGTGCCAATTAAATGATCATTCTTCTTTCCTCATATCAGTATTCATCGCATTGCATTTTTTTAATTCTCAGAAGTAAGAATCACATTAAGGAAAACATCAGACAGAGCGGTCCAGCACTAATGCTGAACGTAGCAAGTACATCGCACACGGAGAGGAGTCGCTGTGTTATGCAGGATGAACGATTTCTAAACATTTCAGTTTATAGATTACAGATGTGGTTATGGATTCCCTTTTCATAAGCTAGTAAATAAATGTACAGTCTCCGTTTTTGTTTTGTATTCTGCTTATTATTTCAAATGTTTAATATATGTTTTTTTTTTTTTTTTGCATAGGTGGCTTTTGTATAGAATGTTGTCCTTGTTTGTATTTATTTTTTACGTCATCAAAATTTCATCATGAATAGTATGTTTTGTGGAAGGTTTTGAGTTCCCCTAGGTTTAAAGCCCACCAAGAACAGTTATGAAGTTGCTTGTTTAACCCTTTGGCTATTGCAGTTCATGTATGTTGACATATTTTATATATTTGTTTATTTATATGCATTTTTATAGTGCACCTTCAGTATATGCACATTACAAAGTAGACTAGACTTAGTGGGATTTTTTATTATTATTATTATTATTATTATTATTATAATTATATAAATATATTATAATATTATTATAATACAGGATCTGCCAATCCCTCCACTGGCTTCCGATTGCGCAACGGATCAAATTCAAAATCCTAACACTGACGTACAAACCTGTCCACCATACTGCCCCGTACTACATCACTGACCTAATATCCAAGTACCGCCCAGCACGCACACTCCGCTCCTTACAAGACCTCCTTCTCTCTAGTTCCCTGGTCTCCTCCTCCCATGCCCGCCTCCAGGACTTCTCCAGGGTGTTACCCATCCTCTGGAACTCCCTGCCCCAACCCATCAGATTATCACCTACTCTCCTCTCCTTTAGGCGCACCCTGCAAACCCATCTCTTCAGGGAAGCCTACCCCACCCCCTGCTAACTTGCCGACCTCCTCTACTCTTCCTACCACTCCATCCCCCACAGCTATCTCCTCCTGTGCCACCATCCCCTCTCTCCTAGATTGTAAGCTCGAAAGAGCAGGGCCCTCAATCCCCTCATGTTTTGCATTGTATTGTTGTTCTGTCACATGTTCTGTCCCCCTTTGTAATGTACAGCACTGAGCGAACTATTGGCGCTTTATAAATACTGTATAATAATAATATAGCACCAACAGTTTGCTCAGCGCTTTACAATGTAACGGGAGACAACACAGCAACAGTACAGTTCAATACAAGAGGGTTAGGAGGGCCCTGCTCTTTGGAGCTTACAATCTAAGAGGGAGGAGCTAGTGGTACAAAAGGTAATAACTGTGGGGGATGGACTGGTAGCAGGAATAGAAGATTCCATTATTAGCTGAAGGCAGGGTAGACTTCCTGGAAGAGAAAGGTTTTCAGAGATCGCCTAAAAGTGAGTAGAGTCAGCGATAGCCTGATTAAGTGGGGTAGAGAGTTCCAGAGGATGGGGGAGGCTCTGGAGAAGTCCTGGAGATGAACATGGGAGGAGGGGACAAGGGAGCTAGAGAGTAGGAGGTCGTGCGAGAAGCGGAGAGTATGGGTGATATTTGGAGACAAGATTGGTGATGTAATTTGGGGCAGAGTTATAAATGGCTTTATATGTTATTGTTAATGTTTTGAACTTTATTCGTTGGGCAATGGGAAGCCAGTGGAGGGATTGGCAGAGAGGGGTGGCAGATATGGAACGGTTAGTAAGGTGGATGAGTCTGGCAGCAGCATTCAAAATAGAATGAAGAGGGAATAGAAGTTTTTTTTGCCAAAACTTCATGGTGCAAAATCTGGAGCAGTTCTGCATAGAAACCAATCAGCTTCCAGGTTTTATTGTCAAAACTTAAATTGATATAAGAGGCTCTGTTTTTTTTTTTTTCTTCTTCAAATAACAGACTTGTCATATTTACGTACTTACCTGCTCTGAGCAATGGTTTTGCAAAGCGCAACCCTGGGCCTCCTGTTTTTGTGGCCTCTGCCGGCGCTCCTGGACCCTTTTTTCTGCTGAGTGCTCCCATAGCAAACTGTTTGGTATTGGGGCAATCGTACGTGCTCACTCCTGAGCCACGCGCTGTGTGTCTTTAAGACACACAGCGCGTGGTTCAGCCCCACCCCCTGCTCTCTCCTCACTGGCTGTGATTGACAGCAGTGGGAGTCAATGGCTCCTGCTGCTATTTCTCACCCAATGAGGAGAGAGAGACCCGAGAGAGCTGCTGCTCCCATGCACAGCGCTGGATCGGGCTCAGGTAAGTATTAGGGGGCAGTGGGGAGAGCGACACACAGAAGGTTTTTTACCATCATGCAAAAAAATACATACAATTCAGCCTGTACAACCACTTTAGTTGAAGAAGCTGAAGTTAGTAGCTGATTGGCTACCATGCACAACTGCACCAAATTCTGAGTGCGCTAGTTTTGGTAACCCCCCCCCCCCCAGTTTGTCTGGAATTGTTATTCTGAGAAGCTTATAGTACATATGAATGCTTATAACTTGAATCCTATGGTCACACAGCAAATATTGTGCTTACTATAACATCAGATCTTTTTAAAAAGGACAATAAAGTACCTTTTCTTGAACCAATACACAAATAATTCCACTCCATGTTCTTCACTTGTTTGCTTTTACCTTTTCTTGTAGGTTTATTTTAGTTTTTGCAGTCATCTGATCTCAAAGCATCTTTACTGTAGTTCTTGATAGTTTTTGTTCCTGCTATGTTCGCTGCAAGCTAGAGGGATGTTCCTTTTAGTGCTCATTCTTTTCCCACAGGGCTACGAGCTGAGGTTTGACAGCGAGTCTCTGACCAGGTACCTTTGTCAATCAGCCAGGCAGGGTTGTGCAGGGGGCGTGGCATGGGTAACACACTTTGGGAGAAGCAAGCACGCTGTGTGTGGGCACAGCATCCTGTATCAACAGCAAGCCAATGGACATAAACCAACCACCGAGGCATGGATGTGCTTCCTTACTTGCCGTGATAAGTTTACATACAGAAAGCGAGGGACTGGCATGATCAACCTGGTAGTTGACATGAAAGGAGGCAATGCACAGAAAGCAAACTATAATAAAGTATACACATAGACAAGCACACCTATGGCAAAAAAAAAACATTTTTCGGGCAACATACACTTTAGGCCCATTAAGTTTATACTTTTCCATTGGATGGTTTGCAGAAACTTTACTCTCTTGCAGTGCTCTGTATGCTGATACTATTCAACACTTCTAGATTTGTGATGGCATGTTCCCTGTCTGGCCACTGTGGTTCCTCTTAATGCGTCCTGTCTCACTGTTGTGCCCTGCAGTTACCACGGGTGGCAGGAGAAACTACAGTGACCAGCAAGGAGCACACAATTTCACAAACCTGGATGTGTTGTGCAGCATCAGTGCACCAATCTCTTCAAAAGAGTGAAAGGAGAAACCATAGTGCCCTTCATTTCTAATACAGGATCACTTTAAAGAGGAAAACCTGCTTTATCTGTCTCTGTCCCTTCTGCTTCTACCTCTGTTGCTTGGTGAGAAACTGTGCTGCTCTTTATTTTTTCTTTCCCTTCCAAATATGTGCTGCTAGATTTTCACTAAATCCTCATGCACATGGGACGTTTTGATAACGCTGGTAACAGTAGCTGTGTAAAGTCACGTTAAAAACATGAACTTTTCAGCTTTTTTTTTGTGTTTTTGCTTTAGTGTTTAGAGACGTTTTCCTGTGTTTTTCCGCGTTTGTGGTTTTTAGTGCTATTTTAACCAAAATCGCGTAAAAAACGTAAGCTTTTTTTAGTGTTTTTGCATTAGCATTTAGCAGCATTTTGCCGCATCTAGCTGTGTTTTCATACATTTTTCCTCATTTTATTTATGAAAAAAAAAAATTTTTGTGCTCAAAAAAAGTCCAAAAAACTCTGGTTTGCGGCGTTTTAAAACGCTTTACTGCGTTTTTCAGCGTTAGAGCGTTTGTACAGCTAAAAAACTCCTCTAGAAACCCACTAGTCTTGTTTTTTTTCCAGCCAAAAAATGGCCCAGCCAAAAACGTTGATTACTGTCTATGTGTGCATGGACACATAGGATAACATGCTGGGGGGTTTACTAGCTGTAGAAAAAAACGCCAAAAGCCAAAAACAGCTGCTGTAAAAAGGTCAAGTGTGCATGAGGACATAGGAGCATTACCAGAAAGTTCACTTCCTGTCCTTGTGCCACCCATTCTCCCACTATATCCCCTGCCTGTCATAGACACGCCCCCCTGGGGCGTCACATCTGTTACATCCTCCTTGGTGTACTCTCATAGAGCCAATTTCATCTGGATAAGAAAGGTTTCACTACAGCTATAGAGCCCACCCCTTCCTGTGTATGCCGAATCCCAAAACTCAGGAATCCCTCAGCAGTGATAGTATGTTGGTCAGATTAATATATTTGCAGTGTGATCTGCATGGTAAGTACATTTACCAGCAAATTTTTTAATCCTAATGAGAGGGTTATCTCCAGAGAGGCGATACCACCCACCTGGGAGCACTCCCTCCCCATCCCCTGTGCCTAACTTCAACCCCCCCATCTCATCCTTTGTACACCCTGAAGTCCCCGGGCTCAAAAATCCTCTGCAACAGCAGTTCAAGTAAAGGTAAGGATGAACCACTAAGCTCATACATTCAAGAACCTATTCACATTTGTCCATTTTCTTAAATGTTATTGCTTGAAAATGCATTTCAAGTAGAAATCCAATTCTTTACTTTTAGGTTAGTTCCCATGTACTGCAGTTTGTGTTTAACGCACACTTGTCAAACACTAGGCCCACAGGCTGAGTCCAGACTGCCAAGCCATTTCGTGTGGCTCTCCACCTTTCCTGCAGCTGCGGCACCCCCTTCGTCTCCACCCCCACCTTGTCTCAGCAGTTGGCAGCAGGAAAGAGGAAAGAACTTCTCCACTATATCCTGTGCTTCTCCGTGCAGCCGCAGAGAGGCACGTCTCTGCCCTGCCCTGCCCCCTGTCTCAGCAGTCGGCAGCAGAGAGGAAGACAGAACTTTTTACAGATGCTGAGCCTTCCTGTGCAGTCGCAGCATCCTCTTGTCTCTGCCCCGCCCCCTGTCTCAGCAGTCGGTAGCAGAGAGGAGAACAGAACTCTTCTTACAGATTGTGTGCCTTTCTGTGCAGCCGCAGCATCCCCTTGTCTCTGCCCTGCCCCCTGTCTCAGCAGTCGGCATCAGAGAAGAGGAGAGAACTATTTTGCAGATCCTGCACCTTTCTGTGCAGCCGCAGCATCCCCTTTCCCCTCCCTCCCCTGGTCTCAGCATTGAGCTGACTGCAGCCTACCTCTGTTCCTCCTCCAGACCCTGTACTTTCTGCTTCCCAGCTGCACCCCCAGCTTCTTCCCAACAGCAGCACAAGGTAAGGGGGGTGCACTGTGATGTAGGGGAGGGTGGGGACATCTGCTGCAAGGGGGAGGCAGCGCTCTGGACAGCTAGTCTTACAAATACAACCAGCCCTTTGAGGGCAACCATAATGGTGATGTGTCCCGCAATGAAATTGAGTTTGACACCCCTGCTTTAAAGAAATTGCACTAGGGCCCAAGCACTAGCATAGGTGCAAGTAGGCCATAAAACAAGTTGACATTTTCAGCTACCTTAGTTTTGTCTCCTCAGATTAATCAGATGTGGGAGTCTGATGGTGCTCATACAAAGTATACTGCACAGCTTTCAGCTTCAAAATAGGGAGAAGCTGTGTTTGCTTCAATGATCCAATCTTGTACAAGCAAAAATCCATTTTTAAAAATGGTTTTCTTGCACATGATTAGAAATTCATAGTGAACACACCTTTACCTTAGTTACTAATTTATGTGCAAAGTGAACATTCATCGTGCCAAGTCAACAGCCTTTAGCTCAGGTTCACAACAATGAGGTGCAGAAAACACCACGATCTGTACTCCTTTCCCACACTGCATTCTAATCACTTTGCCCTTGCGTCCAGTAGCGGGTGTCAGTCCAATGTTAACGACACCCTAAACGCAGTGCGTATGACTGCTTCGGTTCGCATCAGATTGCATGGTACAACACAACTATGCGATCCAGTTGCAGAATGGCTCCAAAATTGGTGCATGTATATCTTTGGTGTGATACGGTGCAATTTAAACCCATTCAAAATTAATCAGAATCAAGTGTGAATTGCACAGGAATGCAGTGCGATTCACATGGCTTACTCTTTAGTAAATCAACCCCAATGTGAAATTTTCAAATGCAGCAAACCAATCAGCTGAGCACACATTACTTTCTTATTCCAGGGTTACCATTTCTTGTTAGGCTAGTCTAGGTTCATCCCACAGAATGGGTGCCTGCTCTAATTGCGGGTTACAGATACTCTAGAATTGATGTCTTACTTTAGAACAGAGTTCTCCAATCTTTCTAAACAAAGGGCCAGTTTACCGTCCTTCAGACTTTAGGGGGGCCAGGCTTTGGCCATTAGGAGTAGAAATTGTCCTAGCGTCAGTAGGAGTAAACAATGCATCTTTCCTATTAAGGGGAGGAATAGCACCCCATCATTGGTGTCATTAGGAGGAATAGTGCCCAATCATTGGTGTCAGTTGCAGGAAGGGTGCCCCATTGTCACTGTCAGTGGATGGAATAGCGCCCTATTGTTGGTATTGGTGGGAGAAATAGTGCCCCATCGTTGGTGTCAGTGGCAGGAATAATGCCCCATTGTTAATGTCAATATCAGGATTTATTTCCTATTGTTGGAGTCAGTAAAGGAAAATTGCCTCAAGGGCAGCATAAAGGCAAGCAAAGGTCCACATCCAGCCCCCGGGCCACAGTTTGGAGACCACTGCTTTAGAAAATTACCATCTGTCCAATTAATACATTAAAAATGAGGCTATAGGACTTAGATCCATTACAGCAGTAACAGGTCTATAATGTTTCCAGTGACATCTGCTAGTTATTTATTTAATGATATTATCTATGCAGATTACAGGTAATATGCTGTGTGTATTACTCCATCTACTCTATATCTGTATTAACAGGTGTTGCACACAAAATAAAATAGCTTTTTTTTTAACTTGATAGAAAGAGAAACTGTTCTGACCTTATCTTTCAGGAAGTGAAAATTTGCAGTGCCTCCACCCTCATTAATATTTCACGTGCTTGTGATGGATAGTCTTTATTTATATATGTCTGAGGTTGTGTTGTGTAAAAAGGACTCATTTTATAACATTACATATTCATGGCCAGGGATGGATGGGATACAGAACTTATTATTAATGTGTCACAGCGGGAAACTCTCTCTGCCTTCATTTGTGATCCTTGTTAAATCTGGTCTGGTCAGCAAACAGTTTTTTAACGCATTTCCAACCTTTTTACAGAAACAACTATTTTTTTTAATGTGCCACGTGTTATTTGTATACAGTTTTTTTATAACCTTTGGTTATTATTTATTTATTTATTTATTCTTTTGTGCACTTTGTGGGATTGTGCTATGTAAAACATTAATTGCTGGCCTCTCCTTTAGGTATAGTGTAGTAACCAGTTTAATTTAAACACTTAGGACAAGAAAAAAAAAACATATTTATTGCAAATATAGGCTACAGCGATTGGGCTTTTAATGTTTCTAGTTCAATTAGGACTTGTGTACACCAGCGTTTACAGCCCATCTGGCTTGCTGTCCAAGCCCCGTTTGCTTCTGTGTGCGCTCAGCTGCTTACAAGGTTCATTGAACCCTGTAGGGCAGCGCATCCGTCTGTGTGTGGACACACTAGAAAAGGTGCTGATGCAAGTAGATAAAACGTGTTGCAACTGAGTTAAAGTAAACAAAAAAACAAACAAAAAACAAAAGCTAAAGTAAAAAAGTAATATATTGCAATTACTAATCCTCAAATGTGGTGGCTGAAATTTTTTTTCATCTTTTTGTAGGCTTTTTTTCCCCGCTATTTCATGTAGTGAAAATAACAGACTTACTGTCCAGGTCACCAGAAGAAAATAAAAGAAAAATAACCTAAAAAAAGAAAATAATGCAGCCACCACATCTAAAAATGTGTAAGCTGTAAATTGTTTTTATTGTTAAAGTGGTTGCAAAAGCTAAGGTTTTTTACCTTTGTGCATTCTAAGCATGAAGGTAAAAAACATTATGTGTGCTGCTCCCCCACACACTCCCCCCCCAATATTTACTTGAGCCTCATCTTGATCCAGAGCTGTGCACAGGAGCAGCAGTTTTTCCTGGTCTCTCTCCTCATTGGCTGGGACACAGCATCAGAATCCATTGGCTCTCACTGCTGTCAATCACAGCCATTGAGGAGAGAGCTGGGAGTGGGACTGAGTTGTGCTCTGTGTGTCTTATTGAAACACAGCGCAGGGCTCAGGAGCGAGCATGCATGAGTGCCCCCATTGAAGGTGGGCTGGTATGGGGGCAATCACCAGGGGGGAGGGGCCAGGTGCGCCGGTGGGGGACCCGAGAAGAGAAGGATTGAGGCTGCTCTATACAAAACCATTGCACAGAGCAGGAAAGTATGTAATGTTTGTTTTTTTTTTTTAACCTGAGCCTTTAATATTCCTTTAAAGGGTTGGTGTACAAATACACCTTTTTTTAAAATGTAACCACCTGCTGACCAACATACTGATAAAAACATCCCGTCAGCAAGCTGTTATTGCTGCAGCTGCACCCACAATCTGTTTTTTTTTCAGCCAGCGATCCCCTGTTTTGTAAAAGCGATCCCTTTTACAGCACTGCGAAAGGCTGTCCCCCCTCCTGACACTGCCCCTGGTGGTTTCTGGGCTCTCTTCCATTCCTCTGGGGAGCCCAAGACAGCAGTAAGCAGCCAAGACTGCTTTCCACAGAGTAGATGGAGGAACACACCCCATCTCCTCTGTGATGAACATAAAAGCAAAGAAGATTTCATCACTTCTGCTTTCAGAGCTTTCATTCCCTTGCAGGTGCAGTCGAAGAAGCAGCTAATCAAGCACGATCAATGCTTGGTTAGTTGCTTTGGAGGGCAGGGAGACATTGGGGGTCTACTTTTTATAGAGACTCCTGATGTTTTTATAAAGAGTATATGTCAGCCCTTGTCATAGCAATAAGGTTAAATGAAAAAAATTGTGTAAAAAATACATTTAAATCAAAATAATAATTAAAAAGAAAAAAAAAAGCACCAGTCTGCCTGCACATACATGCAAATGAAAATACTCACATATGGTCCGCATGCATTTGTAAACAGTGATTTTACCACAGATGTGAGGTATCACATCAGATTTTGGAATGAGAGCAATAATTCTAGGGCCATAATATGCAATTAAATCTAAACTGCTAATCTGTAAAGGCTTTTAAACTGTCACCTATGGGCAAGGTTAATAAACAAGGGATTGTTAAACAAAATGCATGGGACCTGTGCACTACCTGGGGGACATGTACCCATGCCAAAAAAAAAAATACAGTTCAGAAGGGTGTAGCTATTTTAATCAGACTTAAAGTGAAACATTACAAATGCCCAATTTCTGTAGAAAAAAAAGGGGGGATGCCTGAAATCTGCTTGTGAAATGATACATATGTAGCATGTACTATAGCAAAAGTAAAAATTGGAAAGGGAAAACAATTGCTGCTTAATGACATTTCCCTGCTGGTTTTTTTTTAAATGGCTAGAGACCCCCAAAAATAAAGGTCAAGCCCCATTGAATCTTGAAAAGATATTTCCGTTGTCAAGGCTGATAAGCAAGGGATTGTCAAAAAAAGGGCAAGAGCAGCAGTTTTCATAAGGCTTAAAGGATGAAATTTAAATTACATATTTCCTTTAAATATTATACTTAGGGGATGTCTTTAACCTGCCTGTGAAGTGGTGCACCTGTGCGATGTACTACAGCAAAAGTGACATTTAAAAAAAAAATTATTTATTTTTGTATTAATGGTATTAAATTCTTTGTTTTAATATTGTAATTTAATAATGTAATTGATTTAGTATTAATAATTTAATTTCATTAATATTAATAAATTTTATGGTATTTTAATATTTTAATTTAATGGTTTAAATTAATTTATTACTTTTTTTTTCATTTTTGATTTTTTGAAAAATTAGAATTTTTTTTTTTAAATTATTGCCAGTTAATGACATCTCATGTCTGCTTCATCCAGCATTCATACCAGCTATCCTAGATCCTGTTTTTTGTGTGGGGTCGCCTCTTAAAATCCATAGCAGACCAGACAAACTTCTGGTACAGAATGGTTTTTTTTTGCATCCAGCCTGCACAACATCCATGGGTTCTAGGACACAGGTAGCACCACGGGAAGTCTTCATTTAGTGGTGGTAGTGATGCTGCCACTAAATAAAGGACCTCCTGCTGCAGCAGCAGCCAGAGGTTCACGTAGGTGCACAGACCAAACCCAGCCATTTAGTTTGTCTGGTCTGCAGAATGCAAACATGTAGACTTCGGTGCAAACCCTGCATGGCCGCAAACAAAAACCTCATTCCTAAAAGTACCTTTTAAAATATTTTAAATTTCTCTGCTTTTTCTAGCAAATTATTAAGCTGGTGACAGGTATTCTTTAAGATAAATTATAAGGGCGTTAGATAAAAATGGAAAATCATATAGTCTGAAGGATTAGAGAGAGAGACAGAGGTTTAAAAAGAAAACAATAATAATACTTGAAAATGTAAGTTTTTTTAGAGTCTAAGTATTTATTGATATAAGAGCATTTTAGAAATGAAAACGATTTCATTGCATATTTTTAATTCGTCTCAGTGTTTCAGAAGGTAGAACTTCATAAAATGACAACCTGAAAGTTTTGTTTTTATGAGTGTGCAATGTCAGGCTATCCTTGCCTAAACTTTTTTCCCTGTAAAAGTTCATATAATGGTACATTAAAAACCAAAATCTTCAATTCTATTGCAAGGTCTAACTCACAAATAGAAGCTATTTCGATAGCTATTCCATAGCTAAGGTAGAATGAGCAGCAGGTCACAGATACAGAATATGAAATGATCACCTTTGAAAGGATTATTCAGTTTCCTTACTTTTTCTAATCATGTTAATTATTGGAGCTCCTGCTTATTGGAGATAGTAACATTCTATTCTTTTAACTATATTAGCTAGCAATAAATTACATACAAATGTATTTGGTCTTCATGAAACCTTGAATACTCAAGGGGATTCTAAGATATTGTGAAATAAAAGTGTATCTTTCATTAAAATACATGTTTTATGGGTAAAATCATACACTTTACATATTTTATAGTAAGATATACATACACCAATGGCTTCATGCAATTTCTTAAGGCGCGTAATAATTATATTTATTGCTGTAAACTAACCTCGTGATTAGTGATTACATGATTGAGAACCACAATAATTGGTTCCCAGTCATTAGTATAGACCAGCAGTTGTCAGTGGCAGAGTGGTCTTAAAACTAGGAGCATCTAGTGCAGGGCCGTCCCTAGGGTTGGTGTCACCCAGTGCAATAACACTTGGTGACACCCCCTCCGACGATTCCCGCAGAATGGATCGGATCTGCGGATTGAGCATAATGGATCGGACTCCGATCCATTATGCTCACTCCGCAGATCTGATCCATCCTGCGGGGATCATCGGCTTGCTTTAAAACTTACCTTTTCGTGGAGTGGGTCCGGTGTCACCCTGTGTGGTAGGTGTCAACTGGTGCGGCACGCACCCCCCCACACCTGCCTAGGGACGCCACTGATCAAGTGTTGAGGAACCTGAATCTACAAATTGTGGCCAGGAACAGGTTATAACAAAATGTCGTGGGGTAGAAAGTGCACTAAGACAATAGTCAAATCTTAGGCACCCCATAATATGGAATTGAAGTATTGTAAGATATTCCCTAAGGGTTAAATATTTCTAAAGGGATGCAGATCCTGCAGCTTTCCTCATTAGAACACAGAGCATGCATCTGCTGATTATAAAAAAAAACAGTCACTTCCATTCAGAATCAGAAGGCAGTCAGCCTGGTAAAACAAACAACATTCACAGCAACAAAAGATGGGAATCTGCTTCAAAGTTTGTTAACCACTAGAAGGTTTTACACTCTTAATAACCCAGAGCATTTTTTTGCTATTCAGCACTGCAATACTTTAACATGCATCACTGTACCCAAGTTAAATGTGTATAATTTTTTCACACAAATAGGGCGTTGTTTTGGTGGTATTTTTTCACCACTGGGTTTTTTATTTGTTATTATATAAACTTAATCAAATTTCTTATATAATTTAGACCAAAATGTATTGTTACAAAATGCCAATAAGTGTATACAGTTGCAAGAAAAATGTGAACCCCTTGGGATTACGTGGAGTTTTGCATGAATTGGACATAAAATGTGCTCTGGACGTCATCTAAGTCACAACAATAGAAGAACACAGTCTGCTGAACATAATACTACACAAACATTAGATGTTGCCATGGTTTAATTGCACATAACATGTAAACATTCACAGTGCAGGGAGGAAAAAGTATATGAACCTTTGGACTTAATAACTGGCTGACCCTCCTTTGGCAGCAATAACCTCAACCAAACGTTTCCTGTAGTTGCAGATCAGACCTGCCCAACGATCTGGAGTAATGTTGGACCGCTCCTCTTCACAAAACTGTTTCAGTGTAGCAATATTCTTGGGATGTCTGGTGTGAATCGCTCTCTTAAGGTCATGCCACAGCATTTCAATCGGGTTGAGGTCAGGACTCTGACTGGGCCACTCCAGAAGGCGTATTCTGTGCTGTTGCAGCCATTGTTTTGTTGAATTACTTGTATGCTTTGGGTCATTGTCCTGTTGCATCACCCATCCTTTGCGGAGCTTCAGTTGGCGGACAGATGGTCATACGTTTTCCTGCAAAATGTCTTGATAAACTCTGGAATTCATTTTCCCATCAATGACAACAATCCGTCCAGGCCCTGGAGCAGCCTCAAAACCATGATGCTCCCTCCGCCATGTTTTACAGTGGGGATGAGGTTTTGATGTTGGTGTGCTGTGCCTTTTTTTCTCCACACATAGTGTTGTGTGTTCTTCCCAAACAACTCAATCTTGGTTTCATCTGTCCACAGTATATTTTGCCAGTAGTGCTGTGGAACATCCAGGTGCTCTTTTGCAAACTTCAAACGTGCTGCAATATTCTTTTTGGACAGCAATGGCTTCCTCCGTGGTGTCCTCCCATGTACTCCATTCTTGTTTAATATTTTCCTTATTGTAGATGTGTCAACAAAAATGTTAGCATGTGCCAGAGATTTCTGTAGGTCTTTAGCTGACACTCTGGGATTCTTCTTTACCTCATGCAGCATTCTGCGCTGTGCTCTTGCAGTCATTTTTACAGGACGACCGCGCCTAGGGAGAGTAGCAACAGTGCTAAACTTTCTCCATTTGTGGACAGTCTGTCTTACCGTGGACACATGAACATCAAGGCTTTTGGAGATACTTTTGCAACCCTTTCCAGCTTCATGCAAGTCAACAATTCTTGATCGTAGGTCTTCTGAGAGCTCTTTTCTGCGGGGCATGGTTCACATCAGACAGTGCTTCTTGAAACCAGTAAACCCAAAACAGGTGTGTGTTTTTTAAGGGCAGGACAGCTGTCAGCAACACATCCAATATCATCACACTGATTGGAGTCAAGGTTGGCTCACTACTGGCTCCAATTAGCTCTGGGAGAAGTCATTAAGCTAGGGCCTCACATAATTTTTCCTCCCTGCACTGTGAATGTTTACATGTTATGTGCAATTAAACCATGGCAACATCTAATGTTTGTGTAGTATTATGTTCAGCAGACTGTGTTCTTCTATTGTTGTGACTTAGATGACGTTCAGAGCACATTTTATGCCCAATTCATGCAAAACTCCACGTAATCCCAAGGGGTTCACATACTTTTTCTTGCAACTGTATTAATTGGTTTGTGTGAAAGTTATAGCTTCTACATACTACGGTACATATACTGGCATTTACGCAACTATGATGCTACACTGGTAATGGCAGTGATCAATGACTTATAATGGGACTGTGATAGTGTGGCAGGGAATCTGGCACTAACAGACCCTCGCTGGGAGGGACACTAACTGACACTGACATCAATAGTGACACTAATACAGTAATCAGCTACAGTATAATATTGTACACTGTCACTGTACTAATGCCACTGGCTAGGAAGGGGTAAACATCAAAGAACAATCAAAGGTTTAACTGTGTGCCTAACAAGTATAATGTGTTACTATTCATTTTTTAAATATTCCCTTTCCACGTATATTTACTTTCTGTTACAAAAATAATAGGTGATTTATTTTGATGTTGCAGTCTGCAGCTGTTACATATTCCTGGAAAGAAAGATTTTAATACAAAAATGATTAACTAGTAAAAACAAACTTTTTTTTTGTTTAACACTTAAAGCAGACACATCATTTTCAAGTCTGAAACTTTCTAAGGTGAGAAAATGATTTATAAAAAAATATTAAAAATAAAACAATCCTGGAGCTCTAACCAAATGAACATTTTGACAGAAAGATGTCATTGGTCATCACTGATGTGAGATGGCTGCATACACAGCCAAGAATGGGGAGTTTTTATTTCCATTAAGTTTCAGAGAAGATCTGGAAATTTTGGCAACATTTTGCTATTTGGGTGAAATGCATTGGGGTAAACTTAAAGTGTTACTAAACCCACAACAGTAAAATCAGTCTGTATATGCAGTAAAGCATGCTTGTTATACTCACTGTGGAACCTGAGGGGTTAATCCTCTGCATTGTGTAAACAGGCTGTTTGATCCTTTCTTCTCTGCCCCTCCTCTTGTTGAAATGACCACCTGATACAGACTGAATCCATAGTCAACTGCACATTTTGGTGTGTATTGGTAGAGAGGTTTTTTTTTCTTGGGAGAGTACATGGGATAAACACAGGGCCAATAAACACTGTCCAAACAGAGGGTCAGGGGTTTCACATCCTCCTAGAGCAGAAAGAAAACTCCTCCTACAAGCCTTAACCAGTGCTCTGCTGAAGTCACAAGACTGCTCTAACTGCTGATGAGAAAAGGTATTTAGCAGTTTATATTTACTAAAATAATTGCATTTCCATGTTCTGTGTACTGTGGGTTACCAGATATAGTGAATGCAGAGTCCTGGGTTTAGTAACACTTTAAGGTTATGAGGGACTTTAAAGTAAATTGAAACCCAAGAACAAAAAATAAATTTTAAGGAAAAAATTATCCTTTACATTTAAATAGCAATCCTTGAAGGCTAATCAAGTTAGCAATTTGACAGTGTTATCAGTCTACTGAAGCCAGTGTGACTGTTGTAACATTATGATGCAAAAAGAGTTCCAATTGAAGCACCACACCACTGCTAATAGGTCCAGATACAACTTTATTCCATTAAAAGTCAAGGGTACAATTAAAACAGTATCCAATGCATTTTGCTGCCCAACGAGCTGTATGATTAGGCCTGTGCTTTTAATTTGCACTGGAAAAAATACCATTGTAGGTCCAGCTCATTTCTGGTTTGTTTACTTTGTTGCCAGTCAAGCCCTGATGAAGGGGGCACTTAGACCCCTGAAACACATTGGATACTTTTTGATTTGGACCCCAGATCTTTAATGGAATAAGGCTGTATCTGGACCTCTTACAGCACTGTGGTGCTTCAATTTCAACCCTGTACTGTGGGCGGGTGGAAAGTAGTTAAAATCCCTGCATTGTACATAGAAAACCTAGAGGGGATTGTTTTTTTCTCAGCAAAAGTGGAGTTACTCTTTAAGCTCATACAAGAGTATTTCTTAAAAAATACTGTAATAGAAGAACAAATATTCGATTGTAAGCTCCAAGGAGCAGGACCTGCCTAACCCTCTTGTATTGAACTGTATTGTTGCTGTATTGTCTTCCGTTATATTGTAAAGCGCTGAGCAAACTGTTGGCGTGATATAAATCCTGTATAATAATAATAATAATTAGTCCCCAATTTACATATTACCGTTGTAACTATCTGATGAATGTTAAGGTCAATAATCTGGCTATACTGCCTAGCAGGGGTGCAGAGATCAAGAGTACCCCAACAGAATTAGACATCCTTTAGTAATTTAGACATTTTTCCTTGTGTGTATTTCAACTGTGTATTCAACTGTTTGCTTGAAATTCAGCTTGCATAAATAATTAAAAATCTACACTCACCAGCCTCTTTATTAGGTACACCTGTTCAATTGCTTGGTAACACAAATTGCTAATCAGCCAATCACATGGCAGCAACTCAATGCATTTAGGCATCTAGACGTGGTGAAACAACTTTCTGAAGTTTAAGCCATGTATCAGAATGGGGAAGAAAGGGGATATAATTGACTTTGAACGTGGCATGGTTGTTGGTGGCAGACGGGCTGGTCTGACTATTTCAAAAACTGCTGATCTGTTGAGATTTTCGTGCACAACCATCTCTAGTGTTTACAGAGCATGGTCCGAAAAAGAAAAAATATCCAGTGAGTGGTGGTTCTGTTGGTGAAAATGCCTTGTTGATGTCAGAGGTCAGAGAAGATTAAGCAGACTGATTTGAGATGATAGAAAGGCAACAGTAACTCTAATAACCACTCGTTACAACCAAGGTATACAGAATACCATCTCTAAATGCACAACACATTGAATCTTGAAGTAGATGGGCTACAGCAGCATAAGACCACATCGGGTGCCATTCCTGTCAGCTAAGAACAGTATGGAGGCTACAATTCGCGCAGGCTCACCAAAATTGGACAAAAGAAGGTTGGAAAAATGTTGTCTGGTCTGATGAGTCTCACTTTCAGCTGTGACATTCAGATGCTAGGGTCAGAATTTTGCGTAAACAACATGAAAGCATGAATCCATCCTGCCTTGTATCAATGGTTAAGGCTGGTGGTGGTGTAATGATGTGGGTGATATATTCTTGGCATAATTTGGGCCCCTTAGTACCAATTGAGCATCGTTTAAACTCCATGACCTACCTGAGTATTGTTGCTGACCATGTCCATCCCTTTATGACTCCAGTGTCCCCATCTTCTGATGGCTCCTTCCAGCAGGATAATGCACCTTGTCACAAAGCTCAAATCATCTCAAACTGGTTTCTTGAACATGACAATGAGTTCACTGTACTCTAATGGCCTCCACAGTTACCAGATCTCAATCCAATAGAGCACCTTTGGGATGTGGTGGAACGAGAGATTCGCATCATGGATGTGCAGCAGACAAATTTGCAGCAACTTCGTGATGCTATCATGTCAATATGGAGCAAAATCTCTGAGGAATGGTTCCAACACCTTGTTGAATCTATGCCATGAAGAATTAAGGCAGTTCTGAAGGCAAAAGGGGGTCCAACCTGGTACTAGCAAGGTGTACCTAATAAAGCGGCCAGTGAGTGTATATATTCTGACACATGACTTAGAATATCAGCTTAGTCAGAAATTTTAATAAAGGTTATGTTACCCTTTAGGACTCTGAAATGATCCCTACAGCAGAATTGTCAGAGGTAACGAAGGGTGATCCCTGAGACTGTAAAAGAACTCTGTAGCCTCATATAAGATTTGTGTAAAGTTCTTTTTTTTTTTCTTTTTATTTGCAAGTGTATGCAGTGAAATAATATCCAGTGTAATGTGAATTGACAGGCAAAATTACAACTTTTTTTTCCCTGCCGCAAGGGCGCTTCTCTGCCAAGCACCGTAATATTGTTGTAGCGGTGTTCAAGGCTGTCAGCAGTTTTGGGTTTCTCTACAGAGAGCCATAACAGTGTGTGGAAGCATGGAGCTTCCTGTCAGGGGAAATACAATAATTTTGATGTATATTTGTTGGTGCCAAACTGCAATTAAATGGATGTTTGGTAAAAAAAAAAGAGGGATTTATTTTTTCCAGCCTACAATTTGTGAATTGATTAGAAAATCACATAATTTATGTATACACTTTTTCCCTTTAAATAGAGCTAGTAATCTGCCTTAATAGTATATGAGACCTCCGTGGTCTGTTACCTGTTTTCTGTCCCTACCAAATTAGTGTAGTTCCAGAGCCTTCAGCACGTTCCTTTTTACTCATACTATTCATTTTTTAAATATTCCCTTTCCACGTATATTTACTTTTTGTTACAAAAATAATAGGTGATTTATTTTGATGTTGGAGTCTGCAGCTGCTACATATTCCTGGAAAGAAAGATTTAAAAACAAAAATGATTAACTAGTAAAAACAAACTTTTTTTTTTTTTGTTTAACACTTAAAGCAGACACATCATTTTCAAGTCTGAAACTTTCTAAGGTGAGAAAATTATTAAAAAAAAAATATTAAAAATAAAACAATCCTTGAACTTTAACCAAATGAACATTTTGACATAAAGATGTCATTGGTTCACTGATGTGAGATGGCTGCATACACAGCCAAGAATGGGGAGTTTTTATTTCCAATAAGTTTCAGAGAGGATCTGGAAATTTTGGCAAAATTGGGGTAAACTTAAAGTGTTACTAAACCCACAACAGTAAAATAAGTCTGTGTATGCAGTAAAGCATGCTTGTTATACTCACTGTGGAACCTGAAGGGTTAATCCTCTGCATTGTATGAAAAGGCTGTTTGATCCTTTCTTCTGTGCCCCTCCTCTTGTTGAAATGACCACCTGATACAGACTGAATCCGTAGTCACATGCACATGCTCAGATTGGTGTGTATTGCTAGAGTTTTTTTTTTATTTGTCTTGGGAGAGTACATGTGATCAGCACAGGGCCAATCAGCACTGTCCAAACAGAGGGTCAAGAGTTTCACACCCTCCTAGAGCAGAAAGAAAACTCCTCCTACAAGCTTTAACCAGTGCTCTGCTGAAGTCACAAGACTGCTCTAACTGCTGATGAGAAAAGGTATTTAGCAGTTTATATTTACTAGAATAATTGCATTTCCATGTTCTGTGTACTGTGGGTTACCAGATATAGTGAATGCAGGGTCCTGGATTTAGTAATACTTTAAGGTTATGAGGGACTTTAAAGTAAATTGAAACCCAAGAACAAAAATTTAATTTTAGGGGAAAAATTATACTTTACAATCAAATAGCAATCCTTGAATTCTAATCAAGTTAGCAATTTGACAGAGTGTTATCAGCCAGTGTGACTGTTGTAACATTATGATGCAAAAAGAGTTCAAATGGAAGCACCACACCACTGCTAATAGGTCCAGATACAACTTTATTCCATTAAAAGTCAAGGGTACAATTAAAAAAGTATCCAATGCATTTCGCTGCCCGACAAGCTGCATGATTAGGCCTGTGCTTTTAATTTGCACTGGAAAAAATACCATTGTAGGTCCAGCTCATTTCTGGTTTGTTTACTTTGTTGCCAGTCAAGCCATGATGAAGGGGGCACTTAGACCCCTGAAACACATTGGATACTTTTTGATTTGGACCCCAGATCTTTAATGGAATAAAGTTGTATCTGGACCTCTTACAGCAGTGTGGTGCTTCAATTTCAACTCTTTTTACATCACACTACAAGCCAAGGAGACTGTGGAGATCATCTGGGGTGTAGAAACCACCTGCCCAGGAACCAGATCATTACACCAACAATAATACCCTAAGATAACAATGCCAGTAAAATAAACCTATGGGTCCAGGGCTATCTTTCCACTTTCCTCAACTGTTGTAACATTATAACTTTCTGGCACAAGGCACATGTATCAAACACAAGGCCCTCGGGTCGAATCTGGCCTGCCAGGCCATTTCATGTGGCCCTTGCACCTCTCCTGCAGCTACGACATTGCCCCTCATCTGCACCCCACACTTTGCCTCAGCAGTTGGCAACAGACATGAGGGCAGAACTTCTCTTCCAGATTCTGTGCTTTTCTCTGTAGTCACGGAGAGGCTCCTCACTGCCCCCTCCCCAGTCTCAGAAGTTGGCTGCAGAAAGGAGGACAGAACTCCTCCTACAGATCCTGCGACTCTCTGTGCAGCTGCAGTACCCCCTGGTCTGCACTTCCCCTGGTCTCCGCATTCAGCAGACTTCAGCAGCTGACTCCAGCCCTCCGTTGGTCCTCCAGACCCTGCACTTTCTGCTTCCCAGTTCTACCCCCAGCTGCTTACCAGCAACAGGACAAGATATGGGGGTGCACTGTGATGTAAGGGAGGTTGGTGGAATTTTTACTTTTGATGTAGGGGGCTCTTTACATCTGCTGTAAGGGGGGGGGGTGCTCTGGACATCTGCCTATAATTATTATGAGAATAATATATTTCTATGGCAGTTGAAAAGGAGGGTCACACACCATTGGTATCAACCACAAAAATTGTTATTGGAGACTGTTCAGACAAAACACCATGGCAGAACCTTGTTCAGTCTAAGCTATGTCCCATACATTTTCTTGTGGATGATACCAGCGGTGTGCGATCCTCCTTTTCAGACTTGCATCATCTACTACAGAACTGTGAGTGTGCTCTGTTCCAGTCTGCACTTGCCCTTCACAGCTTAAGTTTTAAGTATGAATTGAATGCAGAGGCAATCATTTAATATGATAAAGAGTTCATACATTTATATAGGCTTACAGATACAACCAGCCCGTTCAGGACAACCATAATACTGATGCGGCCTATAATGAAATTGAGTTTGACACCCCTTTTACAAGCTGAGGGGAAGAAACAGAGGCCTTCATCTATGTGAGATGGGTACATACAGTATACATCCAGGAATAGAGATGCGCAAAATTCAAAATATTTTATTTCCACAAAATTTTGGCGAAGATCTGGACATTTTGGTAAAATTGTGTCTGATAATATTGTTTGAGCAAAGTGCAAAAGACACAGAACCGCACTGGATTTTTGGTGGGATCAAATAGTAATGTTTGAACTAATTGAACAGACATAACAACTTTATTTCAACTGTACTGTATATTTAGCAGACCAAAAGGGAGCAAAAAAGAGAACTTAAGAACAGTTTACATACACTTTAACCTCTTTCCCACCGCTCTTTAGCAGAAATACTGCTACAGCACGACAGGGGTGTGCAAAATCTCGTATCTATATGTGATTTTGCATTTCTGGATAGGGCGTGCTGCCATTGGCGGCTTCACCTGTCAATCACCAGGTCCCGGCCCATGATTTCCCACTGACACCCGGCGATCGCCATGTATCAACGATCG
Organism: Staurois parvus; assembly: GCF_062004578.1. Classification (NCBI taxonomy): domain Eukaryota; kingdom Metazoa; phylum Chordata; class Amphibia; order Anura; family Ranidae; genus Staurois; species Staurois parvus. The sequence continues at coordinate 5,629,734 of NW_028318294.1, read as the reverse complement.
AGGAGAGACCTGTTTGTAAACAATACAGATCTCTCCCGTCAGCTCCTGCACATTGCTTTGTATTGCTCTGCATAGCAGTACAAAGCGATGTGCCTACACAGTAAAACACACACACAGCACACAGTAAAACAGCGCACAGTTAACCCTTTGATCACCCCGGATGTTAACCCCTTCCTGCCCAGTGTCTTTAGTACTGTGTCAGTGGTTTTTATTACCACTGATCACTCTATTAGTGTCATTGGGATGTCAGTGGCAGCTGGTCAGTTCCCCCCCCCCAGTGTTAGAATGCCCGCTGCAGTCCCGCTATAAGTCGCTAATCACCGCCATTACTAGTATTAAGAAAAAAAAATTCAGTATCTATACCACCATTTGTAGACGCTATAACTTTCGTGTAAACCGATTAATTACATGTATTGGGATTTTTTTTAAGTAAAGACGTGTAGCAGAATACATTTTGGCCTAAATTTGTGACGAAATTTGATTTTTTAAAATATTTTTACTGGACATTTAAAATCTAACTTATATGCTAGTGCAGACTACTGGGCAAATCAGTATGCCAATTACTCAAGCAGGAAGTGACATTTTTAGAGATTTTCTGTACACCAACTGTGTACAGAATGCTTCCAGGTTGGCATATTGCATTGAATTTTACAGACATTTACAGTGCTGCAGATTGAAAAGGAAAAGTAATTCTTTCTAGCATTAAATTACAACATGGCGTGGCCCTCCATACCTGGGTCTATAGCTCGCCTCAAAAATGGTATCTTTTTCTTCGTCATCATAGCAGCATGTGCCTTAAACCCCAGACACTGGAAAACAGCTATGATTCCCTCTGTTAGGGAATGGATAGAGGAGCTCAACGCAAATATGCAGATGGAGAAACTAAGGGAAGGTTGGGGACGTGTGTAATGTGTTTGGAGGGTTTCCTTATATGCAATCAGGCCCTAGAGAGCCTCTTTTTTTTTTCATCCTGGTAATATTGTGTATGAAGGGTCATGTGGTGCTGTACTCATTGTTTGCTCCTTTTGACTCTGTAAAATGGTTGTAAAGCAAATTAAAACTTGACCTTCAAAAAAAAATGGCAACATGGCAATTATATGAGGTGTGTCCAGGATGTAATGAGAGTGAAGTTCTTACTCTTGAGAAGGGCTCTCTAAAGGGAGAAGCTCACCAAGGTCACTTGAAGTGAGTGCCAGTTATACGTTAGAACAGGGGTCTCTAAACTTTCTATGCAAAGGGCCAGTTTACGGTCCTTCAGACTTTAGGGGGGCCAGACTGTGGCCATTGGCAGTAGAAAAGGTCCCGAAGTCAGTGGGGAAAAAAATAATGATCCATCTTTGGCATCACTGGGAGCAATTGTGCCCCATCATTGGTGTCATAAGAAGGAATAGTGTCCCAATGTGCCCCATTGTTAGTGTCATTGGGAGCAATTGTGCCCCAGCATTAGTGTCAGTGGGGGGAATTATGCCCCAATTTACTTATCAGTGAATGAAATAATGCCTCAAGGGTCGCATACAAGCAAGCAAAGGGCCACAGTTTGGAGACCACTGTGTTAGAACACTGATCATTTGCATTTCAGCCCTGTTGAAGTCAAGACATTCTTTTTTGTGACACCTTTTTCATGTGCCTCCTATTAGGAAAAATGCAAGCGAGTCAATAAAATATGATGTGAAATTAGGTAAAAGTGCATCAGAAACTTTGGAAATGGCAAGGAAAGATTATGGAGAAGCTGCACTATCTGCACAAGTGTAACGATAGCACAAGGTCGTCAAGGAAGGATGAGAAGGTGTTGAAGACAAACAATGATCAGGACGCCCCTTTTTGTCAAAAACGGAACAGAATGTGGATGCAGTGAGAGTTGTTCTCAACCGTGACTGATGGCTCACTATCAGTATTGTAGAGGAAATGGGAATTACCAAATCAATTGTTCATGAATCGTGACTCAGGAATTGAACTTGAGAAAAGTGTGTGCAAAACTTGTTCCAAAGAAATTGTCACTTGATCAGAAGGAACACCGTCAAATCGTTTGCCAAGACCCTTTGGCCTGTTTGGAAAGAGAGCCTTATTTTTTGAGTCAAGTGATTATGAAAGCTGAATCCTGGGAGTTTCCCGAGACAAAGAAACAAAGTTCAGAATGGCACACAACCACATCACCTTGCCCCCAGAAAGCTCAAATGAGCAATCAATGGTCATTGTTTTGTTTTTTTTTATTCACATGGAATTGTCCTTAAGTAATTTGTATCTATTGGTCAAACTGTGAATCAAAGATTTTACCTGGAAGCTCTTGGTTGCTTGAGACAAAGAGTTTTTTGTGTCCGTCCTGAGATCGGCTCAACTTGGATCCTTCATCACGACAATGCCACAGAGTTTTTGACTGAAAAACACATCACCGTGCTTCCCAATTCACCCTACAGCCCCAGCTTGGCTCCTTGCGATTTTATCATATTCTCAAAGATGAAGAAGGGTTTGAAAGGACACCATTTTGGTAGTGTGGATAATATCCAAAGAGCCACTACGCAGGCTCTGAATGTCATCCCGCTTGAAGACTTCCAGGGATGCTATGAAGAATGAAAATAATTGCTGGGAGCGTTGTGTACACTCAAGGAGAAGGAGACAATGTTCAATTGTAAAATTTTTCAATAAAATAATTTTTAAAGTATCATTCTCATTATTTTCTGGACACACCTCTTATATGCTATTTTTTTTAATTAGGTAGATTTTTTTTTTTACAAAATTAGGGGGGTGCCCTTTAAGTTTCACTTTACATAAATGAACACCTGCAATGGGAGCCAACACTGAACTGTCAGTCTGAACCTGGGGAGTTTGATTACAGAAGAGGAAAACACAAGGATGTCCTATGACTGCCTGGTCAGGGAGGATGCACGTAGGGAGATATCCAAGGAATTAGAATTATCAGTAGCCATTGTTTTTCTGATAATAGAAAAGAGCATTACTGTTATTTGGGGAGTGGCAAGTGCTGAAATTTACACATAAAGGGCATTTGCTTCACTATGAAAGACCATATACAGTATGAGGGGAATTCAATTTACATGTTCAGATTAAGATCTTTTCCTGGAGTTCCACTTTAAGTCAAATTATTGTATAGGACCCTGCATGTCTGAAGCCCATATCTGCGTTCTTATATATATATCCAAAAACCTCTAGAATCCTGTGTTGTGTGACAGTGGTGGGCTGAGTCTGATTTCTCTATGTCAAGCTGCAGCTATAAAAGTAGACAGATTGCCCTCTAAGCTTCACTTTATTGGATATTGTAATTGACATATAGTTGTCATTTATAATCATCTGTCCATTCCTGTGAGTAGGGAGCAGTAAAGTTAATTGTGGCTGCTCATTTGCATTAATCTCACCTCTGAAGGGTACTGTAACCCATTAATATCATGTCATGATGAATTATCACAAATAACATTGAGCATATTGATTAATGATCTCTGAGATTTGTATCTCGTTAAAACATTTTGTTAGCTCTTTAAACTTTTAAGTATACAGCCCATGTACACAGGAGATAGTTACAGTTCACGGGTGAAGGGGGGAAAAGTTGACAACGGCATTTTTGGGTCACCAGTTAAAACTTCCCACTAACATAAGCAATTAAATCTGTTTGCTGGCTCGGCGTCCCCAGAGGACTAGATGGGAGTTTAAGGAACGCTGAACGTCTTTTTTGTTTTGCTATGGCACATTACAGATGCAGCCACACAAAGCAACATGCGTTGGATGTTCACTGCTCAGACATTTCACTTGACATTGCAATTAAAGTCTGTGCGTTAGCATTTGTTGTTCCTTCATAAAGCGCAAAATCATTTAGCTTTTTATTGTGGATTAACTTTTAATGCTATGATGTGTTTGTTGTTTTTTTGTTTTTGATTACATACTATGGATGAGCCTAGAAGAAGGAAATATAGAGTTATTGGATGAGAAGTGTGACAATAGTCGAAATCCATGATTTAGTAGTGCAGTTAGCGTAGTGTAATGGTTGAAATTGGTTATATTTTAAGCTGCCTAAAGCAAACCACCACCCAAAAATAGGATAAAAATTAATAGCCCATTAAAAAAATAACAGAGCAGATTTTGCTGCAATACTCATTTTCAAAGCAAAGCTGCCCCCACAGTACTTCTTTTCAATCACAAGATGTCCTCAGACTAACAGCAGTTTATAATGTAGTATCTGAGACAGAGTTCTAATTTACATTGAAATAGTTACGTAGTTCAAGGATCTATTTTCACCTGCCTTCTAATGTTCTGTAATATACAGCCTGACATTTTATTCATATAAACTACTGTGCAAAAGTTTTAGACAGTTGTGAAAAAATGCTGTAAACTAAGAATGTTTTCAGAAATAGAAGTGTTAATAGTTTTTTTTATCAATTAATAAAAAGGAAAGTGAATAGAGAGAAAATAAAACCAAATCAATTCAATATTTGGTGTGACCACCCTTTCTTCTAGGTAAACTTGTATACAGTTTTTGAAGGAATACCGCAGGTAGGTTGTTCCAAACATCTTGGAGAACTAACCATAGATCTTCTGTGGATGTAGGCTGCCTCAAATTCATTTGTCTCTTTATGTAATCTCAGACAGATTCAATGATGTTGGGATCAGGGCTTTGTGGGGGCCAAACCATCACTTTCAAGACTCCTTGTTCTTCTTAATGCTGAAGATAGTTCTTAATGACCAGTGGCAGAACTACCAGAGTCACAAAAGTCGCACTTGCGACTGGGCTCGGCATTCCACCACCATGGGGATTCTCAGACTCCTCTTGCTGTTCTGCTCTCTATTGAGAGCGCCGGTCTGGTGTCTCTGTCCTCATGGCAGCAGCTCATTAGGTCCCAGTGCTACGTTACATTATGAGGTTGATGGGCATATGCATGGGAGGGTCAGTACTATTGGTTGTAGACAGCCGAGCCTCTTGCCAGTTTCCTAGCAGGGGTGATGCTACATAGCCTTCTCTGTTGAAATGCCAATTGGTATGCAATCCAGGAAATGCTCCTAATCAGATGTAATGTTAAATATGATAGTGGTTTTATTGATCAGAGCCCCCACCTTACTGGCACAGAACCCACACAACTGCTGAACATACTGTTGATATATAGTTGATTGTACTCTTGATTTTGATAAATACTGTGAACATAAACTTGGACCGGCACCTGCACTGTCAATAGCAGGGGCAGAACACCAAGAGGAGGTTGGGTACCCTCTCCGTGGCAGAACAACTGGGTCCGGTCACAAGTATGACTTTTGCAGCCCTGGTAGTTCTGCCACTGCATTGGACCCTTATATGGAGTTTCCTGGTGTGCTGGTGACATATCTCTTGTTTTCTACCACCTTGGGGGGGCCAAGACGGCAGGAAGGGGGCCCACTGCAGAACATGTGAAATGGTCCTATATATATGGACCATAATAAAGAGCCCCGCAATTATTGGGAAGGGCCCCGGGACCTGTGGGAAGGGAAGAAGCGTTTCAGCAGGGTCCTTTATGGTTTCTTGCACTGGGGCCCTGAAGGTTCTAGTTACACCTCTGTTAATGATATTGGCTGTATGTTCGGGGTAGTGCAGAATAAATTTGAGGCCGATCACACACTTCCTCGATAATATGGCATGATGGATAAGTATCTGCCTGTATTTTTCAGCATTGAGGACACCATTGATCCTGACCAAATCTCCAACTCCATTCGCAGAAATGCAGCCCCAAACATGCAAGAAACATGCAAGAAACCTTCATTATGCTTCACTGTTGCCTGCAGACACGCATTATTGCACTCCAGCCTTTTGGCAAACAAACTGCCTCCTGCTACAGCCAAATATTTCAGATTTTGAGCCATCAGTCCAGGGCAGTTGCTGCCATTTTTCTGTACCCCAGTTCCTATGTTTTCATATATAGTTGAGTCGCTTAGCCTTGTTTACATGTCAGATGTATGGCTTTTTGGCCACAATTCTTAAATGAAGACCACTTTTGGCAAGACTTCTTTGGACAGTAGATGGTTGTACCTTGGTCCTATGGGCATCTGTTAATTCTGTGCTGATGGCACCGCTGGATATCTTCCCAGAATTTCTTTACCTTTTGGAAGCCTCACTTTTTGTTCAGAAATTGGAAAATGTTGTCTGCCCACAATGTAATACCTACTGCATGGTTGGTAAATGTAATCAGAGATTGGAGCATGTCAGTGGATGTAATGTTCTGTCTCACAGCAGCTTCTGCACATGGTGGTGACAGACAATCTTCTGCTGCTTCGGAATGCTATCAGCAAAGTAATCTTCAAGCAACCTAAAATATGAATCAATGGAATTAGCATAATAAATACATTTCACATTATAACTGCATGAAATATATAAATATACAGTAACTCTGTTGGATTGGCATCAGATCAGCTTTAAAGCTCTGTTGCAGCCAAGCATTCGTACCCCCCTCATTACCTGTTACAGCCCCCCCCTCTAAAAAAACATCTAAAAACTAAAATACATACTACAACTGTGGCCACTTGACATGCTGGGTCCCAAGTATTCTCTCTACCACCTAGGCAGTGCAAGGGTTCTTGTTTGGGTGTCCAAGTCACTGCTTGGGTGAGGTGGAAATTTCCTACTGGCTGTCCAATTATTGTAGGGTCATTTCAGGCTCCAAAAGACTGCAGAGATTGGAAGACCGATTGGTGTAGCCACCGATTGCCACTCACTCCCTAAATAGGTTAAGGTAGTAAGTGGCAGACCATTATTAAAAAAAAAACTTTAATATTGGAAGTGGTAAACGGGGGGTAAGGGTATGGCAGGTGTTGCTATGTTTTTAGAAGTTGTCTTTCTGGACAAAGCAGCAGGTTTTCTTTTTTTCTGCCACCCCTGTCTAGCATATTCTTACCTTTCCTTTGCTTCTATGCACAGGATTGGTAGTGAAAGTTACCAGTACTTCCAGGTGGGAGGAGCATGTGACTCATATTATGTAACAGCACGGGGCCAGTTAGCACTGTGACACAGGAAATCCATGTAAATGCTTTAATCAGTAGTGTAGCAGACCTGGAACCTACAAGCTGGGATCATCAGACAAGCAGTCCATAGATTATACAGTTTACTTTCCTTCCATCATGGGACTGTGTTAATGGGGGAATATCTCAGAAGCGCTATTGTGTTTTGCCAAAGGGGAGCCTTACCTGCTGGCAGAACACAGTGGCCACTGCCGGGGGGCTACAGCCGCCTGCAGCGATCGCATGCAAAATGTCCAGACAGGCTGGTTGTACTGAAGTCAATTGATGGATCGACTTCAGTACAACCAGCTTGCCCATAGATGGATCGTATCTCGGCCGGTCCCTGCTGAACCGGCTGAGATTCAATCTATCTATAGCTGGCTGGCTTTACCCCCTTGAGGGTATTCAAGGTAAAGGCTGGCTGATCTTTTGACACCATAACTGCTGCAAGGGGTTAGCCAACCTCATGTGGGTCATAACAATTACAGACACATTCAATAAAAGGTTACAAATTGCTAAAGCTGTCTTAACAAACACTAACACTGTGTAAATGCTAATATTCTGATATCAATTGGGTTTTCCACGCTGCCTTAACTTGTTGCATTTACTGTGAGCTTCTGAATAGTAAAACCCACCAGCCTCACTGATATAGGTAATGATGGAATTATCCGTCAATACTTATCAAATACAACAGCTCATACTTTATTTGTGTAAATGTAAAGCTCACGATTCAGTAGTATTTTCATAGTGATAATAAAATCCCACTCTGTTGCAAAATGAGTGTTCCATGTTAGTTTGCCTTTATTTTTTAATTTTTTTTATAACTCAAGCTAGTGTTTGCTTCTAGAGCTCTTGTGCAATTTTGTTCAAATTGGACCTCAAATTAGAAAAAAAAGAGTAAAGGTAACTGTTAGATTCCTTCTGTTTTTTTCTAATTCAGGTTAGATAATAAAAAAAAAAAGCCACTGACTGTCTGCTATGGGCAATTCACACAGTTGAATTTGAATTTCCACCTTTTTTGTATAGGGAATTTCCCTATTTTTAACATTGATATTAGTAATCCTTTCAAATATATAACTATTTTTTTTTCCAGTAGAGCAAGGTAGAGTTATGATCACTGTCAGCTTTTGTTTGCCATATGTAACCCATTAAGGAGATTTACCTTCACTTCCTGTCCCATAACCAAACAGGAAATGAGAAGGGAATCCCTTGGGGCCCCCTAGATCACCAGGACTATTGGCCTCATTAGATTTCACAACTATTACTATTTTAGTAACAACCCAAAATGTGGAAATTTCTTTTCTGTCACTGTCAACTATAACTATGCACAGACAGCAATAAGAACCTATTAGCTGTTCTATTCTATCTCCACTCTATCCAAAACTAAAATAAGTTTTGCCTTTAGTTATACTTTAAACATTATGTAAAAACACATTGCAGCTGACTTGCAAATTAGGGAAATTAGCACAGAATTCAAGTTTCAGAATTTGAACAAGAGTTCTGATTGATCACCATGGATAACAGATCACATTTTGTTCTTTTGTATATACAAATATACCTTAGATGTTTAGTTTATGTGTAACTATTAATATGATATATATTAATTACTCCTTATCTTCTGCCACCAGAATGACCATACAGTGAGGAAAATAATTATTTGATCCCCTGAAGATTTTGTAAGTTTGCCCACTTACAAAGAAATGAAGGGTCTATAATTGTTATCGTAGGTGTATTTTAAATGATAGAGACAGAATATCAACCAAAACAATACATAAAAAACACACAATGTCAGTGTTATAAATTGAGTTTCAGATCAGTGAGTAAAATCAGTATTTGTTCCCTTACCAACCAACAATAATTCTGGCTTCCACTGACTGGCTATGTGGTCATGTGGTACACAGATTAGTCCTGTCAATTCAAGAAGGCGATCCTAATGACAACGTGTTATGTGTATAAAAGACACCTGTCCACAGAATCTCTTTCTTGGGCACCACCATGACCACCACCACCACCAAAGAGCTGTCAAAGGACTTCATGGACATGATTGTAGACCTGCACACGGCTGGAATAGGCTACAAAACTATCAGCAAGAAGCTTGGTGAGAAGGAGAAAACTGTTGGAGCGATTATTTGCAAATGGAAGGAATACAAAATAACCATCAATCACCCTCGGCCTGGAGCTCCATGCAAGATTTCGCCTCATGGGGTAAGGATGATCATGAGAAAAGTGAGGGATCAGCCCAGAACTACACGGGAGGAGCTTGTGAATGATCTCAAGGCAGTACACCAAGTGTATAAAAGACACTTGTCCACAGAATCTTTTTCTTGGGCACCACCATGAGCAAGACCAAAGAGCTGGCAAAGGATGTCAGGGACAAAATTGTAGACCTGCACACGGCTGGAATGGGCTACAGAACCATCTCAATAAGCTTGGTGAGAAGGAGACAACTGTTGGAGCGATTATACGCAAATGGAAGTAATACAAATCTTCTTCTCTAAGCCAGAACACTGCAGATGGGTTGTGGATGGGTCTTCCAGCATGACATTGAACCAAAAATACCGCCACAGCAGCAAAGAAGTGGCTCAAGAACAAGCACTTTAAGGTCATGGAGTGGCCTATCCAGTCTGCAGACCTTAATCCTATAGAAAATTTATGGAGGGAGCTGAAACTTGTTAAGTGACAGTAAAGAAACCTTAAGGATTTAGAGAAGATCTGTGAAGAAGAGTGGACCAAAATCCTTCCTGAGATGTGGGCAAACCTGGTAACCAACTACAAGAAACATCTTACCTCTGTGTTTGCCAACAAGGGTGTTTCCACCAAGTACGAAGTTATGTTTTGCTTGGGGATCAAATACTTATTTTACTCACTGAACTGCAACTCAATTTATAACATTTGTATCATGTCCTTTTTCCTGGATTTTTGGTTGATATTCTGTCTATATAATTTAAAATACACCTATGATAAAAAGTATGGACCCTTCGTTTCTTTATAAGTGAGCAAACATACAAAATCTTCAGGGGAGGGGATTAAATAATTATTTTCCCCACTGTATATTTACCTGTGTCTGTGTGTTTATGTATATACAGTCTGTGTGTGTGTGTGTATATATATATATATATATATACACACGTGTACTGTAAATCATGTAGATCAATGAGCTTCTGAAGGATTCACCTAGCAGGCTGATCCAAGTATTTTTTTTTAAGTTCAGGTGAACTGAAACTAACTCCATCATATTCACAGTAATTAATATTAATATAAGATTTGGCTTGTCACTGATATCTAAAGCTAAATGCCTTTGTACTTAGCTGGTGTCTAAAATTAGGATATAATCTCATGGCTTTATGATCTCTCAATCAAAATGACACTACTGGTAATTTGTGTAAAAAGGAAAAAAATCACACATTTTTGTACACATCATGATACTGTTTTAAATTGTATGCTTGAATTTTAGTGGGAATTTGGATGTGGCATAATTGAGTATAATTAATTTTGTCCACATGTAAAATAATTTTTTCTGGCAGATCATTTTGCTTTTTGGGTTCATCACAACAATAGCCAATTTGGACAGGATGATTAGAAGCACATTGGCAATACACAGGTTCATTAAGTCAGAGTTATGGTTTTCCTGGGGGTGATCTGTGTCTTCAAGAGTTGGACCACAGGGAAGCTTGAGTTCTGGAGAATCAATGCTTTTGAGTTGTGGTCTTGGAGATTACTACTGAGAGTTCCCTGGACTGAAAGAAGATCAAACCAGTCAATACTCTGGGTATATATGTTTTAAACGGAGCTGCCAAATAGAGGGAATGATAGGAAAACTACAACTCTAGTACTTTGAACACATTAAGTGAAGATTACTATGCTGAGAAGGATGGAAGAACTAACATAATATACTTATATAACTGTGTGACGTGATGGTTTCCTAGAGTTCTTCAGTAAACCTTTGATGGTCTAAAACACTTGAACTGACTCAATCACTGGCTAAAACATTTAAAACAAGCCCAGCCTGTAAAGAAAACAGTAGAAGCTGAACTAAAGTACCAAAAAGGAAACTGAAAGGAGGTAAGCTTTTTTGGGTCAAACAGTCATTGCAAAGTATCTTGTGCCCCCCCCCAAAACAAAAATAAAAATGCTATTGTTCCTTGCAATTTTTCATTTGTGTACACTGCAAGTGATGCATATGCAGTGAAGTGTACAACTCATTTTATAAAGTAGAAATGGAGCTAGGCGCCAGAACGCAGTAACTCCAGTGTGCTTATGTAGAATTTACATAATTTTTAGCTGACCAATGGCAGACCCAAGAGACATGAGACATGGAAAAAGACTGACAGGAGATGAAGTCGGCAGATCAGGAGAGAAGTTTGGATTTCCTATCCCTGATCTGTCTGTGTTGCATAGAGAAGCAAAAAAAAAAAGATATGTAATGAAAACGGAAGGGTTTTACCTAAAAATATTGTTAGCATAATGGCAAGGGGGAAGGAGAAACCAAAGATGGCAAAATCTACGCATTTCCTTCTAAGGAAAACCAGTCATGACTTATTTTATGTTAAAAATCGAAATATTTATTCTGTTATTTATAACATACAATACAGTTATAATTAACTTGATATGATACTTCGTACCATGCAGTTTGTCCACTTTAGTATTGGAGTTTAAACAACACTTATGATATGGATGGCTCTCACAATCCATGGATCGCTCACTCTGGACCCACACGAATTGCTCCCAGGGCCTCCCTAGGCGCTCTCTCCAAAGTAAACTCTTCTGCTCCACAACTTATCCAGCATGGACCATAGAATCAAAGAGGAAGCACACTGCACATAGTATAATAACCACTTGATCACTTTGGTTTCTTGTCAACAAGTAGCTTGCATACAAATCAGGATACTAAAGGGGTCAAACTGTATGGTAAGGAGCTTGGCTATCGTTTCTGGTGATGTTGAAGGATTTAACTCACTGGTGTGCTGGCATGGGGGAAGATCAGCTCCTTGAAAATCGATACACTTTTGTTAGGAATACTTTTGGACTTTTTCTTGGCGCGGACAATATTATTTGCAGTGGTCACATTATTTGGGTGTTTGAATTTCACTTAAAGAAACAGCGTTCACAAATACTGGTGTTTTGAGTTGTTTGAGATCACCTGAAGCCTGATCTCACATATTGTACTCATATTAGGGTTGCATACGGGTTTTTTTTTTACCTGCGAGTACGAACTCCTCCCACCTGCTACCCAACTCATCCCAAAGGCTGCCACCAAATGGAACTCAGTCAAAGCCTGGTGATGATGTCACAAGACAGAAAAATATTAATATTTGGAAAAAAGAGGTATATAAGTTAAGTTTTTGATGTCTTCTAAGGGGTTGGAGAGAGAGGATTTATAGGGGGTTATTTACTAAAACTGGAGAGTGCAAAATCTGCTGGAACTCTGTATAGAAACTAATCAGCTTCCAGGTTTTATTGCCAAAGATTAATTGAACAAGCTGAAGTTAGAAGCTGATTGGCTATCATGCACAGCTGCATCAGATTCCGAGTGCGTCAGTTTAGTAAATCTACCCCAAAGTGTTTTTTTTTGCTTTGCCCAGAAGTTATCCTTAAAAGTGAACCTCAATTTTAATGAAAACCCTTTTAATCCAAAGATTTCTTTAGATACGAAAAAAACAAGAAAGCGTTACTTTTTTTTTGCAGAGCCCCAGCTCCACCTGTTTGTTTTGGCATTGAGTTATGGATAAATGTCAACTTTTTGATCTATGTAATAGTGTTTCAAACACTAAAAACAACTCTCAGTGTTTTAATAGGCATGTCAGCCACCCTGTTATCCTCTGAATGATAGTCCTTCTCCACGCAGTCTTTCTTAACATGAATGAAGAACGGCCGGCTATTTGAGGCTTTGTTTTTATGCGTGGGTTATTTTTTTTTGCTCTCAACCCAAGGTGCAGTTATTAATATCATCGCTCCTACTTTATTTCTGCCCACAGTATTAATTTTTATTCATTTTTAAAATTTGCTAATGGAAAGGCTTCTGTTTGGGTCATTAATCAGCTGTGAATTTCATTCCCTTGTTTTGTAGAAGCTGCCGCAACAAATAGTTTTTTTTCTTTGCTTTTATTTCTTTTTTTCACAAGGCAAAAATCTTGGAGATAGATTCAGCCAGCGTAATTAATTGTACCCAGTTACAGAAGATCAGCAAGTTTGTAGGATTCACATGCTGCTTTACCATATGGCTGCCCAGTAGGCGAAAAATTTGATTAATGTTTTGAAGTGGATTTTTTCAGCAATATTAGAGCCCAGATGAGGAATTTTCCTTTCTAATGGTAATAAACAGCTGATTTCCACCAGAGCACGCAAGTTGACTGTTAGATTACCGATTTGAAGATATCTGCACGTGTGACATGGAAGTCGAATGCACCTACAGCCTTTGTAAATGAAACTCTTCTTTTAACCCTATTTCACATAATCTCTCACGCATGCTTTACAAAATAAATTTATTGTAATGGTACAAATAAAAAAGGACAAATAATTTAATTAGGCTACTTGAATGTCTGCCTGCCATAGGTCTGCGCCAGCATAAAGTGGGCAAAACCTAAAATGTGACATTAAAGGGACGGGCAGTCACCTTAAACCTGTAAACCTGTTATAAATGCATCATAAAAGAAAAAATCTGCATTACAAGATGTAAACTGAACTTCCTTTGTTGCTGAGCTAACCCAGGATCTCATAATGTATGTGTGCTTAGTAAATAGCAACTGCAAGTCCATCCCTGCCCTCCCTATGTTCTATTGCCATTGTGCAGCTCATTAACTAATGCACACATTGCATTAAAGGATGGGTGGATGGGGTGTGTGGAAGCTCTAGCATTTCACTATCTGCATAATAACCAATACAAGATCTAGTCACCCTAAAGCTCAACACCACTTTGAACTTTAAGGTTCTTTTTTTTTTAATAGATTTACTTAAATTTTTAGAAAAAGGTAACAAAAAGACAGGTAACAGACATACACTTCAAAAGTATGTTGAGTACAACAGAGATAGGCACTCAACACAAACAAATGGATGACAAAGAGTAAGCTGTCCATATTCTATAAAATGATGGATATGACTCAATTCAAAATAGACAATCCTTAGCATGTAGAAAGTGCCACTGTGGAAATGGGGAGAATGGAGAGTTGCTTAATCTTGAAATCAACTAGGTGTTGGCTTTTAACTTTACCCATCACCTTCATATCTTTAATTGTAAGACAGGCTGGCATAAAGAGGATTTGAATCATCCAACTGTGATTTCTCATAAGTTGTGTTAATGAAAATTTAGCTTCACTCTCCAGAAATGTTCTAAACTGATTTTAAATCAAAGGTTTTCTTTTTTCAGGGGCCTATCACTAACTTACTTTATTTTAAAAAAATATTACACCAATTTTCAAATGAAAATACAAATTATTTTAATATGTGAAAGGGGCCAAGTGGGGAAATCTATATTTGTGACCATTCTATATATTTACTGTATATATGAAGGAAAAAAGAGACATGTCCAAATTCAACCTCAAAGGATGGGTCATTTTATAAAATATTTTTAAATTAGTCTTTCTTCCTTCTCTTTTGCGATACCCCTTCTGTTCTATGTTAATTTTTTTCATCTGCACCCATTCTCTTTTAGGTCTTCAGAACAACAGACAGAATTCTGAGATATTTGATCCTATTCTTGTACTTCCTTTACCTCCTGGTGCGGTGGTACTGGGGCAGTGGAGCTATGGAGGAGAGGGAGATCCTCCATTTCTTTTTCTAATCTTTTCTGTAGTGTTTCCCTTCTGTGCCATTGAGCCTGCATCTATGAACTATAACCACTTTACATTTTTCAGTGGTCTTGTGGACTTGGGGCACTGGGTTATATTCAGTGCCTTGAAAAAGTATTCATACCCCTTGGAATTTTCCACATTTTGTCATGTTACAACCAAAAATGTAAATGTACTTTATTGGGACTTTATGTGAGAGACCAACACAAAGTGGTACATAATTGTGAAGTGAAAGGAAAATGATAAATGGTTTTCACATTTTTTTTTACAAATATCTGAAAAGTGTGGCGTGCATTTGTATTCAGCCCCCTTTACTTTGATAACCCTAACTAAAATCTAGTGGAACCAATTGCCTTCAGAAGTCTCCTAATTAGTAAATAAAGCCCACCTGTGTGTAATTTAAAGCCAGTGGGAATAAAAAAAAAATTAAAGTCAGCAGCTACAAAAACTGTAGCTGCTGGCTTTTAAAAAATGGACGCCCACCTGTCCCTCGATCCCGCGGTGTCTTCACACATGCCGGGTTGACTGACTGTCTTGTCTCGGCATCTTCAGTGTGGGCACCCGGCTGTGAAAGCTTGCGGCTTCACAGTCGGGTGCCCACTGCGCATGCACGTGTAGCACTGCCCTTTGTGGATGGTCCTGTAGTCTTCTGAGACCTGTCACGTGTCCCAGAAGACTACGGGGAGGGAGGGGGGAAGTGGGTACCTGCCAAATTCGGGCACCCCCTCCCCCCTGCTCCCCAAAGGTGCCAATCCTTAACAGGGAGTGGGAGACAAAGCCTTAAAGCAGAACGTCCCCTTTTGGGTGGAGCTCCACTTTATTCTCAGTATAAATACAACTGTTGTGTGAAGCCCTCAGAGGTTTTTTAGAGAATGTTAATGAACAAACAGCATCATGATGGCCATGAAAATCATCAGACAGGTCGGGGATAAACTTGTGGAGAAGTTTAAAGCAGAGTTAGGTTATAAAAACAATATCCTAAGCATTAAACATCTTACAGAGCACTGTCCAAACATCACTGTTCCATCATCTGAAAATGGAAAGAGTATGGCACAACTGCAAACCCACCAAGACATGGTCATCCACCTAAACGGACAGACCGGGCAAGGAGAGCATTATTCAGAGAAGCAGTCAAGAGGCCCATGGTAACATTGGAGGAGCTGCAGAAATCTACAGCTCAGGTGGGAGAATCTGTCCACAGAACAACTATTAGTCGTGAATTCCACAAATCTGGCCTTTATGGAAGAGTGCTAAGAAGAAAACCATTGTTGAAAGAAAGCCATAAGAAGTCCCATTTGCAGTTTGCAAGAAGCCATGATGGGAACAGAGCAAGCATGTGGAAGAAGGTGCTCTGGTCAGATGAGATCAAAATAGAACTTTTTGGCTAAAAGCAAAACGTTATGTGTGGCAGAAAACTAACACTGCACATCACCCTGAACACACCATTCCCACCATGAAACATGGTGGTGGCAGCATCATGTTGTGGGGATTCTTTTCTTCAGCAGGGACAGGGAAGCTGGCCAGAGTTGATGGGAAGATGGATGGAGCCAAATACAGGGCAAGCTTAAACGAAAACCTGTTGGAGTCTGCAAAAGACTTGAGACTGGGGCAAAGGTTCACCTTCCAGCAGGACAACGACCCGAAATATCCAGTGGAATGGTTTAGATTAAAGCATATTCATGTGTTAGAATGGCCCAGTCAAAGTCTAGGCCTAAATCCAATTGAGAATCTGTGGCAAGACCTAAAAATTGCTGTTCACAGACGCTCTTCATCCAATCTCACAGAGCTTGAGCCATTTTGCAAAGAAGAATAGGCAAACTTTTCACTCTCTAGTTGTGCAAAGTTGGTAGAGACATCCCTAAAAAGACTTGCAGGTTTAATTGCAGCGAAAGGTGGTTCTAGAAAGTATTGACTTAGGGGGGGCTGAACACAAATGCATGCCATACTTTTTAGATATTTATTTGTAAAATATTTTGAAAACCATTTATCATTTTCCTTCCACTTCACTATTATGTGCCAGTTTGTGTTGGTCTATCACATAAAATCCCAATAATACATTTACGTTTTGGTTGTAACATGACAAAATGAGGAAAATTTCAAAGGCTATGAATACTTTTTCAAAGCACCGTATACCTGCTCCCTCCTCTCTTGGATCACCTGTTCCTGGTTATACTGCTGATACCATGCTTGCTTTGAAAATTAGATGCTAATGTTTCAGGATTTTCAAATCTTGGTACCTCTGTACACCATGTTTTCTTGTACTAATCAAAAAAATCAATAAAAATTACATAGGAAAAGAAAATTCCTTAAATTCTCTTAAGCTTTTATTTAATACTGCATCAACAAGTTTGTTAAATTAGTTTGATATGTAGGCAAAGTAAATCTAAACCCTAACTTGACATTTAGCTTACTAAAGTATTGTGTATAGTAAGTAGAGATGAGCGAATCGAACCTGGCGAAGTGGAATTCGTTTCGAATATTAGGAAAAATTCGATTCGCGTTGAATCCGAATATTAGCAAACTTGGGATGCGCGAATCAAATTTTCCCCGATCGGCCGATTTTCATCCCTTCTACAGCCAGCAAAAAGTGTCCCTGCAGAGAGCTCCGCTATTTCTGACAGTTCTCTGACAGTTCCTTCACATTTACAGCAGTTGAAACATTGTATCTATTTGTTTCCATTTAGGATACAGATGTTTTTATTCGGAAACAAATAGATACAATGTTTCAACCGCTGTAAATGTGAAGGAACTGTCAGAGAACTGTCAGAAATAGCGGAGCTCTCTGCAGATACACTTTTTGCTGCACTGGAATTCTTCTTCATCCTCATCCTACTTCTTCTTCTTCTTCTTCTTCTTCCTCATCCTTCTTCTTCTTCTTCATCTTCATCCTCATCTTACTTCTTCTTCTTCTTCATCCTCATCCTACTTCTTTTTCTTCTTCTTCTTCTTCTTCATCATCCTCATCCTACTTCTTCTTCTTCTTCTTCATCCTCATCCTTCTTCTTCTTCTTCTTCTTCATCCTCATCCTACTTCTTCTTCTTCTTCTTCATCCTCATCCTACTTCTTCTTCTTCTTCATCCTCATCCTACTTCTTCTTCATCATCCTCATCCTACTTCTTCTTCTTCATCCTCATCCTACTACTTCTTCTTCTTCTTCATCCTCATCCTACTTCTTCTTCTTCTTCATCCTCATCCTACTTCTTCTTCTTCTTCTTCTTCTTCATCCTCATCCTACTTCTTCTTCTTCTTCTTCTTCTTCATCCTCATCCTACTTCTTCTTCTTCTTCTTCTTCTTCATCCTCATCCTACTTCTTCTTCTTCATCCTCATCCTACTTCTTCTTCATCCTCATCCTACTTCTTCTTCTTCTTCTTCTTCTTCATCCTCACCCTACTTCTTCTTCATCCTCATCCTACTTCTTCTTCTTCATCCTCATCCTACTTCTTCTTCTTCTTCTTCTTCTTCTTCTTCTTCTTCATCCTCATCCTACTTCTTCTTCTTCTTCTTCATCCTCATCCTACTTCTTCTTCTTCTTCATCCTCATCCTACTTCTTCTTCATCCTCATCCTACTTCTTCTTCTTCTTCATCCTCATCCTACTTCTTCTTCTTCTTCTTCTTCATCCTCATCCTACTTCTTCTTCATCCTCATTCTACTTCTTCTTCTTCTTCATCCTCATCCTACTTCTTCTTCTTCTTCATCCTCATCCTTCTTCTTCTTCTTCTTCATCCTCATCCTACTTCTTCTTCTTCTTCTTCTTCATCCTCATCCTACTTCTTCTTCTTCTTCTTCTTCATCCTCATCCTACTTCTTCTTCTTCTTCTTCTTCATCCTCATCCTACTTCTTCTTCTTCTTCTTCATCCTCATCCTACTTCTTCTTCTTCTTCTTCATCATCCTCATCCTACTTCTTCTTCTTCTTCTTCTTCATCCTCATCCTACTTCTTCTTCTTCTTCATCCTCATCCTACTTCTTCTTCTTCTTCTTCTTCATCCTCATCCTACTTCTTCTTCTTCATCCTCATCCTACTTCTTCTTCTTCTTCATCCTCATCCTTCTTCTTCTTCTTCTTCTTCATCCTCATCCTACTTCTTCTTCTTCTTCATCCTCATCCTACTTCTTCTTCTTCTTCATCCTCATCCTACTTCTTCTTCTTCTTCATCCTCATCCTTCTTCTTCTTCTTCTTCTTCTTCTTCATCCTCATCCTACTTCTTCTTCTTCTTCATCCTCATCCTACTTCTTCTTCTTCTTCTTCCTCATCCTACTTCTTCTTCTTCTTCTTCTTCTTCTTCTTCATCCTCATCCTACTTCTTCCTCTTCTACTTCTTCTTCTTCTTCCTCATCCTACTTCTTCTTCTTCTTCTTCTTCATCCTCATCCTACTTCCTCTTCTTCTTCATCCTCATCCTACTTCTTCTTCTTCTTCTTCGTCCTCATCCTACTTCTTCTTCTTCTTCATCCTACTTCTTCTTTTTCTTCATCCTCATCCTACTTCTTCTTCTTCTTCATCCTCATCCTACTTCTTCTTCTTCTTCATCCTCATCCTACTTCTTCTTCTTCTTCTTCTTCATCATCCTCATCCTACTTCTTCTTCTTCTGCTTCATCCTCATCCTCATCTTCTTCTTCTTCTTCTTGCCATGGGCCCCTGTACCGCCTCCTCATGCTGCTGCCAGGTCCAGAGTGTGTCATGGGTTCCTGTACGGCCTCCCATTGCTGCTGTCTCCATCGCCACACTCTGCCATGTGCCACTTTCAGGTCTCCTCACACTGCTGGTGGGTTCCATTTTGTCATAGGGTGCTGTATGGCCTCCCATTGCTGCTGCCTCCACCGCCACACTGTGGCTCCACACTCTGGTTTTGGCCCCGTGACTGCCCAAATGAGTGAAGTGTGCGGTGATTCTAAGATCGACGGCACTCATCTGCATGTCATACTGACTGACAGTATTATTTCTCTTCCCCAGCAGACTCCAAGGGCATTTAAATTAAAGGTACAGTGTTCTGCACTAATATAAAGGCTCTCTGAAGCCTAGAAACCCTTTTTATAAGTTAAATTCGCAGCGAATAAATTCGCATCGAATCGAATTTATTCCACAAATTCGGCGAATCAGCCAAATCGAATTTTTGAATAATTCGCTCATCTCTAACAGTAAGCAATTGCCATTTTCTTCTGTTCTGCTTTTTATCTTTTTGCTCACAGTGGATGGAAGATTGAAACACACCACATCCACTATTTGCAAAAATATTAGTTGTAGGAAAGTGTGGGATTTTAAAGGTTCAAGTAGAAAAATCAAGATATAGAGACGTAAAAGAAAGTTACAATTTTATTGAATATAAATATAATAAAAATAAAAAAACACACACAAGAACCCCTTATGTAGCTTATTGTTCATTTTAGAATAGAAGGTGTTTTCTAGAGTGTTTCTTCCAACTTTCCTGCATGGATGGGTAAGCACTGTCAGCAATGTTCACAATTACAATATTATGGAATATGTATTTTGTTGCTTTATGTACCTTAGTTTATTTGAGCCTTGATTTCTATGTATATTGTTACACAATTTGAAGTCAAGTAGCGACATTTCCCTGAATAAGCCTTTTTGGCGAAACATGTTAGGAACCACACCATGCTCCTGCTGTGAAATGATGACTAAATGGACCATGTAACATGTAATATGTGTTTAATGGTGTTTTTAATAATATTGGTATTCAAAAAAATTGTAACTTTCTTTTATACTGTACATTTTTGTGCAAAAAATATGGACTTGGTTTTTCTACTTGCACCGTTAAAATCCCACACTTTCTTCAACTTATCTTTTGGTTCATCTCTGTTTTTCCTCCATTTTTTTTCAGGCACTTGTGGTCTTAATGCCTGTATTCCAACTACAGCTGCACATCATTGCTCTTGACTGGCTTCCTCATAGTCACAATGCATTTGGTGGACTGTGCTAGTGCGGTGTGCGTCTACAAGGCATTACTCTTTTAATGAATTGAAAATAACATCTGGACATGCACTGCGCTTTTAAAGCTTATACGAGATTTTGATTTAGATCTACTTTAAAAAATGCATCCCTGTATGAACTGCTTCCATTATTAGGCTGAGAGACATGCAGTTTCTTAACATTTTGGCCTTGTAGCAAGCAATAAGGTCCGCTTGAGACAAGCTTCATTTTTTTCTGTGGTGTGGGCAACAAACCTTTAACACAGACAGCCTTGCAGTTTACAGTAAGAAAAAATAACAAGTGTATATAATCGGATATTTCTTGGGCATTTTTCTCCAGAGTAGAGTTCTTTGTATGCTGTGCTTGTAAGATTCCGTCAGGGCATGGTAGAATTTTAATATAGGCTGCTCAGGCCATGTAAAAGTGTTGTGAGATCTTGTATCAATAATTAAGAAACTCATTAAAGAATATAATGAAGAATAGCACTCTACAACAATTCTGATTTATTGGACAGCATATGATATTTGAAATGTATATTAGACAAGAGAAAGATTGTCTGTAAGTATTGAGTCAATCGTGGAAAATGGATGGCTATTGCCCTTTTTTCCAAACCGTTTTGCAAGTAATTAAGAGGGGAATATACTAAGTCATTGGCGTGCATCGTTATATTGACAACTGAAGATGCATAAATTGGGTGGGAGGAAAATCTTTTGACGTTCAGGAAGTTGATCTGGAATTTAGTACCTCTACTAGGTATGGACAGCAACATTTGTGCAATGGTGTCTTTATGCTATTAAAGCAGAACGTCAACTGAAACTATAAACATCGTTTACAGAAGACTAAATTCAGTTAATGCAGAACAAATCTATTTAGAAATGTACCACCTCTGATTCTTTGTGGTAGCTCTTACATTCAAAAACCAAAGTCCTGGAGGAGAGTTTTTTTGAGTATATTCATCATTAGAGTTGAGTGAATAAGCTCGTGTTCTGTTCATAGAAGATTCGGGAAGCCAGCATGAAGTCCACAAACCCCTTGAACGTAGCACTAAACCACTTTGAAGGTTATGGGAAGCAAATTTTTTTTTTTTTTTTTTTCATTTGTAAGGCTAATATGCAAGCCATTATTGAAAAAAAGGGGCATGGGGAACAAAATCCAATACAGAATTTTTTTAAAAAAAATTGACGAGTTAATTAGGATCTTTTCACATGGCTTAACCACTTGTCTATCGGACAATTTTACCCCCTTCATGCCCAGCCCAATTTTCAGCTTTCAGTGCTGTTGCACTTTGCATGACAATTACGCGGTCATGCAACATTGTACACATATGAAATTTATAATTTTTTTTCACACAAATAGAGCTTTCTTTTGGTTGTATTTAATCACCACTGGGGTTTTTATTTTTTATTTATAAAAAAAAATTAAAAAAAAAAGTTTTTTCTATTCTAAAATTTTGCAGACAGGTCATTTTTCTTCTTCATGTGTGTTGATGAGGCTGCACTGATAGGCAGCACTGATGAGGTGGCACTGGTGGGCATTGATGTGAAGACATTGATGATGCTGCACTGATATGCAGCAATGATGGGCACTGATAGGTGTCACTGACAGCACTGACTGAATTTAGGTTTATGGTGGCAGCACACATTTGTATTTATTTCATTTTCCCCAGAGCGCGGGGTATTTTTTTGGCCTCTTGCACACTACAGCTTGAAAAAGCTCAGTACAGCAGGTCTCTTTTTTTTTTTTTTTTTCTGAGCTAAAATGTAGCCCATTGTTTACAATGGGCCATTGCACACTGCACGTTAATAAGCACTGTGTATTCCTCAGTAAGAAATACTGAAAAATCTGCATTTTTTGTCAGTAATTTACGCCGTCTGCGCAGAAATACACTCATATGAGCATAAATATTAATCCATTTTCCCTAAGAACATAATGTGCGTGCAAATGCGTGACTGCACTTATGAACACAAATTTGCTCACGTGCACAAATAAGTGCAAAACAAGTGCCTGAAATTACATTAAAAAAAAAGCATATGCTCAAACATCAGTACTGTGTGCAAGAGGCCTTAGGGATTTGACTGGTAGAGTAATATAGAAAATGATGCATGCATGATGTTGCACCACAATACTTATCTCTAACAGGGTCAGGAATAAGTAGTAGAGGCAAATACTCCGACAACCTGCCACCCGTTGCCAGCAAAGACAACATAGAAGATTATGCTTAGATATCACTTAGAAATAACCAGTGTACCGCTTGTTGTCCATAAATGTCCGCTTCAAAGGACAGGTTTAAAAGGAAACTATGATGTTAACCCTATTTTCTGTACTTTCATTCCTACAGAATTCTAGAATGACTTTTTGAGTTTTGGTGGTTTGCCAGGATCCTCCTATCATTTCTCATACTTCCTCTGCCATTCGGCATTTTGTTCATTCCCATAATGTAGTGCTTTAGCACTTGGCTAGTGTGCACATGACAAGTGATAATTGAAGGCACATCATACTGTACAATAGTAAAGAATGGAAAAGAGGGAGGAAGACGAGGAAGATAAGTGGGGTTATATGCTGTATTAACCACAGATAAAAAATGATTGTGAACTGATTATAGAGTGCGGATAGGGAAATCTATCAGAGAGGGAAAAGAAAGGACGAAAATAATGAAACAATTGTACAGGGGAGCCTGTATTGTGTTTGTTTTGCAGTTGACACTAATAATTACTTTATACTTTATTGGTAACCTTTCTTCTGTCTTTAGCCGAATATCTTTAATATCTTGCCAATTTATATATTCAAGCTCAAAAAGTGCCAGGAAACCCTGTTGGTAAGTTGCCAAAGATCAGCTTTGAATATTTGGCCAGGCCTGTATAATTAGAAAGACAAGTCTTCCTGAGTAAGAGGAAACACCCTACCGACATCACCATGTGGTGTTCTGCATTATTACCGAACCATGTAAAATGATGCCACAGCGGGAGGAGTTGCCTTTCTCACATAATCACGGTCATTGCTATGAGTACCAGCAGCTGCTGAAGTAAAGAGTGAGGGTGCTGGGAAGAGAGCAGATTTAAATGGAAGTCATGCTGGGTTTCTGGAGAGCTGTAAGGTGAGGAATTACAAGGAGATAACCTGGGTAGAGGAACATTGCCATTTTGTGCATTGTGGATCCCTAGGAACATGCTGCAGATGGAATGGACTTGTTGAGATGCCAAAGTCATACAAGTCTCTACATGTCTGAAAAAAAAGCAATATAAACTCCATTGAGTGTGTTATTGGCATGGTTTTGATGCTTCAATCCTTTAAAATAACACTCCTTGTAGCTACATAAGGGTATCTTTGCCAACTTTATCCATTTAAATTCCACATTTGCTTTTACACCATTGCCTACCAGTAATACATTAGCTGTTTTGTCTATTTTTGTTTATATTTAAACTACTCTTAAAAATGTTCCCTTCCCCTCCTTACACCTATTCTGGCTAACCTGTGTAAGAAAGATCTGTATATCCATCTATTTTCAGATCTCTCTGGTCCGGTCATGCAATCCGGCTCCCTTCTATCAGCCAGCAGTGGCTTCAGAGGAGAGGAGGAAGCACTGAAAATGGATGGAATAGAAGCCTGTGGGTGACATCACTGCTCCCAGGCATTCCTAGCTGTTGTTTAGCACTTCTCTCACTTTCATCCAGTGCTAGCTCAAACATGGGTAAATCATTTGATCGGACCTGAGCGGCCTGAAAATAGGTAAGTATACAGATCTTTCTAACATAGGTTAGTCAGAATAGGTGTTAGGATGGGGGAAGGAACATTTTTAAGACTAGTTGGGTTTTGCTAGGAATTCTGCTTAAATCACCTTTTCCCTTTTTTTCCCCCTTTCCCAGTTTTACACTTTGTGGTGTTCTTTCGTTCTGCCCACTTTTCAAATGTTGTTGCCTTCTATGTGATCTCTTGACATTGGGGCCACAAATCAGCTCGGCAAACAAACTCGCTGGTGGAAGCACCCAAACCTGATATAACTGCCTGCCATACATAAACTGGTGCATTCAGAATCTGGTGCAGTTATCTGTGGTAGCCAGTCACCTTCTAACTTCAGCTTGTTCATCTAAGCTTTGACAATAAAATCTGGAAGCTGGAAGCTGAGGTTTCTATGTAGAGCTGCACCAGATTTTGCACCATTCTGTTTTAATAAATAACCCCCCAAAGGTTTTCAGAACATAGGTAACAAAACTCAGTAAAAAGCTGTTAATTATCCTTGTCAAATGATGAGAATTAAAGAAATCAGTATGTACAGGCAAAATATAATACAGTCAATTCAAAATGTTAAGGCAAATACCGTATTTTTCGCTCCATAAGACGCACCTGACCATAAGGCGCACCTAGGTTTTAGAGGCAGAAAACAGGAAAAAATAAATTCTGAACTAATGGACTGCAGACATAGTACAGGGATGACCAGAGACTGCTGACAGCACAGGGATGACAAGAGACTGCGGACAGCACAGGGATGACCAGAGACTGCGGACAGCACAGGGTTGACCTGAGACTGCGGACAGCACAGGGTTGACCTGAGACTGCGGACAGCACAGGGATGACCAGAGACTGCGGACAGCACAGGGATGACCAGAGACTGCGGACAGCACAGGGATGACCAGAGACTGCGGACAGCACAGGGATGACCAGAGACTGCGGACAGCACAGGGATGACCAGAGACTGCGGACAGTACAGATGACTGCTGACCTTTGGGGAGGTGGGGAGCGGGTACCTGAATTTGACAGGTACCCGCTCTTACTTCCGCAGAGTTTTTGTTTGATCTTACCTGTTCCTCGATCCAGCCGCGCGCTGTCTTCCCGGCTTCTGTAATGGCGCTCAGCATGACAGCTGGGTGCCCAGTGCGCATGAGCGAGAAGCACTTGTGCTTTGTGATTGGTCCGGCGGCTTCTGGGATTGGTCATGTGTCCCAGGTACCGCCTTACCATTCACAAAAGGCACCGCTTCTTGCGCATGCGCACTTGGCACCCGGCTGTCATGCCCAGTGCCCGCACTACACAAGCCGGGAAGACAGCGCGCCGCTGGATAAAGGAACAGGTAAGATCAAAGAACAAAGAAGTAAGAGCGGGTACCTGTCCGATTCAGGTACCCGCTCCCCACCTCCCCAAAGGTCAGCAGTCCTCTCCATAAGGTCCCGTTGCAGAGCTGAGCGGCCGGCCTGGTATTCTGCACGGCGGCGGTGGAAATACCGGACCGGCCACTCTATATTCGGTCCATAAGACGCACTGACATTTTCCCCCCTTTTTGGGGGGGAAAAAAAGTGCGTCTTATGGAGCGAAAAATACGGTATATCAGAAATATACAGCAGCTGTCCCAATACTGTCTGCTGGGATGACTACCCATGTTTCCCCGAAAATAAGACACAGTCTTATATTTTTTTGGGCTAAAAAAACACACTAGGTCTTATTTTTTAAATGTCCAGGTGTGGACAGGGGGTGCAGAGGTGAGCTGCAGGCAGTTGTGGATGAGGGTTACTATGGAGAGGGCCTGTTGATGTCAGTTGTGAGCTGCAGTCAGGGGTGACTTGACAGGTGAGTTTCAGACAGGGTGCAGATATGAGCCACAGACAGGGTGAAGGGGTGAGTTGCAGATGTGGCATGCAGAGGTGAGCTGTGGCCAGGGAGTGCAGAGCTGAGCTGTGGCTGGGTTGCAACTCAGGTCACCTCTGCACTCCCCCAGCCGCAGCTCACCTATGCACCCTGTCTGCAACTCACCTGACTCAATTTACCTCTGCAACACCTGACTGCAGCTCACTTTTGCACATCCCCCCTCCGCCTCCACTGCCCTCATATGGTTAGCTAACTTTGCAAAACACAGCTGTCAGCACCTGGCCCCTCCCTATAGTAACTCCCGTTTTGGGTCCTATCTTCCCACACAGTGCACCAAGCGCACTTACCACTCCGCCTCTTCCCCACTGACCGGCGATCCCCTCTGGGGCATCGGCTTCCATGCATTAGGCTGCAGGAGGAGATGCACCACCCCTAAACACACTACATACTGCACTCGCAGATATCTGTTCCTTCCCTGTCCCACAGTGAGTACAGAGGTAGGGAGGTTCTGTGGGAGCAGATGGTGCTGTCACTTCAGCCGCGCTTCTGTGTTTATAAGCGAAAGTAGATATGGGTGTGCACAGGGCTAGTGGCAGAGGTGGCAGAATGGCGTTCTGCCATGTTCCGGCTGAAAAAAAGCCCTGATCACAACTAGGTCTTATTTTTGGGGTAGGTCTTATACTTTAGCAATTCCCAAAAATAGCACTAGGTCTTATTTTCAGGGTAGGTCTTATTTTAGGGGAAACAGGGTAGCTTCTGCAAATGCACAGAAGTGACATCATACCGCGCCAGCCAATGAAGAGGTCCAAAAACTAGCAACAGGAGAAGATGCCAGCGCCGAAGGGACCGTTGGAAATGTACTCTAT
The DNA here is from genome assembly GCF_062004578.1 of Staurois parvus. Taxonomy (NCBI): domain Eukaryota; kingdom Metazoa; phylum Chordata; class Amphibia; order Anura; family Ranidae; genus Staurois; species Staurois parvus. The sequence goes on along the minus strand of NW_028318294.1, from coordinate 5,602,611 downwards.
CCATCTATACCTTTGGTTCTGCTTTAATCATCTGTGTAACCTTAAGTTGGCCATATACTGATAGATCTAACAGATTCCTCTATCAATGCTAACAGCACAAATGAACCAAACCTCCCCTGCTGTATTATTGTATTCTGACAGGGTACCTAAACAGTGCCTGCATCTGAATGGTTGCATGTTCTATTTGGACAATTTTGAGACAGGCTGTTAGGGATTCGGGTGTGACCAGAAATGTGTGGACTGACATAGGGAAGTAGCAGGCCTCAGGAACACAGGCGTAGTCTGGGCTGGAGAGGTGGAACGGTCAGGCAGGCCGCAAGGTACTGTCAGGCTCCGCCCAACGGGATCTCTAGTGGTCCACGGCACGGGGTTTCCCAGGACGCGGAGTCTAAGTCCCAGTCTGCCTTTTCACCAGGGCCCCTGATGGTGGGGATGGACTTGGTGCAAGACTGAAACCAGGTCGCGTTCCTGGGCACCCCCGGCGGTGGCAGAGGGGTCCCACTGAGGGTATGTGCCCGGGTTGAGCCTGCTGTGAAGGGGATGACAGATCCCGATCTGAGCGGGATGGATGGGATGACAGATCCCGATCCGAGCGGGATAGATGGGATGACAGATCCCGATCTGAGCGGGATGGATGGGATGACAGATCCCCATCCGAGCGGGATGGATGGGCGACTGTCAGGAGTAGGCGAGGTCTGACTAGCCGGGTCGGTATCGTGCGGGCAGTGTGGTACAGGGGGAGCAGGCAGAGAATAGTCAGGGTCACAAGCCGGGTTCAGTAACTCACGGGCAGCGTGGTACAGGGGATGAGGCAGAAGGATGGTCAGGCAAGCCAGGGGTTCAACAGGAGACGGTCAGCAGAGGTCAGGATCAAGCAGGGTCAGCAACGAGGCAGGAACACAGGATACCAGGTACAGGGGCTCAGGGGAAAACATACACCAAGGCCCTGATCACAGGTCTGGCCATTCCTTAAATACACCCCCTGCAATCAGCCCCAGGTGTTGGCTGATTGCCTGGAGTGAGCTTCTGGCTGCTGAGAGCACCCGCTGGTCAGCCCTGGTACTGCAGCCCACACGGCAGGTGAGTCCCACCACCAGTGCTGAGTCCATTCCTGACACAGGCCTCTTCATCAACAGTAAATTGGGCAACCAACTTTTGTAAAAAAAAACTGCTGGTAGGATCATAAATGGCCAAAATTTGAGCTAGGTATGGGCAGGTTTAGGCTTAATGCTAGCCGAAGACTAGTCGAAAAATTGTTTCAATGGGTTTTCAAAAAACTAACACATGGTCGTAAGAGCAAACGATATTGCCATCATGTAATGACCAAATTTCAAACGATAAATCTTTTATTGGACATAAATGAATCAGTTTTTTTGTCCATTTTTTGCTTCTGGGTCACATATGTGCAGTACTAACAGATTTTTAACAGGTGAGAAACACATTAACCTTGCAATTTATCATCTGTTCGGCTGAAGTTTTCCAAACTTTACCTTTTTGGTTCAAAAACGTCAATACCGATTTTCGAAACATAGCATTCCAACAGCATAGGCATCACAAAGAAAACTGCAGTAAATATAGTTGGCACTTTACAAATAAGCACAAACCCAAGATGGTTATATTCATACAGATATCTCCAACGCATTTCGCAGGGACAATGCCCATTTTTTTCAGGGAGAACTAATACAGGGTTCTATGAATTATAAACAAAATTCAAAATAATAATCCACTCATCTATTTCTTTTAAATGGGCATATATCATCTGTCTCCTTTCAAATCTATTCAGATACATTTATTCATATAAGGTGTGTATTGGTCTCCTTTCCATGTAGTGGTTGTGGTTTTGCTGCTCTGGCCCAGACTGTTTGTGGTTATGCATTCATGACAGGTAATATTATTAATGCTATCGTTTTGATATACATATGATGAAATGAATATACCTGCCTCTTTATGGATGTATTGAGTGGATATTGATTTTGTATGTTGTTTATAATTCATAGAACCCTGTATTAGTTCTCCCTGAAGAAGTGGACCTTGTGTATGTGAAATGTGTTGGAGATATCTGTATAAATATGACCATCTGGAGTTATAATTATTTGCAAAGTACCAACTATATTTACTGCAGTTTACTTTGTGACACCAATATTGTTGAAATGCTATGGTTTAATACTTTTTAAAAGCTTTGTATAATAAACATGTAATTTTTATACAGTTTGGTGCGCTACCTTTAAAGACCTGTAGTTTGAGGTGGTAGGGTTTTTTCTGTATTTTTTCAGTGTTTTATATTAAAGGGTGTGGTACCAGTAAAACCATATGGACATTAAGCCTGCTTTGTGCAATCTCCTTCCAAATCCTTTTTTCTATAGTGTTTGTATATTTATTTATTTTTTGCTTGCAGACATGTACCTTATATTTAACTTTTACTTTATTGCTAGCAGCTATTAACTATTCTACATGTTGCTCAGTAATATTATAATATAGACCAGCCTTTCTCAACCAGGGTGCCCAGGCACCCTTTTGTGCCTTCAGGCTTTTTCAGGGGTGCCTTGGCAATATGCTTGAATACTGGCCAAAAATTGTATACAATCCAGCAGGTGGATCAAGCCTGCCTTTTAGTTACACAAAGCCATAGGTTTTAATTGCGCACTTTTACAACCTGCCAGCTTCCGGCATCCTAACAACCAATTACATCATTAGTTGATAAGGAGGACATCGTGTGCCTGCACAGCATCCTTGTTTGCCCCTACCCTGCCCCTCTTTATCAGCAGTTGGATCACATTAGCTGAGTGAGGGAGAGCAACTAAGGGAAAAACACTGGAAGGCAGTACCAGTTTGCAAAGGAATGTTTGCTTTGGAAGAATAAACCCCTTCTAATATTGGGTGTCCTATCAGGGGCGGACTGACCATTTGGAAACTCGGCCACTGCCCGAGGGCCCGGGGTCATTAGGGGGCCCTATGAGATGCCCCTGGTACCTTTTTCATAGGCTTTTTTGAGTTTGGGCAAGGACACAGGGACCCCATGATCCCCTATTGCCCGGGGGCCCCATGAGTTGTCAGTCCGCCCCTGTGTCCTACGCGTGTGGATGTTGTTGCGTTATGTTTAAACTATTAGAATGGGGTACTTTGAGATTGTGTAGAATGTTAAAGGGTGCCTTGAGATTGTCCATAATTTTAAAGGGTGCCTTGACTGAAAAAAGGTTGAGAAACACTGCGATAGACTACACACTGCAAAGTACAATAAAATCATATACCTTATACAATGTAAATGATCCAGAGGACATTTTTACTGTGAAAAAATAGAGCAAACCATGTGTATAAAGTATGTCTTCTTACTGTAATGTGAAGTTATTTGTCTACATACTGTATGATATCTTGCTGAGAAGTTCTCCAGGATAAGCTTCCCTGAAAAAAAGATGCCACTGGAAAGGTAAATGGTTCATATTTTCTAGACTGTCACTATGAGATAACGTGAGGATCTTTCTTCCCTTAGGCAGTGCATACTAGGGGCAGATAGAGACAAGGCTATTGTAATTTTTGCATTAGATGCGTGATAACAAATGTGACTAAAAAAATAAAATGCAAAAACTTCAACCCTCAAGTGATACAGTAGCACAAGAAAAAAAAAAAATAAATAAATTGGTGATTAATCAACATAGGCAGGGGCGGACTGACCATTTGGAAACTCGGGCACTGCCCGAGGGCCCGGGTTCAGTAAGGGGCCCCATGAGATGCCCCTGGTACCTTTTTCATAGGCTTTTTTGAGTTTGGGCAAGGACACAGGGGCCCCATGATCCCCTGTTGCCCGGGGGCCCCATGAGTTGTCAGTCCACCCCTGAACATAGGTGAAATAAAAAGTCCTTAAATGTCTCTTCCACCAAATAATTCTTCTATTTCCAAAAAAGAAATCACCACATGCTCATAAGAACGCGTTCCCCCTTTCGGGTGTGCACTCACCAAATTACCATGCCCTCCATTCTCATGGTTGGCTGGAATCGCTTTTTTAAAATTCCCAGGTGGGAAGGAAGTAGATTAATATTGGTATTAATTCACTCCTTTCTGTTTTTCTCAGGTCTCCATGCCTCTCATTCCCATGATCAGCTCACACCACTTCACAAATTAACAGATTCCAAATGATGAGGAACTATGCCACTATAGATAACACCCTCCTTCTCCTTTCTCTTCTCAGGAATTGTGGTCCTGATAAGTATGGCGGTTTTTCATCCAGGAATTGTGCTGAACCCCACTCACTTTTGTTAGTAAACAGATGATCTTCCCCTAACAACACCGTGCTTGCTACCTCTTCCATGCAGAAAGCGTTCCTCAAACTCGATGGGCTTTCGGCGATTCCAGCCAACCATGAGAAAGGGGGAATGCTTTCTTACGAGCACGTGGTGATTTCTTTTTGGAAATAGAAGAATTATATATATTTTTTTTTCTTGCGCTACTGAATCACTTGAGGGTTCTCTTAAATTTGTAAGGCTATTGTCCTTCCACCTTTAGCTTTCTGCTCCTAATAGAAACAATACAGTGACATGGAAGATTTTATTCAGATTGTTTGATTAGTTTAATTAAGCTAATTTTTATATATGCATGATCATTATGTAGTCCTAATAGGTATAAATAATATGCATTTATGGTGTATAGCTAAACTTCAAGCAAATATGTAAATAAATAGGTCAAATACATATGTGGCTAAGGTCCAGACAAACATATAAAGAGATTAAATACATTTGTGGAGGCTGTTTTATATGTTGAATGCTTTGTATATACGTATGTCCGTTCTGTTCTGATAGTTACATTGCATAGCCAGGAGGATGACACCATTTTTATGCTATAATTAAGGGTTAAAGCCTTAAAGTGCAGTCAAATGAAAAGAAAGAAAAATCAGCACAAGGAACATAACTTTCTGCCAGTAGGATGTGTCCCTTGTGCTGATGCCTCTTCTTTTTAGTTGAAATCCTCCTCCGTCCATGCCCACTCCACCCCACTATAATCTTCTGGTGCAACAGAGTTTAACCTTAGGTTCACATGTAAGAATTTTCTGCAGTGCTTTGAAGAAATGCAGTACAGTCAGTTTAACACGATTTACTATGGGACATGTTCACATCTGTGCGTTTTCACCCGGTGCATTTTTTGGAAAGGGTCAGGGACTTTTTTGAACGCAAAAAGTTTAGTTTTTGGTTCTATAGACTTCAATAGAAATGGTGCAGAAAAGCATGTATTGCATTTTTGCTGCATTTTTTATGTGTTTTTGTTGCGTTTTAAATCTGCCTAGAAACAGGAAAAATGAACCCCCCCGCAGCAGAAACACATAAAAAATGTAGGGGCAAAACTGCAAAATGCAGCACAAAACGCAATGCAGAAACAGCTCAAACACAACCTGCATTGGTGTGAACGTAGCCTCATGCAACTAAGGGGCTGTCACAGGCTCTCATCAAGAGAGCCCAACTTTGTCCATCATTTCTGCCTAGCTGCTCTATTCATAGACGCCCTACTACAAGTTCTATGAATGAAACAGGATCTAAGATTGGAGGCTGGGCTGATGATTGATAGTTCTGCCTTATTCATTCATTCATTCATTCATCTTTCATAAAATTTGTAGTGTGGCTGCTATGAATGGAGCTGCTGGGCAGAAGGGGCTGGCATGGTCAGGTACTCTTGAAGAAAGCCCTTGACAGCCCCATAGTTGTAATAACCTGAACCAGAAAATTGCGGTAGTGGTGGCGGATAGCATGGACAGAGGAGGATTTCAACTAAAAGAAAAAGCGTTCTCACAAGGGACACATCCTAGTGTCTGTAAGTCACATCCCTTGTGGGGTTTAAGAAATATTGTATTGTGGTCTTCCTTTTCCAGCCTTCTTATTGAGAGGAAGAAATCAGCTGCCGACTGATGAGATCATCTCTTTTTGTCACTCTACTCTCTCCTCTTGTTAGCAGGTTGTTTGTTGTTTGCATACGTTATTTATTCCGCACACCTGATTGACCCCATCATACCTCTCCCAGTGTATGCACAGCTGTAGATGAGGACTATAAGAGGCTGATATCAAGTAAAATGAAGGTGCTTACACTGGTGGCATTTAAGAAACATTTAATGATGTGTTTTTTTAATACAGTGCGCCTTTATTTTGTCCTTTACTTCTTTCTGGATTTCATTTTTAAAGGGTGAGTGTTCCCTCTGGATTGGTATTTCAGATTTGGTAAAAGAGTTACGTGTTGAAATTCCCTTAAATTTCATAATATTTTGAGGTCCCCAAGGCTGTGCTCTGCTTCTTAATTCCCAGCCCAGTTTGCCATGACTAGGGATAAGTGGAGTGATTTTGGAAATTCAGCAAAAATATAGATTTTGCCAAAATGTTGTCAAAATTATCCCCAGGTTTCTCAGCGTGGACTGCCAAGGTAAAATTAAGCTTTGTTTTGTAAGAATGCCAAATGATCACCATGCCAGCGCAGACCTGGTCATCAATACCTCTTAATTAACAAAGCCAACCCTAATGTAAACCCTAACCCTACCCTACATTAACCCTCAATCAGCAAAACCATGTGATCACCTTATTAGCGCTGATGTGCTGATCACATGGCTTTTTCTTCCTCAAGAATCAGGATGGGCATAATGGTTTCTCTGTTCTTCGATATATATTCCTCATGTTCCTAGCTGATGAGGGGTCGTTGCTTGGGGCAAGAACATGTCCAGAATAGCTGAAAGAAGCCTCTGTAACCCTCAGTAGCTATTTCAAGGGGAACTTCACCCAAAAGCGGAAGTTCTGCTTTTCTGCCTAATCCCCCTCTCCTGTTCAACGTTTGGCAGTTTATTTTTTCGGGGTGGGAAGCGTGTACCTGGTTTTCACAGGTACCAGCTCTCACTTCCAACTGGATCAGCTAGGCGTTCCAAAAGGAAGTTGCCCTCCTTTCACCCGCATTCTTGTAGGACGTGTCACAAGTCCTAGAAGGGGGTGGGACCATTCACAAAGCACAGTGTGGCTCTCGCTTGCACAGTGGGAAGCTGGCTGTGAAGCCGCAAAGAGTCACAGCCAGCTTCCCACATTAAACATGCCAGTGCCGGGTACCTGAAGACTGGTGAAGAAAAGGCCCGGGTGAGTACAGTGCTGGCTCCTTGGACAGGTAGGCGTCCTTTTACTAAAAGTCAGCAGCTACAGTATTTGTAGTCGCTGACTTTTATTTTTTTCTTTCTAGGGTGAAGAACCTCTTTAAAGTCCATTGCGCCCTTAAAACTACCTAATTGATCCTTCCCTCTTGCTGTAAATGTATTTTACTAAAATGTCAACTTTTCCCTGAAATTTTACCAAACTTTGGCAAGCTTTTTTATTGGTCTTTTGCTGGATACTCTCGTCAAAAGTGTTGCGATGCTGATTCGAAGCAACTTACTTATCCTAAAAAGCACAAGACCAAAATGTACATAAAACGCAGTTGGCCCTTGATTTACTCCATAAACAGCAATTTTAAAAAAACTGCATGTATAATGAGCCTTTTTTTTTTACTCATAGTGCTGTTTTTGGCCTAGGTAACTCAAAGAGCATTTTTTTGTTCTTTGAAACTTTTTTTGTTTATGCAGCTGAAAGGCAAACTCTAGATCCATCAATTATAGTGCAGAAGGTTTTTAGAGTTGCCATGGCTGGATTATTTATCCAGCGCAGCTTAGCGCTCTCAACATTGGTGAAATAGGAACCTGTGAGATTTAAGATGAAAAGGAGCAGGTTTAGGGCTTTTTAAAAGCCGTTGTTGTGTTACAGTAACTTGAACGGTCCTAAAACAGCCTTATCAAATAAATACAGGGTAAATGGATATAGCGGCCATTAATCTTCCTCCCGCTATTTCACAGAATATTTGAGAAGGTATCTGGAAACTGTTTCCTTGTGGGCTCTGAGTCCAGCCTTTCCGATGCGTAAAATACGGAACCTTTACATAAAGACGACAGCGTTGTTTTACTCTGGCTGCAGTTCAGAATTTCGGCAGCTCTTCAGATAAACACAACGCTTAAACTACATTTCTCGAATAGTTTCTACAATAACACTCATAATTATGTTTAAACACGAAGTGCCAAATCACTTGGTCTAAATAGTAGCCTTATTCTGTGACTTTCTTTTCTTTTAATTTAGCGCCTTAGTAGTTATTTGTTGTCAGAATTCTAAATGTGATGATTGAAATTATCATTAACATTCCAAGCACACAGCTGCATACACAGATAAAATACATGTATGTGGAATTCTCTACCTGCCAAAGGATTTGCAATTCTGTTCAACTACTTTTGAGATTTACATGTTGCAATGGCACTGTGGGGGTTATTTACTGAAATTGGAGAGTGCGAAATCTGGTGCAACTCTGCATAGAAACCAATCAGTTTCCAAATTTTATTGCCAAACATTAAAGGATAAGTTCACAGTTTTTACAAAAAATAATAAATGCACATTTTTTTCCAAGTAAAAAAATGTGCATTTATTATTTTTTGTTGCAGGAGCCTCTAAAGCATTGCAACATACAGGTCTCCTGCAGACCAGTCACTATATCTGCTTGCCTGTATGGGATGTACGGGCAAGCAGATATACTGACAGGAGGAATCGATGGACTACCGCGGTGCTCCACACCGCCGTGGTAGTTCATTGAGAACTACAAGCCGGAAGCCACAAAGGCTGTCGGGACTTATAGTTCATTCATTCACAGAACACCGTGAATGAATGATGTGGCTGGGCGAAGTGGAGCCCCACTTGGCCAAGATTTTTTTAAATTGTGACAGCTACGGGGAGGAGAAGATCCAACACTAGCTGTCACAACGGGGAGCGGGGAGGAGCTAGGGGCCGGTGCATTCATAACATGTTACATCCTGAATATGGGTGTAACATGTTACGAAAGGTAAACTTATCCTTTAGTTGAACAAGCTGAAGCTAGAAGCTAATTGACTACCATGCACAGCTGCACCAGATTCTGAGTGCACCAGTTTTTAGTACATCTCCCCCAGTGTGTCTAGTAAGATGACATCACTGTTTGCTCTTAAGCCAACCATACCTGGATTGAAATTTGTCCGGGTTCAGCAGAGACTGACCGGATTTCAAACTGTGTATGGTCACCCTTTTGGGTTTTTCGTGATTGATCAGTGCTGCTGGATATAGCCAGCAGCACCAATCATTCTATTCTGACAGCTGGGAAAGCTTCCTGTCATTAGAACACAATACCACAACCAGAAGATTCCCCCATCCACACATTGGTCATTGGATATTTTTTTTTTAGTTCAACTCACTGGTTGGTTGAAGGAAAAAAAAATGTATGGGCTACCTTATACTTTTGCAGCTTTCTTTGTCACCTACTTGCTCATTGGTTTGTATTTTAGATATCACACGGCTGATTTGTTGTGAAGTAAGCAGGTGGATGAAACTTATGAATCAAGAAATAATTATTTTTCTTTTAATGTGACCTGAATCAAATACTGGCTTACAAATCCATAAGCAGATAAAACTGTTTGGATATGAGTTTAAAGGTTTTGGTACAGCCTGGCACAGTAGTTCTATGCATGGGGGTTTTGGCATTCAGAAAAAGTTTGGAAATGTTTTCTCCCTAGCCATTAACCTAACCCTTCAGTTAACCCTCCTCTTTCCCGAACTCCAGTATTTGAGCCCTACAAAAAATAGATCTAAACCTTTACTGCATGGCTTTTGTTTGCTGAAGTAATGTGTATGATAAACAACTGACTTTTTTATTTGCTAAAATCTTGTTTTTCCCTTTTTTGTCCTTTTTTTAATTTAATTGCTGATTCCGAACTCCTTTAGCCACTTCCTGTCTATATTTACTCTTTTCATTGCTCTGGATTGGCTTTCTAATAGTGACAATGGTGGACCATGCCTGTACAATAGGTGCCACCGCTTATAGCCTTTACCGAAGTATGTCAGTGACAACTCAGGAGCCCAGCCGGGTTGTCATCCCATTGGAGAAGGTGCTTGAACAAAGGCCTTTTTGGCAGAATCATTAGGTATAATCATTGTAATGAAAGCTGAAGTTTTAAATGTATAAAAACATCTTTTGGCATTGCATAAGCATGTTGAAGCTTATATGAGATTTGGTGATTGGGTCTAGATTGACTAACATTCTTAACCTGCGCTGTAAAGGCAGGCTTAGCTATTGCATTTTGGTAACATGTTGGTACATTGGCACCCCAGCTCACCTTCTCAATGCACCTGCATTGTAGATCACTGCAATGCATGATAGAACTCGGTACATGGCTCTGGGGGTGACTCTCCCCCTCTGGTGGGTGTTGGGCTTATTGTTATACCCGGATAACCACATGCATCTTGGATTTTGATATGTATTGCTCCTAATGAAGCAGCTTTGGCCACTACATGAAACGCGTAGAGATCAGTGGTTACCCTCCTCTCCTCCCTCTTTGCAAAAAATGTATCTTTTCACATTATACATGGTCCATTTTGGGTCAGAGCAGTTGGTCATCTTGACTTACAGTGATAAATAGTTTGCAGTGGGCTGGACATTTGTTTTGAGTACACTTATACACTTATACACTTATATGATTATATGAAGTATACTTATACACTTATATGATTATCAGAATCCTTTTTTTTTTAAAAGGTGTTTTATGTATAATTTTTTATATTATGGAAAATTAAAATTATTATGTATGTTGATTTGTGGTTGTCATTGGTGGTGCCTTAAAAGCCCAAGTGCTTATGTGCTTTTGTGATTGTAACTAATAATAGGGTGTGGCACCTTCGATACCACCCGTGATTTGGATTCACAACTACAGGATCATTTTACCGCTGGTACTGCTTGTACCTTTCTTTCCTTTGCTTTCCTGCTGTTCTCTTCACCCTAGAGAAGAATCTCTATGTAAGCTTCAAGATGGGACTTGGAGCTTACCATGGGTGAAAACGTTCCCCCTACCCCCATGTGATAGCATGTACTGTATGTTACTACACTTCCTCAGCCCCATTCTCTGAAAAAACTTACTGCTTAAAGTGTTACTAAACCCACAACAGTAAAATCAGTCTGTATATGCAGTAAAGCATGCTTGTTATACTCACTGTGGAACCTAAGAGTTTAATCCTCCACATTGTGTAAAAAAGATGTTTGATCCTGTCTTCTCTGATTCTCCCCTCCTTCTACTGTCCCTAATCCCTCTCCTGATAGAACAGAGCCTTGGGGGCAAGCTGCACATGCTCAGTTTGGTGTGTATTGCTAGAGGGTTTCCCTCTTGGGAGAGTGCATGTGATCATCACAGGGCCAATCAGCGCTGTCCAGACAGAGGGTCAGGGTTTATGCAGCCTCATAGGACAATCAGGGGAGAATGAAAACTCCTCCTACAAGCTTTAACCAGTGCTCTGCTGGACACTGATAGAAGTCACAAGACTGCTCTAACTGCTGATGAGAAAATGTATTTATCAGTTTATATTTACTAAAATAATTGCATTTCCATGTTCTTTGTACTGTTGGAGACCAGATATAGTGAATGTAGAGTCCTGGGTTTAGTAACACTTTCATGCACGAGTTCCTAACCGTGTTACTATTACAGACCTTCAGGGGATTTCAGAACATGTATGCAAGCACCCTTCATTAGACTGTCAAAATCTTCATCATCACCATTCCAGTTAGGTAGCAGTATAACTTTAAAAGATGTCCATATACTTAGTTTTGCTTTACATATAAAAAGCTAGAAACAGAATAGCTAAAAGAAAATTATAAGGATGTTATCATCATTTATTTGTACACAAAATGTAAATCACAAATACACAAGCTAGCTACATATAGAGAGTTCCCTGTTGCCTTTGTGCAATCAAAACATGTTACTGGCAGCAATGTTACATTCTTGTCAACTGACACATCAGTTCAATTTCTCCACTTTGATTTTAGGTTTAGTAATGCAGAGAATTATGTTTCAATTTATTTTTTAATCATTTATAGATCCAGTCAGGGCCAGCTTTAGCCTATTTGATCTGGGGGTGCAGAAAAAGAAAAGTCCGGGAGCACAATGTCAACACTGCGTGTGAGTCACTGGCTATCACATAGTGCCATGACCTGGAGACACTAGTATGTATTCGGCTACCATTAGATGAGAGTAATTTAACAGAACCTTTGCCCCCTACCCTCTTTACTTTATGAGTACTCATGAAAGTCTTCCTTTACATAAGGTCATCATCAGAGTTCCCCTTACACTGAGTTCCCCTCACTAGAATGCCCTCTTACATCATAGTCCCCACCAGAGTGCCCCTTTACATCAGGAGCCCCCACCAGCATGCCCCCTTACATCAGGGTCCCCACCAGAGTGCCCCCTTACATCAGGTGCCCCCACCAGCGTGCCCCCTTACATCAGGGACCCCACCAGAGTGCCCCCTTACATCAGGTGCCCCCACCAGTGTGCCTCCTTACATCAGGGTCCCCACCAGAGTGCCCTCTTACATCAGGTGCCCCCTTACATCAGGGACCCCACCAGAGTGCCCCCTTACATCAGGTGCCCCCACCAGCATGCCTCCTTACATCAGGGTCTTCACCAGAGTGCCCCTTACATCAGGTGTCTCCATCAAAGTCCCTTCTTACATCAGGATTCCCCATCAGGTGTCCCTATCAGTTGTCCACATTCGAGTAAACCGTTACATCAGGTGTCCCCACCAGCGTGCCAACTTACATCTGGGTCTCCACCAGAGTACCCCCTTACATCAGGTGTCCCCATCAAAATCCCTCCTTACATCAGGGTTCCCCATCAGAGTGCCCTGTTACATCAGTTGTCCCTATTAGAGTAAACCTTTCCATCAGGTATCTCCATCTTAGTGCCCCCTCACTTGGATTATCTCAATCAGAGTGCTCCCTTGCATCAACTGTCTGCATTAGAGTGCTCCCTTATATCAATTGCCCCCATCAGACTGGCTCATGGATCAATGAATGCACTCTCAGAGACCTAGCACAACTAAAATTTGGGAGGAGAGCACAGCCCACCCTAGCACCCCCCTAGATCCTTCCCTGGATCCAGTCCCATATCCCTATCATCTTGTTCCCATTCCCCAAGGGGTGCAGATACCCTGAGTTAGGAAATCTTGGTCAAATGTCTTTATCACACTCATGCACACTCTAGGGCCAGTTTGATCAGAAGCCAGTTAACCTACCAGTATGTTTTTGGGTTGGGGTAGGAAGCCAAGATCCCCAGAGAAAACCCACACATGTACGGAAAATGTATATAGTAAATAGAGATAGGTACTTTGGTAAGATTTGAATTCAGTTCTACAAGCTCGAGAGTGCTAACCACCTAGCCACTACGCTAATAATGAGCAGCTATTGTAGCCCACATGTGAAAATGCGTGATATCATTTTGATTTCCTTTATGATTCTTTCTCTTTTCATTTTACTGTACTGAGAACATCTTTCCTCTAAACTAATATTATCTGTTTTGAATACTAATCTTCCAAAAGGCTGCTACCTCGTGTTTTGCAAGTCTATACTTCATATTTTATGGGCTCCTATGAGTCATTTTTACTATGTGCAGACATAATTAAATACAATTCTAAATCATTTGCTCAACAAGAGGAAAGGGGGCATTGCTTTTGTTCTTTGATCTGAGTGTATTTTCCTGAATTCACAGCTGCAGTTCTAAAACAGGGACACTGGAACATAAATACACACCCATATTTTCTTTTTTTCTGTTCCCCTGAAGCGATGCACCTTGAAATCCGGAATGCAAATAAACCCAGATGACATGAGCTTGTTCATTCAGCTGAGTGTTGTTAGCTAAAACATTTTTATAACATGAATGTACTCTACATGTTCAATACTTTCATGCCCTAAAAATGTGTTCAGTTAGAGTACAGCATAGTTACCAAATATCTATCTTTTGGAGAGGCAGACACTCTTTTGGACCCTGTGTCTCCATCTATCCTTCTCCTACATTTGTCTTACTAGAGCTGCATAGGTATTCCTTACTACAAATGTTACCATGCTAAAGTGGACTCCCTTCCCCCCAAGTGACCTTACATCCTGCTCTGGACCCTTCTTGTAGTAATGATTACTGGGCCTTACCTTAGAAATGCTAAAGTGTCCAAATTTCACAAGACAATACACTGTGCAGAAGTGACGGTTCACAAGATTTGGGCTCCTGGAGCCTGTGAGAAGACCCTTTGACAGAAGCTGGGTATGAAATCTGAGTATTGATAATTTTTCCCTCTATTTTTTTTTCTAGCATTTCTTAATGGGGGTCGGCAAAATGTAGCTAACCACTTTTAGGGTCCACTTTAAGAGTTACCTCTCCTTTATTGACACTAGCAGGTAGTATGTGCTAGTATACACTCACCGGCCACTTTATCAGGTACACCTTACTAGTACCGGGTTGGATCCATTTTGACTTCAGAACTGCCTTCATTTTTCATGGCATGGATTCAACAAGGTGTTGGAAACATTCCTCAGAGATTTTGGTCCATATTGACATGAGTTACTGTTGCCTTTCTATTATCTCAAACCAGTCTTCCCATTCTCCTCTGACCTCTGGCATTAACAAGGCTTTTTTGTCCCCACAACTGCCACTCACTGAATATTTTCTCTTTTTCAGACCATTCCCTGTAAACCCTAGAGATGGTTGTGCATGAAAATCCCAGTAGATCAGCAGTTTTTTAAATACTCAGACAAGCCCATCTGGCGCCAACAACCATGCCGCATTCAAAATCACTTAAATCCCCTTTCTTTCCCATTCTGATGCTTGGATTGAACCTCAGCAAGTCGTCTTCACGACGCCTCGATGTCTAAATGCATTGAATTGCTGCCATGTGATTGGGTGATTAGCAATTTGTGTTACCAAGTAATTGAACAGGTGTACCTAATAAAGTGGCCGGTGAGTGTATATGTAACTAATGCCCCATACACACTATAAGAAAATCGTACGAAAAGTTTCCTACGAGGACCGATAATCGGATCATTAGTACACAGCTTTCTAGAGCTGATCACGACAATTCGTACAACAATATCCGAAGGGACGAATGCAAAAATTTTTCTCGTACGATACCAGATCGTACGATTTTTGTTTAATCAGTACAGTAGTCGTCCTAAAATACAATACAAATACAACGCAATACATGACATCATTTTCCAAATTCTTTTCTTTCATAGGAGAATTTTCGTATCTTTAGTAACCTTTTCACTTTCGATGTGAGACCAGCAGGCGAAAAAAATTGGCCAATCGCTTGACTGATATTCTCATCGTGTGTACGGGGCATAAGTCATATGTTTGTTCCTAGTTTTATACATTATAACCAGAAATATGAGGTGATATTGTAGCTATGAGCAGGAAAATTATTAAAATGTACATGTGAAAATGTGTGTACTGCTAATGGAGAATTTCCACTCTTTACATACTGATCGAGATGAGTTGTTAATTTACAGCCCAGCAGAGAAGAGATAAAGGCTATCTGAACATTTAGCAGCAGTTATCCTTGTGCTAAGATTGCCTGTTTAATAGGGAAATTGGTGCTAAGGATAGAACTGAATCTTTGGTTGCACCTACTGATATGGGGTGAGACATCAAACAGCCCTCTGTTCTCAAATATATTATTGAGTTGAGGGCTTTTAGTCAGTAAACAGTTCCCCTGTCTAAATGTTTGAAACCTGTTTAAATCAGTGTTTCTCAGCTTTTGACTTAAAGCAGAACTCTAGTCAAAACTTGAATTTTTCCATGCAGTGATGTTATGCCTGCACTGCATGGATCAGCTGCTCGTTGTGTCCAGGGGCTCAGGGAGAGCTTGACTTACTCTGTCCTGTTATCCTCCGGAAAACAGCGCTCCCCCACATCCAACAGTGGACTGCTTCTGCTGCCTTCACGTCCAGAGCCGGTCTATGAGCATGATGACGTCAGGAACAGCCCATTCACAAGACCGCTAGCGTGAAGGTGGGGGGCAGGAGCGTTGGGGACCAGTTTTGCACTCGGAGGATCGGCGGATTAGGTAAGTATATCTCCACTTTCCAAACTCCTAGGCATTTTGCCTGGAAAATAGTTTCAATAGTACTTTTCCATTGCTTTTACTGCACATTGCCACAGGTGCATAGAAGCACATACTCTCTAAAGGCAGTTCCTAAAAAGATACTTCACCATTCAGATATTGATCAGAGCAGGACCCATGGTCATTTAAAAATGGTGGGCATTGGATATCTACCAGCTCGCAGTTTAGACGTATGATCACTGCTTCTGGCAGAGGGAGGTCTTTTAACACCAAAGTCTTTTGAGGTTCTAAGATCTAATGTGACCATATGCCAAGAACTGGAAAGGAAGCTTCTGGAAGATGTAATTCTGCACTTATTATAAGGGCGACTTGGTTGTATTTGACCCTACTGATAACCAGAACAGGAAAGATGCAAATGTGTCATGGTCAGGGATCAGACTCAGAGGCTAGTAGCTATAGCAGTAAAGAGGCTCCCACCGACCACCAGGATAGGTTTGCAAGCAGGTCACCCTGGCGAACAACACAGGCTCACCAGAGGTGCGGAGTCTAAGTAATAAGTGGTATCCACCAGAGCTCCTGATGATGGAGATGGGTTTTGCTGTGTGTTAGTACCAGGTCACATTCCTCAGGATTGCCCCAGCAGAAGGTGAGCAAGCCTGGGTCCAGTAGCAGATATAGCAGGTAGGAATCAAGCAGAAGCGTAGTCAGTAAACAAGGCAAAAGTCAGTAACAAGTGGTTGCAAGTTGGGATCAAGCAGAAGTCTTGAAGAACAAGTCAAAGTTGATAATGAGTGGTAGCAGAGATATGGATGGCAGAAGGAGTGACAAGCCAGAAATTGGCTGGAGAGAGCACAATAAATTGGCAAACAGGAAGAGCAAAAGCATGACTACAATAGGAAGTTCATGGGAAGAGAAAAGGGTACAAAGTTCAAGAGAAACAAGGTTCAAGGCAGGATCTTTCAAGTAATTTTCCAGGGAGCTGTTCAGCATTCCAGGGGGGCTAAGCAATAAGATACATCTCCAGACACAGCAGAGGTCTCAGGTTCCGACCTGGGTGCTGTCAAACTGTATTGGCCAGTGTACTGAACAATAAAAAAATTCCCCAGCACTGGATTCAGCTAGTCAGCACAAAAAGACCTAAAATGAAATGGTTTCAACATTCCCCAGCACTTGATTCAGCTAGTCAGCACAAAAAGACCTAAAATTAAACGGTTTCAAACGGTTGCACCTCTGCAAATATTGTATGTGTATTTAAACATTATTGTTTAGCTCCTTGTCTGGGGTTAAAAAAAACTCTTTATTAGTTACAAAGTTTAAATGATGTCACAAAAGTTTCTGTTTTTTACCACCACCTTCCCCCCCATTCTGTGCAATTCTCCAGAGAATGTTCATAGGTCAGCATTTCTGCCTTTTGACAAGATTGTGGAATTTGAGCAGAACATGACCTGATGTTCTCAAGCTTCCTGTCCTGCTGTCAGTTCCATTCATGTTGGACTAACATTAGCATTTGCTCTAAAATCAATAAGGTTATGCACATACACGTGTAAGATAAATAATTGAGAACATGCTGGAGACAGAAGACAGATGGTTCAAAGAATTTCAAACAAGAATTTTTCTACTAAATAAAAATTTGACTTTGTTCATATATTGGCTAATCTTGGCTAATTGTCCTTCCCCCAATTTTGCTTGAAAAAAAAGAAATGATCAATGTATTGCTCATTGCCACACAACTGGTAGGTTTGATTCACATTTGAGTACGACCTTGCTCGTGTTATTCTCATGGGTGATGTCTATCAAAATGACACAATTTGGTTTGCACATAAAGAAGAACAATTTACATTTGTATTAAGTTTGACATCGAGTACTAGTCTCTTGGGGACAGTGATATAAAGCACCTAATTTGGGATAAAGTTACATATATGTGTGTGTGTGTGTCCAGTGGTTGCAGGACACAGGATATTTATTGTAGCAAAATCAGGTTAACATTGTTTGATACATACACTAAAGTCTTGGCTTACATCAGCCCTTCATCACACAAGAAACTCATGAAAACATTGTGACAAACACAATAATATACACAAGCAGGAATTGGAAATTCTAAAACCAGTTATAGAACACAAAAGCCATCTGAATGAGGCAGGTACATTCAATAGAGAAACTAAACTAGAAAACATTAGTATAAATAACAGATACAGTGCATACTAAGGATAATAAATATATGATCAATTCTGATGTCAAAAAACTATCCTTGCTGATAATAAACCAAAAAAGGATAGGAAAGGATAATAGCAAAAGTAAACAAAACACCAGTCACAAAAACAAATGCAAATCTGTCTGAATTTAAACCCTGGGGTTGGAGTGCATTTAAATAGTGTATCCAAAAAATTTCATGGTTTTTAAACAACAACTCTTAATCCCCACCTCTCCTGTTCTTAGAAATGTGAACTATCATCATGGATTTTAACAGGGATATGGAATAGTCTGAAAAATGTCTGGCAACCAGCAATTTAACCAATTTGTCCCTGATAGAATATTTATGATGTACAATCCTATCTTTAGCTTTCTGGATAGTATCATACACATAGCATAGTCCACATGGACATTTGGGAATGTAAGCTACATAGCTAGTTTGGTATTTTTAATAACCCTACATTTTAATTAGATACCCTTTATGGTAATGACTAAATAATGATCCCTTAATCATGTGTGAACATTGTATGCATGTAAAGGTTAAGGAATGATGCAAAGTTACTAGGTCCTAGAAATACAGCAAGAGAATTTTTCATGGGATTAGAGTTATATCTGCCAATTGGTTATATACAATATGACCCTTTCTTTATGAGGGCAGTGGTGGTCACACAAGCTCAGAAACATCAGGATAGCTATTTCTGAAAACGGACCAACATTTTTTAATAATGTTTTGAATGATTTAGGGTTGATACTGTGATACAAAAGGAATTTTTTTGTTGTTAATTAAAATGTGTAGCTTTTGCATGTATAGCATGAACCCATTTGTATACATCACTCAGCCATAACATTAAGATCATTTTGATTAAGATTATTTTGTTACAATCGCATCTCAAAGTCAGTGGAATATATTAGGCAGCAGGTAAACACATTGTTCCTGATGTTGATGCGCTGATAACTGAAAAAATTGGCATCTGTTTGTTCTGTATGGGGCTGCATAGCCTCAGACTGGTCAGGGTGTCCATGCTGACACGTGTCCACAGTCAAAAGCACCTACAATGGGCACATGAGCATCAGAACTGGACCACTGAGCAAAGGAAGAACGTGATCTGGCCTGATGAATCACATTTTCTTTTACATTATGTGGGTGGCCGGTTGTGAGTGCATCACTTTCCTGGGGAAGAGATGGCACCAGGATGCAGTATAAGAAGAAATCAAGCCGGTGGAGGCAGTGTGATGTTTTGCACAATGTTTTCCTGGGAGACCTTGGGTCTTGCCATTCATGTAGCTGTTACTTTGACACGTACCACCTACAGTGCTCAGCATAAATGTGTACACCCCTTTTGAAAAGTAACATTTTATTCAATATCTCAATGAACACAAGAACAATTTCCAAAATTTTGACAAAACTGAGTTTTATAGAACATTTGTTTAGCACATTACATTATGAAAGTAAGGTTAATAATATAATTTAGATTGCAAAATTTTTTATGCAAAAATGAATACACCCCACAACAAAAACTACTCCATCTACTATTTTGTATGACCTCCATGATTTGCAAGGACAGCACCAAGTCTTCTAGGCATGGAATGAACAAGCTGGAAACATATTGCAACATCTATCTTTTTCCATTCTTCAAGAACGGCCTCTTTTAGTCTAGATGCTGGATGGAGAGTAATGCTCAACTTGTCTCTTCAGAATTCCCCATAGATGTTCAATTGGGTTCAGATCATGAGACATACTTGGCCACTTATTCACTTTAACCCAGTTCTTCTTCAGAAATGCAACAGTGGCCTTAGATGTGTGTTTTGGATCATTGTCATGTTGGAAAAGTGCCCGGAGTGTTGGTAGCATCTTCTCTTTCAATATACTGTAATGCAGTACGTCTGTGAATTCATGATACCATCAATGAAATGCAGCTTCCCAACATCAGCAGCACTCATGCACTCCCACAGAAAGACATTGCCGCCACCATGTTTCTCTGTAGTCACTATGCATTTTTTTTTGTACTCCTCACCTTTGCAACGCCATACAGTTTTGAAGCGATCAGTTCCAAAAACATTTATCTTGGTCTCATCACTCCAGAGTACAGAGTCCCAGTAGTCTTTTTCTTTTTCAACATGGGCCCTGGCAAATTCTAGGCGAGCTTCTTTGTGCATGGGCTTTAGGAGAGGCTTCCTTCATGGATGACACCCATGCATGCCATTCCTCTGCAGTGTACGCTGTCTTGTGTCACAGGAAACAATCACCCCACTTTGGCTTTCTACTTCTTTAGCCAACTGCAGTGAACTTACATGGCAATTTTCTTCAACCCTTCTCATGAGAAGGCGCTCCTGTCGAGGTGTTAACCTTTGTGGATGACCTGGTTGTCTCTGTGAGATGGTTGCAGTTCCATCTTTTTGTATCACTTTTGCTACAGTATTCTGATTGATAAGTAAAGCTTTGCTTATTGCAAAAAAATACTTTTTTGCGTGCGCAAATGATCAAATCTTGTTTGCAATCAATGGCCCGCATTTGTGAGAGTATTTTGTAGTATAGTGTCCCATACAAAATGTAGATTCTGAAAGGAAAGTAAAGGTTTTCTAACAAATCCGTTGGGGTGTACTCATTTATGCTGAGCACTGTATCTAAACATTGTTGCTAACCAAGTAAACCCCTTCAAGGAAATGGTATTTTCTAATAGCAGTGGCCTCTTTCAGCAAAATAATGTGCCCTGTTTTGAGGAACACAGCAACAAGCTCCAGGTGTTAAATTGGCCTCCAAATTCTCCACAACGCAATCCATCGACGATCTGTGGGACGTGCTGGAAAAACAAGTCTGATCTATGGAGGCCCCACCTCGCAATGTACAGGACTTGAAGTTTCCCGTACAAGCTGTCACTTTTTTAAAAAGCTTGGCTGTGTGGGGCTCTGCCCACACGACCACGTCATTTATTCACAGAGGTCTGAGAATTGACTACAAGTCTCAACAACCTTAACACCGTGGTAGTTCATTGATTCTTCCTTTCAGCATATCTGCTATCTGCTTGCCTTACATCCCGTATGAGCAAGCAGATATGCTTATAGGTCTGTGGTAGACCTGCATGGCACCAGCGATCTGCAACAAAAAAATAATAAATGCACGTATTTTACCTTAACAAAAGTGTGCATTTATTGTTTTCTGTCAGGTGAACTTATCCTTTAATTCACAAATCAACACTAGAATAATAGAGTTAATAGAATAAACCCATCTAAATACTATACTGACTCTGTACAGAGTATTTATGCACTTTTACTATGCTGCTTTTTATAGGTAGATACTAGGCAGCTTTTACTGAAGACATTTATTTCACAGAAAAACAGCAAATTCTTAGACTGACTCCACCATACACAGTATTAAAAAAAACACTTCACTACATTTTGAACAGGAGGGACCCCAGGAAGATTTTAATTTAAAAAAAAACCAACATTATAGTGTGTATTATTATTTCACCAAAAATTCAGCAAAATATTGTAGTAGTTCCAAGCTCTTCTTACTATCCCACAGTTTACCAGCCAGGTTTTAATCAAGCCATTACAGTTAGAGTACACCAGTGGTGGAACTACCAGGGTCGCAAAGAGTCACATTTGACACTGGGCCCTGGAGTTTCACCACTGTAGGGGGGCCCACCGCCCACTTCTGGCCGCATGCTACCATCCACCGGCCGAAGGCTCTTCTACCTGTATGAGAGGGGATCTAGTCTCACTCACAGGCAGGCACACAGTATCCACACATCGGTCCTCCCATTCACTTCCCAGTTGTAGGATAGCAAGATGCCGTGTCAGAAGGTGGAAACTGAAAGAAAAATCAACTGACCTGAGCTGGGCCAGTTGAGTGAAGTGGAAGGATCTCTCCACCATGCAAGGAGACCCTATGTCGGGATAGGAGTTACTGGAGACACCTGAAGGAAGGATGCTGGAAATACACTGAGACTGAGCAAGGAGAGGGAACCGAACAATCTGCAAATTAGTGCCACTGATCCCAGCTCCTCATATCAGCACGGCCACTGACTGACGGACCACATATCAGCACTGCAACTGACTGAGGGACCCCATATCAGCTCTGTCACTGACTGAGGGACCCCATACCAGCACTGCCACTGATTCCATCCCCACCACCACTGCCATTGATTCCATTTACCCACCACCACCGCTGTTATTGATCCCATCCCCGACCACCACACCGCTGTCACTAATCCCACCACCACTGCCATTGATCCCATCCCCCCACCACCATCGCTGGCAATGATCCTATCTCCCCCAACAACACTGCTGCCACTGATCCCATCCCCCCACCACCACCACTGCCACTGATCCCATCCACCCCACCACCACCACTGCCACTGATCCCATTCCCCCCCACCGCTGCCACTGAACTCTGTGGATTCAGATGTAAAGGGGAAAAGCAGATGTAAGGGGGGACTCTTGATTAAATCCATATGATTAGAAATGTTGCTTAGTCACAAAATACTGTATATGTATAGTGTATACTACAAAAAAGGGACACGTGAATGGGTCCCGCTGCGGGACCAGAATAAAGGGCCCCATGACAGGAATAAAGATCCCTGGGATTGGTGGGAAGGACCCCGGGACCAGATGTCACGGGGGCCCTTCATGGTGTTTTGCATTGGGGCCCTTAAGGGTTCTAGTTATACTTCTGGAGTACGCTATTTAGAAGAGACAATAGCCATAAACATTCTTAAATGCTGGAGCAGTGCAATATGCTTTAAACTACGAGATACAGAGCATTATTTACCATGTAGCAAACACTAAATGTTGTGCAGATGAGGACAAGCTACAGAATGGTAATGTGTGGCACCTGAACGCCAGAATACACCAGAAACTTTGATACACAACACAGGATTTACCCTTCAGAAAATAAACATAAATCTTGCACCAGAGGAACAGCTTACAGTGCCAGAATGCTGGAATAGGGCATTCGAGGCAGCATGAGATGGTAATAGTGGCAGGCTGGCAGAGATAGTAAGAGGCAGATGGCAGGCCAGCAATTGTGGAAGGGGCTGGTAATGGTGGAACTAGATGGTTATGGTGTCAGGCCAGCACAGGTAGAGGAGCTTGTAATGGTGGCAGAGCAGTAGCGATGGCTAGAGATGGTAGTCTTAGCAGGCTAGCAGAGTGCACAAGTATACATGCACTGCACCAGGTATAGCTTACTTATCTGGTCCAGTTGCTTGCTTACTTATTTGGTCCAGTAAATCTCCCTAATAGGGACAAACACAACAATAGAAACCTGATGGGGTTTAACTGCTCACTACTCTAAAAGAAATCACTCTACTCTTAAAAAGAAAAAAAAAGTGTTGCCATTATTGATACTTCAGGTTCCGTCACTCTATTTAGGGAAGACCTTTTTTTTTCAGTGCTGGGGTATAATTGCACCTGTATTGATAAAAAAAAGGCAGCCACCTTTTAAACTTTCTCTGATTTATGAAGAATAAAAAGAATTGTTTTAAAAAGTATCCAGTGCTTTGTGCCAGATTTGCTTTACTGAGATGGGTGTGGGAACCTCTGGCACGGATGTCTGCCTTAAGCTTTCTTCTTGCTAGTTGCCAGCTGTCTATTGTATGCAATAGATTTTCTGTGTCTTTCAGCTAAGCTCTTTGGCTGCCTCGATCCTCCTTAAAGAATGGTGTGTCTGTGACTAAACAGATTTGTAAACAAAGCTTCAAGCTCCTTGGACACGAAGATCACCATTTCAAGCCATGCAGCTATTAGCGCGTTTGATAAATCGCAATCTTGTCATTAAGTGAAGGAATCAGTACAGCTCTCTGCACGGTGTAACCGTTATTTGATTATATGCAACATTGCCAGGTTTATTTTCACTGTAGCCATTGTATGATTAAATATTGAGAGTATTGCTTTTCCAATTGTTCTATTGCAAGATTTAATGAGAGCAATTAAATGGAAAAATTGCCTTTTTAAGTGATGATAGTCCATTAGTGTCTGTGTCTGTTCTGAGAAGAAAAGGAGCAAATTATTGGAATGATAAATGAGTCAAAGTTAACGCGGTGATGGAGAGGTGTGATTTTCCTTGCACATAATCTTCAATTAGTGATCTTTCTAAGAGGATGTTTTTCAAAAGGGTAATAGAGAGGTAATGAGATCAGAAGGAGGTCAAACCCGGCCTTCTTCGTTTGGCAGCTTGATTAATTTATTTCTCCTCCTTGCACATTGCTCTGGGGGGCTTTTGTAACCCATGAATTTGATTCCCCAGGAATGAACTTGGACTGATTGCTTACATCAGCCTTTTGGGTGTCATGGCACACCATGTTTAACTATATTTTTTCTATAGATGCTTAAAACTCAGAGTACCAAAAGTATACCCTCCCAGGTTTTTGAGATGCCATTTTTTAGCTAGAAAATGTATAGAGGAAAGCCATGCCTTTGACCCATCCATCTATAATTGCAACTGAAAATAAAAAATAAAAAAATTAGGCTGACCACCAGTACTTCACATCAAAATATCTTGGCCAGATGTCTTGTTTATATAATTGACTTATGCTAAGCTAGAGAAGAATGGAGAAATGTTTTACTAATCCCAATTTGAGGACTTATTGGAAAGTAAATATAATAAATAAGTGTAGCACCCTCATAGTTAGTGCAGGTTGTTAAGTAAATTTAGTTTTGCTCCTCTGTAATTAGTGGAGCAGGGGTTGATCGTTCTGGCCTGCTCAGTGTCTCACAGGCAGCTGTTCTGGTTACTTCCCCTGCATTCTAGAGAGTTCTAGAAATGTAGTAAGAGAAAGAACAGAGTAGGCAGCCTGAATATTTATGGGGGATCTAGCCAATCCCTGGGGAGGTGTGCCTAGTAGGTGGCTGGAGAGCCCATAAATAATTGTATGCCTGAGGCAGGGAGAGAGAGGTCCTGGGTCCAGTCCTGGAGGAGATCCCTGTGTAGGGAATTCTGGAGGTGCCATTTAAAAGACATCAAGGTCCCTGCTGAAACTTTAGTAGGGGGCCCTATTCGCAAAATCTGGTCCTCTAGTCAGTCGAGAAGTTCACTGGAGAGTACCAGGTGGAAGTTGAGTGGAAGAGTGTCCAACTGTCCTCTGGCTGGTGGTGTGAGTCTGTGTCTGTCTCACTCAAGAGTGCCTGGTACATATTGGAAGGAGGCAGCTGATGATCCTGTGGCATTGTAAGTAAACGACCTGAGTGTGGGACCTTAGTGACTGTGTAAAACTCTTTATTTCTTGGAAAAAAAGACATAGTCACCTGTTAGCAACAGAGAGTCATGTGGGACTTTTTGTGCAGCTTAGAAAGAGAGAAAAGAGTCATCAAAGAGTTCAGTTCAGCTTTTTTTGGGGTATCCCATGCTATTTTCACCCCATTCAAGTTCAACTTTTCAATAAAGCATCAAAAAGACACCCCTAGACTGTTCTATTTGAGCCAGAGAAAATGCAGTGTGCCTGGCTGTGTTTGCACTAATCTTGGGGAAAATTATCAGTTCCACCAGTGGATCCTTAGGGGTTACACTGCATAATTAAATACATTAAAATTTTTGGACATTTTAAAAACACATGGTAAAATGCATTAGGTCTGCCTTATATACCCGGACACTCTTTTTCCCAGAGAGACACACTTTTGCCAATCAACAAAAGATGCTACATAAAAACACAATTCATATAACACATTTGACAATTAATTTAAATACACATATGTGCTGTCTTTAGCAATTCAGTTCCATCATGTTTCTGCAGTAGATTAAAAAGTGAAAGGAAACAAAAAAAATTATTCCATAGCTGACTTTTCTCTTAGTACTATTTTAAAAGAAATTATAGAATGGTGTATGAACTAAGTTTAAAAGTATGACTGGGAGCATTACATTTAGAACAATATAAATATTGGTGGAATTCATAACGCAGTGTGAAGAGGATTCGGTGGCACCTAATGTTCTCATCTTTACAAGGTAAAGGGATCCTGGGATCCTGGATGCATGTCCTAAAAGGAGGAAGCCCCAGCCCGGGGTTCATTATTTACCAGCATCCAGTATCTTGACTGTGTGAGGTCCCACTACAAGGGTCATTCTCTCACTTAAAGTGGAAGTCTGGGCTAGAACTAACTAACCTTAAAACAACTTCCATGTTCTAGGCAGAATGGATCGAGGCGAGGGAATTGACTCTGTGATTAGACTGCTTTATGACTACTTCCACTAAGCTCCTGAATTGAGGAAGTCCCCATCCTCTGTACTTTGATTGGTGATACGAGTAGATGACTTTTCCCTGGACCTCTAACCTTACCTCCCCCTTCTTTCCCCTACTTCCCTCCTCTGGTCCCTCCCTACCACCCTACCTTTATAAGGATCTACTCTGAGATGCCATATATAATTTGTATATGGTTACTATGAGATACCAGAGCTTATGTATGTGCTACTAGGCCCTTCTGGGTCTATGTTTGTTTCTTTTGCTTTTTTTAATGCTTGATTTATCTTACTATGACCTGTAAGAGCTGAATTGTGATGTACACCCGCTCTCTACTGTATATACTGTTTAAAATGGCTTTCTCTTCTTACACCTATACTATCTAACCTGTAAAAGGCAAATGCATATACTTGCCTATTCTCAAACAGCTCTGGTCCAGTCACTTGATCTCCTCAGCTGCTGACTTCAGTGGAAAGGAGAGAATGCCGACAATGGATGGAATGCTTGGGCAGTGACATCACCCAAAGGCTTACAATGGGTCATCTGTTGTTCACTGTCCCTCCTCTCTCCAGAAGCTGGCTGCTGGAAGCTGATCACGTGACCGGACCGGAACACCCTGAAAACAGGTAAGTATAAGAATATTCCTTATACAGAGTAGTTAGTATAGGTGTTGGGAGCAGGTTTAAGCTTAGTTAGTTCTAGCCTGTTCTTCCACTTTAAGGCCCCATTTACACGGGACACTTCTGAACGATGGAAACTGACTGTTGGAAAACGTAGCTTAAAAAAAGTCTGTTTAGCCACGTTTGCATAATGCATTTATGTGCGTTTGCGTTTAGAAGAGGTTGTTTAAAGATAAGCATAGAAGAACCTCCCAAATGCCCAGAATGCACTGAAAAGTGGCAAATTATTAACTATTTCAGACTGTTTCAGAGAAATACAGAGAGTAGAAGCAGAGACAGCAGTATGTGTTGAGATTAGCTTAGGTGTGAGTTGCTCATTAACATTTCTTTTGTTTCCAAGGGTGGGAAAGGTGTCTGGTTAAGTGAGTCATTAAGGCCACCTGGCAGGGGGTCTCCATGAGAAATTTGAGGTGTGAATGGTCATTAACATATCTTTTGTTTCCAAGGGTGGGAGAGGTCTGAGGTGTGAATTGGTCATTATAATGTGTTACAAGCTTGGTAGGAACATCCTGTTTTCAGTGTTTTGTCCATCTGAGTACCTTGAAAATGCTTTGCATGCATTTTTCATGATGAAAAAAGGCTCTGGACAGCATCGGGAACTGAAAGAGTTAAAAATAAATTTTCAACCGCTTATAAACGCGATTTGCCGCAGTGTTTTGCATTTGAAACGCTGATAAAATTGACTGCTGAACGCAAGTTTTCTGCGTTCAAAAAAAACGACTGTACACTCAAATGCCTATAAACGACTGTAAACGAAGATGTGTACATGGACACATAGGAAAACATTAGGATGAGTTCAGGGGCTGCTGAAAAAAATGCTGAACAGCTCCTAAACGTGAGTTTATCACCTGCAGTGTACATGAGCCCTAACACAGAGTTCAGCTTTATTATATTGCAGCTTGCTAGTCCAGGACCTGTAGCACATACACTTTTGCTAAAAGAGACTTTGCATGTCTCCCCTACCAAAAGACTAAACCTCCTTGTGATTTTTGTTGCAGTTTAATTTGTGCGTTTTCTATATATCTGAATTTTATCTTTAAATTTACATTAGGAAAAGTTAGTTTTTCAGTTTAGGTTATAGGGAGGGATAGTGGAAGGGGGGCATAGGCCAGGGCATTACGCTCTGCACTGCAAACTACATAACTTGTCTTCCATTATGGAAAACTAATGTAACAACTCCTGCTGTTTCCTTAAGCTGTAGACAGCCCCAAATGATTCATAACACTAGAAGAGGAGTGGAGAAGTGTTACAGATTAAATCTGGCTTTAGCTAAGTTTTCACGTTATTGTAAAACATTAAAAAGCCAGGCCTGTTTCTTTTCAAGGCAAAGATTCAGAACCAAAGTTAACAGTTGCTAGGGGGGTGCTTCATCTGTTATATAGTTACTGCTTACTGATGTTGCATCAAAGTTATCAAGCAAATAATTGAAAGATTACAAGCTATTTTGCATTTACATCACAAGCCAACAAAAATCATTTCCTTCTGAATGCTTTGCACTGTAGATAGTAACCGTTCGGCGCAAATTACTTTGAAACTCAACAGCTTGTATGGGCAGATTCTGAATCATGAGACAGATGCAAATGGCTAAGCGAAAGAGCGCAGAGCCTCCCCAGCAAAAGTAATCCTAAAATAAATACTCTCTAGGTACACATGGCTATGAATGGAATACAATGACCATAAACATCTGCTAGAGAACTTCTCACCCACGCCGATAATTGTACAAATAATTTTATTGGAGAAACAAGACGGTTCCCAGTCATTTTCTAGAATGTTTTCCAACAGAATAAAATGCTTTCAAGATTTTTTTTTTTTGACATGGCACATTAAACTAGTCTCCGGAAATGTAAAATTGATGACATTCCATTGTGTAATATATACAGTGCTGTGCCTGTGCTTACAGAGCACCAATCCGAACACCTATGTTGGGGGAATTTTTCACTCCTATTTCAGATTTTTTAAATATATGAATTTATTTTTTACTAAATCAACCACACACAGTCATGGCCAAAAATATTGGCACCCCTGCATTTCTGTAAGATAATGCACCACCCTGAAAAGTGTTGCAATTACAAATGTTTAGACATTCTCATGTTTATTTATTTTGTTTGTATTGGTATGACACAAAAAAAGTGAAGAAACAAAAAGCTGAATTTGACACATTCCACGCAAAACCCCAAAAATGGACTGGACAAAATTATTGGCAACTTCTCAAAATTGTAAGAAATAATTGCATTCCAAGTTTGTGATGCTCCTATAATTTGTAATTAAACTAACCTGTATCAGTTATAGATCTTAATGTTCCTGTGTCCACTGTGCGCAACATTGTGAAGAAGTTTACAGCCCATGGCACTGTAGTTGATCTCCCTGGATGTGGATGAAAGAGAAAAATTTAATCAAATATTGCTATGAAGGATTGGTCAAATGGCGGCTAAAGAACCTCGATCAACTTCCAGAGAAATTCAAGCTGACTTTCAGGCACAGGATACAAGTGTGTCAGCTCACACGTCGCCATCTGAATAAAAAGGGACGCTATGGTAGGAGACCTAAGAGGACCCCACTGCTGACACAGAAACATAAACACGCCAGATTGGAGCTTGCCAAAACTTTCCTGAGGAAGCCAAAATTCTTTTAGGAGAATATGCTGTGGACTGATGAAACAAAATTACAGCTTTTTGGTAAAGCCCATCATTCTACTGTTTTCAGAAAAAGCAATCAGGCCTTTAAAGGAAAGAATACAGTCCCTACAGTCAAACATGGTGGAAGTTAACTGATAATATGGGGTTGCTTTGCTGCTTTAGGCACTGGATGTCTTGACTGTGTGCATGGCATTATGAAATCTGAAGACTACCAAAGAATTGTGGGGTGCAATGTAGGGCCCAGTGTCAGAATGGTGGGTCTCCTTCAGAGGTGTCTTACATAGAGGTCTTACAGCAGGACAATGACCCAAAGCACAAATCAAAAAGCACCCAGAAATCGTTTCAGACAAAGCTCTGGAGAGTACTGAACCGGTCGTCAGTGAGTCCAGATCTCAACACCATAAAGCATTTGTGAAGAGATCTCAAAACAGCAGTTATGAAAAAGAACCTTTGCAATCTGAGAGACCTGGTGCAGTTGGCGACAGAAGAGTGGTCCAAAATTTCAGTAGAGAGGTGGAAGAAACTCATCAATGGTTACAGGAAGTGATTGATTTCAGTTACTTTTTCCAAAGAGTGTACTACCAAATATTAAATTGAGGATTCCAATAATTTTGTCTAGTCAATTTTTGCAGTAAGTGAAGGAATTGCTGCTTGCAGGCAGCAAGGTACCATGGGATATGTGGTCCTTAAAAAATTGAAAGTAAACAGTAGAGGAGAAGCTGCAAAGTATGCATGGAATTCACAAAGTTGTGGAAGGAGATGGCCAGCAGACAGGCAGCACTCACAGCATGAAAGTAGATTTTTCAAGTAAGCTTAGATTGGATTGTCAAATATAACTATTGTATACAGTATATTTTTAATACAGTTTTATTGTTATAAAATCAAAGTGTATGCTGCGACCATAGAACCTTTTTTTTTCAAACAAATAGAGCTTTCTTTTGGTGGTATTTATTCACCAATGGGTTTTTTTATTTTTTGCTAAATAATAGAAAAAAAATCGAAAATTTTGAAAAAAAAATAAAGAAATCAGTGTTTATTATTTAGTCTGTAGGAAAGTTATAGCGTCCACAAACTATTTTTTATATACAGTATATATATATACTGTATGTGAAAATCGAAAAATCGATCAATCCTGATGTACTGAAGGACAATCTCTTCTTGAGGCCCAAAAACAGCAGGACAGTACAGATATCCCTCCCCCAAATAACCCCTTTTTGGAAAGTAGACAGTCCAAGGTATTTATTAAGAGGCATGCTGAGATTTTTGAAGGTGTAATGTTTTGTTACAAATTAATTTTTTTTTACATACTGTTACTAGTGCAGTACAGCCTCATCTTTAACTGGTGTTGGACAATGGTGACAGTGTGTAAAAAATAATAATAATGATTTTTTTCCAATTTCTTAATTTTTTTTTTTTTATTATATATTTTTTCAACAATTTTTTTTAACACACTGTGACCATAGCAATATGATAATACTGTAAGCAGTAAAAATAGGTAAAAATAGGGAATAGCGGGTGTTTAATAAAAGAGCGGCTATTGCACTAAAAAAGAAAACCATATGCCTTCTAAACAACAGATAAATATGAAAGTGTGCAGTGCTAATGACTATATTCTCTCAAGGAAATAAATAAAGTACCAATAAATATTCATAATCCAGATTAAATAACCAGAATAAATAAATTATGGTAGTGGGTCATCAAGATAATAAATATATAAATAGTTATAAACGTCCAAGTGAATCAAGATATCAAAGATTCAACTAAGCATCAATGGTCTAAACAATGATGACTCTTGTAATCCCAGTCGTGTGCAATCAGATATTCCGGTGAAGTGCAGGGTATAGATAAAATGTACACTCACCAGATGTGCATTTTAAAAGTGCAGTATGTAAATAAGTGGTGATCAGCCAGAGGTCCCTCTATTGTAGGATGGAGTACAGCCCGGGATGGATAGCCCTCCTCTGGAGTCTAGGGCGGACAGTCTTCCAAGAAAAGCTGAAGCTGTTATTGCTGCAAAGGGAGGGCAACTCAATATTGAACCCTACAGACTAAGACTGGGATGCCATTAAAGTTCATGTGCTGTGTAAAGGCAGGCGTCCCAATACTTTTGGGAATATAGTGTGTATATACAGTTGTGTTCAAAATAATAGCAGTCAGACATCACTAACCTGATCAATCACTGTTTTTGGTAGAAATGATATTTCTACATGGCAAATAATTTACTAGCAGGTGTAGTAGAGTAATAGAAATCCAACAGACCCAATTCTCTTGACATGCATGCTGCTGATTCTGTGTAATTTAATCACTAATTGAAAGGGGCATATTCATAATAATAGCAGTGTGGAGTTCTATTAGTGAGGTCATTCATTCTTTGAAAAACAGGTGGCAATTTTTGCCCTTATTTAAGGAAGGAAGGCAGCAAATGTTGTACATGCTGGTTACAGTGCATTTCTCTCTGAAATTCTGAGGAAAATGGGTCGTTCCAGACATTGTTCAGAAGAACAGTGTACGTTGATTAAAAAGTTGATTGGAGAGGGGAAAACATATAAAGAAGTGCAGAAAATGATAGGCTGCTCAGCTAAAATGATCGCAAATACTTTAAAATGGCAACCAAAACCTGAAAGACATGGAAGAAAGCGAAAAACTACCATTCGAATGGATAGAAGAATAGCCAAAATGGCAAGGACTCAGCCAACAATCAGCTCCAGGAAGATCAAAGAAGGTGTAAAGTTACCTATGAGTACTGTTACAATTAGAAGACGCCTATGTGAAGTCAAGCTATCTGCAAGAAGCCCCCGCAAAGTCCCACTGTTGAAAAAAAGACATGTGCTGAAGAGGTTACACTGATGGACTGATGAAAGTAAGATTGTTCTTTTTGGGTGTAGTGGCCGGAGACAGTTTGTCAGAGGACCCCCAAACACTGAATTCAAGCCACAGTACACTGTGAAGACAGTGAAGCATGGTAGTGCAAGCATCATGATATGGGGATGTTTCTCATACTACGGTGTTGGGCCTATTTATCGCATACCAGGGATCATGTATCAGTTTGAATACATCAGAATATTTGAAGAGGTCATGCTGCCTTATGCTGAAGAGGAAATGTCCTTGAAATGGGTGTTCCAACAAGACAACGACCCCAAACACACCAGTAAACGTGCAACATCTTGATTCCAGACCAACAAGATTGATGTTATGGAGTGGCCAGGCCAGTCCCCGGATCTTAATCCAATAGAAAACTTGTGGGGTGACATCAAAAATGCAGTTTCTGAGGCAAAACCAAGAAATAGAGAAGAGCTGCGGAATGTAGTCCAATCATCCTGGGCTGGAATACCTGTTCACAGGTGCCAGAAGTTGGTTGACTCCATGCAACACAGATGTACAGCAGTTCTCAGAAACAGTGCTTATACAACTAAATGTTAATTAAGTGATTCAAAGGACAGCAAAATCTTCAAATTTTTCTTCAGTTTATATAGTGAATGTTTGAGTTTGTAAAGAAGAATACAAACACTGCTATTTTTTTGAACAGTCTAATATTCACTTTTCTTCAATTGTTTTTAGAGGAACAACACACATTTGATATATTTTTGTTCATGTTTTGATTTGGAATAGAATGTGTAGTGTTCCCAATGCATTTGTGTGTATGGAAATAAAAGCTATTAGAAGGATTTTGAGCTTTATTCACTTTTTTCAACACACTGCTATTATTTTGAACACAACTGTATATATATATATATATATATATATATATATATATATATATATATATATTCTTCAAAATGTTTCTGCACTTTTTTTTTAATATATATATATCTATAAAAGTGCAGAAACTAGATAGATAGATAGAAACAGTAGAACGATGGGCTTTACTAAATAGCTGTAATTTAGTTTCGTCTGTCCACCACACATTCCCCCAAAAGGATTTTGGCTGTCTCATGTACGTTTTGGCAAACTCCAATCTGGCTTTTTTTTATGTTTCTGTGGCAGCAGTGGGGTCCTCCTGGATCTCCTACCATAGCGTCCTTTTTCATTCAGACGGCAAAATATAGTGCAAGCTGACACAGTTGTACCCTGTGCCTGAAGGTCAGCTTGAATTTGTCTGGAAGTTGATCAAGGTTTTTTATCCACCATTTGAACAATCCTTCGTTGCAATTTTTGCTCAAATTTTCTCTTTTGTCCATGTCCAAGGAGATTAGGTACAGTGCCATGGACTGCAAACTTCTTGACAATGTTGCGCACAGTGGACACAGGAACATTAAGATCTCTGGAGATGGACTTGTAACCTTGAGATTGTCCATGCTTTTCCACAATTTTTTTTCTCAGATCCTCAGATAATTCTTTGCTGCTCTTACTCTTCTCCGTGCTTCATGTAGCACACAGAGACACACAGGTTGAGTCAATTTCTCACCATTTTAACTGGTTGATGGAGTGATTTCTATATTGTCAACACCTGTTAATTGATACAGGTGAGTTTAATTACAAATTACAGGAGCATCACAAGCATTACACACATTTGCAATTACTTATTTACATGCAATTATTTCTTACAATTTTGAGAAGTTGCCAATAATTTTGTCCATTCCATTTTTGGGGTTTTAGGTGGAATGTGTCAAATATGGGTTTTTGTTTCCCCACTTGCTTGTGTCATACCAATACAAACAAAAGAAATAAACATGAGAATGCCTAAACATGTGTAATTGCAAGCTTTCTCACTGGTGCTTTATCTGATAGAAATGCAGGGGTGCCAATATTTTTTGCCATAAGTGTATGTATGTATATATATATATATATATATATATATATATATATATATAGTTGCTTGGAGTTTAGACCATTGGGAAAGAGTTAATAACCACTAGGTTTTTTTTTTGTTGTTTACAATCAGAAGGAAAAATAAACTGTAAATATTTTGAGGAGAAAAATTTCTTAATTTTCCAGCAAAATAAAATTGCTACTGGAACTATGTATAAACTGTCGAACAGAAGACTGTTTAATTCAGCGACAGTCTCTTGGGATCCAGGATAGTTGGGGGTATGGTCTTGAGCATTAAATGCCACTTTCCCAGTACACTAATGGAGTACCACCTGAGGTGAGGACCTCATACAGGTGCATTTCTGTATCCACATGAGATGATGGTCTGCTGTAACTCCAAACTCCTTTTCAGTACTAAGAATATGATTTAAGCTAAAGGTTGATGTACCTAAATTGGATAGCAATAGAGCAGGCACTAGTACAAAGACTTTTGCAACTCAAATGTCAAGTAGACACAACCTTAGTATACCTGTCAGCAAAAAAGCTAAAGGGAACACAGCCATGAAATATAGTCACCTGGGGATATCTGAATGTTCCTTCAGTAGTCACAGGACCTTTAAAATCTGGCTCTCTAACCTGCAAGCTTTGACATTTCCTGATAGTGCTGAATACCAGCCCATGCTTTCCATAGTTTTCTAGTGGCATTGAAATGAAAAGAATACATATGGTGATATCAGGATGGCCTTCAAAAAAGAAAGTGTCAAAGCTCACAGTTTAGAGCATTCGATTTTTGAGGGTCTTCACCTGCTCTTATGTGTACTTACAACTGCTAAACAGATCAATGCAAAGGCATAAAAAGTGTGTATAGGACAGTACTGGACCAGTATGGAGTTTGGTATCCCTGGAGGTGATCCATGATATGATGCTCTTCAAAGGGATCCCGTGGGGAGATGGGGGTGAAGGGAAGTCTTGATACGACTGCTTCTTCACTGCCCACACCAAAATCATACGTCACTATGTGAATCATCTCCATACTATACATTACTTTCCAAACAGAAAAATAGTCTTTTGAAGCACCACCCAATTATTGCCTCTGAAATTGTATTACAGATATACTGAATATTGTGAACTTTTTGAATTTTATTGCAAACCTTTTGAATTTTATGGTCAACATTTTTTAATTTTATTGTAAGTAATTGTATTGTATTTGTGATAATATTTATGATATGTATTAATACTTGTTTGTATATTAGCCCTGATGAAGGGTGGTGCTTTTCCCTCAGAACATGTTGGCTCCATTTGTAACCTGTAAATTGGGAACTTCTATAAAAACCTTGTATAAAAGCCTGAGGTGTGACATCCCTGCATATCGAGTGCCCTTCCTACCTCATCTACACAAGGCAAAGGCATGGAAATCTAATTTCCTTAGTATAATAGAAACAAAAAATAGAGTCACCCAGGCCAGGATCCATTCTAAAATTGAAGCGGTCCTTCGGGATAGGGTCAGGAACACATGCCTCTGGCAATATTGGGTCACCCATTGTCTGCCTTCACAATTTGACAGTTCCCTGCTGCTCCCTTGACTATCTCTCACATTTTATATATTTTGTATATAATTAGATTACTGTCTGGCTTTTTCAGAGTTTGGGTTCTGTAGGCCCCCAGGATCTTTCCCCATCTTACTCTCTCCTTCTCCCTCTCTTCTTGTCTCTATAAATGGACTTTGGGGATCTACTGTATGCTCCACATTGCATATCGGGTCTTTGTCTCTGTTTTGTTTCCAACCCTTTTGGTGTATTACTTAACTATCACTGGAAATTATCAGTTTGAGCTGACCAACCGTTTTTGCTTGAATTTGTGTTTCAGAGACTCTGTAATATTGCCCCAGTTTTTTATGTCTAATGCTGGCCATACACTTATAGATTTTTGTTCAAGAATTATCATTATAAGAACACTCATTTGATTTTCTAATTGTTAGTGGGGTCACATCAATGTTCATTTTTGACTGCAATGACAGGAAAATTTGAAGTGACAGGAAGGAAAACTTTTCTCGATCAAACAAATTTTCGGACAATGTGATTATCATTCAGAAATTACATTCAAGCAAAAGACAATTTTCAAACGACATTCGTCCATTCACTTGTGCAAAGAATTTTCATACTACTTTTTGTACAAATATGTGCAGACACCCCCTAGGTATCTGTAGTTTATATCTGCTAGCTGAATTCCGGAAAGATGTAAAAAATATAAATTAATTCAGTTGTGTATTCATTATTACACTAATTAATACATGAATTCATTAATATAAGTATCTGAATTTGACCTGGGATTAGCTTCTTGCAATCCCTGTACAGCAGACCCCAGAGAGGTGGAGGGAGAAGCAGTGCAAAGAGCCAGTCAGTTGTGTTACAGTGCATGGAGCATCAAATACAAACAAAAAATCCCAGCTCACTTACCATCTAGCCTGCAGCAAATCAAATTGACCCTGTCTAACAGTTCATGTTAAAACAAGGAGTTTAGTCGCACACATATGCAAATATATGTGTGAACCACAGTGGCCATCTCAAGGCAATCCAGTATACTGCGGTCCTTATTCTATAACTTGAAGTGGTTTTAAAGGCTCAAGGTTTTTTACCTTCATGTATTCTATGCATGAAGGTAAAAGACCTTCTGAGTGCAGCACCCCAATCCTTACCTGAGCCCCCTCTGATCCAGCAACATTTTCGACAGCCTCTGCTATCTGGGGACTCTTCCTCCTCATTAGCTATGACATTGGCTCCCACTGCTGTCAATCATAGGCAGTGAGGCAATGAGGAGAGAGTGGGGCTGTGGCTCTATGTGTCTGTAATGCCTATGAAATGTGTTGGCCTTGGACCCTTTGTTTCTTGGGTAATTTTTACAATAAAGCATTGTTGCGCAAATGCCAGGGGCATGGGAAGTGACAGATGTAATTTCTTTAGCCAAAGGAACAGAGTCACAAGATATTCTGCTGAGAGCAAGATAAAACCTTGTTTATGGAATGAACCGTGTTTATGACATCTAGTAACCTCACATTAGGAGATAAAAACCTGTTTAAGGACATCTAAGTTAGAAATCTTTAAGTTTGGGGGAGATGAAAAGAGGTTTTGGGGTAGATAAGAAGAAAAAGTGTGACTTTTCAGATAACGAATATGGTGGTTGCACATGACTGTTATCCTCGCGGAACCCTTCTGCTAGCCCCTCCTGTGGTGGGTGGCGCCACCCACTATTGGACCACTTCCAGAAAAAGGGTTTTTAAGGCGGAGGTCTGGGCAAGACCAGTAGAAGCTCCCCTAGTGGCCAGAGGACTCTCTGACTTTGGGATTTTTACCAAGGCTATATGGGCTCATCGACTGGTCGTGCCTATGGCTACTCCGTGACCCCCTCGGCAGTTTGTTTCCGATGGGATTTGTTCCTCCCAGCTTCCACATAACTTGTGTATTAACTTAATGTATTAATTCTATGCTGTGACGCTGTCAAATGATGGGTCTATTTCATGCTGTAATGCTCACAATATTATTGGTGTGTGTTATTATGCAGATTGTGATGACTATAAGATATATCCTCCTGTGTGTCGTGTGATAATAAAAGTGGAGGTTTTGACAGTGCAAGAATATTGCAGTTGGATTCTGTTATTTCTTGGAGTGCCAGGTGAATGCTGTGATGTGCCAGGGCAGGTATTAACTGGGTAGTTGGTCTTTCACAATGCGTAGAACATATAATGGTTTAAATGCTGATTAAAAGTACCTGCACGACTGCATGTTGATTGTGTGCATGGATCGGACTTGTTTTTAGTAATTGCACACAGTCTCACTATTACAGCGTCTTATGGACGCATAGAGCAGCGGCTCGGGGACAAGCATGCAGCGGTGCCCCCAGTGTGAGCGGCTTTCTCTGGGGATACTGCTTGAGGGGGAGGAGGCAAGAGTGCTGGCAGAGACCCAAAAAGAAGAGGATCAGGGCTGCTGTGTGTAAAATCACTGCACACAGCAGGTATGTATAGACATGTTTGTTATTAAAAAAAAAAACACAACCCCAAAGCTTTAGTGTCGCCTTAAGAATCTCCAAACTAGGAGTGCATATAGCAGTGGATAGATCAAGCGCAGGTTTGCCTGGATGGAACCCACTTCTCCTTAAAGGTATAAACATGCACAGGACACCCAGCAAGGGCTCAATGACAGCTGAAGGTATCCAGTACTACCCTGCAGCCATTCACCAATTATACAAACAAATAGCAACCACCCCAACCTATAACTAGCCTTTGCAGCACAGAGCACATGGAAGGGCAGCGCACATCAAAAACAAACAAAAATTCCCAGCTCACTTACCAGCTAGCCTGCAACAAACCAAATTGATCCTGTATAACAGTGCACATCAATACAAGGGGTTTAGTTGCACACATTTGCAAATATTTATGTAAGCCGCAGGGGTCATGTCAAAGCACGCCAGTGTACTGCAGTCCTAACTCTATAATTTAAGAGTGTCCCAAGTAGAAGTACATATAGAAGTAGATAGATTAAGAGTAGGAGTTTATGGAGCATGCTGATGACCAACCCGGTTATGTGTTATTTAGCTGCAGCAGAGAAAGTTAAGGTATCCTTCTTTGGCAGAGAGGGCTCTTCTGTGTGGCAGAGCTGTGTAAATCTTAGGACTGGATGAACAGAAAGTGAGATCCTTGGCAGGTAAAACAGCTCCCTCATAAGTATTTTGTCTGTTTGCCCAGAATTCAGTTTTAAGTAAGTTTACTGCCAGTTTATGCGTTGGCCGAATGTCTGTAGAAGTGCTAAAGATTTTTTATGTGTGACCAGTATTAGGAAAGAATTTACATTTTTTACAATTGCTACTCTATTACTTTGTAACATTGATCATGAGTTTGTACCGCACCTTTTATTAAAAAAAGCTGTAACATAAATATTTATTCATCAGTAGACCTCATTTCAGGCCCTATTTTTACATTCATTTATATCCCTTGTATACAGGCTTAATGAAGTCGGTAAGTATTTTTTAATACTGTCCTTTGTATGTGTGCTTCTGGGGAGCTGGGTGTTTATTGATTAATGAGAAACTATATCCAGCTGTATAAAACAAAACTGCTTCATTTGGCATGAAAGAGAGAAGAAAAATACACCTGTGTAGGCTTTTCTATTACTCTCTTTTAAGTAAACTTCAGCAGAGCCAGGAGCTGCTTATTATCTGTCCACTAATAGCTGCCAACTGGAAGTGATATTCAGCATATGGTTTTGCTTAGTAAGTACAAATGAGCCAGACTATAAATTTCAGGGCACTGAAGATAAGCATTATTATATAATACAATCTGCAAAGTTGACATTCTAAATGTAACGGCACTGGACAGGTCAGGCCTTGTTAAAGTGACTGTTATTGCTCATCAGCTAGCTACGTAGGGAATGACGCGGTCTAACTGGCTACTTGGTAACCTTAAATAGCATTGTCATGCTCCAAAAATTGGCTGCTACAGCAGCAGCAGCCCAACCAATAATGTAGAATGGCTGGGCCTCAGTCTGGATGGATAAGGGAAGATGCCCCAACTCACTGATCTGTTTAAATTCCAATATTTGTATTCCATGACATCATGCAGTATGGCACTCCAAGGGTGATTTTTTTCCGGAAATCTCTTAGGAGATAATGTAGAATGGCTTGGCCTCAGTCTGGATGGATAAGGGAAGATTCCCCAACTCACTTGGCTACTACAGCAGCAGCAGCCCAACCAATAATGTAGAATGGCTGGGCCTCAGTCTGGATGGATAAGGGAAGATGCCCCAACTCACTGATCTCTTTACATTCCAATATTTGTATTCCATGACATCATGCAGTATGGCACTCCAAGGGTGATTTTTTTCAGGAAATATCTTAGGAGATAATGTAGAATGGCTGGGCCTCAGTCTGGATGGATAAGGGAAGATGCCCCAACTCACTGATCTGTTTAAATTCCAATATTTGTAGTTCGTGACATCATGCAGTATGGCACTCCAAGGGTGATCTTTTTAAGGAAATCTATTAGGAGATAATGTAGAATGGCTTGGCCTCAGTCTGGATGGATAAGGGAAGATGCCCCAACTCACTTGGCTACTACAGCAGCAGCAGCCCAACCAATAATGTAGAATGGCTGGGCCTCAGTCTGGATGGATAAGGGAAGATGCACCAACTCACTGATCTGTTTACATTCCAATATTTGTATTCCGTGACATCATGCAATATGGCACTCCAAGGGTGATTTTTTTCAGGAAATCTCTTAGGAGATAATGTAGAATGGCTGGGCCTCAGTCTGGATGGATAAGGGAAGGTGCCCCAACTCACTGATCTGTTTAAATTCCAATATTTGTATTCCGTGACATCAGGCAGTATGGCACTCCAAGGGTGATTTTTTTAAGGAATCTCTTAGGAGAGTAATACATAAGCACCCAGTGGGCAAATGCTTGGAGCTGAAACAAGCACCACCGTTATCATGCAGCCATCTCCTTGCTGGCTATGTTGTTGAACAGCCACAGGGGGAAGAGAAGAGATTTCCTATTTATAGCAAAATTTGGGGGACAATTTTTTACAGTGTGCAGTGGGGCTGTGCCCAAAGTGCATGGGCTAACTGCTTGTTTTTGTCTAGGGGTGATAAGAGCGGAGATATACTTGCCTAATCTGCCAATCCTCCTAGCACAAGACTGGTCCGTGCCACTTCTGCCCCCCTGCACAATGGCGGTCTTGTGAATGGACTGTTCTTGACATCACCACACCCATATATGGGCTT
The DNA here is from genome assembly GCF_062004578.1 of Staurois parvus. Taxonomy (NCBI): domain Eukaryota; kingdom Metazoa; phylum Chordata; class Amphibia; order Anura; family Ranidae; genus Staurois; species Staurois parvus. Next base: position 5,561,487 of record NW_028318294.1, on the reverse strand, counting down.
TGGGCATGAGGATGGCAGGAACAGTCCACCGCTGAACGTGGGGGAGCACCATTTTTGGGAGGTTTGGAGGAATGGATAAATAGACATTTGGGGCCTCTCAAGAGAAAATGAGCAGTTAACCCATGCAGTGTGGGCACAGCCCCACTGCATGGGACAAAAAAAAAGTTTACATGGAGTTTTGCTTTAAATATACAGCTTTATGGAAAACCTATACTGTTGCTATATTTTGAGACTTACCAAGAATTTACCAATAATTATTGTAGAGTTTCTTAAAAGTCCACTTTAAAGTGGTTATAAAGCTTAAACATTATTTGTTTAGGCATCAGTATGGCCATTTCACCCTCCCAATACTTAACTTAGCTCTCATTTGATCCATCGTTACGCCCGTCTGCAGCTCTTCTCTCCTCTCACTGCTTGATCTCACAGGCTTTGCTGAGGCAGTAGGAGCCATCGGTTCCTGCTGCTGTCAATCAAACTCAGTGAAGACAGATCAAGGGGCAGGTCTGTGTCTATGGCAGTGGGGCTCAGGAGCGAGTCTGTGTCATTGCCCCCATAGGAAGCCGCTTCCTATGGGGGCACTCACCAGAGAGGAGGAGCCTGGATTGCCGGTGGGGAACCCGAGAAGAGGAGCTTTAGGGTCGCTCTGTGCAATTCCATTACACAGGCATATTAGTATAAATCTGTTTGGTATTTTTTTTTTTATCATAGTTACAATCACTTTAATAATTTTTTCTTGAGGTGGAAACAATGCTAATTTAATTAATTTATTTTTTTGGCAAAAAACAAACAGGTTTATACTTATCTGCTACCAAAACCATTCCATAGAGCGGCCCTGAACTTCCTCTTCTTGTGTTCCCCCACCAGCTACCTGCTATGGGGGCACTCCTGTGGACTCCTGTGCAGCACTCTGTGTGTCTATTGACACACAGGGGGAGATTTACTAAAACTGCTGCACTTACATTCTCGTGCAGCTGTGCTTGGTAGCCAATCAGCTTTTAACTTTAGCTTGCTCAATTAAGCTTTGACAATAAAACCTGGAAGCTGATTGGTTACTACGCAGAGCTGCACTAGATTTTACACCACGCAGTTTTAGTAAATAAACTCCACAAAGTGCAGCTTGGCCCCACCCCCCTCTCCCTCCGCACTGGCTGTTATGGCGACAGCGGGAGCTAATGGCTTCCGCTGCTGCCTCTGAGCCATTGAGGAGAGAGAGAGATCAGCAATGCTGCTCTTGTGCACAACGCTAGATTGGGCTCAGGTAGGTATAAGGGGAAGCTGCACACAGAAAGGGTTCTTTGCCTTAATGCACAAAATGTATTAAGACAATGTTGCTCAAGTAATAGGTCATGACCAGGGGTGGACTGAGCTGTGGGGCAAGTGCCCCTCAGGCCTTTCTAATGCACCAATAAAACGTCCAGTGCCCTGACAATATATGTTAATAAGAATTAATATAAATGTTAAGATAGACAGGACCGCAACTACAGTCCACCTTAATAGTTGTATTATTGCAGCCAGCCAGTCCCATTAAGGTGGTGCACACGGTGCACTTACAGTCCAACGTCCCCTGCATTCATTCCTCCTTCCTCCGTGGCAGTACTGGGAGGAAGTGACATTTAACTACACTTCCTTCCTGCCAGCCGCGCAGGAGGGAAGAAAAGCACCACTGGACATCAGGGAATGACTTTGCTAGATACTTTTCCTGGGTTGTGGATGGGTGCTGGAGAGCGCATTTTGAAAGGAGTGAAAGAAAACAGGAAAGTGATGGTGATGGGAGGGGACTGAAAGTGTGCATGAAGGGGAGGACTGAAGGAGACCATGAAAGGGGAGGGCATGAAAAGGGAGTTGAGGTGGATATTAAAGGAATGTGTGAATGGGGAATAAGGAAAGAGCATAAAAGGGGAAAGGAAGGGGGCACAACAGGGTGGGCTAAAACAGGGCATGTAGGGGGGATTGAAGGAGTGCATGAAATTGGGGGGGGGGGATGAAAACCCTCACACTAATATTGCTCAAAATATATTGTTTATTTAAAAATCCACTGAAGACATTAATACTCTTAACTTTGTGTGCCTTTCAGAGAGTGAGAGGTAGAGGAGGCATTGCTCAGCTTAATGGGCTATTAGTGTGAGGTACACTGCTTAAAGTTAGGGGGTATTGGTGGATTTTTGTTATTTTATGTAGGCTTAAAATCATTATTTATTTTAAAAGTCTAAAAAAGTTTTTTTATTATTTAAAATTAGGTACATTGTAGAATACTAAAAAAAATATGAAAAAATGCAGCGCTAATTAATAATAACATTAGGTCAAAATAAAGCCCATATAAGTCCCCAAGTAAATGGAAGCAGGTGCATAAAAAAGTCGACCCAAAACCATCATCATACCCCCAAAACAGATTGGCCTCTTACCAGACAATTTGACTGTACAAAATCGGTCAACAAGCGCAGTGTGATATAACATTAGTACAGCAATCGATCCTCAGTAGAGATCCCCTCCAGGATGAAAGGTAACTTCTCCACCTTTAAAGATCTCCAAATAGAAGAAACTCCCATCCGATGGTCAGGGAATGAGTAAAGAGAAAAGGCAACTCATAGTGTAGCAATTAAAATATACTTTGGCAAATTGATTTATGTTCTACGTACATCAAGATATAAGATAACCAGCATTGTAAAACAAGACATTTCAAACCAACAAGATGGCCGCCGTCCCTCCAGAGCGCGGTGACGTCACACAGCGAGGCTCCACCCAGAAGGCTGCGTCACTTATTCACAGCATTCTGTGAATGAGAGACTACAAGTCCCGGTATCTTTAGCGGTTGTCAGCTTGTAGTCCTCAATGAACTACCCAGGTGCTGTGGAGCACCGTGGTAGTTCATTGATTCTTCCTTTCAGTATGTCTGCTTCCTCATACATCCCGTACAGGCAAGCAGATATTCTGACAAATCTGCAGGAGACCTGCATGGCACCAGCGATCTGTTGATTGCTGGTGCAATGCTTTTCAGGCTCCTGTAGACAAAAATAATAAATGCACATTTTGTTACCTGCAAAAAAATGTGCATTTATAATTTTTTTACTAAAAGGTGAACTTATCCTTTGAGGTAAAGAAAAACTTTCTGCCTTTAGAGCAACTTGACCAATCAAATGTGATCAATGTTTTGTGTTCATCTTTTGCTATGTAACTTCTGCAAAAAAGAATGCTATGTGGGTAGTTTAGTTTGTATGTATATTTTGTATATAGATAAATCTACTTTTTAAAATCAGCCTTATCACAAGAATTTCCTGAGCATTGATGTCCTATTTACATACAACAAAGCATTCACCAGAATTTTCTGCAGGGAATATTAAATTAGATTTTGTACATCAGGGATGTGTGTGTGTTTCTATTATTTGCAGTGGTTAGGAAGTAAAATGCTGCTGTATTTTTTATTTCATTGTAAGTTGCTCTCCATATTGTAAATAATGTAACCTGCTAGTAGCATCTACTTGTTTAATTTAGACAGACCAGAGTCTCTTTCACGATTGGTGAGAAACTGAGGAAATCAGTGAAGTAGTAAATAGAACAATTTGTTTTCCCCCAAAAAGAATAAAATATAGATTTTGTTCCATTTTGTGCCAGATTAAATCAATGGAAATTTTCTTGTTTCATTCAAACTGTTGTATACAAAACTTTAACCTATTATGTTGATATCAGTTTTTGTTCTCTTTAAACCTTTTATATATATGTATATATATACACACACACACACTATATATATATATATATATATATATATATATATATATTGGGGTTTTTTAAGCTGTTTTTTAATGCTTTTGCAGTGCAATTTTTAGATCAAATACCTGACCTCATATTGATGCCTTTTAAATAGTTTAGCACTAAATTAAAAAATAATACCAAACACATATGCTGTATATATATATATATATATTTATATATAATGTAAATATTATTTTAATGGCAATTACCAAATTAAATAATATTTAAAAAAAAATTGCCCCCTCCCCCAATTTTTTTGTGAACTAAAAATTATACTCATTTGTTTACTTCATTGAATTAAATTTTAATTTCATTTCATTTACGTCTACCTGTCAAAGGGTACAACATTGTCTATCTTGTTTTTTCCTCTTTAAAGTTTTTTTTCCTCCTGTAACACAGGTTTTTAAAAACAATATATAAAATATCATAGAATTAAAGTGTAACAGAATAAAACGGATGTTGTTTTTGATACGCAGGTTAACAATTGTAACCAGTAAAACCATGCCACAAAATCTCAAAAAATTTAAACCGTATATATCAGTGACATAAGAATAAAATGAATCAATTATATATAGGGCGGCACAGTGGCTTAGTGGTTAGCACGTTTGCCTTGCAGTAAATGGGTCGTGGGTTCGATTCAGAGTCATGTGCTTTGAGGAAGAAGGCATAGCCTTCGAAATGCGTCAGCTGAGTGTCTACCCCCATGATGGGATTCGCGCTGGCTTCTTATCTTTGAAGTCCCTTTGAGGACTACATGCCTGATTTTATTCGCTGTTTGTGAGTACCTATCTTCTATTAATAAATTCTGTTACTGAGGTAATGCGCAAGGTTGGTGCGCTTCTTGTTTTTTGTTTCACTTTGCTTGCATGTTCTCCCTGTGCTTGCATGGGTTTCCTTCGGGTGCTCCGGTTTCCTCCCACCGTCCAAAGACATGCTGGTAGGTTAATTGGATCCTGTCTAAATTGGCCCTAATATGTGTATGTATGAATGTAAGTTAGGGACCTTAGATTGTACACCCCTTGAAGGTTAGGGACTGATGTGAATGTTCAATATATATGTAAAGCGCTGCGTAAATTGACAGCGCTATATAAGTACCTGAAATAAATAATAAATAAAATATATATATATATACATAATGTGTGTGTGTAGTATAAAATATATATCTAATATAAATATTTCATAAAAGTAAAACATTTTTATATTAATACCTTTTGTAATCAATTTCTTGCAAGCTTGACTACTACCATTTTTGGACATAGTAATATGTATTGGCATTTTTATGTTGTTGATTTTTTTCACCGTATTTACTGGCAAACCACCGCAGTATTTATCAGTCTGACGACCATATTGTTATTATTATGTATTTTTTTTAAGAGTCAAATGATACCACACAGTATTCGAAGAGCATGTGTTTAGAATGGTAAATATTTCATGCGTTTTGCATAATGGCCATCCTTGTTTTTGCTCAGCAAGGTAAATGGAGAGTAAATGTATGTGTGTTTTAGACAATAAAAAAAGCATTGCTCCATCCTGCCTCCATATAAAGATGCAGATTTGATTCCCACTCTTCTCCTGCCGTAAAAGAGAAAAGTTTGTAAAGTGGTTAGCCCTACCTGGCGATGTAAATGCACTCGCTTAATGTAATGCCTGAGAAAAATTAAGACAAATGATACTGCATTGCTGCCACAAACTGCGGCTAGTACAAAATTCAGTTTAGTTATTATACCAGGAATGCCGGTACTAAGCTTTCTCTGTGTATGCACAATTTATGTTGAATACAACATGAATCATTTTAATAGACCGAGAAAAAAAATCCCTAAAGTCAATTTTCAAATTATAAACCTTAGGGAAAAAAATGAGGAAAATGTGTCAGTCTTCATGTTAAATTATTATGCATACTGTTAACTGCTTTCCTTCTATAATTTCTCAGCCTTGAATTGGCAGGAGAAAGGTTAAAGTTTCATTTTGGCAATTGGGAAAAAAATAAAGAAATCTGCAAGTCCCTGTGGCAACATATACTGTATTTTTTTTTCTATTATTTACCAACATTTTTTTATTTTTGAGAAAATATGAATATGTGTTCATATTTTAAAAACCTTGTTTTATTTATATACAGTGCATGTACAAGGGATGGACATATTTGCTCATTGCACGTGTCATGTTTACAGTTTGGGGCGTACAGTATAATAATTGGACGTATCTGCTAATTTCTCATTGGGAGTCTATGTACAGTTTAGATTGTAGTTTTACTGAAGGCCAGAGGGGTGATATTGTGCAGAATTTTTGACAGCTCAGATTACATTCAGTTTTGACAAAAATATCATTCAGTTTATCCTGTACATGATGTTTTCACAGCAGTTCAGCATCGATGTTGATTGTGCTGTCTCATATGAAGATAGATGTGTCCCATAATGGTTGCAAATCAATATTATCATTAAACATATATAATTCGGCAGATACAGTACATGACACATTAACATTGCTTCATTATAATTTTGATATTTTATATAAGCAGCACATTATTTACATTTGAAATACCATATTTGAGCTTTTGATTGGCCATTGTGGTATGTAAGTTGTGTGAAATTTGATTGTATCTGTATGGACTCATACACTACTAGATTGTAACCAGCATATGGCACTGTAAGTAAGTAAGGTATGTAATGGATGATGCTCGTGAATTCTTACATGAAAGGGCAAAACAAAAATATTGGATTTTTCTTTCCTTATCCTTTTTTATCAAAGTAATGAAAACTTTAAAGTGATACTAAACAAACACTGTTTAACCACTTGACCTCCAGAGGATTTACCCCCCTTAATGACCAGGCCTCTTTTTGCTACTCGGCGCTGCACTAATTCAACTGATAATTGCGTGGTCATGCAATGCTGCACCCAAACGAAATTTGGTCCTTTTTTCACACAAATAGAGCTTTCTTTCGGTGGTATTTGATCACCTGTGCGCTTTTTATTTTTCACGCTATAAACAAAAAAAAGCCAAACATTTTGAAGAAAAACAATATTTTTTACTTTCAGCTATAAAAAATATATAGTAAACTCAAAGTTAGTTATAAATTTAGGCCAAAATGTATTCTGCTCCATGTTTTTGGTAAAAAAAATCCCAAAGAGTGTATATTGATTGCTTTGTGTGGAAGTTATAGCGTCTACAAACTATGGTATAAATACTGCAATTTACGCCATTTTTCTGCTATACAGCGCTGCGTTAGTTTAACGGACAATTGCGCGGTCATGCAATACGGTACATAAATGAAATTTACATCGTTTTTTTCCCCACAAATTGGGCTTTCTTTTGGTGGTATTTTATTGCCTGTGCGGTTTTTATTTTTTGCGCTATAAAAAAAAAGGCTGACAATTTTGAGGGACAAAAAACAATATTTTGGACTTTTTGCTATAAAGCATGTCCAGTAAAAAAAAAATGCAAAAATCAAATTTAGTCATAAATTTCTGCCAAAATGCATTCTGCGACGTCTTTGCTAAAAAAAACCCCAATACGTGTAAATTAATTGGTTTACGTGAAAGTTATAGCGTTTACAAATGGTGGGAAAGATACTGGGATTTTTAGTTTTTTTTTATACTAATAATGGCAGTGACCAGCGACTTATGGCGGGACTGCGGCGGACATTCTGACATTGGGGGGTACTGACTTGAGGTCACTGACATCCCCAAATAATACAGTAATCAGTGCAAAAAAAAAAAACACTGACACTGTACTAATGGCACTGGGGAGGAAGGGGTTAACTTTATTTTGCAGGGAAGGGTTATCTGAGTGAGGGGAGTATTTTACTAGGGGGCGGGGGTGTGTGCTGGGCGGGACAAGGCTGATCGAGAGAGAGAGAAACTCTTCTTTCTCGATCAGCTCATCCTCGAGCTGTCAGGGAAGTGACAGACAGCACAGCTACAGCAGCTGTGCTGTCTGTCACTGTTTGCCGCCGATCGCTGGGAAACAGCCGGTAAAGACCGGCTGTGACCCGGCGACTGACATCCGCGGCGGTGATCGGCGGGACAGATAGGGCGGCGGCGCGCCTCGCGTGCGCCCCCTATCTGTTTACAAAACACGCGTTTTAAAACGTGGTTTTGCCTGCCAGTGCTGCCCTGCCGCCGTATTTCTACAGTGGCAGGGCGGCAAGTAGTTAATTTATATTACCCCCTCTTTTTCTGCATGTGGACGATGGCACTGTAATTATTTTAATAAAAAAAAAAAAAAATATATATATATATATATATATATGTACCTCTTTTCCTAATCAATACAGTTTTCACATAACCCAGCTTTTTCCCAGCCTGTCTGCAGGAAAACAGTGGGAGAGGGAGCTTCTAGTTCTCTGCTCCTGGCCACATGTTCAAAATAAGCAAAAAACTGCCTTTGAAATAACTCATATCAATAAACTGTTTAAAATTGGCATACAAATATATATTTGAAATCAAATCTTTATTATTTTTTGGCAATAAAGTGATGTGGGCGAGATTTCTGCCAGTCACAGTGTCCCTCCAGCCTGTGTCTAAGAATACCAGGGAGGTGAAGCCTCCATCAAACAACATGTAATATCCCATCCTCATTGTGTTTAGCTGGTTAGTTGGCATGGAGGAGGAGGGAGTGGGCTGTCATTTACTACTGTGTAAATATGTGTGACTGTATAGTCACATGGGCTGCTCAGATGTGATAGGGAGGACATGCTCAGGGTAGAAATACACTGAAAACTGAGCATGTGCACTTGCTGCCCATAGCTGCTGTGCAGAATCCCTAACTGCGTGGGGACATGGACAGAAGGGGGAGACAGAGAACAGAAGGATCAACCAGTTTTTTTGTAGAATGCAGAAAACAAAGCCCATAGTAATTGAGTGAGTATGAACAGCATGTAATACAGCATTTATTGATAGTTTTTAATGATGTGGGTTTAATGACACTTTACAGTTATCTTTTTGTCTCTTCTTTTTCTCTTTTTGAGAGAAAAAAACCACAGTACTAAATAGAACAAATATTTTAAAAATTGCTATTTGTACACTTTTACATACATGCCATATTTGTTATACAAAAGTATGTCACTTTTAGGGCACATCATTTTTAAGCAGAAAACACACATCATAGGGACTTACAGTAGGTCCAGCTTTACTTATTATGGAGAATCTGTAATGGAATGGGATTAATTTATCATTTAGGATTATAATTATTTTGAATTGTAGTTTTAAATGTGTTTTACTATTTTTATTCAAGCTGTCTTTTACAAATGAACATTTAATGCAAGACAAAGGATACCCAGAATAATATGGGTTAGCTAAAGAGCACAGTAGATGCTGTTTGTTTTGAGGTTTCTTTTGTCAGATTGAAATGTTGGACTGAGCAAGAGATGAGTCATTGCTTTGAGACGCTGCTCTTAAAGCTGATCTATAAGCAAAAAAATATAAATAATTTAAATATATTCCTTAATAGCATCAAAGGATATGCAAAGTGTGACGATTGAATTTCCAGACTTTACTGTGAAATAATAATAAAATGTTTGCTTATATATGTATACTAGCTGCTGTTGTCACCTTCAAAGTAGTCTGCATGTGAAGCAATGCACTTTTCTAGGCAGCTGTGCTGCTGCTGGAAACATTCCTGAAATTTGTTTTCTGGAACACTGCACAGTGTTTGTCATGGTGCACTGGATGTCCTGAAAGTCATGAAATCTGTCTCCATTTAAGGCATGTTTTAATTTTGGAAAGCAGCCAAAAGTTGTAGGGCGCTACGTCTGTGAATAAGATGGTTGGTCAAGTTTTGGAATGGATTTCTGGGCCAGGAACTCACAGACACTCAACATGTCATGTGCAGGAGCATGGTCGTGGTGGAGAATCCACTCGTCAGGCCGAGTTTCGGTCTTTTTCTCTGAACAGATTCAGACCTTTTCATTCTCCATGTTTGTATGCATCCGTTGCCTTTTTGGCTGCCCACTTCTTGTATCACCATGGACATATTCCCGCCCCTCCTTAAACCACCTTTGCCATTCAAAAACACTTTATTTCTTCATAGAATGTTCACTATAGGCCTGTTGTAACCTATAGGCCTGTCACTCATTTTCTGCCAACAGTACAATGCACACACGTGTTATTTCTTTGACTACTCCATAAACACTCAAGTCAACTTGTCTGCGACCCAGGCCAGAGCAACTTAGAACATGTCAGAATGCACTTGAGTGTGAATGGCTGTGTGACTCACCACCGCAGGACTACACTGTGGGCATTCTTGGAATTAAATTGTCACACCTTGTATATACCCTTTGTGTGCACCAAATGCCTTTGCAAGCTCAGATGTCGTCTTAGGAGATAGCAGAGATATCATCATTATGCTGTACATAGTCTGTGGAGAGAGCATAACTGTGGGAGAGACTCAGCAGCCCCACCCACAGGTTGCCTGCAGAAGACTACAGGAGGGGGGCACATACAAGAAGAGGGAGCAGAAGTGATTGGTCTGTGTTATGGGAAGCTCCTGCACAAAGGAAAAGTTTCATACTGGATTTCTGAACAGATCTGGAAGAAATAATGTACACTAAGCACACCAAGGCTGAAGTAAGAATACACTTGCCTCTTGTATATAGGCAATATTTGCTTATCATGGAGTTCAGCTTTAATACCTGTTTTGTGTATACAAGCTATACATCAAAGAAGCAAAGGGTTAGTCTGGAAGAAAGCAAAATGTGCCTTGAGCTCCACCCACTGACTCAAAATGAGAATGAAAATTATTATTAAGCACAATGTCTTATTTACTACACTTAAAAAAGTTAATATTTTAAAAATGTTCCTTTTTCCTGACTATTATGTACAAAGCCACTATACTTTCCCTTATTCCTTTAAATACATTATATAAATAAAACAAACCCAAAAACAATGGTGCTTATTAATAAAAAAATTATATAAACGTGAGTTGTGCATCCCATTGCAAATACCAACATATTTTTTGTAGTATTACTGGCAAAGCAGAGTTTCCCATGATGAGATTACTTGCTTTGGGATAAAATGTTTATTTTTACTTTATGTGTGCAGCATTTAAAAAAAATGAAGCAAAGTAATTAAAATTATTACAAAATATTTTTAATTATTATTGTTATTTTTTGATAATACTAGCACATTATCAAAGCCATTTTAGCCACTTCAATACTGGGCACTTTCACCCCCTTCCTGCCCAGACCAATTTTTTCCTTTCAGCACTGTCGAACTTTGAATAAGTTGTGTGGTAATGCAACACTGTACCCAAACTAAATTTTTATAATTTTTTAAGACAAATAGAGATTTCTTCTGGTGGTATTTAAACGCCACTGGGTTTTTTATTTCTTTCTAAATAAACAAAAATAAACATCAAGTTTTGAAAAAAAAAAAGCATTTTTCTTCTTTCTGTTATACAATTTTACAAATAATCTTTCTTCATAAATTTCGGCCAATGTGTTCTGCTACATTTCTTTAGTGAATATAACCCAATCAGTGTATATGATTTAGTCTGTAGGAAAGTTTTAGAGTCCACAAACTCTAGTATATATCTGAACATCGATCAATCCTGGTATACTGACAGCCAATCTCATTTCTTGGGGCCCAAAAAATGCCAGGACAGTATAGATATCCCCCAAGTGATCCCTTTTTGGAAAGTAGACAGTCCAAGGTATTTAGTAGGAGGCATGGTAAGTTTTTTGAAGTTGTAATTTTTTGTAATTTTCTTTTGGAAAATACAGACATTTTTAAAAAAATGTTCATGATTTTTTTCAACATACTGTCACCAGTGCAGTACAGCATCATCAAATAACTGATGTGGCAGTGATCAGGGACACTGACTGGTAACAGTATGTTACAGTAAATTTCAGGTTTTTTAAATTATATTTTTTTCTCTTTTTAATGATTTTTTTACCACACTGTGACCAGAGCAATATAATTTTACCATAGTAACGTTTTACTACTTTGGGAAAGTGATCAGGATTTTTTTTTCTTACACATCATGATTGCTTATACTAGTGAATTTCACTGGTATAAGCAACCATTTTTACTGAATTAAATTGATTCATTCACTGTGTATTGTGATTAGCCACAGCTAATCGCATGGTACAGATAGGCTGTGATTGGCCCTGTCTGTACCATGTGATCACTGTGACCAATCACAGCTAGCAACACAATAGTACATGATGAATGGCATGAATCAACTCCAGTTTACATGCGATATGTTGTGATTGATCACAGCAATCACATGGTACCAGCTGCAGCCTGGTACAGTGATCTGTCATTGGCTGTGTCTGGTGCACACAGCCGATGACAAATCGCACAAGGTCAGAAGTGGTTAAAGGCCATCCATCACAACACACATCATGTGTGTTTTGTTGTGGTGCAGAACTGGTGAGTTGTCCTCTACTGTGTTTGGTGCAATGGGGTGCCATTAAAATTACCATTGTGCCAGAGTAAAATTGGGATTGGTTTACTATAGGCAAATAGGCTGTACACTAGTGCATTCTAATTGCACTTGGAAGTGCACTGCAAATGTACTGAAAGTGCAGTTGCACCAGATCTGAGGGGGACATGCAAGGAAAATTTACAAAAAAATAAACAGCATTTTTGCTTGCACATGATTGGATGATAGAAATAATCAGAGCTTCGCCTCATTTCAGAGCTTTCTCTTGGATATAAAGCAACTGCACAGTATATTTACCTTTAGTAAATCATCCCCATTGCGTAGACATATGCGATTAATTTAGTTACGTATCGTAATTCGAAACAAATATTTGTTATTCAGAGATTCGGATGTTTCCCAGAATCTCTGAGTCACAATAGTAACAAATCTAAACGAATCTGAAATTATAATGAAAACAACTGATTTATTCCTAATTTCTTTTCATTAGTTTGCAACTTCAGAGGGTTTTCTAAGTTCAATAATGTGCGTCATACTCTCTTGTTATGATTGGCCAAAGTCAAGTCAAATATCAAAGTCACAATCAAGTCGCATCAAAATTACAAGCAAGTCACATGAATTCCAAGTTACAAGCAAGTCGCATGGAAATCTCAAATCGCAAACAAATCACGGAAATAACATATGGACCTAACAAATGAATCCAAATCTTCTGAAATAACTTCCAAAAATAGAAATTGATTCTGAGCAACGAATATACGAAACGAATCTGAATATATGAAATTCCGAACACGAATCATGCTAACATAACAAATGTGACAAAACAAAATGTTTGACTTAACGAATGATTCCGAAATGGAACAATTATTTTTTGTTGTGCAAATCTCTTCTATTGTGTTACCATTTTTTGTATTAATGGTAAAAAGTGTGTTATAACACTCGTTATTGCAGTGCAAACATACGAAAGAGGCCTTATACTTTACATGAGATCCACAAGTATTACTTTTTTTAAATCTTGCTGATCAACATTTTCTTCATAACAGTGTGTATTTTTATTTGACAAGAGACTGGTTTGAATCATAATTCAGAATATTGAACCTTTTGACATTTTCTTCTAATGAAAGGAAAAATATTGAGAATTATGTGTTGTTTTTTCTTTCTTTCACTATTTGTGCAGTTTGTCTTTAGCTTCACAGTTTACATTGCGCTCATTAGTCTTTTCCAGTAAGATCAGGTATACCATGAAAAGGGCACTAAAAGTAGGTGTGCAATTAGCAAGTTACACAGTTTTGAGCAGAGTATTCAGCCAGGTGTAGAAGGAATTGCATGGTACTTATGAATGGAAGTCATTACATTGACAGCTTGATAAATGAACACACCTGGTTTTGGTAGATAACTTTGCCGAGCTGGGCCCCATTGGCTTGGTCAATACAAGGACTAAAGGGAATAGAAAAATCCTGTATATATGTGCATGCTATGTGCTGATGCAGAAATTGAAATTTTAAGACCGACGATGCAATTATGTGTAATAATTATGTATACTACCTACATAACAAATACTGTATAAGTTATAGATATAAAAGGCATTATTACATAATTAAATATATCATAAATATATTTTTTTTAATGCAAGCAGTGTATGTATTTGAATTTGACCTGTCTCTTGCAGCCCCTGTACAACAGAGCTCAGACTGTGAGGGGAAGAAGTAACACAAGAAGCCAGTTAGGTGTGCTGCAGCGCAAGGAGCATGCTAAAAGGAGGAGACAGTACAGTGTATGAGAAATAAGCTCATAAATGTGCGGCTTCTTCTTTCACTGTCCAGTCACAGGGTAGGGGTTGAAAGAAGACCTGTAAGTAAAAGTGCAACTGCAGCAGAAAAAAGATTATGTCCTCTCCTTTACAGGGCTGTGCTTTGTGGGAGAGCTGTGTAAACTGCAGGACTGACTAGACAGAGATAACAATCATTTTGCATTTAACACAACAATATATATTATCCTTTCAACATTAAAGTGATATTAAAGGCTCAGTTTTTTTTTTTAAATATCAAATATGTTATACTTACCTGCCCTGTGTAATTGTTTTGCACAGAGCAACCCGATCCTCCGCTTCTTGGGTCCCCCCGCTGCCACACCTTGCCCCTACAGAGCAGGGCTCAGCCTTGCCCCCTCCCTCCTCACTGGCTGTGATTGGCAGCAGCAGGAGCCAGTGGCTCATGCTGCTTTGTCTAAGCCAATGAGGAGGGAGAGAGCTGGGAGAGCCGCTGCTCCCATGCACATTGCTGGATGGAGATGGGGCTCAGGTAAGTATTATGGGGGGCTGGGGCGCTGCACACTAAAGGTTTTTTACCTGCATGCATAGAATGCATGAAGGTAAAAAATATTTAGCCTTTACAACCACTTTAACCCCTTGGTACCAGTGCCTCCCGGCCTTTTCAGGGTTTTAGATGCTGGGAGATGGGGTGGGCTTTGTGATCATGTGACCACTGTGATTGGCTGTCACATGATCAGAAAGCTACTCATCTCCCACCAGTAATGCATGGTGCACACTCTCGGCACAGTTCTGTTTTTTTTGTGTGCACATATAGGTGCATAGTATGCTTTGGTGTTTTTTAGGTTTTTTTTTTGATCTTTGAGTATAGATCAATGTTTGTCCCAAGCATGTTTGAATCCACTTACTGTTGAGTGGCTCACTACCTCTTCTAGAAGTCTATTTCAAGCATGAATGACTCTTTTAGTAAAATAATACTTTCTAGGATTAGTTTTGAAGTTTCCTTTTTTTTTTTCCTAGCCGGAGGTCTTGTCCCTTGATCTTGACTTCATACGGAAAATACTGCCCTCCTAAACATTATTCACACCCTTGATGTATTTAATGGTATCATCTTCCCTTTCCCTTATTTCCTCCAGGCTATACTTATTAAATCCCTGAAGTCTCTCCTGACATGTTTTATCCCCCAAAACATTTACCATTTTTGTTGTCCGATCTGGACTCATTCTATCTTATCAATATCCTTTTGTAAGTGAGGTCTGTTGAACTGCACACCTTATTCTAAATGAGGTCTCACTAAAGATCTACGTATATGGAGGAATCTGGACCTCCTTCCTTCTGCTGGTGATCCCTCTTAGTGATGCATCCAAGAATTATATTTGCTTGTCTCTGTGCCTGGCCACACTATTTGCTCATTTTGCAGTCATCTGAAAATAAGTACTCACAAATCTTTTTTTTTTGGGAGTGTAACATTTTTATAGTGTTTGGCTGGCTATAGTGCCTTCAATGGTAGCTAGTTAAGATCATGATTTATACTTAATGCAACTATGTAACCTCTAAGTAACCATCAATCCAGAAGTAGCCAATATAAGGCATTTAAAAAAAGATTGATGGGTCAGTCCTTTCTCCCATTTTTCTTCTAGAATGTTTTTTTTATCATTATGTTTTTAGGTTCAGATTAAACCAGGACTCTTCACTGGAAGTGACTTTTAGTGGTACACCAGGCTAGTATTTCTTTGAAGTTGCTTGTTGTCAGAATTAGGCACCCATTGGAACATAAGATCAAAGCTCTGCTTGGAACAAAGCGTTAGCGTTCTTTGAATGGCCCAGGTTGGGACACACTTTCTCACCTGGGTTGATGTCATCTGTTTAATTGTCAGCACCAGATTAGCATTCAATTCATTCAATTGTTTATCTCATCCTGTCATCCTTCTGGGTGGATAGGTAGAACGTTCACCTTCTATCTAAGGCAGGCCATCAACCCCATCGACACAGTCAGGGGTTCCCTGAAACCAGAAAGTTATTGCAAGGGTTCTTCTGTGTTGAAAAGGTTGAGAAAGCTAACATAATATGTTCACAACTGGTTTAAGGTCAGCACATGGCATAGGCATGCACTAGGAACACAGGCAGGTCATGCAAAAATACACTATTGTGTGATCTGGACATGATCTAGAGGATATGCATTTTCTGAGCTAACAGTTAGTTTTACAACTACACCCTTTACAATTTTTGGAAATAGCTCTCATCAATTTTCTTGCAAGGAAGAGGGGCGTGAAATTGTGTTTTAATAGTAGACAGCCAAACAATAGTGCTAGATGTTGCTCATTTTTAATACCTAACAGAGAACCTCTTAATGGTCTTTGGCTTTGAGTTTCACAGCAGACCACTAGCATGTTTCAGTAAAATACTCATCGTGCAAAAGTTCATTTATTTCAGTAATGCAACTTAAAAGGTGAAACAAATATATGAGATAGACTCATTACATGCAAAGCAAGATAGTTCAAGCCGTGATTTGTCATAATTGTGATGATTATGGCTTACAGCTCATGAAAACCCCAAATCCACAATCTCAGAAAATTAGAATATTACATGCAATCAATAAAACAAGGATTGTACATAGAACAATATCGGACCTCTGAAAACTATAAACATGCATATATACTCAATACTTGGTTTGGGCCCCTTTTGCAGCAATTACTGCCTCAGTGCGGCGTGGCATGGAAGCTATCAGCCTGTGGCACTGCTGAGGTGTTATGGAAGACCAGGATGCTTCAATAGCGGCCTTCAGCTCTTCTGCATTGTTCGGTCATATGTCTCTCATCTTTCTCTTGGCAATGCCCCATAGATTGCCTATGGGGTTCAGGTCAGGTGAGTTTGCTGGCCAATCAAGCACAGTAATCCAATGGACATTGAACCAGGTTTTGGTGCTTTTGGCAGTGTGGGCAGGTGCCAAGTCCTGCAGGAAAATGAAGTCAGCATCCCCATAAAGCTCATGTACGGAAGGAAGCATGAAGTGCTCCAAAATCTCCTTGTAGATGGCTGCGTTGACCCTGGACTTAATGAAGCACAGTGGACCAACACCAGCAGATAACATGGCTCCCCAAATCAACACAGACTGTTGAAACTTCACACTGGACTTCAAGCATCTTGCAGTGTGTGCCTCTCCATTCTTCCTCCATACTCTGGGTCCTTGGTTTCCAAATGAGATGCAAAAGTTGCTCTCAACAGAAAAGAGGACTTTGGACCACTGAGCAACAGACCAGGTCTGTTTATCTTTAGCCCAGGTAAGACGCTTCTGACGTTGTTTGTTGTTCAGGAGCGGCTTGACAAGAGGTATACGACATTTGAAGCCCATGTCCAGGATCCGTCTGTGTGTGGTGGCTCTTGATGCACTGACTAGAGCCTCAGTCCACTCCTTGTGAAAGTCCCCAACACTTTTGAATGGTCTTTTCCTGACAATCCTCTCATCCCTGCTGCTTGTGCACCTTTTTCTTCCACATTTTTCCCTTCCACATAACTTTCTATTGTGCTTTGATACAGCACTTTGGGAACATCTAACTTCTTTTGCAATTCCCTTATGAGGCTTTCCATCCTTATGGAGGGTGTCAATGATGGTTTTCTGCACAACTGTCAGGTCAGCAGTCTTTCCCATGATTGTGATTCCTACTGAACCAGACTGAGAGACCATTTAAAGGCTCAGGAACCCTTTGCAGGTGTTATGGCTTAATTAGCTGATTAGAGTGGGACACTTTGAGCCGAGAATATTGCACCTTTTCACAATATTCTAATTTTCTGAGATTGTGGATTTGGGGTTTTCATGAGCTGTAAGCCATAATCATCACAATTATGACAAATCGTGGCGTGAACTATCTTGCTTTGCATGTAATGAGTCTATCTCATATATTTGTTTCACCTTTTAAGTTGCATTACTGAAATAAATGAACTTTTGCACGATATTCAAATTTTTCGAGTTTCACCTGTAAGCTTTCACTCTACCTAAATGGCACCCCTCTCCCATGTCTGAGTCAGAAAAGCTTGAAGAAGAACTGTAGGCACTGCCGTGCAAGATCTGCAAGAGGATTTCTTATTAAACCCAAGAACGAATTTCCTGACGCAGTTGATATTCCTAAACGAAATGCTGCTGCTTGTTGCAAGATATATAGCGGTCTTAAAGAAGTATTAAAAACATATTAAAATAAGCCTAATGCTAATTTGGTACAAGCCACATTACCTGAATAGACGGTTCTGCAAGTTCAGCAATTATGGGGAAGTTAAATAGAAACAGCTTCAGTGGCTTTAACTTTACCCGTGCCCTTGACGAGGTGCGGAATTGTCAGTATTCTCGTAAAAATTCTTCAGTGATGTTCTCTTTATTTCCTTAAGTGAACATCTGTCTAATTGTTCACCTCCATTGCTTTAGTGCCTTTCTCATGCTTTCTTTGTTTCCAGACAATAAACTTTATTTTCTTCATAAGAATTCAATCTACACAAGGGTATTAGGCAGCTTGTTTGCACCTTTCAGCTGCTGGAGAACATCCAAGACAATTTTTTTTTAGATTTCTCCCTCTTTAGGTTTTGTCGGTGACTTGTGTGACTTAACAACGTAGTGTTTGTGTTTTCTTGTATGGCTACCTTCTGGCGCCACACATCTGTTTTGTCATGTTAGCAACCCCTCTAGTTTTGCTTTCCACCCTACACAGACGCAGCATCTTTCCCTCATTTCCATCACTGACGTAGCAATTGCGACCTGCGCAATTGGCCTCCGCGGCATCATTCCATCTACGAAAATGTTCCGGCCCAGCTTGGTTTGGTCACATTGCGGAAATTGCATTTTCGAAGACTTGCTGGGTTAAGAGTAGCTTTTTATCCACTTCCTTCTGTATTTTTTTTTTCTGTAATACGCTTTGCTGCTATTCCCAATGGCTTTATTCACAGTTGCCGAACATAACTACTTAACCTTGCAAGGAAAAAGAACATCTTAATTATCCTTTCACCCCTTCAGTGCCAGATGAGCGTTCTTCCCTCGGGCAGTGAAGGATTTCAAATCATTAACTGGAACTTTTATAGATTTCCTTGTGTTTTATAAATGTTTTAGGGACGTGCAAAACATCTAATTATGTTGAAAGATTTTTTTTTCGTTGAATAAAAAGAAAAGTGTTTGAAAACAAGCTGCGTTTTTAAAACGCTGGTTACACATGTGATTACATCACTTTAATTGCAAAAGTGGGGTCGCTGTTAAAGAAGAACTCCATGTCAGCTGGGTAAACAGGATATGGTTTTAAAGAAAACCTGTGTCCAGAGAAATATGTAGGTAACTTCTGATCTGCTTCTGAACTTGCTAGTTTTCTGGCTATGATGCTGCTCCTTTTACTTAAACTCCAGGAAAACAAAACATCTCCCCTTGCAATGGGTCTCCTCCTACATTGCAAGGGTTAAATGATCTTTTATTCCTAGGGTATCAATATTATTATTATACAGGATTTATATAGCGCCAACAGTTTGCGCAGCGCTTTACAAAATTATGGTAGACATTACAGTTACAATACAATTTGGTACAAGAGGAAACAGAGGGTCTTGCTCAATAGAGCTTACAATCTAGGAGATAGAAAGGACTTACTTACCTAATCTCTTCTTCAAAGCTAAGCGCCCCCACAACCTGTTCTCTAAGGTGCTTCGGTAGTTGCATAATATCATCAAGTACAATGCACAGCCAATAGTACATGGGGAGACCGAGGGACTGCCCACAAGCTGGATCAGCAAGGAGAAGAAGAGTGCATTGGTTGCTGGGGGAGGGAGGGAATAGATAAATAAAAGTCCCATTCACTGATACCCTAGGCATAAAGAGCACCTAACCCTTGCAGTGTCAAGGGAGCACTGCTGAAGGGGACAATTTTTCTTTTCCCCAGAATTCTGCTTTAAAAAAATGGGGTTTATTTATTAAAACTGCAATTCAGGTTTTATTGTCAAAGCTTGATTGAACAAGCTGAAGTTAGAAGCTGATTGGCTACCATGCACAGCTGCACCAAATTCTGAGCGCACCAGTAAATCTCCCCCACTGAGTCACTTACCTGGGGCAATTATAAATAGCTGGAATTCTGAATTAACTTGTTGCAAACGTTTTCCAAATCAGTGAATCAGGAAATGTTAAAGCCAAGGAACCTGCATGACAACCAGGCAAATGGCATATTTTCTTTAATATTTTGAGTTGCTGAAAGCTGTAAATACAATCAGCAATTACCCTGTATAATTATTCCTACCTTTTTTCTGCAGGTACTATGAAGTTTTAGGTTTGACACCCTGAATAATTTCTTGTGTGTCCTCTTCTCCTTGAATACCATATGACTTACACATAGAAGAACAAGGGTGTAGAAAAAAATTAAGGAATTAGGTGGAAAGAAGAAATTATTACAAACTTATTGAAATGGCTTTTAGTAAGAGAACACAATCAGAAGACCAAAAATGATCCTTAGCAACCTCAGTTGTCCCAGGCAGCTCATTACAAATCTGAGCTCTTACATATGTTTAAGAGATTGCATTTTCTTGGACATGTTAAGTTGCTATATGTGCTTACCAGATACACATATATTTTGGGCACATTATGAACGACTCTATACAAAAAGCTGAATTTAAGAATGCAGGTCAATGTGCAAAAATGCAGCGAGCTTGGCTTTTTACAATTGATGCTAATGCCATATGTTTGAGTTTTAGGAAAATTTATTTATTTAGGAAAGACAAGGATTAACAAACTACCTAAACAGTCGTAATCACAATAGTAGGGCAGACTTCTCAGAGAATGCAAATGTACCTCAACAACAGTAAGTAAGACTCCCAAGTTAGCTGTCTGGCAGGGACCTGACCCCCTGCCTTTCAAGAAGGGTTTTTCTTTTTATATTTTGTTTTACAGTGGGTATGACAGGACAACTAAATGGTAAGAGAAAGAGAAGAAAAAAAAAGGGGGGGGGGTTGTGACTAGCGGGAAGGAACCCAGAAGTGGTTATGGGCTCCAGAACTATCAGTCATGCCATAGCTCTCTAGACCCTAGAATCCCTGTTGGTACAGCAGCTCTTGATAAGCAGTAGAATAGAAAAACATTGACCACGGATACCACATATCATGAGCCTTCTCCTCCCTGTGATAGAAAGAAACTGTAAGGTGCTCCATGTACATGCATTTTATTTGACTAAGGATATGTATGTTGCAATTGCTAGAGAATACAGCAAGTTGAACAAAAAATTTCTGGTGGAATTGAGCTAGTTGCAAGACACTCATCTTTTTGTCTCTCTTACACTTACCTTCTTATAGGTTTAAGGGGAACCTAAAATTGCACATGTTAAAGTGCTGCTTGCATACATGTCATGTATAATAGCAAACAGCAGAGGTATATCTTAGTAGGTTCATGCATTTTAGTAGTTCCATTGATTCCTGTAGGTCTATTATCTATCAGGAGCTCTTGTGTGGCAATTTCATCAAGCTTCTTCATGCAAATATCCTGGCACCACCACTCTGACCTTCTGAGCTTCACTGTTGGCCATATATGACACCCTTCGCAGTCATTAAGTTTAGGACGTAGTGCAACCAGGCTTTTGACCAGGCTAACAAGTCATTTTATAGTTTAGAACTGTGCGTTAGTGCTGCTTGCATTAGGACATTTTGGGGTTTAACCTGTGTATACATTCTCCAGCACATCAATATTTTCCTCCAGTCCTAGCAAGATTCAGTGCTGTAGGACTCACAGTTCAGACCTTTAATAAACTCTTTTGTCTTACTTTCTATTGGCTGCATTTTTAATAGCGGTCTTATTCTATGACACTGCCTTGTTTTGGAGTGCCTCAGAAAACAGAAGCCTCCGGGAGTTCCTTACAAATAAACACACGCATTGTCACTTTATGCCTGAAATAAATGTGCACTTGCCATAGGTTCAGCAGAGAGCCTGGAAGATGAAATGCCTGTTGTAATCAAAGCATCACAATTGCTTTTTTTCTAGTACAGTTTTGAAACTGGAATGGAAGGGTATAACTAGTGATTCTAGATATGCCTTTATTTGCCAAATGATACATTGGGGCTAAACCACTGGTACATACACCATCTCTAATTTATTTTTTACCTTCCTCATCCTTTTTTTCGTGTGGAATCAAAGTAATCCAGACTTTCTGTGCAGCCAGCTCTGCAATGGCAATACATACTTTCATTCTGTATGTCATGTGGAAAGAAAACACATGTCTTCAAAGTTCAATCAAAAAACCTAGGCAATTAATGCCTGTATGGTGAGCCACCTGAGCATTACCAGCTGTTTACATTAATTTTTTTCATCCAGTCCTCTCTTCTAAGAACAGAGTTTGTTGCATACACAGTTATGTGACCTGGCTTATATTAGGATTAGGGCACATAGTTACATAGTTGGTTAAGTTGAATAAAGATACTAGTCCATCCATTTGAACCTGGGATAACATAATTCTTACTGTATAAGCATGGGATCATCTGTAAATTTTTAACTCTAAAGCTCATCTCCAATTTAAATAATACAAAATAAAACCTTTTGCTTACCCATTCCACCTGTCCTTAACTGATCCCTGCATTTTATTTAAAGCAGCGGTTCTCAACCTGGGGGTCGCGACCCCTTTGGGGGTCGAACGACGCTTCCACAGGGGTCGCCTAAGACCATCGGAAAACACATATTTCCGATGGTCTTAGGAACAGAGACACCGCTCCTCGCCGCCGCCGCCACCGCCGTCTCCAGGTGTGGGCGGGATGACATGCCGCCCCTGTCATCTGGACACACCTCGAGATCAATCCTCGCCTGTGATTGGCCGCAGGCACTGTAGCTCAGGAGAGGCACACAGGCGGCCAATCACCGGCAAGGAGGTGGAGCTTGGAGAGGAGGAGCCGAGCGGCACCGCGAAGATCGAGCGAGAGAAGAGGAGGAGAGCGGCCGGAGAAGGAAGACATCTGACAGGTAAGTGTCGGTACCATGGGAGAGGGAGGGAGCGAGCGAGCCCAGGCTGGAGCAGGGGTCTGCAAGGTAAGTATCATTGGTGTCAGTGGGAATAGTGCCCCATCATTGGTGTCACTAATACCAATGATGGGGCACTATTCCTCCCACTGACACCAACGATGGGACACTATTCCTCCCACTGACACCAACGATGGGGCACTATTCCTCCCACTGACACCAACGATGGGGCACTATTCCTCCCCCAAATGACACCAACGATGGGGCACTATTCCTCCCCCACTGACACCAAGGATGGGGCACAATTCCTCCCCCCACTGACACCAACGATGGGGCACAATTCCTCCCCCCACTGACACCAAGGATGGGGCACTATTCCTCCCCCCACTGACACCAAGGATGGGGCACTATTCCTCCCCCCACTGACACCAAGGATGGGGCACTATTCCTCCCCCCACTGACACCTATGATGGGGCACTATTCCCCCCACTGACACCTATGATGGGGCACTATTCCCCCCACTGACACCAATGATGGGGCACTATTCCCCCCACTGACAACTATGATGGGGCACTATTCCTCCCCCCACTGACACCAATGATGGGGCACTATTCCTCCTCCCACTGACACCAATGATGGGGCACTATTCCTCCCACTGACAGCAATGATGGGGCACTATTCCTCCCACTGATACCAATGATGGGGCACTATTCCTCCCACTGATACCAATGATGAGGCACTATTCCTCCCACTGACACCGATGATGGGGCACTATTCCTCCCACTGACACCGATGATGGGGCACTATTCCTCCCACTGATACCGATGAAGGGGCACTATTCCTCCCACTGATACCGATGATGGGGCACTATTCCTCCCACTGATACCGATGACGGGGCACTATTCCTCACACTGATACCGATGACGAGGCACTATTCCTCCCACTGACACCGATGACGAGGCACTATTCCTCCCACTGACACCAATGACGGGGCACTATTCCTCCCACTGATACCAATGACGGGGCACTATTCCTCCCACTGATACCAATGACGGGGCACTATTCCTCCCACTGACAGCAATGATGGGGCACTATTCCTCCCACTGATACCAATGATGAGGCACTATTCCTCCCACTGACACCGATGATGGGGCACTATTCCTCCCACTGACACCGATGATGGGGCACTATTCCTCACACTGATACCGATGACGAGGCACTATTCCTCCCACTGACACCGATGACGAGGCACTATTCCTCCCACTGACACCAATGACGGGGCACTATTCCTCCCACTGATACCAATGACGGGGCACTATTCCTCCCACTGATACCAATGACGGGGCACTATTCCTCCCACTGACACCAATGATGGGGCACTATTCCTCCCACTGATACCAATGATGGGGCACTATTCCTCCTCCCACTGATACCAATGACGGGGCACTATTCCTCCCACTGACACCAATGATGGGGCACTATTCCTCCCACTGATACCAATGATGGGGCACTATTCCTCCCACTGATACCAATGATGGGGCACTATTCCTCCCACTGATACCAATGATGGGGCACTATTCCTCCCACTGATACCAATGATGAGGCACTATTCCTCCCACTGACACCTATGATGGGGCACTATTCCCCCCACTGACACCAATGATGGGGCACTATTCCTCCCCCCACTGACACCAATGATGGGGCACTATTCCTCCTCCCACTGACACCTATGATGGGGCACTATTCCTCCTCCCACTGATACCGATGATGGGACACTATTCCTCCCACTGATACCGATGATGAGGCACTATTCCTCCCACTGACACCGATGATGGGGCACTATTCCTCCCACTGACACTGATGATGGGGCACTATTCCTCCCACTGACACCGATGATGGAGCACTATTCCTCCCACTGACACCAATGACGGGGCACTATTCCTCCCACTGACACCAATGACGGGGCACGATTCCTCCCACTGACACCAATGAAGGGGGCACTATTCCTCCCACTGACACCAATGACGGGGCACTATTCCTCCCACTGATACCAATGATGGGGCACTATTCCTCCCAATGACACCAATGACGTGGCACTATTCCTCCCACTGACACCAATGACGGGGCACTATTCCTCCCACTGACACCAATGATGGGGCACTATTCCTCCCAATGACACCAATGACGTGGCACTATTCCTCCTACTGCAAAATTACAGTTATGAAGTAGCAACGAAAATAATTTTATGGTTGGGGGTCACCACAACATGAGGAACTGTATTAAGGGGTCGCGGCGCTAGAAAGGTTGAGAACCACTGATTTAAAGAAAAGCATAATTTCTGTCAAGGTCCTACCTTTTCCCAGAGGTTATGCTGCTCCATGTGCTGGCATCCATCTTGGGTTTCTGCAAAGCATGGTGGGAGCCTTTTATGCTTTCAGGCCTCTGTGGTCCATCCCCCAGAGGGGTGTGGTTGAGCACATTTAAGCCTGTTGTCTGCACTTGCTCTTTGCATTCGTGTCCTGTTTGATAGTGTTGTTGCAAGCTCTTATTCTACTCTCGTGGCTTTCCTGGAAACTGACTCGGCTTTGTCTAAGACTATTCTCAGCCTTATCCCTTTATCTGACCTCCCGTTGCTGAACCCGGCTTGTGACCCGTGTATTCTTGTCTACCGTTCCGTACTGTCTGTCCTGCTGTTATCGACCCGGCCTGTCCGACTACGCTATCGTTCTTATCTGGTTCCTACCAGCTATATGCCATTGGCGGCGGCCATTACCGCAGCTGGGGTTTCACGGGGGCCGCGACCTGGTTCCTGGCTGTGTCAAGTCCATCCCCACCATCAGGGGCCCTGGTGAAGGGCAGCCTGGGGCTTAGACTCCGCGCCCTGAGGGCTCCGGTCTGTGTAACTAAAAGACAGGCTTGATTACAATTTTTGGGAAATTTCTAGGCATCCCTGAAGAAGCCTGAAGGCATCTCAGGGTGCCTGGGCACCCTGATTGAAAAAGTCTGCTGTATATTATCAATTCTCCAAGGGTATGCAAACTTTTGAGCCCAACTGTAGGTAAGTAATAGAGAGTGAATAGCTAAGAGAGAGTGCAATGGAGTGACGTTGGGACTTTTCTTTTCTGGAGTGGAGCTTTAAAAATTGAAAAAAAAAAAAGTCTTTTTACTTTGCATCTGTGATTGCCATTTTTATACCATGTTAGATATATTTTCTGTAATGTTTTGTTTGAGGCCTTTTCTCCCGCTGATGATATCACTGCAAGTGTCTGTTTTTATTGCCTGAATAGCAGATGAACTAGGGCAACATTTAATTATGAGATACTGTTTTAATGCTAATTTATGAGTTGTTTGCTTGCATTTTTATTATGCAGTATTTTAAAGATTTTTTTTTTTCCCCTTACGGCATCCAAAAGGGCAATTTGCCCAGGAACATCAGTGGTCGTCAACCCATTTAATTCTCATGTGTATTATTTTTTTTTATTTTTACATTTTAGTCCTCCCTTTGTGAAAAAAGTACAAAAATAATACCGAAACAAAGAAAAAAAAGTTGTGGTTTTAGCAAAGTACAAATAAAACGTTTGTCGTGACTGCAGTTGATATTTATCAGCCTATTTGTAGATGTGTTTCCTCTCTCCGTTTAATACAAAATGTAATTTGTCACTTTGTAAATACATTCCAAGCCTAAGTCCTTGCCATGGTCTGTTAGTGTTTGAAGGATTAATGCATTGCTCTTCACTTGTCTGCACTCTCCATGCGATGGCTGGACTCATGATTATGGATTTTGGACTACTGGGATTTGGGTGTCCTAACTACGGGGTCTAAACATTTATTTTACCTCAGTTATTGTGTTTATGGCCCATTATTTGTTTGCTAAACAAATGTGTGTTATATATACTTGAGAAAGAAAGTTTGTCATGTTCTAATAATAAATATTAGAAGCATGCCCTACTTGTTGGGGAATGCTATAGTTTTTTTAGTCCTACACGTTTTAGAAATACATGAACAAAGCTAAGTTTTATACTATAATGGCTACTAAAATGAAAATATGTGAATTGGTTAAATTTAATTTTTCAAAATCAGAATGAAAAGCTGTGCTCAACCTCCTTTATCCTTATAACAGGTTAATAAGAGACATCGGTGCTCAGGCTGTGGCCTCTGTTATCCCTTTCATTAGGAATCTTTCAATATGAACAAGCAGGCATCTCGGTAAAGTCTTTATTAAGACCTAATGGCTGAAATGCATAGGCTTGCTGTTCAGGCTGGTTTTTATCTGCATGTGCCAATAAAATTGCCTATTATCTTAGGACTTTACTGAGTTACTGGCTTGTTACAAATGTCATGATGTGATGTCATGATGTGAAAAGGGAATGATCAACGCATTTTAATTGTGTTAGAAGATAATATGGGTGGCAAAAAAAATGGCAGGGTAAGTTTCTGGAACTTTGGTCTTGTGGGCTTTTTTTGTCTTTTGGTAGCTCCCTTGTTCTATTGTACAGTGGGGATCGAAAGTTTGGGCACCCCAGCTAAAAATTTGTATTAATGTGCATAAAGAAGCCAAGGAAAGATGGAAAAATCTCCAAAAGGCATCAAATTACAGATTAGACATTCTTATAATATGTCAACAAAAGTTAGATTTTATTTCCATCATTTACACTTTCAAAATAACAGAAAACAAAAAAATGGCATATGCAAAAGTTTGGGCACCCTGCAGAGTTAATATCTTGTACTGCCCCCTTTGGCTAGTATCACAGCTTGTAAAAGTTTTTGTAGCCAGCCAAGAGTCTTTCAATTCTTGTTTGAGGTATCTTTGCCCATTCTTCCTTACAAAAGTCTTCCAGTTCTTTGAGATTTCTGGGCTGTCTGTCACGCACTGCTCTTTTAAGGTCTATCCATAGATTTTCAATTATGTTGAGGTCAGGAGATTGTGAAGGCCATGGCAAAACCTTCAGTTTACGCCTCTTGATGTAATCCCCCGTGGATTTCGAGGTGTGTTTAGGATCATTATCCATTTGTAGAAGCCATCCTCTCTTTAACTTCAGCTTTTTCATTATGCACATTAATACAAATTTTTAGCTGGGGTGCCCAAACTTTCGATCCCCACTGTAAGGCTCTAATAAGCTTGTTGTGTGTAGGACCTTCTTTTTACTAGAAGACAGGTGTCAAGAATCTGCTCCTTTTTGCTGGTTGTGCTGCCTCCCCCTTTTTGACCTCCTCATGTACAATGTAGAACCAGCTATACTGTATGTGTACTGTATTTCGGGGGTGGAGGATAATATCAGCTTTTCCATACAAGTACATGGTACAGCAGGCACATATCAGGAATATGAAATGTTGGTTTTACATATTCTTTAAGGTCTATAGTAGCCTTTTCAACCTTTTTACTCAATAGGAATCCTTAAAATAATTTTCAAGTCTCGGAGATCTGTTGCTAAATCCAATTCATATAGGGTTCATTCGCAATAATGTCCCTTATATTGATGGCTATTTTGAAGAATGCCCCCTTACAGTGCTGGTCTGAATGCCACCATTACAGACAGCTAAAAAAGATAATTGGTGTCATGCTACAGACAGTTCCAAGTGACATTGGCCCCAGAAGTTTATAGGCAGCATCAAATGGGAGGTAAATCAGCCATAGCTCAAGGAAACCCTAGCAACCTACGAAGGAACACTAGTTGAGAATGAGTAGTCTATAAGATGCAGACAAATAGGCTTGCAACCTGGTTAAAGATAACAGGATATAACGTATTTTATCATTAGGATCGAAAGGGTCCATGAAGTTTGCCTGTGATATCCTACATGGTTTTCAATATAATAAGGCATTACTCTAACTATAACCTCATTCAAATTGCAAATGTAGCAATATGAACTAGCCTGATAGTGAGTTAGTAGAGGACTTAATCGTCCAGTGCTTATCTGTTCCTGTCCTAATTTATGATGCTGGCCAGCTTCTGGAATGTGCGCACATAAAGAAACTCACACTGACACGTTTGGTCTGTGAAAACTTCTCTCTAATTTTTTTAAATGAAACCGTGAGTTTATATATGCAGAATGATGCGAACATCACGTGATAACAGCATAAGCATTATATTAGTCTTTGATTGGCCACTTTACACGAAAACAATCTCCGTCATGGTATAGGTGTGATCTTCTTCCAGGCCTTATCTTTTTAGGAAAGCATTCTTTTGTCTTCCAAATCACACGATGGGAGGGGGGCAGTGTGTGTGAGCAGACATTTTTTAAGCAAGGATTTCTTATAGTACCACAAAGCCCAGCAGGCAGAACATATTTCAGAAATAGCGTATATATATATATTCAATAGGAAACCGAATAGGCATTTTACCAAATCCATCACAATAGAACTGTACAATATTTCTATATTAGTTTGTTCTAGTAAAATCATATGACACTTGCTGAACTCTTCAGATATTTATATGGAGGACCACAGTAAGTGAATGGCATCTCTTCAGGATACAAATATTTTTTACAAGCCAGCAGTGGATTTATACCCACCCAGATTGTGTAACTACTGAAGTTATTTTGTTCATTTATATGGAGCCTTGGATTGAACGCTTTGCTCTCCTGATCTGTGGACCAGTGCTATGCAAAGATAGTTCTGCATGCCAAGCTTTTATTGCATGTTGTCTTTTCTTTTTAAATAGCTTTTTAACCCATTCCCTCGACTTTCAGGTTAAGCAGGTTTATTGTTTAAGTGCTGTTATAAATATTTTTGCTTGCTATTTAAATATACGCATGTGTCTGCCAGTTCCATGCTTTTTGATTAAGTAGACCTGGGTCCGCCATTTTGCTTTGTTCCAAAGCCCCTTTTAAAGGCAGATGTTACTTACCTGGGGTACAGATGATGCGAATTCGTTTTATTAAGAGGCATCACCGTTTTACAAATCGAAGGTTGTCAAACATAATGGCATGTGTTGAAGTACTCTTTGTCATATAAATTTACCTGTAGTCATGTATTATTTATCCCTTCTATTTTATATGCCATTATAATAAGTATTATGGCAGAGAAAGCTTTTATGCTCCAACTCATTGTACCTCTTCTCATTTCTTGCAATCTTTCAGGCAAATGTATCCATGCTTTATTCAGATTTAACATAAATCATTTTTTTAACATTAGAAAGAAAAAAATTGCAATGAAAAATTGCTGTATTGTCAATACTGCAACATAAAGAGAGAATTCTGTATTAACATTGAATTGAAGAAGTAAAAACATTTTTAAGATTTTGTTTCTGTCTGGCATTATTTTTCAAAATAGCATCTTGATTGAGTATAGTCAGTGATTTTAGACACAGTTCCAGCAGGACAATAATACAAAGTATTTTTGGCAGCAAGATATTTGTGAAAACCCTGAAAACATTTGCTACTGATACTTTAGAGTAGGGGATTCCAAACCTTCAAAGCAAAGGGCCAGTTTGCTGTCCGTCAGATAGAGGCTGGACTGTGACCAGTGGAAGCAGAAAATGCCTCAGTGTCAGCAGGCATAAACAATGCCCCATCATTGGTACGAATGGAAGGAATAGTGCCCCTTTGTTGCTGTCAGTGGGAGGAATAGTGCCCCATCGATGGTGTCAGTTGCTGGAATGGTGTCCCAAGGGCCAGATAAAGGCAAGCCAAGGGCCACAGTTTGGAGACCACTGCTTTAAACAAGCATAAGGTACAGTTCTGCTTTGGTTAGGACAGTGCTTGGTTTAAATTAGGGCAGTCTTTCTCAACCAGGGTTCTGTGGAACCTTTGGGTTCCTTCAGAGGTTGCTAGGGATTCCTTGAACAATGAGCAATTTCTGCTTCTCAGATAAATAACCACTGATACCAATAATCTTTTTAGCTATTTGTAAGATGGGGATACTTCCAAATGATCACAGTTGAAAGGAGCATTCTTCCCAATTACCATCACACTTATGTACAGTGAGTTGTAGATATAGTAATTATTAGCAAAAGTTCCCTGAGACCATAAAGTTATTTGGGGCAGCACAGTGGCTAAATGGTTAGCACCTCTGCCTGGCAGCACTAGGGTCATTGGTTCAAATCCCAGCCATGGCACCACCTGCCTGGAGTTTGCATGTTCTTCCTGTGCCTGCGTGGGTTTCCTCCAGGTACTCCGGTTTCCTCCCACACTCCAAAGACATGCTGGTAGGTTAATTGGATCCTGTCTAAATTGTCCCTAGTATGTGTATGTATGAATGTGAGTTAGGGACCTTAGATTGTACACCCCTTGAGGGTTAGGGACTGATGTGAATGTACAATATATATGTGTAAAAGCGCTGCGTAAATTGACGGCACTATATAAGTACCTGAAATAAATAAAATAAATAAATTTGAACAGTTGAGAAAGGCTGGATTAAGGTTACATGAGTGGTTTAAAATTAGGTGCAAAGAGTAAAGGAAACCAGTAATATCCCTGCACAAATTGAGAATATGTCAGCAAAATCCATAAGGAGGGATCACCTACAGTAAGTATGGTAAAGCCATCATTAGATCCAGAGATACAACCAAATGAAGTCATGTGAAAATCTCAACTTTCTCTGTGAAAGCTTTTATTTGCAAGACTCCCTAATGGTCAGTTAGGCTACCCATCACATTAGAGCAATGAATAACTAGTTTCCAACATTAATTGTTAATAAATAAATAAACTGCTCATTGTATACAAAAAGGGGATAAAATGGTAACAAGCTGATTTGTAATAAATCCATATTAATGTATTTCATACATAATTGGATATACTTTTGACCGTATACAATCCAGATGTCAATACATAAATACATTAAAATTGCATTCAGAAACTCAACGCGTTTCGTGACTCTTTGTTCATTTCTTCAGGAGTAGATGCATGTATAATATCTGCTAGGTAAAACATCAAGTATTTAACAACCTAGTTGTATCTTGTAATATATAAAGTAGTTCCAATCTCAAGGGTCACCAGAGGAACCCTAATACTTACAAATCAGATAAAAATACATATCTCAGTATTTCTAAATATAGACAGCCAAAGCATGAACCACCATGGATCAGAAGCTCTCATTATAATACTGAACAGTTATTTGAGTCACAATAAACAACAAAAAAAAAAATGGAATGCAGCACAGGTTGTAATCTAGCAGTAATAAAAGGAAACGATCACTTTATGAAAGGTACTGCACCTGGTGGTATGAAAAAGAGAAACAAAAGGAGACCCAAATCACATAATCCAGTCCAAAGATGAAAGAATATACCCTTGAAAAACAGACCAAACAGATGACCAAGCATCCAAGGCCATATGCAAAAACAAAAATATAACCAGCCAAAACATAACCCACCATGAATCAAAAGCTATGCATCAAAGTGTTGCTTCTCAGTATCCTCATGAAGCAAACCACCCCCATGTGCTACAACCATTTATCCCCACAGGCTAATCACTAGTCCCTCCCAACATCATGTGTGTGCAATTAAAAAGGAGAGGCGCTCAACAACAAGTGTGGCTTCTCAGTGTCCTCATGGGACTAAACTCCACTGGTACCAGGGGGAAACCCATTCAGGCACAGGGAGAACATACAAACTCCAGGCAGGTAGTGCCGTGGTTGGACTTCAAACTGATGACCCTAGTGCTGCCAGGCAGAAGTGCTAACCACTTAGCCACCATGCTGGCCAATTGTTGAATTAAGGCTGAAGGTCAAGGTTTTGTGTCAATGTTTATAGAACTTCCTGCTGATTTACGGGAAAGGGGATCTAATGGGTCCAATAGTAACTTATTGCCCGTGGCGTAGTCTTCTGTATCTTGGGGTAAATTTTAAATAGTCAAAATTAAGATATTTCAGACTTAGTATTTGGTAGCACATTTAGTGTTCACTGTACAAACTACATCTAGGCTTTGATAATTCATGTGCTTAAAGTCCACCTGTCATGAGATAAAAAGTAACTCTCCAGGAAGCCCAGGAAATCTCATCCATCCTATGCATCACATCACATACATAGTGCTTACTGCTCAATGGATCACTAAGTCTCCACATTTCATCAAGGGATGCCGGGCCTTACTTGCTGAAATCCCAAACAGTCACCAGATGGTATATATTATTAGCATATGAGCTTATTTGATTCATGTGAAGATTTCCTTTAACAGCACATACATGAAGGAGTAGTTTTAAGGGCACATTTTCTTTGTTTTAAAGCAATTTATAACCACTTTAGACGTCAATATTAACACTAACAGGACCCACAACAGGTATTGTGGGAGGTTAGCTAGGTAGCACACAGAAAAGATCATCGTAGGGCACATTTATGAAAAGGGCTCCATTTGTTTGACCTGTATCCTTTGTCTGCAGGGGCTGAAAACCGTTCATGCTTCTTGACAGCAAATGGTTAAATTGCTCCTCAGTGGTATGATGGATTGTGTAACTTCACCCACTGAAGGATACTTGGCACTGTCTGTTTTTAATTCATAGCCTTTAATAAACTTGTTAGACACCTATGCTCTGTATTTAGCCGATCTACGCTGCTACAATGCTACCTCTGGCAGTGATCACTCCTCTCTCATCCATTCGAGTGATTTACTCGCACTGTAGGCATTTTACATTAAGCAAGCAAACTCGGATATATTCCACAATGCATTAAGTGTAATGTGATACCCCGATCCAAGTTTACAGTTATTTATCATTTTCGCTTTCACTTTTTTTTTTCATTGCAGCACAAAGCAAAGATTGAAGTGATGAGCTTGGATCTGGCCTCTCTGCACAGCGTAAAAAGCTTTTCTGATGCATTTCGGAGCAAAAACGTGTAAGTTCATACTGGAAGGATCTCACTATTCTTTTCTCACTCACTTTTCTCTAACCTGTTACTCAAAACTGCAGTTTATGTTTCTGATATCTTAGCTTAGAGTTAAATCACTGAAAGGGTATATTTGGGTATTGACCAAATTTAACTTTGAACTTTCCTCTCCCCTACTTTTTTTTTACTTTGTTCTTGTAGCAGGAAACGGAATGACATCATCAGCAGACTTGTAAAATTCCAGCATGGCCAGCTGCTGGGAGGCATAGGTGCGCCCCCCGAACTACATCCTCAAAGAGCCCTTTCCCTACACAGTGTATGGACAGGTTCTTGGGAGTGAAGGCAGCAGCAATTCTTTACTGGGAAAGAAATCAATATACACCCTGTTCCAAATTATTATGCAAATTATATTTAAATGTCACAAAGATTAAATATTTTGTTTTTCAGTGTAACTCATGGATGGCATTGTGTCTCAGGGCTCTTTTGATCACTGAAAACAATCTCAGACACCTGTGATAATTAGATTGGCAGGTGAGCCCTATTTAAGGAAAAACTACTAAAGGAGGGTGTTCCACATTATTAAGCAGAGCACAATTTTCAAGCAATATGGGGAAGAAAAAGGATCTTTCTGCTGCAAAAAAGAGTGAAATAGTTCAATGCCTTGAACGAGGTATGAAAACATTAGATATTTCACGAAAACTTAAGCGTGATCATCGCACTATTAAGAGATTTGTGGCTCATTCAAAGCACAGACGGGTTCGTGCAGATAAAGGCACATTGAGGAAGAATTCTGCCAGATCCATGCATCGGATCAAGAGAGCAGCTGCTAAAATACCATTACATAACAGCAAACAGATATTTGAAGCTGCTGGTGCCTCTGGAGTCCCACGGACATCAAGGTGTAGAGTCCTCCAGAGTCTTGCAACTGTGCATAAACCTTCTATTCGGCCACCACTAACCAATGCTCACCAAGCAGAAACGGCTGCATTGGGCAGGAAAATACATGAAGACTCATTTTCAAACAGTCCTGTTCACTGATGAGTGCCATGCAACCCTGGATGGCCCAGATGGATGGAGTAGTGGATGGTTGGTGGACGGCCACCCTGTTCCAACAAGGCTGCGACATCAGCAAGGCAGTGGTGGAGTCATGTTTTGGGCTGAAATCATGGGAACAGAGCTGGTCGGCCCCTTTAGAATTCCTGAAGTTGTAAAGATGACCTCTGCAAGGTATGTGGAGTTTCTGACTGACCACTTTCTTCCCTGTACAGAAGGAAAAACTATGCTTTCCGTAATAAAAATCATCTTCATGCATGACAATGCACCATCTCATGCTGCAAAGAATACCTCTGCATCAATGGCTGCTATATGGATAAAAGGAGAGAAAGTCATGGTGTGGCCTCCATCCTCCCCTGACCTCAATCCTATTGAGAACCTTTGGAGCATCCTCAAGCAAAAGATCTATGAGGGTGGGAGGCAGTTTACATCCAAACAGCAGCTCTGGGAGGCTATTCTGACATCTTGCAATCAAATTCAAGCAGAAACTGTCCAAAAACTCACAAGTTCAATGGATGCAAGACTTGTGAAGCTGCTATCAAATAAGGGGTCCTATGTTAAAATGTAACGTGACCTGTTAAAATGTTTAAAAAGTTAAAATGTTGTTAAAAGTTTGATTGAAATAGCTTTTGATTTCAGTAAATGTGCTGCAAACACAACAAATGACAATTTTCGGTTCTTTACAACCTAGAAAGTGTTTTGAAACTTATTGTGCGTAATAATTTGGAACAGTGCATTGGAAGTTTTTTATGTTTAAAAAAATACTGTTATCATTAGGAGGTTTGTTCAATAAAATGTGAATTGTACTCTTAATAGTTGATAACATGAGAATTATGCTGACTGTTATTTACATCAATCATTTAGGTAAATGAGAAAACTATCAATTGCATAATAATTTGGAACAGGGTGTATGCACGTGGTGAGGGACAGGGAGGGGTGGGATATAGGCAGCAGAGTTTTCTAGTTCAGCAGGCAGGGCTGACAATGCAACTTGGGATGCAGACAAAACAGTGCAGTAAAGGCACTGGGGGTTATTTACTAAAACTGGAGAGTGCAAAATCTGGTGAAGTTCTGCATAGAAACCAAACAGCTTCCAGGTTTTATTGGAAAATCTTAATTGAACAAGCTGAAGTTAGAAGCTGATTGACCACCATGTGCAGCTGCACCAGATTCTGAGTGGTTCAGATTTAGTAAATCTCCCCCCCTGTGTTTCAGCTCCAGTAGGAAGTTAGGAGCATGCTGGATCTCTGGCAGATGAAAAGTTATTTTAATTTACTTGTGTGGTTTTTGAAGGGATAAAGCATGGGAACATTAATGTTTTGCAAACGTACTGAAAACAGTTTTATTTAATTATTTTGCTCAAGCCTACACTTTAATGGCTTCATGGTTGAACTGGATGGACTTTTGTCTTTTTTCAGCCAGAACAACTATGTAACTATGTGACTCTTATGATATCTTTAGTTGATCTTTCTGCATTGTATAATTTAAAAGTTTTGTTTAGGTTAATACATAAAGCATAACTAAAGGGCTGAAATACTTACCCATACTACAGAATATATTGCTCTGTTCCCTTTCCAGCGCTGGCCTTATCTGAGAAGGCCTAGGAACTTAATCATGAAATCTCTGCCAAAGGGAAGACCAGAATTCAGATTATTTGGTCCTTCTCTTCAGCAGAGATCATATGACCAAGTGCTTAGACCTTCAGGAACATAGTCAGCATTAATGGAGCCCAAAGCAGAATTTTCTCCAGGAATGGTAAGAGTTTCAGTCTTTTTATTACACTTTATTCATCCATCCCAGTAAGACACATTTAAGCACATGACCTCTTTAACCACTTACTTATCTAATGCCTGTCCAATGGGTTTACATGAAATGGCATCTATAATGTATATGATAGCTACAGTATGTGCATTTACTGTTGATATACAGTAGTTGTTGCTCTATAATTCTTGAATGGGAATGTGTACAATTGCAGTATATAAATTTTAGGTTTGTTGTTTGTTTAAATACAACTATACTCTAGGCAGATATGAGACACAAGTACAGTACATGCAGCTCTGTATTAAATATTTCCATCATTATATGTATGAAATGTATTTTTCAATGCAAGTAGCGTATACAGGCCTGGGATGGGGCAGAAGAGGCGGCTGCCCCAGGCACTGTGAACTCATATGGGGAAGGGGGGGGTCACGTTGCATGGTGAGTTCCAGCGGCAGGAGCTCACTACAGGAGTAGTGACAGTGAACGTATTAAAGGAGTAGTGACAGTGAACGTATTACAGGAGTAGTGACAGCAGCAAAGAGGAAGAGAGAGCTAGGAGGAGGTGCAGGCTGTGCTCTCTACCCATCTACAGATCTTTCTTCTTGCCAACACTCATGGATACAAGAGTTAACACACGGAAACTGCAAAGTACTAAACTGACAGCAGCTGGCATTGCTAGTGCTGGGCACCCAGGGCATGTGCCCCACATTTCCTGCAGGGTGCCTTGGGTCCCTGATGCAGCAGTCCCCCACCACTGCATCTTCCTCAGCTGGCTGCCTGTCAAAAGTAGTAAAACTCAGAGCTGATGAAGCTTCCCCTCAGCTCCTCTGCAACTCTGACCTGTCAAAATGATGAGGAGCCTTGGGGGAAGGGCATCCCACAGCCATCTGAGGTCTATAAGTTTCAGGGAAGGAGGGAGAACTGGACTGGGTCAGTAGGGGAGAGGCGGGAGAGGATTTGTGCCACCCTTATCAGGGCGCAGTTTGGCATCTTAGTACTGGGCACTGAGTGCAAGTACCTGAATTTGACTCAATATCAGCCTCTTGCAGTCTACTGTACAGTATGTACACTAGAGCTTAATAAAAGGGGGGGGGGGAGAGTAGCACAATGAACCAGTCAGGATTGCTGCAGTGCAAGTTGCATGCCGACAGGAGGAGACAACAGAGTGAGAGAAAAGTGAGCTCATGAATGTGCTGCTTCTCTTTTCACTGTCCAAACACAGGGTTGAAGGAGACCTTTGCATAGTGAAGCTTTACCTACGGTAATTTGCTAAGCTCTGGAGCAACTGCACTTGCACAGTGCATAGTCTATTTGCCTTTAGTAAATCCACCCCAATGCGTCTACTCATAGGAAAGGATTTTGTGGTTGCTATGGGCTTGAAACTGATTAGAAATATTACTTTTTCATTACAAATGCCATACCTAAAAAAAAGATTGGACATACAGTAATACTCACTCAAAATGCTTATGGTTAAACTTTTTGTTTTGTCTGGAGCTGTGCTTTAAATAAAAGAAGGATTTTTCCCCCTCCAGAAATTGTACACACTATCACTGTCCCAAGTACTGATAGGAGTATTTAATACAGCTAATAACTTCTGAGCTATTGTCAGTGATAAATTCTGAGCTGAATACACAGACGATATTTCTTTTCCCTCTAGCAAGGCAGGGAGCAGAGACTGATAGAACTCAGACACAACTATGGCAATTTAACCTGTTTAATATTATCATGGCTCTCCTACAGTTCTTAAGGCCATGTTTTAAAAGCATAACTTTATCTATATTAATGGAATAATATCAGACATCGCTACCAACATTCTTAGAGGAAAACGTTTGTGATATGAACGTAATAATGAGGAAGAGATCTTACAATAACTGTACAGTAAAAAATGTGTAGTTGTACAACTAATATACTCACAGTTGACAAACCTTTATATACTGAAAGGAAAACAAGGTATTTTTACGTTTTTACACACACACACATATATATATATATATATATATATATATATATATATACACACACACACACACTATATTGCCAAAAGTATTGGGACGCCTGCCTAGATGCACATGAAGTTTAATGACATTCCAGTCTTAGTCCATAGTGTTCAATAATAAGTTGGCTCATCTTTTGCAGCTATAACAGCTTTCAAGTCTTTTGGGAAGGCTGTCCACAAGGTTTTGGAGTGTCTACGGAAATTTTTGACCATTCTTCCAGAAACTCATTTGTGAGGGCAGGCACTGATGTCGGACGAGAAGGCCTGGCTCGCAGTCTCCGTTCTGATGCAACCCAAAGGTGTTCTATTGGGTTGAGGTCAGGACTTTGTGCAGGCCAGTCAAGTTCCTCCACCCCAGACTCGCTCATCCATGTCTTTGTGAACCTTGCTTTGTGCGCTGGTGCGCAGTCATGTTGGAACAGAAAGGGCCATCCCCAACTGTTACCACAAAGTTGGTAGCATAAAATTGTCCAACATGTCTTGGCATGCTGATGCCTTAAGAGTTCCCTTCACTGGAACTAAGGGGCCAAGCCAAACCCCTGAAAAACAACCCCACACCATAATCCCCCCTCCACCAAACTTTACATTTGGCACAATGCAGTCCGGCAAGTACCACCAAAGCAAGAGACGTTCATCAGATTGCCAGACAGATTAGCGTGATTTGTCACTCCAGAGAACACGTCTCCATTGCTCTAGAGTCCACTGGTGGCGTGCATTACACCACTGCATCTGATGCTTTGCATTGCACTTGGTGATGTAAGGCTTGGATGCAGCTGCTTGGCCATGGAAACCCTTTCCATGAAGCTCTCTATGCACTGTTGTTGTGCTAATCTGAAGGCCACATGAAGTTTGGAGGTCTTTAGTTATTGACTGCAGACAGTTAACAACTCCTGCGCACTATGCGTTTCAGGATGCGCTGAACCCGCTCTATCATTTTACGTGGCCTACCACTTCGTGGTTGAGTTGCTGTTGTTCTCAGTTGCTTACACTTTGTTATAATACTACTAACAGTTGAAATATTTAGTAGCAAGGAAATTTCTTGGATTGATTTATTGCACAGGTGACAACCTATCACGGTACCACGCTTTAATTCACTGAGCTCCTGAGAGTGACCCATTCTTTCACAAATGTTTGTAGAAGCAGTCAGCATGCCTAGGTGCTTGATTTTATACACTTGTGGCCATGAAGGTCATTGGAACACCTGAATCCAATGATTTGGAGGGGTGTCCCAATGCTTTTGGCAATATAGTGTGTATATATAAGGGTTTTTCTCTTCCTGGGTTCTCATCCAGGCTGATTGAGTGGCTCAAGGGTGCTGTTGTGGGTCTTGGAGCCCGAAGGCTTTGTAGAGACTTGGACAGAAGTCTACAATCCTGGGTCCTGGGTAATCAAGAAAACATACTGGCTCACCACCAATATACCATGCCCACACTTGAGTCTAGGGTTCCTTTCTGCTTTGGGGTACAAGAAAATATGCAGGAGCTCAGCAAAGCAGAGTCTCAGCCTCCAGACAGTCCATACTTTTTTTCCAGTGAACCACTCCACACTACCTTGCAGGTGGATTAAACCATTCAGGACAAAAGTCCCTGTATTCAGAGTTTGGAGGTTTTTTACCACCCAGGGACTCTATGAACCTCCGGATTTCAGGTCCAAAATAAGGATATCCTCAAGTTAAAAATATTACATAAAAATGTGTAAATAAACAAATAAAAATAATGAGAAATAAATAAAACCCATACTCATGTCAGTGACTTTCACCTTTTTAGGACCCACACCGGGATTTGTAACCAACATCACTGCCATACTCACCAGCTTCAGTGCTGCCAAAAGAGAGCAGAAAACAGCATGTTAGTACCAAAGAGTTCTTCCAAACCCACACATATGGTTATCCAGCCACAGCATTACTCTGAAGTAGCCTGGTAGTAACACAGTCAAACCGCCATTTCGGTACCTTAATGAGTGGAGACCAGTGGCCAGAAACTTCAGGATAGGCACAGTTCTTAGTGAAAGAAGAATCAAGTATTGCTGGTCACAAGGCACAAGGCCAGTGTTGAGGTCACAATCCAGGGTCAGTGCAGGCAGCTGAGAATCAGCATCAAGGTCACAAGCTAGGGTCAATGCAGATAGCAATAGCGGTATCACAGAGCAACAGGCAAGATTACATGAGAGCACAGTCACTGTGCTCTCATGCAATCCTGCCTGCTACTCTGTGATGATGGAAATTGCCATAAGTTGCTGGGTGCTAAGCCAGGGGAAAAAAGTAGTTGGTCAAGTTTTGGAATGGACATCTGGGCCAGGAACTTGCGAACACCTAATACATCATGTCATGGTAGAGAATCCATTTGACAGGCCAGAGTTCTGGTCTTTTCCTCTGAAAAGATTCCCCTGTTTTATTTTCCACATTTGTATCCATCCTTTGCGTATTTGACTGCCCACTTCTTGCGTCACCTGGGACATCTTCCCACCCCTCCTTTAACCTGTCTATGCTATTCAAAAACACTTGATTTATTCATGGAATGTTCACCTTGAGCCTGTTGTAATACAGATAAGGTTTCACTTTTGTTTAGTTTAGACAGTTTTGCCAATTTTAACGCAAAATTTGATGTCAATCTGCTGTGCCAGATTCCTTTCATTTATATTCCACCAACACACACACACATGTGTTTTTCCATTTACTACTCCGTAAGGCTGAGTCAACTGGTCTGTGACCAAGGCGAGTGCAAGTTGGAGCATGGAAGAACTCATTTGAGTGCGAATGGCTGTCTAACTCACTACCATAGTGCTACACCACGGGCATTCCGGGAATTAAAAAGTCATGCTTGGTAAATAGATATGCATGTACCATACAGGAAGGGAGCATTCACTTTTTTCCTGTACTTTTTATATAATTTTTTTCCA
Source organism: Staurois parvus (assembly GCF_062004578.1). Lineage (NCBI taxonomy): Eukaryota > Metazoa > Chordata > Amphibia > Anura > Ranidae > Staurois > Staurois parvus. Next base: position 5,520,189 of record NW_028318294.1, on the reverse strand, counting down.
TACATATAGCAGCATTCTCACGTCTTGTAATAATAGTTTTTGTTTTCTTGGCTCCGTGATTCCTGAGCCCCTCTTCTCTACTTGGGAGCTTTTACCTGACAATCCATCTGTCAATAAACACTACATTGTCTTTTGTCTGTGTTTTAATTCTTGCTGTTTTATATTGGAGAACAGCCAGACCACACACGCACACACTCTCGCACAGTGAGCCTGGAGCACTCCAGTCTGCTTTAAAGAGAAGAAAAAGAGGAAATCTGCACAGCACAAATGTAGAGTATTCCATTAGAACAGTACACATTTTGTTCATTTTCAAAGATTTGTTTAGCAGTTTACACTTCAGTCAGATCTGAAAATTGCACTTTGAAACACACACATGGAGAAAGCATACCTTCCCAGTTACATTTCTTTGTCCAGGCTTAGATTAGTTCAGCGGGACAACCAAGTGCTTAAAGTTGATGTTTATTCTGCTTATGTTTTGCCTTCTTAGGTTCCTTTCTTCAGCAACATGCTAATTAAATTTTTAACTTACCTTTACATTTTCAGTACATACCTTGTTTTAGATTCACTGACATCATCACTGGGTTTCTGAGCTTCTTTATGCGATGCAGGTACATCATGGCTGATGGAAGGGTCTGGTAGTAAGCTAAGCTGTACACAGCTTCCTGAAAACATCACAGAACTTTGTCCCAGTACTCCTCCTAAAAGCCACCAGCCCTGATGCAATCAGTGTGCTGGTACTTGGACAGAGCTAAGAAAATATTAAAATGATTTGATGGGAGGATGCATTTGCATGCAGACCACTCTAGATAACACCCACATGTGATGCTGAGCTTCCTTGATAAAAGCCAATGAATGAAAATGGTGGGCCAGATAAAATACAATCAATGAAAGAGGTGGGCCAGGGTCAATAAAGCTTATATTGTCAACTTTTTTTACTTTTATGAGTATGAAATATTTATGATGTGTTTTAATATGTTATTGTATACAAGCCCTGATGAAGGGGAGTGGTTTTCCCCCTGAAATGTGTTGCTCCATTTGTACCCTGTGAACTGCAAACTTCCATAAATACGTACAATACATGTATAAAGGCCTGAAGTGTGACATGCCTGCATATCGAGTTGGCCTTCTATCTCATCTACCCTTACCCTATGGAGTGATTTCACGTCAGTACCAGTGAGGCAGCAGCTTATCAAAACTACCTTTCCCTTCATTTGAGGTGGTAATTTAGACCACTGAGTGCTGAAATGTGGGAATGTAGAGTCACATGTTCCCCAATGTCTGGAAGTACCATGGCTTTTATGGAGCTCAGATTGGAGACCTGGGCTACTGCTTGGGTGTGAGAGCATCGGTCTGACTCTTCTGGGATTTGATAGCACAGGATATTTTAAACCTTACTGCTTGAGTAAGAAAAAAAAACAACACAAGCATAATTATTACTGTGTATGCGTTCGACTGCATTACAGAAAAGATGGAGGGGCTTCAACTGGGCTTTAAACATATACCAATTCATTGTTGCATGTTATATATTATTTCATTAAAGCTGCACTCCAAGCAGACTGATACAAGCTTACACAGATAATATGCATTTATGAAGGCGTTTTACCTACCAAAGGATATTCACTGTCCATTCATTCCTAAGATTTGCACAGCCCCGTCTCAAAGCACAGCTTTTTCTAGCAGAGCAATATAAAACAATTATATAGGGCAATCACTGATGTCAAAGGACACCTTTCACTCTAGGATATTATATCATTAATATACAATATGCAAATAATGAGTCCATAATCAAAAAAGGGAGAAATAGCACTGAGTAGGCAGCTCCACCAAGAGACTGGAACATATCTCTGTAATGATAAGAAAGGACAGAAGGGGGCGCCTCTAAGTGCAGTATTTAAATATTGCACTTATTGGCGCCCCTTTCTGTCCTTTCCTGTCTAGCAGGGCATAAGGCCTGATCTTTCTCTTTGTTAATACTTACAGGTCTTTTCCCTACCCCATCCTATGACTGGAAAGTGAAAGTAAACAAAGCACACTAGTGGGCTTATCTCACTGCCTTTGTTGTCTCCTCCTGTCAGCATGCACCTTACACTATAGTACAACTGGCTGGCTCCTTGTGCTGCTTTCTCTGCCTCCAGTCTGAATGCTGCTATAAAGGAAATTGCAAGATTGTGGTAACAAGGCAAATTCAAGTACTTACACTGCTTATATAATACAAACATTTTCTGTATGGATAGAGAGCTTGCACCTGTGATGGTGAGCAGTAATAGCTGGGAGTATTAGCAATGCCCTATCATTAAGGTAGGAGAAAATGATACCGTCTCGGGGAGTTTTTTGCTCAGGCTTATCCAATAAGCTGGCTGGGCATTATCCAACATTGATCAAAACTGCACTGTTTGTTTTTAGCTTCAGATGCCTCTTACCTGCATAGGCAATCTTTCGGTAAAGATCAACTAACCTTTTAGGCCTCTTGCACACTGATGTGTAAAAATACAATGTTTTTAGGCATACAGATGTGTTTTTTTTTGCTGATGTAAATGCAGCCCATTGTTTTTAATGTGCCTGTACACACAGGTTGCTTAAGCATGCGCTGCATATAGATCAGTATAAAAAAATCTGAGTTGCTGGACAGTATTTTGCATGTGTACGACACATCCCAACGAAAGCTAGGAGAATGTTTGTGCATGTGTGTGTAACTTACTATATGCACATATACTATACTGACCATCCGTTAATTTTTATGCAGGACCTTTCTGCCAGGAATCTGATGTTCATACATCAGTTTCGTGTGCAAATACCCTTAATGCGGTTGTAAAGGCAGAAGGTTTTTTTTTTACCTTAATGCACTCTTTGCATTAAGGTACACAAATTTCTGTGAGCAGCCCCCCCCAGTAAACTTGTGTAAGCCCGATCTCGATCCAGCACTGTGCCTGGGAGCAGTAGTTCTGTCCCTCCTCTCAGAACTCAGATACAGCAGCGGGAGCCATTGGCTCCTACTGCTGTCAATCAGATTCTATGAGGAGGGAATGAGCGACGGGGCTGAGCTGCATTGTGTGTGTCAATAGACACACACAGCCTGGCTCAGGATTAAGAAGACTAAAGACAGCCTGATGGAGGAATGTGTGCCACGCCCACCACCCTCAGCCGCACGTCATCTCCGCTCTCCCAGGGTTCCTGGACCATCCAGGAAGCCAGCACCACCGAATGCTCCACAGGATTAGGCATTACCAGACCAGCCAGTTGCAGCAGTGTCTGCTTTCATATGATGAGTGCTTTTAAGTCTTCTATCTTGTAAGTTTCCAATTTATTGTCCTTGGAATAAATACTCAAATTGCTACACTCAGAAAGGCGCTGCTTCTCTTTCCTGCGGCTCAATATCAAGCCTACATGAGTGCCCCTACAGCAAGCGGTTTTCTAGGGGGTACTCGGAAGGCAGGAGGCGCCAGGAGCACCAGTGAGCAACCCAACAAGGGAAGGTTTGGAGCTTCTCCAAGTACAAAGCAGTATAACATGTTTGTCCATTTTTTTTTTTAACATTTACAATCACCTTAAGCATTTTATCCAACAATATTTAATGATTTATTTTAGGTATATAGCACCGACAATTTACACAGTGCTTTATATAAATCGTTCATTCACACTAGTCCAAACCCTCAAGGAGATTACAGTCTAAGGTCCCCCTCTCATTTCATACATTCTGTACAACACAGAGCATGAAAATAATTATGCAGTGCACTCTTGTTTTGAAAGATTGCAAGATTATGCCTTATATAAGGATTCTTATTGCTTGAGCCTATTTACCATTAAAAATAAATATCTAAGACCTGGACAATTACAATGTATATGTAACAAGGCCATCTAATCTAATAAAACACGATTGGATCTAATAGAAAGTTTACTCTATTTGGCCTATAATGATTGTGTGTGTTGATGCATGTCGAGATTTCCCCGCAAACTACGGATTGTATATTCAGAATAAATTGCGTTGTTGGTGCTTTTTCAGTGGTTAAGCCATATAATAGTGACTTTACGAGTCACAGACATATACTGTAGAGTCCCCTTGAATTTCTGTGCTGTTTTTGCATTAAAGGGAACAACAGCAAAACACGTGATATTCTCCCGCTGTGGTCATTTTTAATATCCCTGTCTGTACATTACCACCACGCTGAACCATTAGACCGGGTATTTGTTTTGGATCAGATATGTCGTACTCCTGAATGCCTACAGCAATGTATTTGTATTACTTTTAATGCACTGTGACCACAATGTCCATATATTTGTAAACTAAAGCATAGTAGCCTTCTGGAAGGAGGCCATACTCCCCATGAGTTTTCATGCTTTGCGTGCACAGAAAGAAATCAGAAACCCAATTTGTTTAATTACTCTGCTTTAGTAGAGAATATCCATAAATTAATTGCACTGTGTTTGCTTGATTAGGCGTATTAGTGTTCCAAATAAGTAAAAAGAAACTGAACCTATTGAAGCTGATTTACAGGCACCTGAGTACACTGGTAAAACAAAGACAAGCTAATTGTAAAAGTAAAAATGTATAATTCTGTCTAGGAAACCCTGCCAGATAGCATAGGCAGGTCCTCGTCCCTCACTGCTGCAGCCCAACTTGGTCAAGACTAGTCTGTTTGGTAGCAGTAACCCAGTATGCACCAAGACCTGGTTTTGAGAGCTCTTAGGTCCCTTTCACAGGGGCGATCTGATCAGGCCTGCATGTCAGTTTTTCAGAAGGACCTGATCGGATGGTCCATGTATTCCTATGGACTGGCAGGTGTAGACGAACTTGTGTCAGTTTATATACCTACCTCCAATCCAATACACTAAACAAAAAATTAAGGGAGATCCATTCCCTTCTGACCATGCTGGGCCTGCAACCCGAGATGGAGGACTTCAGTTGCAGGGTGGAGAGGCAGCCGGAGAACGTGGTGCGCCTGGCGAGGCCCTCTCCTGGTCTGTCACAGACCTGCAGTGTGAGAACCGGAGGCTGAAGGAGATGGTGGACAAACTCAGCTGCCTGGTGGAACTGTGGAAGTACTGAGCTGGGTTGCAGGACTGAGCGGGGATGGATAGACCAGGTACTCTAGCCATACGCTGCCTGCTGTGTCTGGCAAGGAGGCTCAGGTCAGTTCAATGAGGGGGCAACACATATCACAGGGGGGTATAGTCTACACAAGGCAGTATGTACAGGAAAGGGATGTAGGGTTAAAGGGAGCAGTGTGTACAGTAAGGGGGGGGGTGTAGGAGTAAAGGGGGGCAGTGTGTACAGTAAGGAGGATGTAGGGTTAAAGGACACAATGTGTGCAGGAAGGGGGGCAGTGTGTACAGGAAGGGGGGTGTAAGGTTAAAGGAGGGCAGTGTGTACAGGAAGGGGGGCAGTGTGTGCAGGAAAGGGGTGTGGGGTTAAAGGGGGGCAGTGTGTACAGAAAGGGGGTGTAGGGTTAAAAGGCACAGTGTGTACAGGAATGGGGGTATAGCGTTAAAGGTGGGGTGTAGCATGAATGGGGGCAGTGTGTACCAGAAGGAGGGTGTAGGGTTAAAGGGCACAGTGTGTGCAGGAAGGGAGTGTAACGTTACAGAGGGGCAGTGTGTGCAGGAAGGAGGGTGTAGGGTTAAAGGGGGGCAGTGTGTGCAGGAAGAGGGGTGTAGGGTTAAAGGGGGGGTGGGCATTATATGCAGGAAGGGGCTGCGGTGTGTACAGCTTTATTTTTTTTTGGGGGTGGTTGCAAGTAGCTGGTCTTGCCTATGGGGCCTAATAGTCTAGCACCGGCCCTGGGTACAGGGTGTATTACAAAAGCCAATCCTGAAATGGCAATCCTCAGTATAGGCATACACAACTTCTCCCCTACTCTATGAATACACCCCACAACAAAAACTACTTCATCTAGTATTTTGTATGACCTCCATGATTTGTAAAGACAGCACCAAGTCTTCTAGGTATGGAAAGAACAAGTTGGCGACATATTGCAACATCTATCTTTTTCCATTCTTCAAGAACAACCTCTTTTAGAGTCTGTAAGCCTGATGGAGAATGATGCTCAACTTGTCTCTTCATAATTCCCCATAGGTGTTTGATTGGGTTCAGATCAGGAGACATACTTGGCCACTGAATCGCTTTCACCCTGTTCTTCAGAAATGCAACAGTGGCCTTAGATGTGTGTTTTGGATCATTGTCATTTGAAAAAGTACACAACGACCAAGGGTACGGAGTGATGGTAGCATCTTCTCTTTCAGTATAGAGCAATATACCTGTGAATTCATGATACTATCAATGAAATGCAGCCCCCCAACACCAGCAGCACTCATGCAGCCCCACAGAAGGACATTGCCACCACCATGTTTCACTGTAGCCACCATGCATTTTTCTTTGTACTCCTCACCTTTGCGACACCATACAGTTTTGAAGCCATCAGTTCCAAAAACATGTATCATGGTTTCACCACTCCTGAGTACAGAGTCCCAGTAGTCATGTGAAATTGCATGGTGATTTTCTTCAACCCTTCTCACCGGAAGACACTTCTGTCGAGGTGTTAACCTCTGTGGACGGCCTGAGCGTCTCTGTGAGATGGTTTCAGTTCCATGTTTGTTAATTTTTTTTATCACTTTTGTTACAGTATTCTAACTGATAAGTAAAGCTTTGCTGACTTTCTTGTAGCCTTCACCTTTCTTGTGTAAAGAAATTATTTTCTTTCTCACGCCTTGTGACATTTCTCTTTCATGTGGTGCCATTGCTGACAGCATAAAATGGGAAGCGTTTTTTTTTTTTTTAAATAACACCCTTTTGTGTTCAACTGTGTGCTGGACACCTGTTTAATGAATAATTAGACTCATCTGTAGTTGAATTCTTGTTAATTGGGATTTTGTTGTCTAAAATTTAGCCTTGCTCCTAAGATTTTCATTGGGGTGTATTTATTTTTGCAACATGGTCTTGAATTAATTTGTTAGGAAAAATACTTTTTTGTGTGCACAAATTAAAAAATCTTGTTTGCAATCAGTGGTCCGCATTTGTGAGTGTATTTTGTAGTATAGTGTCCCATAGAAAATGTTGATTCTGAAAGGAATGTAGAAGTTTTCTGACAAATCTGTTGGGGTGTACTCATTTATGCTGAGCAATATATATATATATATTTATATATTCACTGTATATATGTGTGTGTGTATTTCCTTCCAGTGGCATAAAATAGCTGGTGTGTGAATAGAAGCATACAACAGTTAGGGGGCTTCTTGAACTCTATTATAGCCTTGTATTTCTCCAGGGAATCAGAAGAACGGGCTGTCATTGGGAAAAGTAACGTACTAATACATGTAATGCTTTTGTCAAAATGATTTGACCGTGGTCTTTAAAAGCACTCGTCTGTAACCCTTGGGCAATTTCATATTTTTCTAATCATTTCACCATCCGTTTACAAGCTTGGTGTGCAGCAATAAATCAGGAGCAGCACTCGTCGTAATTAGCTGGCAGATTTAGACATGTAATTGTGTTGTTTACACGTGTGTCTAAATTTCTCTGTTTTCCATAACAGTTACACGAAGCGGCAATTAACCACAGCAGGTCTCTGTAGATAATCCTAGAATTGTGAAATTGTTCTTGAAATTTAAAGCTGAACTTCCAGCAAGTGGTTAAAGCTATGTTCCAGTGAAATTGTAAAAAAAAAAGTAATCAGCTACAAAAACTTACAAAAACCACTCACCTGTCCCTCGATCCCGTGGTGTCCTCCCCACAACTCGTTTCACCGGCCATCCTGTGGGCACCTGGCTGTGACTTCACAGCAAGGTGCTTGCTGCTTCACAGCCAGGTGCCCACTGCACATGTGCGAGTAGCGCTGCTCTTTCTGAATGGTCCTGTAGTCTTCTGGGACCTGTCATGTGTCCCAGAAGACTACGGGGGGGAAGGGGGTTGGACAACTTCCGCTTCCGATCGCCTAGGCGATCACAACGGAAGTGAGAGCGGGCACCTGTCAATTTCGGGTACTCGCTCCCCAAAGGTGTCAATCCTTAACGGGGAGTGATGGTCAAGTCTTTAAAGCAGAACTTCCCCTTTTGGGTGGAGCTTCACTTTAAGTACACAGCTGAAATACATATAAGTAAACTATTTTACCTTCTCAAAGATTTGTCATTAGTCTGGCACTGGATCTCTTTGTAGTTTTAGAACAACTTGGTCAAGAACACACCCCCAGCATGATGTCTGGACAGTGAAGGAGCAAGCCATTACTCTGATCTCTCCTCCTGTTAGCGTGTTCACTAGCAGCAGACACTGAGTGGCTCCTACTGCAGGTCCTTCTTTCCCACTCTGAATCCTACTGTATAGGGAATTATAAAAGCTTTTCAGTGCAGATATGCCATATGGCTAAAATATGTGAGTAACCCTTCCAGACTGCATAGTGCCTACTGTAAATTTTAGTGGAGGGCAGGGCCGGATTCAGCCTATATGATCTGGGGTTGCAGTTAAAAATGTCAAAGGGCATAATGACAACACTGAGTGTGAGTCAATGAGATTCTGCACATGGGTCACGGCCCAGATGTAATATTTGAAAGGTAATGCAGTATGTATTAGGGTGATTAAACGGAACATGTGTCTCCTTATATCAGGAGTCCCTTTTTTTTTACATCAAGAGTCCTCATAAGAGTCCCCTTTTATATCAGGGTCCCTCATCAGACTGCCTCTTATACAAATTGTCCTCATTAGAGAGCCCCCTTACATCAATTTACTGCATCAGAGTGCTCCTTACATGAATTGTGCCCTTTAGAGAGCCCCCTTACATCAATTTACTTCATCAGAGTGTTCCTTACATGAATTGTGCCCTTTATAGAACCTCCTTACATCAATGTTCTGCTTCAGAGTGCCCCTTACATCAATTGTGCCCTTTAGAGAGCCCCCGTACATCACTTCCCTGCATCAGAGTGCCCCTTACATCACCTGACCCTATCAGAGATTCCTCTTACACCAAATGCCCCCTTCAGAGTGCCCCCTTATTTCAATTACCCCATCAGACTGGCTCACAGATTAGCAGAGCACTCTTAGAGACCTGGGAGGGCACAACTAAAATCTGGAAGGGCACAGTCCACCCCAGTACCTCCCTAGATGTGGCCCGGGTGGAGGAGGACTACTGGCCTGGTGTTTTTTTTAGGGTTTGAATTGGGCCCCTTGTTTCCAGTAAAGGGTACTGTTAATACTACATCATACAAAGACATTTTAGGCAGTTGTGCACTTCCAAACCTTATGGCATGATATAACAAGTTTGGTATTTAGGACTTGCACAAAGCTCTGACCTTACCCATACCTTTTGGATGAATTGCAATTGGATTGCAAACTATATCTTCCCATCCAACATCAATACTTGACCTCACAAAAGCTGTTTTGGTGGAATAGGCACAAACTCCCACAGACACTTCAAAATCTTGTGGAAAGTCATCCCAGACGAGCTGAGGCTCTTGGCCACTGTAGTAAAGCAGTTTCCCAAGCACACAGGAAATGTTGCCTGATATTTCATAAACATGCTGGGGTCCCACATACAGTCATGGCCAAAAATATTGGCACCCCTCCCTGCATTGCTGTCAGATAATGCACCACTTCGCCCAGAAAATTGTTACAATTACAAATGTTTAGGCATTCTCATGTTTACTTTTTTTGTTTGTATTGGTAGACACAAAAACGTGGAGAAACAAAAAACCTAATCTGACACATTCCACCCATAACTCCAGAAATTGATTCGACAAAATTATTGGCACCCTCAATTTAATATTTGGTAGCACACCCCTTGGAAAAAATAACTGAAATCAATCACTTTTTGTAACCATCAAAGAGTTTTTGTTCCACCTCTCTACTGAAATTTTGGACCACTCTTCTTTCGCCAACTGCTCCTGGTCTCTCAGATTGGAATGGTTCTTTTTCCCAACTGCTGTTTTGAGATCTCTCCACAGGTGCTCTATGGGATTTAGATCTGGATACATTGCTGACCAGTTCAGTTTTTGTCATACTAATGCAAACAAAAGAAATAAACATGAGAATGCCTAAACATTTGTAATTGCAACAATTTTCTGGGCGAAGTGGTGCATTATCTGACAGAAATGCAGGGGGAACAATATTTTTGGCCTTGACTGTAAGCTAAGCCCAACCTATTCTTTCTAAGCCCTGCCCCTTGTCACAACTGTTAGAAAAACTTTGCATGGCTAGTAGTACCGAATTCAGGGTGTCAATGACAGTTCTGGTCCTAAGCTTTGACGTAATATGACATAGTATTCACATGCAGACTTTGTTAAAAGATAAGTTCACATTTAGTAACATGTTACCAATATTTAGGGTGTAATATATTACGTTACTAACTGAGCAGCCTCAGACCCCCACCCCCCCCAATCCCTGTTGTGACAGCTGGCTGCAGATGTTCTTCCCGCACCCACTGTCACTTTTTAAAAAAAAGTGGCTCCACCCACCTGGCAGTGTCACTCATTCACAGAGTTCTGTGAATGGGAGAACTACAACCACCACGATAGCTGACAGCTTGTAGTTCCTAATGAACTCCCACAGCGCTGATGAGTGCTCTAAGTAGTTAATTGATCCTTCCTTGCGCTTCTAATTCATGCTCCCTCTTTTTTGTGCTTTGACTACTAGTAGTGGGGTGGCTGCTTAAAGTAGAAGCCTCTCCAATTTTTTTTTTATTGTTTTGGATTGAGAAGGAAGAGTTGGAGCCTCTTTCTGTGTGCTTCCACAGAGAGTGCAAGGGTCTTTATTTTCTACAGCATGATGGCAGCGGGAAGGCTTTTTTACCCAGGCTGTAGCTTCTTTCTAGGGGCTCATTCACATCATGGTGCAAAGACACCAGTTTTTCTGCATGCGTTCTGCAAGGGCACAAAAAAATCAGTTCTCTATGTGCCCTGTTCACACCACAACACTAGCATCAAGTGCAGATTTTTTCTGCACAGGACTCTTCAATGTATATAAAACTTATTGAAGCGCTCATGAAAACTAATGTAAACTGATGTCAATGCAAGTGAAATCTGCGCCTCAGTTTCCTTCAGTTTTCAGACACGTATGATGTGAACGAGCCCTAAAGAAAATAAACTGTTAGACTTTGAATACTTTTTGTTTTCATACACTTGGAATTCAGCTGATTTAAACTGAAATTTCATTTGAGGTTTACATAACACCTGTCATGGTTTACAAGTATCTAAACCTGTCTTAAGCTGGACATACTGTAGATGGATTGAAAGCCTGAACCAGCTGTATTTCGATCCATCTATGGCCCTTCCCACTCGAAAGAAGTCAATGTAAAGATTGGCTTCTCTTGAGTGGGAATGCTGGAAAATTTTCATTTGATTAGTGCCTGCAGCCAATCGGCTGCAGTGGTCATCAGTGTATTCTGACAGCAGAGGAGTCCCCAATACTAGACTACAATACAGCAATGGAGAGGATTCCTCCATCTGCCCCGATTTAGTGGATGGGAGAATACATTAGTTTTTCTTCTTTCAATCAGACCACTGGCTGATCCAAAAATGTAATCCATCTATAGCCAGCCTTAGAAATATGAAGTGGTCAACTTTTGGCTTTTCCTAGTAATGTCAGTAGCTGGCCTATCCCATTTCCTCACATTAATTTTGGCCACAAAAGACACTCATTATAGTGATGGACTAATCATGGGGTTTGGGGGAGAGAGGGGGATAGGGCTAGCTCTTATCACAGCTAAGAAGTGTTGCCTTTTGCATATGATGGGGACCGAGGACACCAGGAATGTTCACGATGTCATTGACAGGAACTTGGAGACAGCAAAGATTGCCAGCTTGTAAACTTTGGGCCATTTTAAGTGCTGTGCTTAACCTACTGCTTAATATCATGATCATAATAAGTATCTTCACCCCCTAACCCTGGATCCTAACATTAATTTAAGCCTTATTACTGATTTCCACAGGACATATAAACTTCATCAGGCACCTGAAGCATTGACAAAGAAAGCTAACAGCTGAGATCTAACTGTGCTTAGGCCTCAGCACTAACAGATACTCATACAACCAAGAAGATGGCCCATTATATGGCAAATTAATCAATGTAACAGGAAAGAAATAAAGTAAAAATACATTTAAAAAGAAACTGAAAATGCCCTGAATTAATCTTTAATTTTTGACACATAGGGAATGCTGTCAATACAAACCATATAAGACAATCTGTATAAAAGATGACTTCACTCACTCTTATTTCCCTGTGTGCGGATTAGTTGCCGGATTATAGTTGCATTGAAGCATTGCTTTCATAATAATCATTCGGATCGAAACCTGGGGACGAGATTTTGACCTTCATGGTCACTTTATAGTATTCCTGTTTAATTGCAGAGGGCCCCTTTCCTCCAATAGCTATAGGGCAAATTATTAGTGTGACCAGCAGTGAGTACAGCGCTTGTCTAGAACGTCCTTGGTGTTTTATAGACCTAGTTAACAACATAATAAAAGCAACGCAGTCTGTAGAGCGCGTATTATGAAGGAAAGCCTATACGTGTGTTGTATGGATAAGGTAATTCTGCTAGAAATCTCTGTGTTCCATTAAAGGGATGCTATCATACATATTTTAGTGAGTGTTCATTTTGAATTGTTGCTAAAGAAACATTTTAAAGCGTATTCAAATATACCTGCTTGATATGCCTACATATTATATACACATTTGTTGGTGCCCAGCCTCTATTTTGTGGGTACTTGCATTGTCATACAGGTGGGGACAGAAGTTTTCCTTATAGCCTGCTGTAGGAAAATTAAATAAAATTATTCCTGAAGTCTGGAATACTTCCTTCTGGTAGTACACATACCATACACTGTTCAAGTGGGGTGAGGTTCAAAAAGGCTGAAGAGCAGCCAAGATACTGGGCACTGTGTCTGCCCCTCTCTGTCTTTTTAGATATCTTTAGTCACTTGGGACTTTACTCACTAAGGGAGAATTTAGCATTGATTAGGGACTAGAGATAACTGTATTATTGGTCTACGACAGCCAGTTTGGGATGGCTTATCTCATGAATGGACACTAGATCTCTTTATGGGAAAGGTGTGGGAACAGCTACACTCGCATACTTGATCATACTTGCAAAATGCAGGGCATACCAATACCACCCAACCACTATATAAATGGGTAAAGGTGTGAGGAGCATAGCCAGGAGGAGTTCAAGCTGAAGCCGTGTTTGTATCCATCTATATAGAGTGTGCGGTGTTTCCACCTTCTGTTTTCAGATTTGTTTCTGCTATCTTGGATGATGTTTGAATGTCGACACCTGATTTGTGCTTTGGACTGTAGGGAGAAGTTTTAGAGTGCTTTGAGTGGCGCTCCATATGGATCACAAGAAAAAAAAAATACTTAAGATGTATCTAAAACCTTTTTCTTTTAGATTTGAATAAAGTGTGGATAGGTTATAACCCTTTTCAGGTTTTAATGCTGTCTGAATCTTTGCTGAGAAGAGTCACCTTTTTATTTGTCCTGGTGACCACAGTCACTGGTACTAAAGTGAGGTAAAATCCAACATTTCAAGCTGTTACCAGAGCAGGAATAAAGGGTAAGTCTTCCAATGGGGACACCTGTTCTGGTGACAACTAAGAGGAAATTTACTACACTTCAGAAGAGATTTCTAGTTATATTTTGGAGTGCAGATGGGACAAGAAGTGAAGGAAAATCTTCCCAATAAGACATACAGTAGATGGCACAAACTTGACATACATTTATCACTAGCAGTGGCAGAACTACCAGGGTCGCAAAGGTCGCACTTGAGATCGAACCCTAGCCTGCTGCAGAACATTTCAAAGGGTCCCACCATAGGACCATAACAAAGGGCACTATGATAGGAGTGAAAGGCCCCGGGCTCAGTGGGAAGGGCCATGGGACCAGTGGCAAGGGCCCTGGGACTGAAGGAAAGGTCCCCGGCATGGGGTCAGGGGGGCCCTTCATGGTTTCTTCTACTGTGGGCCTGAAGGTTCTAGTTATGCTTCTGCTTATTAGTATACACTACACATATGTGAGTGCAGTTTAGAGGATGTGAGACCCTAGCCATCCTATATTTGTGCTTCAGCGATATGACCTGAAGTATCTTCTGTCACCTAACCTCCATAAAAACACAACAAGCAACTTACTGGCTAGTTTCAGCCTCACTTTTGTTGGCACACTGACATAATGCATGTATTGTAACATTGAATCCCTAAACAGAGCCTTAGACATCTTGGACTATGAAACTACAACAACCAGTGGAATTTTTTGCAAGATCGTGCAGGTTTTGGAGTCCACCATTTGTCGGTCATTTGTGGTTTGTGAGTTATGGTAGGGCCATCCCAAGATGAAAGAATTAGACATCTTTGACTATGAAGTTGCATTTCTGATCCACACTATGACAACCAGTCAGCTTTTCTGCTGGACTGTGCAGGTTAGTTTTGGGATCCACCATTTGTTGGTCATTTGCAGTATGTGGGTTATGATACGGTCATCCCAAGATGAAGGAATGATGGTCTTGAAAAGTTTATATATGTTTTAATGTTAGCACTTGTTCAAATTTCAATCCATACTTTACTAAACAGCATGCAGCTTTTCATGCTAATGTCTCATGTATTTGAGGAGTTTGGCACAGGCATCTTATGAACTCTGAATTTATTATTTTTGTTGGACACAACTAGCGTACAATTTGAATTCACTAAAATAAAGTATTATCTGCAGACTGACTTATGAAGCTCTCTTCATAGACATACCAGATATGAAAGCAGTGAAGCACAGTCACTGTAATGCACTACCAACCATTATGTTTTTGTTATCAATCAGTATGTATGAACCTTTATTAGGGTCCTTTCAGACGAGTGTTGCGATCAGTTCATCCTGTCAGTTTCTTAAGCAAAATCTGAACAAAAACTAGTTCTGCAGGGACTGAATGAGATTTGATCCATCTATGGACAGGCTGGTTGTACTGAAGTTGGTCCATCGGTTGACGTCAGTGCAACCAGCCTGTTGGATTTTTTATATACATACTGTATATACCACTAGCAGCAATCATTGTGTTCTGCCAGCAGAGAAAGCTTCCTTCTGGCAGAACACAATAACTCTGCCAGTGGGATTCCCCCATCAACACTGACTGTGTTGATGGGGGAATCAAGCAATTTTCTTTCCTGCAACCCGTGGTTGTAGGAAAGACAATCGCATCATCTATGGCTTACCTCCAAATCCATTTAGGTC
This sequence comes from Staurois parvus, assembly GCF_062004578.1. Classification (NCBI taxonomy): domain Eukaryota; kingdom Metazoa; phylum Chordata; class Amphibia; order Anura; family Ranidae; genus Staurois; species Staurois parvus. The sequence goes on along the minus strand of NW_028318294.1, from coordinate 5,505,008 downwards.
TGAAAAGTAAATGGAAACATTTTGCATCCTATTCCATTTTTGTTGACCTAAACATAATGGATCAGAGATAATACAATAGAATGTAAATGGATACACATGTGTTTATATTTGCCTGCCCATAGACCTAACATGGGCTTATTCAGCTCAGTGAGAAAATGAGCAAAATGGACAATTGTAACATCCGTTCTGCTTTGATTCAGCAAAGAATCTGTTCAGAAATCCCCTGGTGATTGGAATGAACGGTGCTCCTTTGAAATGATCTTTTAGTGTACCTGTAGCAATACAGCCTATTGATAGGAAATTTGAGGAAACCAAGTGTTGAAATCTTTGTCATCCCAACCCAGATATCGCTATGGGGAATTAGGCAAAATGTTGTGCTGTGATAAGTAGATTTTATTTTTATGTATTTGGGAAAGTTTAAAAAAAATTCACAGCAACATTTTAATAAATTAAAGCTTTTTGAAACAAGCATGCTATATAACAGGGGTGTCAAACTCCATTTTATTTTGGGCCGCATCAGCATTATGGTTGCCCTCAAAGGGCCGGTTGCAACTGTAAAACTAGATGTCCAGAGCACCCCATCTCCTCTTACATGAGATGTTCACAGCCCCCCACCATCAAAAGTCCCCTACTCTCCCTTACATCACATTTCACCCCCCCCCCACACCTTCTGCTGCTATCGGGAAGAAGCTGGGGGCAGAGCTGGGATACAGAAAGTGCACAGTCTGGAGGAGGTCTAGAGTCAACTGCCAGAGTCTGCTGAAGGCTGAGACCAGGGAAGGCAAAGACGAGGGGTTGCTTCGGCTGCACAGAGAGGCGCAGGATCTGTAGTCTGTAGAGAGGAGTTTTGTCCTCCTCTCTGCTGCCAACTGCTGAGACAAGGTGGGGGCGGTGACAAGGGGGGTGCTGAAGTTACAGGAGAGGTGTGAATGCCACATGAAATGACCAGGCAGGCTGGATTCGGCCTGTGGGACTATAGTTTGACACACGTGCTATACACTATCATTTAAATATGTTTATAAATTATGATATTTTTATAAACATATAAACACAACAGTAATAACAATGTATCAAACCTATACAGAAATAAAAAGGAAGAAGTTACTAGTACTGTGTTAGTTGCCTGATTGCCTTCATTATTTTCTAGGACAAGCATGCAGATCATAAAAGTCAGAGCTCCTAATTTGCAAATTTTCCAGTCTGTGACTCAGAATGTAGTGGGGCCAATGAATCAGTATGACTGCCATGCAAATGGTACTTTCAGAAGGGAAGGTCATTAATGGCAGCCTCCATGCTGCATGTTTCCTTTAATGTACTTCATTTTTCAGACATTTAGCAACCAAATGATATAACTGCATGAAGCCTTCCTGTGTATATATATATGTGGTTTCTGAACTCCTCAGCGAATGCTGATACTTCTAACAATTCATTGTAGGGGGTTTGGTTTTCCTTATAATACAGCTGACATAAGACACAGATTAACAGACAGTGATGGATGGTGGATGATACTCAAGGACTATACCAACACACAATGGCTGGAATTAACATAAATGGTGGTAGATGGACAGGCATCATCAGTGAGGCATATTAAAACTGGGCCAGTTCCTTTATAAAAAAGGCCTTTCTTGCAGCTTAGTGTTAACAAAAGTCAAGCCTATATTATACAAAAGATCCCAATTTTCAAAAGGCAGTTTAATTGATAACTATGCAGCTTGCTTTGCTAATGGACAGGGTTTCTTGATGAAGTTAGACATAGTATTAAAAACACTTATAAATGCAGTACATATTAATTCAAAATGTTTTTTAAATTTCTGCTAGTTTAAATACTCAATATCAGCCTGCAATTCCTTGCACAGCATCAGATTGGGAAAAGAGGAGAAGTACTACAAGACAATTAAACTCTAATTGAAACATATGAGCTTTCAGTGAACTTGCTAACAGCAGTAGAGAGCAGAGAGATAACTTAAAGCCTAGCTCCAGGCATTAGATTCTATCCTCCCCCCATTTGCCCCTCTCCCCCCATTGAAACAACCCCTGGCCCATAAAAAACTTATAATACATACTTTTTTCTAGATGTCCTCAGCTGAGTCATGTGATGTAGGCAGGTCCTCTTCACCTTACCCTTCTTCCTCCAGTGGTGATGATTACTCTCTCAGATCCCACCCTACGCAGGTATTTTCCTGTGCTAGGGCAACAATCCAAGCACCAACAGATTAAGCATGATTGTCATTGCAGCAGGTTAACTAGGCAGTAAACCTATTACACACACATGGTCATCGCAACCACATGTTTTAACAGAAATGCACCATTCACATCATGTGCTGTTGCAATTGTGACCTTTAAAAAAAAGTCTGTAACACTGGCTACCATGCCAAAAAAGAAATGGCAGAGATAAAGTTCTTTAATTTCCAATAAGAGCATTTAGAGATTCACCATAACAATTTTTAAATATTCTAATGGAAGATCCAAAAAATTTGTGCAGGAAATTATTTACAGAAAAAGTATTACAAAGCAGACATAAGCAACAGTAAAATAATAAAAAAAGTTTGCCTAATATTTGGTACTGCTCAAATCTTTTGCAGAGTAACTCAAATCCGATATACTGTATCAGAGTCAATGGCTGTCAAAAATGACTCTTAGCATTCCTTCTTAGTTTCGAGAACGAAAGCCACAGTTGCAAAATGTAACAGCATTTTGTTGTTCATAGAGAGGGAGCCACAGATCTAATTACACCCAGTCAAAGGTTCCAACAGGTTCCGGGGATATTTGAATTTGCTCAGCAGACACTCTTTTAAGGCAATTATTCTAAATACATCTATATTTCTATCTGTCAAGGTTTTGTATTCTGACAACCAACATATAATTGAACAGAATGAAATTACAATTTGATAAAGGCCAAATATGATATGGACCTTATTCATATACTACTTAGGAGATCTAATGTATTTATTAGCCACCCGGCTTTTGTATTATAGGTATATTTGATGTCTAACTGATTGGCATCTTCCCATACATTAGTTTAACCACTTTTTATTAAGGTAACTCCATTGCAGTAAGAATTATGGAGAGTGCAAGTTCAGCTGTATGTCAGTATAGGTCACTACCTCCCATCTGACAGCTGTACATTCCACACTAGACTAATTAAGACTATTTACAACAGGGTCATTAGGAGTTTTTTTTTTTTTTTTGCAGATCCTGGGCTAAGTACTATGATGTACTGCTGCATTTTTTTGTAGCTGACCTTTGTTCTATCTAAGGTGTTTCAAACTGGTCGGTGGCTTATTAAATATATCATCTTCTCTGGCTTCCCACCAAGGACATGAGATTTAAATCTGACCATTTTGTCACTTACTTTCTAATTTTAGAGGGTGGCACTATGTTCACCCCACTAACTGTAGGGTTCGTCAGAACTCATTATTTCCACAGATAGATCCTAAACGCTGCACAGAGCAGTGCTTTGTATAGGTTCCGCTCTCTACAGTATTCTTCTATGAGTTCAGGGGTGGGTGTGGGACCCCGATGTCCTGGGCTCACAGGAAGTAGATGCTGGGCATCATTCAACATGTAATAGGGACAAGGGCAGGATCACTGAGTGGGTAACGCTGTGAAAGACAGCACCAGAGAGAAGATTAGTACTATGGACTAAGCTCCTTTTTCATTTTTAATTTCTGCAGGGGGTTATCTATTTTTTAATATTTTCTCCCAGCTGGACTTGGGCTTTAACAGTGGTCTGCTTGTTCTTCCTTGTACAATAAGCAGGTTGGAGTGTATTTGACCAGTGTGGTTAACCACGTTTTCCTACTGCTACAGTGGAGGTCAAAGATCTGGCTGTGCTGTCAGCCAAGTCCCAAGATAACAAAATCTACTGCATTGATTTACAGACTCTTTGGTAGTTCAAATATTTCCTATATTTATAGTCTAAATGTGTATTTTTGCCTGGAGTTAAGCTTTAACTTAAATAACAATAACCAACAGGTACAGTTAATAATAAGGTATAGACAGTGAAAATACATAATTTTCAGAAATTCCAAAGGAACTTAACAGAAGTGAATATAAAATAGTCTACAGATTCCCTTTAAAACCTTCTACAAAAAAAAAAAAAAAGATGAATTTCAAGCTGAAGTCACAGCTTGTTGCAAACTCTGAATTTAAAATTCAGTCCTTGTCCCTCTTGCACTGAGGGTCAGGTTGAAGTTCCAGCTCTTGAAATAATTCAGGTGAGATTTCTGATAGGGTTGTGAAAGGGTCACTTTAGGATAACACGAACAGATAGTGTTTGAAGAATTATGTCCTGACTTGTTTGTTTTAGCAAGGGACCTGTCTTCACCGTGCAGGTAGTGAACCTTTCCATTCCTTCTGTTTTTTTTCCATACTCTTTCTGATAAACCAAGCTGGGAAAGTCAAGGCAGGAGATGGGGGGAGAGTGGAGGCGGCAGCTGCTCAAGGGAGCGAGGGGATACATTTCAGGTGCTCCTATTTAATTTCTGTAGACTTTTATCGAGAGAGAGGAGCCGGGGTCATTTGACAAGTGACCAGGAGCTGTTCACATTTCTCCACTCACTTTGTCATGACAATCGTGTTAAATCACCCGCTGCATCACTCTGAACAAGAGTATCCATGTAAGTTCCTGTGCCGGAGATGTTCTGCAGTTTTCTCATGGAATGTTTATGCATTTGCAATTCAGTTGCACCTATGATTATCTGGATTTCCCAGAAGAAGAGCAAGTTGAAATGAATGAATAATTTTTGTTTCATGAACAATTGACATCTGTTCATGGAAAGCAGAACACATAAACGTCAATGAATTACAAAAAAGCTTTGTATGTTATAAAGTCATGTAGTACATGGTAACAAATGTTAACGTCTAGAACAGCACACTAGTACAAAATGAATAAATCTACAGTATCTGTTTAAAGTGTTTCTAAGGGCAGAAGGTTGTTTTACCTTAATGCATTCTAACCATTAAGGTAAAAAAAACCTGGGTGCAGCTACCCCCTTAGACCCCCCCCTGTACCTTAGCCCCATCTTGATTCATTGAGGTGTTCTCCCGGATCTCCTCATTGGCTCACACAGCAGCAGGAATAGTGGAGAAATCTTCTGATGGTGACCCTAGTGACAACCAGGGATTCCCTCACTTTGAAAGGGAATTTCCTCTCACGTCCTGCTTTGGCTATGGGACAGGAAATTTAAAGGAAATCTCCCCAATGGAACTAAGCTTGCAAAAAAGTAGACAAGGGTTGTATCCTTTTTTTTTGTTGCCTTTACTTCTACTTTAAGAGGAGTTTATGAGGCTTTTCCCATAACCTGACTAGTTTTATCCTGTCCTAAAGAGAAGAAAATATTACAGGGAAACTATTAGGCATTTGGTCTAATTTGTTTTATATTTATTACAATCGAATAATGTTGTTTTTATATTAAAAAGTAAAAAAATCTTTTGAGTAGTAAAATGTCTCTAATGCAAAACTCTCAGGAAAGCAGGCAGAAGATATGCTGTTCTGCCTGAGCTGCCTGCCAAACAACAGGCTAGAAGGGAGTTCATTCACTAAAGTCTTAGCATAGTGGTCCCATATGGGACATAAGGCTTCTTTTAAAGCAGTATTAAACCCAAAACAAAAAATGTCATATATTGCAGCAATCATTACATGTGACCACATTAGTTTTCTTTTCTGTGGCCTTTTTCCTCCCTGTTTTCACCTGGTGTTCTGAACAGTAACACACCTCTTGTATTAGTGAGACACAACAATGGAGGAATGAGATAGGAGGCACAGAAGACAGCACCATTGTCAGTCTTAGGGGAAGGAATATTAGATGGGCTAGCAGATTTAGATAGTTTAGAAATTTAAGCTAAACTCCAGTTCACAGTTACACAGTTAATCAGTTACAGCAAACTATTTGTTTCCTTTTAGGATAAAGGTTTTACATGAATAAATAACAGATGATCATTTTAATCACCCCTGTCAGTGTTAAAGTGGTAGTAAACCCACTTTGTTAACCCCTTCACGCCTAAGGGTAAAACAAATCTAAATGCCTAAGCACAATTCTGCAACGTTGACGTGTTCGTAAAACCGTACATATCGTCACAACTACTTTGTACATCCAGGTGGATTATACCTTGTTTTTTTCAGGACAAATTGGGCTTTCATTTGGTGGTAAATGGTCATGGATAGCTCCTAATTTTTTTTTATTATTAAAGGAAAACTGGGCCAAAATAGTAAAAAAAATCATTTTTTTAAATTTAACTGTGTGTTTCTTGTTACGACCATAACCTACCACCAAAGAACAACTCAAAATACATTCTCCAGTTCTTGACGATCGCAGCGATACCATATATGTGTATGTTATTTGTTGGTTGTACCCGTAGTACAGTCCAGAAACAACAGTGCGCATTTTGTTTTTGTCTTTTTTTTTTATATAAAACACACTGTCACTGACATTGACATTAACACTAACTGACACTGATACCAATTTTTTTTTAAATCCTGACCTTTGACCCTGACCTTTGCCCTTGACCCTGACCTTTGACCCTGACCTTTGACCCTGACCTTGACCCAAACACTAACCCTGGTACTGAACTAGATCAAACCTTGATCTAGGTATTTTTCTTTATTTTTTCTTTTATTTTTTAATATTTATTTATCTTTTTTTTTTTTTTTACAAACTTTTTTTTCTCTCTCTGTGTCAGGAGTTCGAGAGATACAATGTATCTCTCTTCTCCATTCATAGAGAGAGAGAAAACAAGGGGGCCGGGCTGCACAGTGATTGATCACTGTGATAGCCAATCAGAGGCTATCACAGCGATCACGTGACCCGGAATCGGGAGTCCCGGGTCCCGATCGTTAGAACGGGACCCGGGGCTCTCAGTGACACCGCGGTCTTGGTGCTGGGAGCGTGCATGCGTGGGAGTGACGTCATTGCAGGTCAGCCAGTCAGACGGCCGGAGCTCGCGAATCCGGAAGGAAGACCGAGTGAAGATGGTAGCCATTACAGCAGTGATAGCGTGGTGCATGAGGGCTTTGTTTCAAGGTAAGTTTCACAAAATGTGCTAGTATGCGATGCATACTAGCACATTATGTCATTGCCTTGCAGGGAATGTGTTTTTTTTTGTTTTTTATGCAGTTTACTATCTCTTTAAGTGGTTTGTCTCATCCTTGTAAACTGATACATTTTGTTGGACAGATGGAAAGCTTGTGCTGGCTGGGTCGCCAGATGAAGATAGAAGAAAGCCTAAAAAGAAAACTAATGCAGCCATCACATCTAAGAATTGATAAGCTGCAATATAATAAATGTACAGTGCCTTGAAAAAGTATTCATACTCCTTGAATTTCCACATTTGGTCATGTTACAACTAAAAACGTAAATGTATTCTATTGAGATTCCATGTGATAGACCAACACAAAGTGACACATAATTGTGAAGTGGAAAGAAAATGATAAATGGTTTTCAAAATTGTTTACAAATACATTTCTGAAAAGTGTGGTGTGCATTTGTATTCAACCCCCTTTACTCTGAATACCCCTAACTAAAATCTAGTGGAACCAATTGCTTTCAGAAGTCACCTAATTAGTAAATAGAGTCCACCTGTGTGTAATTTAATGTCAGTATAAATAGAACTGTTCTGTGAAGTCCTCAGAGGTTTGTTAAAGGACATTAGTGAACAAACAGCATCATGAAGGCCAAGGAACACACCAGACAGGTCATGGATAAAGTTGTGGAGAACTTTGAAGCAGGGTTAAGTTCTAAAAAAAAATATCCCAAGCTTTGAACATCTCACGGAACACTGTTCAATCCATTATCTGAAAATAGAAAGAGTATGGCACAAATGCAAACCTACCAAAACATGGCCATCCACCTAAACTGACAGGTCGGGCAAGGAGAGCCTTAATCAGAGAAGCAGCCATGAGGCCCATGGTAACTCTGGATGAGCTGCAGAGATCCACAGCTCAGGGGGGGAATCTGTCCACAGGACAACTATTGATCATGCTCTCAACAAATCTGGCCTTTATGTAGGAGTGGCAAAAAGAAAGCCATTGTTGAAAGAAATCCATTAAGATGTCCTGTTTGTGAGAAGCCATGTGGGGGACACTGGAATGTGGAAAAAGGTGCTCTGATCAGATGAGACCAAAATTTAACTTTTTGGCTTAAAAGCAAAACGCTATGTGTGGCGGAAAATTAACACTGCACATCATCCTGAACACACCATCTCCACCATGAAACGTGGAGGTGGCAGCATCATGTTGTGGGGATGCTTTTCTTCAGCAGTGACAGGGAAGCTGGTCAGAGTTGATGGGAAGATGGATGAGCAAAATACAGGGCAATCTTAGAAGAAAAACTGTTAAGAGTCTGCAAAAGACTTGAGACTGGAGCGGAGGATCACCTTCTAGCAGGACAATGACCCTAAACATACAGCCAGAGCTACAATGGAATGGTTGATATCAAAGCATATTCATGTGTTAGAATGGCCCAGTCATAGTCCATACATAAATCCAATTGAGAATCTGTGGCAAGGCTTGAAAATTGCTGTTCACAGACACTGCAAAGACGATTGGGCAAAAATTTCACCCTTTAGATGTGCAAAGCTGGTAGAGACATCCCCAATAAGACTTGTATCTGTAATTGCAGCAAAAGGTGATTCTACAAAGTATGGACTCTGGGGAGCTGAAACAAATGCATACCACACTTTTCAGATATTTATTTGTAAAAAAATGTGAAAACCTTTTATTATTTTCCTTCCACTTCACAAGTATGTGCCACTTTGTGTTGGTCTATCACAAAATCCCAATAAAATACATGTTATGTTTCTTTATTGCACATCATGGGACACAGAGCAGGCTATTCTTGACTATGTGAGTTATATGCCACCTATAGGTGAATGGATACTGGCCGACCAATCAGAGAAGAGATCTTCCTTTATCTTCCCCTATACAGTATAACTCCTCATACATAGGAAGTACTTCAGTTTTTTCGCCAGTGTCTGTAAGGTGGATGGTCACTGAAAGTGTTGCTTGTGCTCCTGGAGCATACCTAAGGTTTAATACGGTTCCTTTGAGAATCATGGACTTTATTCAGATCCATTTGGAAAGGTGTGAGCCATAATGGATGGTACCCAAGCCTCGCTGGATAAGGAGGAGAATCTTCAAGGTTTAGCCTGTAATGCAGACTTATGGCGCTGGACCCCACATAGACGGAACCCTGTGCAGTTTTAAATCTGACCAAGGCGCTTTCCAGCAGGGTGCTATATGAGTCCAAGGCAGTAGCCCCACATTATGGGCACTGGGTTCTTAAAGGTCTGTATGACAATGCCCGCCATGATGGCTGAAGGTTGGTGCCTGACGGAAGTCAGGGACCTGTGGCTGGACTGGAAAGATTTTCTCTATAAAAAAAACAAAGAGGTATTGTTATTTGGCTGGGTTTCCATCAGGGAGAGTGCTCACTGCATTTTTTTCCCGATGCTTGCCTGATGTTCTGTTTGGAGTCCTAGAGGGAGCATTCTGGTCCCTAGGAGGCCATCAGCCGTGGGGCGTGTGCATGGTGAGGAGCAACTTATGTATGCTGATTGGGATCACTCAGGCAGGGTTTTTGTTCTACCAAAGAGGTTTCCTTTTTTGTACCCCATGGAGTAGAAGTTTGTTAAGAAAAGTGTTTTGCCTGTAGTATATGTAGTTGTTTCATCCCTAAATAAATCTTTAACATGTCCTGTGGATAATGTCCAGGTTTTCAAGGATCCAGCGGATAAGAAGCTGGAGTCTCTCCTCCCTGGCAGGTTCTGCCCCACAGCCACCAGTGGCAGCTATTGGAATTTGCCAGAGTCTTTCTGACCATGTCAAACGACTGCTTGGAAGACCGTCGGTGCAGTGAGTACTTGGCCGAGGATTTGGTGGATGTTTCACATGCTTTATGTTTTGCGGTTGATGCCCTTAAGGATTCAATTCAGGAAATTATCAGTGCACATGCACAGGGTTTTGTAACAGAAGAGTTGTTCGGCAGAACTATCATGGAAAAAATTATTGGCAGGTTTGCCCTTCCATGGAGAGTTACTGTTTGGGGAAGATTTGGAAAAATATATCCAAAAGATTTCAGGGGGAAAGGGTTCTCTTCTACGCTTTAAAAGGAGATGCAAGTGCTCTTGTTTTAAGGTGTCAGGGGCTTTGGCTGCTGGCCTCTCATCTACCAGGCAGAACAGGTCCCAGCCTTCAGAGGTAGAATTCAGAATTAAAACCTGAGGAGGCCCTGGGTGCAAAAGTCATCCAAGTTAGATTCAAAGTCTTCTTCCTTATGAAGGGGCGCTCCCACTCTTTCGGGTAGGGGAAAGGCTTTTGAATTTTGTTGCTGCCTAGAGATCTCTAATCCAAGGCAAGTGGGTAATTTCCACGATTTCTCTGGGGTACAGACTACAATTTTGGGTCTTTCCCCCTCCCCGGTTTCTAAAACCAAATGTACCGATGAATCCAGAGAAGAAAAGAGCTTTATTACAGGCACTCGTTTGCCTATTGTCTCGAGATTTTCATTGCCTGCTACAAAAACTGTAGGAGGGGTTATATTGGGGAGGACCTCCTCTCTGATTGGTCAGCCAGTGGCCATTCACATATAGGTGGCATATAACACACATAGACATGAATAGCCTACTCTTGTGATGTACTCCAAGAAATGGATTTTACAGGCAAGTATGCAGAAAAAAAAATCCAGTTTTTGGTTGTAACATGACAAAATGTGGAATATTTCAAGGGGTATGAATACCTTTTCAAGGAACTGTATGCTATTGGGATTAATACTGCTTTAAATTATCCAGAAGTTAATGGATCAATCTGTAGGTATGCCTCAGAATTTTTTAAAGTGGAACTCAAGATGACTCAAAGGTGTACAGAAGTGTTAAAACCTTGATTTTTTTTTTTTGCTGTCTATGTTTGGAAAGCCTTGCCTTTTTTATGTGGTCAATGGGAAGGAATTGGAGGTTAAACTCCCAGTGGGGGAGCACAAATAAATAAAAAACAGAAGTGAAAGAAGAAAGGTTTTTGGCCGTCGTTCTTCCATGTAAATTGCAATTTAATTAAAACATAATTTACCATATTAATAAAGAATAGTACATTACTAATGTTGACTTGCCTATATCTTTCTCATTTAAATCAAAGGTAGCTACTAGACATTGCTTTTGCTATCTTTTACATTCAGTAAAGGTAGTTCTTGAGGTTGTACAGAGGTACTGTATGCAAGTACTATATAGATGGTTTGTTAATTATATAACTTCCTTTTTTTCCGTCTTGCTTTTTCTTCAATGTTGCAAGTTTAGAGAAACATTTAAAGCCTTATTAAAAATGTCCACATTGTCTCATCACAGGCCTCTCCATGTGCTGATCTGCAATGCAGCCATTTTTGGGCTTCCGTGGCAGCTGACAGAAGATAATCTCGAATCGACTTTCCAGGTCAATCATCTTGGACACTTTTATCTGGTGTCTCTTCTGCAAGACATATTACGCCATTCTGTCCCATCCAGAGTGGTTGTAGTGTCTTCCGAATCACACAGGTCAGTCATTTATTAGCACTTCATTCTGATTCTGATAGTGGTAATTGAATACCTGTTAGAGAGTTCTCAAACCACTGGCTGGCAATTTATATGGTGCTCTTACCTGCCCTTGTTGTTGCATGCACTACAAAAGGTTATTTGCAGGTGGTAAATTTTTCTCTCTCTGTACACCCTCTGCATTTGATATTTTATACAGTTATGTCTTTCTTATATGTGTGTATTTCAACTCCTCAAATGTCTTCTTCAAGTCATGTTATTAGGTTTGCTAAAAGTGAATTGTTGAAAGTTTTTTAAAGCAGACAGTTAAAGGCAACAATAAAAATAGATTAATTAATTTGAAAAGTTAACATATGCAGATCTAAGCTTTAATGCATAAGCTGCCTTGAGTACCTTCACCAAACTTGAGTACCTTCACCAAACGTGAGTACCTGCCTGGAGTACCGTCACCAAACTTGAGTGCCTGCCTGGAGTACCGTCACCAAACTTGAGTGCCTGCCTGGAGTACCGTCACCAAACTTGAGTGCCTGCCTGGTGTACCTTCACCAAACATGAGTGCCTGCCTGGAGTACCTTCACCAAACATGAGTGCCTGCCTGGAGTACCTTCACCAAACTTGAGTACCTTCGTAGAGTACTTTCACCAAACTCAAGTACCTGCCTGAAATACTTTCTCCAAACTACCTTACTTGCTTGTCTGTGGAGCCAACTCTTTCTCTTCCCATCATCAGCACCAGCATCTGTGTCGCACAGTACAAACCCGTTTCTTCAACAACCTATCTCTAAGGCCAGTCATTTTTATCAAGGGTTAAGAGGTGTGACATATATATCAAATAGAATGGTGCAACGCTAAATAATAGAGCACAGTTTATACACACAATATATGCACATGCGTGATATCACTCTGATGGTGATCCATAAATACAAAAGTTCAATATAATAGTGCGGATCATGGAGAGATCCTATTTCCAGGTGAGTGGACGTCCTGATCCAAGGTGTGGTGATAAGTGTGAAGCACACAAATAGGTGAAAAACGCACTCACCAGATGTGCGTTTAACATACACAATATGTAATCCTGCGTCACCAGGCCATAGAACGATCATCAGATCCCAGATCAGATTGCACCCAGATCACCATCCCGGCTCCAGAGAAGTAAGGTCATCCGAAACTGCTACCAGGTATCACCACCAGGGTCCTGAGTCCTCCAGATGGGCACTGCGAATGATAGCACTCACACAGAGTGCCCAATAAGAGACCTCATAGCGTGATACTGCTTAAGATACCTTATAGAGCATTGCCTTCTATTTGTATAGGCAGAGACAGCCAGGATCTTGTTATCGGTGCCCCAAGGAGACATGTACCTTCCATCGGTCAGTGCCGTGTCCTGTTGCGATGCAAAAGTCACAGGACAGATCCACAACTCTCAGCAGGGGACACAGGCAGCCTCAGCCAAGCATGTTCTGATCCTAGTCTGATCGCATGGATACTGTGCAATTGCAATGCGGTGCAGAAAACACAGTGAATCGTGTGCGTTTCCTGCACCGCATTATTGTGAACCAAGTCTTAATCTCAATGTCTGCAGATGTTATTGTCCTGTGTAATACCTAAGCTTAGGGTCCAAGGGCCTCCAAAGGAACATAGCTACATAGTTAATCAGGTTGAAAAAAAGTCCATTTAGTTCATCCAATCTGAGGTTTAAATGAAGACTAACACAGGTAATTACAGACATCACACTTTTTTTTTTACCTTTTTAGGTCAGGTTGAGTTTACTTTTATAAAAAAAAAAAAAAATGTTTTTACCTTTAGCAATGCTGCAGGAAAAAATATTATCTTTATTTAGACCTTCCGGCAGGCTCTTTTCTTTCTGTCCTGTGTATTTATGTAAACCACTATTAATCATGAAACAAGCCTCCCTTTCCGTCGCAGTTTAATCTGCCCATTGAGCAGTCTCGGAGATGGAATAATAATTGATTATATCTGAATGCCACGACCCTTATTGATTTGTCATTCAACAACTTCGGCATCTAACCAAGAAGAATGGGAAGATATACTAAATTGTAAATAGTCTACTTAAGGACGGGAGACTGGGTCTGTTCATTATGGGCTGCTTTATTCTCCCCCTCTTTAAGGATGGGTGGTCTGCGAAACACGTTAGCTTTTTGAAATCCAGCCCTCATTCTTTGTAATGACCATGAAACAACACACACTTCCTTTTCTTTTCCATTTGAAAAGATTTGTAATATGACAATAACCTATTATTGAAACCTATCATTTTCCAAACACGCTTGATTCCTTCTCCAAACTGTAATCATTTTAAAGCAATTCTGTAAATGCATTACTATTGGTCTTTGCTTGAAATGACAATCCATATTAATGAATGTTATAGAAACAGTTGTAAAGAAAGTGCCGATACAAATGTAAGTGTGCCATTATCACAAATCACATATTAATTTGGTTATAGGCTTTTGTTATAATGTACAGTACAAAGGATTGGGGGTTTTATTCCTGCAGTTTAAAACAATATAATTCAAGATTACCTGCGCTATGCTTACCTACTGTGCTCACTATTGTGTGTAACCACTCTTATCTCTTCTTAGACAGCTGCTGTTACAAACATGCTAGTGCCCCCTTAACAAACTAATTAAAAACTTTAAAAGGAAATTAATTAGAAAGTCTCTGCATTCAAAATGCAAAAGTGCTCTGCGCTGAATGAAATGAATATCACAGTCTCTCTGTGCCAAACATAAAGTGCTCCGTGCTCAAAACTGTATATCTCGTTCAGATCCACTGCTTCCTCTTTACAGTTTCAAAAGTGACGTGCCCCTTCTCAAGTGTTCCCACACTCAACGAAGAGATCTGACTCTCCGCTCTATAACTAGAAGAGTCTATCAGGCTTGTGAATAAACCACATGGACAGGAAAAGATGTTTTCCTCCTTAGGCTCCCCCCTAGTTTCTTCTACAATTCACCTTCATTCTAGCGCAAGAGAGAAAAGAATCGGATTGTTGGCCTTGGTGGGAGAGTGGGTATATCTACAAATATATGTTGCACTCCTAAATACTTCTCAATAAATAATAATTAAATTATTACTAATAAATTAATTCAAATTATGATACAAATAACTAATAAAAGTGTATACATACCAAAGAATATTTAAATAGATAATTTCAACTAATCAATCTCCTCCAAATAAATATCAAAATAATTCCACATGAAATACTCCTCTAAAACATATTTTACAAAGTGCTCATAAATCATCTTTTAGTGACATGATGTACTTACTAATACCCTCAATTTCATTTATATTCATAATACCCTCATTTAATATAATAAAGATAATAAACCAACTAATAACCCTCAACTAAAACGCATTTAAATGATCCCCCATGAATAAAAATAACCAAATGCTCATAAATAATTAATAGTGATTAGTATGAATCCAAATCAAAATAATAGTCCCATTGAATAAACAATTGTTTATATATAGTGACTTGGTGCTTGTTGTTCTTCAATTTGTGACTTTTGTGAATCCTTCAAATAGTGAAGATGTGCGCTCACCTCCTTTGATGCCTGCAATTAGGCTATACACGCTTTCGGTTCACTTTCCCTGGAACCTGCTGGACATATACTTTTGCTGGTAAAATTGGGAGATCCTTCCTTTAGGAGTAATGGATGTATCCTCTGGTGGCTGATTATCCCCTCAGGGATTAAACCACATGGACAGGAAAAGATGTTTTCCTCCTTAGGCTCCTCACTAGTTTCTTCTACAATTCACCTTCATTCTAGCGCAAGAGAGAAAAGAATCGGATTGTTGGCCTTGGTGGGAGAGTGGGTATAGGTAGGTAAAACTGTTGTATCGCATTCCCTAGATAGATTAATATAATATGCTGTATCAGCCATCTTATGTACTTTCCATTTTATTAGAAACCACATGAGCTTGGGTGGATGTTGCAGATTGCCTGCTAGTTAGCATTGGTGGCTCCAGTGTGTTTTTTTGCCAGCAATCCTACCACCTGTCTTCCTCCCCATAGCTACTGCATCTGTCGTTTGGTTGCCCTCCCTTTCCCTGATTGAGTGTCCCTGTATCTTCCATTGACCACCGAAGGCACTCCTTTAAAATTGCATCCTTGTGTACCAGGCAGTGGGTCTGTTCCTCTGCCACTGCATGCTTGACGTCCAGCCAATAACTAGTCCTGATCACTGTATACTGTACCTGCCTTTAACATTTTTGTACATCTTGAAGCCATCTGTTATGGTACATGAGCTCTCTCTCTTTGAGGGTTTTTGTGTCCTGCAAATATAGTATTACATTTTAAGTCCTGGGGGCAGCCAAGTACCAGTAGGCATATAAGTCTTATGTAAAACAAAGCTGCTATGGGTGAAACTGTAGTTATTTATGCAGAACAGAACATGAACTGGTAACACTGTTCAACAGGTAAAAAGTTTTGGGCATAAAATTAGCTAATCTTACATAATTTTGGGGTGCTGAAAACGAAAATGACCCTAAAAAATGTTGATTGGCTCTAGTTTCCATGATATATTCACCCATCTAATGACGTAAGCCATTCAAAATTATGATGCAACTTCAGCTGCATATTGCGCAATTGATACTGGTGACCAATAGAAAATTGCATGTATACTGAGATGATGCAATATTAGCCTTTAATTGCATCACTTCACTGCATAAAAGCTGCAGTATCTGTAGCTGATTGTAGTTCGACAGCGTCTTTACATTTCGTTTTATGCTTATATAGGCTACTCAGTAATGCCTCGAACTTGTGTGAATAAAGCAGATAATTTCTGCTATATCTGCGGTGAAATAACTTTTATCTCACAAAAAAGGAGGATAACAGGAATGATTAAGAAAGCCTACAACTTGTATTTTGGCTGCAAGATAGAAGACCAGGACAAGAGCTGGGCACCACATATATGCTGCAATTCTTGTGGGACGGCACTGGAGCAATGGTTGAATGGAAAAAAGGCATCTATGCCTTTCGCTGTGCCAATGATTTGGAGAGAGCCAACAGATCATGTTAGTAATTGTTACTTTTGTATGGTGCCTCCAATTGTAAAAGGGCTAAATAAGAAGAAAAAGTTATCTGTGCACTATCCAAATATTCCATCGGCAATACGTCCAGTTCCTCATGGAGAGGGGCTACCAATTCCTAAAGCACCAGAATCCTTCGTGGTTGAGTCAAGTGAGGAAGAACCTGAAGCGTGTAGTCACGTGCAGTTGTAAGAGATAGCCCTTTCCACGAATACAAGAGAAAAGCCAAGAGAAGCAAAACCGACACAAACTGAAGACAAAACTAGTGAGAATCCTAAGTATTAAAATGATTCAACTTAGCTTATGGCTATAATTTTTCTTGGTAATCCTATGCAATATATTATGCCATTTAGGCTTTGTTATGTAGTCAATATCACTTGCTTTATATTTGTGGAAAGACATCTATCTATATAATTATTGTGCATTATGTAGTCATTACGCCTATAGTAGAAAACTTTCCGTTTACAGAAAAACTAGAGCCAATTGACAAATTTCATTGTTATATTTGAACTCAGAATGTGAAATTCATTAAGAAATGGATCCTTTTGTTTCCAAAACTGGCAAAAAATAAAAATTTGTTGAACAGTGTAATCGTTACACCAATCTTCATACTGGATGTGAGTGGCCTAGAGCAGGGCATGGGTTATTTGAGTTCCATTTTAAATACAATAGAATTCACCCAAAGAGGATTATAAATGCATGTTAAAACACATGTTTTTTTAAACATTTGGCCCTGAGGCAGTCATGACATCACAAGGGAAAAATGGCTGTTGCGGGATGCTGAGAGGGCAGGCAAAAGTTGTGATATTTTCATAGACATCAGCTGGGAGGCACAGTAAGGAAATCATTTTATTCACTTCAAGATTCACACTTTGCCTCAGGGTGGGAAGAGTCCTGGTTTGGATGCATCTGCAAGCCAAGAGTTAACAGGACTTTCTCATATTATTATAGAGCATTACATGTCTAGGATAGGAGGCCTTTCAACCAGGCAGAAAGGGGGGGATTGGGAATCCAATACTTATTCCGAAAATGTTTAAGTGACCCAGTACGGAGCTTATTTTTTAATCATGTATCCATAAATGTAACCCTTGGGACTCAGAACAGTGAGACCAGCCAAGGGTCAGGCTCAAGCCTTTATCACTACCAAACACAGGGGCTTATAGCCTAACTGACACACTGCAGATTGATTTACATAGAACATTTAAAATTTATGGTAGCTGAAATGAAAAGAGGCAGCATGAAGCACAAGCAATAATCCCACCCAGCCCTGAAACACAGAGCATCTCCTAATTAGGTGGTAACTAAATCTGTGTTGCCTTATCATTGCAAATCACATCGGGTTTTGTGAAAGGAGATCGGTTTGGCGTTATTAAGCAATGGGGGCTACTGTGGGCCATCCAGAGCTCGCTCTCGAAAATAAATCTGCCAACTCCCTGACTTGCCAGATGTGGAGGGCACCAGGGGATAGGCTATAAACGAGCTGTTATTTAATGGGAGATTAGGCTGAATTGTCAGCTGCTTGTCTCGCCTTGCAACCTTCTGCCTCCAATAAGAATCTGCATCATTTCTTATTCTTATTATTTGGAGAGCACATTTGTATCTGGGATTTTCCAAAACACAGGATTTTTAAAGCCTCTCCTGTGCTATAAAATCAGCCAAAGTTTACAGCCAAATATTTTTTTCAACTAAAAATAATAAGATGTTTCTTTACTGCATACAACAGTGGAGCTGTAAGGACAAGACATACTGCAGAGTTGACAGGAAGGTGAGCAAAAGTGAAAGGGTTAGACCGGCAAACATTGACATTTCATAGTAGATGCTGATGAGGTAAATCAACCACATAACTATTATATTTCTGCAACACTCTTGTAGCATGATATCTGCTGCTGGGCCCTAGCTGGGTTCTTCTTCGCTTTGAGTTTCTGCAGCAATTGAGTCTCATTTTTCAAGCTGCATTCATAACATTTTTTAATATAATATACAATATATTTTATTATATATAGTGCACTGATTTGGAATTTATAGAGGACTCCAACACTTTAAACACCTCAAGACCAAACACTTTCACCCCCTTCCTGCCCAGGTCATGCAATACTGTACCCAAATAAAATGTTTATCTTTTTGGAGACAGTTCTTCTTTTGGGGGTATTTAATCACCACTGGGTTTTTAATTTTTTGCTGTATAAACAAAAAAATAAAAAAAAAACAAACAAACAAAAAAAATACAGTTGCTTTTATAAGAATTTGCAAATAACTAATCTTTCTTCATAAATTTAGGCTAGAATGTATTATGCCACAATTTTTGGTACAAATAACCCAAATCAGTGTATATTATTTAGTTTGTGTGAAAGCTATAGTCTACAATCTATGGTATATACACTGCTAAAAAAAGTAAAGGAGCACTTTGAAAACCTCATCAGATGTCAATGGGGACAAATCTCCTGCTGGATATCTATACTGATATGGACTGGGTAATGTGATAGGAATGTAAGGATGGCCCATCGTTTAATGGAAATGAAAATTATCAACCTACAGAGGACTGAATTCAAAGACACCCTGGAAATCAAAGTGAAAAAATGATGCAGCAGGCTAGTACATTTTGCTGAAATTTCATTGCAGCAACTCAAAATGGTACTCAGTAGTTTGTATGGTACTCACGTGCTTGTATGTATGACAATGTTGGAGCATGCTCCTAATGAAATGATGGATAGTGTTCTGGGGTATTTTGGTCCAGATCTGGACCAGGGCATCATTCAGCTCCTGGACAGTCTGAGGTGCAACCTGGCAGCGTCGGATGAACCAGAACATGATATCCCAGAGGTGTTCTATTGGATTTAGGTCAGGCGAGTGTGGGGGCCATTCAGTGGTATCAATTCCTTCATCCTCTAGTAACTGTCTGCATACTCTCGCCACATGAGGCCGGGCATTGTCGTGCACCAGGAGGCGCCCAGGACCTACTGCACCAGTGTAGGGTCTGACAATGGGTCCAAGGATGTCATCCCGATACCTAATGGCAGTCAGGGTGCCATTGTCCTGCCTGTAGAGATCTGTGCGTCCCTCCATGGATATGCCTCCCCAGACCATCACTGACCCACCACCAAAACGGTCATACTGAACGATGTTACAGGCAGCATAACATTCTCCAGAGCTTCTCCAGACCCTTTCATGTCTGTTACATGTGCTCAGGGTGAACCTGCTCTCATCTGTGAAAAGCACAGGGCGCCAGTGGCGGACCTGCCAATTCTGCTGTTCAATGGCAAATGCCAATCGAGCTCTATGGTGCAGGGCAGTGAGCACAGGGCCCATTAGAGGACGTAGGGCCCTCAGGCCACCCTCATGAAGTCAGAGACATTCACACCAGTGGCCTGCTGGAGGTCATTTTGTAGGGCTCTGTTAGTGCTCATCCTGTTCCTCCTTGCACAAAGGAGCAGATACCGGTCCTGCTGATGGGTTAAGGACATTCTGTGGCCCTTTCCAGCTCTCCTAGAGTATCTGCCTGTCTCCTGGAATCTCCTCCATGCTCTTGAGACTGTGCTGGGAGACAAGGCAAACCTTCTGGCAATGACACCTTCTGGAGGAGTTGGACTGCCTGAGCAACCTCTGTAGGGTCAAGGTATCGCCTCTTGCTACCAATAGTGGCATTGGCCATAGCCGAAAGCAAAACTAGTGAAAAACAGTCAGAAAATATGAATAAAGAAAAAAATGTCAGTGTCCTCCACCTGCAAAACCATTCCTGTTTTGGGGGTCGTCTCATTGTTGCCCATCTTGTGTTAATTGTTAATTTCAATAACACCAAAGCAGCTGAAACTGATTAACAACCCACTCTGCTACTTAACTGACCAGATCAATATCCCAGGAGTTTATTTGACTTGATGCTATACTCTGAATTAAAAGTGTTCCTTTAATTTCTTTGAGCAACGTATATTTGAAAATGTATCAATCCTGGAGTACTGACTGCCAATCTCAATTCTTGAGGCCCCAAAAATGCCAGGTCACTACAAATACCGCTCTCCAAATGACCCCTTTTTGGAAAGTACACAGTTTTTTTAAGTTGTAATTTTTTTTCACAATTTTTTAGAAAATTAGTTTATTTTTCACAAAGCTGTTTTTTTCACAAACTGCATAGGCATACTTACAATTACACCTCAAAGCACATTCTGCTATGTCTCCTAAATACTGGGATGCCACATGCTTGAGAATTTTCACAGCCTAGATGCATAGAGGCTAGAGATGCACCGATACTGGTTTTTTATTGGCCGATACTTTCGGTCATGTATTAGCCGATACCAAGTACCGATACTTTGCGGTGCGATTTGTATTAATAGACACAAAGAATAATATGTGATTTGAACAGGAATGTGATTCCTGTCCAAATCTCATGCATGTTCCCCACTGCTCCTGTGTGAACCCAGGCTTGTCATAGCTTGAGATCATACAGGGGTGGTGCAGGAAACCTCCCTGCAGGCATCCCATGCTTAGTATCAGTGGTAGGAGAGGAGAGAAGAGTTGACCAATCAGATGCAGTCTAGCCCCAACTGTAATCGTCTCTCCTACACTCAGCATGGGATGCCTGCAGGGAAGTTTCCCGCATCGCTCCTGTGTGAACTCAAGCTATGACAAGCCTGGGATCACACAGGAGCAGTGGGGAAACCACATGCGATTTGGACAGGAATCGCATTCCTGTTCAAATCGCATGCTATTCTTTGCGGTGCAATCTGCATCCATTACTGCAAATAGCACCGCAAAGTATCGGTACATGGTATTGGCGAGTACTTGACCGAAAGTATCGGTACTCATACTCGCCTATAAAAAAACAGTATCGGTGCATCCCTAATGTTTACACTCATCTCTTTTTATCCCTGGTTCACATATGTGCAGGTGGTGCCACTGCGGGTCCGCAGAAAAATCCATGCAACCGCACCACCCACACAGAGGAATGCAGACCCGCGGGCGGGTGCCATTAATTCTATTGGTACGCCGCCCGCACTAGAAATAGCAACCGTACTGGTAACCGAGGTTCCCGTGCAGGCTGCGTTTTCCGAAAAAAGTTCAGGGACTTCTTCCCTGCATGTCCAGGCTTTTTCATAGCTTGATTTCACACAGGAGCGATGCAGGAAACTTCCCTGCAGGCATCCCATGCTGACTGTCAATGGTAGGAGAGAAGATGACAGTTGGGGCTAGACTGCATCTGATTGGTCAGCTCTTCTCTCCTCTCCTACCACTGATACTAAGCATGGGATCCCGTGGCATGGGATTCCATTCAAATGAATAGGCTCACGTGCCCACGCAAAACGGCCTCAGGACACGGAGATGTGAACCTAGTCTTATGGTGACATCTATAAATTTTGTATTTGTAGCAATCACCAAGACAAATATAGAGGGAGAATCTAGCTTTTGAGGACACAGACAACAATATAAATCTTAAAGAGGTTCTATCTCCTCCTTATTTTATCGAAAATTGTGAAAACATTTTGGCTAGATTTACATTTTAGGTACCACATTGCCTGCTTAGATGAAAATATATTACTATGTCATTGCTTTCAACACAAATCAAAAACAAGGAGTTTAATGTTCATTTCCTATTAGTGGGCAGAGCTATGCAAATCATTTCTTGATGCCCTTGGACCACTTGAGCATGAAGAACCTCTGTTTTTGTAGCACGGAAACCATACTACAATTATACAGCCATTGATTTCCAACTTATAGACATCTGTTAAAGCAGAGCTGCCCTTTACGGTTATTTGGTAGAAGGTTTTATAGTTCCTATTGTTCCCTTACTGTAATCTCAATGTATGTCTACTTTCAATAGATATTTTGCTTTAAAAATCAAATAGGTATTTTAGGTAACTAGAGTTTCATGGACTTTAAATGACTTTGTAATATACAAAAGACCAGGGAATTGTTATTTTGTTAATGTCCCTGCCAATCAGGCTTGATTTTTTTTGTAAGGTCACACAGTGCCCATGCAAGAGAGAAGAAAGAACATTTTCTACTTGTTTTCTTGCATCTTATTTATAAAAGAGTCTAAATAAAGACTGTAATTTTCCAACCTAGGGCTGAACCTGTTTGCTTGGTTAAAGTTGTCTTAGGTTATTTTCTCTTTAAAAGGAGGCTTTTGTAACATTTCTTAATGAATGCTATTTTTTATTGCCATACTGTGTATCGTAAAATAAAAAGCAGGCACACTACATTTGCTGTTCATGTTGCATAAGTCATTGGATATCTTGTTTTGTGTGGAATTTTCTTTTTAGAGGAACTTTACCCATAACAACTTGATAAAAAATAATGTTCTTTGGCAAAGAACATACAATTCACATTAACAATTATGCTACCAAAATTAGTTTGTCCTGTAAATTGCCGCCAACATCGCTCCTGTTTATTCTTGCCAGAGGCAGCCATTTTGCCCAGAGTCCCTGAGCAGCAGTATATCTTCAGGATGTCAGCAGATTGGCCTCTATATTTTTTATATCTGCCGAAAAATAGAGGGCAACTGAGCATGTGCAGAGCAGGGTGAGACAATGTATACTTGGAATTTAAACTGTATAGGTACTTTTGTGATTGTTTTACCTCCAAAAGGGGCCAGCCTGAAGTGATCTATCAGGACTTAATTTACTGAATAAAGTTCCACTTTAATAATCCTTGGTGTAGATGTTACATTTTAATGGGATATGCTTTATAATAATGATAGGTTGAACATGGCTATTTACAAACTGCCATAAAAAGCTTATTTTTAGGACATAAGATGCAAATCTACCCTAGGCCATCAACACTTATAATTTAGTAAACTGGTGTCAGATTAAAATAGGTTTTTTTATTTATTTATTTTGCATGCTGATGATGCAACAAAAAAAAATGCAATACCAAGTTATCTTTTAATTAAATAAAATAATTGAATAATTAAATAATTTTACTTTAGTTGACAAACTTAAAGTGGTTGTAAAGGCTCAAGTTTTTTTTTTACCTGCATAGAATGCACGAAGGTAAAAAAAACCTTTTGTGTGCAGCAGCACCCCTAGCCCCCCGTAATACTTATCTGAGCCCCATCTTAATCTAGCGATGTGCACAAGAGCATCAGCCCTAGGTGGACTCTCCCTCCTCATTGGCTGAGACAGTCAATCACAGCCAGTGAGCAATTGAAGAGAGAGAGGGGGCGGGGCGAGCCATGGCTCTGTGTTTGAATAGACATGCAGAGCAGTGGCTTGGGAGTGCGCCTGCATGCATGTCCCCATAGCAAGCTGCTTGCTTTGGGGGAACTCAGCAAGAGGGAGGGACCAGGAGGACCCAGGAAGAGGAGGATCAGGGCTGCTGTGTGCAGAACCACAGAGTAGGTAAATATGACATGCTGATCACGTGGTAAAAGGCCGTCGTGATTGGCCGTTTACCGTATGACCGATCAGCTGTGTCCAGGTGCGCACTGCTGGGCGTGTGCAGGGGGCGTGTTCTGAAATGACATCCATGGACGTCGTCCCAGAACCATACAGCCACGCTGTTGTTGTCCTTCGGCTATAGCGCAGTTGGGAACTGGTTAAAGGCTTTTTTTTAGTTTTGGGTGGACTGGAGAGGAATTGGAACATCTGTCAGTTTTTCTGTTCCCATCTGTGCCTCCGTTAGGGAGATTCATCCTCTCTATTTGTCCTGTTTATCATTGAAAGTAAAAGAAAATCCCAAATTTTGGGTTGGTATCAGAACAGTAATAGATGGGAAATCTTTCAATGGGGACATTAGATCTGGTGACCTTGGTGATACCCCAGGATTCCCTTGCTCTGGATGGATTTCTTCCTCTGTTTTGTCTATGGGACAGGAAGTGAAGGGAAATCTCCCCTATGGGGTACAGATGGCAAAAAAAACTTGTCGGGAGTTATAACCCTCTCCTGCTCTATCCAAAATGAAAGAAACAGTTTTGCCTTTAGAAACACTTTAAGTGACAGACTACAGTGTCTACTTACAGTATGTAACCAGAATTTGTACTGCAAGTCTCTGCCAGTGTATCCAATCAGTGCTGTCATGGTGTATCAGGGCAATAAATAGATGACCACTAAAATTTCCCTTAGAAGCAGGGAATAGGGCCTAATTCTCTTGAGCTGCCTGAAAGTGCTGGGTACCTGCTGTGTACATAAATTCCTGAATGCAGATTCTGGTGAAACTTGGCTGATGGGTTCACACTATTTAAATGCATAAGCATCTGTTTGTTAGCACATACGGTTTAATAAACCTTTCAAAGTGTTCTGTGCTGTTTTATGCAAACTGACCTGGAGCAGGTGGGTTCACTCACTGTCAATATTGATTTGTAAGAACACTAAAGATTGCCACGAGTAGTTATTACAATTTGAACATACAGCACTGCCTTTGTGTATCCTATACTTAGAGTAGTGTATGCGCTCAATTTCTTTCCAGTACGACATGAAAAAACATCTGGGGTTGTTTAAAAAAATTATTAGATGTGGCAAAAATGTCTTCATTTGAACAATTCCACAAGTATCTTACTGTCTTTTGCGCTTAGAGATGTTCAAACATGTGTATCATCAAATTGTAAATTGTGTCCAATTGAACACACTTCGTTGCAGGGAGCAAAAGTAAAGTTTTTGTCAAAGTACATCTGAATCGAGAGAAACATGTAGACTACCATTGCAGACCTCTTTTGGACAATGCTAGTTGTTGTGTCTGAGTTAAAGTTCAACTCCAGTAACCATGAACATTCTCCCCTGTAGAGGGGCTATGCCCGTGCTGCAAGGTTAAGTGCTTGTTTTGGTGTAGGGGGCATGGAAAATTAGATTTACTTACCTATTCCCCCTTGCTGATAGATCAGTTCCAGCAGCACCTTCTCCCCCATGATCCAGTGTTCTACAGTCCTGACATCATCAAGACCAATGTAGGGTCCATAGCACTGTAATGAACGAGAGGATGCTGAGGGACAGTCCACTGCTGGAGCATGGGGGAGTGCCATCTGCTGGGCAAATATAGGATCAGGTAAGTAAGTGATTTTGCTCTACCCTAGAGATAAATGAGCAAGTAACCTTGCAGTTGTAGCATCCTCCTAGTTAGCTAGCTGATTATTTTTAATAATTGCAGGGAGGCTGAGCAGCAGCCTGAGTGATAGTCAGAGGGGTCAAATTTGGGTCAGGACTGAGAGGCTTTGCAGATCAGTTCCCTGATACCTCTCCTTGATCTAGAGACTTCCCCAAGTCTCTAGAACTCAGTGGGTGGGGAGGCTGGTCTGCTTATGCGAGGGACTCTGGACAATCCCCAAGCAGGAGGTTTGGCATGGGACCAAAGCAACCCTTAAAGTGTTACTAAACCCAGGACCCTGCATTCACTATATCTGGTTTCCCATTGTGCACACAACATGGAAATGCAATTATTTTTGTAAATATAAACTGCTAAATACCTTTTCTCATCAGCAGTATATAGCAGTGTTGTGACTTCTATCAGTGTCCAACCGAGCACTGGTTAATCTTGTAGGAGGAGTTTTCGTTTTGCTGTAGGAGGATGCACGAGACTGACCTCTGTCTGGATAGTGCTGATTGGCACTGTGCTGATCATATGTACCCTCCCAAGAAAAAAAAAACTCTGTAGCCATGCACACCAAACTGAGCATGTGCAGAGTGATTCTAAACTATGTTCTATCAGAAGATATTTAGGGAACATTAGAAGAAGGGGAGGATCAGAGAAGAGAGGATCAAACTTCTTTTTTATACAATGTGGAGAATTAACCCCTTAAGTTCCAAAGTGAATATAACAAGCATGCTTTACTGCATATACAGACTGATTTTACTGTTGTGGGTTTAGTAAAACTTAAAGTATAACTGAGCCTGCTCAGCAGCAGGAGAGTTCAGGTGGAAAATGTGAGGAAGGCTGAGATACAGGAGCCTGGGAGGGGGCCCAGTGAGAAGCGGCCTACCTACAGGCTGGGACTTGAACAGGAGGATTGCTCAGCCTCACCGGCCCCCAGAAGAAGGACCACCTGTAGAGCCAGGAAAGGAGCCAGCCCAGCAGAAGGCCTTAAGACAGCCACCTACCTAAACCAGCTCACAGACTGAGTGGACAGTCCTACACTCCCCTGGGCCAGTCAAGGGGAAAAGAGCACTCTGGTGGGAAAATGAATTAGCTCCTTACCGAGGACTGTTTCTTCTTAAAGTGTCAGGCACTGGATCCCTTTGACCAGGGATTCCCTCAGGCAGCTGGAAAAGAGGAGGATTTATCTGGGATGGTACACCAAGAGAGTCTGGAAAGCTCTCCAAGAAGAGTTTTGCTGTGTAGAGACTTGTACATAGTTTCCAGGAAATTGTCCTCAGCTTACAGTTTCCTTGGGCATCCCTTACACCCCTTACCCCATACAAGTTCAATTAGCCTAGTAAAACTTAAAAACCAAGCTCAAGGACTGTTTTACTGTCTCTGGAATGCAAGTCTGTGGAAGATGCGTGTTACCTGACTGTGCAGGACTATAGGGGGAACCAAATCTCTAGAAACTCCTAAGGGGGTAGCGCTACACAGTGCAGGCTCAGTCCCACTGCAATGGAGAATTTTTAGATTTCCCAGAGTAGGGCAGTAAAAAGACTCGAACAAGAAGTTATGCTTACGCAGCATAGGTTTTCTTTAAAGTGGTTGAAAACCCTTTCATATATCTGGAGTGACTGGCCTCAGGTGAAGCACAAATCTTCCTACATAAGTTATACCTGTTTATCTATGTCCATCTTTCTCTTACATCCATTCAAAATGCAGAATTTACACTCTGCTCTAAAATGCAGGGGGCAGAGAGCAAAGTTGCAACTTTGAGAACTGATTTTAAGGGAAGTGCCATACCCCCCTTCACACAGCACAAAGGAACAGAGCTGAGGCAGTCAATCACAGGCTGTGCCCTCCCCTGTCAACATTTTTCTATTGTTGTCGGGAAAACTTGTCAGACTCATGCAGACATCAGAGGAACAGGGCAGCAGACAGAAATGACACTTAGTGCTCCGAACTGAGACAAGCACATACTATAGAGGGATATGTTTTGTTCATATTTCATGTCAGAGGTTTACAGCAACTATAAAGTTTCAAGTTCATTTAAAGGATAAGATGCAGCTTGTATATATGTCCCAATACTGGGATTAGTCAGCATAATAAACTACCATCATGTTTGCCACTCGCTCTGATCACTAATTCGGTCACCATAAAAGGTGACCATTGTTCAGGTTTAATACGTTTAAACAGCTTGAAAAAGCAAGAATTAAAACTGGGCAGACAGCACAGATAGCTGAGAACTATGGTCAATAAATGTCATACTTCACCCTCTCGAGTGACTTCCTCCAACTCAGAGGTCTCAAACACATCCATTATCATGGGAATGGAGGACGCCAGACAAAGTGTTTACTTTTACCATGTCAACAGCTGTCTGCAACTCTTTGGCCTTCAGGAGTGTCCTGGATAGACATGTGCACGCCGGACGTTTTAGTTTTGTTTCAGATGCATTTATTCATTGAAGATTTTTATTTCGTCAGGTTTGTTATGTTCAACCGTTTTGTTTTCGGAATTAGTTTCGTATTTTCGTTTGTCCAGGTTGATTAAAAAAAGTTTGCAGTTTTTCTGGAAGATTGCTATTTACTCGATATATTATCGAATTGGACGGATTTGAATCAGAACCATGCTATATTTTTGGATGCTTGTCCAACCCTCCAAGAGAAATGGAATGAGTTGATTGAACAATATTGACTGGTGTCATGTACATCCGATATTCAGATCCATTCGTTATCCAAACAGGGGCGGACTGACCATTCGAACACTCGGGCACTGCCCGAGGGCCCGGGGTCAGTAGGGGGCCCCATGAAATGCCCCTGGTACCTTTGATAGGCTTTTTTGGGTGTGCTTTGAATGTGGGAAAGGACACAGGGGCCCCATGATCCCCTTTTGCCCGGGGGCCCTGTGCTGTTTTCCTCATATTTGTTATTTAACTGTGCATTGTATCACCAATTCTTATTTCACCACGTTTGTTTCTATGTATTGATCTGTTGCTGCCATCTGCTGGCCAGAATTTGCATGCTGCATGCCTCTGTTTTTGCTAGTAAAGTTTTTCCTCTGCTGGGTGTGGTTTTAGGCAAGCCTTGGTTCTGGTCACTTCCTGCAGCCATTTTATGTGCTTTATAGCTGTGTGACAGGACATTCAATACTCTGGGCTTGTGAAGGCATCAGTTTTTGACCAGCAGTTATCCTCAGGAAAGATATCACAGGACAGCATCAATACCTCTACTACCTTACAGTATTGTATCACTGTTTGTCGCTGTATTTGGACCAAATAAACCCACGCTGATTTCATTCCCGTGTATACGTTTTGGATCCATCTAACCTGAGCATCTGCCGGTTCGGTCTGCTCTACTGCTTGGATACGAAGGTAGGAAGTTACACAGCCATTATCAGTTATACCTTCATTCGCCTTCATGTGGGGACAGAACAGGCCCCATGAGTTGTCAGTCCACCCCTGTATCCAAATCCACATTATCGAATAAATTTGAAAATGTTATTCATTTTGCGATTGCCCAACCTACTATTGCATCATGTGATGTCACATAAAATTAAAAAAGTAAATGCATTTGTTCATTTCATTATAACCCCTTTTTTCAGGTTTGTTGACACTTGTTACTATGTCCAGTCGGAGATTCGTATTTATCTCCGAAAATGCAATTTTCTTCCGAAAAATGAATTATGAAACGCACATGTCTAGTCTTGAACATTCATGTACCACAGTGCTTTCAGCTTGTTGGAGGTGCCATATTGGTCATCTTCTCCAGCCATGAGTAGTTCTCCTTACTCAGACGTCTTTCAGACATGCTCTCTGACCTCAGCTCAGTAGTTCCCTTTCCATAGCTGTACACAGCAGGCTTTGAGCCAAACATGACAACCTACTACCTGGTCTTTGTAGTCTCCATATGTGGTCATCAAATCAAACCATAACTGGTGCTGTCAGTTCAAACTATCATTCTCTACATAGATTTCTATAAAGCCATGCCGATGACAGATAACTTAGTGTTCCGAGATTCCAACTCTGCCAGCAAGTTTTCTTGAGGACATTTTTTACGGCTTTGGTTCCATAGCAAAAGATAAAAAAAAAGTGGAGCCAGAGACAGCTGGTGTTTAATTATTCTGTCTGACTCAATTACAAAACATCAACTAGTTATTTTGATTTGTGTTTAAGCCATGCCATGGGTATACTTAAGAACATAATAGCCTGCCAAAACCCATCCCAGCTCTGTTTACATTTATCTTTTAAACATGTGAGGATGCTCATGGCAAGATACCAAGGTTATCATCACGGCATTACTGTCTGTGACTATTCCACAAGTACGAGGTCACTGGGCTGCAGAGGAAAAGGCTGCAAAGCTTGCCTGCAAATCAGCGAGATGAACCTTGGAGGTTTTATTAGACGGCACAGGTTACAGTATTTCTAAGAGGTTATACTCCTTTGTCAGACACTGTTGCCTATTTTATATCTGTAACCTGTGCCACCTCCAGATATCAGCCCATTGAATTGTAAAGGCAATTTGCATTGTGTGAACTTCAGAAATGTGTGCTGGAATAGTGTTCAGAGCCAGACACCTTGCCATAAAGTGTGGTAATAAAGGGCTGCAGCTTCACCTTTTTCTATTTACTTGGCCACAGAGCAGCAGTCATGCTCATTTTATGTGGACTTCTTTCTGTACTTACCATTAATTGTATATCCACGCTTGGAGAAATGTAACTTTTTTTGGTTTTGAGATGGTTTTGAGATCGAGATTTGGTTTGAGATTGATTGGCAGGTGAACATTGGCCTAAAAAAGGCAGTCACTCTGGTCAAGGCTTCTCCCTTGAAAACAAAAGGCTACAAGAGCAGTGTGTGCGAACAGACACCAGGGTAATGCCTGTTTGGGTCTCAAGGACCTAACCAGGTCAACACCTGTAAAATTAGGTTCCCTGTCTGTGCTGAAACAGACAGTGGGTCTTAGCAGACCATTTAGCCATGGTACTTAAAGAGAATCTTCAGCCAATAGAAAAAAAATTAAAAGTCTACAGCTACAAATAATATAGCTGTTGACTTTTAATAAAAGGACATTTATCTGTCCAGGGATCCAGTGACATCTCCACCCAGGCCGGTTCTTTGCTGGTCTTCGGGTCCCCAGCACCGGCATGTCTTATGTGGTTAGCCGGCTTCCAACCACACATGCATGACCTATGACTTGCCCCAAGAGGTTTGCTGGGGGAATGGGAGAACTTCCAGTGGAATCCCTAGGCTATCCCAGCAGAGGTGGGAGTGGGAACCTGCCAAAACTAGATACTTGCTCCCCCCTAAAAAATAAGCCTCCAATTACTTTTGCAAAATATATGCAACAGTTTTTATGCATATTTGCAACCCCTGAAGCTAGAATCCTGGTATCCACCTGAGACAGGTTTTCACGGGTTTGCAGTACATTTAGCAATGAAAGTGATAAAGATTTTCACTCCAAATAGATACAAAAGAAAGATGTGGTTATAAGAAGATTTTATTCTGTTGCAGTGAAGCAGAGGCACTTAAGCTGGCCACATGTGAAAAAAAATAGGTTCCCCCAGACATATAATTGAGGTGGATAGAGAAATCCTCCCCACAGAAGTTGATCATTAGGTTGACGTCTTTCGAGCAGAACTGACCACACATGGATCAAAATTTCGATCCAGCCAGCTTAAACCCCAGTGCTGTCTGTCAGAGGGTATTGCAGGTTTTGTGGAATGTTGATCATTATTTTTAACGGAAATGCTGTATCTATCAGCAGTAGATAGCTTAAGTTGCGGCAGGAAGAAAACTATTTTTAAATATTGTAACCCACTACCAAATCCCAGTATCAGTTCTGAACCTAAAGCCAAATTCTGATTTGGGTAATACATTTAAGATAGATAACCTGGCAGCTCTGTAAAATAAAAAGAAAACAGCTCTTGATACCTGATCTCCAGAGTTGTCACCTACAGACTCACCATCAACACCACCGTTCAACCCACTTCTTGTAAGCCCGGGGCATCAAGGCTTCACTGCTCACCCTGGACTCACAGGTTAATCCTGCAGATTCTGCAGAGAGCAACATCACATCATGACATGGCACTGCTCTCTGAAGCTTTTGGGATTTGTGCTTCGTTAGGGGAAGTAGAGTATGAAAAAGACATATGACATCAACTGACCAGACCAATGATTGCTAGGAAAAACCTGAGGATGTTGACATTTGTTCTTGTGGGGGAAAACAATGAGGAGTGATTGTTACGAGTGAAAGTGGTTGTAAAGGTGAAAAGTCTTATACCTTAATGCATTCTATACATTAAGGCTATAAACCTTTTAAGAGTAGCTCCCCCTGAGTACTCATCTGAGCCCAGTCTCAGTCCAGAGGTGTGCACTGTGCAGTAGCTGTTCTCCCCTCTCTTGGCTCTCATAGACTTGGCTGAGAGCAGCGGGAGCCATTGGCTCCTGCCACTGTCAGTCAAAACCTATAAACAGAGAGGAGGGGACGGGGCTGAACTGGGCTGTGTGTCTGAGTAGACACTAACAGCCCGGCTTGGGCACTCAACAAGCGGTGGGTCAGGAGCACCATCAGGCGACCCAAAAAGAGGAGGATTGAGGCTGCTCTGTGCAAAACAATAATTTTAATGAAACAAAAAGCAAAGCTTTTAACCTTTAATTTGTTTTGAAAATGATTTACATATTGACTGAGGTAAACTCATCATGAGAAACATGAAGGCTGCCATTGTGGATCCCTCTAACATATGCTACCTATCTTGCTGTCATTGTGACCCTCTGGCTTCAGTACTTTGAGCCAATTATTTGGGACAAGTATGCCGATATTAAATCGTTCTGACTTTATACTTATTCCAGGTGAGTGACTTTAAAGTCAAAATTCAAGCTGCTTTTAAATGAACCATTTCAGTGGGGTCCTCCCCACACTTCATGGCTTAAATGCTCATTTAGCAGGTTGGAGAAAGTATTAAGTACAAATACTTACCTTATCCCTCATTTTTGCTTGGGCCTCATCCTCCATCCTTGTCCTCTTATACAAACCAGGACTGATGGTCCTGCATTGTGCATGATGACATCAGAGAACTGTGGCTGGCCAGGTAGCGAAGTGAAGCAACTTTGGGGACCCGTCACATATAGGAGGGAAAGCCTGTGGGAGCTAGGAATAAGGCAAGTATTTGTGCTCATTCCTTCCTGCTCCTTAGAGAATTTATTAGTTTTAAAGCCCTGGCTGCTTCTAAATGTATCCGTGTAGCCAGGTTCCTCCCTGACTGCATGGGTACATTTAAAGGGTATCTCCACCTTTGGCAACATTTACATATTACATCTGTATTTAGGGTGTAACATGTTATTAGGACTCCACCCATCACCCCCTGGACCCACCTTCCCCGTGACAGCAGGCTGGGGATTCTCTCCCCCGCTGCCATTATTACATTTGAAATCAACACAGCTCTGCGGGCCACACCGTTCGTTCGGAAGGACCTGTGAACGAATAAACTACAAGTTCCATCTGCCACTGCAGCAGATAGATTTGTAGTTCTCAATGATCCCTGATGGCACTGACCAGCACCTTCATAATCCATTGTCACTTCCTGCAGCTCAGTAACTGAAAGCATGTACAGAGGTACAGACAGAGAGCTGTAGGATGTGTCTGCAGGAGCCTGAATTAATTTTTTTACCTGCAAAAACGTGCATTTTTTTTTTGTTCTCAGAACTTAGCTTTTAAGAGCAGCCCCAGGTTTTAAAATGATTAAGGTCATTGGGCTTGCATAATAGCCAGGCAACTAGCATTTTCAAAAGGAGGTAAACAATATCAACGCCTATGTTCCTCAGTGTAGGCTTTTTTAATTCCAGCCAACATGTTTTCTTTTAGTAGCAGTTTCTGTCGTAGAATTTCTATCTCTGTTTGTTCCTGTACTTCCTATCCTGGTGACCACGCAGTCAGGGGAAATCTCTCTAAAGGACTTAAAGGCACTCAACAGCAATAAAACACTTTTTATTAGAGTGAAGTATAGCTGAAACACTTTAAATTTTTCCATGTGTCCCTTTATTAGGTTTCTTCTCACTTCTAAGCAACGTCTGGAGAAAATGTATCCAATGGGGCCACTGACAGCAATGAAAACCTGAAGGAGGTTTTAACTGTTCCACTAGCTATCCAAATTAAAGAAAATATTTTGGCTGGAGTTATACTTTAAATAAACAGCCTAATATTCTGGCTTCTTCTCTGGCCTCAGTTTGCTTTTTTATGTAACTTTAAATACATTTTAAAATTTAAATGCATGAAATGAAATAAATGAAAGACTATATAGTTTGGATTCCTACCCTTTTCATGCTCCACTAATATCCAAATCCACCCCCTCAGCCAGCCAGAAAGCCTAGTTATGGGGCTCACATGACAATCCCTATCCCCCCATCCCCAAATCTGACCTGAGCACTGAACAGTCAATTGGCAGACCCAACTTGCATA
Source organism: Staurois parvus (assembly GCF_062004578.1). Taxonomy (NCBI): domain Eukaryota; kingdom Metazoa; phylum Chordata; class Amphibia; order Anura; family Ranidae; genus Staurois; species Staurois parvus. The sequence goes on along the minus strand of NW_028318294.1, from coordinate 5,471,002 downwards.
GAAATTTCAGGGGGGCTGAAACAACAGATCAAAGAGGTGGGGGAGCACAAACAAGGCACACAGCTCAAATGTTACATTATAACAGGAGTACAGAGTCTTTTTAATCTAAAGTTTTTAAATGGTAACAAATCCAGTCCTAGTAGGGGTTAGCCCATCACCGTGTCAAAGTTAAGGGCTGTCATCCAAATAGTCAGTATATGTGGTTATAATTATGAAGCCTCCTCTTGTATCTTCTTTATGATCCTTGATGGTATGTTTGTGCAAATTCATCCTTGTTCGCAACTTCTGTTCTGTTTCGCCAACGTAAGAGCCTTAGCATTTTCTGCAACACTGTAACGCCTAGCACAAATAAAATGAATTTAAAAAAAACTCTGTATGCTGGGTTTATATTGTACTGCTGTTTTTATTATCCCTTGTTTTTTTACTTTTATTACAACATGTATATATGCCAGCATTACATAAAAAAAGTCAACACCTCTTGCAACTGCAAAACAGATCATAGGAGGTGCTCGTTTTATTTTTTTGGCCGACAGTTAAGGTTTTACTGGCAGAAGGTCTGAAACCTATTTTATTTAATTTTTTTAACTTAGATTCACAGATATTAAAGATTCATCTGGGAAACTTGACCTCAACCTGCTTTCTCCATCGAAGAAGGACTATTGGGCCATGTTAGCCTACAACCGTTCCAAGCTGTGCAACGTTCTCTTCTCCAAGGAGCTGAACCGCCGTCTCTCTCCCTATGGGGTGACGTCCAACGCACTGCATCCGGGAAATATGATGTATTCCTCTCTTCATCGGAGCTGGTGGGGGTACACAATGCTGTTTGCTTTGGTTCGACCCTTTACAAAGTCCATGGTGAGTGAACTTTTTTACATATTTTTAGCGTTTTTGGCTTGAGATCAAAGTGTATTGAAAATCCAGATGTTCATATTTATATTAGCCTTTGATACTTGTAAGCCTTGTGTCAGTAGTTTAAATGGCACTCAGACACCACAATCTCAGGACCATAAGTATCCAGTCCAGTTTTCGAGTTCCGTTGCAGTAGAGATCTTTCTTGTTCTGATAATTCGATGATGTGCAATACATTTCGTCTGCAGAGTGGAGACAAGAGAAATGTGATAGGGTAGAATCATTGGAACAGTTTTTTAGGATCACAGCACATAAAGATAAATTGAAAAACAGTACAGGCTTTTGGCTGAATTTTTTTGTATGTGTTTACCCAAGGAACGGGATGAGTAGTGGTGAGAAGAGCATGGTGACCTTTGAACTTTTCCTGTCACAAATTTGTAATGCAAAATTGTCCATTTAGAATTGTAGAAATGTAGCAGTTTAGTGGTTTAAAGAAAGTGAAGTATGATGTTCTTTAAATGTGTTTTGTAATATATTGGAATTTTAATTATTTTTAGCAAAAGTTGCCTATCTAATTTGCATAACTGTGTTCCAGTACCTGCATGTTCAGGCAAGAGTTGGCCTAACTGTGAAGTTCTCACGAACACTGTGGATAACTTTGATGCAGCTCCTTCAAAGATGAAGGCTATTGGCATATTGAAAATAATAAATTGCTAACATATTGTTCTTGACAGTGTTGTAAGGTCAAATTATAACAAATTCATACTTATAGAATAGTTTTACTATATATATGTTTTTTTCATATTGGTTAAGGAAATCTTTTGGCAGTTCAATTGCTTTCTTATTATCACCTTAAAAAAAACTTGTCTAAATCGTATTTAATGTTAAAATATACCTGCATATTTTTTTGTAGTTTTGCTTAATATGGAAAAGTTTTGATCCTTCTCTTGGCCTTTTGCTATGAAGAATCCAGAATTATGGTAACACTGCCCTCTTGATGATTTTCCATAGGAAGATATAGAGGGTGTGACCAGAGGACACAATAGGACCCAGTAGGCCAAAATGAACAGTAGATCAAAGCTTCCCTTCAAAATGAACAATAAGGAATTCTTGTTCAAACTTTTTATTGGCATTATAACATAGGAAGAAAGACATTAACAGTAGGCATTGGACATTATATTGACAGCAAAATACAGGGGTAAATATGCACAGTGTCAATGTCCTTATATAGAGGGGGAGAGAAAGAGTCAAGAAAACAATGCAGCACAACTTATGGTGTCAAGTAAATAAAAATTATTAGCAAAAGGTAGCAACAAATCATAATGAGATTGATCAGTGGGGGCGAACAATAAGGAATTCAATGTTAAAAGATTCACTTTTGTGTCTAATTTTACATGAATTGCCATTTCTTCTAAAAAAAATTTGTCAGGCATTGATTGTTTGCACTTTCATGTTTGTTTTAAGAAGTGTGCATGTGATTATGCTTGAGATGTGTTCTTGCGTCATTGAACTCAGATGAAACTTAAATAAGTTTAATGCAGAAGGAGGTATTGCTCCAAGTAACATAGTGTATCTGCTAATTTTTAATAAAAGTTCTCCATTTCTTGTCCTTTATTGTTGAGTTGGGTTAGCGTGGGGCTGCAGAAGGAAATGTGAACCATAAATTTGGGAAATGTTGTGGATTGCTTTGTTATTTCTTTCGTGCTTTTTTAGGATGCAGACTTAATAAAAATAGTCATGTTTAAAAGGAAAGAAGACCCTTTCAGTGATAACATAAGCAATATGAGCTTTCATAGTGTGTATGCGGCTTAAGGAGTTGGGCACTTCCTATTGAAATTATGTTGTAATGTAGCTTGTGAACATTTGTTTGATTTGCTGGCATATTCTTGATAGCATTTCCTATTGGGTATCCCACATAGGAAAAAGTTTAATTAGAAACACTGAGCTCAACAAACTTTTTGCATCAACTGCAACATTCACTCTGCAGTGTAAACAGCTTCATATTATCTCCTTTTATAGTGGATGTTCCCGAAAGGTGGGTTTAAAGACTTCCAATGAGTTTACAAGTTCACTATGGTCCCTTAGTGCAAAACATACAACAATAAGACATACTGTATGTACATGAGACCATATTTGACAGTTTTTAAACTCTGTTTACAGTTGTGATATCATCCATTCAATATAATACATAAAAAAACATGTAAACTAAGCACAGCAAGCATTTTATGTGTTCGACAAGTAGAGCAAATGCAATACAGAAAAAAGAAAAAAAAAAGATATTCCCTATTCACTAGAGTCCATGGTTGAAATGTTTTGTTGACTAAGAACGCTTGTCCTTACTATCATCACTATCATCACTTTCTCCAGGTTGGTTCAGAAGGGCAATTCAAAGGGTGTACTCAAAGCTCACCAAACATTTTAAACTATTCCTTGTGGGCATCCTGGAAACATATCTAATCTCCTACTAAACCATCAAACTTCAAAATCCAAAAGGTTTATAGACATTTTACTGAAACCATCCATTAGCTGATGCATAATCCTCTTTGATGTCCTCTGAGCAGTCATCTGAAATAGTTGGGAGTCTTAGAGCCCACGTCCTATTATCACACACTCACTGCAGCCTCTAATAGAACCAAATATTGTTTTTGGCAGCACTGGGAGTTGAAAGAATATCAAGTGTTAGGGGGCAGCAAGCGCTTAGCAGATGTTACAACAAGCTAAAATTAATAAAGAGGAAAAAAACCCCCTCTTTCTAACATTTGAAAGTGGGTCAGGTTTGTTGAAGTTCTGAGACTATTGGGTTACGTTTCCTGTTTCGGTGCAAAGCCAGCCATTGTGCAAGAACTTTAACAGATGTGCTGTTCCCCTTTTTTAATAGATGGGAATAAAAACCCTGGTTCTGTTGCAGAGTTATAAATTACAGTGAGAAAGCTCAAGCTGTCACTGTGTTAACCTTAACTCGCCAGAGCAGCGTGATTCTGCCCTCGAATAACCTGATGCCGAAAGATTTATAACTCAAAAAATGTAACAGATTCCAGAAAGGATGGAGATGTGTTGACTCCACTGTCAGAGAGAGATGAACATTTCGGATTCTGTGCAGAGAAAACATTTTTCTAAGATACATTCCAATTCCATCGGGAGTGATCCCACAAAATGGCACAGTGTTTGTGTTATACAAGCACGCTAACATGACATGACTGCAAATTCAAAGAAATAATGGTAGGTTTCGGTTCTGTGGGTTGTTATAGAGATTATCTTATTTGTGTATTTTTGTGAATAAAGGATAAATTTATTCTTGATGTCATCGAATTTAATTTTAAAAGTTTAGTATTTGAAGTGTGAGATTTTTGTTTTTGATAGGGTAAGGAAGGGTTAGCAATATCCACCCTTTGTATTAGTTCTAAAAACCATTGTTCAAGGAATTCAAGTAGGGAGAAATCCAAATTTTGAGTTGTCCGGAACAGAAATACATGGGTATTCTAATGAGGACCCTTGTTTCAGTAACAACTGTCTGAGAAAGGTTTGGAGAATTACAGGGGAGGAGTGTGAGATTTAGGGTTAGCGTTAGGGTTACATGGAGGAACAGTGTAAAGGTAAGTGTTAGGGATACATGGGTGGGTAGTGTTAGTATTAGGATTACATGGGGGGTAATTTGAGGGTTGGATGTTACATGGAGTAGTAGTGTGACATTTATTATGAGGGTTAAGGAAGGGTTAAAGCAGGGGTATCCAACCCGTGGCCTAAGGGCTGCATGCTGCCCAAGACAAAATTGTAAGCTTACATAAAAATGTTGGGTTTTTTGGAATATTTTGTAAAAATGCCTTTACACTTCCCAAATAAAAATCTCCCACTCACGCCTTATTCATGTTATCAGTTTTCAGCAGTGCCTATATATGTGAGCAACTATTTTCAAGGTTGAAGCACACAAAGGGAAAATTAGAACCAACACATCTGATGAGCACCTTGAGAATTAATTGAGAATTACTGCTAGATCTTTTGAACCAGATATTGATGCTTTAGTTTGTCAAAAACAGTGTCAAATATTGCACTAGTTTTATGTTGCCCATTTTTATCTATAGAATAAAAAAAATTACAAAAAAATAAAGATTTATTACTCAGTTAGGTACATTATCTATTCTATATCAGTGATCGTTAACTTGTGATCTGCCTGACTTTTTCTGCTGATCACCTCTCCTTATTGTTAATGTATTTTATGTGTGGTCCAAGAAAATTCCTCTTCTTCAATTGTGTCCCAGGAAAGTCAAAAGATTTTATACCCCTGGGTTTAAGTAAGGGTTAGTGATACGTTTACAGGGAAGGGTAATGTTAAGGGTTGCATGGAGATTTTATGTGAGTGTTAAGCCTAGTTCACACGATTAGAAAATCGTACAAAAAATACCACTTTCAAAGCAATCGTACAATAATCTGATCATTAGTACAGAGCTTTAGTCTGAAATTATTCACAAAAAATCTACCATTTTTCTCGTACGATACCAGATCGTACAATTTTCGTTGAATTAGTACAGTTCTCATCCGAAAATACAATACAAATGATACATGACATCACTTCTGAATTTTTATTCTGTCCTACGAGAATTTTCGTAACTTCAGTAACCTCTTCATTATTAATATGAGACTAGCATGCACAAACAAAAAAAACGTATGATCATCCGTCCGATATTCTCATCGTGTGTATGGGGCTTTAGGGTTACAGAGAAGGTTAATGTGATGGAGGACATTTTCTGTGTCGAATAATATCAGTGCTTATCTCATGGTATTGAAAGCTAGAGTAGTTGTAATATTCCATCATTTGAGATAAATTGCATTAAGAATTTTTATTTCCCTGGCAAGCCATGTCCAGTTGGAAAAATTTCATAAGCGTCAGAGGAAATCTTTCAATAGTTTTACTATATAAATAGATGGTTATAGCAGTTCTGGTTTATTTGGTTCTTGACAGAGGATTTGGCAGTGTAATTTCTCTGTTTTTACTATACAAGGTTTTATGTACAAGTTGTTGCCAAAGTTCTTCATATCAGAGGCATAGGCAGTAGGTGTGTTTTTGCCTGTAAATGTGCCGAAGACAATTCTGAATAGTTTTATTTTTTATTGAATTCTTACAAGAATATTTGTCAGTCTCCAACTACATGCTTACCCACACAAAGACAAATATTATAGTAAATCACAAGGATGAAAAATTAAATAATTTAGAAAAAACTGTATTGTTGATAATTGTGGCGATATGGTGATTTCAGCTGAATTTAATTAATAAATATAACATTTGTGTATGCAGTATTAAAGCTGTTTTTAGCTATATAGGGTTGACAATTAACTTAGAAAGTTCTTTTGAAAATGGTTCTCTTCTGTGGCGAACCTTTTCATGTTAATGAGGTTCTCCTTGATGTCCTAAAATTTGGGTGGCCATATACTGTTTAAGTGCCAGCTAATCAACTGATTCAAGCATCACTCTCATTGATAGAGCCATATAGGAATTAACTGCAGAGAAATTATGTGCACTTCTGATCATTCACAGTGGTTGTGATTACACTCAGAGATGTATATTGCAAACCCTTTGCAAATCATTGAATCATTGCCAATCAGTCAAGTTTCTCAGGTCAAGGAACATTTTTTTCATAGATCAAGGAGGAACACACCTTGAGGGAAAACAGGTAGATTTAATATTCTTGGTGAAAGTTCCATCCATGTGCATGTTACCTTACCTTATTTGAAACTCATCACCTATGGGTGGTCTTTAAGTATTGAAGCACCCTTTATGATTTGTATCTTGACCTGTGCTTAGGTGGTCTGGCTGCAGCCTTTTTCTATAAAAAAAAATCATTCAGTGCCTTGAGCAGGGTCTAAGATAGCATGCAGTCCATACAAGAACAACTAATGCTATATAATGCCAAGGAAGCTACATGCATAGAGCTTCTTTTTAACAAATTTGGTAAGCAGCCAAATGATAAGACAGGGAGTAAATGTAACTTTCAGTTTACTAAACAGGTGCAAAGTTAGAAAGTTAATGTAAAATAGATTAAGAATGGCAAGGAACATGCATACACTGCAGAATATAAAAAGCTGCACAAACATGGATTCTTTGCAGCAACATCCCTGTGACTCAATCAGGGTAACATAAAGCTGCATAGCATAGTCTATGTAAAACTCTATAACAGCATAGGGCAGGGTACAGGGTACCCCTTTAGCATCTCAACCATTAATCCCTGTTTAAAATTAATGGCCAATTTATTCCCCTCACTGCCCCTCCAGGAGGCATGTGCAATCACTATGCCCATTTGGCGGAGTTCCTGCCTCTATAGCTCTAATTTTATCCAGGTAATTCTAAATACTTCCATGGGGAGCTTATTGGCAGCTGTCAATGGATTGATAGCTTTTCCAGGCTCATCTTTTTCTTAGAAAAGTATTGTTAGAACAATAAGGATACTCACACAACAAGACAGTTAACCACCATATCTTTGGTTCAAGGATAGGGAAGTGTTCACTTTCTGTCCCAGTGCTTGACTCCTAAGAGTGTGTACAGTTGGGGAAGTCTCTCTTACAATGGGCCAACTTTTGACAGCTGCAACACAGAAATGGCGACCTTGCCCTATTTGGTCCCCTCCAAGGCAGTGTTTACCTTTTCCATCAGGGCACATCCCCTCCTTTTCTCTCTGAAGAATATTCCAATCTTGCTGCCAATGCAGGTGACTCTTTCTGAAGCTGAGACACTCCAAGGCCAGGGTAGATTTGGTAACCCAGGTGAACAGCTGAAGGGATCAGAAGATCAAGGACAAAGGGCTGCTTCACTGGAATCTGAGTACTCTGTTAGCACCTGGGTGAGGAGCTCCCCACAGGGGTTTTCAGAAAAAGCTGCATGGCTACCTGCACTCTGGTTTTGATAGCATAGGGCTTTTCACCTTGCTGAAGATCACTTGCCAACTGCCTTAGATGTAGCCTCTCTGAGCGGTTGAGGGAGGAAAGCTGAGGAATTTCTCCTCCCTGGGCATGTCCAGGGAGGTTTGAGAATTGGAGTGAAAGGGGCCTGTACCTGCATCTGAGTATGGTGAGGAAATAAGCCCTTCACTACAGTTTAAGCCTAGGTTCACACTTTCCCGCAATCTGCGGGCTGGTTGTGAGTGCAGGAATCACACCTGTTCCTGACCCCGAAGCCAAATCATGCTGCTCATTCAGAATGGCACCCTCACTCATCTCAGCCCACAGAGCATTTGCAGGTGCAGAGCCACAGGGAAATCGCATGCACAAAAAGACTGAGTGTTTTCCCTGTGGCTGGTGGTTTTAAAAAAAAGGTTTTTGCGGGAAACACAGGCACAGCAGCCCATTCAAATAAATGGGCTGCAGTGCCTGAGAAAATGAAGGGCACATGGCCCACAATCGTGTGAACCGTGCCTTAGTAATTAGAAGGTCGGGTGGAAAACCTTTCTAAATGTTGGGAATTAATAAAAGTGACTGTAATGTAGCTGTATTTTGTATGTCAACAAGCAATATGTGCAGTCCCAGGGGGCATTACAGTTTGAGAAAATAAAATTTGAAAAAAAGTTTACCATTTTTGAAAATAAAAAATTACACTCCAAAAAGTACCTGTTTATCACGTAAAAATGACTTGAAACCTTTGAGACCAAATAGTGCATATTTGAGTTGTATTAGTTTATCTGAAAATAACTCTAACAACTCTGAATATGAAATTGACTTTCACAAAGTTTTTTCAGGAGATATAACGCCTCATGCACACTGGTTGCTAATCTCCGGTACATGAGATCCTGGTATATCAGTCCAGGTGGAAGGTACAGGCATGCCACATGATGCACTGTCCAGGCCCATCAAGCCATAGCAGCCTTCAATCTCTCATAGAGTTTTACAGGCTGCCAGCATTAGGACTGCATGGTGCATCTGTGCTATCCGCTCTCACCAAAACATTGGTTTCTCATGCATCAGGGCTAAACATCCAGTGTGCATGAGGCCTAAGGTTTTTATTAGGTATGCTAGTTTAAAAATCATCTGCATGTATTTTTGTTATAAGATCAACCAATAGGCAAAGATGTTTAAACATAAACGTTTAGCTTGTGTAATGCTTGTAACTGATGCTATTGCAAAGAATTCTCGAAAATATATTCACTATTTTATCATCATTTTTAAAAAGTGAAATATGCATAGGTTTCGATACTTCGACTGACATATCTATCAAGATCAAACTGCTTATTTCCTCAGGGCTCACTACCAGTTTTTTGAGTGTCTAGGGAACCTGGTCCCCACAGGATTTGATCAACATTCTGGAACTCAGAGCATAAGCCATAATTTCCACCTTTCTCAAGGCTAAAAAATCTGCCTCTCATAGGATCTATGATTGCACATGGAGGACCTACTATGGCTGGTGAGAGAGCAGGCATCTCAAACCCCTGGAAATACCCTATTTCTCAAATCCTGGCATTTCCTCCATGCTGATCTGGACCAGCATCTATCTAGCTCTTAATACTTTAAAAAGATAGGTTTATGCTTTCTCTATTCTATTCCAGAAAATTTTGGCTTTGCATTCTCTTGTCAAGACCTTTATATAAAGAGCTGGTATTGTTTATCCCCTACTCTGACTTCCTGTATCTCCCTGGGATCTGAATATGATTCTTCAAAAAGCTCCCTTTGAAACAATTCAGGATATCCCATAGAGGGATCTCAAAGAAAGATGGCATTTTTGGTGTCCTCCTTCAGGTGTGTTTCTGAGTTGGCAGCTCTTTCTTTTAAGGAGCCTTTTCTTGACTTACATAGGGACAAGTTGGTTCTGAGACATCGGACCCGCCTTCTTTTAAATTTTTTCCTTTACCTCAATGATAATATTGTCTTTTCTTCCATATGTTCTTCTCCAAAACTCACCAAGGAGATTTCCCTCCACTGCCTGGATGTGGTTGGAGTAGTTAAAGTTCCTTTTTGTCCTCCCTGAAGGTCCCAAGGCATATCCTGCTTCCTCATACACCATTGCTAGGTGGCTCAGGCTGCTAATGTCCAGGACTTATACTCTCATGGATGAGTTCCGTCCTTCCCTTTCAGGTTCCATCCTCAGATATGTCAGTGTTCCTTGGGCCTTTCAGCATCAAACATCCATTTCACAGCTTTGCAAGACCACCTGGTCTTCTGTTCATGCTTTTCAAAGTTTTACCAGGTCAATGTTCAGATCGCGGCTGATGCAAGGTGCTTCAAGCTGTCATCAGAGTGTTTCGGGTCTGTAGACCCTTCTTTTTGTGGGTCAGTTTGCTGCTGTTTGCTATGTTGTTGCCCACCCCTCAGGTAATTTCTTAGGGATGTCCCATGGTTTATGACTTCCTGTCTTGTGGCCTGTACTGTACAATTAGGATGATGGGAATTTTGGCCTACCAGTAAATTCCATAAAGTCCTTCCCCTGTCTCCTCGCAAAACGAGTCCCACAGAGTGGGTGGAGTTATACAAGGGTGCAGCGGGGGTGTTTCCAGCAAAGCTTTTGCCAGTGTCCAATCACCCGTTAGCAGCAATTGTCCCATTCCCATTTTCAATGACTTTCTGTCCTGTGTCCTCCACTGTATAACAAGATATGGAATTTACTGGTATGTTAAAATTCTTATTTTAGAGGTGTACAACAGGACTCTGAGAAAAGGACCCTATTTTTATAAAACAGTTTTTTTCTAAATCTATGGATACCTTTAATTTGGGCATAATATAGGCTTGAAGAGAATTGTATTTATTTTGGTAACGTGAATGCAAACCAATTATGTTACATTTTCTTTAAAACTAGTCCAATTAATATTTTTCTTAATTTAGTTCCTTATTTCTGCGCAGCTTTGACCGTGTGAGGTTAATTCAAGAAAGAGAACTGTCTGGGAAAAGGGGTACAGAGGATAATAGAAATAGTTAGCCTTTTTAGTTGAAGAAACACAAAACCATCTATCCTATATCTTGTATGGTGATATCACAACTAAAAAGTAGTTCTGTATAGTTAGCAGACCACATGCTTTCTCAACAACATGTTCGTTTTTGAGCTTTTACTATACAGAATCACCATTCAAGTATGTCTAGGGCAGCATAATGTCAAAATTCTCCAGTGCCAAAAGCCAAATCATCTACTTATACTCCAAAGGATAATTGTTAACACAGTGGATTACATGTACAGTTAAAGAAACTAGCCTAATTTTCATGTTGCATTACAGTTTGTTGAGACTCTTTAGTGCTAAAAACACACTTACGTTTGTAATGTCTGATATTAATTGTAAGGAAATAGTACATGAATTAAAATGGAAAATGCAAGGTTGGCTTTTATTTGCTGTCCCCTTTCCAAAGAAACCCATCATTTATACCTAAAATTAAATAATTGAGTGTAAAGGAGGACGACTACTCACTTTACAGGGTTGGCTTTAAAATAGCTTACAAATCATTAGCTTATCAGTCTGAGATCTAATGTAGACTGAAACAATGTTTCCAAATAGTCAGTTAAAGGAGTAAAGTTTATCTACACTTAAGAAGGTGAGAAGTTTTGAAAATGTATTTTCCAACTTTGAAGTCATATAATCCACTGCAAAGTTTACCTCCCAACTAAAAGGTGGTTTCACGCCGCCAAGACTGCATGCTTTCCGCACACTGCACAATCTCGCAGGCTAATCCAGAACCAACATCACACTGGCAAGCAACCTGTTCATTTCCATGCAGTGTAGGAGGATGGAAGGAAGTGCTAGGCAGCAGACCTGTAATTTTCCAGAGGCTCAAAACTATGTAACATACGGTTTATATTTTGGATTGGCCATGGATCAGAGACTGAAAAATTCTCCATTTGTCTCCAGAACAGTAAAAGAATAATGTGCCCCAATGATAAGATGCCAAAACTGTTACTGGACTTGAAACCGATACTTCGACTCATGAGGTATCAATAGGATCTGTTTACCTGGCATTGGCTTTTTCTGGATTACTAATGAAAAAGCACACTGAAATCTTTGGAGATATCGAAAAACGCTGCTAGAGTCATTACAATGATTATACTTTGTCCACTGATTACTCCTTGAATATTTTTCTTTATCTGGCTCCAAACCATACTGTAAAACTCTACGATTTTCTAAAAGCCTGGTTTGTAAGCTTAAAGAAGAACCAAATATATAAAACGGGAGTTAGAAAGCCACCCATTATAATAATCTAACCAAAAATTGACCATGGGCTGCTTTAGTTACCGAAAGGACCATATTTACAGCAATAGAAAGAAAAACAGTATGCTTGATTTTTTCTTTTTAAGTGAGAATTCTAGGACACCATGATGCAGTCCTCAACATTTGATATAGTATATTTTTTTTGGATCGGGCAAATAGGTTTTTACAACGGCACTCTGAAAGACAGAGCTTTCTAGCTCAGGTTTCTTGGACAATCTTTCTGTTTACCCTTCATTTTTTTGTAAAGTCAGAAGAGATTTCTCCCAGTATTTCAAATAAATAAGATATCCAGCTGAACAAACATGATTTATTCTGCTAGATTACCTTGGCTTCTTGTGGAAAACTTGGCTTTTTTTGTTAATGTAAATGATTAAAGAGAAATGAACAGGGGAATTGATTGGTCCATCTAAGCTGAGGGGGAGGTGGTGTGCTATTTTTTGTTACTGTTTAAAGATATATATATAACTCACTCTCCACTGATCACAGAACCATATCAACGTCATATATGAATCCTCTGCTTTTCTCCATAATCCCACTCTTTCATGTGGGTTACTTTCAATTGTGGAGCTAACTACAAATGTATTATAAGGGCTGGAAGTCAGATATGTATCTGCAGATACCTACATACCTACTGCAGTTTTTTAATAAACTTACTGGCTTCAGCCAATACAAAGAGTCCAGTTAGCCTACAACAACCATCCAGGTTCCATCAGTGTTGGGCTGACCATTAAGCCAACCTACAGGTCCTTTTTGGAACAGACCAATAGTGGTTATTGGAACATATCTGACACTATAAAATATTTTCAATTTTTTCATGAATTTGAAGTAAGCACATGCTAGTTGTATATTTTGTAACCGGCTTTTGTGTCTAAAAGAAAGTATAAAGCTCAACCATTAAGCATTAAATTGGAAATCCTTATCCAATCCCCAATCTACCCACACTTTAGCTCAAGTTGGTCATATTTGAGTAGAATATACCATGTTTACGCAAGAACATCTGGACAGATATGCTAATACTATTTAGGATGGTAGGGTTGCCCTACATAAAATGATTATTCCGTGGGTTCTTCATGCACCTGTCTAACACTGTCATGCTTAATAACACCGAGCTATAAAGGAGAGCAGTCCTAGAGATTTTTTTTTAAGCCGTAAAGTTGATATAAAACAGTTTCTTCTTCTTTTTAACTCACTGTATAGGCTTGCGTTTGGCCAAAACTTGGCATGAATATGTTACAGTAAGTTTAATGGCTAGTTGCCTAATGAAATAAAAAGCAAAGCCACAGCTTACCAACTTATCCATAATGCCCATTTATCCTAGGCCATGGCTTTATATAAATATGCCAGCTTCCCATGTGATCTATTCCATCACTGTATTATATTAGATAATATATGAGCTGTGAGATAGTTAGTCTGACATCAGCTGTCCTAATATCAATATGAATTGGCCTGAAACAGGCTCTACCTATGGTCAGTGTAAATATCAGAGTTGGGGGGCTGGTAGTTGCTGGATATTCAAGGGAGGCAGATTTACATTTATTCAGTGCATAATGCGCATAATTAGTCCTCAGTTCTGGAAGGAGATAGTAACAAGTAGAAATAAGTAGTTCTGACACTTAAGTGAGCCATAGATGGACTGAATCTTGGCCGATTCAGCAGGGACCAGCCAAAATTTGATCCATCTATGGGCAGGCTGGTTGTACTGAAGTCTATCCATCAATCAACCTCAGTACAAGCATCCTGTCGGATTTATTTGCTGTGATCACTGCTGATGGCTAAAGCCGCTAGCAGTGATCATTGAGTCCTACCGGCCGGGAAGGCAGAATACAATAGCTCTGCAGGAGACATTCAGTGCTGATGGTGGAAGGAAAGAAAATTGTATTATCTATGACCTGCTTTATTAACATTCTTGTTCTGGGACCATGACTAGTAAGAACCATGACTGTCATACTGAAGTCAGAGACAGCTAGGCAATTTCAGAAACCTGTCATGGCAGCTTCTCATGACAGAGTTACTTTCAGGTTCCTAAGATTGTATGAACTTCATGATCTGTTTGAGCCCAGTTTTTCTGTCAGTGTAGTATTTTGTAAAGAATTCATGTATCACAAATGGGAAAAATTCTATGGTGTTTGTTTACATGCAAGAAACGTGTCTTTGTCTTTTGTTCATTGTAGGACACAGCTTATCACCTACAGAGTATAGTGCCACCTACATGAATAGGATACTAGGTACAATAAAAAAACAAAAGTCTGCCCTGCTGATGGCCAAAGGCTTCCACACTGTAGAACAGGCTCACTTATTGTGCTTACTTTCTATGTCCTTCGGGGAAACCTCTTACCCTTATGGGGCAGGGGATAAGCCCTTGGCTGTAGCCCACATAACAGCCTGACCACATGGGTACAATAAAGTGTGGGAAGCATTTGTTTAGCAGAAATGTTCAAATGTTTCACAAACCGCTATTTAAGGACATTAGGGAGAAAATTGCATTCCTAGTCGCCATTTCTTCAGCATGTAGAGTTTGTACTGGTGGTCTTGCAAGGTTCCATTTATGGTCCTTTATAAAAATAAGGTTGTCCTGCACCCCTTTGGCTTTGCTCATGTTGGTATGTTTAATTAAGCCTATTAAACAGTGTAAGGGTTTGGCCTCCAGCAGAGGCCACCCCGGGGCTCTCATTTGTTTTGTTTTTTATTTGTACCTAGCATCAACACCTGCTGGTGGCAATGTATGCAATAGGTGATAAAGGATTTTATGATACATACAAAAAAATCCTATTTTATGTGTTTTGAATCAACTTAAAACTAAGTAAAAATCCAAATATGGAACTTTAAGGTCTCAAAAAAATTTTTAGTCTGCACCAAACACCATAGCTGTGTATTTCTACAATCTCAAATAATTCATAAGATCTCAGTTGGCATCCACCTTCATAGTCTGTCTTAGTGCATATTTGATGTTGACGCTAAAACCACAATGCCATAAATCACTTGCTCTCCATGTGGTATTACTGCAGTCATCTTGATACATTGCCTACAGTGAAAATGTAACATTTGGGGTCAATGAGAAAGCTGGATGTCTATCAATCACAAGAGGCATTTAAGAAGATCATTACTATTGTCTATGGGATGGATTATAAACAGGGAATCCTCAAAAAACACCCTTAATGTGTATTATGCATTAAATTAAAAAAATATACTCTAGTAAAAGCCTAATAGTAATAACTGGGTGCTGTCACAAATATTTTATTGATCTATGTCAGCTGTAAAATTGCTTCCTGTACAACCAGGTGTATGCAATGCCATGGCAAGAGCTGTTACGCTAAACTGTATATGATCAATAGCAGTCACTTGGAAGTCTGTGGTGCATTTTAGAAAGTTTTGCACATATAAGGTTCTGAAAAACACAGTGCAAAATATAATTAAAAGGACTTTAAAAAAAAAAAAAACTTTTGACCTCTTCTTTTGACAGGTGTCATGGTGACTTCAACTTTACTTCCAGACCAGCTAATGTACATCACCAGTTGGGAAGTTTATACCAGACTGATGCCTGCAGCTCCATTTTTTATTTTGTTCAGCCGGTGATGCTCTTTTATGTAAAATAAATCCTACCAGCTAAATAGCAGTTGAATTGCTATTACAGGCAGCGGAAGGGGGTCCCTTACTCCCCTCCCACCATCCTCTGATTCCTCTCTGGGCTCTCCTATCCAGTTCTGCCGGTTTACCATAGAAATGATTGAGGATTGGGTGTTCTCTGATCATCTTTACAGTATTAGATACTGGAAGTGATGAGTACTTTGTCACTTTCCGTTTCCCCCAGCATGTAAACAAGTCATTTTTGACTTGTAAAAAGCATCTGTTTACACCCATCTTGGTGTGAGCTGATGCTTTTAAGGGCAGAGAAGAGGTCTGGGGTCTAATAGACCCCAGATTTCTCCATAAAGTGGAATTGTCACTACTTATTGTTACTTTGTCACTTTCGGTTTCCCCCAGCATGTAAACAAGTCATTTTTGACTTGTAAACAGCATCTGTTTACACCGATCTTGGTGTGAGCTGATGCTTTTAAGGGCAGAGAACAGGTCTGGAGTCTAATAGACCCCAGATCTCTCCATAAAGTGGAATTGTCCCTACTTATTGTTATCACAGGGAATGTTTACAATCTTTGTGATAGCAATACAAGTGACCAAACAAAATGAAAGGGACAGTGTAAAAAAAAAAAGGAAAGGGACAGTGTAAAAAAAAAGGAAAGGGACAGTGTAAAATAAAATAAATAAAAAATGTAAGTGCCACCATGCTCGCACACAAATGCGAATGGTCCCGTGTCGGTAAATAAACGGAAATCACACCACACATGTAAGGTATCATTGGAAACGGTTTTACACGTACTTCCATGAATTTTTGTTTTTTACCTGTTATATAAAGCCCTTTATGCTTGATTTACGTGCAGGATTTTCAGCTGCCAGAGTTGTGGTTGCTTGGTGGACTGACATCTGCCTTTACATATACAAAGATGCTCACAGGTCACCACTATATCTGCATGTTTCTTCTGCAATTGATCATGCAAGCTCTGATCTCTGTAAAATCCAGTATCTGCAGGTGGAATGAACTTTGTTACTACAACGAGAAACCCAAAGTGTACAGGGGTTTTCTATTAGAGTTGGGATTCTCCTTCAGTATGGTTTTGTGGATACGCAACAGGACCTCTTTATTCAACTGCATGAGAAATACTAAAATGAAAAGGCAGACAGAAGGATGTTCAGTTTTATATATAGAACTGTCCACCAGTTCTGCTGAGTAGTGTAATTGAACCATACCTCAGTGTTTTGCTTTCCATTGGAACTTGGCAGTTTTAATTGAGTCCTAAATGAAATACTGACAATATTGTGAGCAGATAGCAACCAATAAAAATGCCACAAGCACTCTCCATATCATAAACCAAAGGACATTCCTCCAGGACCCCTAATTCATTCCTACTGATCCAATATGCATTAAGGCATGACCAGCTCCTGTCAACATTTTCGATACACACCATCAGCTGTTAAATGAGGTGCTTGGATGGGAATACTCAGCAAATTATTTTGATGCTTAACCATCGTAGTACATTGAGAGCAGCTCTATAATTACCTGCTACTGCCAAAAAGGTTCTTGGAAGCAAATGCTCCTGTTGCCTGGTGCATGGAAAGCTGAGGGAAACCCAAGACAGGTATAAACAGTCCATTCATAGAAATAGGAACAGGTATTTGTGTATTGATTTGTAAATTCTTTAAAAAAAAATGGGTAAATTACAAATGATGTACCAACTACTGTGGAGGTGGAAATGGATATTTAAGTCCAGATTTATAAATTTATAAAGATACATTGGCATGTAAAGCTGAACTCCAAGTATGATCTTTATTGCATGATAACATTGGTCCAGCTTTGACCAAGGTAAGTATACACACCTCATACCTGAAGGGCAGCTGGGGAAGCTAACAATCACTACTCAAGTGATAGCCATGATTTTCCATATCCTGTGCTGAGCGGCTTCCCCTCTGCACACTGGTTATAGGTGGTTTCTTGCTCGGCACGGCCACCATTCACAGGACACCTTGAAATCTGCACCAATGTAAGGACTCAATAAAGATCATACCTGCAGTTCAGCTTTAAAGCTGATCTCCACATTTAATGCCCCTTAAAACAAAAATGTAAATAGTAAATATACAGTAAGAGATAATGCTATGAAGTGCCTCAGGTGTTGGAGTTAAAGTGTTACTAAACCCACAAAAGTAAAATCAGTCTGTATATGCAGTAAAGCATGCTTGTTACACTCACTGTGGAACCTAAGGAGTTAATCCTCTGCATTGTGTAAAAAGGCTGTTTGATCCTATCCTATCTAAACCTCCCCTTCGTCTACTGTCCCCAATCCTTCTGCTGATAGCACAGAGCCTTGGGGGCAAGCTGCGCATGCTCAGTTTGGTGTGTATTGCTAGAGAGTTTTTTTTTTTCTTGGAAGAGTGCATGTGATCAGCACAGGATCAATCAGTGCTGTCCAGACAGAGGGTCAGGGGTTATGCAGCTTCATAAGACAATCAGGGGAGAACGAAAACTCCTCCAACAAGCTTTAACCAGTGCTCTGCTGGACACTGATAGAAGTCACAAGACTTCTCTAACTGCTGATGAGAAAAGGTATTTAGCAGTTTATATTTACTAAAATAATTGCATTTCTATGTTCTGTGTACTATGGGAGACCAGATATAGTGAATGCAGGGTCCTGGGTTTAGTATCACTTTAACCCCTTAGAAGCCAGCATATTTTTAAAAGAGCTGCAGCTCCTAGAGTTCTACTTTAAGCAAAATAAATGATGTCCTATGGTGCTTTAAAGTGTATGTCAAGGCAAAAAATGCAATACTTCCCTGAAATACATTTACATTTCCTCACATTTTATCCTTTTAAAGACCCTGCAAGAACAGAAAAATACACGATGAGCCAGCAATGCACTCAGCTTCTCATTTCTTGTTGTGTGCTGATAAGACGCAACATTTTTGTAGATGGAATGGTGTCAGTCTTGTCCAGTTGTTCTAAATGTATAAATCCCTCTTGCTGCCCTCATCTCCACAACTTAGATACTAATTATTCTCTAGTCCAAAATAGGAACATAACAGGTCTGAATTTCTGACACTATCATGACTTTTGTTTTAATTTTTTTGCACATATTGATATAAAAAATACATTTTAATATAATTTATATAAAATATTTAAACAGCAACTCCACTTTTGTTGTGACAAACAAAATTCCTTGTGGGTGATCAATGTACATTGAAGGGATTTCAAAGAGTAACTCTGCTTTAGTTGAAAAAAAAACATTCCTCTCTGGATGATCTGTGTACATTGCAGGAATTTTTGCAAACTTTGTTATAGATTCCTACCTTTTGTTATTCTGAAGAAATAACTGTTTGTTTTTCTGTGTCCATGCACACAGCGAATCTGTGTGGGAGTGATTTCACAATTATCAATCATCTGCTGCACATGCAGGGTTATAATGAGGAAAGTGGCAGGGTCAGCATCCCTTTAGACGTTATTTCCGTTGCAGGGGATGCCCAAAATCAGACTTCTGGGAAAACCAGTGAGCCAATCACACAAGCAGGAAAAAACATATTTGGGGGGCGTTCTGTATACCATCTGTGTATAGAATGCCTCCAAGTAGCCATATTGCATTGCATTTTACAGAACATTACAGCAGTTCAGGTTGAAAGCAAAAGGTCATTTTTAATAACGTTCAATTACAATATGATTTGTGTTGCAGTTATATGCGCTCTATTATTATAATTTTTTTTTCGCTTGATATTTTTTTTCACAAAAGTGGAGTTATCTTTTCACAAACCTTGCAGATTCCTACCGTTTGTTTCTCTCCAAACTTTCTAACCAAAGAGAGAGTTTACTGTCCTTCAGACTTTAAAGGGGCTGGACTGTGGCCAGTGGGAGTAGAAAATGTTCTGGCGTCAATAACAATGACCCATCATTGGTTTCCATCAGAGGAATAGTGCCCCATCCTTGGTGTCAGTGGTATGGATACTACCCAATCTTTGGTGTCAGTGGGAGGAATAGTGTCCCATCATTGGTGTCAGTGGGAGGAATAGTGCTCCATCCTTGGTGTCAGTGGGATGAATAGTGTCCCATCATTGGTGTCAGTGGGAGGAATAGTGCTCCATGCTTGGTATCAGCGGGATGAATAGTGCTCCATCCTTGGTATCAGTGGGATAAATAGTGTCCCATCATTGGTGTCAGTGGGAGGAATAGTGGCCCCATCCTTTGTGTCAGTGGGAGGGATACTGCCTGATCATTGGTGTCAGTGGGTGGAATAGTGTCCCGTCATTGGTGTCAGTGGGAGGAACAGCGCCCCAATGTTAGTGACAGTGGCATTATACCCCATTGTTGGTGTCAGTGGCAGGAACTATGCCTCATTGTTAGACTCCATGCACACTAGAGTTTTGTTTTGTTTTTTTAAGCTGAAAAAATGTTGGATAAAAAACGCTGGTAATAGCATTTTTAGTAGCATTTAAGTAGCGTTCAGAAGTGTTTACGAGTCTTAGCGTTATTAGAGTTTTTACAGTACATATAGAGGAAAAAAAACTGTTAGGGGCTTTTTTGCAGCCAATCACAGAAGCAGAAATTTAGATTTCTAGGGGCGTTCTGTAGAACAACTATATATAGAAGGCTGCTGGGTTGCCATATTGCATCATATTTTACAGAAAATTATGGCTGCAGATTTATAAGAAATGGTAATATATAATTATGATTAACCTCTTGACGCTGACCGCACACAAATTAGCGTCCTCATTTTTTTTCTGGGGCTGCTAATTTGCTTACCTGGGGTGTCACTTCTAATGATCAGGACCCGGAACTCCCAGGTCACCTGATCGCTGTGATAGCCTCTGATTGGCTGGCACAGTGATCAGCCACCGTGAAGCATGCCCCCCCCGGGTTCTCTCTCTGTCCTTTCAGAGAGAGAAAAAAATAGTGTGTGTATAAAATAAAATAAATGAATAAATAAAAATAATAAAAAGTAAACAAAAATACCTAGATCAATGTTTGATCTAGGTCTGTGCCAGGGTTAGTGTTTTGGTCAAGGTCAGGGTCAAATATCAGGGTAATTTTTTCTTTTGGGGGGTTGGGTTTTTTTTTTTAATTAGTATCAGTGTCAGTTAGTAGAAGAATAAAAAAAAAAAAAAAAAAAAAAAAAAAAGATGGCACTCTACAGTTTCTGAGCTGTACTACGGTTACAAATAACAACTAACATACACACATGTGGTATTGTTGCGATCGCCAGGAGCAGGAGAAATTATTTTGGGTTCTTCTTTGGTATTAGGTTATGGTAGTAGCAAGAAATATACAGCTAAATTTAAAAAACGGTGTTTTTTTACTATTTTAGGCCAATTTTCCTTTGGTAATAAAAACAAATCAGGAGTTATCCATTACCATTTACCACCAAATGAAAGCCCACTTTGTCCTGAAAAAGAGAAGATATCCACCTGGATGCACAAAGTAGTGATGATGATATGGACGGTTTTGCTTACACATGTCAAAGTTGCAAAATTGTGCTTAGGCGTTAAGATTTGTTTTACCCTTAGGCGTGACGGGGTTAAATTACAACATAGCCTGTGTAACAATTATATTCGCTCTATTTTTTTTATTACTTGTATTATTTTTTCAAGGAAAGTAGAGTTACCCTTCAACAGACAAGAGAGGGACTAAGAGAAGTACGTTTTTAGGGTTTACATACACTTTTGGGTGCTATTGCAGCTGCATTAATCAAGGCCATATATTATGTCTATAAACACAACTCAGGCTAGAGCTTTGTAAAAATTACAGATCGGTCAGATCTAAATGTCTAACATACCTGCTGGAATGGGATCAATGCCTCCCAAAATAAACAACTTACCTGGATAGACATTAAAAGACATAACCCCTCCCCTCCCCCATAGTCACATTTTAAAGCCCATCTCCGGGCTCTGGAATTATTTTTATAACCTTCATTTTTTTATCGCTCAGTCACACGCACTGTCCATAGGATCCTGTTTTCTTCCTTCGTTTTCTTACAAAACCATACATTATGCAGCTGGCAAAATATCTATTTAGACATATATTTATCCACCAGTGAAGTGCGCTTATTATGCATTTCTTGTTTACATTTTCTAACATTTCACTGTAAATGTCTGGTTCACATTTCCTTAATTGAGCTAACCTCGGATAGCTTGCGTGTGGTAAGAAGCTGTCGTACCTTACATGACTTCTTAATGGATCTCGCTAGAAAAACAAGCTGAAATTTTTTTAAGAATTCTGTCAAGAATCTCCACTTGACAGAGGGAAGTTAAATTGACAGCTGTGTTGTTGGGTACTTTGCCTTGTTCTTGATGCCTTCCTCTGGATCAACACAGCGTAGATGTAGAGGGGTTTAAAAAGAATTTAAAAAAGATATTGAGGGGCTAAATATAACCATTTAAAGGAACAGATTCCCTCAGCCCTGGACACTACTTTAATAAAAGCAGAGATCTCAGCTTGCACATTTTCCTATATAAATGGAATCCACATATCACAATACTCAGCCATTGTATCATACTCTATTGAACGAGACTATCACAACCAGAATAATATATACAATTCACTAAACTGTGAGCAAAGCTTACCTGACGTTTTTGCTAGACTGTTATGAAGCTACTGCAGTAGACCAGGTATATTCAAGGAAGGTATAGACCACTTATGTTCTGTGCAGCAAGCAATACAAGGAATAAAAATGATAAGCAGCTCCTTCAGATTATAAAAGGTGCATGTGACTGTGTCATTGCTATACCATAGTAGTAAAGTAAATCTATAGTTTATCATAATTTTGCTTATAGTTTATACACTATAAATATGTGTTATACACGTTTTATATAATATATCAGATGCATGACAAAGGATTCTCAGAGCGTGTGTATTAGCTAAAGTGACATCACAGTAGAGTTGCTTGCTTTGAGGTACAATCTGTCTAACTAAAAACTTTTATACCCCTGTACCAGTCTATCTGTGGTCATCTGTCTTGTATAACCATTCGAAGACCAGGATTTACAGTACATAGAATCTCTCAGCTCTAAAAAGCAGGGGGCAGGGAGCTGCAGAGCTCAGTGAAAGCTGATTGGACGAAAAGGACACCTACCCTCCCCCCCACCTTCAAACAGCACAGAGCTGGGGCTGTAAATCACAGGCTGTGTGCTATAAATCCTTCTTCTATCAACTTTTTTTTCTTGGTGTCAGATAGCAGAGGAATGAAGACACAGACAGACATGACTCTTAGTGCTCTGGATTGAGACAAGGACATACTATAGAGGGATGTGCTTTGTTCATATTTCATGTCTCAGGTTTACAACCACTGGTACCTTCATGCATTGGAGTAGGAGCACACCAGAAGAGACATCTTGTTTCTCTCTATAGCATGTGCCCAAGATCCAGGGGCTCTCTGGGCATTAGGACATCAGCTAAACTCACTCATCCATGTCTTTATGTACCTTGCTTTGTGCACTGGCAGTCAGGTTGGAACAAGAAGGGGTCATCCCCAAACTGTTCCCACAAAGTTGGGAGCATGAAATTGTGCAAAATGTCTTGGTATGCCCCCCCTCCACCCAACTTTACACTTGACACAATGCAGTCAGCTATTGACTCTGAAGACCGTTGGTGACTCACTATGCGCTTCAGCATGTGTTGACCCCGCTCTGTCATTTTACGTGGCCTCCCACTTCATGGCTGAGTTGCTGTTGTTCCCAGTTGCTTCCGCTTTGTTATAATATCACTAACAGTTGGCTGTGGAGTAATTAGTAGCGAGGAAATTTCATGGATGGACTCTGCACAGGTGGCAATCTATCACGGTATCATGCTTGAATTCACTGAGCTCCTGAGAGCGACCCATTCTTTCACAAATGTTTGTAGAAGCAGTCTGCATGCCTAGGTGCTTGATTTTATACAACTGTGGCCATGGAGGTGATTGGAACACCTGAATCCCATGATTTGGAGGGCTGGACCAATACTTTTGGTAATATAGTGTATATCATTCTGAGTGATTCAGTTTGAATCCACCAATTTTGCATATACAGTACTCACACACAGGTTTATTTAGTGAGGTAATGCAGCAGTGCTAATTTGCTAAATTGAATAATGTTAATCCAACCAATGATGTTTGAGTTTGTCTGCAGTCTGATTAAAGATGGT
The DNA here is from genome assembly GCF_062004578.1 of Staurois parvus. Lineage (NCBI taxonomy): Eukaryota > Metazoa > Chordata > Amphibia > Anura > Ranidae > Staurois > Staurois parvus. Next base: position 5,447,281 of record NW_028318294.1, on the reverse strand, counting down.
AGCACTGTGGCTTAGTTGCTAGCACTTCTGCCTTGGAGCACTGTGGTCCTCAGTGCAAGTCCTGGTCAGGACACTATCTGCATGGAGGTTTCATGTTCTCCCTGTGCTTTTGTGGGTTTCCTCCAGATATTCCGGTTTCCTCCACACTCCAAAGATATGCTGAGAAGTAAATTAGCTGCCTCACCATCTGCCCCAGCAGCAGAGTCTGGGGGGGAGGGCATTTGTCCTTATGGGCAGGTTCTTCCTCTCCCACGAAGGGCGCTCCACCTAGTACTTGGGTGGGTCTTGCCTTGGCAGTTTCGGCTAAGTAGACCACAAATACCCCAGTCCCTGTCTGGAGCCTTTTGCTCTAGGGCAGTGGTTCTCAACCTTCCTAATTCCGCGACCCTTTAATACAGTTCCTCATGATGTGGGGACCCCCAACCATAAAATTATTTTCGTTGTTATTTCATAATTGTAATTTTGCTACTATTATGAATCGTAATGTAAATATCTGATATGCAGGATGTATTTTCATTGTTACAAATTGAACTTAATTAAGGCATAGTGATTTACATTTTACATTTACCCACTGATTATAATTCATGAAGTGTGTTTTACCTCCAATACTGCTGCTTTTAACACAGTAGCTGCTTTCAAAAGAGTAGCTGCTTTTACAGTTGTGGCCAAAATTATTCAACCCCCACTGAAATTGAGTGTTTTGGCCAGTTTGACATTGCTTTTGATCATTCAGTCATCTTGCTTACATTTACATTAAAGAGGCACTTGTAGGTCAGACAAATATAACATAACAGTTATAATGAAATAACCACAAATGTCTTTTCTGTGCTCACAGCATTATCAGTTTTATTCAACCCCCAAGTGACATTCAATCTTAGTACTTAGTACAGCATCCTTTTACAGTTATAACAGCTTTTAAACGTGAAGCATAGCTTGACACAAGTGTCTTGCAGCGATCTACGGGTATCTTCGCCCATTCTTCATGGGCAAAGGCCTCCAGTTCAGTCACATTCTTAGGCTTGCGCACTGCAACTGCTTTCTTTAAGTCCCACCAGAGGTTCTCAATCGGATTTAAGTCTGGTGACTGCGATGGCCACTCCAAAATGTTCCAGCCTTTCCTCTGCAACCATGCTCTAGTGGACTTGGAGGTATGCTTGGGATCATTGTCCTGTTGAAAGGTCCAACGTCTCCCAAGCCTCAGGTGTGTGACGGACTGCATCACGTTTCCATCCAATATCTCCTGGTACTGAAGAGAATTCATGGTACCTTGCACACGCTGAAGCTTCCCTGTACCTGCAGAAGCAAAACAGCCCCAAAGCATGATTGACCCTCCACCATGCTTCACAGTAGGCAAGGTGTTCTTTTCATCATAGGCCTTGTTCTTCCTCCTCCAAACATAGCGTTGATCCATGGGCCCAAACAGTTCTAATTTTGTTTCATCAGTCCACAGAACACTATCCCACAACTTTTGTGGTTTGTCCACATGGCTTTTGGCATACTGCAGTCGACTCTTCTTATTCTTTGGAGACAGCAAGGGGGTACGCCTGGGAGTTCTGGCACGGAGGCCTTCATTACGCAGTGTGCGTCTTATTGTCTGGGCTGAAACTTCTGTACCCACATCTGACAAATCTTTTCTCAGTTCCTCAGCAGTCACACGGGGACTTCTCTCCACTCTACGCTTCAGGTAGCGCACAGCAGTCGAAGTCAGCATCTTCTTTCTGCCACGACCAGGTAGCGTTTCAACAGTGCCCTTTGCCTTGAATTTGCGAATGATGCTTCCTAAGGTGTCTCTTGGTATGTTTAACATCTTTGCAATCTTCTTATAGCCATTGCCCTTCCTGTGAAGAGAAATCACCTCTTCTCTTGTCTTCCTGGACCATTCTCTTGCCTTCACCATGTTTGTAACCACACCAGTAAATGTCTAGAAGGAGCTGAGTATCACAGTCATTTTAAAGCTGCCTAATTGGTGCTTATTATGCTTGATTGCTGCTCGGTGACATCCACAGGTGTTTTCAATACCTGATGGAAAGCACCTGTATGAACCTCTGTTCTTCAGAGTGGTAGTCTTTAAGGGGTTGAATAATTGTGGCAATGAAGAAACCACATAAGAACCATTTACTACTGTATTACATAAACAATTGATGTCATTTTAGTTGCATTTGGGTAGTTACAACGTCCTTGTAGGATTTGATTCTGAATACAATTCCAAATGTACACTATAGTCCCTAAACCCCTTTACAGCATTGGGGGTTGAATAATTTTGGCCACAACTGTAACATAGTAGCTGCTTTCAACACAGCAGCTGCTCTTTACACATGTGTGACTGGTCCACATAAGTACATTATGGCGCCAACCCTGTCACATACACCTGTATTTGTACGGGGTGTATGTGATGGGGTTGGCGCGATGATGTCATCACGCCGGGTACTCGTATGTGGGCGTATCTGCATGTGGGCGGACCCGCCTGGAGACGGATAGAGAAGTGGTGTTCGGTACTCGGTTTCTAAGACCATCAGAAATATGTGTTTTCCGATGGTCTTAGGCGACCCCTGTGAAAGTGTTGTTCGACCCCCAAAGGGGTCGCGACCCACAAGTTGAGAACTGCTGCTCTAGAGGATCAGGACCAGGATCCTTTCTCTTTGGAGGAAGGCCATGTGTACACTCTGTGCTCTTTTTGTGTTCTTCACTCGTGTGTGCTCAATTTGCTGTTAAGTAAGCAATAGACCATACCATTTTCTTTCCTGCAACCACGGGTTGCAGGAAAGAAGATTTCTTGATTCACCCATCAACACCTCCCACAGTGCTATTGTGTTCTACTGGCGGGGAGCCTTCCCAGCTGGCAAATAATGGTTATTGCTATCGGCAATCACATGTGAAAATTCCGACAGGCTGGTTGTACCCAAGTCAATCAATAGATCAACTTGGGTACAACCATCCTGCCCATAGATGGATCAAATCTTGGCTGATCCCTGCTGAACTGGCCAAGATTCAATCCATCTTTGGCTGGCTTTAGTTTCAAATGTGCACACTGCTCTGTGCAGCTTAAAAATAAAAAAACAAAATAACAAAAGATAAAGATCTATAGAAATATAAATGAATGAAATATAGATATTATTTCTGATTGGTAGCTATGATCTACTGCAGCTTACCCCAGCTTGTTAACCAGGCCTGATATATGGTAATTTTGTTTGTCACCATCCACAGTGTACCGTCTCATGAAACCTTCCCTTTTCTGGTACAAGCTGTATAATGTTTATCTTAGCACACAATAAATTCCTCGGCACAGTATTTCTTTATTTTTCTCCTGTAAATTTATAGGCCATGCCAACCAATTCCTCCCGGTTTATTTACGAGGAAGGATTCGGAAGCGCCGTGCCATCATATTTCCATCGTTCCTCGGCATACATGTGGCATCTGACAGCTGCACGCCAGTAAAACTGGGCCGTTCGCCTTGCGTTTGAAGAAATACAGTTGTGAGAATTTTATGTTCCTTAACTCAGTCAGCCATCGTTTGCCGTCTCGCAGCCCAAAGACCCTCAGCAGACCATTTTCAGCATTTTGCTGCAATTAAACTCCTCTGGTTTTAGCCCACAGGCAATTTAGTACCTTTTTACATATGCACATTATGAACTTTTGACCAGGAACTGGTAGTCATATATTAGAAGGCAGCCTGCGAAAGCCAGCTTAACAAGTTCCTTTGAGTATTCAGCCGAGTCAGTTGTGGAAAAGGGTAATTTAAACAACTTGCAGAGAGGCCATTGAAAATCTTACTTATGATCCTAAATATGTATTTTTCCTCTCTGTCTTTCTCCCGGAAGCCGGTCGCCGCAGCGCTCAGAGATGTGATTGATCTTTTATTCAGCAGCTAACGAGGGCTGTGATTCTATTAGTGCTGTACAAGGCAAGGGAGTAGTGATTTAATGAAGTGCCTAGCGAGCCGGCTTTGGATTCGTCCTGTTGCGTGTAATTTGCAGCACCCATCGCGAGCGTAACTGAGAATGGGCTTGCGTTGGCCATCAGACAGGTACTTCCTTTGAAAATGGTTGTAAGGTCAGGTGTAGGCATCTTTGCAAAGAGCCTGCCTCCCCTCAGCAGCTGCGGAGATGACAGGAGCCGCGGTAAGCGCTCAGTGGCGCGGAAACATAAAGGAGCAGAGGTCTCTCTCCGATTCCCTTTCAGCTGACGCCGGAGCAGATGAACTGCCAAGCAGGACTAATAGAGTCATAATTGGCGATTAGAACTGAAACAGGGCAATAACATCTTAATACAAACTGGCGTATATAATACTTACTGTCAGTTGTATTAAGGTTCCACAGTAGCCTGCTTTAACAGCTACAGCCCTCCTTATTAATTCACAGTTATGAGGCAATCAGTTTTAATAGGAGCTGTACAAATAAACAGCGGCCTGTCAGCCTGGCTCCTGCTTCACAGTGACACCGCTAAGCCCTCGGTGTTTTGCTTTGGCTGTGAAATCCGACAGATGTTTTTAATGGGAGATATTAAAATACATTTGGCTATGCCTGTGGCCTGGTTAACTGCTTCATCAGACAAGAGGTCTGCACCACGCTTCACCACTGGCTTCTTTGATATTATTTATACACGTTAATCAGTGTCGGTGCCATTGTTGTGTCTTGTCCAGGGGCGGACTGACAACTCATGGGGCCCCCGGGCAATAGGGGATCATGGGGCCCCTGTGTCCTTGCCCAAACTCAAAAAAGCCTATAAAAAAGGTACCAGGGGCATCTCATGGGGCCCCCTACTGACCCAGGGCCCTCGGACAGTGCCCGAGTTTCCAAATGGTCAGTCCGCCCCTGGTCTTGTCATTTTCAATTGAAAGTGGTTGTGATATAAAATATGAACAAAGCATATCCCTCTTTAGTATGTCCTTGTTCCAATCCAAAGCACTAAGAGTCATTTCTGTTTGGGTCCTCATTCCTGTGCTATCTGACACTGAGAGAAAACAAAAAGGTGACAGGGGAGGGGTCTCCAGCACACAGCCTGTGATTGACAGCCTCAGCTCTGTTCCTGTGTGCTCTTCAAAGAGGGGGGGGGGTATAGGTGTCACTTTCCTCTCAATCCAGAGCACTGTCATTTCTGTCTGATGCTTCGTTCCTCTTCTATCAGCATGAGTCACGTCTCACACATTTTCCTGACACCAAGAGAAATATGGTGACAGGGGAGGGATTTCTAGCAGATTGACAGTTGACAGCCTCAGCTCTGTTCCTGTGTGCTGTTTGAAGGGGGGGAGGGTAGGTGTCACTTTCCTCTCAATCCAGAGCACTAAGTGTCATGTCTGTCTGCTGCTTTGTTCCTCTTCTATCGGCATGAGTAACTTCTGATAAATTTTCCTGACACCAAGAGAAATATGGTGATAGGGGAGGAACTTTTAGCAGGTTGACAGTTGACAGCCTCAGCTCTGTTCCTGCATGCTATTCAAAAGGGGGGGGGGGGTGTAGGTGTTACTTTCCTCTCAATCCAGAGCACTAAGTGTCAGTTCTGTCTGCTGCTTCATTCCTCTTCTATCAGCATGAGTCATTTCTGATAAATTTTCCTGACGCCAAGAGAAATATGGTGACAGGGGAGGGACTTCTAGCAGACTGACAGCCTCAGCTCTGTTTCTGTGAGCTGTGTGGTGGGGGGGTGTTGGTAGGTATCCCTTTCCTCTCAATCCGGAGCACTAAGTGTAATTTCTGTCTGCTGCTTCGTCCTCTTCTATCAGCATGAGTCACGTCTCATAAATTTTCCTGACACCAAGAGAAATATGGTGACAGGGGAGGGACGTATAGAAGATTGACAGCCTCAGCTCTGTTTCTGTGAGCTGTGTGGTGAGGGAGGGGTGTCCCTTTTCTCCAATCAGCTCTCAGAGCTCTCCTCACTGAACTCTGCACAGTGTAATTTCAGCTCTCAGCCCCCTTTTTTCTGAACTTGCAGATAAGCTTTATAAATTCAACACTTTAAATGGCTGTAGAGAAGAGAAGACTGCAGATAGACAGGTACAGCTTATGTAGGAGGATTTGTTAGATCTCTGTATATCAGCTGAGGCTAGTAACTTCAATGGATATATGTAAGGGTTTACAACCACTTTAAGGCAGAACTGAAAAATGAATAATTGCCTGTCTAATGGTCTCTCACCGACACCATTCTTTGGACCTCTTCATTGGCTGGTGAGGATGATGACACCACTGCACATGTACAGGAGCCAATCACCCCAGCTCTTGCAGACTGGCCCGGGACTGTAAAACAGTGTATTGAGGTGCTGCTCCTTCCCAGATACTTCCTCAAGTCCAGCTGTATAAAGCAAAAGGTTGGGGACTATGTTTTTGCTAATAGATTTTTTTTTGTGCAGCTTAAACAGTGATGTGGAGCAAACCTTCTAAAATATATATATACATATATATAGATATATATATATAATCTTTCTAAAGTGAGGGGACATGCACTTTTTGATTATTGTCACCAGAGCAGGTGTCCCCATTGAAAAACGTCCTTCAACTACGGTTCTACAACTGTAAAATTTAGATTTTCCATCATCTGGTGACAACAGAGGTTGTCAGAACAAATAGAAAGGGCAAATCTCCCCACACATATGACAATTAAAGTCTGAAAGAAGTTTAACCATCCCTTACTGAATGGAAAGCCAAAAAACAAAAAAAAAGTTTTGGATTTACATACACTTTAAGTACTAACACTTTTGCTTCATATGCTTGGACTAATAAGATTTCAGCTTTGTTCCTTGTTCATGTAAATCAAACAATACGCAATATTTCTTCTTTTATTTATCTAAATGCAAATGTGCATTTTCTAGGAAATAACTACAAAATGCAATGGTTATTTTTAAAAATTCCTTCATTATTGCCATTTGTAACTGCCACACAATGTATGTGCATGAAAGGCATAATTTTCGCAGGGAAAGTGATGCCTGTGTAATTTTGCCGTATTGACACTTGTGTCCTCACGTTATCTCATCATTGTATTATTGTCTACTGATGTACCATTTCATTACACTCTCTACAATAGAGCCGGAGTCTAAGCCTTTTAGCCCATAGCTCATTGCACAAAGAAACGCTGCAAATGGCTTATTGTATATGAGATGATGTGGATCAAAGCACATGGGAATCAATAAGCAGCCAGTCCCAAGCTGCTAGAGTCTTCTTGGACGGGTTCTTTTTAGTAAGTACGAATTCCAAAACACAATGTCAAATACACAATCAAATGAGAGTGCAGCAATAAAGCATTGCCTTGACACATTTGTGGTTACGTACAACCCCTTTTAAACCTATTGACCTTTTTTAAATGGTTTTATGAAAAGGAAGGGTGAAAAATATGTTCTTATTTTTACATCTTATGATACAATAATAAGTTAATGAGGAGTGAGGTGGTAAAATATTCTTGTTATGGTCCCAAGGACGTTAACTAGTATGTTCTTCTGACCTCTGACCGCAAGAGGTTGTTACTTTAAAATCTGTCTTGTTTAGCTGCCCAAATCAACAGCACAGCTTGATGTGAATCTGTAACCAGGCTATGGGTATTCAAGTGTTATAAATTTCTGATACGTAGTAAATGGGCTTCAAAAAGTCCTCAATGACTTCTGTAGCTGAAGGCACTGTGGAGCATTTCATCTTTAGTGTTACAGGAGAAGCACTCTGCTCCCCCTACACGGCAGTGATTCACCAACTTTTTAGCCTTCTAATCTCCACAGTAAGCAAAAAGAAGATGTACGGGAATAGGAGATCAGACGGAGATATAAATGCTCAGAGTACTGACTTTGATGACCTCACTGAAGATGATTTGCTTCACAGTTGTTGTAGATTCATAGGTCAATGAGACCTTGTTTTAAAATGTATTCACTGGTTTTAAGAGTATACAAATACATGACTGTCCATAGCCCAGCCATAATCTCACTTTGAGACATCTGGAAGTACCTTTGTCAAATGCTTGGGTCTATCCATTGGTCCCCTCAGTCCTGGGCACGTGGAATAAAGGAGACTTTAATGTCAGTTGTCCTACTACTCAATGAGAGTGTTGTATTAATAGATGAGATAAGGGAGCAAAAGGGGGAATGGTGGCAGAGCTCTATACTGGGGATAGATTTGATAACACTGTGAGAGTGTTTGTCAGGGGGCTCAGAGAACACACAGAATTACATCTAGTAAATGTTTAATCCTAAATCCAACCAAAACATTTAAAGCTCAACTCTGGACAAAAAAAAAAAAAAACAGTTTTTGCATGCTCTAGGTTGTGCCCGCAGGGACTGGTCATGTGCGGGGAGGAACAGAGGATTAGTTTAGTATATATACCTTCCCCATCCCCTAGACTAGGGGTGTCACACTGGCGGCCCTCCAACTGTTGCAAAACTACAAGTCCCATCATGCCTCTGCCTTTGGAAGTCATACTTGTAACTGTCAATCTTGCAATGCCTCACGAGACTTGTAGTTTGGCAACAGCTGGAAGGCAGCCAGTTTGACTCCCGTGCCCTAGACAAAAACATGCAGGTAATCCTTGCAGTACAGGTTCAGCCTCACTGCAATGGAAAACTTTTTTCCCCAAGAGCTGACTTTAATTGTCTTGGATATAGCAAAGAAGGGTTAGAGCCTGTGTTGGCTTTTAATTTCAGGAATGGATAGGACTTGAATTGAGTATTGCAAAGAATGCTGGGATAGGGGTACTGCCATTTGCCATAGTGTTCTGGATGGTGAGGTCGTTCCCATAATATTCAAAAAAACATTTTCCACCTTTGAGGTCAAGAAACACTTCTTATGATCAGCCACATCACACCAGCATAATGCTAAGATTTTATTGATCAAATCCACCATCATTACTGGTCAAAGCCACAATCACTCCTGCTAAGCCCTGCTTCTTTGAAAGCAAGAAAGTCAGCGGGGTCTCCAAGAATTATAAGTGGGCAGGGAGGTGACTTTACTCCCCAGGCATGTACCCTGTAACTGTATTGTTAGGTGTGAGCAGACATAACCTATAGTTTTGCAGTCTTTTTTTTTACTTTGTTTCAATTTGGCAAAATTGTTCCAAAGAAAAAAAACTTTAAAATTTTTTTCTTGTTATCATTCTGCACTTTTTCTTGTACCACATTACAGAATAATCACTCAGATGTATGGAAATGTGTGACAAGGCTTTGTTAGCTACACAAGCGAAGAAAAACATCTTCTTTGTGTTTGATCACAATATTGGCCAGTTAAACTTATATATTTGTCTGTACTATTAATAATGCATGCATTGCAAATCTCTGTCCATTAAGGGCTTTGATCCACACTCTTTTCTGTTAGTATTGTTACACGAGCGAGTGGCTGGAAATGCTGCAGCAGGCGGTGCATCAGCTGCCACCCATCTCAGTTAATGAAATCCCTATTTTAATACATTATAAAAAATCAAGACAAGCCTACTGTAGTTTGCAGGTAATTTAATGTATCGGGGTAGATTAAAACAAACTGCAAAGACTTTCCACTGTGCAGAGATCAAAGGCATTAATTTCATTGTTCTACTTTACTGTTTATGGACTTCAAAAAGATGGTACGACTCGAAACGCTTTTAATGTCATCTGCCGAGTTGCTTTGAAAAGCAAGGAGAATGTCTTCATTAACTAAAGCTGATTCTTGGAGTTCTGTTTCAGGTTTCAAAGAAAATAATATAAATTAAAATCAGTGTCTCCTCTAATCAAGTATATATGTATATTTGTGTGGTAGGCATTTCTATGTATGTATGTGGGTACTGTGTGTGTATATATATATATATATATATATATATATAGTTCTGTACAAAAGTTATGGGCAGTTGTGAAAAAAATACTGTAAATTAAGAATGCTTTCAGAAATATGTGTTTATAGTTTGTTTGTATCGATTAACAAAATGGAAGGTAAATTTAGAAGAGAATTCAAAATCGAATCAATATTTGGTGTGATATTCTTTGCCTTCAAAACAGCATCAATTCTTCTAGGTACACTAGAAGTTTTTGAAGGAAGGTAGGTTGTTTCAAACATCTTGGAGAACCAACCACAGATCTTCTGTGGATGTAGGCTGCCTCAAATCCTTCTGTCTCTTCATGTAATCCTAGACAGACTCTGTGATGTTGAGATCAGGGCTCTGTTGGGGCCAAACCATTGCTTCAAGGACTCCTTGTTGTTGTTAAGATAGTTTTAAATTACATTAATGACATTGGCAGTATGTTTGGGGTCGTTGTTCTCCTGCAGAATAAATTTGGAGCCAATCACACGCCTCCCTGATGGTATGGTATGATGGATAAATATCTGCCTGTATGTCCCAGCATTGAGGACACCATTGATCATGAACAGATCTCCAATTGCTTTTGCAGAAATGCAGCCCCAAACCTGCAAGTAACCTCCACCATACTTCATTGTTGCCTGCAGACACTCATTGTACTGCTTTCCAGACCTTCGACAAATAAACTGCCCCCTGCTACAGCCAGATATTTTACATTTTGACCCATAAGTCCAGAGCACCTGCTGCCATTTTCTGCTCACCAGTTCCTATGTTTTTGTGCATAGTTGAGTTGCTTAGCCTTGTTTCGATGTTGGAGATATGGTTTTTGGCCTCAATTCTTCCATGAAGACCACTTCTGGCCAGTAGATGGATGTATCTGGGTCCCACTGACTTCCACCAGTTCTCAGCTGATGGCACTGCTGGACATCTTCTGATGTTGAAGAGAAGTAAGCACCATGTATCTTTCATCTTCTGCATTAAGTTTCCTTGGCCGATCACTGTGTCTAAAGTCCTCAGCATTGCCTGTTTCTTTGTGCTTCTTCAAAAGAACTTGATGAATTAAATTGATGCTGGTTTGAAGCCAAAGGGTAGTCACACTAAATATTAATTTGATCTAGACTTTTCTTCTGTTGTTCACTTTGCATTTTGTAAATTGATAAAAAATAAACTAAAATAGAATTATAATTTGAAAAGCATTCTTAGTTTACATCATTTCTTCACACTTGCCTATAACCTTTGCACAGTATTGTGTGTATATATATATATATATATATATATATATATATATATATATATATTCACTAATAATTGTTAACATAATTGGTAATTACATTGTATATACCTATCAGAAATTTTGCTTTATACTGTTCAATAACTTCCGGCTTTAAATATAGGTTAAACTGCTATAGGAAATGAGAGGGAAGGCAAAAAGCACTTCTAATTGATGGAAACTATCAATTGCAGTCTTACCTATTAATAGCTCTGTCAGTGTCATGTTTCAAGCAATGGGAACTCGTGAAGGTGACTGTACATGCTTAGCTCAGGCAACATTGTTTAATGGCATGTTATAAGAATGTGACTAAACACGATCTCTTCAAGTCAAGTTCCATAATCGTAACCAAATTTTGTTACAGCTTTGAAAAAAGTATGAAAGAATTAGAGCCTCTTGTCAAGTTTTATTTTTGTAATTTGGGTCCCCACTGTAGAGATATGTACTTACTTCCTACCCTCAAAGGAGAAAGTCCTGCTTTGATGAAACGCGTTGGAACACAGAACAGGGCACACACAAAGGATGCACTCCTGACAGTAATAGTGGACTTGAGAAAGACAACTCAGAGCAATGCTGCAGAGTAAAGAGATTAAGCGGTTAATCCTAGTGCAGGTGTAGCACTAATACAAGTGGGTGGATACAATGTTGGGTCTTTAAAAATATAAAAGTGTTATTACACTTTTGGAGTTTTTGTTGTTTTGCTTTGATGGAATGTGGTGAAGACCAGTTGGTACAGAAGGAGATAGGATCAGAGTGGATTTTGACTTGATGTAAACTAGATGCATAACTCAGTGCTTAAAAGTTCAAGTCCTGAGCTACTAGCCAGGCCTTAGAATTACTCGCCACCAACAAACACACACAAACAGAGACACCTGTACACACAGACATGTACATACACATGCACACATGGAAACCTGTACACACACACAGAGACACATGCACAGAAACACATATACAGACACATGTATACACACACAGGCACGTACAGACACGCATACACACATATACATGTACATACACAGAAATACACACACACAGACACATGTACATACATACACAGACACATGTACGTACATACACACACACACATGTACACACACACACATACATGTACATACACATAGACAAATGTACAGATACACACATGTACATACACACAGACACATGTACAATTGTACATGCATACACAGGCCCACACAAACACACACACACACACCCATAAAAAGTTGCAGTACTTCGTTGTTCACTCACAGATCCAGGTACTGCACTCTAGGGGGAGGCAGAGAGCACAGCACACACTCCTTGCTTTGCTTTCACTGCGCTCAACTATTGAGCAGTCTGATGGCTCCCAGTGCCAATGACAGATCTGGCCTGAGCTCCGAGCCTGCTCAGCAAGACGGCCCTGGGGGACACACTCGCCCCCACCATAATTTCCACTCGCCATTGGCAAGTAGGCGAGTGGAAATTTCAAGCCCTGCTATAGACCGTTTATTACTTACTAGTCTGGTGAGTTCTCTGTATGGATACAATGAAATACGGGATTTCACACTGAACTGATAGCTCGGCAGATGTAGATAAGATATGTGAAGATAAATAAAGTTTTTTGACCTGTAAGAAGTTGTATGTTTATTGGGACAATGTGTGGATTCCACTGCTACAATTGTTTTGCAATAATTAGATGGTTACATTCTGTTTGTACTATGTTTGCAGGTTATGTATTCTAAGTAATTTGATTTGAGCACTTTGTGACGGTAAAGATATAATCACAGAAAAGGTGATCCATCCGTCCGTCACCATGGTACTGCTACTGTCTTTAGTACACTTTACACCCTGGCATCTTAACTTTTTGTGGCTTTGAGGTTTTCATTTAAATGAGTACCAGAGCAGCATTAGGAATTTGATGGAATGATACCAGGGTCTCCTTAGGAGCTGACAATTGGATTTTTAGGAAAAACAGATAAAACCTGAGGAACAATGACCAGCCTACTTCAAACATATGACTATATAAGGAATATAGGACTATATATAAAACAAGGTTGTTGGTGATGGCAGCCAGGAGTTTATGTGCACTACAAGAGTGATGATCTTGTAACCTTGATACATCTGTAGTGGAAGGTCATTGTTCTTTTGGCGGACTGGTTGCAAATGTGGTCTAGTGGTCCTTTGTAGCTACTTTACTGTATACATCTTAAAGTGTTACTAAACTCACAACAGTAAAATCAGTCTGTATATGCGGTAAAGCATGCTTGTTATACTCACTGTGGAACCTAAGGGGTAATCCTCTGCATTTTGTAAAAATGCTGCTTGATCCTGACTTCTCTGATCCTCCCCTTCTTCCAGTGCCCCCCTCTTATCTCCTGATAAGACATATAGTGTGGAGACACTTCACATGCTCAATTTGGTGTGTTTTGCTAGAGAGGGTTTTTTTTTTTCTTGGGAGAGTGCATGTGATCAGAACAGGGCCAATCAGCAATGCCCAGACAGAGGTCAGGGGTTCCGCATCCTCCTAGAGAAAACTCCTCCTACAAGCTTTAACCAGTGCTCTGCTGAACACTGATAGAAGTCACAAGACTGTTGTAACTGCTGATGAGAAAAGGTATTTAGCAGTTTATATTTACTAAAATAATTGCATTTCCATGTTGTGTGTACTTTGGGAGACCAGATATAGTGAATGCAGGGTCTTGTTTAGTAACACTTTAAGGGTAAATACACCCTCCCACTATCAATTTATTAGGTCCTTGTAAGTACTGTGGTACATATATTGGATACATTATGACTTGACTTCTCCTGTTCTCCAATCCCAGAGGACGCCATTTTTGGAGAAACATGCTTCGGGCGGAGCTTTCTGTGACGTCACCTTGTTCCGGCCGGTGGTCTGACACCGCAGGAATTTTAAATTTTTACGCTGCCTTTATGAACCTTATCTATGTAAGTGCTATACTTTAATACATTCTTTGCTGGTTTATCGGGTCACACTATGAAGTTTTCTTCTTCTGTTTTAAACCTTTCCATGTATGATGTGGAGAGCTGTCTGATGTGATGAATTCGTTCAAGTGAACCTGCAGTTGTCCATTCATCTCCTTGATTTGGCTAACTAGGGTGTCAGTGTGGGATCTGAACACCATCTGCTCGTTTGATCTCTTGATTGGAGATCAAAGTGTCTGGTAAGAGGCTGATTTTTTCTTTTGCGTGAAGCATTTGTGGACACCTATTCACTTTCCATTGGAGGATTTTTTTTTTAGCACACAGCACTGTGTTATTGGATTTTGGGACTTTTATTTATTTAATATATGAATGTGGACTTATATAATGTCAATTCATGTATGTACATTTTTCATGTAGCAGCATTTATTTGATTGATTATTGTTTATGATTATTTAGTGTACAGCGCACTCATTTTTTATATGCTTTATATATGTTTTGTCCACTCTTTGACCATCAGGCCCACATTGTTACATCTTGTTTTCTGTCCTGGCCACCTCCCTCTCTCCTTGGTGGGGTTGTTGGGCCCCTGACCCCCCTGTACCCACTCTAGGACTATTGATCGGGTATCCTGCCACATACATACATGGTTAAGCCAACTTGCCGAGCTATTCAGTTTCTTTAGGAGGGCTTTTCACCCCACTGTATATGGGATGCTATATGCTGTTTTTAATATTTTCTATATAGTATTGTGCAATATAATGTATGTTTTATGAAATTCTGATTGATCTCTTATGCTGTGCTTATGTAGTCCTATGTTTGGGGTAGGCTGGTTGTTGTTCTCCAGCTTTTACCTGTTTTTTCCTATATAATTTTAGGATGCAGCACATAGAAAGTCTCTTTCTCTTTTTTAATTGGATTTTTAGACTTGCATAAAGATTTCTAGGCTTGTTTCACACAGGCTTCAGCTTGTATAAGAGCTCTGTGAATAGTAAGCTTTTATGAAACTTTCAGCAAGCTTTTGCAAAGCTTTTGACAACCTTTGAGCAGCTTTATCTACACCTTTAAAGTTCTGTGGATGAGTGCCTACAAGTCCCAGCAGCCTCAGCGGCTGTTGGCTTGTACTTTTCAATGAACTACCACGGCGCTGTGGAGCGTCATGGTAATTAATTGAGGCTTCCTGTCAGAATATCTGCTTGACTGTACATCCCCTACAGCTAACATATATTCTGACAGGTCTACAGGAGACCTACATGGCATCAGCGATCTACTGATTGCTGGTGCAATGCTTTACAGGCTCCTTTGGACAAAAATAATAAATGCACATTTTTTTACCTGCAAAAAAATGTGCATTTATTATTTTTGTCCAAAAGGTGAACTTATCCTTTAATGCCAGTGTTAATTGTCACTTTAAACAAGCTGCTAGCAGGCTTCAGCAGGCTTTCAACAAGCTTCAAGTAGTGCTGAAGCCTGCTAGCAGCTAGTTTAAAGCTGCCATCAGCACTCCCATTAGGATTTCTGTTCAACATTTACAAACTGGAGATGAAAGGTATTTTAAAAGCTTCAACAAAGCTTGCTAAAAGCTCTGCAAATGCTTTGTAAAAGCTTACTGTTCACAATGTTCTTACACAAGCTGAAGCCCATATGAAACAAATCTAAGATCTGCATATATGAGTTTGTGCTACTATATATTTATTGGACATTAAAGAGGAATTTCACTCCCTGTATAATTTGTTTTATTTCATTCTTCATTTACCTTTTTAGCTGTTTATCTTAAATATTGCTAAAACATACTCACCTGGCCAGTACATCTGGTGTTGTCCTGCTGCAATTTGCTGCTGGGCTTCCACAACTCCGATCCCATGCTCCTTTGTCATCGGGCTGTCTCCTCTTGCGGCTGGCCACCACCAGGTCCGCCTTCCAGCCACTGTGTTTCTGCTCCTGCAGCCTCCTAGGCTATGATGAGGATATCCCAGGAAGTTCTCCCCAATAGCAGCTGCTACCGTCATATTTTCAGAGGTGATTTGTGGATATAAATAAAGAAAATGGTTGTGGGTGTAATTGAGTTATGGCTAATACAACACTATTACCTACTGCTAATCTAACCAATATTTACCTATGCCATTGTAATTTTACACAGCTACATCTTGAATCTGACTTGAAAACCTTTGTAGAACTACTAGTGCTTCTAGCATTTTGCGTAAATCTGCAATTGTCTGACCCAGCATGGTTCTTTCCTTTCTTTTGACTATTCCTCACAGCTGGGTTTTGTAAATTAATTTCACCTAATATATTGACTACCCTAATCACATTCAACTTTACAATCAATTTTCCTGAGTTTATATTTACAATATTCTGTACCCCTCAAAAAAAAAAACAGCTTCATGAAGCTGAGATGATGTTTTCAAATGCAACAGTTCCCAAGAAATAATATTGGCAACTTTGGTTTACCAAGTGAAAAACACTTTAATTGAGGGATTTTTCTGATCTGGCGAGGATTACTAGCAAAATTGTTCAATAACACTGCCTAATGATGAATATATTATTAAATACAGAAACACTAAGCTTTACAGCTTAGTCCTGTCATTACAATTTGAAAATTACAATGTTCCTTCACAGCTTTCACCGTAGAATGCCACCCACCTGGTTGAGCTGCCCAGGAGAACCAGATTCCTTTCACCACTACGTTCCCACTGCAGTCGCCAGATTAATGTACTCCTGGAGATATAGAAAATGTGCTCAAATAAGCATCTGTCCAGAGTAGGCCCTGGTCATGCAGAGTACATTGTGGGAGGTTTGGAGCCTTGGCAGTCATAGGGAAGGCTTCATATTGCTAGTGACTGCAGAGTCTCACAAGGTTTGAGAACTACTTAAGGATTGGCCAAGGATCCCCGCATGTTTAATTTGGAAACAAATTATTCTGTCATGACTTTTGTACTTACTGTAAAAAAGTTTAATTCCTGTAATGTCAATATTAACATTTTGAAGTGTGTTAGCATATAGCAAAGAGGAGTGCTTGCTAGTTCTCTGACTGCTGGGAATGGGTGCATGAGTAGGTTATATAAGTAATTATTATTATTTTTATTATTATACAGTATTTATAAAGCGCCAATAGTTCGCTCAGCGCTGTACATTACAAAGGGGGACAGAACATGTGACAGAACAATACCAATACAATGCAAAACATGAGGGGATTGACGGCCCTGCTCTTTCGAGCTTACAATCTAATCATGCATACGTTCCCTTGGCCTTCTTTTTAGGAGATTTCAATTAAGATGATTGTGTATAAAGCGTATAGTAATTAAGCATGTTCTAAACAATGCAAGTGTTTGTATGCTATGAGCATCAATACAACCTGATGCTTGAAGTCCATGTGCAACAACATTTTCCATGAAACGTTTGGTGAAACCTATGAGTTCCACCAGCCTAACTCTTGCCTCCACAACCCCCCTCCCCACTTCTAAATAGAGCTGTAGGTAACATGGTGTTCACTAAGCACCAGTGTACATTAAAGGAGAACTAATTTTGGATAGAGTGGGGAATATTTAGAACCTGTATGTGCCCCGGTGGTGGAGGATATCCTACTACTTTTTGTTCTGGTGGTACAGCAGTAAGGCTGATGTCACATGGGTGACACATCACTAGCGGCAGAGTCACATGAAAGCAAAATCTCGCTGACTCTGCTAGATAGGGAGTGACTCCATAAAGACATGCAGGCAGTCTCTTAGCAATCTTGATGCTAGCAATTTGTCATCAAAGTCAAGATCACCCACAAAATATCAACCTAAGGAAATCTCCAAAATAAGGACACATACAAAATATGACTGATACAGGTTGCTGTTCTTCTCAATCCACTAATAAAAGGGTTTCTATTGCTGTTGTTCTCCCCTGTTGGAATGATTATCTGCACTTCCTATCCAACAGACCGAGTACAGGGAAAGCTCTTCAGCGGAGACAGAAGCAAAAGGATAAACCCAACAGAGGTTCTATCCTTTCACCATTGTATCCAAAGCAAAATGAGAACATTCTGCTTTAATGTATCTTTTAAAAGTAAATGGCCATTCGATGAGCTTGACGATTCCGGCAGAATCTGGCAGTGACTGGAAGGCTGGTAGAGGGGGGGTACCCCAAGATCTAGAAACACACATTTGGCTCATAAATGTTAAGGAGTAGCCCTTTTACAAATATAGACTTTGAGACTGAGATAAGAGTGAATTCGGGCAAGTTTGAAGTATACTTTGACACAGTTTTAAAATAATATCTCTTATAACCATCCAACCACCATCCAATGTCAATTTTAAACTATAAACTTTATACTATAAAAGAGTATTCTTTCAGCTAACTGGATTGCTGTCATGTTGGAAATACATTTTACTGGACAACCTCTAAAAAGTTCATCTGAAGGGCTTTGCTAAGTTTTGGTTAGATTTAATTACATGGATTTGTTTGTTTGGAAGTCTTTTCCTTGGACTGAGCACACTGCTGTCCATCCAGAAATGATAAGAACTGAAATATGTGCTTATTATTCTAGAAGTTTGTTTTCTTCCTCTCCAAATTATAAAGATGTTCATGTTACAATCAACAAGGCCTCTTAGATGACACTTTTTCGAGGGTACTGTTCTTGTAGGACATGATGCTAATTTTCTTTTATTCTCTGTTTTAATTGATCTTGATTCATTATGCTCATTTTATTGGTAAAATTGTAACATATTTTGCAGTGCATTACAAAGAACACCAAAGCATTCACTTACACTTAATCCTAAAGGAATGTACAATCCATTTAATGTACTAAATGTATGTTTTTTTTTAATGGCGGGAGTTTTAGCAAACACAGGAGAAACACTATTTGGCACAAACCAAAGGCTTTTGGAGTGTGTATTTGAGAATTTGTGACCATTCAGCTATGATAGCATTTACAAGGTCATGTTGGACAAGAAGATCTGGCTCATTATCTGCTTTCCAATTTATCCCAAAGGTGTTCTGTGAGGTCAAGGTCAGGGTTCTGTGCAGGCCAATCAAGTTCCTTCACACCAAACTCATCAAACCATGCCTTCATGGAGCTAGCTTTATGCACAGGGGCACAGGTATGTTGGAACAGAAAATGGCCTTCCCCAAACTGTTCCCACAAGTTAAAAGTCCTCAATTGTCTAAAATGTTTTTGTATACTTTAGGATTAAAAATACCCTTCACTGGAAACATCTGAATTGAATAATATGGAGGGGTGTTCACATACTGTATAGTTTACAAGCTGCAGATAATTGAGAGTGAATAATCATACCCATGAATCTACCACAGCAAGTCATCATTGGGGACCACAAGGGAATAAATAGGTAGGAAATGGTTAGCAAGTTGACATTTTGCCATTTAGTAAGCATAGCGAATTAGTGGTTAGTGTTTTTGTCTTGTTGCTCTCCAGGCTCTGAACTCAAACTTTAGCAATATCACTATCTGCATGCTGTTTGTATGATTTCCTTTTGTTAGTGTAGGTTTCTCCAGAAATCCAACATATAATTGTAGGTTGCTTATCAGTGTGTGTGTATGGGGTGGTACCGCGGACAGGGACTAATGGTTTTAGTTCATATGTATTCTGTAAACTGTTACATAATATCATGGTGCCATGTACAGTGGAATGGAAAATAAATGGGTACACAGATATAGATTATAAGGACAAGGGAGCTCACATCCAAGTTATGATGGGAGGCACCACCACTGAGAACATGAGCTATTGGAGAAGGAAAGGGTCAAACACCAAGATCTATAGAGCAATCAAATGCTTAAAGTTTTACTAAACCGACAATAGTAAAATCAGTCTGTAAATGCAGTAAAGAATGCTTGTTATATTCACTGGGGAACCTAAGGGGTTAATCCTCTGCATTGTGCAAAAACGCTGTTTGATCCTGACTTCTCTGATCCTCCCCTTCTTTCAGTGTCCACCTCTTATCTCCTGATAAGAAATATCACCTGGAGTCACCCTGCACATGCTCAGTTTGGTGTGTATTGCTAGAGAGGTTTTTTTTTTTTCTTGGGAGAGTGCATTTGATCAGCACAGGGGCAATCAGCACTGTCCAGACAGAGGTCAGGGGTCCTGCATCCTCCTAGAGCAAAATGAAAACTCCTCCTACAAGCTTTCACCAGTGCTTGGCTGGACACTAATAGTCACAAAACTGCTCTAACTGCTGATGAGAAAAGGTATTTTGCAGTTTATATTTACTAAAATAGTCACACTTCCATGTTCTGTGTACTGTGGGAGACCAGATATAGTGAATGCAGGGTCCTATGTTTAGTAACACTTTAATTGCTATGAGGGCAGTGCGGCATTAAACATGGAGTTCCTAGAAGAAGCAGATGAAAAAGGAATCCTGCAAGCATTCTTTTTGGAAGTGAAAATGGTGAACTGGCATCCTAACAATAGGTTGCATGTGTGTGGAATAACTGATTGATGTTGAAGGGGGCCCATCGCATTCCTCTGCCAGGTATCCTCTGTAGTCAAGGGCCACTGACTACATTTATTGTTATTGCATGAGGTGTGTAGGAGAATGGCACAGAAAAGTTGCTTAGCCAATCCTGAAGATACATGATGGGTTACTATGGGCAGCAACACGGGATCTTTCTTTAGACACTTTGATAAATGAGTCTTAACCTCATTTCATATATTTTTTCTTTACTGTCTGAAGTTCTAATGATTTGAAGACTCTCTATTATTGTATCCTTCGGAAAATGTCTGGAGCTGTTTAAATAATGAAAACTTTGTGTTCTTGATAAATCGCTTAGTGGGATGCAGTGTAAAAAGTTCAGAGCATATGCGTCTATCAAAAGACCTTTGCTACTTTGTCTTCACTGCCAAATAACATGATTTATAACCAGCTCTTTTAATGTGTCATTTACAAAAAGGCATTGCAAAGACATTGCAAATCTGATAAAATTGGTCAGTTTAAAAAAGAACTCCGGAAGACCTATTGTAATAATACAAAGAGCAATGTGTATGTGCAGTAATGGATAGCAGCCAAAGAGAAAACACTTTTGATTTTGGCATTATAAACTATAATCTGGTTGCCAATGGGGTATTCACAAGCCATGGTGTTCCTCTAGAGAGTGGTCAATATGGATATATAGTGCTCAGCATAAATTGGTACACCCCAACAGATTTATCAGAAAACCTATACTTTCTTTTCAGAATCAACATTTTCTATGGGACACTATACTACAAAATACTCCCACAAATGCAGGCCATTGATTGCAAACAAGATTTGTTAATTTGCACACGCAAAAAGTATTTTTCCTAACAAATTCACTCAAGATCATGTTGCAAAAATGAATACACCCCAATGAAAGTCTTAGGAGCAAAGCTAAATTTTACACAATAAAATCCTAATTAACAAGAATTCAACAGGTGAGTCTAATTATTCATTAAACAGGTGTCCAGCAGACAGTTGATTATAAAAGGCTGTTACTTAACAAAGAAAACCCCTTCCCATTTCATGCTTTTAGCAATGGCACCACTTGGAAGAGAAATGTCACAAGGCCTGAGAAAGAAAATTATTTATTTACACAAGAAAGGTGAAGGCTTTAAGAAGATCAGCAAAGCTTTACTTATCAGTCAGACTACTGTAGCAAAAGTGATACAAAAAGTTTACAAAGATGGAACTGCAACCATCTCACAGAGACATCCAGGCCGTCCGCAGGATTTAACACTTTGACAGGATATTGTTTCCCGTGACACAATACGACGTACACTGTAGAGGAATGGCATGCATGGGTTCATCCACGAAGGAATCCTCTCCTAAAGCCCATGCACAAAAAAGCCCACCTAGAATTTTCCAGGGCCCATGCTGAAAAAAAAGAAGACTACTGGGACTCTGTACTCTGGAGTGATGAGACCATGATAAATGTTTTGGAACAGATGGCCTCAAAACTGTACGGTGTTGCAAAGGCAAGGATTACAAAGAAAATTGCATGGTGCTTACAGTGAAACATGGTGGTGTTAGTGTCCTTATGTGGGGCTGCATGAGTGCTGCTGGTATCGGAGAGCTGCATTTCATTGATGGTATCATGAATTCACAGATGTACTGCTCCTTTTTGAACGAGAAGATGCTACCATCACTCCGTGCCCTTTGTTGTCGTGTACCTTTCCAACATGACAATGATCCAAAACACACATCTAAGGCCACTGTTGCATTTCTGAAGAAGGTGAAACTGATTCAGTGGCCAAGTATGTCTCCTGATCTGAACCCAATCCAACACCTATGGGGAATTCTGAAGAGACAAGTTGAGCATCACTCTCCATCCAGCATCCAGGCTCTAATGAGGTCGTTCTTGGAGAATGGAAAAAGATAGATGTTACAATATATCTCCAACTTGTTCATTCTGTGCCTAGAAGACTTGGTGTTGTCCTTACAAATCATGGAGGTTATACAAAATACTAGATGGCGTAGTTTTTGTTGTAGAGTGTATTCATTTTTGCATCAACTAATTTGAGTAAAACTGAAGATTTTGTAATCTAAGGTATATTATTAACCTTACTTTCATGTAATGAGCTAAACAAATGTTCTATAAAACCCAGTTTTGTTAAAATTTCGGAAATTGTTCTTGTGTTCATTGAGATAGTGATTAAAATCTTACTTTTCAAAAGGGATGTACTCATTTATGCTGAGCACTGTATGTGCTATTCAGAAGCACTGTAAAACACCTGGCGATTCTTCATGGCAGGTAGACATTGTAGGGTATAGGCAGTTTAAGGTGTTCCCTGGCATATTGAAGCTCACAAGTCATCACAACTATAGTCACTTATTGGCCCTTGTACCCTCAGATCTATAAACTATCCAGTCTGGAATGATGACACTTGCAAATTATTATTATTATACAGTATTTATAAAGCGCCAATAGTTCGCTCAGCGCTGTACATTACAAAGGGGGACAGAACATGTGACAGAACAATACCAATACAATGCAAAACATGAGGGGATTGAGGGCCCTGCTCTTTCAAGCTTACAATCTAGGAGGGAGGGGATGGTGGCAGAGGAGGAGATAGCTGTGGGGGATGGAGTGGTGGGAAGAGTGGAGGAGATCGGTCAAGTTAGCAGGGAGTGGGGTAGGCTTCCCTGAAGAGATGGGTTTTCAGGGTGCGCCTAAAGGAGAGGAGAGTAGGTGATAATCTGATGGGTTGGGGCAGGGAGTTCCAGAGGATGGGTGACACCCTGGAGAAGTCCTGGAGGCGGGCATGGGAGGAGGAGACCAGGGAACTAGAGAGAAGGAGGAAATAAAGGAAATCTGAAAATCTAAGCTTAGAGTAGAGTAGATTTTCTAAATTAAGCTAATGTTCAGTGTTTTGTGGATATAGTAAGCAGGTAACCAAATGCAGTATACAGCATTGGCATTGTTGTAAAAAAATGTACCGTTTTATGATTATAAAGCAGTTCTTGAGTTTCAATCAGAAAAAGCTGGCGCAGACAAGGACACCAAAATACCCAGACACCCCATGTTTTGAGAAAGAAGCGAGTGCTCTAAATCGCGTTGCTGCACCCCCAGCCGTTGTTCTCCCCTCCAGTGTGACATCACTTCTGCTTCTGGACCATGTGTGCGCCCTGGCCTGGGTTACTGAGTGGATTCATCTAATACCGACAGCTAGGGACAACCTTTTCCAGGTGATTTCAAATGGCATGAGACTGTCAGCCTTACAGCTGCCCCTTTGATGGGCACTTTTGTTACATTTCAATTGCCATTTGATAAAGTTCTTTTATGCTGCACTTAGAAGGTGCCCCCTGTTGTTTTGTGCCAGAGTTTCAGTCAAGTAACTTTGCCTAGACTGGAATAATGTTGACAGTCTGCTGTATGCAGGAGGAAGCTGTTCTTCAGTCTCCTTTCTCCAACTAATCAGACTGGAACATTTTTACATTGAATCGAGTCACAAGTATGCAGTGGGCACTGATCTATGTCAAATATCTGTGCACAAAGCCAAAAACTGCATATACTCTCTGAGCTGATGTCTTAGCCCAGAATGTAGATTCTGACCCTTAATGATACCTAAATAAAGATGGCTCAATTCTTCTGCAAAGCAAATCAAGGCATTGTCAAGAGGAGTACTATATTCTCTGTGAGAGGTAGTAAATACCTGTATTACACATTACATAGTATGCACTGATCTAATATGAAAAACATTTCTGATGGTAAGGTAATTTAACTCCTTGGCACAGATATGCGTCCTCTCAGTGGCTGGGCCTTGATACCAAGAGTCCACATATTTGCTTACCTGATGTAAACAAACATGTGCCCAGAGCGCAAGCCCTGCACGCTCCTGGCAAAGTTACCGACACCTCACAGAAAGTTTTCTGATCATGTGACCACTGTGACAGCCAATCACGGCAGTCTCATGACCCTAAACCCTGCCCCACCTCCTGATGTCAGAAACCCCTTAAAGAGCCGGGAGGCCTTGGCGCCAAGGGGTTACAACCCTTACATATACCCAGTGAAGTGACTGGCCTCAGGTAATATACAATGATGAAACACATCCTCCTACATAAGTTGCACCTGTCTATCTGCAGTCTTCTCTTCTCTCCATCCGTTCAAAGTGCTGAATTTATAAAGCGTGTCTGAGAGTTCAGAAAAAGAAGGAGCAGAGAACCGAAATTACACACTACAGAGCTCAGTGAGGTAAGCTCTGAGAGCTTATTGGAAGGAAGGACACACCAGCTTACAGGAACAGAGCCGAGACTGAAGATCTGATAATGGTTCCTGCCCTGTCACTATTTTTTTCTTGGTGTCAGGAAAACCTTTAAAAAGTGATTGATGTTGAGGAATGAGGAAGGAGACAGAAATTACACTAAGGGCTCTTAATTGAGACAAGCACACACTATGGAGGGATATGCTTTGTTCATATTTTATGTCTGAGGTTTAAACTTTAAATATATGACTCTATTTGATATTTTCTTAGATAATGCCTAAATAGATTTGCTGTAATCCTTTAACCAGTTGTTCTAAATAGTATTCAGAATTCCCATTTTATCTGTATATACTACGAATGGAAAACTTTCAGGTACATGCAGGCACAATTGTGTCATCTGTTTATTCAGAGCAGAACAACCACAGGATGAAGTGATTATCCAGTCGGCACAGCCTTGTCTTCCTTGTATCAAGATCAGCGCTCTGCAAACTCGAGTGGTTAAAGGTTTCTATCTCTCAAGCCATCAAGACATAAGCCACCAAGTATTAGGGGACTGAGACATAATTCCACTTTCTCTATTTCCCTGGCTCATCCAATTAATTATTTATCAATTGTACACACTCTTGAATAAGTGTGATTATCCAGGGCACACAGTGTATAAACCACTTGAAAGCTAAATCCAGGCATAGCTATTCCACGGCACGTCCGACAATCTAAATATTGCTCTTAGACTAATCGAACAGCGAGGGAAGTCAGCACCGTTGATGGACTATTTTTCAAATTGATTTCAAAAATGTATTTAAGGGGATGATCTTCCACTGTAGATTACCTATTGATTTTTAATATGAAAAGCTCATTATATAAGCAGTAACGGCATATAAAAACCCAGCAAACCTTTGCATAAATCCTTTAATTGAATTTCTAGCTGCTGTTGATTTTTTTTTTTTTTGTAATTAAATCTATTGTATGTGTCTTGCATCCACCATGTTTTTGGTGGAGGTCGCTTAAGTGCATCAGCCTTAGTTATTAGAAGTTTCAGCTTAAAGGCTAACTCCAGGAAAATCTAATACTGTTGGATCGAATACATAAGATGAATACATAGAATCTGCTGAGTCAAACACCTGTTAGCTATCCCTGTGTTTTATGGAGAGGGTAGGGTTGAGATATCACACACGTAATCTGTATCTCCTCTGTTGGAAGAGGGGCAAGCTGGAGTACAGGTACCTAGGGGGGCCTGCACATACCTTCGCAAGCCTCCTAGACCTCCCATTCATTTCTAAATTTTGGACCGTACCAAAGTCAAAAGAAATGCCTTAGTACAAGACTTAGCGGCAAACTATGACCTTATTTAGAGTTTGTCGCCAAGCCCCACTTCCACATATGCCTGTAGTCCCATCTGTGGTGTGCTTATTGGCCCTTGGTAAGTATGGATGGGCAGGAGGTAGAGCAGGCAGACAAGATTGGGCACTATGAGAAAGTGTTTTGCTTGTTAGAACATTCTGAGACAAGATATTTTGGGAGACTACTGCTGTTTCATGAAGATGCCTGAGCCTTGTACTTGCAGTAGTTTGCCTTCTAGAAATCCCCCCAGTGAGTCTCTTTAAAACTGAACTCCAGACAGTCAGTTAAGTATTAAAATACATTCAAGCATTTCTGTCTGCCAAAACACTTGTAATTTTGATGAATCTGTCTTTTTTGTTCCCCATAACCCCCCTGCCAGAACACACAGTCTGGTTAGAGATCCCACTTTTCACCATTGAAGCTAATTACTATTATTAAAGTGTCACTATTATATGCTGTCACTAGTCACTATGAAATTAATTGTTTGTGTTCTGCAAAAAGCCTGGTTGATCTTGCTGTTTTCTATCACCAACTTTTGTTGAAGTCTCCAATTCAGCTAGGGATTTTTCAGAGCAGTGTTGGCAGCTCTGCACATGCTCAGTTTTTAGTGAGCATTTCCTCCCTACCACATCTGAGCAGCACATGTGACTATAGAGTCACACATGTGTGCCCATACACTCTTGACAGCCCACTCCCTCCCTTCTCCTCCATGCACACCAACCAGCTAAACACAATGAGTTTGGGATATTACATGTAGATTGATGGAGGCTTCACCTCCCTGTTATTCTAAGACACAGCGTGACACAGCCTGTGACTGGCAGATACCTGCCCGCACCATGTTATTGCCAATAAAATAATAAATATTTGATTTCAAATATACATTTGTATGACAATTTAAAGAAGTTTATTGATATTAATTATTTATTTTTACTCTGTATCCCAAAGGCTGTATTTTTTTTTTTAGAGAAGGAAAAAAAGTGGGGGGCACCCAATCTACTGGAGCAGTTGCATCCCTAGGGAGGTGCGGGCCGCACCATGTGACACCATCACAGGGGGTGCAGGAGCAGGATGCCAGCAGAGCTTCTGGGCTCTGTGAAGGTCCTGGCCAGTTATTGGGGTAATCCTGATTCCCGGCGCAGTGACAGCTGCCCCCAGTGTAGCGGTAAAATGAGTATCCCGGACCCGTGAATATATGTATCCCCTGAATAAACTGCGCAAGTGCCGGTTTCAGGCCGAAGAAGCCGATCGCCGATCTCCGACTTTGGAACAGAGCTGCCACAGTTAACCCCTTACAGGCTGCAAACGGCTGAAGCTGATCCCGCGGACCACTATACAGGGTTAACTGATCTTGCAACCCGTAGTGATCCGCGGGATCAGCTTCAGCCGTTTGCAGCCTGTAAGGGGTTAACTGTGGCAACTCTGCTCTAAAGTCGGAGATCAGCTTCTTCGGCCTGAAACCGGCACATGCGAAGTTGCTTCAGGGGATACATATCTTCACTGGTTGGGATACTCATTTTACTGCTACACTGGCACTGCTCCTTCCACTCTGGAGGGGTGACACCACGTGTTACCGCACCGGGTGACACCAACCTTAGGAACGCCTCTGTACGGGGGTTCAAGCCTATCAAAGTGTGTATATAACAAGCTTGGAAGAAAACATGGGTATTACTTAACATGCACATATATTCAAATTTCTTCACATTTACCTGTCAGTTAGATGCATGGGAATCCCAAAAAATATAAGCACAAATGTTATAGATATTCTGAAAACATAATGGGTTGTCGTGATTGACTACTTTAGAAATGAATAGCGCTCAGAAGAAGGAGAACCAGCATTTTATGTACTACATGTACTTTGCTTTGGTGGAGAACAGATTGGAAATAATAATACTTGTAGGCTGCTGTTTTCCCTTATGATGTTTTCAGCGCTCAGGCAGATATGAACGTCAATTTTGTATTTCGGCATTTATAATATTTAACATTTGTTATTTAAAATCACTGACATACCCCAGAGATACGGCCAAAATCAATACAAACACAAATATTACCTATAGTAGCTGAGTTATGATATGGTTAGAAGAGGCTGCAAATTGAAAAACCAAGCAAATTAGATGTGCTGTAAAGTCTAATCAATTTCTAGCTTGTGTTTAAGACCACAAGCGAAAAACCGGAGTTTTACTATATTTTTATTAAATAAAACGTTACATTGGTAAATACAATTAAATATATCTTTGTTTCAACACTGTAAGGCAGCTTTAAATTTGATTAAATGACACTTAAAGCTGTTCTTCAGGCACAGAATATTTCACTTATATTCCTCAATAGCCACTAAGGATATAAATCTACTTCGTGGACACCAAATGCCTTTGCAAACCCAGATATCACCTTGTAAAATTAGCAGTGACATCCTCACTGTGCTCTACATAGAATGTGCAGAGAGCAGAGCTGAGGGAGGGACCCAGCAGATCCCACCCACAACAGGCTGCCTGTAGAAAACTACAGGAGGGGGCGGAGACAAGACCAGTCCCCCTGCATAAGAAGAGAGAGCAGCAGGTACTGATCTTTAATACAGGGAACTTCTGTGCAGAGGCAAAGCTTCACACTGGATTACTGCACAAATTTTAAAGAAATACACAAAGCACAACACGATTCAAGTAAGAATGCTCATGCCTCCTGTATTTAGATAATATGTATTATATTTTATTATTATTATTATTTTTTATTATATTTATAGATTTGCTTTTCCTAGAGTGCAGCTTTAAAGTGTTACTAAACTCAGGACCCTGCATTCACTATATCTGACCTCCCACAGTACAAGGAACATAGAAGTGCAATTATTTTAGTAAATATAAACTGCTAAATACCTTTTCTCATCAGCATCTAGAGCAGTTTTGTGACTTCTATCAGTGTTCAGCAGAGCACTGGTTAAAGCTTGTAGGAGGAGTTTTCTCTAGGAGGATGCAGAACCCCTGACCACTGTCTGGGCAGTGCTGATTGGCCCTGTTCTGATCACATGCACTCTCCCAAGAAAAAAAACAAAACAAAAAAAAACCTCTCTAGCAAAACACACCAAATTGAGCATGTGCAGTGTCTTTACACTTATCAGGAGATAAGAGGGGGCACTGGAAGAAGGGGACTTCTATCAGTGTCCAGCAGATGTTTTGTCCTCCTTCCTCCCCATCCATGGGGTGGAGGTGGATTCGTGGGCATGTGATGTGACTTCTGTTCCTGAGGCAGCAGTCTTTGTAGACAGTCCCCACAAAGCCTTTGAAGAAACAGATGTGGACTGTGAAACGCGTCAGTTTTATTAGCAGGCTATGGAATCATCCAATCTTATCATGTGATCTGTTGGTTATGTTTTAATATACCTGTTTACTAATTGGTGGAATAGATGGTCCACCGTTTTAATGGACTTTAATAAATTGAATTTTATATTTAATTCATGCTTTTTTTTTTAGCACAGTGCCTCAAAAGTCCCCTACTTTTTGGAGGTTACTCCTTTTGGATTTAGTATTTTGGTTTGGAATGTGGCACTATGCGGTCATCCCCTGAGTGATGGGTTATGTCTTTTGGCACATGTTAAAGCTTGTAGGAGGAATTTTCCTTTTGCTCTAGGAGGATGCAGAATCCCTGACCTTTGTCTAGACAGTGCTGATTGTCTCTGTGCTGATCACATGCACTCTCCCAAGAAAAAAAAAACTATCTAGTAATAAACACCAAACTGAGCATGGGCAGAGTGTCTCCTCTGGAACTGTCGGACAGAACACTGTCACGTCACTTCCGGTTATGGATCTACGTCACTTCCTGTCTGCCGCACCATCACACCCTTACGGGTTTCGTCATATCCTGATTTACTCATATGAGGTTCCGGAGGTGGTGAGATCACCATGCGGTATCTGCTGGTCCCAAAGACACACTATTTGGGCTTGTTGATGTTTTTAACATTGTAAGTGCATTACTTGGAGTAAATAAATCTATCTATTTTGGGTAATATACTATTGGAGCAGATTCTTTGTTCTCTTTTCATGATATGGTGGAATGGAGTTTTGAATTATCCTGGCAATCAATCATTAAGTGGGCTGTTCTTGGAGGAACCTCCTGGTCAAATTAGTGGATATCCTCTTGAATATGCTTTAACAAAGGCAATATCTGGTAAATGCACACATGAGTGGGGGTGCACGGTGGGCACTGCACAAGGTTTTCTATACCTTAAAATTTTCCGCCATATGAAGTTATTTCATCACTGGACTTTAATTTCTTCTTTATCATCTTTCATCACGGGACTTTTTTATTTATATATTCATATTTTTTATTTTATTTTATTTATTATATATAATTTTTATGTCACGGGACTTTTTTTGAGATATCACATTATGTGTTGCATTTATTAATTTGTATTTTTTATTATTCATTTATTATTTTTGTTACAGAGATAATGGTTAAGATATGCATTAATGAATGATATATAATGTATGAGTGATAATGGGAGATTTATCACTAACACTTTGATGATAACACTGTGAAGTGTATGCACCGCTTGTATTCACTAATAGGGGTGATGCATTTATTGTAGCTGCTCTGTCCTCTCCCCTGAAGCCGGCCATGGGGAGATCACATGACTGGAATGGAATGCCCTTAGAATAGGTAAGCATAGACTTCTTTCCTTACAGGTTAGTTAGTATAGGACTTAGAATGGGAGTGGGAGCAGGTTTAAGCTTAGATATACTGTATGTCAACTGTTCTGGTTATGATCAATGCTTGGGGCCGTGTACCCGAACAAATGTCACATTGGGCGCAGCAGCTGTGTCCCTGCAGCGGCTGCTTCCCAATTGACTAAAATTGGACTGCCTGCATGGGGATGCATGGAGCACCTGTGCATCCCCATGCAGGTAAACATGCTGTGCGGGGTACAGAGTTATAGGCCCTGTGTGAGTGAGGCTTTAGGGCTCATGTACACTGCAGCTGATAAACTCACGTTCAGGAGCTTTTCTGCGTTTTTTCCAGCAGCCCCTGAACTTTCCCTAACGTTTCTCTATGTGTCCATGTACACTATGTCGTTTACAGTCATTTAAAGGCAGTTGAGTTTACAGTCCTTTTTTTTAACGCACCAAACTTGCGTTCAGGAGTAGATTTTCTCAGCGTTTCAAACGCCAAACGCTTGTAAACACGGCTAACCACGTTTATAAGCGTTTGCGCTTAGAAGCATTTTTTAACTGTTCCATGTCCAGATGTTGTCCAGAGCCTTTTTTCATCATCAGAAATGCATGCAAAGTGTTTTCCATGTATTCAAATGGACCCAGTACACCAGCGCAGTCAGTTCCAGGTTTTGCGTGAAGGTAAAAATGGTAGAAGTGCCGCATTATGCTCATGATGGGATCCATAGTGAATATAACCAGAAAAGACAGGTCATCCCAACACATACTGCTCTCTCTGCTTCTGCTCTCTGTATTTCTCTCAAAATGTCTGAAATCGTTATTTTTTACTGTTTTTCAGTGCATTCTGGGCATTTTGGAAGGTCTCCTGAGGTTATCTTAAAAAAAGCTTCTAAACGCAAATGTGCATAAACGCTGTATGAAAACGTGGCTAAACAGAAATTTTTTAACCTACGTTTTCCAGCAGTCAGTTTCCATCGTTCAGAAGAGTTTTCCCAACGTCCCGTGTACATGAGCCCTTTCCTGCTAAATTCATCCTTTGGTTTCTATAAAATCTTCCACTGGCTGCCAATTACTAAAATGATGAAATTTAGGCTTCTAACTGTCCTATAGATCTCTTGTCACTCCATACATTTCAATACAATCCCAAACTCAACGGCTCCTCTGTACATGGACGTTTCCTCTACTACATTTCTCCGTTAGTCATTTCTCATGCTCCAGTACCTAGAACTTCTCACAAGCCTTTATGTCTCACCTTTATCAGTCATTCTCTTCTACATACCATCCAGCACTTCCCAACCCAGGAATCCTTCAAGTGTTTTCTCTAAACTCCCCTCTTTAGACATTACATGGCTGAATTACTCTCTCCAGTCGCTGATCCATCACTGCTTCCTCATCTGACGAGGAGCGCACTCTTACCTGAATCTTAGTGCTAGGTGCTGGAAGGCATACTGCAGACCTTTAGACGCTTATACCATCGAATTCTTCATTGAGACTCAGCACATGTTCAGTTATAATTAGATCAATGCCAATGAATAGATTGTGCTGAAATACAGATGCTGCCTTAAAGGAAATCGATTGGGTTTTTATATATTTTCTTTTTGCCTTGCACTAAAAAATAAATATAGTTGTATGTCTAATCAGGTAAATATAAAGTATTGAATATGAGCATTTCCTATGTACCATTTGCAGCCAGCAGTTGGAGCTTTAAGCATGTCTAGATAGCAGCACTAAGCGTGTTTAGATAGATAGAGTCTCAGCAGCTTTTAGTCCTCATGCACACGGGACGTTTTTACAGCTGCTGTTTTTGGCTTTTTTTTTTCTACAGCCAGTA
The DNA here is from genome assembly GCF_062004578.1 of Staurois parvus. Lineage (NCBI taxonomy): Eukaryota > Metazoa > Chordata > Amphibia > Anura > Ranidae > Staurois > Staurois parvus. The sequence continues at coordinate 5,414,873 of NW_028318294.1, read as the reverse complement.
AACTCCCCAGCATGTTATCCTATGTGTCCATGCACACATAGGCTTTAACCACTTCAATACCGGGCACTTTTACCCCCTTCCTGCCCAGGCCAATTTTCAGCTTTCAGCGTTGTCGCACTTTGAATGACAATTCGCGGTCATACAACACTGTACCCATATGAAATTTTTATCATTTTCACACAAATAGAGCTTTCTTTTGGTGGTATTTAGTCACCACTGAGTTTTTTATTTATTGCTAAATAAAACAAACAACACCTGAAACTTTTGAAAAAAAAACTTTTCTTCATTTCTATTATAAAATTTTGCAAATAAATAACATTTCTTTATAAATTTAGGTCAAAATGTATTTTGCTACATTTCTTAGGTGAAAATAATAATAATTGAATTTGTGGTTTTTTTTTCAACTGTTTCTATTTTTTTTTATTTTTTATTACATTTTTTCTTTTTTTTACTATTTTATTTTTCAGCACACTGTGACCAAAACAATACAATGTCACCATAGTAACATTGAACTACTCTGGGCAAGTGATCAGGATTTTTTTTTTTAACACATTATGATTGCTAATACCAATGTATTTCATTGATATTTGCAATCATTGTTACTGAATGAAACTGATTCAGTCTTTTGCGATTAGCTGTGATTGGGCAAAACTGATCACATGATACAGATTGGCTGTGATTGGCCCTGTCTGTATCATGTGACTGCCTTGACCAATCACAGCTAACAACAAAGTTGTATACAATGGGTGATATGACAGGAAGCCATCCATTGTATACAATTGACATGTGATCTGCTGTGATTGGTCACAGCGGTCACATGACACTGGCAACGGGCCGGTGTAGTGATATGTCATCGGCTGTGTCCCATGAACACAGCCGGTGACAGATTGCACCTCTGTGCGGCCCCGTGGCTGCGTGAGCGGCTTGTTTTGACAAGACGTCATATGACGCCCAGTCACAACGAGGAGTGTCCTGCCTGGCCGTCAATCTGCTATAGACCTGGCGGGAAGGTGTTAATCAGCATTTTTGGCAGAGGCGTTTTGTTGGCTGGAAAAAAAAACAGAACTAGTGGGTTTCTAGAGGAGTTTTTTTAGCTGTAAAAATGTTCTAATGCAGGTAAACACGGAAAGACGCATTAAAACGCAGCAAACCAGTGTTTTTGGCCTTTTTTTGAGCAAAAATTTTAGTTATTTTTTTTTGTCTAAAAAATGCAAACGCTAAATGCTTGCAAAAACACAAAAAAGCTCTGAAAATCGTGCTAACGCTACCAGCGTTATTAAAATGCCCAGTGTGCATGGAACCTAATGCTAAAAGGCAGAATGACTCAGAGGAGGGACACAGGGACACATTCCATCCATCTTGGAAAGCTCAGTTTCTGAAGTTTAAAAGCTAAACTCCAGGAGACCTAAAAAAATCTCCCTTTCAGTGGGGCTGCACCTGTTCTGCAAGGGTTAACTGCTCACTTATGTCTAGGGGGCTTGGTAAAACACTTTTACTTATCTGATCCTCTGCTTCTGCAGGCTCCTCTGTTCCACTAGACTGGTCCCCTCAGCATCTACTCTTCAATGCTCCAGCTGTCTAAAGTCCTTTGCCGTGATTGTTCTGTACTTGCTAAAAAGGTTCTTAGCCTCAAAATAAAAAACACACGCAGCCAGCCCATCTAAGGAGTCTAAACTGCAATATATACATTTGTTTACGTAGGTTAGATAGCCTTTATTTAGTGGATAAATATAGCCTTCTAAAAAGTATAAAAGTAGTGCTGGGCTTTCTTATTTGGAGGCTTAACATGCAAACTGACTAGTATTCACGTTGCAATAAATGTTTATATGTAAAAAAAAGTAAAATTATTGAAATAATGTACAACATATGTCTAAAAAAGGAATGATCAAAAACCTTAACAGCCTAAGGAAACCAAAGATTTGGGGGCTACCATTATGAAGCTGTAGTAACTGACTGAGAACAAGAATGTGGAACAAGTTAGTGATTCAGAGAGTCATCATTGTCATCAAAGGGCGTTTCATCATCAAAGGACGTCTTTTGATGACGAAACGTGTCGGGAGGCGCTACGCATTGACGTCATCGCGTTTGAGGAAGTTGATGTTGATGCTGGTTTTAGTCTTTGTAATTATATGTGCATGTTGTTTTAACATATGTGCATATTATTTTAATATATGTGAGTATATTTTTATTGAATAAAATAATTCTGAAGAAGGTTTTACACTGTGGAGAAGCTCTCTTCCTCTTTTTGCCTTGCATGGACTGTTATACTGTGAGGATCGTTTATAATCTATTGGTGATGTCCCTGTTTACCATTTTGGCTGCTGTGAGAATATCTTTGATTTCAGAAGATATCATACAAGCGCTTCTTGACCACTCTTAATATAAGATGATCCTTGGGAGCTGGTAAGCGTGTACCCCATAATCACATTGGGTGACAGTTTTGGTAACTTCATGTTATTAAGAAGGAATGAACTTTCCGTATATCAACACTTGTTAACACTTGGTTGGGACTTTTTTTATATGAACATTGTTTCACCTACTTTTTCATATGGTTTTATATCTATGATATGTCTGCCTAGTCAGCTGCCAGAGTCTGCTAAATGCTGAGACTAGGGGAGTTGGAGATGAGGGGGTGCTGCTGCTGCACCGAGAGACACAGGATCTGTAGGAGGAGTTCTTTATGCTTCTCTGCTGCCATCTGCTGAGATGGGGGGGGGGGGGTAGAGGTGAGACTCTCTGGGTCTCAGAGAAGTGCAGGATCTGGTGGAGGTGTTCTGTCCTCCTCTCTTCTGCTGACTGGTAAGACAGGGGTGTGTCAGAGATGAGCCTTTCCATGGCTCAAAGAAGCGCAGGATCTGGTAGAGGCGTTCTGTCCCCCTCTATGCTGCTGACTGCTGAGAAGGGTGGGGGGGGGGCAGTGATGTGCCTTTCTGTGGCTGCACAGGGAAGTGCAGAATCTGTAGGAGGCATTCTTTCTTCCTCTCTGCTGCTCACTGCTGAGATGGGGGGCAGAGACGAGTTTCTCTGTGGCTCAGAGAAGCGCAGAATCTAGTAGAGGTGTTGTGCTCTCTGCTACTGACTGCTGAGAAGGGGGGGGCAGTGATGAGCTGCACAGGGAGGTCCAGGATCTGTAGGACGCATTCTATCCTCCTCTCTGCTGCTCACTGCTGAGATGGGGGGCCGAGATGAATCTCTCTGTGGCTCAGAGAAGTGCAGGATCTGGTAGAGGTGTTTTGTCCTCCTCTCTGCTGCTGACTGCTGAGATGGGGGACCAAGATGAGTCTCTCTGTGACTCAGAGAAGTGCAGGATCTGGTAGAGGTGTTCTGTCCTCCTCTCTGCTGCTCACTGCTGAGATGGGGGGCAGGGACAAGTCTCTTTGTGGCTCAGGGAAGTGCAGGATCTGGTAGAGGTGTTTTATCCTCCTCTCTGCTGCTGACTGCTGAGAAGGGGGAACCGTGATGAGCCTTTCTACAGCTGCGCAGGGAGGTGCAGGATCTGTAGAAGGCGTTCTGTCCTCCTCTCTGCTGCTGTCTGCTGAGATGGGGAGGCAGAGACGAGTCTCTCTGTGGCTCAGAGAAGCGCAGGATCTAGTAGAGGTGTTCTGTTGTCCTCTCTGCTACTGACTGCTGAGAAGGGGGGGCAGTGATGAGCTGCACAGGGAGGTCCAGGATCTGTAGGAGGCATTCTATCCTCCTCTCTGCTGCTCACTGCTGAGATGGGGGGCCGAGATGAGTCTCTCTGTGGCTCAGAGAAGTGAAGGATATGGTAGAGGTGTTTTGTCCTCCTCTCTGCTGCTGACTGCTACTGCTAAGATGGGGGGCCAAGATGAGTCTCTCTGTGGCACAGAGAAGTGCAGGATCTGGTAGAGGTGTTCTTTCCTCCTCTCTGCTGCTCACTGCTGAGATGGGGGGCAGAAAAAAGTCTCTTTGTGGATCAGAGAGATGCAGGATCTGGTAGAGGTGTTTTGTCCTCCGCTCTGCTGCTGACTGCTGAGAAGGGGGAACCGTGATGAGCCTTTCTACAGCTGCACAGGGAGGTGCAGGATCTGTAGAAGGCGTTCTGTCCTCCTCTCTGCTGCTGACTGCTGAGATGGGGAGGCAGAGGCGAGTTTCTCTGTGGCTCAGAGAAGCACAGAATCTGGTATAGGTGTTCTGTCCTACTTTCTGCTGCAGACTGCTGAGACAAGGTGGTGGGAGAGATAAGGGGGGTGCCGCAGCTGCAGGAGAGATGTAAGGGCTACATGAAATGGACTGGTGGGCCATGGGCCTTGTGTTTGAAATGTTTCCTAGAGGATGGTGACTAGGACAAAATTATCACCTAGAAAGAAAGACCACAGCTTTATATTGATAATGGTGGATCTCCCATTCATGCACCATTAACCCCTTTGTGTCTCTGATCAGTATCTTTAGGGGCCATGGCTTCCTGCCTGTCTCAGCCTCTTCTATCTCTTTAGTGATTACTAGCAGAGGAGGTAAGTGCCTGTGATCAGCAGGAGTGGGCAGTAAGATTTATAATGTATTTGTGCTAGCTGATTGCCAGAAGAACATGCCTTCCCCAATGGTGCTGTACGCAGACTTGAAAAATCAATAGGGATTAACCTCTAACCCCCCTCACATACTTATACTGTGGTCTGCATGGCTTACCAATATTTCATCTGTTTCTCCTAAATGCTCTTACTCAATAATGTTCAGCTGTCCCTGCATGTTACTAATTAATTACAAAAATTCCGCCGCACTGGAAGAAGAGGGAAAAAAGTGATTAAATATTGCATCAACTATCTCTCTGAACGCAGGGACTTTTAATGGGCACAAACTGCTAATTTCACATCAATTATTGTTTGTTGGTCATTGTCCCGGCCTTGTAATATGTGTGAAGTTAATTTAAAGATTAAATGGAAATTAGACCAACTAGCTGCTAGTATCTTATGCCAGCAAAACTTCTGCTGCTAATGTGATTTTTTTTTCCTTCTAGTGCAGAAAGGTATTTATAATGACATTTTGAATGCTATTATTTTTTGAATAATAATAATTATTATTATTATTGCAAACTTTTGGCCTCATGTAATCCTCTACAGAAGTTAAATGGGAAGTGGAATGGGCAGGACTAGTTATCAGTCAAACTCTGCTGCAGTGAATGGGCTGACAGGGAGCACGCTGACAGGAGGAAAGAGCAGAGTGATGACTCACCGCAGTACTGCTGCTCCTTCATTGCCCGTTCAGCAGCCAGAGGGTGTGTCCTTGCCCAAGCTGTGCTGTTGCAGGGGAGGTCTAGCACTTGCTTGCGCTTTCTGGCAGTGGTATGTGGATCACCAAACTGGCCTCACAAAAGTAAAAAATAATTTAGCAGGTATAAAAGTTTCCAGTTAGACTCTGCTATAGTAAATACAGTATCACAAGTGTAATAAAAGCGCCACACCCTTAATACTTTAAAGACCGCCCCTTGAAGACTTCATTCATGACGAAACTAGTAGGGCTTTGGCTTGCAGGATGCTGACGTCTGTGGAGAGGATTGAGTCACGAGCGCTGTAGTGAGTGTGCGGGGAGCAGGAAACTGCTTTACCATTTGCTGGTTTATGCTGTTATACTGGTGTCGGTGAAGACACCTTTTTTGTGAGTGTAAATCTTTCTTAAATTGTTGGATACTTTTATAAAAAAAACTGGCTGCACCATGATTTTTTTCTTTCATTCCCAAACATGACCTCGGTGGAGAGATATAAAAAGAGAGAGTGATATAATGCTCCTGGAACCGTTATATTGAGTGGTGGATACCTACCTTATGGATGATTGTGTAGCTATTGATCATCACACCTGAGAAGTTGATTTATTGCATCTGCTCCCAGAGAAAAAAGCGTTTTTTGCTGATCTAGAGATTGATCAGCATGGAGCTCTGGTGAGTTACCCAACTTTACTTTGGTGGTGGATTTTGGCACAATTTCTTGGAGAGCACTTGAATTTGAAAAGGATTTGTTTGGACATTTGAAGAAATTCAAAATTGGACAATCTTTATATTCATAAATTTAATTATTTAAATTACTTATGCACTAAAAAATAGTTTTGCACATGATTTTGATCTTTTTTTTGATATTAATTGAGAATAGATATATATATCTTTTGCACTAATGTTTCTACACTAAATTAAGAATAGTTTGTGGTTTTAGCGCATTCCTTTATTTAAGTTATAGTAAATACAGTATATGCTGACTTGAGGAGAGAACAAAGTGAACACTTACTTCTGTATTGCTACAGCAATATAATGGAAAAACCAAAAACAGAAATGTAACTAAATATAACAATCATTAGATGTGGTGGCTGCAATCGTTTTCTTGTTTTAGGCTTTCTTCCCTCTGTTTTCACCTGATGATCTGGCCGGTAACATGTTTCCTATATTAGAATGCCTCCACTCTGGATGAAGGAGCACAAAAACATCTTTGGACAGCAGTATTGTCACTCTGGGGGGGAGGAGAGTGTTAGATACGCTAGCAGATTTAGATACACTAACAATTTGAAGTCAAACTCAATCTAATAATTTATAAGAAGTCACAGCAGTTTTTTTTCCCTTTTGGGGTAAAGGTTTTACATGAATAAATAAAAGTTGATCATAAGCAATCCTATCAGTTGTAAATGGTTTGTCTCATCCCTCTAACTGCTACATCGGCAGGACAGCTTTTTCTGTTGAAAAACAACAGACTTGCTGGCCCGATTACTAGGTGAAAATAAAGGAAAGAAAACCTAAAAAAAGAAAACGAATGCAGCCATCACACCTAAGAATTGGTTCAATATAATACATAGGTTTAATACTTATTATTATTATTATTATACAGGATTTATATAGCACCAACAGTTTGCTCAGCGCTTTACAATATAACGGGAGACAATACAGCAACAATACAGTTCAATACAAGAGGGATAGGAGGGCCCTGATCCTTGGAGCTTACAATCTAGGAGATTCAGCTGAAAGTGGTTCTAAAGGCTCAAGGTGTTTTACCTTCATGCATTCTATGCATGAAGGTAAAAACCTTCTGTGTGTAGCAGCCCCCTAATACTTACCTGAGCCCCCTCTCGATCCAGCGATGTCCAAAAGAGCCTCGGTTCTCCAGGGGCTCTCACTCCTGATTGGCTGAGGTCAATGGCTCCCTCAGCTGTCAATCACAGCCAGAAAGGCAATCAGGAGAAGGAGGGGGTGGGGCCAAGCTGTGCTCTTTGTGTGAATGGACATGCAGAGCCACGTTTCAGGAGTGCACCTGCTCGGGTGTCCCCATAGCAAGCTGCTTTCTGTGGGGGCACCCGGCAGGAAGGAGTGGCCAGGAGCATCGGCAGGGTGCCCAAGAAAAGAAGGATCGGGGCTGCTCTGTGCAAAACCACTGCACATAGCAGATAAGTATGACATGTTTGGTATTTAAAAAAAAAAACAAGACTTTAGTATCAGTTTAAAGCCTTGAAATGCCTACAGGGAACACAGCCACCTGGACATCACCATTCTGGAGTGTGCATGCAGCGCAGTTCATCCCCATCACAAGAGGGTAGTTGCCCTTCCTGCCCCATTCTTTATAGTCCCATCCCTGCTTGTAACCAAAACTAGAGCTACTTCCAGAGCATGGTTAAATAGCTACGAGCAAAAGGAAAAACTTCAGCTAAAGAACAGGAACACAATCTCTAATTCTTGATCACCGGTCTTGCTACAATTTGCATGTTGGGCAGTTTGGTCTGTAAGGCCTTTTCACTTCTAAAAACACTTTACCCTGCCTGAGTTGTTGATGGATATTCTTAGAGCAACACCTTAAATTAGGCATAGTTCCTTTTATAGAAATTCCACCCAGGAGATTCTTGACCTTCTGTTCAGCCAGTGTCTTGGTATACCAACCCATGCTCATGCCTGCCTTCTTGCAACCTTTGCCAGGGCCAAGTTGGCTAACTCTTGCATCTGCTGATCTCTTGACTTCTCTTTGAAATGGAAATTATCAGACTAGCCCTGCTTATTTTAATAAGGATAAGCACCACTGATAATTACACGATTGTATTGAGACCTTCACAATTTGCCGTTCCCACTTGGACTGCTAGACTACCCAAGACAAGGATACACGTTGTCATTCTACCTGATATGAGCTGCACTTTCCCATAGACAGCCACCCAAGACAATGGGCTTCTCCCCTCAACAAGCCCTTCTTACACTTATACAGAAGATTATTGCGGTTTCTTTCAGCCTCTTTAAACTAAACTGTTAGAACAGCCCTAGGAGAACAATAGACTACACGACAAAGTTACATAAATGCTGAATGCATTATTTTTTGTGCAGATATGGCAAATTTTACATATCTAAAGAAACATCTTATTTAGGATTAATTTCCACTGATTTGAGTCTAGTAAGGAATGTATCTAACTATTTCTATGCCTGGAATGAAAGCAAAAACATATTTTAAAGGAAACTGAACATCTTTGTCCACCTGAGACCTTTACAGTCAACCTTAACTGTGTGGGCTGTTGTCATAAAAGTCAAGCAGAGGGCAATTTACTAGTCACCAATATTGCCTATAGGCTCCCTGCAGGTGTTGTTATGTTATGTGAAGGTGGCCATCTTGGTAGAGGAGAAAGCTTTGATTCATTATATAAGAGCTGACCCCCTAATGACAGGAGATCTCATGATTGGTTGGGTAATTGGCCATCTTGGTAGAGGAGAAAGCTTTGCTTTCTAATTTCAAAGCTGACCAGCTAACGACAGGTAATTTGTTGACTGATGGAGTAATTAGCCATGATGGTAGAGAAGAAAGCTTTGCTTCCTGATGACAGGTGATTTGATGATTGCTGGGGTAATTGGCCATCTTGGTAGAGGAGCAAACTTTGCCAACTTATGTCAGTGCTGACCTCATGATGACAGGTGATCTGATGGCTGGTGGGGTAATTGGCCATGTTGGTAGAGGAGAATGCTTAGTCTCCTTATGTCAGAGCTGGCCCTCTGATGACTGGTGGGGAAACTGGCTATCTTGGTAGAGGAGAAAGTTTGTCTCCTTATGTCAGAGCTGGCCCTCTGATGACTGGTGGGGTAACTAGCTATCTTGATAGAGGAGAAAGCTTTGTCTCCTTATGTCAGAGCTGGCCCTTTGATGACTGGTGGGGTAACTGGCCATCTTGGTAGAAGAGCAATCTTTGCCTCCTTATGTCAGAGCTGACCCCCTGTGACAGATGATCTAATGAATGGAGGGGTAATTGGCCATCTTGGTAGAGGAGAAAACTTTGCTTCCTTATGTCAAAGCTGACCACCTGAAGACAGGTGATCTGATGTTTGGTGGGGTAATTTAGGGCAAAAGGTAAATATTGCATCTTTATGTAGAGCAACAATTCTTTTTTTCAGATCCTCAGAGAGTTCTTTGCCATGAGGTGCCATGTTTAACTTCCAGTGACCAGTATGACAAAGTGAGAGCGATAACACCAAATTTAACGCACCTGCTCCCTATTCACACCTGAGACCTTGTAACATTAACGAGTCACATGACACCGGGCAGGAAAATGGCTAATTGGGCCCAATTTGGACATTGTCACTTAGGGGTGTACTCACTGTTGTTGCCAGCGGTTTAGACATTCACGGCTGTGTGTTGAGTTATTTTGAGGGGGCAGCAAATTTACATGTTATACAATCTGTACACTCACTACGTCACATTGTAGCAAAGTTTCCCAGTCTCCCTGCGCATGCGCGGCTCAGGGAGCGCGCAGCACGGCGATCGGCGGTCACCGATCATGGAAAGACTCGAAGATGTCGGCTCGGTCATGTGATCAGCTGTGTCCAATCACAGCTGATCACATGTAAACAGGGAAATGCCGGTTATCTGCATTTCTCTCCTCTCGGGCTGTCACGCTGACAGCTCGAGAGGAGAGGAGAGCTGGTAATTGGCTTTCCGCGGAGCTGACATGTACACTGATCATCAGGGCACTGATGATCAGTGTGCCCTGATGATCAGTGTAGCCCCAGCAGTGCCACCTGTCAGTGTCCATCAGTGCCTTATGTCAGTGCTCATCAGTGCCTCGTGCCAGTGCCCATCAGTGCCAGATATCAGTGCCCATCTGAGCTGCCTTTCAGTGTCACCCATCAGTGCTAGTCAGTGCCACCTATCAATGACAATCAGTGCCACCTATCAGTGCTGCCAATCAGTGCCACCTATCAGTGCCAGTCAGTGCCACATATCAGTGCCAGTCAGTGCCACCTATCAGTGCACATCAGTGCCTGTCAGTGCAACCTAACAGTGCCAGTCAGTGCCACCTAACAGTGCCAGTGCCACCTATCAGTGGCAGTCAGTGCTGCCTATTAGTGCCAGTCAGTGCCGCCTTTCAGTGGCATATATCAGTGCCATGTATCAGTGCTGCCTTTCAGTGCCCATCAGTGATGCCTGTCAATGTCCATTAGTGCAACCTACCAGTGCCTCCTCATCAGTGTCCATCAGTGCCACCTACCAGTGTCCATCAGTGCAGCCTATCAGTGCCCATCAGTGCAGCCTCATTAGCACACATCAGTGAAAGAGAAAAATCACTTATTTACAAAATTTTATAACAAAAACTAAGAAAAAACATTTTTTTTCAAAATTTTCAGTGGTTTTTGGTTTGTTTAAGAAAAAAGAAAAAACCCAGAGGTGATTAAATACCACCAAAATAAAGCTCTATCTGTCACAAAAAAATGATAAAAATTTCATATGGGTACAGTGTTGCATGACCACACAATTGTCATTCAAAGTGTGACAGCGCTGAAAGCTGGAGATTTGCCTGGGCAGGAAGGGGGTATAAGTGCCCTGTAGGCTAGTGGTTAATCAAGGTACGCTGTTCTGCTGAACAATGTCTGGAACGACCTATTTTCCTCAGAATTTCAGAGAGAAATGCACTTTAACCGGCATGTACAACATTTGCTGCCTTCCTTCCTTAAATAAGGGCAATAATTGCCACCTGTTTTTCAAAGAATGAATGACCTCACTAATAGAACTCCACACTGCTATTATTTTGAACATGCCCCTTTCAATTAGTGATTCAATTACACAGAATCAGCAGCATGCATGTCATGACTGTTGGGTCTGTTGGATTTCTATTACTCTACTACACCTGCTAGTAAATTATTTGCCATGTAGAAATATCATTTCTACCAAAAACAGTGATTGATCAGGTTAGTGATGTCTGACTGCTATTATTTTGAACACAACTGTATATATATATATATATGTGTGTGTGTGTGTGTAAGGGTGGACATAAAAGTCCAAACTGGAATCTCTCATTGAAGGACATTAGATACACTATTTTGCATATAGCAATATGGTATACTAAGAATTTTCGAATGTTCACACCTCTGGTTTAGAGGTATCACACAATTATTTCTTTTCTCTCAGACAGACCTGCAACACATTTACCTGCCTAGATCAACAGCTGCAGTTCCTTATTCACAGCTTATTATGCAAGGAGGCCCGCTCCCAGGGGTGTGCTATTAATTCAGGAGTCTGTGCTCAATGTGGTCGATGTTCCCTGTAACAAGTTTAGGATAGCAGATACTCCTTACCTGATCTATTACTCTCAATGATGTATTTGCAAATTGATTAATTCTCACAGTTAGACTTATTAGCTGCATTCAATCAGGCTAGTAGCCCCAAATGACTTGGTAAAATGGAAATGTGCGACAAAACAGAATTCATTCCAGGAGATATTTATGCAAAATTTACAAAAAATGGAGAAAAGAATATATAGGGATAGGCAGCTTGTAAGGAAACGAAGCACATTCACCGGCGTGCCATGCATATTAACATTGGTATATACATATTATAAATAATGTAACCTCCATGTATGGATTTCCAGCTCATACCAACTGTTGTCTAGAATTGTTCTCAAATCTGATATTCGTTCAAGTATCCGTTCAGAAATTCAACAGTAATAATATTTTCCTAGACTTCCAGATCTGAACCCCCCCCCCCCCTTCTCCAATGTTATGGAGTCCAAGTATTCCTCTATTTCTATAATATAAAAGGATAAATAAACCCAATATAACAATGTATTTATTGCACCTTTCCAGTTCTTAGATGTTGTAGTTGCATTAGCCTCGGTTCACACTGCTGCGACCCCATTGTCATGCGATTTCCAGTGTGACTGCAGAGTGACTTTCATGCAACATTAAAGTCCATGGGACTCTAAGTCGCATTGGGGCTCATGTACACTGCAGTTGATAAACTCACGTTCTGGAGCTTTTCTGTGTTTTTTTAGCAGCCCCTGAACTCTCCCTAATGTTAGTTTGAATCATGGAAAAAAACTTCTAAACTTAAAAATAAATAAATATATATATATATATATATATATATATATATATATACACACATACACACACACGCTAAAAGTATTGGGATGCCTGCCTTTGTACTCACATGAACTTTAATGGCATCCTAGTCTTAATCCGCAGGGTTCAATGTTGAGTTGGCCCACCCTTTGCAGCTATAACAGCTTCAACTCTTCTGGGAAGGCTGTCCATAAGGTTTAGGAGTGTGTCTATGGGAATGTTTGACCATTCTTCCAGAAGCGCATTTGTGAGATCAGGCACTGATGTCAGAAGAGAAGGCCTGCCTTGCAGTCTCCGCTCTAATTCATCCCAAAGGTGTTCTAACAGGTTGAGCTCAGGACTCTGTGCAGGCCAGTCAAGTTCCTTCACCCCAAACTCACTCCTCCATGTCTTTATGGACCTTGCTTTGTGTACTGATGCGCAGTCATGTTGGAACAGGATCTGTTCCCACAAAGTTGGGAGCATGGAATTGTCCACAATGTCTTGGTAAGCTGATGCCTTAAGAGTTCCCTTCACTGGAACTAGGGGGCCAAACCCAACCCCTGAAAAACAACCCCACACTATAATCCCCCCTCCACCAAACTTTACACTTGGCACAATGCAGTCAGTACACCACTGCATCTGACGGTTTGCATTGCACTTGGTGATGTAAGGCTTGGATGCAGCTGCTTGTCCATGGAAACCCATTCCATGAAGTTCTCTATTCACTGTTGTTGTGCTAATTTGAAGGCCGCATGAAGTTGGGAGGTCTTTAGCTATTGACTCTGCAGACAGTTGGCGACTTCTGGGCACCGTGTGATTCAGTATGCGCTGACCCCGCTCTGTCATTTTACGTGGCCTACCACTTGGTGGCTGAGTTGCTGCTGTTCCCAGTTACCTCCACTTTGTTATAATACCACTAACAGTTGAGCGTGGAATATTTAGTAGGAAGGAAATGTCACGGATGGACTTATTGCACAGGTGGCAACCTATCACGGTACCACGCTTGAATTCACTGAGCTCCTGAAAGCGACCCATTCTTTCACAAATGTTTGTAGAAGCAGTCTGCATGCCTAGGTGCCTGATTTTATACACCTGTGACCATGGAGGTGATTGGAACACTTGAATCCAATGATTTGGCTGGGTGTCCCAATACTTTTGGCAATATAGTGTATATACAGTGTTTGTGTATATATATATATATATATACAGTCAGGACCATAAATATTGGGACATTGACACAATTCTAACATTTTTGGCTATATACACCACCACAATGGATTTGAAATGAAACGAACAGGATGTGATTTAACTGCAGACTGTCAGCTTTAATTTGAGGGTATTTACATCCAAATCAGGTGAACGGTGTAGGAATTACAACAGTTTTCATATGTGCCTCCCACTTGTCAAGGGACCAAAAGTAATGGGACAGAATAATAATCATAAATCAAACTTTCACTTTTTAATACTTGGTTGCAAATCCTTTGCAGTCAATTACAGCCTGAAATCTGAAACGCATAGACATCACCAGACGCTGGGTTTCATCCCTGGTGATGCTCTGCCAGGCCTCAACTGCAACTGTCTTCAGTTCCTGCTTGTTCTTGGGGCATTTTCCCTTCAGTTTTGTCTTCAGCAAGTGAAAAGCATGCTCAATCGGATTCAGGTCAGGTGATTGACTTGGCCATTGCATAACATTCCACTTCTTTCCCTTAAAAAACTCTTTGGTTGCTTTTGCAGTATGCTTTGGGTCATTGTCCATCTGCACTGTGAAGCAGCGTCCAATGAGTTGTGAAGCATTTGGTTGAATATGAGCAGATAATATTGCCCGAAACACTTCAGAATTCATCCTGCTGCTTTTGTCAGCAGTCACATCATCAATAAATACAAGAGAACCAGTTCCATTGGCAGCCATACATGCCCACGCCATGACACTACCACCACCATGCTTCACTGATGAGGTGGTATGCTTAGGATCATGAGCAGTTCCTTTCCTTCTCCATACTCTTCTCTTCCCATCACTCTGGTACAAGTTGATCTTGGTCTCATCTGTCCATAGGATGTTGTTCCAGAACTGTGAAGGCTTTTTTAGATGTCGTTTGGCAAACTCTTATCTGGCCTTCCTGTTTTTGAGGCTCACCAATGGTTTACATCTTGTGGTGAACCCTCTGTATTCACTCTGGTGAAGTCTTCTCTTGATTGTTGACTTTGACACACATACACCTACCTCCTGGAGGGTGTTCTTGATCTGGCCAACTGTTGTGAAGGGTGTTTTCTTCACCAGGGAAAGAATTCTTCGGTCTTCCGCCACAGTTGTTTTCCGTGGTCTTCCGGGTCTTTTGGTGTTGCTGAGCTCACCGGTGCGTTCTTTCTTTATAAGAATGTTCCAAACAGTTGTTTTGGCTACGCCTAATGTTTTTGCTATCTCTCTGATGGGTTTGTTTTGTTTTTTCAGCCTAATGATGGCTTGCTTCACTGATAGTGACAGCTCTTTGGATCTCATCTTGAGAGTTGACAGCAACAGATTTCAAATGCAAATAGCACACTTGAAATGAACTCTGGACCATTTATCTGCTCATTGTAATTGGGATAATGAGGGAATAACACACACCTGGCCATGGAACAGCTGAGAAGCCAATTGTCCCATTACTTTTGGTCCCTTAACAAGTGGGAGGCACATATGCAAACTGTTGTAATTCCTACACCGTTCACCTGATTTGGATGTAAATACCCTCAAATTAAAGCTGACAGTCTGCAGTTAAAGCACATCTTGTTTGTTTCATTTCAAATCCATTGTGGTGGTGTATAGAGCCAAAAATGTTAGAATTGTGTCAATGTCCCAATATTTATGGACCTGACTGTATATAAACATTCTTCAGATCTGTTGTGCATCTGTGTGTGTCTATGCGTCACACCATTCATTCCTTGTACCTATTTATCCTCCCATAATAAATTACAGTGGAATTTAACTATTCTTTTATCTGCTTCCCATCTCCTCAATGCTGTGAAAGAATGGGAACAGTTATACTATTATTATAGCGTCTGTGCCGTGTTCTTCCTTCCTCTTTCTGCTCTTAGCTGGAAATTCTGCGAAACATTTCTGCACCTGAAGCTGGCTAATTGCTTCAGCCTGCTCCAGATATCTTGCTGCAAAAGAGTTTTATTTCTCTATGCAATTTTTCAACATCATTATTTGAGCTTTGAAACATTACTCAACAACCTGCTAAATTAATATATACTGTGTTCTTTATTTAATGGGTAGGGGGACTTGTCTCACAGCGGTGCGTTTGTTCTGGTCGGCTTTCAAAAAGTGCTGCCTGCCGCGTGAGGGACATCTGTTCACAAATGAGTGATTGTGCTTTTGATTTGGAGCATCACCGTCCCCTCTAAATCCTGGCCGCAGATGAAAGAGGCAGATTGTTGTGATAGCGCCTTTGTTTAGGGTTCCGCAAGCCTGTGTGCGCCTTCATGAATTATTGAGAACAATTCGCTCTCTGCTCGCTGCACCTAGCCCTCTTATGTTAAAGGGGTCTTCCAGCTTACACCAAAGCTGAAAAATCAGAAACTTCCACTTTTATCGTGTCCGGTGTTACAATGTATGACCATGCAATGCCCAGATTTAACCCAAAACCTCCCTCCCTAGAGTATAGCTTCATCCTGTAGCAATACACAGCTTTTACTTCTCTCTGTATCCTCATCACCAGGCTTACCCACTTGAGCACTTAAAGTTTTTACCCCCATCATATCCAGGCCATTTTTCCCTATTTAGCACTGCGCTAATTTAACTGGTAATTGCGCAGTCATACAACGCTGCACCCAAACAAAATTTGTAGCTTTTTTCACACAAATAGAACTTCCTTTTGGTGGTATTTGCCATATAAACCAAAAAATATAAAAAATGTTGAAAAATACCCAATTTTTTTTACTTTCTGCTATGAAACATATCCAATAAAAATATAATATTTTTTCATCAAATCTGGCCAAAATGTATTCTGCTACACGCCTTTGGTAATAAAAACAAAAAAAAAATCCCAATAAGTTCATATTAATTGGTTTGTATGAAACGTATAGGGTCTACAAACTATGGTGTATATATTGGGATTTTTTTTAAATTTTTTTATAATACTAATGGTGATCAACAACTTAGTCCTCATGTACACTAGACGTTTTGATAACGCTGGTAACTTTTGCGGTGTAAAGTCACATTGACGTGAGTTTTTCAGGTTTTTTTAGCGTTTTTGCATTTGCGTTTAGTGGCTTTTTTTTTAGCTTTTTTTAATCAAAAATAATTTTTTTTTGGTTGCAAAAATCCAAACATGCTGGTTTGTGGCATTTTACCGCATTTTACTGCATTTTGCCTTGTTTTTCAGCGTTTGAGCGTTTGTACAGCTAAAGAAACTCCTCTAGAAACCCACTAATCCTGGGTTTTTTTTCCAGCCAAAAATGTTGATTACAGTCTATGTGTGCATGGACACATAGGATGACATGATGGGGGTTTACTAGCTGTAGAAAAACATCAAAAGCCACATACAGCAGTTGTAAAAATGTCCAGTGTGCATCAGGACTTATAATGGGACTGTGATAGTGCTGAAGGCAATCTGACACTAACTGATGCTGAGGGGAACTGACTAACTGCCACTGACATCACCATTGACATTAATGATAATACTGTACATTGGCATTGTACTAATGACACTGGCTAGGAACTGATTAACATCTAGGGCAATCAAGGGGTTAAATATGTGCCTACAAATTTGCAATATGTGCTGTTGTTACTAAGACATCTCTGTTTCTTATCCCTGCTCACAAAACAGGGTGGAGAGCTGAAATTACACACTGCAGAGCTCAGTAAGGAGAGCTCTGATTGCTGATTGGAGGGAAGAGACACACCACCTCCACACAGCTCACAGGAACAGCACTGAGGCTGTCAATCAAAGGCTGTGTGCTGGAGATCCCTCCCCTATCAACCTTTTTTCTCTTGGTGTCAGAAGCAGCAGACAGAAATTACACTTAGTGCTCTTAAATAAGACAGGTATACACTACAGAGGGATATGCTTTGTTCATATTTCATGTCTGAAGTGGTGGTAAGGAGAGGAGAGAAGCTGGCAGCACTGCGGGGGTGGGCAGTAGGGGAAAACATATGGGACATGGGGAGGGTTTTGGGTGTTGGCGGGTTGGCTATTACTGGAACCAGAGCCCTTGTATGGCTCTCTTTGCAGCAGCTAAAAACCAGCGGGAGGGAAAGCCAGCTTCCAGCTGCTGCAGAGAGAGCCATACAGGGGGTTGGTTCCAGTAATAGCAACCCCCCAACACCCAAAACCCTCCCTGTGCCCCATATGCTTCCCCCTGCTGCCCAGGCTCCCTTTGTGCCCCCACCCCCGCAGTGCCACCAGCTTCCCTCCTCTCCTTATCACTCATCACCCTCCCTGCCCACATCCAATTCACCCAGCTGTCTGTGCGCCCCTGCTGGCCTGGGCCCTGTACAGGAGGACTGGTGGTACCCCCTTATCTGCAGCCCTGGTGGGCGACATGCTGGAAAATCTTTTTTGGCACAACTTGTAACCGTCTACACCGCGAGCCCTGCACAGTTGCCACAAGCAGTGCTCCGATCAGTTACAGTGCTGGCAACTGCATGACTAACATACTGTTCCTACGGATCTCCCTCTCTTCTGCGCCCAGCGAAGGTCGTGCAGGAAGATTAAGCCGATAAATTATTTACAGTGTTTAATTATGGTTTTACAAGTTTATTAAAGTTCACCGTTACCAAGCAACCAGGGCAGGTTCCGCTGGGAGAGTTCATTGGAGCCGCGGAGAAATAAATAAAGAAAAAAACTATTTTAATATCACAAAATTGTGTTTTAAATAGCCCTGTAAATTGAATTTCCAGAAACAACTTGTTTTCTTATGAACTCTTTTTTTTTTTGAAGACTCATAATACATTCGTAGCTGAAGGCTTCTCAAGTGTTTGCTAGTGGAGTGAGCTGCGCTATTAAACACGGAAGAGACATTTAAAGTACTAACAGGCTGACAGGCAGCAAGGCAGAATCGTTCTTTATTTATTTCTAGTCTATTAAAAAAAAATGGGTCATCTCGGAGGATGGGGGGGGGGGTTGACTTACAAAGGTACAAAGCTAAAAGGTTTAAAGTGATTGTAAACTCTTACCTATACCCAGGCATTTTTTTCTCTGAAAATGGGTAGAGGAACTCCCCCCTTCTGAATCACTTTTTCTCTCCTCCGCCCCCTACCCACCTCCGAGGATCCCTTGGTTGCTACCCACCTCCCAGTACTGCTCCTCATAGAGAATACAGGGCCAATTAGTTTGTGGCGCTAAGTCTAAGTTTGTATGGAATTTGTAAAAGATAACAAGAAAAGCAGTAAAACAGATCCCCCACAGCCAGCAGCACTAGACCCCCCCCCCCCCCGCCAACAATAGATTCCCCAAGTAACAATGGACCCTGGCAACAAAATCCAGCATCCAGCAGCCAGCATCAATAGACTCCAGCAGCCAGCATCAGTAGACTCCAGCAGCCAGCATCAATAGACTCTCCAGCAGCCAGCATCAATAGACTCTCCAGCAGCCAGCATCAAGAGACTCTCTAGCAGCCAGCATAAATAGACTCCAGCAGCCAGCATCAATACACTCTCCAGCAGCCAGCATCAATAGACTCTCCAGCAGCCAGTATCAATAGACTCCAGCAGCCAGCATCAATAGACTCTTCAGCAGCCAGCATCAGTAGACTCCAGTAGGCAGCATCAATAGACTCTCCAGTACCCAGCATCAATAGACTCTCCAGCACCCAGCATTAATAGACTCCAGCAGCCAGCATCAATAGACTCTCCAGCAGTCAGCATCAGTAGACTCCAGCTGCCAGCATCAATAGACTCCAGCTGCCAGCATCAATAGACTCCAGCAGCCAGCATCAATAGGCTCCAGCAGCCAGCATCAATAGACTCTCCAGCAGCCAGCATCAATAGACTCCAGCTGCCAGCATCAATAGACTCCAGCAGCCAGCATCAATAGGCTCCAGCAGCCAGCATCAATAGACTCTCCAGCAGCCAGCATCAATAGACTCCAGCAGCCAGCATCAATAGACTCTCCAGCAGCCAGCATCAACAGACTCTCCAGCAGCCAGCATCAATAGACCCCACACTCAACAGTAGATCCCATCCAGCAATAATAGATCTCCCACAAGCAACAACAGACCTTCCCAGCAACAATAGACTACCATGCAAAAATAGATCCTGTCCAGCAACAATAAATCCCCCAGCAGCCAGCATCAATAGACTCTCCAGCAGCCAGCATCAATAGACTCTCCAGCAGCCAGCATCAATAGACTCTCCAGCAGCTAGAATCAATAGACTCCAGCAGCCAGCATCAATAGACTCTCCAGCAGCCAGCATCCATAGACTCTCCAGCAGCCAGCATCAATAGACTCTACAGCAGCCAGCAACAATAGACCCCACGCTCAACAGTAGATCCCTTACAGCAACAGTAGATTCCCCACCAGCAACAATAGACCATCATGCAAAAATAGATCCCCCAGCAGCCAACATCAATAAACCTCTCAGGACACTTTGCCATTGCAAACATTCAGTGGTGGAGGTGCCGGAACTGCATTCTCCCACATTTCCACTGAAAAAAACCCTGCCTTTACCCAGTGAAGTGACTGACCTCAGTTGGTACATACAGATGAGACAAATCCTCCTACATAAGTTGGACCTGTTAATCTATAGCCATTTGTCCCCTATGTCCATTCAAAGTGCAGAATTTATACAGGATCTTTCAGCAGTGAAAAGCAGGGCTCATTGGAGGGAAGGGACACACCGCTCTTCACACAGCTCACAGGAACAGAGCTGAGGCTGTCAATCACAGGCTTTGCCCTCCACTGTCACCATTTTTTTCTTGGTGTCAGGAAAACTCATTAGAAGTGACTCATGCAGATAGCAGAGGAACAAGGCAGCAGACAGAAATTATACTTAGTGCTTTTAAAGTGTTACTAAACCCAGGACCCTGCATTCACTATACTGTATCTGGTCTCCCGCACTACACAGAACATGGAAGTGCAATTATTTTAGTGAATATAAACTGCTAAATACCTTTTCTCATCAGCAGTTAAAGCAGTCTTGTGGCTTCTAGCGGTGTTCAGCAGAGAACATGTTAAAGCTTGTAGGAGGAGTTTTCTTTCTGCTCTAGGGGGATGCAGAACCCCTGACCTCTGTCTGGACAGTGTTGATCGGCCCTGTGCTGATCACATGCACTCTCCCAAGAAGAAGGAAAAAAAACCTCTCTAGCAATACACACCAAATTGAACATGTGCAGAATGGCTACAGTTCAGTCTGTCTTATCAGGAGATACCGTGGACCTTTGAACAAGAGGAGGAGCAGAGAAGTCAGGATCAAACAGCCAATTTACACAATGCAGAGGATTAACCCCTTAGGTTCCACAGAGAGTATAACAAGCATGCTTTACTACATATACAGACTGATTTTACTGTTGTGGGTTTAGTGACACTTTAATTGAGACAAACACACACTATTGAGGGATATGCTTTGTTCATATTTCATGTCTGAAGTTTACAACCACTTTAAGTAGAAGAATATTTGGTCTCAGTAACCAATCAGATTGTGTTCTGGGTGAATTTGTGTTTTGTAGATCAGCCTCTTAGCTGTATTCTATATCAGGGATTGCATGACTTAGGCCTCATTCACATGGGCGTACCTATCCGTACCCCCGTGTGAAGGGTTGTCTTTGTCCACAAGGGATACACAGATGTTCTATAGGCAGTCTCATTCATGCCTATTGGAGCGCAGTAGCTGCATGGACACAGCTGATGGTCTCAATATGACAGCCGTGCAGGCGTGTGTCCCCGAAAATGCACACACATTCGAACAGGTGTCAGATAGAGACCAGCGACTGCGTCCGTTCAGCTGCTGCATCCCAGTATTCTAGAATGGGATTGACTGCACGGCAAAGGCAGCCCTTCATATGGGTGTACAAATAGGTACACCTGTGCAGGGGCGGACTGACAACTCATGGGGCCCCCGGGCAATAGGGGATCATGGGGCCCCTGTGTCCTTGTCCAAACTCAAAAAAGCCTATGAAAAAGGTACCAGGGGCATCTCATGGGGCCCGCTTCTGACCCCGGGCCCTCGGGCAGTGCCCGAGTTTCCATATAGTCAGTCCACCCCTGCACCTGTGTGAAGGAGGCCTGAAAGCCAAAATCCAGTCTTCTTATATGTTGCCTTCCCTGGTTCGTCCCTCCTCTCCTCTCCTCATCAACTTCAGTTTTATATTACATACCTTATTTTAGATTCTGTGACATCATCACTGGGTCCCTGTGCTTCTGTATGCAATGTAGACAGATTATGGCTGGTGGGAGGGGTTGGCTGAGTGCTGTACATAGCTTCCTGAAAACGTCACTGCCTCAGTACTCCTCTCTCAGTCCTGATTTAGGCAGTGGGCTGGCTCTTAGGAGTTATGCAAATATAAAAATGCTTCAATGGCTGGGTGTAAGTGTGGAGGAGTGGGCATTTCTAGGCAGACTGACCTAGGTAACAACCCACATGTAATGGTGAAATCCAACGAATGAAAGCAGCAGACCAGGGATGGTAAGGATGGGGAGAAAAGTATTAGATGTTTCTGGATGTCCTCCAGCCAGATAATGAGGTGGGATTTAATTAACTTGTTGTAGATTCTAGTGCACACTGTGAGAAACTCACAGGGTGCAATGAAGTCAGAGTAAGCAGTTTGTGCAAGATTGAAGGTAAAGGCTGGAGGTCATCTCTAGCCACTTGCCTACCTGGCACTTATACCCCCTTCCTT
Source organism: Staurois parvus (assembly GCF_062004578.1). Taxonomy (NCBI): domain Eukaryota; kingdom Metazoa; phylum Chordata; class Amphibia; order Anura; family Ranidae; genus Staurois; species Staurois parvus. The sequence continues at coordinate 5,392,784 of NW_028318294.1, read as the reverse complement.
CCCAGGCCAATTTTCAGCTTTCAGCGCTGTCGCACTTTGAATGACAATTGTGCGGTCATGCAACACTGTACCCATATGACGTTTGTATCATTTTTTTCACATAAATAGAGCTTTCTTTTGGTGGTATTTAATCATCACTGGGTGTTTTATTTTTTGCACTATAAACAAGTAAAAGAAAAAAATTTGAAAAAAAGTATCTTTGTTTCTGTTATACAATCTTTCAAACAGATAATTTTTCTCTTTCACTGATGTGTTTTGGTGAGGCTGCACTGATAGACAGCACTGATGAGGTGGCATTGATGATTCTGCACTGATATGCAGCAATGATGGGCACAGATAGGCGACACCAACAGGCGGTGCTGACTGACAGCACTGACTGGCAGCACTGTCCCATTGGGGAGATTTCCCTTCACTTCCTGTCTCATAGCCAAACAGAAAGTGAGAGGTAATCCTTCCAAAGTTAGATTCCTGGGGTGTCACCAGAACTAGTGTCCCTACTGGGAGACGGGGCGGACTGACAACTGATGGGGCCCCGGGCAATAGGGGACCATGGGGCCCCTGTGTCCTTGCCCAAACTCAAAAAGGCCTCTGAAAAAGGTACCAGGGGTATCTCATGGGGCCCCCTACTGACCCCGGGCCCTCGGGCAGTGCCCGAGTTTCCAAATGGTCAGTCCGCCCCTGCTGGGAGATTTCCTGTTTTGGTGACAACCCAAAATTTGGTATTTTCTTTCACTTTCAGTGAACGAATAGAGAGGGTGAATCTCCCTAACGGGGCACAGACCGCAATAAATAGGTGACTGGGGTTCTAATCATCTCCACTCCATCCAAACCTAAAAAAAAAAGTTTTGTACTTAGTTTTACTTTATTCTAGAAATTTGTTACAGTGCATGTATGGACTGTATATATGCAGCACGTTTAGCATCCAGGGTTACATAGAATTTGACATTTTGTGACGATCAACTGATCCATGTAATTAAACTCCAGAGCTCAGTAAGAAACAAATCATTATCAGTGGAGGTAAAGCTAGGTTGATCAGTATGGGATTGATGTAATACATCAGAAGCTCCACCAGGGGGAAGCATAGGTTGATCTAGTGCTCCATTCCCCAAGTCGCAGACTCTTCTATAGAGGAATACAATGGATAAACTTGCTGAGCTGAAAAAATGTTTTAAATGTTTGTATTTTTAGAATAGCATTTGTTATCACAGACATTTTGTTTAGGTTTTTGTAAAATGTAATCAAGTAATATATTGTCTTTGGTGCTTTTCTTTTCTTTTCTGTGAAGACTTCTGTGGCTAAAATGTTATTTCTGTAAACCAAAACCATTTAAAGTGAACCTGTGCTCAAAGGAGAAAGAGCGCAGCCCAGACTGGGGGTACGTGTCAGAACATCGGGGGGCATTTGTTCAAAATGCAATACACCTTTTCATTTACTCAAGCCAAAAGCAGTGTAGAAACAATATGTAGTTCACCATTGTAACCACTTTCATTTGTTCTGTACTTGACCATTGAAATAACTCTTATACAAGGCTTATGTGATATATTAGTTATAGAACAAATGTACAAAAAGTGGCTGCGCTTGTGAGATCTGGAAACACGTACCTCAAGTTAAGAATTGCTGTCATGAGAGGGGTTGTAATGGGAAGGGGTTTTGGAGGGGGCATTTGCGTTATACATACCTGACCCCTGCACTATGTGCCTTACATACACGTGGACCCTACACTCTGTTCATTACATACTTCTGGCCCCTGCACTCTGTGACTTATATACTCCTGACTCCTGTACTCTGCATAATACATACACCTGACCCCTGCACACTGCTTTACATACTCCTGACTCTTGCAGCATGTGCATTACATACTCCTTACCCCTGCACTCTGTGCTTTACCTGCTCCTGACCCTTGCACCCTGTGCTTTACCTATTACTGACCATGAACTATGTTCTGTACCTACTCCTGACCCTGAACTATGTGCTTTACATACTCCTGACCCCCACACTCTCTGCTTTTACTTCTGAACCTTGTACTCTATGCATAACATATTCCTGACCCCTGCACTCTGTGTTTTACATATTCCTGACCCCTGCACTCCGTGCTTTATATGTTCCTGGCCACTGCACTCGGAGCTTTACATACTTCTGACCCCTCTCACTCTGTGTTTTACATACCTCTGACCCCTGCACTCTGTACATTATATAGAATGAAGAAAGAACAAAGAGAGGGTGCACAGGCCTAGTGCATTACCATAAAAAATGTTTAATAAGAAATAAAATAGGTGTTGTACTCACAAATGAGAATAAAGTCAAGGCACATCATAAAAGAACAGCTGGGTCAACACCGCGCTGAGTAACAGTCCGCAATAGGGAGTGTAGACACCCAATAGTCTGATGCGTTTCGAGGACTTGCCTCTTCCTCAGAGCCACTACATTATATACTCTTGGCCTCTGCACTCTGTGCTTTACATACTTTGGACCCCAGCACTCTGTGCATCACATACTCCTGACCCCTGCAGTTTGGGCTTTACATACACCTGACCCCTGCACTCTGTAGTTTACATACAGTACTCCTGACGCCTGCACTTTACATACTCCTGACCCCTGCACTCTGTGCTTTACATACAGTACTTCTAACCCCTGCACTCTGTGCATCACATACTCCTGACCCCTGAAAGTTGTGCTTTACCTACTCCTGACCCCTGCACTCTGTAGTTTACATACAATACTCCTGACCCCTGCACTTTGTGGTTTACATACTCCTGACCCCTGCACGTTGTAGTTTACATATTGCTGACCGCTGCACTCCCTGTGCTTTACATACAGTACTTCTGACCCCTGCACTCTGTGCATTACATACTCCTGCTTTCTGTGCTTTACATAGTCCTGACCTCTGCACTCTGCGCATTACATACTTCTGACCCCCACACTCTGTGCTTTACATACAGTACGTCTGACCCCTGCACTCTGTGTATTACATACTCCTGGCCTCTGTACTCTGTACTTTATATACTTCTGATGCCCACACTTTGTGCATTGCATATTCCTGTGCGCTACTTTTGACCCAGAGCAGAGTGGATTCCGTTTTTATTTAATCATACCTCTTTAAGCCCCTCTTTATTTGGTCACAATCCCCATTTGCTGCTCTAAATGCTTTGCTATTGGCTCTATCCCTACCCATTGAGGGAAACATTCAGACCCTATTATTTGTTTATTTATTTCAGGTATTTATATAGCGCCATCAATTTACGCAGTGCTTTACATATATATTGTACATTCACATCAGTCCCTAACCCTCAAGGGGTGTACAATCTAAGGTCCCTAACTCACATTCATACATACATATACTAGGGCCAATTTAGACAGGAGCCAATTAACCTACCAGCATGTCTTTGGAGCGTGAGAGGAAACCGGAGTACCTGGAGGAAACCCACGCAGGCACAGGGAGAACATGGAAACTCCAGGCAGGTGGTGCTGTGGCTGGGATTCGAACCAATGACCCCAGTACTGCCAGGCGGAAGTGCTAACCATTTAGCCACTGTGCTGCTCATTCACACTTGTGTGACTTGTCATGTGACTTTGGACATCAGAGTTACATGACAAGCCATGTTCCAGTGATAACCATTCATATATATACAAGTTAATGTTGCAGCGACTTCAAAGTAGTTCATGCACTACTTTGGTCTGACTTTCAGGCAACTTGCATGAAAGTGGTACCTGAATGTTTTACATGCAACAATGGTGCAACAGTGGGTCTGACTTTGCAGAGGGAAGAGTCACATCCAAGTCACACCCATCCAAAGTTGCACTCCAAAGTCGCACAACTTTGGAGTCATACAAATGTGAATGGAGCCTTAACCACTTTCTCTCCAGAGGAGTCCCCCCCCCCCTCCTGACTAGGCCATTTTTTGCGATACGGCGCTGCTTTATCTTAACTGACAATTGCGCGGTCATGCAACGTTGCACCTAAATGAAATTTCTCCTTTTTTTCCCACAAATAGAGCTTTCTTTTGGTGGTATTTGATCGCCTGTACAGTTTTTTTTTTCATTATATTCAAGAAAAGACTGACAATTTTGAAAAAAAAAACAATATTTTTGACTTTTTGCTATAAACCATGTCCAGTAAAAAAAATTTAGACATCAAATTGTAAATCAAAACAAAATGTATTCTGCTACATGTCTTTGGTAAAAAAAAATCCCAATACGTGTAAATTAATTGGTTTACGTGCAACTTATAGCATTTAAAAATGGCGGTTTATATACTGGAATTTTTTTATATATATATTTTTTTTACTAGTAATGGTGGCGATCATCGACTTATAGTGGGACTGCAGCAGGCATTCTGACACTGGAGGGGGAACTGACTTGGTGTCACTGACATCCCCAGTGACACCAATACAGTGATCAGTACTAATAAAAAGCACTGACACTGTACTAATGGCACTGGGCAGGAAGGGGTTAACGTGGGTAGATCAAAGGGTTAACTGTGTGCTGTGTGTGTTCTTTTACACTGTAAGCACACTGCTTTGCATGGCTCTACTATGCAGAGCCATACAAAGCAGTGTGCTGGAGCTGACAGGGGAGAGATTTGTGTTGTATATACACAGATCTCTCCCCCTCTGGTGATACTTAGCGATCACCGGGTGCCAGAGGGGAATTACCAGCCGGACCCGGTGATTGACACCTGAGGCCGCAAATGGTGGCACGGGTAGTGTGCGCACGCCCTCCTACCAGGAACTGCAGGATCACTTATATATACGTGATTTTGCGCACCCGTGCTGCCCTGTAGCAGTATTTCTGCTATAGGACGGCATGAAAGCAGTTAATGGAAATGGGCTGCTAAGAAGTATGCACATGAAAAAAAGGTCGGGAATCCTTGCTTTAGAAAACAAAATCATGTGACATATGCGTTTTTGGTGCGTTTTGGTGCGTTCCAGTGCATTTTTTGATGCATGATGAACCATACAACCTACTTTCTGTGCGTTTTGGATGCAGAAAAAAGCAGCTGAAACGCATGTAGTGTGAACTGCCTCTAAAGCATTTATTTTTAGGATATGATATAGGTTGCTCTTCCGCAGTTTCCAAGGTCAGCTGAGCTTCTGATCTGGTATTAATGTCTGACGTGTATATAGAGAATTGTATCAAGTAGCTGACAGCAGTATTTGATACAGAATCTCCGGATAAGCCTCCTGGTGTCATTGCACTTAAATGCTGATCCAACTCCTTCTCTTGTTTGCAAATCTTATTTGCGATACTTACACTTAATTGAAAAGATTACTCAATCAGCGCAGCCACCCCTGATGGATTGGGACGCCGTTTACACATCAGTGTTCGCAAAATGGATCCTTCGGCGTCGCAGGCGGCTTCGTACAGCGAAGCTAAAGGGGGAGACAATGAAAACGATTCCAGAGACGGCTGCCAAAAAACGTTCTGGGAGATTACATTAACCTTGCCCAACTTAATTATGAAGCCCAACGATATTAACCTCTGGGGGGGGAGGGGGGGACTTATGAAGTTACTCTAGTGAAACAATCGTCCATTTGGGATTAGTTTAAAGCAAACAAAAAATGTTTCAATACCTCCGCTAATATAAGTATATATCTTATTTGTCTTGGCTACGATATAGACAGAGCTAAAGAAAAAAACAGTCTATGGTCAGTCATGGGGACATTTATTCCTAACAGCGATGGAAAATCTAATAATGGAACATTCTCAGTCCGAACATCAGCTTACATAGTGGTGGCAATCTATATTTCATTTAATACTCAAAACTAAAAATTAAAGCTGAGCTGCAGGCATATACACTACATTGCCAAAAGTATTGGGCCAGCCCACCAAATCATTGGATTCAGGTGTTCCAATCACCTCCGTGTTGGGTTGTTTCTCAGGGGTTGGGCTTGGCCCCTTATGCAGGCCATAGACGGGTCAAAAACCGGCCATTTAAAAAAAAAAAAAAGAAAGAAAAATCGGTCGTTCAATAGGCTGACGTTACCACCAACGGTAAAAAAAATCGGCCGATTTTCGTCCCGTCTACGGCCGGCATTTAATTACTTCTGTCCCTGCAGAAAGCTCCGCTATTATATTTGACATGAAAAAGTATTGCAGTTGCAACATTGTATCTATTTGTATGCATTTTGGGTACAGATGTTTTTATTCGGATACAAATAGATACAATGTTGCAACCGCAATACTTTTTCATGTCAAATATAATAGCGGACTGGAATTCTTCTTTTTCTTCTTCTTTTGCTTCTTCTTTTTCTTCTTCTTTTTCTTTTTCTTGCAGGTCATGGCTCATGCGCAGATTTTTTATCAGTAAATGATTGACCGATTTGCCCATCATTGCCGTGAAAATCGGCTGATCGGCAAATCGGCCAATTTTTTTCCAACTTTACTGATAAAAAAAAGTGCCAAAATCCATAAAAACGGCCGACCAATTAACCCATTAACGGTGCAAAAATTGGCCGATTTTAGACCCATCTATGGCCTGCATTAGTTCCAGTGAAGGGAACTCTTAAGGCGTCAGTATACCAAGACATTTTGGACAATTTCATGCTCCCAACTTTGTGGGAACAGTTTGGGGATGGCCCCTTCCTGTTCCAACATGACTGCACACCAGTGCACAAAGCAAGGTACATAAAGACATGGATGAGTGAGTTTGGGGTGGAGGAACTTGACTGACTTGCACAGAGTCCCGACCTCAACCCGATAGAAAACCTTTGGGATGAATTAGAACAAAAACTGTGAGCCAGGCCTTCTCGTCAGACATCAGTCTCTGATCTTACAAATGCACTTCTGGAAGAATGGTCAAACCTTCCCATAGACACCCTCCTAAACTTTGTGGACAGCCTTCCCAGAAGAGTTGAAGCTGTTATAGCTGCAAAGGGTGGGACAACTCAATAGTGAACCCTACAGACTAAGACTGGGATGCCATTAAAGTTCATGTGAGTGTAAAGGCAAGCGTCCAAATATAGTGTATAATTGTATTCATGTTTTTTTTTTTTTGTTTAATCCAAGTCGTACCTTGAATGGTACCAGCCTCTTGCAATCCCTGTACAGTACAGTTCAGACTGGCAGAGGGAAAAGCAGCACAAGGGGCCAATTTTTTTGTGCTGCAGTGCTTAAGCACTAATAAGGGATATGCTGATAGGAGGAGGGAGCAGAGTGATAGAGAAATAAGGGGATGTCCAGAGCTGTGAAGATGAGCGTCTCTCTAGTAGTGGAAGGCTCTCCAGGGTGGGGGGCAGGGGATTTGTTGGTCAATATCAGGCTCTCTTCGAGGGAGGGGAAGGGGGGGTTGTGTTGGTCGATGTCTGTGGGGGCAGACAATTTTTGTGTTGCCTAGAGCAGCACAAAACCTAAATACACCACTGCCTGAGGAAGCTGTCACTGCACACTGCCAATCACAAGCGGTTGAGCCATTCCCCACATGTATACATGCCCCTTGTGTATGTTCGGCTGTGGGGCGGGAACTTTTCTTTCCTTGCAGTTCAACATTGGGCTAGGTTCACATCTATGCGTTTTGTAGTGCATTTTCTGATTTGCAGAAATGCACTTCAATACATTTAACATGCTTTTCTATGGGGCACGTTCACATTTGGGCATATTCAGCCAATAGGTTTTTCAGAAAGGGTCAGTTACTTTTTTGCACGCAGCAGGTTTCATTTTTGGTTCCATAGACTTAAATGGAAATGCATCCAAAACGCATGTAATTCAGGGTTCAGGGACCTTTTTTCTACATTTCCTGCAGGTACAGCAGCTCATTCAAATGAATGGACAGCTGTGCCCGTGTAAATGTGGCGTTGGTGTAAACCTAACCATGGTGTCTATAGCTTACTCGGGTATCTGAACAGTGTGGGTGGCACCTCTGTCCTGTGATGCCACTGCTTGGGTACATGCTTCAGGTGTCTACAACTTACTCGCCTCAATTGAAGGGCTATAAAGAAACAAAGTTCTTGAAGAGAGTAAAGTAGACCTGAATCCTGCTGAACATTAAAGTGAACTGGTTTTCCACTCTCTTTGTCCTTAAACCTAAACTGCTACTTAAAGCGGTGTAATACATACCTATGAGCATCTCTGAGCTCCTCCTGACCCCCAACCAGGGTTGTCACAGCAGGACATGAACTCCATCAGAATGTGCTGCTCAGACTGTGCCAACAAATTGGTGTCTGTACCCGAATACAGATCCAGTTCTTTTAGAAACATTGATGTATCCCATTGCTACAACTACTTTTAAAGTAGTAATAAATTCTTAGCATTTTTTACCTTAATGCAGTGGTTCTCAACCTGTGGGTCGCGACCCCTTTGGGTGTCGAACGACCCTTTCACAGGGGTCCCCTAAGACCATCAGAAAACACATATTTCCGATGTGTAAAGAGCAGCTACTGTGTAGAAAGCAGCTGCTGTGTTGAAAGCAGCTACTCTGTTAAAAGCAGCTACTGTGTTGAAAGCAGCAGTATTGGAGGTAAAACGACACTGAAGAATTATAATTACTGGGTAAATAATTTTATGGTTGGGGGTCACCACAAAATGAGGAACTGTATTAAAGGGTCACGGCATTAGGAAGGTTGAGAACCACTGCCTTAATGCATTGTAAGCGAGCAGGTATATATGCCTCACAACATTTTTTGTTTGATATTTGTACCCGACACTTCCAATTTTTTATGTTCACCGCCTGTTTTGCTTTGCGTCTTTTAAGGTTCTTTGCGGTACACCCAAGGAAACATAAAAACCTCTGTAGCAGGGGTGCCAGACTGGCCGCCCTCCAGGTGTGCTGAAACTACAAGTCCCATCATGTCTCTGCCTTTGGCATTACCTGGATATATAGGAGCGATATCATTCCCCTGATTTAGGAAATTAACTTCACCTTCTGCACTTGGACAATTTTATATAAAATTGGACAGGTCCAAACATTGTAGATTAATTTTCTATTTACATAAGTACACGCCGTGTTGCAGATTTGTAGGTTTCCTCCCCAAGAGTTAAAATGGCAAAATATTAGTACACAGACTTTTCCCAGATTTTTTTTTTTTTAAACTTTAGTACTGTGCCAAAATGTGGTCATGCATCAAACAAATGATACGGTTTCAAAAGATTATAAATAGCGATACCTTGCAGGGCAGTCAGTGTGCACACTCAAAAAAATATGTTTTGTTTGCCAGGAAAAAAAAAAAAAGAAGATATTGCTAATGTTCTGTATGGTGTGTTATTATGTAGTACTTGGCTATAATAAATCTAATGTGTGCCCACTTCTCCAAGAAAAATACCACAAAGGTGGTCATTACAATGATTAGACACAGATTGCCCATGGCCAAATGCTTCTGCATGCAGTCAACAGAGGGCATACATTGTTTTCATTGGCCTAATAAAGGATTTCCCTACCAGTTGCACGTAAACTATAGGGCATGGGGTGTCAAACTGGCGGCCCTCCAGCTGTTACGAAACAACATCATACCTCTACCTTTGGGAGTCATGCTTGTAACTGTCAATCCTGCAATGCCTCATGGGACTTGTAGTTTGGCAACAGCTGGAGGGTTGCCATTTTGACACCTGTGCTCTGTGGTGTATTAATGCTATTACCAAAAAGAAAAGCTGCACATACAACTGGGGGGGGGGGGGAAATCACGCCATACAAAGTATCACAAAAATGCACACAATGTACACATGCCCAAACTGGCTGTCTTACCCATCAAATTATCATTGACGATACATACAAAAGAAATACACTAAAAAGTTACTTAACTTGGGTTGCAGATTTATTGTCATCCCCAGGTAACATTCCAATTGCAGACTTTCTTTATGTTGGACTCATCTTCAAGGATCTATTTCAGACTGCTTCTTACTTGTCTGAAGTCCTGCAAACAACTAATTCCACATGGCTGTCCAAATCCTTTTTTCTTTTTCCTACTTCATGCCTACATCATTTTCTGTATTATCACTTCCTGTCCTGAGCTCATGAACCAGTCTAACAATTCATTTTGCTATGAATAGGAGAGGCTTAGCTTCTAAAACAATACATGGTCAACATTCTATATTTAACAAAGAAACACAGCGCCTGTAAGTGTGTACTGTGAAGGTAATTAATAGAAAGATAAGTAGTAACTCACATCTTAGACTTTAAAAACAGGCTCATGGGTAAGAGGGTGAGACGTCTGTAGCCAGATGTTGTTGTGTGTCTGATCCAGAGAGGAGATCGATTGAGTCCACCAGCAGGTGGTGCTGTGCATGTGCAACATGGATGGTAAGCCTGGTGGAATCTCCAAGGTGTCCGCCAGCAGATGGTGCTGTGCATATGCAACATAGATGGTGAAGCCTGGCAGAGTCTCCAAGATGTCCGGGATCAGCACATGTGGTGTCTGACGTCATCAAAATGCAACTCGTTCCTGAGCATGTGCAGGGCGAGATGAGTCCAGGCACGTTTTTTCATCAGGCAGGGCAGTGCTGATCCTGGACATCTTGGAGACTCTGCCAGGCTTCACCATCTATACTGCATATGCACAGCACCATCTGCTGGCAGACACCTTGGAGATTCCACCAGGCTTACCATCCATGTTGCACATGCACAGCACCACCTGCTGGCGGACTCAATCGATCTCCTCTCTGGATCAGTCACACAACATCTGGCTACAGACGTCTCACCCTCTCACCCATGAGCCTGTTTTTAAATTCTAAGATGTGAGTTGCTACTTATCTTTCCATTAAATACCTTCACAGTACACACTTAGAGACTGGACTACCTTTACCCCTGCCCATTTGGAACTCATCAAACATACATGGACTGCCACACCATGCTCCTGTTATCCCTTTTGTATTAACATTCTATATTTATGCTGTAAAAATCACTAAAATAGCCATTGTAACACACCTCGCCAGCTCCAGGCCACAGAGTGATGCTTCCCTGAACCTCCAGTTGGGAACATGCACTACATGTTCCATGACTCCTTCACCACCTGTCACAGTGCGCATACGCACTTTAAACACAACAATGACACACCGCACTTGCATGTCTTTAGCACTGCTCCCGAGCAGCCACACTGCTAAAGACCCTTTCCACACTGAGCATGTGCACCCTATGCCCGCAACCTGAGTGGGCACAATGAGAAGAACCCCCTACCACACTGTAAATGCACACGCTAGGCATGACACCCAAGCACACACAGAATAAGAAAGACCTGGCTGGAAGCTTGCACATCATGGTGGCTCCGTGGAATGGAGACTTGCAAGGCAATGGAGCCACTTGGAAAGTTATGGACACCAAACTTTACAAAGCCAATTTTTTGGTGAATAGTGGTTGGACATAAAAAAAGTGATAGAATGGAAGAAAGAAGATAAGGTAAGATAAGGTGTACTAATGTGTGTGTGTATATATATATATATATATATATATATATATATAATCAGTGAAGGTTTAATAACACTTTAAGCATACCAAAATACATTTTCGAAGCTTATGTTCAACTACTCAAAACATTTTATGTACATTTGGTATATATTTTCCAGCATGATGGACCTTCTCACTGACCCCATAGGTTTTTTTTCATTAGTGCTTGTACATATCCCAACCCGTTTTGCCTGCTAAAAGGTAAGGCAAGTTTATTTCAGTACATGGACTTATCAAGTGCTATCCAGGAGTGTAGGTTGATGTTTCACTCGGGAGTTGTCAAGAGTTAATTCTGAAGCATGCAGCCTTGAGCCAGTGCTCTTTTTCTGCGCTTAACGAATGTTGAATGCTAATTACATTGGTGCTGGGCTCCTCGCAGGGTTAGAGGCAATGTCACTTGCAGAGGAAAGTCGGTGTGATGGAGAAGTCTGATGTACTCTTTTGATGTTTTTATGCATATGGGGAACCAAGAACAAGACTTTGTCTCCGGATGACAACTGAAACATGTCATCTGTTTAGATGTTGAAAAGTCATTGCGAGCCGATTAAACCCATTAATACAACCCAGTAAAAATGGAATCGCCTTATTGCATTTTTTTTGTGGGAAATGTAATTTTAATGTTTTTTTTTTTCAGATTTCACTGGTAAGTAAGCACAAAATTATATTGCTAGTTTCTGGTAGGTGCTTGCCAGATGAATGACCTGTAGACATTATGGGGTCGATTTAGAAAAGGCAAATCGGTTGTTCATTTTGCAAGGCAAAGAACTTAGTGAGAGATGAATCTTTGCTGACTTTCATCATCCAAAAGCATGCAAGAAAAAATGCTGTTTCTTTTTAAATATTATTTTTTATTTTCCTTGCACTTGATTTGCAAAGTGAAATTTTACTGTGTTCATTAGGCTCTGGGGCAAATCACCTTGCACAGTGCAATTCCCCATGCATCCTCGTTCATGCTGTTGTGTGCACATATATGTTCCTATGCGTGTACGTATGCACAGCCTTGTGCGTTTAGCTAGGCTCCCATGCCAGAAAAACATGTTTGTGTGCATGCAAATAAACGTTATGGCTGACATTCCTTTACAAAATGTCCCTGACATGTGGCGACAGATTCCAGGAAGGAGATTCAGGACTTTGAAGTGAAGCACCAAATTTGTTAAGAAGAAAAGAGACCATAAGGCTCCCCTGTAGCCAGAGGTACCATGATCTCACTCTGTGGCTGGTCCTGAATGCTGCTGAATCTCGATTGCTAGAGATGGGAAAGTCATCTTGCTGCCTCAACAAATCGCCAGTGGCAGGATCACTAGCAGCAGAGTCATCTTCATCCACATTAGCCTAAAAGGTAAAATTTGTATTGACAACATAAAGTGGACCCCTCCCAAAAGAATGGAAAGTTGCCAAGTTACTTCTGATTGACTTCAGTGCTTATACTATGAATTTTGAGGATGAATTGCTGCCCAGCTCATGCAGCTACAGAGGTCAGGACTTATTTAAAAGGTTCCTTACCACCTTTTAAGAATATATAAACACTTGAATGCTCATAGCCTGACAACAGGGTCACTTTAAGCTGTGGGCTGTCTGCTTAGTATGTTAGCTTTTTTTTTCCCTTTTTTTAAAATTCATCTTACAGGAGTCATGTATGTTAGTTTAATAGTTCCAAGTCACATGTGTCAAACACAAGGCCTGCGGCTGAATCGGGTCCACCAGGCCATTTCATGTGGCCCGAACACCTCTCCTGCAGCTGCAGCGCTCCACCTTGTCTCAACAGTTGACAGCAGAGAGGAGGACATAACTCCTCCCCCAGATCCTGTGCTTCTCTGTGCAGTTGTGGAGGGGCTTGTTTGCTTCCCCCCCCCCATCTTGACTCAGCAGTTGGCAGCAGAGAGGAGTACAGAACTCTTCTGCGAGATCCTGCAACTCTCTCTGCAGCCCCTTGTCTCCACCTCTCCTGGTCTCAGCATTTGACATACTCCAGCCCTCCTCTGGTCCTCCTCTAGACCCTGCATTTTTGTGCTTCCCAACCCAGCTTCTTCCCAGAAGGTAAGGGGGTGCATTGTGATGTAAGGACGGGTGGGCCCTTCCAACTGGCCTTTTGAGGACAACCATAATGCTGATGTGGCCCGCAATGAAATGGAGTTTGACATCTCTGTTCTAAGTGTTCTATTGGTTTACAAGTTATGTGTAGCAATTATACCTGCTAAAGTGATCATTTTTTGCCATGTGGAAGGATTCTAGATAATTATAAAATTAGCATTTAAAATAATAATATCTCATTGTAGATATTTGTATATCAGCTTATTTGAAGAGTTTACATTTTCCTGTAGGTCTTTGACATAGTAGCCAATGCTTTTGCATGATTGTAGGAGCCCGGCCATCCAGAACGTCATGCCAAGCCAGTGACAAAGAGTATTGGTAGCAAGGCACTTATCATAGTGTTGGCCTGGCAATTCATTGCATCTGCAGAAGTTCTGTGCCAGTGTCTTTGGATAACAAACAAAATGGCTCTAAGCATTTGAAGAGTCTGCTGATATACTTGGTGCCAAAGGCCATTAAGGCAACTGTGCTGCATCTCCAGCTGACGCAGGCAAATCGAATTTGTATGGTAAGCTGTTTCCATTAGTTGTGCTGATGCCTTGTTACCTCTACCCCTCCTGTTATGAGTTATATGGCCCATTTTAAAGATGGGGTAAACCTCTATACTAGATTTAGTGTAGATGATTTTATATGAACAGTGAAATTATTTAAATTTAGCATGACTATATATTGTACGAGGGGCTTTCAAGTCAAACCAGGACTTTTAAGTTTATATAATAAAAGAACAAATTTCAGTGAGTGGAAGCTGCATTTACTTTTCAACATACTCCCCTGCTATATTTATGCACTTATCCCAGCATTTAACTAATGCCTCGAAAGTTTCGGCATAGAAAGATTTGTCAATACGCCTGAACCATCCTAGGACACCCTGCTGTACGTTGAAAATCCACATGAATAACACCACGTTTGTCCCAGAAAACACCCACACTTTACCTGCAGAGGCAATTGTTACAAAAGTTTTCGTTGGTGGTGAGTCCGCATGCTTCTACTGCATTAATGCTTATTTTGTTTCCGAAGTGAAATGATGTGCCCAGGTTGCGTCACATGTAATTGTGCGATCCAGAAAATCCTGCCCTTCACTGTTAAAATTCTCCTTCAACGCAATGCAGACTTCAACTCTTCTATGCCGATCAAAAGTGGAAATCTATAAAACAGATATATGTGAGCGCACACACAAAAAATATATATATAGCAGCTGTGCACCAGGTAACCATAAAAACCTCAAAGAACAATGTAAATCAAAAGTGCAGCGCTAAAAGGGAAATACAGTATGAGTAGTACGTGTATCTACATCGTTAGATAAACAGTTCATTAGGTGGCTTGAAGTGACTTCAGGTGCTCTCATGTGACTGTATCCTCCTATTAGTAAGGTGCTGTGATATAAAGTGCGGAAAGAATGCGCACTCACCAGAACGTGCAATTTAATGAGCGATTGTATATATTTGTCCTGATGTCATCTGCTAGTCTGGGTAGTGTCTGGAATCCAGTATATTCAATTCAATGGTCCTAGATGTTGTTAGTAGGACATCAAGGTGGTCCAGGGTTCCCCTCAGGTGATAGCTCAGGTACTGCCCTATGGGGGTTGTAAGGGCTCCCTCTCCGGTGGTCAGGTGGGTGGCTGTAAATTAATACTCCCCAGGGGAGTCAAAGCAGAGACATCTCCATAGTGTAGTATAGTATGGGGTTTATTGAGGTATAAACGAACGAAGATTCTTGCAACAAGTAGAATAAAAACAATGTGGACTAACCGTCCAGTGCATAAGATGGCCGCCGGAGCTCCACGATGCTCCGGCGGCGTGATGTCACGGCGTTGCTGGCTCCTCCTGTCTTGGTACCCAGCGAGCACTAACTTTTTAAAAAAATGAAAATGTTCGTGAGTGATTGTGTTCACCATTCCCACAGAAAGATTTGTCTCTTGTGCAATTTCACAACAGGATTTTCACAGGAACGCTTGCTGTGAGCTGGGAACCACCACGGCCGGGATAGTCACTGACGGATGTACGACCATCTTTGAAACATGTACACAATTCAAATGTCTTACTGCAGCTCAGCTCCTCATATCCGTACTGTGCTTGTCTTCTGTAGATATCCAAGGGTTTTTATGCCTTCGTTCACAAGAAATTTTATCACTACACGCTGTTCCATGCATGCACTAACATTGTTGTCTGCCATCTTGACTAAAAGTATCTGGACTGGCCCACGATATGTGCGCCACCTGGTAGTAATAGGACACGCTTGCCTCTTACTACTGCGTGTAGTACAGCCCACTAGCATCCCTTTTTAGGCTAGGTTCACATATGTGCGGGTGGTGCCGCTGCGGATCCGCACACAAATCCCACACAGAAGAATGCGGACCCGCAGGTGGGTGCCATTAATTCTAATGGCACGCCGCCCGCACTGGAAATCGCAACCACACTGGGAACCAAAGTTCCCGTGCGGGCTGCGTTTTCCAAAGAAGTGCAGGTATTTCTTCCCTGCGTGTCCTGGGGCACGGGAGTCCATTCAAATGAATGGGCTCTCGTGCCCGCACAAATCGCGGACCGCAGGAACGCACAAATCACGGACCGCAGGAACGCACATATGTGAAACGGGGCTTATACCTGGAAAATTAAAAGTCCCGGTTTGACTTGAACATCCCTAGTAATAAGTTGACTTGTTAATATTGCACTGCTGTGCAATTTGAGAACAAGATTCCCCAATGCTGTGTCCAAAACACAATTTAAGAAAAGACAGATTTATTTTGAAACGTCACATGATTTTCTGGTATAGTAAATAGAAATGTAATAAAGAATTTCTTGAAAAAAAAAGAAGACGCTTATTGAATAAGAGTTAGAATGCCTAATTCGTTGGAGTTTATTTAACCTGTAAGCATAGGCAAACAACTAAATACAGAATTGAAATGCATGTGACCTTCATTTACTATGCTCCACTGCATCTCATAGAAAATGTGAACAAAAAGGAGAAGACGAGGGAAGTGTATATCATACCGCAATAAATCACTGAATTGAATGTTATAAATGTAAAATAAATGAATGAACAAAAAGTAGAAGACAAGGGAAGTGCATATCATAGCGCAATAAATCACTGTATTGAATGTAAAAATATAAATAAATGAATGTACTCACATGCTCCAAACCAGGGAAAGGAAGCTTGAGAAAGGGGGACATGTCCCTGAAACATGTTGTATCCATGGCAGCTTGACATGCTGTTCCTGAATGTACCCTGTCCCAGAGCGTGGCCACCTGAGCTCCCTGAGAACTGCTACTTCGGGAATACTCGGCTTCCTTTCCCCAGTATACCAGCTCATCAGTGATTAGATCCATGTGTGAAGCTTACAGTATGGGGATACAGAGGATTTCTGGCCAGGCCACCTTGGACTTCACTGATGTTTGTTGATTATGTGCACGCTGACAGTTAGGAGCATGTGAGTGCATTCATTTATTTTACATTATTTACATTCAATAAAGTGATTTATTGCGCTATGATACACACTTCTACTATCTTCTGCTTTTTGTTTTCAAGTTATCTACATGGCCTTGTCATGGCAGAGGTTATGGCGGCAGTCGTCCAGGTCCTTTTAGGAAGGCATTACAGTTGATATGCATTTTCCTATTGGAACACCTGAGCACTTAACTTATTTCAGGTACTTATATAGCGCCGTCCATTTACGCAGCGCTTTACACATATATATATTGTACGTTCACATCAGTCCCTCAAGGGGTGTACAATCTAAGGTCCCTAGCTCACATTCATACATACACATACTAGGGCCAATTTAGACAGGAGCCAATTAACCTGCCATGCCAGCATGTCTTTGGAGTGTGGGAGGAAACCGGAAACCCACGCAGGCACAGGGGGAACATGCATACTCCAGGCAGGTGGTGCCGTGGCTGGGATTCAAACCGATGACCCTAGTACTGCCAGGCGGAAGTGCTAACCATTTAGCCACTGTGCTGCCCTGGGAAACTTAATTGGGAACATTTGTTTTTCATGAAAAATAACTATACAGTAAATAACTATAAAGTATGTCCAGGTACCTACATCCCTACATATGAATATCCTTCAAAAGAAAATATGGGTGATATATTCTCCAATGCAGTCAAAATTATTGGTCAAAGCTGTGTGAGGTCACAGTGAAGGAAAGGGGGCTTGGCGAAAGGGGCTGATCACATTCGGATGACTCAGTAGGAGTGTCCAGGGCCGATCATTGCAAGTAATCGCTTCATGAATGATTATATGTGAATAGCCATGATTATCCGCAGCAGCTGTCAGCCTTCCATTGCTTTCAGTTGGGCGGCTGCGTGCAACTAATCACTGGGAACCCCTCGTGGTCCTCCCACATGTCATCAGTAATGGCCCTATTCGCAAGAGTAATGATATCATCTCCATGCTCTGTCCTTTAGCCCCCCGCTCACATCGGGTGCGATTTGGCATGCAATTTGCATGCCAGGCGACTTGCAAATCGTAAGCCAAGTCGCACCCTATTGTCAGCTATTAGAGTGGTCATATCGTTGCAATTCCGACTTGGTTGGAGCCGTACCGATTTCTAAAGTAGTGCATGCACTACTTTTCGTGCGATTTGCATAGACATCTGTGTCAGATGTCTTGCAAATCGCAAGGAAATCGGCAGGTCACCCGATTTTGAAATCGTGCGACTTTACTGTACGATTTCAAAATCGGCTTTAATCGGGGGATTAATCAGCAAGCTCCATTTCTAAAGTTCACAGCACTGTGCAATGAGTTAAAGCCTGATTGGCTTGCAGTGTTGCTCCTTCCTTTTCCAGACTGAAGTCTAGGGATAACATTACTAATTGTATTGTGTGTGTCGAGTGTGTCATAGTACACCAGCCAATTAAAAGTACAGTATATTGTATATAATGGTTATTATTTTTGTTTGCTGCTTAAAGTTTATTTCTGTTGTTTGTCATTGGATTCACAGCTCCCATCCTCTCTGTACTACACAATGTAATAAAAGGGCAGGTTTGCCTCAAATTACATTTCCATTCTTAGTTGTTATTTGAGTCGAATCCTCCACCAGCTCCCTAACGTCTTTTGATGCCCACACATGGTTTGATCTGATGAATCCAGAGTGCAATTGTTTTGTATATACCGATAAGATTTATGAAGACATTGAATTGTGTAGGCCTTTTCAATTGCTTGTAATAGATTTTTTTCAAGTTGAATTGGAAAGTCATGATATTATTTTTATTCAGTTTTTAGAACATACAACCATCATTTTAGAAGATCCGGGCTTGGCTTTCTCATCCCCTGAGAATCCCTATAGCTCCTGACTATTCTCATTAACCTATTAAAGATAAAGTGGGTTGGGTTTGCCCAAGCTCCTCTTTTATTGGAAAAGTCTAGATTTGCATATAATTTCAGAATTTCGGAATCCGCTGATTACATTGACATGAAAGTTTTCACTAATTGTAACCTCTTCTGGATTTTTTTTTATCATGTGCTTAGTTTAAATTGAGTAGATTTATTTAAAAGTGTATGTAAATCCTCACAATAAACGTCTCTTATTTGCCCTGTCTACACTTACTGTGTTATCCACTTTAGGTCTGCCCTATAGAAGAGTTACAACTACAGGGAGGATGTTCTGTGCAAAATCACATATATAAACCTGAGTTTGCACTTCCACCGCAGGGCATGCACACACTGCCGGAGCGCCGCTTCTGCTTTGATTGAACACAGCAAAAGCCAATGAACAGGTACCAGCCAATGGATGAGCCCCGACACCTGTTGATTGCGTGGACACTGACAGAACACAACTCTTCCTATGTTAACAAGGCACAGCTGTGTTCTGTCAGTGGAGACTGTCTAGATTTTCTTTCCCTGCAAAGTAGGGAATAAAATCTAGCAGTTTACCTGGTAAAAACATCACACACAGTACACAAAAACACTGGCTGGGCACACAGTTAACCCTTTGATCACCCTAGATGTTTAACCCCTTCCCAGCCAGTGTCATTACTACAGTGGCAGTGTATATTTTTAGCACTGATCAGTGTATTAGTGTCACTGCTTCCCACAAAGTGTCAGTGCCAGACTATCCGCAGCAATATCACAGTCCCGCTATAAGCCGTTAATCACCACCATTACTAGTATTAAAAAATCCAGTATATATACCGTAGTTTGGAGACGCTATAGCTTCTGCGCAAACCAATCAATATATGCCTATTGGGATTTTTTTTTTACCAAAAATATGTAGCTGAATACATTTTGGCCTAAAATTATGAATACTTTTATTTGGATATATTTTGTAGCAGAAATGTAAAAAAAAAAAATGCAATTGCCAGTTATCGGCTGCACTTTCGTCACGCTGTCACAGTGTGAGGAAAGTACTGCAGAGAACCGGTAGTTGTCAGAGGAGGGATCGGCACTGATCATCAGGGCACTGATGATCGGTGCCCAGCAGTGCCAACCACAAGTGCTCAGCAGTGCCCATCAGTGCCACCCACCTGTGCCCATCATTTATAGCGCAAAAAATAAAACACCCAGTGAGTAAATACCACCAAAAGAAAGCTCTATTTGTGTGAAAAAAATAATAATAATTTCATATGGGTACAATGTTGCATGACCGCACAATTGTCATTCAAAGTGTGACAGCGCTGAAAGCTGAAAATTGGCCTGGTCAGGAAGGAGGTATAAGTGCCCGGTAGGCAAGTGATTAAAGAAGTAAAACATGTGCAAAACATCTTTTCCCCATGCTCCACCTGTCTAAGGTCCTGACCATCATCAAGACCAAATCAGGGTTCATAGCACTTCATTGGGCTTGATGACTTCAAGGGATAATCCACCACCTGAACATGGGGGAGTGCCATCTGCTGGGAGCAGAGGATCAGGTAAATTAAAGTCCTTTTTCTCTCCCCTAGAGGAAATGAGCAGTAAATCATTGCAGTCTCACTGCATGGGGGGATTGTCAAATATCCCAGAGTTGGGCTTTAAGGTAAATTGACTTCAGCACATTTACAATATTTCCTGGATAGCATTAGCAGTGAACTAGATGAGTTGTTGTTGGCCCAGGTTGTCTGGAGAAAATACTTTTTCTGATTGTCTTGGAAAGATCACAGTGTGGGACAGCTCACAATTCAAAACCGCATGATAGGTTTCTTTATGTATGTCCTGGACTTGACATGTCAAAATGCACAGTGACAGCGGCTTCCCTCTGCCTCCACCTCTGTGTACATCTCTTGTTATTCTCCCAGAGTCCTGCTTTCAGACAGAGGTTGCCAATAAAGTTTATTGTAGAAGCTAAGTGTCAATATCTGTAGCACCCCCCGCCTGCAGTGCTTGTAATTAAAATGCCACGGATAGTCTTGGAGAGGCATGAAAATTTGATGGTAAATTGATTTTAGGTTCATCTTGAAATTTGTCCTCAGCTGGACTCGATACTCTTGGCAGACATTGGATGGCTTTTGTCAGAGGGGTTTGTTGGGATGAGACAGAGATGTGTTGATAGGAATTTTAAATACCAGTCTGTAGGTACGATAGAACGCCCATTTCTGGTTAATATATTCTGGATGTTTGTATTGTGTGAGTTTAAATAAATATGTGTACTATGTGAATATATAATGTGCTACATATGTATTATGTATGTAAGAATAAGTGGATAAATAGAATGTGCATACAATGCAATATTCATAATAATAATAATTTGTAGTTGTACTAGTATTATTTATTATTATTATTATTATTATTATCCATCCCGGTCTCTACAGCTATAACACCAGACAGATCTAAAAATATTTAATACAATTATTTATTAAAATGTGATTTTTTTTTTATGTAACCTGAATTTTGTCTTTATTTTGGTATTTTATAATTTCCTGGACAGCAACCCTCAAAATGGGAGTAGTAGGGCTAATGATGTGAATATACTGCACTTACAGGAGGGAAGCCATTCGGTCATTATCTGGACCATAGCTCTCCTGTGCTTGTCTGTATCCGGCTCTTGTGGCACTATTCCTCTCACTGATGTGATGCACTACTTATTTCACTGACACCAACAATGAGGCACCATTTTGTCCACTGACACCAACAGTAGGGCACGAGTCCTCCCACTAATACCAATGATGGGGTACTATTCCTCCCATTCACACCAATAATGGGGCACCATTCCTCACAATGACACCCATGATGGGACACCATTCCCCACAATGACACCCATGACGGGGTACCATTCCTCACAATGACACCCATGACGGGGTACCATTCTTCACAATGACACCCATGACGGGGCACCATTCCTCACAATGACACCCATGATGGAGCACCATTCCTCACAATGACACCCATGACGGGGTACCATTCCTCACAATGACACCCATGACGGAGCACCATTCCTCACAATAACACCCATGACGGGGTACCATTCCTCACAATGATATCCATGACAGGGCACCATTCCTCACAATAACACCCATGACGGGGTACCATTCCTAACAATGACACCCATGACGGGGTACCATTCCTCACAATGACACCCATGGCGGAGCACCATTCCTCACAATAACACCCATGACGGGGTACCATTCCTCACAATGACACCCATGATGGGGCACCATTCCTCACAATGACACCCATGATGGATCACCATTCCTCACAATAACACCCATGACGGGGTACCATTCCTCACAATGATACCCATGACAGGGCACCATTCCTCCCAATGACATCAATGATGGGGCACCATTCCTTCCACTAATACCAATTATGGGGTGCTATTTCTCCTCCTACTGACTGACTGAGGCATTTTCTACTCTCAAAGGCCACAGTCCAACCCTAAACCCTCTGATCTAGACCACTCATTCTCAACTTTGATTCTTTCAGAGGTTGCTGGGGGATCCTTGGGCTGTGGATATTTGTTCTTCTGTCTATGGTGCCTGCATAGTTCCAGGTTCAACACCACTTTACAGAGCTAGCTGCATGATCGTTTATGCAATAATCATTTAATTGGTCTGTAAGGGGGCATTCTCACAACCACTGTAACAGAAGATTTCTTCACACTAGTTATCAATGTAAGTGCATTTTTCCCACTGGCCCCCAAAAAAGGAGTTCCACAAGATATGAAAATAATTTTAAGGGTTCCTCTGACAAAAGAAAAGGTTGAGAAAGGCTAATCTAGACAGCAGGCAAAGATAAGTTGTGCGTCTTCACTGGACTTTTGATCAAGGATCTGGCTGTACTATCTGATAGGTGTTTCTAGAGTTTAGCAAGCTGAACTTGATATAAATCTTGGTATGTTAGAAAGTCCATGTGTGGTTCTTTTAGTTGATGGACTAATATGGTTCCGGTCAGACATCATATACTATCATCCCACATTATACCAGGGGATGTGAGGTCCACATGTGACAGGGGTTTGGAGCCAGAAGCCCCAAAGTTTTTTAGTATTTAGAGGGACAATCCCTATTTATATAGATGCATTTTTTCATATGGTAGAGTAATATTCACTTCTCGCGTCTAGGAGTTGAATGTGGGAGGTATGGCTTGCACCCAACTGCGGGCAATGAGGATCTTCGCTATGAATAGGGTCTAATGCAAGGAAATTTTAGTGAAGGTCAGAGTTAGGATAGAGCTCAACAGGCAGGGATGTTTTTATTTTTGAACTGATTTATATAGTGAAGATTCAATTTTCTTGTTGTTCTAGAGTTCTCCCTCCTGCTGGTTTGTCTACAGCACAGGTGTCAAACTGGTGGCCCTCCAGCTGTTGCCAAACTACAAGTCCCATGAGGCATTGCAGGATTGACAGTTACAACCATGACTCTCAAAGGTAGAGGCATGATGGGACTCGTAGTTTGGCAACAGCTGGAGGGCCCCCAGTTTGACACCCCTGCTCTACAGTATGAATTGAAAAAAAAAATCCAAATATAGGAAGGGTGAGATCCCTAATAAAATCTGCAGCAGACGGGTGGAGCTGGGAACTCAGGCTTAGAATTTTATTTGTTAGTGTTCCCATCCAAAGAGAACTCAAATATCAGCTTTGAGTAGACTTCTTCTTTAATTTAAGTAATAAATAATTTTCCTTGAAATTTTCTGTGAAGGTAGTTCTGCTTAAAAAAAAAAGACTGTCGGTTAAATGCTTGAATGATTCTTAGTACAATACCCAGTGCTTCAGTATTACTTACAATACAATCAAAATCCGCCTGTTTTAAGTCAAGGCATTAAAACGACATTGTATCTAATGACCAGTTTGATAGTTTAGTAAACAGTGCTTCTGCTGGTTTCATTCAATGGCGCACTATATTCATCTAATTGTGTTTTCCTTGTTGCAGTGAATTTTATTTGATTTGTAATGCCAAAATGATTGTCCTGCTGTAAAAACACTAAATAATGACATCTTTGGTTTTTCAAATGGTAGGCTTGTTGTATTGATGCTTTTAAAGGAACAAAGGCAAGCTATTGAATATAGATATTTGTGTGTGTGTTTATGTGATACGCTGTTCTTTAGTTTTATGCTGTAATTCATTGATGCTTGTTAAAGGCTGCACATAAAGGTAAAGTAGAGCCCTGGTTTTTGTGTAAGATTTACATATGAAAGTGATTTTTTTATTGTAAATATTCTTATCTGTTCTCACTTATTCCTAAAAGAACACAATGCTCTCTTTAAATTATTATATGTATAGGGATCTGCTGCCTTGTTGTCAGGGATGCGGGTGTGACCAGAAGTGTGTGGACTGACACAGGGAAAGGCAGGCTTCAGATATGGTATAAATAAGACAATTTATTAAGACTAACAATACAAATATAAACGCAGTGCACCAAACCCCAAGCTAACACAAATACATACAACAAGGTGAAACAAACCCAAACCTAAACTGATACAGTTACACAGGTACATACACATATAGAGCACAACGTAGTCAGGCAGGCCGGGTCGATAACTATCGGGCAGGTAGGTACAGGAGGAGCAGGCGGAGAGAATGGTCAGGGTCACAAGCCAGGGATCAAACAGGAGAAGTCAGCAGAGGTCAGGATCAGGCAGGGTTGGCAACAAGTCAAGCAGGAACAGGAACAGGAATGCAGGTTACAAGGTACAGGGGCCCATGGAAAAACACACACCAAGGCACAGACTGCAGGTCTGGCCATCCCTTAAACACACCTGCAATCAGCCCCAGGTGATGGCTAATTGCTGAAGTGAACCTCTGGTTGTTGAGAGCACCCGCTGGCCAGCCCTGGTACTGCAGCCCACAAGGCAGGTGAGTCCCACCACTATTGGCAAGTCCATTCCTGACACTTGTACTGTTAGCTGCTATTGACACAGTGTTATGCATAGTTATGTATTAGCATTTCCTATCTGGCAGGCTGGCTTTGAAACCCCAGAAGGATAAGGTGGAGAGAGTGAGAAAATCTGAGGACCTATTGTAACTTGTAAATTATTGTATTGCACCCATACCAGAAGCAGAGACTATTATGCAAGTATTTCTATGTTCTAATAGTTTAACTGCAGCTGGCCATAGCTACTTGATTGTGATTATGATTATTGATTATGACTGTAAGTTAGGCTACTTTCACACTGAGTTTTTGAAGCGTTTTTGTTTTTAAAAAAAGTGCCTGAAAAGCTCAAGAAAAATGCTTCCCTATGTATGTGAATGTATATCTATGTTTGTTTTCATACTGAGGCGTTGCGCTTGAGGTGTGGTATAAAAACTCCTGCTTGCAGTATCTTTGGGGCATGTTTGGGGGGAATGGTGAGGAATTGTGAGGAATGGTGCTCCGTCATGGGTGTCATTGTGAGGAATGGTGCCCCGTCATGGGTGTCATTGTGAGGAATGGTGCCCCGTCATGGGTGTCATTGTGAGAAATGGTACCCCGTCATGGGTGTCATTGTGAGGAATGGTGCCCTGTCATGGGTGTCATTGTGAGGAATGGTGCCCCATTATTGGTGTGAATGGGAGGAATAGTACCCCAATGGGGAGTTGAAATCAATGGAAAGCGCCTTAAAATTACCTGAAGAGCTTCTCAAAAACTCCTCTGAGAAGTGTTTTTGGTTTAGTTTTTAAGTCACGTGTCCTTTAAAAAACACTCAGAAAGCGCGGTAAAAAATGCCTATGTATTTTTGCTGTGTTTTGGCGGCGGATCAGTGTGAAAGTAGCCTAAGGGATCACACCTCTTTTTCTAGCAATCAATCTCATAGTCTGATCAATCGAAATACGATCATATTTATGAACAAAGTATATCTAGGGCTTTTTTTAGTGGGAACACCATGAAACTCCAGTACTAAATATATGTATTGGCAAGGGGTGCTGGAAGGTCTTTTGATGCTGGCTGCTGGGGGATATCTTGTCACTGGAGGGTCTATTGATGCTGGCTGCTGGGGGACATCTTGTCATTGGAGGGTCTATTGATGCTGGCTGCTGGGGGATATCTTGTCACTGGAGGGTCTATTGATGCTGGCTGCTGGGGGATATCTTGTCACTGGAGGGTCTATTGATGCTGGCTGCTGGGGGATATCTTGTCACTGGAGGGTCTGTTGATGCTGGCTGCTGGGGGATATCTTGTCACTGGAGGGTCTATTGATGCTGGCTGCTGGGGGATATCTTGTCACTGGAGGGTCTATTGATGCTGGCTGCTGGGGGATATCTTGTCACTGGAGGGTCTATTGATGCTGGCTGCTGGGGGATATCTTGTCACTGGAGGGTCTATTGATGCTGGCTGCTGGGGAATAGCTTGTCACTGGAGGGTCTATTGATGCTGGCTACTGGGGAATAGCTTGTCACTGGAGGGTCTATTGATGCTGGCTGCTGGGGGATATCTTGTCACTGGAGGGTCTATTGATGCTGGCTGTTGGGGAATAGCTTGTCACTGGAGGGTCTATTGATGCTGGCTGCTGTGGGTTAAATTGTCACTGGAGGGTCTATTGATGCTGGCTGCTGTGGGTTAAATTGTCACTGGGGGGATTATTGTTGCTGGGAGGGCTCTACTGTTGAAGGAGGGGTCTATTGTTGCAGACTGTTTGATGGCCTATTAATGCTGGTTGCTGGGAGATCTATTGTTTCTGGTGGGGGAAGGCTATTGTTCCCAGGGTGGATCTAATGTTGTTGGGTGGTATTTTGTTACAGTGGCTTTGGTTTTTTTTTGGGTTGGGGCGGTATTGTTGCTGGCTGCAGGGGATTTATTTTACTGCTTCTCTTGTTATCATTAACTAATTCCATACAAATCACGTAGCGCCACAAAATGATCCTTGGCTCTGTTATCTCTAAAAGGGGCGTTACTGGGAAATTGTAGGGGATGGAACCAAGGGATGGTGTTCAGAGGTGGTGGGCGAAGATGGGTGACTTGGAGGGGGGAGTACCTGCACCTATTCTCTGAGAACAAAAGCCCTGGTGCTGCCGATTAATACAAATCGATTGTCCATTTTCCAACCTGGCTGATCTACTCAGCTTGATCGAATCCAACCAAAACGAAGTCTAAATCGCTCAGAAGAAAAGTTAAGTCTGTTGTTTTGTTTGCTGATTCGATCGTTTAATAAAATCCAATCGAAAAACATTGAAGCTGAAGCCATAAGGCTCTTATATCTCCCATCAGTACAGGTTTGGTTTTTATGTGAACTTTTCTCTACATTCCTCACTTCCCTTGGCAGCGGAATGGTGCAAGGTTGTATTTTTGCAGCATCCGTGATTTTTTTTTTTGTATTTAAAAAGTGGAATAAAACACGCATCTTTAGGGAGTGGGGGTGATTTGTGACAATTTCTATTTGGAAATTACAGCATCAGAAGCCGCCGTGTGTACCCAGCAGAGATTCCACTCCAGCGTCTATTGTGTATTATTCCGAACACAGAGCTCTGCTAAGTTTGGCACTTGGCGCTGCTTTCTCCTGAGTCATCATGTTGAATCATGTGACACACTTATCTGAGCTTCCACCTGCTCGTGGGAATTTTCTGGTGAATTTATTCCTTCCAAAAAGAAAAAAAAAAAAGTGCTTTATACCGCACACATGGAAATGAGCATGAAAGTAAATAAAAATACCTTATGACGATGTTTCTATTGTCAGTTAGTGTTCTGCCTGGAAAAGATTTTAAGGAAATATTTAGCCGTACTCTAATCTTAAGTTGCTCCCATTTTCTTCTTTCATTTTAGGAATCTTTATTTTACTTTTTTTTTTATAGCCTCAAGATACCCGACTACTGAACTACTCTGCTGTACACACATTTATAACATTTGCCCACAGTAACTTTTTAGATTGCAGTCATCCTACTGACTTGCAGAAGGTAAAACAAAAATTGTGTTGCTAATTGTGGACACACACAGGGCCACCAATAAAAATCCTGGGGCCCTATACAGCCTGCCTGACAGAGCACCCATAGAGCATGCTCCCAAAAATGAGTAAATAGTCCCCTTTCTTTCCTCAACCCCTGCAGCTGAGCTGATGGGGTCCAGCACACAGCCTGTGATTGACAGCCTCAACTCTGTTCCTGTTTGCAATGCGAAGGAAGTGTGTCCCTTCCCTCCAATCAGCTCTCAGAGCTCTCCTCTCTCAGTTCTGTAGTGTGTAATTTCAGCTCTCTGACACCTGTTTTCTGAACTTTCTTGTGCCTTGTAAATTAAGCACTTTGAAGGGATGTAGAAAAAAAGCAGACTGCAGATAAACAGGTACAACTCATGTAGGAGGATTTGTTTAATCTCTATGTATCAACTGAGGCCAATCACTTCACTGGGTATATGTAAGGGTTAATAAACCACTTTAAAGAGCCTCCTGTCTGCCCTGAGCCCCTGCTAAACTGATGGGGCCTAGGTCCAGTACAGGAGGGCCAGGTCTGCCTCCCCTTTTGGCGGCCCCACACTCCACAATTTTATTATTTTATCAATGTCTGATTCCATCAAATCCCAAAACAACTGAATAGCCAAAACTTCCCTTTTGATCTATTTAGACACAGTTTAGATTGGATTCAATCAAAATTAGTCAGTTGGCCAGGGTGGAAAATTATCAATAGCTTGTAGTCTATCAGCAGCACTGAGGAACTTTGTTCATATTTCTATAGATCTAATTATGAGATTACATGGTGAAAACATGAGGTGTGATTGACAACGTACAAATATATACTATGATCATATCTTAAAGCCCAACTCCAGGCAAGAAAACTTATCAGAGCGTGTATGATGGAGAACATAGATTGTATGGGGCTCTCAGGGAGTGTATGATGGAAAACATAGATTGTATGGGGCTCTCAGAGAGTGTATGATGGAGAACATAGATTGTATGGGGCTCTCAGGGAGTGTATGATGGAGAACATAGATGGTATGGTGCTTTCAGGGAGTGTATGATGGAGAAGATAGATTGTATGGTGCTCTCAGGGAGTGTATGATGGAGAAGATAGATTGTATGGTGTTCTCATGGAGTGTATGATGGAGAACATATATTGTATGGAACTCTCAGGGAGTGTATGATGGAGAACATAGATTGTATGGGGCTCTCAGGAAGTGTATGATGGAGAACATAGATTGTATGGGGCTCTCAGGGAGTGTATGATGGAGAACATAGATTGTATGGTGCTCTCAGGGAGTGTATGATGGAGAACATAGATTGTCCCACATGGAAGAGAAATATATTTCCAATATATTTAGAAAAAAAATTATATATATGACATATATTTACAATATATTGGCCTATGCTAATTTATTTTAACATGTATTCTAAAAATGTACATTTAAACATATTTTATAAAGGCATATATTTAAAAATATATTTTTTAAGAATATATTCTTCAGCTTTTTTTTAACATATAAAAAAGTAATTTTAACTGCTTGTAAATGCATTCCAAAAATATAGATTAAATGTATTTTCAAAGACTTATATTTGAAAATGTAATTTTAAAAATATTCTTCATATATTTTGTAATACATAAAAAAACGCATCTCAACATACACTTTATATTTATTTTGAAATATATTGAATATGGCCAAAATTGTAGTATTTCATATATATGTCAATATATTGGAAGAATATTTTAAAAATATTCCCTGAAAGGCATTGGTTTCTTTTTGGATTTCCCCTAGACTTTTATTATATCTGGACTTCTTAGCAATGGTGTGGCACTTCAATTTCTATTTTTGTGATATTACACTTTAGGCTAAGGAAACTTTGTAGATCCTCAGGGGTGTAAAAGACGCCCTCTTGGGAACCAGTTCATTTACAGCAATATCTATACTTTAAACTAGCAATATCGGTAAGATATCTATGTAGGTCCAGCGCTATTTTTCCACTTTCCTCAACTTCAGGTTTTTTTTAATGATTTTCTAGATGGATATTTTCACTGGTTTAGGAAGTAAGTAGCACCTTCGTTTTCAGGCCTACCTTTTAAAGGAGCCTACAAATAAGAGGTCCATCAGCTCCTAAAATCAGTTTAGGATGGACTGACACTTCAGTTCTTACCAATTTATAGTGTTTGTGCCTGTTGTTGTGAAATTACCTCTCGGTGTCAGTATTTCTTGCTAGTAAAATGGCAGTTTCTTCCAGCCATAAAACATAAGTCGTGTTTTTTTCTGGGTTAGTTATATTTTTTCCTGTGGCACCCTTCAGTAGAATTAAGTGACCCTCTACATGTAGCACTTCACTTCATACTTGAACGCCTTCAGTCATGTATCATAAAATTAGGACATAGGATTCTGGGAAATCTCTGACAGCTGATAAATTCAGCCACAAACACAAAAGGCTTTAAATAAAGAAGGAAATTGAGAAAGTTAATAGAAGAAACCGCCATTGTCTTTGATTTACTCAAGTAAAGCTCCACAATTACTGACAGTTTTGAAAATGTAATATTGTTAGACAAAGCAATATATTAGTCAACTCCGTAAATAATAATATTTTTTTTTTTGCTTCATGGGCTTACAGTAATTTGCATGAAAGCAACTGATTGGTGGTAACGTGTGCTTAATTCCACCAATTAATTGTTCATAATTAGTAGGCTATCAAGCCAACGCCACCCCTTTCATGCTTAATTAACCCTAACCCTATCTATAACCTAACTCAGCAATAAAGCTTTGCCTACATATCTGGGTTACGTGGGCAGGAGATATCTACCATCCTAAGATCAGGTCATGTTGGTCAATTGCCAGTGAAAGGATTCTCTAGTGGCAAAATTATATTTCAATAAAATAACATACTTTTTTTTATATATGTGCTCAGATCATAGGAACTGAACCTATATTCAAAATGTTGTACAACATTGTTTTACTAAATGTAAAATAGTTATGGTGTCAAATTCCTATCTCTGCTCTCCACGACCATGTGCACCTACTTTAATGCCGTCGCCACAGGCACTAACACACCCAGGGAATACTTATTGGCTTATGTCACTGTCCTCCCAAAGGAAGGGAGAGATCACACACATTCCAATAGTTAAAGACCAATCTCCCTCCTAAACACTGACATTACGATTCTGGCCAGGATTTTTGCAAATCATTTAAAACCAGTCCTGCGGTGTTTTACCCCGGTCAGATGGGGTTCATCACTGAGGCCAGGCACAACTCAAACAGGGCCATCCAGATCATTTAATGAGCACAAATGATTGCTGACCATCCACCCTGTCTACTGCTTTCCACCAATGCCGAAAAGGCATTTGACAGGGTGAACTGGACATACCTTCACATAGTTCTCAGGGGCTTGGGTTGTCTAACATATGCTTCCTTGGGTTGCGGCCCTGTATAACTCTCCAGAGGTTAAGGTAGATAAAGGGCAGGGGTGCCCTTTATCCCCGCTTAAATTTGCCCTCACCCTTGAACCCCTCCTTAATAGAATTGGCCTGAACCCGAATATTAAGGGGGTCCATATTGGCACTGTGGAGATTAAGCTCTCTGCATATGCAGATGATGTTTTGTTCTATGTGACCTATCCCATGATATTAACATCATGGCCGAATTGCAGGGGTTTCATAAACTCTTTAACTTTTAAATAAACTATAGCAAATCCAATATACTGCCACTTTCCATCCCTGATGGCATGCGAACACAGTTGCAAGCTTCATTCTCATTTACTTGGTGCCAGAACACCTTAAAATACTTGGGAATCCACCTTCCAACTCATTGTTCTCAATTCTACTCCTGTAATTATGCCCCATCGCTTAACACCATACGAACAGATCTTAATTTTGTAAATTTACCCGCTTACAAAGAAATTAAGGGTCTATAATTTTTTATCATAGGTGTATTTTAAATGATAGAGACAGAATATCAACCAAAAATCTAGAAAAAAAACACGATACAAATGTTATAAATTGAGTTCAGTTCAGTGAGTAAAATAAGTATTTGATTCCCTACCAACCAACAATAATTCTGGCTCCCACAGACTGGCTATGTGCTCATGTACACAGATTAGTTCTGTTACTTTAAGAAGGTGCTCCTAACAACAACTCGTTATGTGTATAAAAGTCACCTGTTCACAGAATCTCTCTCTTCCATTCAAACCTCACCATTACCATGGGCAAGACCAAAGAGCTGTCAAATGATGTCAGGGACAAGATTGTAGACCTGCACAAGGCTGGAATGGGCTGCAAGACCATCAGCAAGAAGCTTGGTCAGAAGGAAACAACTGTTGGAGTGATTGTTCGCAAATGTAAGAAATACAAAATTACCATCAATCGTCCTTGGTCTGGAGCTCCATGCAAGATTTTGCCTCATGGGGTAAGGATGATCATGAGAAAAGTGAGGGATCATCCCAGAACTACACGGGAGGAGCTTCTGAATGATCTCAAGGCAGTTGGGACCATAGTCACCAAGCCAACCATTGGTAACACAACATGCTGCCATGGTTTGGAATCCTGCAGTGCCCGCAAGGTCTCCTTTCTCAAGAAGGCACATGTACAGGCCCTTCTGAAGTTTGCCAATGAACATCTAAATGATTCAGAGAAGGACTGGGAGAAAATGCTGTGGTCAGATGAGACCAAAATTGAGCTCTTTAGCATTACCTCTACTCGCTGTGTTTGGAGGAAGAAAAATGCTGACAATGACCCTAGGAACACCATCCCTACAGTCAAGCATGGAGGTGGAAACATTATGCTTTGGGGCTATTTCTCTGCTAAAGGTACAGGCCGACTTTGCTGCATTGTGAGGTGAATGCATGTGGCTATATATTGTAAACTCTTGGATTAGAACCTTCTCCCCTCAGCCAGAACACTGAAGATGGGTTGTGGATGGGTCTTCCAGCATGACAATGACCCAAAACATACCACCAAGGCAACAAAGGAGTGGCTCAAAAAGAAGCACATTAAGGTCATGGAGAGGCCTAGCCAGTCTACAGACCTTAATTCTATAGAAAATGTATAGAGTGGGCTGAAACTTTGAGATGCCAAGTGACAGCCAAGAAACCTTAAGGATTTAGAGAAGATCTGTAAAGAAGAGTGGAGTCAAAATCCCTCCTGAGATGTGTACACCCCTGGTAACCAACTACAAGCAACATCTTACCTCTGTGCTTGTCTACAAGGGTTTCTCCACCAAGCACTAAGTCATGTTTTGCTTGGGGATCACATAATTATTTTACTCACTGAACTGCAGCTCAACTTATAACATGATAAATTATGATAACAATTATAGACTGT
Source organism: Staurois parvus (assembly GCF_062004578.1). Lineage (NCBI taxonomy): Eukaryota > Metazoa > Chordata > Amphibia > Anura > Ranidae > Staurois > Staurois parvus. Next base: position 5,359,793 of record NW_028318294.1, on the reverse strand, counting down.
TCATTTCTTTGTAAGTGGGCAAACTTACAAAATCTGCAGGGGATCAAATAATTATTTTCCCCACTGTGTATGACTAGCTTAGAAAGCGTAGAGTTTTTAAATGCATGATTTTTTTTTCTCAATTTTTAAATTTAATTTACTTATTTTTGATTTTATAAATTACAACTACACAATTGTGTACTATACTGTAAAGCAATGGTTATCAAAATTGCTGAGGAACCAAAATATCATTTTTGGTTTTGAAAGTCATCATTTCATTGTTCAGATACATACAATTAAATGAGAGCACCAAATAAACATCCACAAGTCCAAGATTTTTAATAATAAAACTGGTTCCTAGCAGAAAACAATCAACTGTGTTTCGGGGGCAAAACACTCTGTTTTAGAGCTGAGATCCAGAAATTGCAGATTAAACTCCCTTTTAGTGGGCCCCTGCCCTCACAATGCAAGGTTTAAATGATAGCTATATCTAGGGGGATAGGACAAAGGTGTAATACTTACCATAGTCCCTGCTTTGGCAGGCTCTCTCTATTTGTGCACCAGCTCCTTAAAGCCACTCTCTTTAAGTTGTCACAGCCGGCGCTTGAACTCTAACGTCAGCAAGTACAACATAGGGTCAGTAGCCCTGCATTATGTGCAAGGACAGCAGGGACTAGCCTAAAACATCGGAAGAGGAAAGCTGCCAAAGTCTGATGGAGCCAGACATAAGGTAGGTATTAATCTACATCCAAACTTGATCTTTTGGCATCTTAGGTAATTTATTTGTGTGTGTGTGTGTGTGTTTTATTTTCTTTGCCCATTTGTACACCCTTTTTGTACTTTTCAGACTTGAGCATTTTTGCTCATAATTAGGAGGAGATGATGGTTGTTGGACATGACATCTTGCAAGAAGATGCATTACATGCAATTTATTCATTGAGTTCAGTTGAGGTAAAAAAATGCATGATCAAGCCCCAAAGAAGTGCCTGAACACTTTGCTCAAATATGAACAATCACAATAGAATAACATGGAAATCTGAGTGTCAAACCTTTAAGACCTTGTGGAAACACATTTCAGATCACTCAGGTGTAAATGGGATCCTACAGCTGATTCCCCTACCCCTAGACTTAACGAACATTAAATCCTTGCAGTGCAGAGGATTCCACTGCAAGGGAGTTTTTTTTGTGTAATTCCCAGAGTTGAGATTTAAGCAATAGCCCAAGTTAATAAACAATAGAGAAAAAAATAGTTTGGATTCCTTGAAAGGTCTGCCAATGTACGTATACTGTATACTTAGAGATCAATACGATGTATGACAAAACATTATGGTTCCAGGATTAGTAGGCAACATCTCAGGAGGTTTGCAAATCATTTCAGCTTAAATCACTCTTACAAGACAATACCTGGTGTCTCCCCATGTCATTATTCCAAACTCATTGCTATGTGTATGTTATATGTTGGAGCCATTAGTGTACAGCCTCACATAGCACTTCATTCTGACTCCCTCCAGAGAGTTGCTGCAAGCCAGGAAGTGGCTTTAATTGAGGATGTCTTTAATGGCTATCAGGGAGCTTTTACTTTCTGCTGATGTTTAATGCTCCAAGTATGCTCTGTCATAGCCAGTTTTTCGGGATGCTATGCCGAGAGGGGAAGGAGTAGGGTTTCTTAGGGTTCCTACAAAAACACAACATACAGGCTGTGGGAATAATCAATTTTTGAACTGACAATATTGTTAAAGTCACGTTGCAACTTTACTGAAGTCTCAATTATTCACTTTTTTATTTGAATTTATTTTAATCCCTTAAAAGCAGTTTTATGGTACTTCAGATCTGAGCTACAGCTTCTGGTTACATGATTTTGCATAGAGTCCCCCTCTTTCTCGTCCACAAAAGAAATCAAACATCCAAACAATCACATGGTAATACATCCAGAGGTGTCACAGCTCGTAATCCTTCACCCGATACCGCCCTCCTCAGACTGGGAAATCTCAAAAGTAACTGTAAAAACACACAGGAGGGTGCAAATGCCTTGTGCATTACCACCACCACCTTTTTATTCGATCCAAAAGTCAAGAGCATACTCACAAACATAAAATGGAACAGGCATATCATAAAACAACTCCAGGCATGGGGCCAATTCATCTGACCTTAAGTGCCAAAGTTGGTAGGTTGACGTGTTTAGGGGGATGTGCCCACTTCCTCTGAGCTAAAAACCTCAGATGAAGGGGGTATGAGAGGAAGAAGGCATGTCCGCCAAAACGTGCCAGCCTACCAACTTTGGCACTTATGGTCAGATGACATCACCCCATGGCTGGAGTTGTTATTTGATTCACCTGTTAAATTTTATGTTTGTGAGGTTTTTTTTTTTACTTTTGGATCAAATAAAATGTGGTGGTGGTAATGCGCTATGCATTTGTGCCCTCTTGTGTGTTTCTACAGTTCCTCCTCATTCTACTCTGTGGAAGAAATAGATGTGGGCTTAGAGAACCGAGGAACATGCCTACAATGTTTCAGATTCAGGACCATTTCGAAGATAAGAATACCAGGAACTAGAGGGATTTAACTAGTACGGATGAATGAAAAATAGAGCTTTCATATCTCAGAAAGTTTGGCAAAAAATTGATCTATTGCATTTAATGGTGTCAGTGGGGAAGGAAAAAATTGTGATCTGTAATGGCTTTAAGTTGCTCCTCGTAATTACTGAAGCTCCTTTCAATTATACTAGACCTATTCTTTTTTCCAGAACAAAATACAGTAAAATACATAAAATAAGCAATCTAAAGTAAAAGTACACAATACTTATCAAATAATAAAAAAAGAAAAAGAAATCAAATACAAATAACACTAAATGTTAGATATTCAACTGTTCTAAATATGCCCCCCCCCCCCCCCGATAAAACACCCTTTAAACAAAGAAAAAAATAGTCGATTTTTTTTGTCAAGTACCTCTGCTTCAGCAAAAATGCCAACATTGGTAATCACTCTGCAAAATCAGTTTTGCCACAAATACCCTGCTCTTCCCCTAGCTAGCAGGGTTGCACCTTAAAGGAAGAAAAATATTTTTACTTCGCAGGCAGAGGGTATTCGCTCTGAATCTATTTTAGTTCAGAATTTTAATTTTAACTCTACCAGTGTAATAACTGTATAATTAGCACATTTTAAGTATGTAATGCATACCTCTTGGTATAATAAAATGCAAAAGGAGATACAGTAAGCCTGCGTCTGATTAGCGAAAACATGTCCATATTTTTTCGATCGTTCCTGCTGAATAAGGAGAGTTTGGAATTCTATAGATATTTTCTAGATGGGGACATGCAGTCACATTTTGCTTTAGGGTTAGAATGGGTGTGATTTAACCTTTCCTGTCAAGCGATTTTAAATGTCTCTATTCACTTGACTTGAAAGGCAGCCTGCAAGTCATCATACTCAATTTGTAGCATGAAGGACATCTTCAGAACTGGTTACAATGATGGGAACTGGCTTCGCTGGCATAAATTAATTTATAATTTCAAGCACAGCAAACATCTTGGAGTTGCGTTTTGTGTGCTGGTGCGCAGTGGTACCATCTATTCTTAATGGCGCTTCAGTGCACCTTGCACGCAGTGCACCACAAAGCACAGTAATGCACTACCATGTGTTGTGGTGTGATGTGTTACAAGAAAAAGTACATGCACTTTATTTGAATGAGGTGCTTTTTATACATTAGCATGTTATTTTGCACCTCAACTGTGTGAACCCAAATGAAAAAAAAGAAAAAAGGTAATAAAAGTTCCCTGCAATAGACACATACAGTATCTCACAGAAGTGAGTATACCCTCACATTTTTGTAAATATTTTATTCTGTCTTTTCATGTGACAACACTGAAGAAATGACACTTTGCTACAATGTAACATAGTGAGTGTACAGCTTGTATAACAGTGTAAATTATTATTATTATACAGGATTTATATAGCGCCAGTTTGCTCAGCACTTTACAACGCACTCCTTCCCCCCGGCTTCTCCATCAAGACCAACAACACCACCATCAGTCCCTCCACTCAAGCCAGAGTACTAGGTGTCATCCTAGACTCAAATCTGTCCTTCCAGCCCCAAGTCCAATCCCTGACTAACTCCTGTAGACTTCACCTCTGCAACATCTCCAAAATACGTCCGTTCCTAACCCCGGAAACTACTACGCAACTCATTCACTCCCTTATTATTTCACGACTTGACTACTGTAACTCCCTCCTCATCTGCTTACCTCACCGCAGGCTATCCCTGCTTCAGTCCATCTTGAATGCTGCAGCCCGACTCATCGACCTCACAAACTGCTCCGTATCTGCCACCCCCCTCTGCCAATTCCTCCACTGGCTTCCGATTGCCCAACAGATAGAATTCAAAATGCTAACATTGACGTACAAAGCTTTTCATAATACTGCCCCAAACTACATCACCGATCTGGTATCCAAATACCACCCAAAACGTACTCTCCACTCCTCACAAGAATTTTTAGGAAGTTGGCAAACTGCAACAGTGTCAGTGTCTTGCTTCCACGTGCACGTAATTCTATATTAATTTGGCTCACTGGTAGATCACGGTAAATGGTCTGTAGGTGACCTAGTCCAAAACACTCCTACTCTCCAGTTCCCTGGTCTCCTCCTCCCATGCCCGCCTCCATAACTTCTCCAGGGCTTCCCCCATCCTCTGGAACTCCCTACCCCAATCCATCAGACTATCACCTACGCTCCTCACCTTTAGGCACACCCTGAAAACCAATCTCTTCAGGGAAGCCTACCCTGCCCTCAGCTAATTACTGAACTCCTCCACTCTTCCTACCACGCCATCCCCCACAGTTATTTACTCCTGTACCACTATCCCCTCCCTCCTAGATTGTAAGCTCCAAGGGGCAGGGCCCTTGAACCCCTCGTGTATTGAATTGTATTGTTACCGTACTGTCTCGTGTAATGTCTCCCATTGTAATGTAAAGCGCTGAGCAAACTATTGGCGCTATATCATAATATAATAATAATACAATATAACGGGAGACAATAGAGCAACAATACAGTTCAATACAGGAGGGATAGGAGGGAGGGCCCTGCTCTTTGGAGCTTACAATCTAAGAGATTTGCTGTCCCCTCAAAATAACTCAGCGCACAGCCATTAATGTCTAAACTGCTGGCAACAAAAGTGAGTACACCCCTAAGTGAAAATGTCCAAATTGGGCTCAATTAGCCATTTTCCCTCCCCGGTGTCATGTGACTCGTTAGTGTTACAAGGTATCAGGTGTGAATGGGGAGCAGGTGTGTTAAATTTGGTGTTATCACTCTCACTTTCATACTGGTCCCTGGAAGTTCAACATGGCACATCATGGCAAAGAACTCTCTGAGGATCTGAAAAAAAGAATTGTTGCTCTACATAAAGATGGCCTAGACAATAAGAAGATTACCAAGACCCTGAAACTGAGCTGCAGCACGGTGGCCAAGACCAAACAATGGTTATACAGGACAGGTTCCACTCTGAACAGGATATGAACAAAGCATATCCCTCTATAGTGTGTACTTGTCTCAATGCAGGGGAACTAAATGTAATTTCTTTCCACTGCCTCGTTCTGACAAGTTTTCCTGACACCAAGAGAAAGATAGTGACAGGGGAGGGTACAGCCTGTGATTGACAGCCTCTGCTCAGTTCCTGTGCACTGTGTTAAGGAGGTGTGTCCCTTACCTCCAGTCACCTCTCAGCACTCTCCTCACTTTTGCAACTTCAGCTCCCCGCCCCCTGCTTTTCAGAGCTGAGAAATCCTCTGTAAATTCTGCACTTTGAATGGATGTAGGGTAAAGGAGTATAGATAAACAGGTACAACTTATATAGGAGGATTTGTTTCATCTCTCTGTATCACCTGTATCAGTCACTTCACTGGGTATATATAAGGGTTTACAACCACTTTAATGTATGCCCTACTTAAAGTGGTTCTGCTTAAAAATCCTGTATCTGCTGACTTTTAGCAATTGGCTATGCTGCGCTTTGTGAATGGTCCTGCAGCCTTCAAGGACCTGTGACAAGTGTGGAGAGGCGATCCAAGTGAAAGTGGGAGTGGGTACCTGTCAAAACGAGGTGCCGCTCCCCTCCTAAAATGACATGCCAAACATGGTAAAGGAGGGGAAGAGGGCTTAAAGCGCAACTTCCCCTCTTGGATGTTATGCTTTGAGTTTTAAGAGTGTACATAACATTCTATCTAAGAAATCTTTATCTATCTATCTATCTATCTATCTATCTATCTATCTATCCTTACATGTGTCTACACAAATATTTATATGTACATGTGTGTAGATTAGACAAATCTCGCGTTCTCTAGTATTCCAATTAATATTTCCAGACAATGGAGTGGACATTTCTAATGGATGAGCTTGGCGAGCTGTCTGCTGTATGATGAATAGATTCACTGATGAATGAACAGGACCGTAACAAATCACAATTGTCATGACATTCACTTGTACTATGTGGCTTTCTTGTGCCTGAGAAGCAAATACATTCATTATGGTACTTTGGTCAGTAAACAGCCTTATCAGAACGAAAACTGGCTGAAGTGTAAAATCACGATTTCATATAAATATAACCGCCAACTGCACAGAAAATTGCTTTCATCTTTTTTGTAAAAACATTGGTTGCACTTAAAGGGGGACTGCAGTCTTTATATTATCTTCACTAAACAGGTAAAAGAGATTATCTCAAAGTAAAGAATCTTATCAGTCAGTCTGTGCTTATGTAGTAAAAACATTGCTTCTTTTTAAAGTTAGTAATTTCGCATGGGGGCAGTCATCCTTGTTCAGCTCCTGATATACGCAGACGTTTTGTTGCTTAGGAATGCTGCACAGTGGTTGTACCTTGCTGGTCCTCTGATCTCACCAGACAGAGTCTGTTATATCGAAAATAATGACCCGTCTGCGGTCTGCAATGACGTCTTCTGGGACAAAACATGTTGGGGTGGAGCCTGTGCTGACGTCATCATGCTACTGGGTGGAGCAGCGCTGGGTCGTTTTTTATTCATGTGTACTCTGCTGCTTAATGTGGCACCTCTCTTTGTTGCTAATAAAATGTTAAAATGGGTTTACACTATAAAGCTTGTTATTTATTTTCATTGGTGTAATCCTGGCACATGCTGAGTAGAGGTACTGGCTGCAGCTGAATTCCCTTGATCTCTGCTGATGTGCCCTGTGGTTCCTAATCATCCCAAGGCAATTACATTGTGTGTGAACTGACCTTTGAAGCTTTGTGGTCTGTTCATCTGATAAGGTTGTCATTGTATATATTGGTGGTGGAATCACAAGGGATTTTGAAGAAGCTTTCATATCGCTGGATCACAATTATATTGTATGTGTTGGATTTATATACAAATTTTTTGCACTGAAGGGTGTTATGTATGTTTTAATAATTTAATGGTATAGTTCAACAATATTTGTTTTAAATGATGTGAAATGCCCACAATGTTCCTAGTAGCCGGAGCATCTTTAAACTAGGATCTGAACAGCATGAATACGTGCAACTGCAGAGAGAGAGATTTCCTGGCTTTAGATGATTGGCCTGTACAGAGAATGTCCTAATGGGTTTGCATATATGAGTTTGGATCCTAGTCCAAACCCATATGAAAAGTCTGATAAAAAAGCATGAGCAAATGAATGCTGAAACTCCTGCACTGGACGATGAACTCCACAATGTCAGTAACCCTACATGGAGTACTTTTTGGGAATGCAAGCCTTGCTGACCCAACGGACCAGGGAAAGCCAAAGAAGCTGTGTGCAAAGAAACAAATAGAGGGTGCATTACCTTCTAAAAATGATATCTATTGAATAAAAAGTAGTATACTCACAAACGAATAAAATCAAAGGTACATCACAAAAAAGACAGGGCTCTGAGGAAGAGGTTCTGCCTCGAAACGTGTCAGATATTTGGAGGCCTACAGTCCCCCAACAGCCACCATCTATAGAGATTGGACCATGCTGCCTTTTTTGTGATGTGCCTTTGATTTTATTCTTTTGTGAGTATACTACTTTTTATTCAATAAATCTCACTTTTAGAAGGTAATGCACTAGGCCCGTGCACTCTCTGTTTCTTTGCACACACCATATGAAAAGTGTAGGGAGACACAGCTCTAGTCCCTGCATGCAAGGTTGGCTTCATAAGGGAAAGGAGTCACCCTGAAATAAGAAACCTGGAGCAGTGATTATGGCACCATATATCATGGCACCATTTTTGACAGGAACATAAACAAGGATTAAAAGATAAAAAAGGTGCATACTCAGTAAGTCTGCTGAAAGTGCTTAAAACTGAAGGCTTAATATCACTTTAAGGTCTTCACTGGTTTCATTTTTTTAGGAGGAGAGATGGCTGCGTCACATATTGCCACTTCATACAACAGTAGACACTACTGCCCCTTTATGTCCTTCTGTTTCAGTTCAGTGTACACCCACCTGGGTTACACAGTGCTTCTCTACAGTCTGACCAGAATGGCAGAGGAGCACAGAGAAGCTTGCCATTGTATAAGAAAGGTAAGTATAAGTTGCCACTGTATAAGGGGCTGCCATTAAAGTGAAAGTGTTGTTTGAATTTGCAAAATACAGGTTCACTTTAAACTATCCTGCCATTTGCAGTGTTTTTTCCTTAATTATTTGGTGTAAACATAGTGATCTGTTTGCATAGTTTGTTTAGAAATCTCGGAAATGATTATAGAGGTATTACCAGCATGAAAGTAATTGACTGCTTCACTGATGAGCATGGAAGGTATGCTCATTAATACTTAAAGAGACAGTCACTTAGAGGCATGGATTTTACCTGTCAGGTTAGAGACTCTGTTAGAACACTGAAATTGCTGGAACTTTCCACCGATGAGGAACTACAAGCCACAGTGTGCCTCTCCTACAGTTAAGGGCACTCTTCTGATCTGTCTTGGAGACAATCCAATATGTATGGAGGAGCACATGATGGTCCCGAATGAGTAATCTTCAGAGACAAAACAATTGGGATGGAAAATCTTGCTTGATTGTTGTTGTTTTCTTTGTCATTGGAACTATCTTGGGGTGGCTCTCCCTTCCACTAGAGTAGTTTTTCTGAACCAGGGTTTTGTGGAACCCTAGGGTTCCTCCAAAGGTGGCATGAAGTTCCTTGCAGTGGCTGATCTCCTGGCTGATGGTGCCTGCATAATTACAGCACCAGTGCATTACCATAAAGAATGTTTAATAAGAAATAAAATAGGTGTTGTACTCACAAACGAGAATAAAGTCAAGGCACATCATAAAAGAACAGCCGGGTCAACACCGCGCTGAGTAACAATCCACAATGGGGAGTGTAGACATGCAATAGGCCGACGCGTTTCGAGGACTTGCCTCTTCCTCAGAGCCACTCTGAGTGCTATTGGATGTCTACACTCCCCATTGCGGATGTGCCTTGACTTTATTGTTGTTTGTGAGTACAACACCTATTTTATTTCTTATTAAAGATTTTTTATGGTAATGCACTAGGCCTATGCACCCTCTCTTTGTTCTTTTTTCATTCAGTATATTTGGATTCCCCCGGTCCATTTGAGGGCAGCAAGGTGTCCATGTTCCAGGACATTCTTAATGTGGTTGTAGCCTGCATTGAGTCCATCCCCAAGCACAGGAGCATTTGTGTTTGCTGGTTCATAATTAAAGTACCAACCTCACTTGGCTGAGCCATCACCATGGGACCAGTAGATCCTTTCCTCTCTTATTTTTAGGTAAGTAACTGATAATAGTGTTGTTTTTATTTGTCTGTAAGGGGATCCTTCTATCACCAACCATCAATCTAAGGGGTTCTTCTCCCACTGATTACCAAAGTAAAAGGGCACTTCTCCAATGACCACCATTGTAAGGGGATATTTACTTACTGACCAGCTGTCATGTACCTGACCGGAGGCTGCAATAGAGAGAGGGCTCCCCCTATGGCTAAGTGCAGTTCGCCCCTGGAAGTGGAAACAGGCGGTGCAGTGCCCAAAGAAGCATGGGTTGCCAGTGGTGTTGCTGCTTGGAAATGCCTGATGAGATGGAATCCGTGGGTGCTCCAGTTACAAGATGCGCTTCTCCAGAGAACATGTGGATCCCAGAGGATGGGTAGAGTAGTCAGTAGCCAGAGCCAGGATCAATATAGAACAGCAGACAAGAGCAACGTTAGGATCAAGCCGGGGTCATACACTGAGTAGCAGCAGACAGGAGCAAGGTCAGGATCAAGCCGGGGTCATACACTGAGTAGCAGCAGACAGGAGCAAGGTCAGGATCAAGCCGGGGTCATACACGGAGTAGCAGCAGACAGGAGCAAAGTCAGGATCAAGCCGGGGTCATACACAGAGTATTAGCAGACAGGAGCAAGGTCAGGATCAAGCCGGGGTCATACACAGAGTAGCAGCAGACAGGAGCAAGGTCAGGATCAAGCCGGGGTCATACACAGAATATTAGCAGACAGGAGCAAGGTCAGGATCAAGCCGGGGTCATACACAGAGTAGCAGCAGACAGGAGCAAGGTCAAGATCAAGCCGGGGTCATACACAGAGTATTAGCAGACAGGAGCAAGGTCAGGATCAAGCCGGGGTCATACACAGAGCAGCAGACAGGAGCAAGGTCAGGATCAAGCGGGGGTCATACATAGAGCAGCAGACAGGAACAAGGTCAGGATCAAGCCGGGTCAGTAATGGGTAATCAGCAGTAAACACAGGAAAAGGAGGGGCTGACGATAATCCATCAATCACTGAGCAAAGCTGCAGTCCTTATAAAGGCCACTGAGTGTCAGCAATTAGTGCACCCTGCGTGTGCTGGTGTGTTTTCGACCACAGGAATGCTTTATTACGTGTCGCCCGCCTATGCGCATGCCTACTTCTTTGCGCGCATTGGCGTGGCCATGTTGCGCATTGGCGCATTTGCCCGGGCTTCCTCGTCTTTTCCTTTGACACTAGCAATGTACAAATTACTGATCACCTTAATGTACTTAAAGTTGAAGTTATAATTTAAGCAAGGGTTCCCTAAGACCTACAAGCTGTTCTAGTGGAAGGTTCCCCCCCATTAGATCATTACCAGAGTGCTCTTGTTTAGGGTAGAAACAATCCCAGGAGACATTGTAAAAAAGGTCAGGTTGGCTATAGCCATCTTAGGCATTTCCAATGAATTGAAAAATTCCATTATGTGATACAGAATCTTTCTGGCCACCAGAGTTGCTCATTATTACTTCTTGGGGCTTTTAATGGCTGTTCAGGTAGTGCTTAAAATCAGGACCATGACATACTACTATTTCATACACAGTATAAGCAAGGATGTTCGTGTTCACCTTTTTTGGGGGGTCCACTTTAAAGCCTAAGGTTAAGTAAAAATGAAAAAAAATAGTATCAACACCTTTTTACCTTTTTGGGGGGGTCCACTTAAAAAGCCTAAGGTTAGGTAAAAATGAAAGAAAACAAAAATCAGCACAAGGTACGGTTTTTACACTTAATGACACAACATGTCTCTTGCTTGTGTTGGATTTCCTGGCTGAAACCTTAAGTCCTCTGATCCCCCCCAATTACCCCCACAGCTGGAAGCTTACAGTGCTGCGAGGGTTAGTATAAGTACTGAGCCTCTCACAGGCACTCCTCAAGGGTTCCAACCAGGGGCGGACTGACAACTCATGGGGCCTCCGGGCAATAGGGGATCATGAGGCCCCTGTGTCCTTGCCCAAACTCAAAAAAGCCTATGAAAAAGGTACCAGGGGCATCTCATGGGGCCCCCTATTGATCCCGGGCCCTCGGGCAGTGCCCGAGTTTCCAAATGGTCAGTCCGCCCCTGGTTCCAACTTAGCCTGCCCTTTCCACCCCCCAATTTATAGATTGCTTTTCATTCATGGACAGCTTCTATGAGTGGAGGATTAGTATGGACAGATCCAGCGGTCATAGTAACCCTCCACAGCACCAGAAGATTGTGGATACGGGGCTATGGGGGGGTTGCATAGGGCTTTGGATTTTAACTCGGACACTCGCACAAGGGACACTTCCTATTAAATCGAAGTACTGTACCTTGTGCTAATTTAACAAAAAAAAAAGATCTAAACTTAGGCTTTAAATAAAATTGGTATATATAAAAAGCTACAAAGCTGAAATACATATCTGTCTGCTTGATTCCCCGCAATTTGTTTATGGTACTTATGGTGCTTTTATAGCTCTGTCAATTTATGCATCACTTCACATGTATTGTACATTCACATTGGTATTTCTCTCCAACGGCCACTTGGTCAAAGCTCAGGCAAAGTTGCTGATTGGGCAGTACTTCCTGAATGTCATAACCTCAACAAGCACCCTTAGCCCATGTCTATTGCGGTGACTCATTGCTCCTCTCCTAATATAGGGTGTTTTGTTATTTTCCCATCTAAGCCCTGGTGAGGGGGTATTGTTTGACCCCTGAAATGTCTTGGCTATCTTTTATTTTTCTGTTGTTTCATTTTTATCAACAATAAATGATATGGATTCTCAAGACGACTGTCTGGAGCTCTTCTTGACACTTTCACTTGGATGTCTCAGCTGTAGAGGGCATTGCCTGGTGGATGGTCTCTACATTGTGGTAGGACTGCAGAGGTTAAAGTGGTTATAAACTCTTACATATGACCAGTGAAGTGACTGGCTTGAGGTGATACATAGAGATAAAGCAAATCCTCCTACATTAGTTGTACCTGCCTATACGTAGTCATCACTTCAAAGAGCTGAATTTATAAAGCTTGTCTGAGAGTTTAGAAAAAAGGGGGTGGAAATTACACTCCGAGGAGCTCAGTAAAGAGAGCTCTGAGAGCTGATTGGAGGAAAGGGACACACTTGCCTTCACACAGCTCACAGAAAGATGGGCGAAGCAGTCCATCTGCCGGAGGGCCATTCCCTGTCACCATTTTTCTCTTGGTTTCATGGTTTCAGGAAAGCTTATCAAAAGTGATTCATGCTGTTAGCAGAGGAACGAGACAGCGGACAGAAGTGACACTTAGTGCTCTTAATTGAGACAAGTACACACTATAGATGGATATGCTTTGTTCATATTTCATGCCTGAGGTTTTAAACCACTTTAAGTCATTATAATTGACAGAAAAGCAGATTCAAGTACAGCGCCCCCATCTATTTTCTCTTGGACTTGAACATCATCCTATGGCAGAGTCCACGTGACCTTGACATTGGCCACATGACAGTTTCTAGCAGGCAGAAGAATTCCACGAAGAAGGAGACAGACTGTTTTGCACACTTATTTTTTATTTTAATACAGCGCCATCAATTTACACAGCACTTTACATATATATTGTACAGTCACATCAGTCCCTAACCCTCAAGGGGTGTACAATCTAATGTCCCTAACTCACATTTATAATACACATACTATGGCCAATTTAGACAGGATCCAATTAACTTGGAGGAGCCAAGCACTCACTCTACTGCGCATGTGCGAACAGCCAGCGGCCATTTTGAAAACTGGAAAATTTGGAAATGTTTTTGCCAATCAATCCCTAATGATGTTTGCTTACATGTGAGTGCAACCATACTTTTAATAAATGTTGTGATTATGGTTTTACACTATGTGGAGCGTTCTTTATTTGCACGTTTTCCACCAGAAGTCCAAGCCTTGTCCTGAGTGGTTTAGCTACCCTAATTAAGGTCCATTGTTTGGAAGATCCTTATCTGCTGTTTTGGTTTCTAGAGGAGGATTCCAGTGTCCGGCTTTCTGGATTGTTTAACACAGCGGGGTTGACCACTCTTAACAGGGGGCCATGCCTTTCTGGTGATCCTTCTGTAGTAGTGGTTGGTGACGCAACAACTGTCCTTGGATTTCTTTTGTTTCATCACAGCCTCTGGGACTTTTATTTCTGGATGGACTATTTTTTTGACAAATTTTTCACTGTTATGATTATTTGTAACTTTTAAGCGCTGCAGTTTTTTATGTATTTTTTTGTTGATTGCCTAGTATCAGGGTTTTTGTGTTCAGCTACTATATGTTTTACACTTCATTTTTGATTATTGATTACCTATTGTGGTTCTTATTAGCGCAGGTTTATATATATATATATATATATATATATATATAGCCAATTAACCTACTAGCATGTCTTTGGAGTGTAGGAGGAATGCAAAGAACAAAGGTATCTCTCAGGCAAGCAATCTAGATCAATCCACAACAGGTGAAGGCTCTGGCTCGCCACCTCACACGATGCAATAGGAAGATGGGTCAGCCGCACACCGGAGGATAGATGAATATAGTGTATATTTTTTGATCCATAGGACACACAAAACACCAGGACATGAATACAGGACCTGTTAACACATTTCAAACGATCTTGTGCTTAATCATAACCAGAGGAGGAAACCGGAGTACCCGGAAGAAACCCACGCAGGCGCAGGGGGAACATGCAAATTCCATGCAGGTGGTGCCGTGGTTGGGATTCGAACCAATGACCCTAGTACTGCTAGTTGGAAGTGCTAACCACTTAGCCACTGTGCTGCTCTACACTATATGTTTATTAGGCATAGGGAATATCTAAGTTCAGTTTTTCGCAATCAATGAGGTAGTATCTGTAGAATGACAATGGAGTTGTGCTTTCTTTTCTAATTGGAATTACAAACAGGCTAATGCACATCCCTGTTTCTAAATCCTGCACAATTACATCAAGCGATGATAATAAGTTAACACGCTGCAGTCAAAACACCGTGCATGCAAAGTACCTAACCTCTTGTGTATGGAACAAGCATGCTGAGATGTCGAGCATCAATCCAATAACACGGGAGGGAGGGAGGGAAGGGAGGCCTGTGTGAAGCAAAGCTGAGATGCTGACAAACCAGTGATGAAAACACACTTTATAGTAAATTGTGTGGTCCTTGTGGCTTTGGTGGGCCAACCACTCATGTGATTAAAAATCAGAAAAGCTTTCGCTGTTAGTTTTAAGTGCATTTTAGACCCTCCCAGAGGGAAATGCAGGGATGGGTTTGCTTAATCATGGCCTCAGAAGAGCTTAAGATACTGTTGACAATTCGCTGAAAAATGTGGTTTATTGTGGCTATGAAAACTTTTAAGCCGAGAGAAAGATTTGGATCCGAATTTGAAGATGGAATGCAGCCGCTAGTGGTTTTACAGCAGCAAAGAAATTCCTGAAAGTGTAAAATAAAATTTGAAAAAAGAGAGATTTAAAACACGAAACTTTTCAAAATAAAAATGTGCTATATATAATTATCTGTAACCCATCCTTAGTTTACTTTGTCATCATCCCCTACAGACCA
The DNA here is from genome assembly GCF_062004578.1 of Staurois parvus. Classification (NCBI taxonomy): domain Eukaryota; kingdom Metazoa; phylum Chordata; class Amphibia; order Anura; family Ranidae; genus Staurois; species Staurois parvus. The sequence continues at coordinate 5,344,564 of NW_028318294.1, read as the reverse complement.
TGTATTAAAGTGTGTTGCCTTAAAGTGGTTGTGATCCCCTACATATACCCAGTGAAGTGACTGGCTACAGGTGATACACATAGATGAAACAAATCCTCCTACATAGGTTGTACCTGTTTATCTATAGCCATCTGTCCCCTACATCCATTCAAAGTGCAGAATTTTATTTTATTTTTATTTCAGGTACTTATATAGCGCTGTCAATTTATGCCGCACTTTACATATATATTGTACATTCACATCAGAATTTACACAGGATCCCGTGCACACCAGCTGGGATTTTGAATCAGTCTTACATTGGCTGCCAGAATGTAAGAGGAGGCAGTGATTAAAGTGTTACTAAACCCAGGACCCTGCATTCACTATATCTGGTCTCCCACAGTACACAGAACATGGAAGTGCAATTATTTTAGTAAATATAAACTGCTAAATACCTTTTTCTCATCAGCAGTTAGAGCAGTCTTGTGACTTCTATCAGTGGTCAGCAGAGCACTGGTTAAAGCTTGTAGGAGGAGTTTTCTTTCTGCTCTAGGAGGATGCAAAACCCTTGACCTCAGTCTGGACAGTGCTGATTGGCTTTGTGCTATTCACATGCACTCTCCCAAGAAAAAAAAAACCTCTCTAGCAATACATACTAAACTGAGCATGTGCAGAATGGCTACAGGTTCAGTCTGTCTTATCAGAAGATAGGACGTGGACATTTGAACAAGAGGAGGGGCAGAGTAAACAGGATAAAACAGCCTTTTTACACAATGCAGAGGATTAACCCCTTAGGTTCCACAGTGACTATAACAAGCATGCTTTACTGCATATACAGACTGATTTTACTGTTGTGGGTTTAGTAACACTTTAAGGGCTCTCCTTGTGTTGACGCACATTGAGTCACGCACTAACATGTGTTGTCTTAAAGTGGTTGTAAGCCCGTACATATACCCAGTGGAGTGACTGGCCTCAGGTGATACACAGAGATGAAGACTGCAGGACCATTCCAGCACAGTGTGGCCCAGTGTCAGCAGCTACAGGATTTTAAATTTTTGTTTTTCTTCAGAATGCAGAACCACTTTCAGTAGGCCATACATTAAAATGGTTGTAAACCCCTATATATACTAAAAGCGCTGCGCTTTGTGAATGGCCCCGTAGTCTTCTGGGACCTGTCACATGTCCCAGAACACATCGGGGAGAGAGGGTGGAGAACAACTTTTGCTTCCAATCGCCTCGGCGATCTTAGCGGCAGTGGGAGCGTGTACCTGTCAAATTCGGGTACCCGCTCCCCAAAAGTGCCAAACCTTAATGGGGAGCGGGGGAGAAAAGCTTAAAGTGAAACTTCCCCTTTTGAGTGGAGCTCTGCTTTAATAAGACCTACTCAACGACCTACTCAACGCCAAAGCCAAGGGCGACTACTCTGTCCTCCTTCTCCTGGACCTCTCTGCGGCCTTCGACACAGTTGACCACCCCCTCCTCCTTAATAAACTACTCTCCCTTGGCATCGGAGATACTGCTCTCTCTTGGTTCTCATCCTACCTATCCCGACGCTCCTTCAGTGTCACCTACAATGGTGCCACCTCCCCCTCCCTCCCCCTCTCTGTTGGGGTCCCCCAAGGCTCTGTCCTTGGACCCCTTCTCTTCTCCATCTACACCTCCTCCCTGGGCAAACTCATACAATCTCACGGCTTCAACTATCACCTCTATGCTGACGACACCCAAATCTACCTCTCCACCCCTCACCTCACCCCCACTATCTCCGCCCGCATCACTCACCTCCTAAATGACATCTCAGACTGGATGTCGCTACACTTCCTCAAGCTCAACCTCTCCAAAACCGAGCTTCTCGTCTTTCCCCCTGCCAACACCCCCCCCCCATCCTATCCATCATCACCAACAACTCCACTATCACTTCCGCCCCGCAAGCCAAAGTCCTTGGCGTCATTCTTGACGCGAACCTCTCCCTCCAACCGCATGTCAAATCACTCACAAACACATGCAGGCTCCATCTTCGCAACATTGCCAAGATACGCTCCTTCCTCACCCCAGACACCACCAAACTTCTAGTACACTCCCTCATCATCTCACGCCTTGACTACTGCAACTCCCTCCTCACTGGCCTACCCAAGTGCAGGCTCTCCCCGCTCCAGACCATCCTGAACTCAGCGGCCAGACTCATCCACCTCACCACCCGCTCCACCTCTGCCACCCCCCTCTGCCTCTCCCTCCACTGGCTCCCGATTGCCCAACGCATCAAATTTAAACTCCTAACCCTGACCTACAAAGCCGTTCACAACACTGCCCCTGACTACCTCACCAACCTTATCACCAAGTACCACCCTACCCGTACCCTTCGCTCCTCACAGGACCTCCTTCTATCCTGCTCCCTGGTCTCCTCCTCCCATGCACGACTGCAGGACTTCTCCAGGTCCTCCCCCATCCTCTGGAACTCACTGCCCCAATATATCAGACTGTCGCCTTCCCTATTCACATTCAGGCGCTTCCTCAAAACCCATCTCTTCAGGGAAGCCTACCCCACCCTCACCTAACGGCCATCCTCCCTCATTCCTCCCACCACTTCATCCCCCTCAGCCACTTCCTACTGTACCTTTTACCCCCTCCCTCCTAGATTGTAAGCTCGTAAGAGTAGGGCCCTCTTACCCCTCGTACATTGTTTGTTGTTGTTGTACTGTGCCATGTATTGTCCCCCCTATTGTACAGCGCTGAGCAAACCCTTTGGCGCTATATAAACTCGTAGTAATAATAATAATAATAATAATAATGGAGTCACCCTCTATTACTACATATCAATCAGGACCAGGGGCGGACTGACCATTTGGAAACTCGGGCACTGCCCGAGGGCCCGGGGTCAGTAGGGGGCCCCATGAGATGCCCCTAGTACCTTTTTCATAGGCTTTTTTGAGCTTGGGCAAGGACACAGGGGCCCCATGATCCCCTATTGCCCGGGGGCCCCATGAGTTGTCAGTCCACCCCTGATCAGGACAGTAACAACATAGGAAAATAACTGTAGGCTCATATTAAGTGGTCACACTCCTTACTCTGAAGAGGTTGATAAATATAAGGCACCAATAAGGTGGTGGACCTTACTGCTCACAGGTAGCAGACGCTGTATGTAGCTTACCAACAACTAGACAGGCATCTGCTGGATATATAGGAGCGATATCATTCCCCTGATTTAGGGAAATTAACTTCACCTTCTGCACTTGGACAATTTTATATTAAATTGGACAGGTCCAAACATTGTAGATTAATTTTCTATTTACATAAGTACACGCCGTGTTGAAGATTTGTAGATTTCCTCCCCAAGAGTTAAAATGGCAAAATATTAGTACACAGACTTTTCCCAGATTTTTATTTTTTTTCTTTTAAGCTTTAGTACTGTGCCAAAATGTGGTCATGCATCAAACAAATGATACGGTTTCAAAAGATTATAAATAGCGATACCTTGCAGGGCAGTGTGCGGACTAAAAAAAATATGTTTTGTATGGCAGGGAAAAAAAAAAAAAGAAGATATTGCTAATGTTCTGTATGGTGTGTTATTATGTAGTACTTGGCTATAACAAATCTAATGTGTGCCCACTTCTCCACGAAAAAAATACCACAAAGGTGGTCATTACAATGATTATACATAGATTGCCCATGGCCAAATGCTTCTGCATGCAGTCAATAGGGGGCATACATTGTTTTTATTGGCCTAATAAAGGATTTCCCTACCAGTTGCACGTAAACTATAGGGCATGGGGTGTCAAAGTGGCGGCCCTCCAGCTGTTACGAAACATCATACCTCTACCTTTGGGAGTCATGCTTGTAACTGTCAATCTTGCAAGGCCTCATGGGACTTTTAGTTTGGCAGCAGCTGGAGGGCCGATAGTTTGACACCTGTGCTATAGGGGCTAATTCTGACAGATTTAAGGGGTGCTCCTAGGTTTTATTCTTAAAACGTGTTAAAGTTTTAGAAAAAAACACTAGCACCCCCTTACCCGTGGGCAGATAAGGAGGATGCCCAAGTGGCTTGGTTGGCGAACATTTCGACACTCAGGGGGGAATCCTGCTACAAGGCAAAAAAAGGAAATTGGACGCCAGTCACTTTATGAAATCTTAATGTCTTTATTCGTCTCAATAAGCTCCTGAAGAGAGGGTTAGGGCTCCAAAACAGGAAAAATATCTCAGACCTTCTAGTAACCTCCCTCCCTGTGAGTGCCGGTTCACGCATATGTGAATCGGATGTGGTTTGAACCACGTCCAATTCGCATGACATGTGAAATAACATTGCTTCCTACAGTGCCTGCTCACATATGTCCGGTGCACTGGTAGTGCTGATTGAAAAAGAGTCATGACTGATTTCTGAGCAGTGCAGTCCGATTCAGCTGTGGATTACAGGATATTGACTTCTATGGGAACCATTTCTAAGTCGCACGTCATCAGTTGTGAACAGGATCATACCTTGACCTGAACCTGATCTAAACCTTTCCTGACCTGATCTAAACCTGACCTAAACCACAGGCCAACTACTGTATAAGTTATCTGTGAAACCTGAGCTTCAATCCGCACCGCACATGTATGAATCAGCACTGACAGAAGCACAGGGAGAAGTTCCCCGTACAAGCTGTCACTTTTTAAAAACAGCGCAGCCGCACGGTGCTCCCCCTTACACGGCCGTGTAATTCATTCACAGAGTTCTACCATATAAAAGTGCTCTTGCTTGTAGAAAGAAACAATTCCACTTTATGTATGCAGTCACCCTCTCCCAGTGAATTTCAAACTCACCAGAAATGTTGATTGCCACTACAACAGCATAAACGCCCATATGATTAAGCAGGAACACATATATCTTGACATGAAAATAGGTGAATACGTGTCATTCTGTGCTCCTGAGCTCAGGTAAAATAAAGCTCACCAGGAGCAGAGAATATACTTCCAATAGTGTAGTATTTATTATGTAACAGGTGAGTAAAAATGCATAAAAAAAACTGCCCGCTTACATAGACAGCTGTTTCCGACCCGGGATCGTGCAGTGGTGTGACGTCAGCACTGATTACTCCTCCCCGACGCGTTTCGTCCAGTCGGACATTATCAAGGGGTAATTTCTCTTGTTGTGAACTTCTTGAATGAACAGCGAGAACTGCTTGTAGTGTCCACCGGCAGCAGCTTATATCCAGCTCTTCAGGAAATTGTTCAGCACAGACATTTTTTTTTAAATTATCCACAAAGGCATTTTCCTGTTACACATGGCATTACTGAGAATGGCACAGGCAGGGATACAGCTGAGCAACAACATAATCATACACATGATTGTGCTGTGGGGGTGTAGGATTGTACTAAAAAGTTCATAGGTCAAAAAATATCTGTGGCAACTCCTCATTGAGACTGATGTGATCTCTGCAATATATAAAGGAAGGCACCAACTAAGTGCAATATATAGGAAAGACGATTAAAAATAACAAGTGGCAACTCACAAGGTGCATGAAGATAAGAGCATGTCATCCACCCAGTGCGGTTAGCTGTCAACCGCAGCCTCAGTGTGTCTTCATAAGCCAGGTAGCAGATGCCACTGTCAGGAGCTGTGTAGGACACCAGAAACAAAACCAAAAATCCTTGAGCCACAACATCTGCTTCCTTATCTTTATGCACCTTGTGCGTTGCCACTTGTTATTTTTAATAAAGTTGTTTCCTATAAGCTGCACTTAGTTGGTGCCCTTTGCTGTTTCCTTTATATTTTCCTGTTTCAATCCTTTTAGATGTACCCTTCAGCCAGAACGGCAGCATAAATTCCCTAGGCCCTGGCTCAGGCCACTTTTTCAGCAATAAAATCCTCCCCAAGCAGCATCCCAGGGAGGCACAGATTTCCAACACAACCTTGTGTCCAGGCCGTAGTGCAGGAGACAGAGACCCTTCTGGAAGTTCACCGCTAAATATTTATATCCTTCCCCGGCATGCACCACTGGCTATAGACCTACTAGTAATTTGCCAGGGAGCAATAAATATTCAGAAATATTGCTTCTTCTTGCTCTGTTTGCTGGGCACACTCCCTGGCAATAAGCAGAAGTAAACAATATTCTGAACCTAGAGGAAACCCAGTGAATACAGAAACAATACCAATCAGAGCTTAGGCTAACTACAGCCTAGTTTCAACAGTAATGGAATAGGGGTAAGCCTCTTGAACATGTTTATGACATCTAGTAATGTCACATTAGAAGATAAGAACCTGTTTAAGGATGTCTACTTGTTTGAGAAGTTAGAAATCTTTAAGTCTAGGGTAGATGAGAAGATGTTTAGGGTAGATAAGAAGATGATCTGAAGCAAAAGTGTGACCTTTCAGGTAACGATGTTGATTCAATATGGTGGCTGAGCGTGACTCTGTTATCCTCACGGAACCTTTCTGCTAGCTCCTCCTAGAGTGGGTGTGGCGCCCACCCACTTATGGAAAGCTGGCAGGAAAATGGTTTAAAAGCTGGAAGTCCTATCGGGATCAATTAGGAAGCCCTCCTAGCAGACAAAGACACTCTGACTCTGGGACTCTTGCCAAGGCTATACGGACTCATCGATTGGTTCTGTTTACGGCTTCCCCGTGACCCGCCTGTGCAGTATGGTTTAGATGGGATCTGTTCCTTCCCACCTTCACATAGCTTTGGTAATGTATTACTTCTATGCTCTGAGGCTGTCAAATGATGTGTCTATTTCATGCTGTAATGCTCACATTATTATTGGTGTGTGTTATTATGGAGATTGTGATGACTATAAGATATATCCTCCTGTGTGTTGTGTGATAACAAAAGTAAAGGTTTTGACAGTGGAAGAATATTGCAGTTGGATTTTGTTATATCTTGGATTGCCGGGTGAATACTATGATGTTCCAGGGCAGGTATTCGTTTGGTAGAGGGTCTTTTACATGCGTAGGATATGTAATGGTGTAAATGCTGATTAAAAGTACCTGTGTGTGACTGCCTGTGTATTGTGTGTGTGTGTGTATATGACTTGCTTTTAGTTATTGCACCCACCATTGCTGTTACCATGAGGCACAATGGTGCCTAGGCACAGAAAGTGAAGTGCTCCACTATCTTTTAGGAAGAAGTTCAGTTAAATGGTGCATTTTTTGGTTTACTGTTTTGGCACATTAACATTTTTAAATGTCCCCTATAATATAGCAAATCTTCACTTATTGGGTTTAATTCCACCTTACCTACTCAAAGGAAGAGAGAGCAGAGTGATGACCTTGTGAGTGCTCCTTGTGCTTTAATATCCAACACAAGCTTGAAAGCAAGTTGCTGATTAAACAGTGTTACCTTAAAGTGGCTGAAAACCTCAGATATGAAATATGAACAAAGCATATCACTTTCTACAGTGCACCTGTCTCAATTAAGAGCACTACACTGTAAGTCTAATTTCTGTCAGCTGCTTCATTCTTCTGCAGTGAGCATAATTAACTTCTGCCAAGTTTTCCTGACACCAAGAAAGAAAGGTGATTCGGAGGGACCTCCAGCACACAGCCTGTGATTGACAGCCTCAGCTCTGTTCCTGAGTGCTGTGTGAAGGGGGGGGGATCCTTTCCTCCTATCAGCTCTCAGAGCTCTCCTCACTGAGCTCTGCAGTGTGCAATTTTAGCTCCCTGTTTTCTGAAATCTCAGACAAGCTTGATAAATTATTTGAATGAATGGTAAAGAAGAAATATTACAGATAAACAGGTACAACTTATGTAGGGAGATTTGTTTCATCTCTGTGTATCACCTTGAGGCCATTCACTTCACTGGGTATAAGTAAGGGTTTACAACCACTTTAATGCAGCAGAGAAAAAGGTCCTTGGCCAGAGAGGTGTCTGGGTCACAAGACTGCCTAAATCTGAATACAAACCTTTGGCAGGTAAAGCAGCATGCAAATGCATTTTGTTTGTGTATTTAGTATCTTTCTGAAGTTCAGCTTTAGAACATAAAGGATTTTTGGTAAACATTTATGCACAATTAAATGTAGACCTGTCAAAGTCTAAAACAGATCTACACACACAGATTAATCCAGATTTATTGTACTGTTCCAGTTGAATGATTACAGTAATGGTCATTGATGGATAGAGAAATAGGAAATTGGACTGACCACATAGTGAGCTATAGTCCGGTTTACTCTGAAACAAGTTTTTGAAGATCAAGATTTATCATTTACTTATTTAATCAGCTGAAATGGTAAAATAACTTGGAGCTGATTTTTTTAGTATAGGTCTTTTTTAATTTTGGTGAGCTTGTGAGCTAGGTGCAGGGTGGCGGGTGGGCAGTAAGCACAGAGTCCTAAGTTTTCAAAACCAATGTATTGTAGAAACGTCCAGCAAATACAAACAGGCCCAGAGGGAAGGCTTACCCATCTGTTGCCACTTAAAACTATACAGCGGTCTGAAGAGCCAAAGATGCCGACAGTATCTGTTACGAGGAGCAGAATGTGGCCTGGCCAATCCAATCCAAGTTGGAAAGCTTTGTGTAGAAGTAAACGTAGTCCCTGTACTCTCCCTACTCCTCCGGAACCTTTCCCTATGTCTAGGCACTGTCTCTAACAGAAGGATTACCTGTCCCTATGCTAGCCACTCACATGCAGCACGCACAGCCCGGGATTCGGAGATTAAGTAGACTCTGCCTGACCAAAGATGGCCGCCAGAGTCACATGGGGTTTTAGTATCCAGTCAGATAACTGCCCGTGTTACAGAGGAAATCAAGTACCTCTCAACTTTCATTTGCATTGCCGCTGCGGTCGTGCGCCACCTGCAGTGGAACATACATACTGCACCTGCCTACAAACTATTTCCCCAACAGTCTGTACTTAGTTAAGAATGGAGCAGTAGACACATAAAACTGGAAAACGTTAGTTGATCAAAATTACCAACCCTGTCCTGATCATGCCCAGTCTGAATTTATGCAGTCCATGGGGTGGGGTTCTGGTTCAGTGGAAGCTGTGTGTTGAGGGGTAATCATTCACAGGCCTTCCATGCAAAAATGGCATATACTCAGAAGTCCTTCCTGGCGCCAGGCATATTTGGTTGATCTAGCAGCAAACAATATGGGCATACTGATAGTATACATGAACATTTACGCAAAGATATACATCCAGCAACCCAACCGTCATTCCTCACCAGTTTTTTTTTTTCTTGATAGCATGTAGGTCTTGTACCATTTCGTGCTGCTTGCACCTTTTATATGGCTATGTAGAGGCACGCAGATGATTGACAATTAATTATGGGTGCGTGCAGACCATAATTTGTGCAGTGCCTGCCCTTGTTTATATCAAGAATGAATGATTGTGTGATATGTCCTTCATGTAACCTCCTCCGGTCCTTGAGATGCAAGGGAGTAAAAAGGAAAAAAAGCTTAAAATGTATTTGTAACCACTGAGCATTGATCTATCAGAAATATTTGATTTATTTGACATTTACGCTAAATATGTTATTGATGTGTTACATAGTATTTTATATAGTTATATATTGACTCTACTGTGATATTGTATTTGAAACCCTTTATGGAGCATCTGATATTTTAAGCAAATACTGTACAGCCGTGGGCCACCTGCACTTTTTCTGGAGTCGGGTTTATGGTCCACATCTTCTGTTAGGAGCAATGTACATGAATGTTTTAATGTTGCTTTAAATTATTCTGCTCTTGACAAAAGTAACTTCTGTATGTCTATAGTCTCTAATGATAGAATTTGTTTTATGAAGCTGGAAGGGCTATGTGTCTGTGCCCACCCTAGGCTGATGAGTGAGAGTCAGCGCTGGAGCCATGCTGTGTCCATGCCCATCAACTATTGTGTTATCATGATTCATTCAAGAAGCAGAGGAATATACATTTTTGTAGAGTAATTTTGGATTTTCTCCTCTCTCTCTCTCTTCCTTTTTTGTTCCATAGGTGCTGTTGTTACCCTAGACCAGGGGTCTCCAAACTTTTTAAACAAAGGGCAAGTTTACTGTCCTTTAGATTTTGGGGGGCAGCACTGTGGCCAGTCAGATTAGAAAATGTCTTGGGAGTAGATAGTTTCTCAATTTTGGTGGTAAAAAAATTGCATAGCTCCATTGGTCAGTAGGAGGAGGAATAGTGTCCCATCATTGGTGATATTGGGTGGAATAATGCTCCATCATTGGTGATATTGGGAGGAATAATGCCCCATCATTGGTGATATTGGGAGGAATAATGCTCCATCATTGGTGATATTGGGAGGAATAATGCCCCATCATTGGTGATATTGGGACGCATGGTGCATCATCCTTTTTAGTATTGGGAGGAATAGTGCCACATCAGTGGTGTCAGTGGGAGCAATAGTGTCCCATCACTGGTGTCAGTGGGAGGAATAGTGCTCCATTATTGGTATCAGTGGGAGGATTAGTTTCCCAATCACTGGTGTCAGTGGGAGGAATAGGGCTCCATCATTGGTATCAGTGGGAGGAATAGTGCTCCATCATTGGTATCAGTTGGAGGAATAGTGCCTCATCAATGATAATATTGGGAGAAGTAGTGCTCCATCATTGGTATCAGTGGGAGGAATAGTGCTCATTCATTGGTGTTATTGGGAGGAATAGTGCCTCATCATTTTTATTACTGGGACAAATAGTGCATCATCATTTTTAGTATTGGGAGGAATAGTGCCCCATCAGTGGTGTCAGTGGGAGCAATAGTGTCCCATCACTGGTGTCAGTGGGAGGAATAGTGCTCCATTATTGGTATCAGTGGGAGGAATAGTTTCCCAATCACTGGTGTCAGTGGGAGGAATAGGGCTCCATCATTGGTATCAGTGGGAGGAATAGTTTCCCCATCACTAGTGTCAGTGGGAGGAATAGTTTCCCCATCACTGGTGTCAGTGGGAGGAATAGTGCTCCATCATTGGTATCAGTTGGAGGAATAGTGCCCCATCAATGATAATATTGTGAGGAGTAGTGCTCCACCATTGGTATCAGTGGGAGGAATAGTGCTCATTCATTTGTGCTATTGGGAGGAATAGTGCCCCATTGCTGATGTTGGTAGGAGGAATATTGCTATGTACAAGTGCCCCACTATTGCTGTCAAAGGAATGAACTATGCCCCACTATTGGTATCAGTGGGGGAATAGTGTCATGTAAAATCGTGAGGAATAGTGCCCCGAGAGCCAGAAAAAGGTAAGCAAAGGGCCACATGCAGCCCACGGGCCACAGTTTGGAGACCACTGCCCTTAGAACAGAGATAAAGTAGTTGGTGCTTGGGTGCCATATTGGAATCAGACATGTTCTTTTCTTGATGACATGGATTCAGCTCTGTCCTAGACACTTTTTAGGCCTAATCAGATTTATGTTAAATATTTTTTTTCATCCAGCTTGTTGAATATCTGGTAAACATTTACAAAGCTGTAATGTTTATTTATTTATTTCACGTACTTATATAGCGCAGTCAATACACTGCACTTTACATATATATTGTACATTCACATCAGTCCCTATCCCTCAAGGTGCGTACAATCTAAGGTAATACATAGATATATTGTATAATATAGTAGCAGATTGGGACTAACCCTGATTTTTCCCCATGAATATTGATGGACAGGTTCAGTTGGTAGTGGCAGCAGTAAGCCAAGCATGACTCGTTACTAGAGCTGGATCCCAACACCAAAATCAAATGTATCAGCCAGTATTTTACATTTGTATATGCCCCATAAGCCAGGAGAAATTTCCAAGAGGTTCAAAGAAAATGAAATAATTATTTCTCTGGGAGAAAGCTGAAAAACGTCCTTACAAGGACAATGAAACTAAATATTCACGACCAACAATGCCACCATCAGTCCCACCACGCATGCCAAAGTCCTAGGTGTCACTCTAGCCTCAAACCTGTCCTTCCAACCCCATGTCCAATCGTTGGCAAACTCATGCAGGCTCCACCTCCGCAACATATCCAAAATACGTATGTTCCTAACCCTAGATACTACTAAACTACTCGTTCACTCCCTTATTATCTCACGTCTGGACTACTGCAACTCCCTTCTCACCGGCCTACCTCATCACAGACTATCCCCGCTTCAGTCTATCCTGAACTCAGCGGCCAGACTCATCCACCTTACCAACCACTCCTCTTCTGTCATCCCTCCACTGGCTCCCGATTGCCCAACGCATTAAATTCAAACTACTAACACAGACATACAAAGCCATTCATAACGCTGCCCCAAACTACCTCACCGACCTGATACCCAAATACCACCCAACCAGTACTCTTCGCTCCTCACAAGACCTCCTACTTTCTAGCTCCCTGGTCTCCACGTCCCACGCCCGACTACAGGACTTCTCCAGGACTTCCCCCTTCCTCTGGAACTCACTACCCCAATCCATCAGACTGTCACCTCCCGATTGCCCAACGCATTAAATTCAAACTACTAACACAGACATACAAAGCCATTCATAACACTACCCAAACTACCTCACCGACCTGATACCCAAATACCACCCAACCCGTACTCTTCGCTCCTCACAAGACCTCCTACTTTCTAGCTCCCTGGTCTCCACGTCCCACGCCCGACTACAGGACTTCTCCAGGACTTCCTCCTTCCTCTGGAACTCACTACCCCAATCCATCAGACTGTCACCTACCCTCCTCACCTTTAGGCGCACCCTGAAAACCCATCCCTTCAGGGAAGCCTACCCCGCCCTCACCTAACAGCCGATCTCCTCCACTTTCCTACCACTCCATCCCCCACAGCCACTTCCTCCTGTACCACCATCCCCTCCCTCCTAGATTGTAAGCTCGAAAGAGCAGGGCCCTTGACCCCCTCGTGTTTTGTTACTGTGTTGTCTCATGTTCTGTCCCCCACTCTAATGTACAGCACTGAGCAAACCTTTTCGCGCTATATAAATACTGTATAATAATAATATTCCATAAACATTATTTTTACAAAATAGTTTATTTCACCATTTTCCTCAAACTATGGAATGTAGGATAATGATGGAAAAGGACTTTAAAGTCACCCTTTGAAACTGTTGGCCCACCTTGCTTCTTTCTCTTACCTCTGCTGAAAAAAAAAATTGGTTGTATTTCCCCTGTGCAAGGTTTTCCTTTCTCTGATCCAGGCAATTAATTTCCCATACATTCCCCAGTAACATGTCTCTGTATGGATTTCTCTAAGCATTCTGTTTTCCTTTATTTTTATTTAGGAGATGAGCTTTTTGCAAATCCACTGATTGAATTTAAATGTACATATGTAATGCTCCCGAGCTGTTGATTCCTCAGTGATGTAACTCCTGAAGCATGAATTAATGCCGCATGTATGCACTAATGCCATTGTCCTCCGTCACAAATAGATTCATACTTCATCTATTAGATACACAAAGCTTATTTAAAAATAAATTTAGGGGAATGTTCGATCTGATTGAATCTGCCATGCCTCTGTTAATATATTTGTTGGAGTCGCTCTCGCTGAGAAGCTTTTAGACGGAATATGCATTTTTATATTATTCATGGTAATGTAATTCCCCCTTTTAATCTCCGAAGGGTTTCACATTAAGTCACGATACACAGTTCAGAGGAGTTTGGATCCCCCATTAATCACTGTGTCTTCAGTTTGGTGTTTCTACTTTTTGTCCATCTGTTAAATCAGTCAACGGCTGATGGGAGGCGACTTGGGAACTGCACAGGTTACATGATTAAACACAAGCACTAAGAATCCCCGTCTACTTAATAAGACCTTAAACCGGCTATGTCACTACTTTAAAATTTTATATTTTGATCTTTCCTGATTAAATAAGAGTGCTGATATTGATGTGTGTGTTATCAAGATTTATTTTTTCAAGTGATGCGTCATATTTTGTAATTGCATAGCCTGCAGGTGTCGCTGTTTTCATTATGGGTTATGACAAGATCCTCCAACAGGTCAAATACTTTCTGTGGGAGAAAGCTGAAACACTGACATCTGCAGACTAATACGTAGTACTGTACATGACCAAATAAATGTGATGTGTATGTGTGATAACGCTGGATTCAAAGAAGCGGGAATTGGTTCTGATGGTGTAGTGCAGTGGTTCTCAACCTGTGGGTCGCGACCCCTTTGGGGGTCAAATGACCCTTTCACAGGGGTCGCCTAAGACCATCGGAAAACACATATTTCCAATGTGTAAAGAGCAGCTACTGTGTAGAAAGCAGCTGCTGTGTTGAAAGCAGCTACTCTGTTAAAAGCAGCTACTTTGTTGAAAGCAGCAGTATTGGAGGTAAAATGACACTTCATGAATTTTAAATAATGTTATGGTTGGGGTCACCACAACATGAGGAACTGTATTAAAGGGTCGCAGCATTAGGAAGGTTGAGAATCACTGGTGTAGTGCATTTTCCTTCAAGGAAGCAGAACCGCAGTAAAAGTAGTGTGTATGTGGACCTTGTTATGTTCATAGGCTGCTTCCTCTCTGGTCACAATGATCATATCACTCCACAGATGCTAAGGTATGGCACCGATTCTTTCAAGGATGCTCCCTCTAGAATCCTGGCATCTCTAGCACATAGCCCAGATCACAGTCTTCTAAAGTCCACGTAGCCTTGCTGTCCACCTCAGGCTGGGGAATTCATAAGCACTATACATAAAAAACAAGAAAAGGGGGCGCACCGATCTTGTGCATTAAACACATTTTATTAATGATAAAAAGTAATATACTCGCAAACATTGCAGATAATTAAAGTGGAGTTCCACTCACCCTGTCAAAAAAATAAAAGTCAGCAACTACAAAAACTGTAGCTGCTGACTTTTAAAAAACAGCCGTATACCTGTCCCTTGGTCCCGTGGTGTGTCCCCCGCAGCCCGTTTCACCGGCCATCCTGTATTCCTGGAGGCCGGCATCTTCAGTGTGGGCACCCGGCTGTGATAGCTTGCGGCTTCACAGCCGGGTACCCACTGTGCATGCGCGAGTAGCGCTGCGTTTCATGAATGGTCCTGTAGTCTTCTGGGACCTGTCACGTGTCCCAGAAGACTGCAGGTAGGGAGGACACCTTCCATTTCCGATCACCACGGGAAGTGGGAGCGGGTACCTGTCAAATTCGGCACCCAAAGGTGCCAATCCTTAATGGGGAGCGGGGGAGCTGTCCTTAAAGCGGAACTTCCCCTTTTGGGTGGAGCTCCGCTTTAAGACCATCACAAACTCCCAACAGATTGACCAGAGTTGGTAGCACATCTCCAGGCAGACTAAGAAGATGTCCCAGAGTTCTGCAGTTGTATCATGAGTTGTAGATATAGTCATTTTTAGCAGGGGTTCACTGAGACTTGAAAGTTATCTTAGGGGTTCCTCTGTCTCAAAAGGTTGAGAAAGACTGATCTAAGCTATAAAAACCACCAACTATCCATAGCAACACAACCATGACCTGGTACTAACACTCAGCAAAACCCATCTCCACCATCAGAAACTCAGGTGAATATTGGTTGGTGCTGATACCCCGCACCTCAGGTGAGCCCATGTCATCTGCCAGGGTGACCTGCCTGTGTACCTTTCCTGCTGATCTCTCTACTGCTGTAGCTACTGGCCTGCGAGCCTGAGCCTTGATCGTTACGTCTCCAATGGCAACAAAACGTAGAGAAAAAAAACGAACAGATATCTACAAAATTAGTAAATTTCTTGAAAATCACAAGAGCTGCATTTTTTAAAGAAATGCACTTATTCTTGAAAGTATGTATTTCAAGGTGGTCCTTTTCTGCGGGGGTGTCTTTTATTATTATTAAATAAATGTAAAGCGCTTCAAATTTTGCTCATAGTGCTTTATTATTCAGAGGTCCAAAATCCCCTCTATCCAGTGCTGAAACAGCGCCGTGGCATTAAGTGATTGTAGCAAGATTCATGTAAACTCCCGTTCTCCCGCTAGATTCTACTTTTCCACAAATTAGACTAACAACTTCAAACAGTAAAATGTAATTTGATTTGTATCATCCCATCTGCCTCCATAAAGGTTTTTTGGCATCTGTATCTTTCATAACATCTGAATCTTAATGAATAAAAGCTTTGAGAGTCCTTTAAATCCGGTAGCGTGGCTCTTTTTATATTTGTGCAGTTTATTATGACATAAATCTGCATTCAGTATTTACTGTTAGTTAGGCAGGGAAATTAGCTCCTGCACATAAATTTCTATCCAGCTACATCTAATAAGAAAAATGAGTGCGCGGTGTGGGGATTATCAACTGCATACATGAATCAACGGTGTATTTTATTGGCTCAGACTACAATTAAAAGCTTGTGGAAAGGGATTATGAATTCCTGATACTGCCACAGAGTTAAGTAGATGGTAAAGAAGAGCTGGTCATGTGAGTATCCAGTGTAGGGACCTACAAGGATCACGTTTTTGTATTAAACACACAACAAAATCTCACATTCTGACCCAACAATCATTAGAACCTGTTAGCCAAGACCCTTTGAGCTGAAGGTTGGGCAAACAGTTAAAGAAAATGCACATATGGTAGCTGTTTTACCTGCCAAAGGATTTGTGTTTTTGTCTGTCCATTCCTCAGATTTACACAGCCCTTTCACGCAGCACAGCCAGGTGGATGACACCTCTCAGAGATAAAAAAATTCAGCCTGTTGACTGGATAGTGAAGGAGCAGCAGTAACTGGTAAGGTCATCCCTCTACTCTCTACTTCCTATCAGCATGTTTTTGTCAAAATATGTGCATGCTGCACACCAGATTGTCTCCTAGTCCTGGCTCTTCCTTTCCCAGCATGAGCTCTGCTGTATAGGGGATTGCAAGAGGCAGGAGCGGACTGACCCTTTTGAAACTCGGGCACTGCCCGAGGGCCCGGGGTCAGTAGGGGGGCCCCATGAGATGCCCCTGGTACCTTTTTCATAGGCTTTTTTTGAGTTTGGGCAAGGACACAGGGGCCCCATGATCCCCTATTGCCTGGGGGCCCCATGAGTTCTCAGTCCGCCCCTGCACTGGTGCTTAGTGATTGGTCGATCCGGTACCAGCAATGCCAAACAGGGATGGGGAGAGAACTTTCAGTCCTATGAAAGCTCTGTCTGGGATCATCTTGAAGTTCACATGGGGCTTGCTGTCCTCACTCCCACCATGAATTGATTCACATTACCTGGTAAAAGTTGTGAGGTGGTCAGGTGGAAAACATTGCTAAGATCATGCTGTAGGCAAAAAAAAAAATATATATATATACAGTATATATATATATATATATAAAATGCCTGATTTTTCGCACCCATGCTGCTCTGTAGCAGTATAGAAGAAGTATCATCACATTTTAAAAATCCTTGTTTTATCCCCCAAGGGACCAAGTGCGTGTAGTACTTAGACCTGATTATATCTGTGCTGTTGTTGCTGAGCTAGCATAGTTTACATCCTGCCCAGGGGCAGACTGACCATTTGGAAACTCGGGCACTGCCCGAGGGCCCGGGGCCAGTAGGGGGCCCCATGAGATGCTCCTGGTACCTTTTTCATAGGCTTTTTTTGAGTTTGGGCAAGGACACAGGGGCCCCATGTTCCCCTATTGCCCGGGGGCCCCATGAGTTGTCAGTCTGCTCCTGGCAAGAGGCCAATACCAAGTCAAGTTCAGGTACTTACACTTATTATACAGGATTTATATATCTGTTTACAAAGCACTTTACAGTATAAAGGGGACAGTACAATTACAATACAGTTCAATGCGGAAGGGATAGGAGGGCCCTGCTCATGCAATAATTTGTGTATTTGATACTTGCTTAGCATACAACTCTACAGTGGAAAGCTTCAGACAGATAAAAAAAAAAACAAAAAAACACAATTTGTTCTTGCAACAAGGTTACAATGTTGCAGTCTAAATACTGAAGGAAAAGAGACTGAGAAAATGGTTCCTCTTGCCTGTCTTAAGCTGATGACATCATTTCAGCCTAGGCAATGTCACCTGACTGGAATCTAAAGCGATATTAAAAAAACAAACCAGAATTGTAATATATTGCAGTTTACCAATCCTTAGATGTGATGTGTGCATTAGTTTTCTTTTTTAGGCTTTTTTCCTCTGTTCTCATCTGGTGATCTGCTCATTAACACACCTCCTGCATTAGAGTGCCCCCATTCTGGATAAAGGAGCAACAGAGACACCTTTGGACAGGAGCATTGTTAATCTGGGGGGAGGGGAGTGTTAATGTACTAGCAGATTTGGGTACACTAACCAATTGAAGCCAATTTTCAGCTAATACTTTATAAGCAGTTACAGAAAACAGTTTTTTTTCCCTTTTGAAATAAAGGTTTTGCAGAAATAAAGAAAAGCTGATCATTGTAAGCACTACTATCAGCGGTGAATGGTTTGTCTCATCCTTCTAACTGCTACATCTGCAGGACAGCTTGGGCAGTTAAAAAAAAAAAAACAAACTTACTGGCCAGATCACCAGGTGAAAATATAGTAAAGAAAGCCTAAGAAAGAAAATGAATGCAGCCGTCACATTTCGGAACTGGTAAGCTGCAAAATAAAAAAATGTTTCTTTTGTCTTTTATAGTGCTTTAAAGTGGTAGTCAAGTCTGTTCTTCGACTTTTACAGGTAAGTTTTTTTATAGGCTTACCTGTAGGTAAAATGAATATCTGCTAAACATGCACCATTTAGGAGATGTTCCAGCAAGCAGCAGATGGAGACATCACCAGCACATGCACTGTGAAGGAGCGGCATACCAGTGCCATTGCTTCAGAGCTCTGTGCCGTGCCCAGAGCTACCGCATGTATGTGCTGGAGTGACGTCATCGTGGCTCGACCAGTCAGATGGCTGGAGCCTGCAAACCCGGAAGGTAGACAGGTTAAAATGGAAGCCCTGTCAGCAGTGACAGCACACTGCTCTAGGGCTTCGTTTTAGGGTAAGTCTTTCATAATGTGCTATTATGTGAGGCATACTAGTACATTAACTGCTTCCCGTCTGCCCTATAGCAGAAATACTGCTACAGGGTGGCACGGGTGCGCAAAATCGTGTTTATACAGCACAGCCATGCAAAGCAGTGTGCTTACAGTGAAGCACAAACACATGGCCCCCATAGTAAAACACACCCAGCACACAGTTAACCCTTTAATTGCCCCTCATGTTAACCCCTTCCAGTCCAGTGTCATTAGTACAGTGTTTTAGCATTGATCACTGTATTGGTGTCACTGGGGATGTTAGTGACACCAAGTCAGTTCCCCCCAGTGTCAGAATGCCTGCAGCAGTCCCGCTATAAGTCGCTGATCACCGCCATTACTAGTAAAAATAAAAAATATCCATTATATATACTGCCATTTTTAAACGCTATAACTTTCACATAAACCAATTAATTTACATGTATTGGGATTTTTTTTAGCAAAGACATGTCGCAGAATACATTTTGGCCTAAATGTATGATGAAATTTGAAATTTGATTTTTTTTTATTTTTTACTGGATATGATTAATAGTAAAAGTAAAAAAATGTTTTTTTTTAAATTATAGATACTGGAATTTTTTTGTAATTACTACTAGTAATGGCGGTGATCAGCGACTTTTAGCGGGACTGTGGCGGGCATTCTGACACTTGGGGGAAATGGCTTGGTGTCACTGTCACCCCAGTGACACCAATACAGTGATCAGTGCTAAAAAAAAGCACTGACACTGTACTAATAGCACTGGGCAGGAAGGGGTTGATGTGAGGGGCGATCAAAGGGTTAACTGTGTGCTGGGAGTGTTTTACTAGGGGGCAGGGGGCGTGTGCTTCACTGTAAGCACACTGATTGGGATGGCTCTACTGTGCACAGCCATCCTGAGCAGTGTGCTCGAGTTGACAGGGAGGAAGATTGTTTGTAAACAAAACAGTCTTCCTCCCCATTGGAGATGCGGGTAATTACCGTCCGGGACCCAGTGAATGACATCCGCTGCCACGACTGGTGACGCGGGTAGGGCGTGCGCCCCTTACCTGAAAATGAAAAATCACGTATATATATATATGTGTGTGTGTGTGTGTGTGATTCTGTGCACAGGTGCTGCCCTGTAGCAGTATATCTGCTATAGGGCGGTCCTTAAGCTGTTAAAACAAGTAAATATGATAGTATATCTATTTACTAATGCTTGCAGCATAAGGCCTGGTTCACATGTATGCCCTTTTTAATGCATTTTGCAGAAACACACTACAGTCCATTTAACATGGTTTCTTATGGGATATGTTCACATCTATGCATTTTTCAGCTGCTGCATTTTTAGAGAGGGTCAAGCTCTTTTTTAAATGCAACTTGGTGCATTTTTGGTTCAATAGACTTCAATGGACATGCAGCAGAAATGCATGTAGTGTGTTTTTGATGCTTTTTTTTTTTACTATTGGGAAGTATTGACTTTGATGCAATTTTGGATGGGTGCGGCTTTGATGTAACTTTTTTTTCTAAAAGGGAAGTATGTCTGTTCTGTTCATGTAGTATGTATTGTTGTGACTTTGCATTCTCTGGCACTCAAGTAGCACCAAAGTAGCATCAAAGTCATATCCAAGTCACACCCATCCAAAATCGCATCCAAGTGGCACCCATCCAAATTCAAACTCATTCAAAGTCTCATCAAAGACATTTTCCTATTGGCAAAAAAAAAGCACAAAATGCATCAAAAACAATTGTTCAAACATGTACTTAGTGTTAACCTAGCCTTGGGATTAAAAGTAGTCAATGTTGATTGAAAGGGTGAGATTCAGCTCTAAAGGCTCTGTATACAGTCCAGGATTTGAGTGAGCAATTAAAGCAGAGCTCCACCCAAAAGGGGAAGTTCCACTTTAAGTCTTTGTCCCCCGCTCCTTAATAAGGATTGGCACTTTTGGGGAGCAGGGGGAAGTGGGTACCCGAATTTGACAGGTATCCGCTCCCACTTCCACTGCAATTGCCTCGGCGATCGGAAGCGAAATTTGTCCTCCCCTATCCCTCCCCATAGTCTTGTGGGACACGACAGGTCCCAGAAGACTACGGGAACATTCACAAAATGTAGCGATTCTCAAGCATGCGCAGTGGGCACCCGGCTGTGAAGCCACAAGCTGTCACAGCCGGGTGCCCATACTGAAGATGTCGGTGCCAGGGAGAGAAGAGGGCTGGTGAAGCCAGCGGTGGTGAAGACACCTTTGGACCGAGGGACAGGTAAGTGGCTAAATTTTTTTAAAGTCAGCAGCTACACTTTTTGTAGCTGCTGTCTTTTTTTATTTTTTTTTCAGGTGTAACTCCGCTTTAACCACTTCCCGACCGGCCGTTGCATATAAACTGCCGGACGGTGGCAGTGCAGGGTCGGGTGGCCGTTTATGAACGTTTATGCTTGTGCGCGCTCCCTGGAAGCGCGCAGCACCGCGATCCGGTGCCCGCTGTGTCCTCTGGACACAGTAAAACACCGATCATCGGACGGGACCTCTGTACGAGGTCCCGATCATGTGATCACTGATTGGCCAATCAGTGATCACATACAAAGTAGTAAGCAAGATGTCACTTGTGACATCATTGCTTACTACGTGT
This sequence comes from Staurois parvus, assembly GCF_062004578.1. NCBI lineage: Eukaryota > Metazoa > Chordata > Amphibia > Anura > Ranidae > Staurois > Staurois parvus. The sequence continues at coordinate 5,323,169 of NW_028318294.1, read as the reverse complement.
GAAATCTGAGAATGATCACAGAGGTCACATGGTACAAGCCTATTCACAACAGCCTTTTACCATGTGACAAGCTGTGACCAATCACAGCTCACTCAGTACTTCTCAATGAGTGCAAGAATGCAGACAGAGAGAAAGAGAAATGATTGCTTTTACATCCTATATGGGTGTAAAAGGAATCGGTGTAAAAAAAAAAAAAAATCTTCATCACCCCCCACAAGTAGTACAGTGTCACCATGGTGACACTGTACTGCTAGGGTGACAGTATGTAAAAAGAAAATAATAATATAAAAAAATAAAATAAAAATTTAAAAAAAAATGTTTAAAAATGATAATTTTGTGTTATAAACTAATTTGGATTTTTTTTTTTACTAAAAAGATAATAGAATAAATTTTGGCAAAGATTTATGATGAAATATTATTTATTTGCAAAATTTTTAAAAACTTTTTAAAAAAAATTTTGGACTTTTTCATTTACATAGCAAAAAAAATAAAAAATACCAGCGGTCAATAAATACCACCAAAATAAAGCTTTATCTGTCTAAAAAAATGGTAAAAAATTAATTTTGGTGCAGTGTTGCATGACTGCGCAATTGTCATTCAAAGTGTGATAGCGCTGAAAGCTGAAAAATGCCCTGGACAGGAAGGGGGTAAAAGTGTCCGGTCTGGAAGTGGTTAAACACATTTAAGCATTGCTCCCAATATCTATGTAAGTTAACTGTGTAGCCATAACAAGTGGCGGAATACCACGAAGAACTCGCATGGTGGAATATCTTTGCATCTCATTCATATATGCAGCTTACCTTTGTCAGCTGAGATGGAAAATAGGACTTCACCCAGAGTTGTATCACTTTATTGTTAAAGTCACTGTCCATTCCTGGTTCTAGGTAACGTTTTGTACCCCACCCATAGAAGCCACAATCACACTTGGAAGAAGAAGGACAAATTGGATTTCAGTTTGAAAATGAGACAATTAGGAGTTATAAAAGGGGCGATTTTTAGGTGATTTTTGGCTACGTCACGTTAGCTGTTGTGGTTTTGTTCGTCTTTCTTGTTTATACAAACCTCACTAATTTCTCTAGAAGTTGCATATTTAGCGGTGAACGTTTGCAGTTAGCTGAGCCAGTCTGTGCGCTGTGGTCCAGGGAATTGCAGTCCAATATGGGAACTCTCAGCAAACGAGTGGTCCGGCCAACTCTGGCTATTAATCATCACCCTCCATTATTTACCGAGGATTCATTCATTGTTCGGTTAAGGTACCAAGAGGGTCAATTAGAGACTACAGACAGGATTTTTCAAAGACACAAGAGGGTCAATTAGGCCCTCATCGTAATTTTCTGCTTTAACAGCAAATGCCAGCCTATCACGCAACAGATGCAGCAGAATTTGGAAATAGGGTGCTGATTTAAAAAGAAAACGAGAGGAAGAAAAAAAAATCCTGCGGTGAGCTGGCCTGTTCACTCGGCAACATATGGTTGAGTGTGACAGCCGGGTTCAAATGAGAGGCAGAGAATTTTATCATTGGGACTGCAGAGGGGCAGAGAGCCTGCAGGGTCAGGACATCCAGTGCAGCATGGGAATTCCGATGATGGAACTGTGTGTTTCCACCTCAAAGGTGAATCATTTATCTCATAGAGGGTCCCGCACCCGCAGACATCCTCACATGTGCCCTGTCCCTTTCATTTCTGCAATGTTCCATGGAGTGACAAGGAGGCACTTACTGTGTTATATCATTAAAAGAAGTGGCATTTCTGTACTTCATTCAACTGATAGCAATTGTTATGGTGTGATTAACTCCTTGAGTGCCAAGGGTGCTTGTAAGAACTGTTGGATACGATCAAGATACTAAAAAAAAAACGTCATTAGTATGTGTACGAAATCTTTAGTTAGGATTTACTCTTACTAACCCATCTCTAAAAATCTCCTTTTGCAAAGAGGGGCAGTATATCGAGATGTCCTCCTTTATATTTGGTACACAATAAGGTACTGCACATTTATGGTCTTTTATTTGTATGGAAAAAGAGAAACTTTGAAATATGTAAAGACCGATCACTAGAATATACTGTATGAGTTAAATTGTTAGTTCACCGTTCCAGGAAAAATTAAAAAGGGAGCTAACACCTTACACCAGGGGTGGCAAAGTTAGTTACAGCGTGGGCAGCATCAGCATTATGATTACCCACAAAGGGCTGCAATCTGCATCTGCAAGACTCGCTGTCCAGAGTACCCCCCCCCAGATGTCAAGAGCCCCCCCCCCCACCATCAGGAGTCCATAGTCCCCTACTCTTCCTTGCATCACAGTGTACCCCCTTACCTAGTGCAATGCCTGCAAGAAGCTGGGGGCAGAGCTTGGAAGCAGAAAGTGCAGGATCTGGAGGAGGGCTGGAGTCAGCTGCCGGAGTCTGCTGAATGCTGAGACCAGGGGAGGAGGAGATGAGGGGGTGGCTGCGACTGCACAGAGAGGTTCAGGATCTGTAGGAGAAGTTCTGACCTCCTCTCTGCTGCCAACTGCTGAGACAAAGTGGGGGCAGAGACAAAGGGGATGCCGCAGCCACAGGACAGGTGTGAGGGCCACATGAAATGGCCTGGTGGGATGAATTTGGCCATAGGGCCTTGTGTGTAACACAGGTGCCCTACACCCTCCCCACCCTCTGGCCCCCGCTGCATCTTTCACGCAGCCCTCTGCAGCAGTTCTAAGCTTTGAAAGCAGCATTGTTCTTCTTTGTCTAGGGACACCAGGACAGATTAGAGCAGTTCTGATTGATCAGATCAGTCATGTGCTAGTGGGTCTGGAGAGGGTTTTTACTGAAATGGTGAACGGAGATTTAAAATGCAATTTCAAGTCACTGGCAATATTTTTAAACTGGCAGTTTTCATTAAATAATATCTGATGATCCTGCCATTAAGGCTCTCAGATATTTCTTGTTACAGGTTGACAATGCTCCTTCCCGGTCTCCTGGTTGTACTAATGCATTGTCATTCTGTCACATTAACTGATGGAGACTGTGCTGATACACATTGCTCAGGTATGACCCACTGTTGGATCTATCAGGGAACTGGTCAATAGTGGTTTGCCCACCAGTTATGACAGTGTAGCCAGCCCATGCTTGGGACACAGAGTCTGAATTGGCAAGTGTGTGTATCTTTTCTCTTCGACAGACTGCCATCATAGCTCTCTCATTTACACCAAATGCTGGTGCAGAACCTCTTGAGGAGGCACACAGCCTATCCCTCTGTCACAAGCACAGTATCTGTTAGCAACCGCCTGGCAGTACCTCTAGCAGCCCACAGGGCAGGATTCCCCAGAGCGTGAAGTCTAAGCCCCAGCCTGCTTGTTCACCAGGGCCCCTGATGGTTGGGATGGACTTGGAGCAGACTGGAACCAGGTCGCGGCCCCTGAGTACACTCGTCTGTGGTAGAGGAATCCGCCGGGGGTCTGTGCAGGTGGAGAGCCTGATGTGAAGAGGCAGAAGGTGGAAGCAGGGATGGCTGGATCCGTGCCAGATGGATGGATGAGCGTGGTCAAACGGGCTGGGTCGGTAACAGAGGGGTCAGCGTAGTACAAGGCAGCAGGCAGAAGAATAGTCAGGTCACTGGCCGGGGTCGGTACCAGTAGTTCAGATCAGGTAAGGATATCCAAAAGAGAGGTCAAACTTAGCCAGGGGTCAGAGCAGGAGAAGTCAGCAGAGGTCAGGTCCAGGCAGGTCAGCAACGAATCTTCAAACAACAGGAATACAGGAACACAGAAATAAGACCATACGGCAATGAGTGTAGGTGCAGGGCAGGTTTAAATAGTGCGTCCTGCCCTGCCATTGGTGCCAGGCGAGCGGCCGCAAGTGCGCATGCGCGGCTGCCGCCGTCCAGGTCCTAGTGTCCGCCAGCTAGAATGGATCGGCGCTCTGCACATGCGCGGAGCCATTCGTTGCCACGATCCCTGACAGTATCAGCTGTCCGATAAAGTCACAGAGGGACATAGAAATAGATTTTGATATCTTTTAATGCAAGATTCATTCTAATGTTAAAAGAAAACCCTAAATAAACTTCTGAATACACCTGTCAAATATGTAAATAACTTTTTTTCCCTGTCAAGAAATTTTTGATGTACATAACATATTCTTTATAGAAAACAAAAAGACAGTACTATAAATAAATCAGTACATAACATTTACATATAAATACCCCTCATATGAATTTCATGTAAAATGCATATAACTATACCACAAATACAACCATTCAAACATAAGGAATATATTTCTGGAAGAACGCATTGGGCAGAGCTGGAACCTTGTGACATCATCACCCATGTTATTATTATTATACAGGATTTATATAGCGCCAACAGTTTGTTCAGCACTTTGCAATATAACGGGGGTCAATACAGCAACAATACAGTTCAATACAAGAGGGTTAGGAGGGCCCTGCTCCTTGGAGCTTACAATCTAAGAGAGAGGGACTAGTGGTACAAAAAGTAGTAACTGTGGGGGATGGACTGGTAGGAGGAGTAGAAGATTCCATTATTAGCTGAGGGCAGGATAGGCTTCCCTGAAGAGATAGATTTTCAGAGATCACCTAAAAGTGAGCAGAGTAGGCAATAGTCTGATAAATTGGGGTAGAGAGTTCCAGAGGATGGGGGAAGCTCTGGAGAAGTCCTGGAGATGAGCATGGGAGGAGGAGACAATGGAGCTAGAGCGCAAGAGGTCGTGGGAGGAGCGGAGATTAGGGTTTGGGTGATATTTGGAGACAAGATTGGTGATGTAATTTGGGGCAGAACTGCGCAATTGTCATTCAAAGTGCAAGAGCGCTGAAACTTGAAAATTGGCCTGGGCAGGAAGGGGGTAAAACTGCCTGGAATTGAAGTGGTTAAGTAGACAGGGGTCCTTTTGAATAGAGGGGAATGGGGGAAGGGTTGCAGTGATGCAAAGTGCTTCTTTGGAGTAAAGGTCCACTTTAAAGAGCAGACGTTGGATTTCTCAGAGCAACAAAAGAAAATGTTGACATTGATTTCATAGAGACATAAAAAAAAAGTTATGCACTCATAAATCACAGCATCTCGGTATGGCCATTCTTTTCCTTTTTACCAAATGCTCACTCTAAACTTGTTTCTTGATCTTTATTTCTGTATCAACTTCCTGCAAGCTCTGAGCGTTCCATTAAACTTGAGCATTTTTATACCTCTGATTATATACAAGTTCCACCACAGTCCCCAATACTAAGCAGACGTTTCAGCTGGCTGGTTAAGTACGTACATATTAAACCGAGAAGGCCATAAATATGACAAAGGTTTGTAGGCTGCTTAGCCGTTTTAAGGCCGTCCGCGGACAGGCTTAATGACACCGCCACTGTCATATTTACACTGGAGAACTTGTTATTTTCTCTGGCAATGTAAACAGATGAATAGCATAAGTCAGACGAGCAGAGATATTGTCTTGTATAAACACGACGTACAAGCTCTGTTTGTCAGGGCATTAAGCTCGTCTTTGCCTCTACAGATAAGATCGAAAATAAAAAATATACACTAATAAAACTATCAGAGCGGAGAGAAGTCACAGGGATCCCTGGTGGAGCTGGAGAGCATAAACTCGGCGTCTGTTGTATTTCCTCTGCCCTTTTCCAGCCGCTTCATTGCTCTATATGGCCAGACTTGTAAAAAGCCAATAGACAATACTATGAAGTATGGTAAGGTATGCTAGGCCACGATCACTGCCGGCTTGAGTGCCTAAAGGGATCGTAGATGAAAGCATTGCCGAAGGAGGTTCTGGTGAAGTTTTCTTTGACGTTTGGCTTTGAGCACTTCACGATTGCCTGCAATAAGTCTATGTCAGGGGTGTCCAAAACTTTTTTCAAAGAGGGCCAGATTTGATGAAGTGAACATGCGTGAGGGTCAACCATTTTGCGGCATAAAAAAATGAATGGATAAAGCAGCAACTGATACTGGTCATGATCAATAAAATTCAAAATACTAACAATAACTTACAAAGCCATTCACAACTCTGCCCCCAGCTACATCACCAACCTGGTCTCAAAATATCAACCAAACTGCTCTCTTTGATCCTCTCAAGACCTTCTGCTCTCTAGTTCCCGTGTCACCTCCTCCCATGCTTGCCTCCAGGACTTATCCCGAGCTTCTCCCATCCTTTGGAATTCTCTACCCCAATCTGTCCGGCTGTCTCCTAATCTATCCACCTTTAGATGATCCCTGAAAACCTTTTTCTTTAAAGAAGTCTATCCTGCTTCTACCTAGTAAACCGCCATTTAGTTCCTCCATCAGCTCATCCCCCCACAGCCATTACCTTTTGTATCACTCAACCCTTCCTCCCAGATTGTAAGCTCTAATGAGCCAGGCCCTCTGTTTCCTCTTGTACCAAATTGTATTGTAATTGTAATGTCTACCTTCACTTTGTAAAGCGTTGCGCAAACTGTTGGCGCTCTATAAATCCTGTATAATAATAATATTTGAAATCTGTTCGTGTTACTCCCCCTGAAAAAAAAAAAAAAGCAAAATTACTCTCACTGATTTCCTTCAATGCTTGAGAAGGGAGCGCACCTTTGTATTTCATCGGCCTCGCGCATGCTTCGAAACGCGTCGCATTGCATGCTGGACATCCCTACGTCATGACGCTGACTTCAATGTTGCGCTCCAGGTTGGACTCCGGATGTCGTCTTTGGATCTCACACATGCCGGCCGGCTCCCTGTTAACATCCCGAGTCTCCTCCAGTGCTTACTACAGAGTATACATCAAGGACGCCACCATGTCCTTCAATTTCACCACATGTGCCTAAGCCTTCCGTTTTCTTTCATCACGTGTTTCTCATTTTGTTCCTCAATAAATGTACCACATATTGCACTTATAGGCACTTTTCTCCTTTTTAGACATTGCCAAATTACCTAAGGGGCCGTATTAAACTGGAGCACGGGCCAGACTTTGGACATGTCTGGTCTATGTTATCACATCCAAAAATCCATGGCTCTAGGAGGATGTAGATTTATATCAATTAGGGGTGTGTGTTTCAAGAATGCTTTGTAGGCATATCATCTTAATGTTACGAAACAGACTTTGGGGGAATTCAAAAAGACATTTGTGAATACACACTTCTGGCAGTGTGGAAACCTCTCTAAATTCAAGAAAACCCTACAATGTTTTCATTGTATCACCGCATGCAAGAAAATTAAGCAGTTCCTTTTTGTAGCATTTGGACCTTACAGTGCTATTGCTGTGACAGATTCATAAAGAAATGCTGCCATATAAAGAAAGTGGAGGTAAATAACATCTCTTCCACATTGGTGTGAATTGTTGATTGCATCTAAACTCTGTTGCAAAATCAGCCTCTGAACTCCCATGTACACTGCTCCAGTAAAGGTAATATGAATTAACTGACCTATGTTGAAGTACATTTCAAACCCATGTCAACAAATGCAGGAAAACAATGCCTAAGTACATGAACTCTAACATTGGCAGCCAGTCCAGATAGCAGGCAGTGGTGGTGGTGACCAGTGATGAGGAACCTTGGCAGCTCTTTTTTTTTACAGTCACCCAGTTGATGGTTGTATACCATTACAATGATTGCACAACTTGCGAGAGTTCTAGATGATACACATGGTTGGCTCTAAACAGTAATATAGATATGTGGGACATATATTGAAATAGTTTTTTTTCTTGGTGCTCCTTTTAAAGAATAGCTCCATGCCAGGGGCGGACTGACCATTTGGGCACCCGAGCACTGTCCAAGGGCCCGGGGTCAGTAGGGGGCCCCATGAGATTCCCCTGGTACCTTTCATAGACATTTTTGGGTGTGGTTTGAGTGTGGGCAAGGACAAAGGGGCCCCATGATTTCTTATTGCCCAGGGGCCCCATGAGTTTTCAGTCCGCCCCTGCTCCATGCTATTTTTTTCCCCAACTTATTTTTTTTGAAGGTGGAATATGAACTCCCGTGAACACATTAGCAGGGGCGGACTGACCATTTGGAAACTCGGGCACTGCCCGGGGTCAGTAGGGGGGGCCCATTAAATGCCCCTGGTACCTTTTTCATAGTCTTTTTTGAGTTTGGGCAAGGACACAGGGGCCCCATGAGTTCTCAGTCCGCCCCTGCACATTAGCCTACACTTACAGAGGTTCAGATTCAGGACCATTCTTAGGACAAAGTTACAGGTAGCAAAAACAAAATGCGCCAGTATAATGTGTCTGGAAGTGAGGGGTCAGTCAGCACCTTTGCTATATTTCCTGAGCTGGATTCCATCTTTTACAGGAGTGTTCCCTTAATAAAGACTTCACCTGTCAGTGAAGTGTAGAACTCAGCTGCCCATGTAGAGCCCAATAATGCAAGTAATGCCTGTTTTGTATATTTCAGATTTGCTGGTCCCAGCCTGTTATTCAAAGGGCCTTGAACACTCTGTTGTCCGTTTATCACATACCTAGTTGTCAGTAAAGCAGGTCAGTGAACCGGCCGAGATTTGATCCATCTATAGCTGGCTTAACTGTAGTTCGGACTGAGAGAAAATATGTGGGCTTGTCCATTTATGGAATGAAACCTGAAAGCTACTTCAAAATCCATTGATATATTTACTCGTAATTAACAGACCTTTCTGGTGACTTTTTCCAAGTTGGTTTAAAGATGTCACTTCACCATAAACTAAAATATGTTTCATAATTAAGTGCACACAAAATTACTAAAGCACTGTCATCTCCGCTAATCTAATGAAATGTCCAATCCTGAAGATCCACCTCTGAGAAAAAAGGATTTACGATAAGAATGTTGCCAGTTTATACATTAAAATGTTTGAACTGCATTATCTTGATTAGCCATTAACAGTATACTAATTGATAACAAGAAATATGGGGTATGACATGCCGCAGTACCTGAAGAAAAATATGACCAATAGTCTACAGGCCCACTTTCTTTCCGATCTAATGGATCTGAACCTCGCTGGCCATAATCAGTTTGGGGTTAGCACAGGCTCCATCATAGTGGGTGCTGGAAAACCTCTTATGTTTTCCTTTGTTTTGTTTTCCATAAATTAAAATCATCCTGTCCCGTGAAGCAGGAAATATTGTCATGGAAGGAACCAGCAGACGTCTCAGTCATCTACATCTACAGAAGTCTCAGTCATCTACATCTACAGAAGTCTCAGTCATCTATATCTACAGAAGTCTCAGTCATCTATAACACGCCTTCAACACCTTCAACTAATTTTGCTTGAATTGTCTTGTTTTTTTGTGATCTGACAGATGTTAGTTGTCACCAATCCAGAAAGGCCCCAAATAATGGAACATGCAGAAATTTTAAAATTGAAATATAGTTAAAAAAAATAACCTAGCCCAGGACATGTAAAATACAACAGTAAGCCTATATTGTAAGCTCGAAAGAGCAGGGCCCTCGATCCCCTCATGTTTTGCATTGTATTGGTATTGTTCTGTCACATGTTCTGTTCCCCTCTGTAATGTACAGCGCTGAGCGAACTATTGGCGCTTTATAAATACTGTATAATAATAATAATAATAATAATATATTATATAAACATATTCAGCTACAAGAACCTATGGCAAGCTTACACACCACGTAGGAAGAGCCTAGAATTCCGTCAGGGGACCCCAGAAAAGGAAGATTGGGGACGCTCTGTGCAATACTATTATACAGAGAAGGTAATTGTAGCATACTTGGTATTTTACAAAAAAAAAAGAAAGCTTTACAACTGCTTTAATCACCCATAGTAAAAACCTGTTTTTATAGACCTCAGTAACTCAATCTGAAATGAACACACAAGTCAGAGATGTCCATCTGAGGTTTCAGTGAGAGCCATTGTGCCTGAAATAGGATATTTAGTGGTATTGTCTCTTTGGCTAACACATAATACTCTGGACATCCTTTGTCCTTTTTAATGTTTTTTGAAAAAAAAAATGCGTGTATCATACTGTTTACACCTATTAAAAGCTTTGTTTGGACAGCAGGTCTATAGGGTAAACCAACAAAACATCTTGCTTGTCCGAACCAAATTAAATTCAGGTCAGTTTCTGACTAGCAGGGTGCCTCCTAGTGGGTTCCTCAAAACAACAGGCAGCACCTGTACGATTTTAGTGTTCTGTCAGCAGTTAGCCTTTTCTCACAGCAGCGGGATCTCACAGCAGAGAAAGTGAGAGCCAGAAAGAGAGCCTTGAGCCTCAGTCATCTCACATGTACTGTAAAGGTCTGTGGACACCAGAGACTAATAATGTGGTCTGTTGTTTTTTCTTTTCTTTTCAAAAGAACAAGCTCTCTTGCAGATTGGATCAGTTACAGAGATGAAACACCAACCTTGTATCAGACAGTTACTAATGATCAGGTTTCAGGCATCCCAGTAACAACTCCAGTGCGCAGACAGTTGGGTGGAATAGATCCCCTGCAAATTCTCAGTAGTGCAGTAAATAAGGTCCTCTAAAAATTAATGAAAGCAGAAACATTAATCAATCCATAATTGTAACATGTAAGCATTCCTTGCATTAAGGTAAAAAATGCCCTAACAGTAATATTGCCCTCCAGATACTTACACGGGTCCTGTATTGATTCAACGTTGTGCCCATCTGGAGCAGGTCTTTCCTCTCCCCCTCATTTTCACAGGCAGCAGTGGGAGCCATTGGCTACTGCTGCTGTCAGTCAAATTCAGTGAGCAGGGTGGCAGGGCTGAGCTGTGCTATGTGTGTCAATAGACGCACATTGCCCAGCTTGGGAGTGAGCTTTCAGGTGTGCCACCATAGGAAGTTGCTTCCTATTGTTAGGCCCCGAAAATAGGAGGAGCCTAAGTCCCGCCAGGGGACCCCAGAAAAGGAAGATTGGGGGCACTCTGTGCAACACCATTGTACAGAGCTGGTAATTATAGCATGCTTTTTATTTTACAAAAAAAAAAAGTAAAGCTTTACAACTGCTTTAATCACCCAGAGTAAAAACCTGTTTTTACAGACCTCAATAACTCCATCTGAAATTAACACACAAGTCAGAGATGTCCATCTGAGGTTTCAATGAGAGCAATTGTGCTTGAAATAGGATATTTAGTGATATTGTCTCTTTGGCTAACTCATAATGCTCTGAACATCCTTTTGTCTTTTTTAATGTTTTGTAAAGCAAAAAATGTGTATATTATACTGTTTATACCTATTAAAAGCTTTGTATGGACAGCAGGCCTATAGGGTAACCCTACAAAACATCTTGCGTGTCCAAACCAAACTAAATTTAGGTCAGTTTCTGACTAGCAGGGTGCCTCCTAGTGGGTTCCTCAAAACAACAGGCAGCACCTGTACCATTTTAGTGTTCTGTCAGCAGTTAGCCTTTTCTCACAGTAGCAGGATCTCACAGCAGAGAAAGTGAGAGCCAGAAAGAGAGCCTTGAGCCTCAGTCATCTCACATATACTGTAAAGGTCTGCGGACACCAGAGACAAATAATGAGGTCTTTTTTTTTTCTTTTTCAAAAGAACAAGCTCTCTTGCAGATTGGATCAGTTACAGTGATGAAACACCAACATTAACACCGACAGGGGTGCTTACCATGATCAGCTTTTATTTATTTATGTAAAACCTTTATTCCTTTATTGCTTATAAAGTATTAGCTGGAGTTTGGCTAAATCTACTAGTACAGTGGCTAAATGGTTAGCACTTCTGCCTGGCAGTACTCGGGTCGTTGGTTCAAATCCCAACCACGGCACCACCTGCTTGGAGTTTGCATGTTCTCCCTGTGCCTGCGTTGGTTTTCTCCGGGTACTCCAGTTTCCTTCAACACTCCAAAGACATGCTGGTAGGTTAATTGGCTCCTGTCTAAATTGGCCCCAGAATATGTATGAATGTAAATTAGGGATCTTAGATTGTATGCCCCTTGAGGGTTAGGGACTGATGTGAATGTACAATATATATGTAAAGCACTGCGAAAATTGACAGTGCTATATAAGTACCTGAAATAAATAAATAAAATAAATAGTACATCTAACACTCCTCTTTCTCGAGATTAACACTGCTGCTGTCCAAAGGTTGCCCCCTGTGCTTCTTCATCCAGACTGGTGTCTCATTACTTCAGGGGGTGTGTTCTGGCCAGATCAGCAGGTGAAAACAGAGAAAAAGCCTAAAAAAAGAAAACAAATGCAGTCATCACATCTAATGATTGATAAACTGCAATATATTAAATTTTTGCTTTTGGGTTTAATACCGCTTTAAACACAGTCAGTAAATTGCCTTCAGTCATTATCATAAAAGTATCAAGCATGCAGTTTAACGGATCCTAAAACTCTTTTCCAAGCGTGCTTCACCGATATTGCTCCAGTCATTTCTCTGTCATATCCCCGCTTATCTCAGTGTTTATTTACAGCTAATGAAAATCCTAGCATTGTTTAGACCGGGGAAATGTTTTGCTTCCCGTTCTTCGTAAGCAGAAAACCTATTTGTAAAACAGATCGTACATATGTTCATTTGAACTAATTGCTGCTAGACACCAAATTAATTAGATAATTAATTTCTACGAACATGTGGCTATTGTGTTTCTCGGGCTCCCAGCCAGAGATTCCTTCAGCTGCTGGGAAAAAAAAATGAAAAAAAGATTTTTATACTTTCTCCTTTTTACCAGCATTTAAAATTTAAATAAATAAAGAAAAAAAAAAGAAAAATGTTAGCGATGAAGATCAAAGCACCTTCCATGTACTTTTCCGCCTTCTCCTGATTACTTTTTATTGCACGTAAAAATATTTAATTAAAAAAAAAGTCATTGATCAGAACACTGTGCATCCTATTGATGGCATACAGTATATATTATTTATTTCTTTGTTTTTATTAAATATTTGAAGCTTTCCATGAATCTTGTTATCACCTCAGTACAATAAGAGTTTGTTTTTAACCCTTGGCATTTTGCAGCCTCTTTTTTTTCCTGCCTCCATCTCACAAATTAATAGTATTGATTTTTTTTTTTTTTTTTTTAGATTTACTGGTAGCTGATGCAAAAAGTGCTCTGTATGTGTAAATGTAATGTGACATAATATCTGCCTACCTTCGTCCTCCAGCATTGGTATTATGAGTGTCTCCATCCAGTTTGAAGAAGATTGCTGTTATATCAGTAAATTGTTCAAGTGGGTTTTTTTTTAACACCCCCCTCCCCTCCCATGCACTTCTTTCCCTTGTTACATCAAGGTTAACTGTCAGCAGAATTACACATTGTTACAGTGGGTCTTCGTACCCATAGCTGACAGAAGAATCACATAAAAATATAGGTGTCTTAAGTTGATTTCTCATCCTTGGATGCGGTAAACTTTTTAAGGTTATCAGTTGGGTTTGCACTACATTTGAAATTAAAATGTGTGGTCCTAGAGGTGACCTCTCAGTAAGTGACCCCCAAATCTAATCACTCCAGAGTGCAAGAAAATCGACAAAAATGTCAGCGGTGACTTTCAGCATCCCAAACACCTGAAAAATATTTATTCATAGGCAAAGCAGGAGAGATAAGATGACTCTGTAAAAAAAAAAAAAAAAAGTGCTGTTTTCAGGTTTAGAAAAATAATAATATTGCACATCATATTCAAGCATTCTGTGACAAGATGGAGATATTGACCACTTAGTTTTCCCATACTGGTCACAATTAGATCAATACTTGGTCAAACCGTGTCTGTCAAATGCCCAATGACATAAGATATATGCATTTCTTTGTTAATGCCATTCATTTTGAGGATTGTGATGATCTCACAAGAAATGAATATTAAAGATCATTGACTAAAATAAATGTTTTTTTGATACTTACACAGTTTGAATAAAGATAAATAAAATATCTACTTTGACATAACAAGCCATGAATTGTCTTTAATATTAACCTGTATCCAGGCTATGGACATTTAAATATTTGTGTGGGTGTATATACAGGTGAAACTTGAAAAATTAGAATATTGTGCAAAAGATCATTTATTTCAGTAATGCAACTTAAAAGGTGAAACTAATATATGAGATAGACTCATTACATGCAAAGCAAGATAGTTCAAGCCGTGATTTGTCATAATTGTGATGATTATGGCTTACAGCTCATGAAAACTCCGAATCCACAATCTCAGAAAATTAGAATATTACATGCAAGCAATAAAACAAGGACTGTGCATAGAACAATATTGGACCTCTGAAAAGTACAGTTGCAAGAAAAAGTATGTGAACCCCTTGGGATTACGTGGAGTTTTGCATGAATTAGGCATAAAAAGTGCTCTGAACGTCATCTAAGTCACAACAATAGAAGAACACAGTCTGCTGAACATAAAACTACACAAACATTAGATGTTGCCATGGTTTAATTGCACATAACATGCAAACATTCACAGTGCAGGGAGGAAAAAGTGTGTGAACCTTTGGACTTAATAACTGGTTGACCCCCCTTTGGCAGCAATAACCTCAACCAAACGTTTCCTGTAGTTGCAGATCAGACCTGCACAATGATCTGGAGTAATTTTGGACCACTCCTCTTCACAAAACTGTTTCAGTGTAGCAATATTCTTGGGCTGTCTGGTGTGAATCGCTCTCTTAAGGTCATGCCACAGCATTTCAATCGGGTTGAGGTCAGGACTCTGACTGGGCCACTCCAGAAGGCATATTCTGTGCTGTTGCAGCCATTGTTTTGTTGAATTACTTGTATGCTTTGGGTCATTGTCCTGTTGCATCACCTATCCTCTGCAGAGCTTCAGTTGGCGGACAGATGGTCGTACGTTTTCCTGCAAAATGTCTTGATAAACTCTGGAATTCATTTTCCCATCAATGACAACAATCCGTCCAGGCCCTGAGGCAGCAAAGCAGCCCCAAACCATGATGCTCCCTCCGCCATGTTTTACAGTGGGGATGAGGTTTTGATGTTGGTGTGCTGTGCCTTTTTTTTTCCACACATAGTGTTGTGCGTTCTTCCCAAACAACTCAACCTTGGTTTCATCTGTCCACAGTATATTTTGCCAGTAGTGTTGTGGAACATCCAGGTGCTCTTTTGCAAGCTTCAAACGTGCTGCAATATTCTTTTTGGACAGCAATGGCTTCCTCCGTGGTATCCTCCCATGTACTCCATTCTTGTTTAATGTTTTCCTTATTGTAGATGTGTCAACAAAAATGTTAGCATGTGCCAGAGATTTCTGTAGGTCTTTAGCTGACACTCTGGGATTCTTCTTTACCTCATGCAGCATTCTGCACTGTGCTCTTGCAGTCATTTTTACAGGACGACCGCGCCTAGGGAGAGTAGCAACAGTGCTAAACTTTCTCCATTTGTAGACAGTCTGTCTTACCATGGACACATGAACATCAAGGCTTTTGGAGATACTTTTGTAACCCTTTCCAGCTTCATGCAAGTCAACAATTCTTGATCGTAGGTCTTCTGAGAGCTCTTTTCTGCGCGGCATGGTTCACATCAGACAGTGCTTCTTGAAACCAGTAAACCCAAAACAGGTGTGTGTTTTTTAAGGGCAGGACAGCTGTCAGCAACACATCCAATATCATCACACTGATTGGAGTCAAGGTTGGCTCACTCCTGGCTCCAATTAGCTCTGGGAGAAGTCATTAGGCTAGGGCCTCACATACTTTTTCCTCCCTGTACTGTGAATGTTTACATGTTATGTGCAATTAAACCATGGCAACATCTAATGTTTGTGTAGTATTATGTTTAGCAGACTGTGTTCTTCTATTGTTGTGACTTAGATGACATTCAGAGCACATTTTATGCCCAATTCATGCAAAACTCCACGTAATCCCAAGGGGTTCACATACTTTTTCTTGCAACTGTATAAGCATGCATATGTGCTCAGTACTTGGTTTGGGCCCCTTTTGCAGCAATTACTGCCTCAATGCGGCTTGGCATGGAAGCTATCAGCCTTTGGCACTGCTAAGGTGTTGTGGAAGACCAGGATGCTTCAACAGCGGCCTCTTCTGCATTGTTCGGTCTCATGTCTTCCATGTTTCTCTTGGCAATGCCCCATAGATTCTCTATGGGGTTCAGGTCAGGCGAGTTTGCTGGCCAATCAAGCACAGTAATCCCACGGTCATTGAACCAGGTTTTGGTGCTTTTGGCAGTCTGGGCAGGTGCCAAGTTCTGCTGGAAAATGAAGTCAGCATCCCCATACAGCTCGTCTGCGGAAGGAAGCATGAAGTGCTCCAAAATCTCCTGGTAGACGGCTGCGTTGACCTTGGACTTAATTAAGCACAGTGGACCAACCCCAGCAGATAACATGGCTCCCCAAATCAACACAGACTGTGGAAACTTCACACTGGACTTCAAGCATCTTGCAGTGTGTGCCTCTCCATTCTTCCTTCATACTCTGGATTCTTGGTTTCCAAATGAGATGCAAAAGTTGCTCTCATCAGAAAAGAGGACTTTGGACCACTGAGCAACAGACCAGGTCTGTTTTTCTTTAGCCCAGGTAAGACGCTTCTGACGTTGTTTGTTGTTCAGGAGAGGCTTGACAAGAGGAATATGAGATTTGAAGCCAATGTCCAGGATCCGTCTGTGTGTGGTGGCTCTTGATGCACTAACTCCAGCCTCAGTCCACTCCTTGTGAAAGTCCCCAACACTTTTGAATGGCCTTTTCCTGACAATCCTCTCCAGGCTGCGGTCATCCCTGCTGCTTGTGCACCTTTTTCTTCCGCACTTTTTCCCTTCCACATAACTTTCTATTAATGTGCTTTGATACAGCACTTTGGGAACATCCAACTTCTCTTGCAATTACCTTTTGAGGCTTTCCCTCCTTATGGAGTCCTCCAACACTCACTTTCTCTGCTGACGACTGTGCTTACAAGTATCAGCAGGTCTCTCTGGGAAGCTCAGGCACAGAACTCTCCCTGCACCGTCCGGCATCAGTGGATGAGGTAGTAGCACCTGTACTCCCTTCCACAGGAGCCACTCTGCAGTGGAGTGGTGGGAGAGTGTTCCGTGCTGCAGAGATAGGATTTGGGGAGAGAACTCTGTACTGAGGATTTGGTGAGTGAGGGAATTTTTGGTTGTGCATTGGCTGGTATGTTACCTACTCCTGTACCCTGTGCAATATGCACTCCTAAACCCTGCACTCTGTGTGATACACACTCCTTTGTTCTGAACATACATACTGCACCCTGCATCCTGTATGATATACAGTTGTGCACCCTGTGATTTGCACAGTCCTGAACCCTGTTTCCTGTGCAAATATGCCCTCCTGAGCCCTGTTTCCTGTGTAATATGCAATCTTGAGTCCTGCACCCTGTGCAATATGCGCTCCTGAGCCCTGTTTCCTGTGTAATATGCAATCTTGAGTCCTGCACCCTGTGCAATATGTGCTCCTGAGCCCTGTTTCCTGTGTAATATGCAATCTTGAGTCCTGCACCCTGTGAAAATATACACTCCTGAGCCCTGTTTCCTGTGTAATATGCAATCTTGAGTCCTGCACCCTGTGCAATATATGCTCCTGACCCTGTACCCTGTGCAATAAGCACTCCTGAACTCTGCACTCTGTGCAATATGCACTCCTGAGCCCTGCACTCGGTGCAATATGCACTCCTGAGCCCTGCACTCGGTGCAATATGCACTCCTGAGCCTTGCACCCTGTGCAATAAACACTCCTGAGCTCAGCACTCTGTGCAATATGCATTCCTGAGCCCTGCACCCTGTGCAATATGCACTCCTGGGACCTGTACCCTGTGCAATATGCACTCCTGAGCACTGCACTCTGTGCAGCATGCACTCCTGAGCCCTGCGCTCTGAGAAATATGTAATCCTGAGCAACATGCACTTCTGAGCTCTGCACCCTGTGCAATATGCACTCCTGAGCCCTGCGCCCTGTGAAATATGCACAGCTGAGCCCTGTACTTTATACAATATGCACTCCTGAGCCCTGTGCCCTGTAAAACATGCACTCCTGAGGCCTGTGCTCTGTGCAATATGCACTCCTGAGCCCTGCACCCTGTGAATTATGCACTCCTGGTCCCTGCATCCTGTGCAATGTGCACTTCTGAGCTCTGCGTCTTTTAGAATCTTACTTTTGGCACAGTCATTCAAGCATATTGTGTAGGTACAAGGACTGCGTTATATGTGTGCAGTGCATACAGCAGTAGGCTTAGGTTTTATGTAACCATGCCCCTTTAAGACCCTCCCATTGCTAGTACAGTTTGGCCACACCCTCCATTTTGATGTTCTCCTCTGGGGCGGGTATGAGTACCTATTCTTTGCTAAAAAGGTCCTACTAACAATTTTCCAAATCTAAAGAAACAGCATAATATTCACCACTTTCAGTTCAGCCTGTTCATATTCAATAGCTATTTTCATTTATTGTAAGAAGAGGAGTTTTATTTGAACAACATCTTGAACGTTCATTCATAGCCTTTAAATGCTGGATCAGAGCAATTTAATGTTCTAAGCCCCTACCCAGAATGCTGTGTGTCAGTTACTTATGCCGGCCTTGAATCTCATACTGTGTGGTCTTTATGGATCCGGCATAACCTGGATTTCATGAACAAAAAATGTTTAGAAATGAATGCTCCCCAGGTTTCCCTGTATATGATATAATACTCGCAGAAGTCATCTTGACTATGTTCTATTCCCAGCCCCGCTGCACTTAATGAAGTAGCAGAGTCCTGAAATTTAACAGGTAGTAAAAATTAATGAAATCCATGCTATGGTACTTACTTGTTATAGGCAAGTAATTGTTACCTTGATGATGTCATTTTTCGCAACATGACCTTTGTAGACAATTTGCAGGTCAGGAAATAAAACTGAATTTTTTTCCTAGGTATAAGAATACGGTATAATTTATCATTTGGTGGATGTATGCAGGTCAAAGTGCAGGGGGAATGGTACATTCACAGATTTATAATTAGGGGAGCCTTACATGTTTATTAAAAAATATCATGTGACATAATAGGTTTTAGAGATGTGCACTAGGGTCAAATTTGTTTCGGTTTCATTTGTTAAAGTGTTCCTAAACCCCGGCCCCTGCATTCACCATATCTGGACTCCCACAGTACATAGAACATGGAAATGCAATTATTTTAGTAAATATAAACTGCTAAATACCTTTTCTCATCAGAAGTTAGAGCAGTTTTGTGACTTCAGCAGAGCACTGGTTAAAGCTTGTAGGAGGAGTTTTCTTTCTGCTCTACGAGGATGCAAAACCCCTGACCTCTGTCTGGACGGTGATGATTGGCCCTGTGCTGATCACATGCACCCTCCCAAGAAAAAAAAACAAAACCTCTTTAGAAATACACACCAAACTGAGCATGTGCATGTGGCTACGGATTCAGTCTGTATCAGGTGGTCATTTCAACAAGAGGAAGGACAGAGAAGACAGGATCAAACAGCCTTTTTACACAATGCAGAGGATTAATCCACAGGGAGTATAACAAGCATGCTTTACTGCTTATACAGACTGATTTTATTGTTGTGGGTTTAGTAACACTTTAAGCAAATAATTTCATTTTGTTATAATGGTTATGTTAGAATGATTCATTTTCAGAACCATTTGTTATTTCAGGAGAGTATATATTTGTTGGTTTGAAGCGATTTGTATTTTCGGGAGTTCTGTTATTTTTTTTATTTCAGAAGATTGACTATATTCATTTTAATGTAATTAACCGCCTCCCACCCGCCATATAAGGAAATGACGGGCGCAAGGCGGTTCTCTCATTCTGGGAGGACGCCATATGATGTCCTCCCACTCTAACCGTGCGTACGCGGCAATCGGTGGTGCGCTGTGTCCCTTGGACACAACGGATCACCAATCAACGGAAAGAGCTGAAGATGTCGGCTCTGTCATGTGATCAGCTTTGTCCAATCACAGCTGATCGCATGCAAATAAGGAAATGCTGGTTATCGGCATTTCTCTCCTATCGAGCTGTCACGCTGACAGCTCATGAGGAGAGGAGAGGCGGTAACCGGCATTCCTCAGAGGGGACATGTACACTGATCATCAGGGCACTGATGATCAGTGTGCCCCGATGATCAGTGTAGCCCCATCAGTGCCACCTGTCAGTGTCCATCAATGCCAACTGTCAGTGCTCATCAATGCCACCTGTCACTGCCCATAAGTGCCACATCAATGCCACATATCAGTGCCTACCAGTGCACATCAATGTCACATATCAGTGCCTACCAGTGCACATCAATGCCACATATCAGTACCCATCAGTGTCGCCTATCTGTGCCAGTCGGTGCCTCCTATCAGTGCCGCCTATCAGTGCCCATCAGTGATGCCTGTCAATACCCAACAGAAACTAAGAAAAATAAATTTTCTCAACATTTTCAGTTGTTTTTGGTTTGTTTAGCAAAAAATCAAAAACACAGAGGTGATTAAATACCACCAAAAGAAAGCTTTATCTGTCTCAAAAAAATTATAAAAATTTAATATGGGTACAGTGTTGCATGACCGCACAATTGTCATTCAAAGTGGGACAGCGCTGAAAGCTGACAATTGGCATGGGCAGGAAAGGGGTATAAGTGCCCAGCAGGCAAGTGGTTAATTAATGCATATTCATTCATTATGTTATTAACATCAATTCATTTCCCCATTCCCAACTTGGCTTTGTTTGTTGGGATGCACACATACAAATTAAACCATTGGCCTCAAGTTCAACCCCAATACAAAAAGAACCTTATTAGAATATCCACGCTACGCTCACTAGAGTAAAAACTAACGGATCCTAATCAATTCAGATCACTTGTTATGCTGTTACGTTATTTAGGATGCTTCAAACATTTAAGTGTTACTAAACCCACAACAGTAAAATCAGTCTGTATATGCAGTAACACATGCTTGTTATACTCACTGTGGAACCTAAGGGGTTAATCCTCCACATTGTGTAAAAAGGCTGTTTGATCCTATCTTCTCTGATCCTCCCCTTCTTCTACTGTCCCCAATCCTGATAGAGCAGAGCTTTGGAGGCAAGCTGCACATGCTCACTTTGGCATGTATTGCAAAAGAGTTTTTTTTTCTTGGGATAGTGCATGTGATTGGCACAGTGCTGACTGGACAAAGGATAAGGGGTCCTGCAGCCTCAAAGGAAAATAAGAGGAGAATGAAAACTCCTCCTACAAGTTTAGCCGGTGCTCTGCTGGACACTGATAGAAGTCACAAGACTGCTCTAACTGCTGATGAGAAAAGGTATTTAGCAGTTTATATTTACTGAAATAATTGCATTTCCATGTTCTGTGTACTGTGGGAGACTGGATATGGTGAATGCAGGGTCCTGGGTTTGCATCTTGTCATCCTAATGAAACAAAGATTAATTTATTAGTTGTTTTAGTTTATTTGGGATTAGTTGAAATTCATTACTATTGTGATTCGGAGATTCGGATACATCTGAAACTCCGAACCACGCAAATTTTTGTACAAATTTTGGTTCATAATTAAATGAATTGCACATATCTATTAGGTTTGATTTACTAAAGGAGTAGAGCATGCTGACTTCAAAGTACATTTTTGCTTATTTAACCACTTCAAGTCCGGACACTTTCACCCCCTTCCAGTCCAGGCCAATTTTCAGCTTTCACTGCTATCACACTTTGAATGACAATTGCGCAGTCATGCAACACTGTACCCATATGAATTTTTTAGCATTTTTTTTGAGACAGATAAAGCTTTATTTTGGTGGTATTTATTCACTGGGATTTTTATTTTTTTTTTGCTATGTAAATGAAAAAGTCCAAAAATTTTTTAAAAAAGTGTTTTTCTTATTAAATTTTGCAAATAAATAATCTTTCATCATAAATCTTGGCCAAAATGTATTCCATTATCTTTTTAGTAAAAAAAAAAAAATAACCCAAATTAGTTTATAACCAAAAATATAATTTTTAAACTTTTTTTTTTACATTTTTGTTTTATTTTTTTATATTATTATTTGTTTGTTTTTTTTTACATACTGTCACCCAGCAGTACAGTGTCACCATGGTGACACTGTACTACTTGTGGGGGGTGATGAAGATTTTTTTTTTTTTACACTGATTGCTTTTACACCCGTAAAGGCTGTAAAATCAATAATTTCTCCTTCTCTCTGGCTGCATTCTTGCAGCTTTTGAGAACTACTGTGTGAGCTGTGATTGGTCACAGCTTGTCACATGGTGCCCCCGGCCCCACAGTGCTGCTGGCTTCCCTCCTCTCCTTCCCAAAGGCAGCTGCAAGCGCAAAGTAGGATTCTTCAGGATGGAGGGTGAGGGAAAGGTCGGTAAATATGTCACCCATAAAGGCTGTAAATGCAATAATTTCTCCTCTCTGGCTACATTCCTGCAGGCATTGAGAAATACTGTGCGAGCTGTGGTTGGTCACAGCTTGTCACATAGTGCAAGGCTTTTGTGAATGGCCTTGTACCATGTGACCTCTGTGATCATTCACAGATTTCACACGTAGTCAGCAATGATGTCAGAAGTGACATCTTGCTTACTACTTTGCATGTGATCACTTGATTGGCCAATCAGTGATCACATGATCGGGACTTCGAAGAGAGGTCCTGTCCGACAATCGGTGTTTCACTGTGTCCAGAGGACACAGTGGGCGCCGGATTGCGGGTGCTGCGCGCTCCCAGGAAGCGCACACAAGCAGGGGGCGGGGAGACCATTTATAAACGGCCAGCCGCCCCTGCACTGCCACTGTCCAGCCGTTTATATACAACGGCCGGACGGGAGGTGGTTAAACAAATGAGGAGAAATTAATGGAAAATTAAAGTTTGGGGAAAATACTCAAATGTGTGCAGGAGCTTTTGTTGTGTATGACTTTGCGGCACTTCTGCTACATTTTAGCAAAAGTTAGGGCTAGTTCACACTACAAAAATGCACTCTGGATGCATTCTGGATACTTTTTGCTTACAGTTCACACCACACTCCTTTCCGGTGCATCTTTGATGCGGTTCACAATGTTCCAGTACAGTTCTGTGCAGAAAAAATGCAGCATGTTCTACTTTTTTTATGCACCGGAAACTGACTGTTAGGGACCTTAGATTGTTCTCCTTGAGGGTTAGGAACTGATGTGAATGTACAATATATATGTAAAGCGCTGCGTAAATTGACGGCGCTATATAAGTACCTGAAATACATAAATAATAATAATTGGCTAAGTGGTTAGCACTTCCGCCTGCCAGTACTAGGGTCGCCGGTTCGAATACCAACCACGGCACCACCTGCCTGAAGTTTGCATGTTCTTCCTGTGCCTGCGTGGGTTTCCTCCGGGTACTCCGGTTTACTCCCACACTCCAAAGACATGCTGGTAAGTTAATTGGATCCTGTCTAAATTGGCCCTAATATGTGTAATGTAAGTTAGAGACCTTAGATTGTACACCCCTTGAGGGCTAGGAACTGATGCGAATGTACAACATATATGTAAAAGCGCTGCGTAAAGTGATGGAGCTATATAAGTACCTGAAATAAATAAATAATAATAAAAAAAATGCCAGCCAATATATAAACAGAATGTGATTCCTACCAGTAACAGCCTCATAGACAGTCTGATGTCTGCTGCAATAAATCACTGGAAGGTAAAACAGGAGCCACGACATTTTCCTCTACAGCAGACTATCTGGCTTTCTTTAAAAACACATTACAAGGGAATCAGCCGAGGAAGGAAAGCATACAACAAAGTCAAAAAGTGTAAGAATTTCCAAGCAGCTGGGTATTGATTTTGTTGATGGCGAGCGGCAGGGCACTGTTGACACGTGGTGCACTTAATTGTGATTTTATTGACTATCATTTCAGCCTTGTTTATAGTGCCAGAGGCTGTAGCTCACCGTGACTGATGGCCTTCACCCGTGCCTTGCTCAGGGTCTTGCAGTTCTGTCCGTACCATCCTTTTAGTGTGTTCAGTCCAAAATCCCTGTCTAGAGAGGATGTGCTGGAGCCTAACTGGACAGAAAGGCCTTCAGCATTGCCCCGGGCATCCAGAGGTGTCCCCCTTTTATTGGGAATGTGGGCCGTACTTTCCTGCAAAACCAAATCAAAGTCACCTCTGGCAGCAGCTTCAGCTTTTTTTTTTCCCCATTTATTCTGCTGTCTTATAAGAAAAAAGCTGCAATTAATACGGTGCTAATGCAATTGGTATAGCCAGAGTTCTTCCAGACTGCAACTTCGAGCAATCCAGAAATCCAGATTTGAAGTACACAGGTCATGGGCATCCTCTAGGGTTGCAGTTGGGGAACTATAAATCTCAGCATGCATTTTTACAATAGGAAGTAAAGCAATACATTTTGGTCTCTGTGCTATATGTTAACTGCTTGCCCTCTAGAGGATTTACCCTCCCCCCCTTCCTGACCAGGCCATTTTTGGTGATACTCCACTGCGTTAGTTTAACTGACAATTGCGCAGTCATGCAATGCTGCATCTGAAAAGGAATTTACGTCCTTTTTTTCCCACAAATTGAGTTTTCTGTCAGTGGTATTTGATCGCCTGTGTGGTTTTTATTTTTTGCACTATAAACAAAAAAAGACCGACAATTTTGAATAATTAAAACAATATTTTTTATTTTTTGCACTATAAACAAAAAAAGACCAACAATTTTGAACAAATAAAACAATATTTTTTGACCTATAAACAAAATAGACTGATGAGTTTATTAACAAACTCCGACAATTTTGAAAAAATAAAACAATATTTTTGTATTTTTTGACCTATAAACAAAAAAAGAACAACAATTGTGAAAAAAAAACAATATTTTTGACTTTTTGCTATTTAACATGTCCAGTAGTAAAATTAAAAAAATCTAATTTGGCCAAAATGTATTCTGCTACATGTCTTTGCTTAAAAAAAAAATCCCAATATGTGTAAAGTAAATTGGTTTACGTGAAAGTTCTAGCGTTTAGAAATGGTGGTATATATACTGGGATTTTTTTTTCTTTTTTTACTGGTAATGGCGGCGATCAGCGACTTATAGCGGGACTGCGGTGGGCATTCTGACACTGGGGGGAAATGACTTGGTATCACTGACATCCCCAGTGATAGCAATACAGTGATCAGTGCTAATAAAAAGCACTGATCACTGTACTAATTGCACTTGGCAGGAAGAGGTTAACATGTGGGGCGATCATAGGGTTACCTGTTTTACAATGGGGGCTGTGTGTGTGTTTCACTGTAAGCACACTGCTTCGTATGACTCTGCTATGCAGAGCCATACGAAGCAGTGTGCAGGAGCTGACAGGGGAGAGATCTGCATTGTTTACATACAGTTGTCTCCCCCATTGGAAATCCTCGGAGATTGCCGGGTGCCAACGGGGAATCACCGGCCGCGACCCGGTGATTGACAACCGAGGGGGCGCAAATGGCAGCATGGATAGGGCCCCCTACACAGTACTGCAAAATCACATATATATATATATATATATATATATATATAATGCCTGATTTTGCGCACCCATGCCGCCTTGTAGCAGTATTTCTGATATAAAGTGGCTCAATAGAAGAAGTATCATCACATTTTAAAAATCCTTGTTTTATCCCCCAAGGGACCAAGTGCGTGTAGTACTTAGACCTGTTTATATCTGTGCTGTTGTTGCTGAGCTAGCATAGTTTACATCCTGCCCTGGGGCTGACTGACCATTTGGAAACTCGGACACTGCCCGAGGGCCCAGGGTCAGCAGGGGGCCCCATGAGATGCCCCTGGTACCTTTTTCATAGGCTTTTTTGAGTTTGGGCAAGGACACGGGCCCCATGATCCCCTATTCCCGGGGGCCCCATGAGTTGTCAGTCTGCCCCTGATTCTGCCCCCCACTGGTGTCTGACCACACTGTTCACAAAGAGTCAAATATTTAATTGTCTGATCGACAGCACTGGTCTCTGACAATGCTGTTGGCAGGGCTGTGCAATCAGCTGACAGCTAGTAAATATGTGCTACACTGACTATGGCATGAGAGTTTCTATATATTCCCCAAGCACTGGAGAATCTCCTCCTAGTGGAAGGTATGCATACAGTTCTGTATTGTGATATTGAAAGTCCAAGTGGTAACAGCCATAACAGTTGTGTAAATCACTCATCTGTTCTCTGCTTATATGGCATAAGAATCCCAGCTTCTCTATAAAACAGCATTGATGTGATTTTCCAGCTGCTAATAAATGTGCAGGGAGAGATTTACTAAAACTGGTGCACTCAGAATCTGGTACATGGCAGCCAATCGCCTCCTAACTTCAGTTTGTTCAATTAAGCTTTGACAATAAATCCTGGAAGCTGATCGGTTTCTATGCAGAGCTGTACCAGATTTTGCACCAAGCAATTTTAGTAAAGAACACCCGTAGTGTACTTGATGTCCTAGGTTGCCTGGCTGCATCTCAGGACAGTTATCAAATTGTTTTGCCACAACAATCAGTGCTGTGTTCCTTTGGGATTTTTTGAGAATATGAATGAGGGGGTGGTGACTGCAGTTATGTTCTGTAGCTCCTCCATCAGAAAGTCCACAAATTGGGCTGCAGCCTGGGGGTGAAACTACAACCAGCAGAAACAAATTGTGATTTTATTTCTCAACTACAACATGTATCTGAATGGGACCAATTGCTACCTGCACTTGGTCCCCTGATGGATTCAACAAGGATTTTTAAGTTGTGGTGATACTCTTTCTTTAGAGTTGTGTTGAGTCCTTCCACACTGGCCAGTCCCACAACCCCCAACTTTGAAGCACCCCCAGCACCTTTGAAAAAAAAAACAAAAAAAAACGATATACTTGTTTTTTGGGTTAAATAAATTACCCAAAAGAAGAGCATATTTGGAGTAGTGACCTGGTGAGTACTGAAAAAAACAGCACATTTTAATTGGGGGGAGGGAGTGGTTGGGGTCTGCTACTATTTTTAGCAGTGCAGGATTCTTTTTTTTATTATTTTTTTTATTTTAAATGTTTATTTAAGGTTTTTCAATTAAGAGTGCTATTACAAACTTAAAATGTTACCAAACCCAGGACCCTGCATTCACTATATCTTGTCTCCGACTGCACACAGAACATGGAAATTCAATTATTTTAATAAATATAAACTGCTAAATACCTTTTCTCATCAGCAGTTAGAGGAGTCTTGTGACTTCTATCAGTGTCCAGCAGAGCACATGTTAAAGCTTGCAGGAGGAGTTTTCATTTTGCTCCAGGAGGATGCAGACTCCCTGCATCCTCTATAGAAAAAAAACCTCTATAGCAATACACAGCAAACTGAGCATCTGCAGAGCGACTACACACCATATGTCTTATTAGGAGATAAGAGGGGGACACTGGAAGAAGGGGAGGATCAGAGAAGTCGGGATCAAACAGCCTTTTTACAAAATGCAGAGGATTAACCCCTTAGGTTCCACAGTGAGTATAACAAGCATGCTGTACTGCATATACAGACTGATTTTACTGTTGAGGGTTTAGTAACACTTTAATAGACAAACCAATAGCCAGAAAGCGACAATAGAAAAGGCAAATAAGCCTGTACAATGTATAAAATGCACAAGAAAGATGTAAAGCATAGGCATGTAGGGCATGGATGATTCTAAACTAATAAAATGTAAAACTTGATTGGCTACTGGGAATTACACATCATCCTTACTTCAACAACTTTTTTTTTTTTTTATAATGGATACTTTTTCAGCTATTAAGCTGCTGTTATGTAACTAATGAGTAATTTGAATATGTTAAACATCAGTGTTCCTGTTCTTAGCTGCCTGTATTTTCTCGTGGTCTTTATAATATATAATGTGGAAAATACAGTATGCTCCTAACTTTACACAATGTTCTAGCGTGAAGTACTTCATCCTACGTCAGGTGCCGAGAAAGCTGTATATTGTTAAAAATTTCCTTCTCAAGTACAGTTTAAAGTGCTTTTGTTTAGCATCAGAAGCTGGGAAAGGACCTGAGGGAGGCTGAGATTTATGATCAGTAAATAAAATGAAGTCTAATAATAAAGTACCGGCACAGTGTTCCAGCAAATCTTTTTATTTCACTGGAAAAACATTCTGAATTATTGAGTGGTGCTGATCACAATAAATGATGTTTTGGGTCCTCGGTTAAATTAGCATTGCCTTTAACTTTGAGAATTCATAAAAAAATGGGAAGTGAGGAAAGGGAATGTGGTCGGAAGAAGATTTTGTTCTGCATGGTTGGCTGTTAAAGGAGAAGTATACAGGTATATGAATGTACAGTCAATGTGTTCCAGACTCCACCCACTCAAGACACTGTGAACTTTTAGTAATATGTTTGTATTAGATTTAATAAATATATATATATACTGTATATATTAGGCAATCTCTGAAAACCTATCTCTTCAGGGAAGCCTATCCTGCCCTCAGCTAATACTGAAATCTTCTATTCCTCCTGTAAGTCCATCCCTCACAGTTATTACCATTTGTACCACAAGCCCCTCCCTCTTAGATTGTAAGCTCCAAGGAGCAGGGCCCTCCTAACCCTCTTGTATTGAACTGTATTGCCTCCCGTTATAGTGTAAAGCGCTGAGCAAACTGTTGGCGCTATATAAATCCTGTATTATATATATATATATACACTGTACCTCCACTTATTGGCCAACTCTCAAGTTAGGTCAAAAACAGCCTTCCCAATATTATGAGTTGTGATCTTTCTCTCCTCACGATCTCTCAGCAGCTTAATGGTTCTCATATAATCTAATATGGTAGGGGAAAGAATAAAAGATCTTTCATAGTGTTGTAGCCCCAGATGTGAAATTTATTCTCATATATAAAGAATCATACTCAAAAAACTAGTGCGCTAATCCTGTGCACAAGAATAATTGCCTGTTTCGTTACAAAACAAGTTGCCCCCTTAAGGAAAAACCTCCATCTAAAGTACAGCAAGTAAGATGGCCGACCTTGTGCTTCCAGCATAATGATGTCATCTAGGCACGCGCCTGACATGTTTTGTCATACACAGCGTGACTTCCCCGTAAGCATCCTATAGGGATCCTCCTATGACGGAGTCACGCTGTTCGTGACGAAACGCATTAGTAGTGTGGTTAGGTGACGTTATTATGCCAGAAGCACAAGGTTGGCTATCTTACTTGCTGTACTTTAGATGGATGTTTTTTCCTTAAGGGGGCAACTTGTTTTTTAATGAAACATGAGACTATTCTTGTGCACAGGGTTAGTGCACTAGTTTTGTGCAGCAGTGGTTTGAACCCTTAAAATGAAAAAAAAAAAAAAAGTTTTGACATTTTGACACAGTGGTAGTGTATTATTATCAGTCCACTGATACAGTCAGGTCCATAAATATTGGGACATCAACACAATTCTAACATTTTTGGCTCTATACACCACCACAATGGATTTGAAATGAAACGAACAAGATGTGCTTTAACTGCAGGCTGTCAGCTTTAATTTGAGGGTATTTACATCCAAATCAGGTGAACGGTGTAGGGATTACAACAGTTTGCATATGTGCCTCCCACTTGTTAAGGGACCAAAAGTAATGGAACAGAATAATAATCATAAATCAAACTTTCACTTTTTAATACTTGGTTGCAAATCCTTTGCAGTCAATTACAGCCTGAAGTGTGGAACGCATAGACATCACCAGACGCTGGGTTTCATCCCTGGTGATGCTCTGCCAGGCCTCTACTGCAACTGTCTTCAGTTCCTGCTTGTTCTTGGGGCATTTTCCCTTCAGTTTTGTCTTCAGCAAGTGAAATGCATGCTCAATCGGATTCAGGTCAGGTGATTGACTTGGCCATTGCATAACATTCCACTTCTTTCCCTTAAAAAACTCTTTGGTTGCTTTTGCAGTATGCTTTGGGTCATTATCCATCTGCACTGTGAAGCGGCGTACAATGAGTTCTGAGGGCATTTGGCTGAATATGAGCAGATAATATTGCCCGAAACACTTCAGAATTCATCCTGCTGCTTTTGTCAGAACTGTGAAGGCTTTTTTAGATGTCGTTTGGCAAACTCTAATCTGGCCTTCCTGTTTTTGAGGCTCACCAATGGTTTACATCTTGTGGTGAACCCCCTGTATTCACTCTGGTGAAGTCTTCTCTTGATTGGTGACTTTGACACACATACACCTACCTCCTGGAGAGTGTTCTTGATCTGGCCAACTGTTGTGAAGGGTGTTTTCTTCACCAGGGACAGAATTCTTCGGTCATCCACCACAGTTGTTTTCCGTGGTCTTCCGGGTCTTTTGGTGTTGCTGAGCTCACCGGTGCGTTCCTTCTTTTTAAGAATGTTCCAAACAGTTGTTTTGGCCACGCCTAATGTTTTTGCTATCTCTCTGATGGGTTTGTTTTGTTTTTTCAGCCTAATGATGGCTTGTTTCACTGATAGTGACAGCTCTTTGGATCTCATCTTGAGAGTTGACAGCAACAGATTCCAAATGCAAATAGCACACTTGAAATGAACTCTGGACCTTTTATCTGCTCCTGTAATTGGGATAATGAGGGAATAACACACACCTGGCCATGAACAGCTGAGAAGCCAATTGTCCCATTACTTTTGATCCCTTAACAAGTGGGAGGCACATATGCAAACTGTTGTAATTCCTACACCGTTCACCTGATTTGGATGTAAATACCCTCAAATTAAAGCTGACAGCCTGCAGTTAAAGCACATCTTGTTCGTTTCATTTCAAATCCATTGTGGTGGTGTATAGAGCCAAAAATGTTAGAATTGTGTTGATGTCCCAATATTTATGGACCTGACTGTACCTGGTATTTCTCTTTGAATGAACTGCCTGGTCATGTTTTCATTGGAGCTCTTATTTAAGTACAGCTAATGAACGCAAGTGTTCCTTTGACTTTGTGGGTCCTGCTGCCTACCTTACACATCTGAATCTTCCTACTTTGTTGGCGTACCTGGAGAGGCTTCCAGTGATCCATGTCTATGCAAAGCTTTGAATCTCTTTTACTGCATACAAGGGTTGTAGATCTGACCCCACACATCTTTGGCCCAGATTTCATTGCACCCCGTTTGACCCTGTAATTCTTCCACTACCAGCATTCAGTGTATACAAGCCTCGAAAATCCATACTCATCCTTCATGAGTATTTAGATGTATTTTCTTCATATATGGCTTGTCACATCTTCCTTCCCTTTGCTAGAGCCAGCATCTGCCCCAGCCAACCTACTCCTAACGTACTCCTTTGCCGTCACTTGTCTTTGATCCAAGTCCTGCTCTGCTTCTGTGTGATACATATTAACAGTTTGTTCTGTAGCAACTGCATTTTAACATGTTATAAATTTTAAGCATGTGTCCTTTTGTGAGCAGACCTTGCAAGATATTTTCTTCCATCCCCCCCATCTTTTAAATTCAGATACTTTCAGCTGTGTTTATTCCCATCGTCAGCATACTTTATCATATCAAAGCCTTTGCAGACAGTGTAGTCCCACTGAGTTATGTTTGGGTCATGTTTTGCGGTGTGCCCTTTAATACTGTAGCTTTAGAAATGCAATTTTCAGCCTCTGCTTATTACAATATGATAAAGTATGCCTGGTCTATGTCCAGCTCTACTAATCTCTAGACTACACTTCATGAATTAGGCATGAAGGCTTTAGTCAATGTGCTTTCAAAGTGCAGTGTTTAGGGAGTCATGGCTTTTCTACGAGCTGAGCGAGAGATCTATAGTGGGTGGAGCTCATTTTCCAACATCTCTGAAAGAAATTACCTTTTCTGGCATACAGAATATAACAACATCTTTATCATATCTCCGAGTCATTAGAGGACGGCTGAAAATAAATGACTTTTTTTATTTTTAAATCGTGCCCGGAAATTGTAGCGTGTTCTTCTGCCTCCAACGTATCACACATTCTAATGCGGTCCTTGAATTGAAGGCTTGTGTTCACATTTATAACTTTGATTTGGTACAAATATACATATATTGTGCATACAGGCGTACCTCGGTTTACGAACGCCTCGGTTAGCGTACTTTTCGCTTTACAAATGAAAAGCCATTGAAAATTATTTTTTTCGCAATACGAACGGATTAATTGGTTTTGAATGCATTTACAATTTTTTTGTCAAATTTTGTAAATGTCCCTTTATGCCTTTAAAGTGCACTTTATAAAGAGTTTTGAACAGATAAAACTTTTTTTGACTTTTTTCTGACCTCCGGAATGGATTAATTGGTTTTCAGTGCATTTCCAAATTAATTGTTAATCATGTCCCTGTACAGTATTTATGCCTTTAACCATTTGCCGCCCGCCCTATGGCCGAATGGTGGCCGACAAATGTCATCAGCGTTCTGGGTGGACGCCATATGGCGTCCTTCCGCACATGCCCAGATTGCGCTCCTGCAGAACCGCGCAGTGGCGCAATCTGTCACCGGCCGTGTACCTTGGAAGAATGTAGTAGCAATTCTTAAGGTGCTCATCAGATATTTTGGTTCTAATTTTGCCCTTTGTGTGCTTCATTCCTTGAAAATAGTTGTTCCCAAATATAGGCGCTGCTGAAAACTGAATAAGGCGTGACTGTGAAGAGTGGAATATTTTTCTTTGTGAAGATAAAACTTATACATGTCCAGTAAAAAGACACTGATATAGATAATGTAATATTTTTTATTCTCAAAAGGGCAACCTACAACTATATAAGGCACTGTTTTTGATAAACTAACACATCAATATCTGGTTTGATGAATGTAGTAGCAATTCTTAACCATTTGCCGCCCGCCCTATGGCCGAATGGCGGTCGGCAAATGTCATCAGCGTTCCGGGTGGACGCCATATGGCGTCCTCCCGCACATGCGCAGATTGCGCTCCTGCAGAGCGGCGCAGCGGCGTGATCTGTCACCGGCCGTGTACCTCGGACACGGCCGATGACAGATCTGAGTATTGGCCCCCGTTACCGGTACCATGTGACCTGCTGTGACCAATCACAGCAGGTCACATGACAGTTGTATACAATGGATGGCTTCATTCATGCCATCCATTGTATACTAGTGTCTAGCTGTGAATGGTCACAGCTAATCACATGCACATGTCATGTGATTAGCTGTGGCCAAATCACAGCTAAGCACAAAAAAAAAACCCCTGAATGAATCGATGTCATTCAGGTAAATGCTTGCTTATAGAAAAGTAATTCTTTGCTATAAGCAAATTGTGTAAAAAAAAAAAAAATACTGATCACTTCCCCAAAGTAGTACAATGTTACTATGGTAACATTGTACTATTTTGGTCATAGTGAAATATGAAAAAAAAATCTTAAAAAAAAGAAAAAAAATTTAATAAAAAAGAAAAAAATACATATATTTTTTTTTTCATACTGTCACCAGTCAGTGTCCCTGATCACCGCCATGCCAGTTATATGATGATGCTGTACTGCACTGGTGACAATATGTAAAAAAAAATAGTGAAACTCATTTTTTTTATTTTTTAATTTTCCGAAAATTATGACAAAAAAAATACAACTTCAAAAAACTCGCCATGCCTGTTATGAAGTACGTCGGACTGTCTACTCTGCAAAAAGGGGTCATTTGGGGGATATCTGTACTGTTCTGACATTCTTGGACCTCAAGAAATTAGATTGGCTGTCAGTACTTCAGGATTGATCAATATTCAGATCTATACCATAGTTTGTGAACTCTATAACTTTCCTACAAACTAAAAAATACATCCTAATTTGGGTTATTTTCAGCAAAGACATTTAGCAGAATACATCTCGGCCTAAATTTATGAAGAACAATTATTTATTTGCAAACTTTTATAACAGAAACAAAGAAAACGTGTGTTTTTTCAAAGTTTTTGGTCTTTTTTTGTTAATTTAGCAAAAAATAAAAACCCCGGTGGTGATTAAATACCACCAAAAGAAAGCTCTAGTTGTGTGAAGAAAATGATAAAATTTTAGTTTGGGTACAATGTTGTATGACCGCGCAATTGTCATTCAAAGTGTGAGAGCGCTGAAACCTGAAAACTGGCCTGGGCAGGAAGGTGTAAAATTACCCGGTATTGAATTGGTTAAAGTGCACTTTATGCAGAGTTTTGAACAGATAAAAGACTTTTTTTTTTACTTTTTTCTGACCTCCGGAAAGGATTCATTGGTTTTCAATGCATTCCTATGGGAAACCGTGTTTCGATTTGCGAATTTTTCGCAATACGAAAAGTCCCGCAGAACGAATTAAATTTGTAAACCGAGATACTCCTGTACAGGGGCGGACTGACCATTTGGAAACTCGGGCACTGCCCGAGGGCCCGGGGTCAGTAGGGGGCCCCATGTGATGCCCCTGGTATCTTTTTCATAGTTTTTTTTTAGTTTGGGCAAGGACACACGGGCCCCATGATCCCCTATTGCCCGGGGGCCCCATGAGTTGTCAGTCCGCCCCTGCTCCTGTATATATTTAAAATGCAATGATAATCAATTTTTTAAAGCGTTCATCCATCCAAGACTAATATTTTAGCTATTGGTGGAAGCTGGCTAGATCTGAGATAACATTCTATTTGGGTGCAATTCAGAGTCAATGCATTCCTGCCAGACTTTCATGACCAACCCCCCCCCCCCATTCACAGAAATTCTGCTCAACTTGATTTGAATTGTATTGAAACTGTACTTTCTCCCTTTACATTGTAAAGGTCTGCACAAGCTATTGCCACATTTTAAATTCCGTATAATAAAAACTGCTTTACCTGGAAGTTTCTTGGTCTAAAAGCTGCCTTCACAGTAAATTGGACTGAACATGCATGGAGAGGCGGATAAATATAACTGTAATGATGGGTGGGTGTAGCTGGGAACTCCGGTAGGGGAAGTGTGCCTGTGCCCAGACCAGTGTTTCTGAACCTTTAAAATTGTGGACAGTCCCGAGGCACCCTTTAACCTCTTCCCGTCCTGCCCATGTCGATAAGCGGTCGGAGCGCTGCCGATGCGGGTGGACATTTCTAACTGTCCCCCTGCATCCATTGCCTGTGCGCACTCCCTGGGAGCGTGTGGCACGACGATCGGTGCCCGCTGTGTCCGGAGAACACAGATTGCTGCACAGGACCTCTGTGTGAGGTCCCGATTCATGTGATCCCTGATTGGCCAATCAAGTGATCACATGAACATTAGTAAATAAGATGTCACTTCCTGATATCATTGCTTACTACTTGTGAAATCTGTGAATGATCACAGAGGTCACATGGTACAAGGATATTCACAACATCCTTGTACTATGTGACAAGCTGTGACCAATCACAGCTCTCACAGTATTTCTCAATGGCTGCAGGAATGTAGCCAGAGAGGAGAAATGATTGCATTTACAGCCTTTATGGGTGACATATTTACCGACCTTTCCCTCACCCTCCATCCTGAAGAATCCTACTTTGCGCTTGCAGCTGCCTTTGGGAAGGAGAGGAGGGAAGCCAGCAGCACTGTGAGGCACACTGGGGGAATCGGGCAGCAGGGGGAAATGTATGATGCACAGGGAGGATGATAGATGCACCAGGGGGGAAATTACTGGAACTGGTCCCCTGTATGGCTCCCCCTGCAGCAGTTGAAAGCCAGCAAGAGGGAGAGGAAAAGTCAGCTTATAGTTGCTGCAGAGAGAGCCTTATAGTGGGTCGGTTTCAGTAATTGCCCCCCATCATACCGATCACCCTTCCTGCCCACATCTGATTCACCAAGCTGGCCTGGGCCTTGTACAAGAGGACTGGTGGTACCCCCTTATCCAAAGCCCTGATTGTACTATTATTTATATTGCTTCTATATGTGTTGAATACAGTTCGATATAAAACACATTCTTTTGACGTTCAGTGTGCTTACTCTTTATATATTTTATCACTGCAAGATGGTCATCATGTGTACAAATAAAACTTCAGCGCAACAAATAACTCAAATTCCTGTGTATACCAGTGCTGCTGACATTTACATGTGTTTCCACACACAAAAGATATGTCAAAAAATAGTGCATGCATATATCTCTATAACCTCATATATGAATTAAAGCATCCAAACCATGTGATTATGCAACAATAGTGAATACACTGAATACAACTTAAAAATCCATAATGTGTGCTTGATCCATGCCTTTATAATTTGTTCCGAAACAGGTACTCTTTATTGTTTATATCCACATATATTCCTATAGGTGCTCCTCCACCAGAGACATACATATATACTCTCACCTCCTTTTATGACCCAAATTGCATAGGTCAAATACCGCCTTTCCCTTTTAACACGGGTAGATATACTACATGGATGACTCCACTTTCCTCCTCACTTTGCTGCAAACAGTCCCGTCTCCACTTTATCCCACAAATCCTCTGCATATGTAAATAGAAACGCTTGCCGTAGTGTAGTATATAAATATAGCCTGATTTATTAAAAAACAAAGTGCTCACATTCAAAAGTGTCCTGCTGGGACACCACAGTAAAAAACCTTGTTATAATGTATTTTCAATGTGTTCAGGAATTTTCAAGATGGCAGCTCGCAAACTTCCTGTTTAGCAGTATTCTGACTCAGATTGTTGTGATAGCGATTTATCCCTCGTGAGACCTCTCTGCCTAGCCTGTATAAGCAGATATAATCACTGTGGGCAATCCTTGTCAGATAGCTGAACTCACCAATACTGTGTTCATCCAGAAGTTGCTTTATTCTGTACATGTGACAACAGGATACAGCAGAATGAATGGTTTCCAGTATTATGCGGTCAAAAGATGATAATTTCTGTAGCGTACTATGCAGAATACATGTGTCCCTGTTACATGTGGTCTGTTAGCTGCATCCATGACACAGGAAGTGCTGAATTCAAGAAGAAGGGAGGAGCTTCATATACAAAGGAACTGTGTCATAGATCTCAGGGAGGCAACATGAAAAACAAAGTGTATACCAAATAAGACCACTGGATGGCAGCATTACTAACTATAGAAATGTCCATAGAAAATGGTACAAAAAATAAACTATATGAATTCTCATGTACATTAACATAAATATTAACTGTGTAACAGCATACTCCCCGTCTGGCATTGTAAATGTCACTATTTAAACCATAACGGTAGTTATACAATTGCAAATAAACAACAGTGCAATTTGCTTGAAGTCTTGAAGACCTGAAAGACATAAAAAAGAGAACATGCATATAGTGCAACAATTATAATGTAAGGCTTCAAGTTGTATCAAACAAAGTTCAAGACACTTCCTTCTTGAAGTCACAGGTTGGATCCAGCAGCATACGCAAGCAAGTTCATTCTCCAAAGGGCAAGAGCAGAACAAGTTCCGTGATAGGTCTGCTGAAAGTCTTTACAGTCCCTTGTCTTGCAACTTTCACCTCCACCTTGCGTACCTTGCCGTCATCACTAGGAATGCTCTTTACAATGAGTCCCATAGGCCACTCGATTCTTTCAGCTTGCTGGTCCTTCAGCAGAACAAGATCTCCAACTTTAATGTTAGGGTTCAGGCGTTGCCATTTTCTGCGTCCTTGCAGAGTAGAAATATACTCCATTCTCCAACGATTCCAGAAGCAGTTGGAGAGGTGTTGTACTCGCTTCCACTGGTCATAGCACAGATTTCCTGTTTTAAAGTTTCCAGGTGGAACAGGAATGGACCCAAGCTTCTGGGTGAGAAGAGTAGCTGGGGTAAGGATAGTTGGGGTCTCTGGATCTGTAGAAACTGGAACAAGTGGTCTTGAATTGATTATGGCAGATGCTTCTGCCAGGAAGGTGGTTAGAATCTCATGGGTAAGTCTTGTGGAGTTCAAGTCCATAAGCATAGAGTCCAGTATTTTTCGTGTGATGCCTATCATTCTCTCCCAAGAGCCACCCATGTGGGAAGAATGAGGAGGATTGAAAATCCATGTACAGCCCTTTTCAGCTAAAAGGTCTTGGATTGGCCTAGAGTTAAGCTGTAACTCTCGACAGGCTCCAACAAAATTAGTTCCACAGTCAGATCTTAGTGTCTCGACTGGTCCTCTGATGGCAAGAAATCGTCTTAGAGCATTGATGAAACTTGAGGCATCCATAGATTCTATGACTTCAATGTGTACTGCGCGCACACTCATACAAGTGAACAGCACTGCCCATCGTTTGCTGTTTGCTTGGCCTCCTCGAGTTCT
Source organism: Staurois parvus (assembly GCF_062004578.1). Lineage (NCBI taxonomy): Eukaryota > Metazoa > Chordata > Amphibia > Anura > Ranidae > Staurois > Staurois parvus. Next base: position 5,285,315 of record NW_028318294.1, on the reverse strand, counting down.
GCGGGCTGTTACCATCCATGGTCCAAAGACATCCAAACCAACATGAGTGAAAGGTGGGTCAGTACTTACTCTGTCGGCTGGCAAATTTGACATTTGCTGTTGCTGATGTTTACCTCTTAGTTTCCGGCACTGAACACAGCTGTGCAGTGTAGTTGTAATCTGTCTTTTTGCTCCTATAATCCAAAGGCCTGCAGCTCTTATGGCACCCTCTGTGAAGTGTCTTCCTTGGTGCTTAACCCCTTCATGGTAGTGCCGTATGAGCAGAGTGGTGATATGATGGCGAGCAGGTATAATGAGAGGATTCTGTTCCTGATCTCCCAACTCAGCCTTGTTTAAACGTCCACCAACCCTTAACATGCCATCACTGTCAATGAATGGGTTCAGGTTTGCAATTGAACTGTTTTTTGGAATGTCCCTCTTGTCACGGATACATTTAATTTCTGAGCCAAAGACATCCTGTTGTACATTGTGGATTATGATCATTTCACCTTCAGCAATGTCTTTTGCAGAAAGAAACCTTTGGCACATGTGCCACCCTTGACATTGAACATTGGTGGGCTTTGTGTGAAAGCAGTGTGCAATATGGACTAACCTTGCGATGGTGCGTACAAGTCTTATCCACTTAGAAAAACGTTCAAAGCGTTGACAGCCCAAGACAAGTCTTTGTTCAGTTCTGGTGACAAGGGTTTTGACTTCAGGACGAATCTCTGGATCTCGGTCAGGTTCTAGAAGACTGAAGATATCAGCTGAGGTTTCTTCTGGATGATCCAGCAGGAATTCAGGACCTGTTAACCACGAAGAATTTGCAAAGACACTTGCAGACACTGGCCTGGTGGCATGATCTGCAGGATTCATTTCAGATGGGACATAATGCCATTGTTCAGGTTTAGATGATTTCCTGATTCTTTCTACACGGTTGCTGACATACACATAAAAACGTTTAGTCTGGTTGTATATGTAGCCCAGAACAACTTTGCTGTCTGTGTAGAATTTGGTGTCATCTATCTGAGTGTCCAACTCGCGCAGTATGAAATCGGCAATTTCTACAGCTAGCACAGTTCCACAAAGTTCAAGCCTAGGAATTGTGTGCTCAGGCTTAGGTGCTAACTTAGCTTTCCCAAACAGAAACCCTATGTGGGTTTGATTAGAGTCTATTACCTTGAGGTAGGCAACAGCTGCTATGGCCTCAGTAGATGCATCTGAGAAGATGTGAAGCTCTTTCCTCTGACTTGTAGCAAGGGAAGCTGAGGTGTAACAGCGTGGTATACTGATTCCATCTAAGGCATGTAGAGATTGTTTCCAGGACTCCCACTTTGGAAGCTTGTCTGTAGGCAGCGGAGCATCCCAATCTTTAATAGACTCTGAGAACTGTCTAAGTAAGGCTTTACCTTGTATGGTGATGGGAGCCACAAATCCCAATGGATCGTATAAACTGTTCACCACTGACAGAACACCACGCTTGGTAAATGGTTTGTCTGCAGAGCCGACTTGAAAGCCGAAGGTATCTTTTAATAAGTCCCACCGTAGGTCCAGACTTCTCTGTACAGGTGGCATGTCCATTCCAAGATTTAAATCTTTAAACCCAGTGGCATGATCGCCAGGTTGAAAGGCTTTCATAACAGCAACACTATTCGAGGCAATCTTGTGTAGTCTGAGGTTAGCCTCGGAAAGCATACCTTGTGTCCTTTGGAGCAGGTCTATGGCTTCTTCGTCTGTAGGTAAAGACTTAAATCCGCACCATACTCCTTTTCTCCATCAAGGGCAGTCCTTCGTAAACCATTTGTTGCAACAGCGGGTGAGGGACTATTTCCAAAAACATGTACCTTCATGCGGTATTCAATTATCTCATTGTCCATGTTGTTGTTACGGTGCCACAGAAACCTTAGGAGGTTCCTATGGTCTTCACGTACAATGAAGCAATGAAACATTTGCTCAATATCAGCAGTTATGGCAACTGGTTCTCTTCTAAATCTCATAAGTATACCTACAAGGTTGTTGGTTAGATTCGGGCCAGTGAGAAGAACATCGTTCAGGGATACGCCTTGATGCTTGGCACTGGAGTCAAATACTACCCTGATTTGTTTTGGCTTACGTGGATGATACACTCCGAAGAAGGGCAGGTACCAGCACTCATCGTGTCTTTGAAGTGGTGGGGCTGGTTCGGCGTGATCATTATCAAAGATCCTTTTCATAAAAGCGATGAAATGTTCCTTCATTTCAGGCCTGTTCTTTAGTGTTCGTTGAAGTGAGTTGAATCTGGATAGAGCCTGTTTACGATTGGTTGGGAGTGTGGCCCTTGCAGCACGAAGAGGTAATGGTGCGATCCAGCTGTTAGACTCATCCTGGAAGAATTCTTCGTCTATTATTTTGATGAACTCTCTATCTTCGACTGACAAGGCTATTTTATTGTCATCACTTGTAGTACAAAACACTGTGGTACCTAGGTTGTCATCACAAAGAACAGGAGTAACATCAGGTACTTGGATGATGTCAAGAGGCTTCTCCTTTACTTCATAATGGTGAGGGCACTGTTTGAAGTGGGATGCACGTCCATTTCCCAACATGTAAGTTTTGAAGGAGTGGATCTCAGTTGATGTTCTGTCCAGGCATACATCGCCCACTATTACCCAGCCTAGGTCAAGTCTTTGTGCATAAGGGGCATTGTTAGGTCCATCGCATTGGTCGCGTACTTTATGTACTCTGAGAATGTCTCTTCCTAGCAGGACCAAGATTTCAGCACTCTTGTCCATCGCAGGAATCTCATCAGCGAGGTGCCTTAAGTGAGGATGATGATATGCAGCTTCTGGAGTAGGAATCTCTTCTCTTTTGTCTGGTATCTGATCACACTCAACTAATGTTGGGAGGGGTATGCCTTCTCCATCCTTGATATGAGAGACCATGAATCCATCGACCCTTCTGCCAAAGGTCTCTACGCGATCAGAACAGGTTCTGAGAGTATACGGTGTGGCGTGACCTTCTAAGCCAAAGATCTCAAAGAATTTAGGCTTAACCAAGGATCTGTTGCTCTGTTCATCTATTATGGCATACATCCTAGCAGCTTCCTCAGGATGATCCTTGGGGTATATCTTGACTAGGCATATCTTGGCACAGCATTTGTGATCCAGTCCCTCTCCACAGACTTCTGTGCATGAAGAAGAAACATTACTTTTGGCTAGAGCATGACTTTGTTGCTCCCCGCCATAATTTGGGACAGGGGTTGAGGTAGGTAGCTGCTGCGGGTTGTCTGGAAGTGGAGTAGGATGCGTGGCTGTAACATGTCTGTCGCTACCGCATTCTGTGCACTTGATGACAACTTTACAGTCTTTAGCAAAGTGGTTATAAGAAGCACAGCACTTGTAGCATATTCCAAGTTTCTGGAGAATCTCCCTGCGCTCTTGTAAAGGCTTTGCCCTAAGCCCACGACATTTCTTAAGAGGGTGAGGCTTCTTGTGAATAGGACACTGACGATTAGGGTCTTTATCTCTGGCATCCACAATGCCTTGGTCAGTAGGTGAGGTTGTGGAGGGTGAGATGTCTGTCCTTTTAACAGATATTGCTCTAGTATAGTCTCTACGTTTAGCTGCTGTGTTATCATACCTTGATGATGATGAGGATGAAGCAGGTAAGTTTGGTTCACTGAAGCTGAAGCTGGGATCGTTTCTCGTCCAGGCATGATCACTAATGAACCTGCAAAAGTATGAGAATGGAGGAAAGGATACGTTATAGTCTCTTTTGTACCTTGAGCCCTGTTGTGCCCATTTCTCTTGCAGGCCGTATGGCAGTTTAGACACCACTGGGTTAACACCATGAGCGGTGTCCAGGAAGCTTAGTCCAGATAGACGTGGGTCTGCCTTTGCCAACTCTAGCTCCATGAGGAGGTCACTTAGATCTTGGAGCCTGCGATAGTCTTTGTTTCCTATTTTTGGGAAGTTTTGCAGTCTCTTGAATAGAGCGCTCTCTATGGCTTCAGAGCTACCATAGGCTTGCTCAAGTCTTGCCCATGCAGCAACAAGACCTGCGTCTGGGTGGTCAACATGTACTGTTCTCAGTCTTTTAACACGATCTGCAGATTCTGGTCCCAGCCACTTTATGAGCAAATCAAGTTCTTCCTTAGTAGTAAGGTTGAGATCAGCAATAGCAGCCTTGAAGGTTGATCTCCAGGCCCTGTAGCTCTCTGGACAGTCGTCAAACCTTGAGAGGCTGGTGTTAATGAGCTCACGGCGAATCATATATCTGGCAAAGTCATTCAAGTCTGATCTCTCACTCTTTGGTGCCAAAGTAACTTGTGGAACCCCTTGGGTGTGAAAGTTCTCTGGTGATGTAGGGTGAGGTTTACCAGGGTAAAATGATGTTGCATGAGCGTTTAACTGTGGTGTAGTCTCTAAGGCTTGTGCTGGCTGTGGCTTGAGCTGCGACTTGTCACTGGAAGTCACCTTGTTGTTGGCAAGAGTTGATGTGGTTTGCTGCATAGATGTACTTGTGTTGTAGATTTGAAGAGGGTTAGGCATATGGAGCCGAGAGGTCTCTGTGTTGAGAGTCAGAACAGTGTTAGTAGGAGGTACAGGAGATGACTCTGTATCTTCGCAAATGTTATGCTTTAATACATATTCACTGGTGCGTTCAACTGGATCTTCCAGTTCTGCTGGGATAAGGCAGTCTGAATTAGTACTTTGTCCCATTGCTTGTTCAAGGACTTTCAGCCTTGCTAGGGAAGCTGCTTCCTCCCCTTCCATCTGCAGAATCTTTATTTGGGAATCTGCCTCTGCTTGTTGAGAAGCCATTTGTGCTTGGAGAGCTTTGCTTTGAGCTTCCATCTCTGCTTGCTGAGCTATCTTGCGTGCTTCTATCTCTGCTTGCTGAGCTATCATCTCCGCTTGTTGCGCTATCTTGCGTGCTTCTACCTCTGCTTCCTTTCTGGTAAAAGAGCTTTGCGCCTTTTTTGATTCAGCATCAGCGCGGGCCTCTATTAGCTTATCGCTTAACGTCGAACTTCTGGAGCGAGAGGATCTAGAAGAAAGTGCAGTGCGCTTGGTTGAGGTGGATCTGTGAGATCTGGTCTCCTGCAGTTGAGTAATGCGGAGTTCTGCTTTAAACTTAGCATTTTGCACTGCAAGATCCCTTTGTTGGTTTAGTGCATCAGTCCTGGTCAGTTCTGCTGAAGAATCCTCTATATTAGAGTCCTGCAAGAAAGCTGAGTATTTTACAGACAGCCGCTGGTAGCGTTCATACGCAGCAGATATGCGATTTATAGAGTCTCTTAATTCAGCTGGTTGATCATTAAAGTGTGACAAAACTGACATGCATTGTGAAGTTCGGTCCCAGAGGTCTGACAGATTACTGGAGAACTCATCTCTAGTGGCTTCATAGTTTTCCCTGAGTTTCTGTGTCGGTTTTATTGTACGTTTGGGTTTTATGCTCTGTTCGGGAATGTCTGCAGAATCTGCTCCCTGTACGTCTGCTGGTTCAGAGGAATGATGTATCTGCGTTGGTTCGGCCATAAAGGAGTGTTCGGAGCCTTGTCTAGACATTTTTTACTGTTCTGCAAAAATTGGTACTGTCTCTTTAAGAAGACAAACAGCAGCTTAGACAGGTGGGGTAACACAGTTCAATGCAGAGAGACAGTATTCAACATTCACATGAAGTGCAGTAAGCTTGTGCGACCATGTGCTTTGCAAGATGGCGGATGGCACTGAGCTTGATTGCAGATTAGGCACACACATATACACAGCAGGCTGTAGGGATTCTATGCATCTTTTGACTATTCTGACTCAGATTGTTGTGATAGCGATTTATCCCTTGTGAGACCTCTCTGCCTAGCCTGTATAAGCAGATATAATCACTGTGGGCAATCCTTGTCAGATAGCTGAACTCACCAATACTGTGTTCATCCAGAAGTTGCTTTATTCTGTACATGTGACAACAGGATACAGCAGAATGAATGGTTTCCAGTATTATGCGGTCAAAAGATGATAATTTCTGTAGCGTACTATGCAGAATACATGTGTCCCTGTTACATGTGGTCTGTTAGCTGCATCCATGACACAGGAAGTGCTGAACTCAAGAAGAAGGGAGGAGCTTCATATACAAAGGAACTGTGTCATAGATCTCAGGGAGGCAACATGAAAAACAAAGTGTATACCAAATAAGACCACTGGATGGCAGCATTACTAACTATAGAAATGTCCATAGAAAATGGTACAAAAAATAAACTATATGAATTCTCATGTACATTAACATAAATATTAACTGTGTAACAGCATAAGCAGCTTGGCGTCACTGGCCTTACTCTATAGGTGCTCCTCCACCAGAGACATACAAGTACATATACAGTATACTCTCACCTCCTTTTATGACCCAAATTGCATAGGTCAAATACTGCCTTTCCCTTTTAACCCGGGTAGGTATATTACGTAGATGACTCCACTTTCCTCCTCACTCTGCTGCAAAGGGTCTCGTCTCCTCTTTATCCCACATATCCTCCGCATATGTAAATAGAAACGCTTGCCATAGTGTAGTATATAAATATAGTGTGATTTATTAAACAACAAAGTGCTCACATTTAAAAGTGTTCTGCTGGGACACCACAGTAAAAAACCTTGTTATAATGTATTTTCAATGTGTTCAGCAATTTCCAAGATGGCGGTTCGTAAACTTCCTGTTTAGCAGCTTGAGATCATTGGCCTCACTCTATAGGTGCTCCTCCACCAGAGACATACATATACAGTATACTCTCACCTCCTTTTATGACCCAAATTGCATAGGTCAAATACCGCCTTTCCTTTTTAACCCGGGTAGGTATACTGCATAGATGACTCCACTTTCAAGCTCACTCTGCTGCAAACGGTCCCGTCTCCTCTTTATCCCACATATCCTCCGCATATGTAAATAGAAATGCTTTCCATACTGTAGTATATAAATGAAGCGTGATTTATTAAAAAACAAAGTGCACTCACATTTAATAGTGTTCTGCTGGGACACCACAGTAAAAACCTTGTTATAATGTATTTTCAATGTGTTCAGGAATTTCCAAGATGGCGGTTCGTAAACTTCCTGTTTAGCAACTTGATGTCATTGGCCTCACTCTATAGGTGCTCCTCCACCAGAGACATACATATATACTCTCACCTCCTTTTATGACCCAAATTGCATAGGTCAAATACTGCCTTTCCTTTTTAACCCGGGTAGGTATACTGTGTAGATGACTCCACTTTCCTCCTCACTCTGCTGCAAACGGTCCCGTCTCCTCTTTATCCCACATATCCTCCGCATATGTACATGGAACCACTTGCCATAGTGTAGTATATAAATATAGCCTGATTTATTGAAAAAACAAAGTGCACTCACATTTAAAAGTGTCCTTCTGAGACACCCCAGTAAAAAACCTTGTTATAATGTATTTTCAATGTGTTCAGAAATTTCCAAGATGGCGGCTCGTAAACTTAAACTTACTGTTTAGCAGCTTGACGTCATTGGCCCACTCTACGCCAATGCCTACAGGAAAGAATAGACCTGTGCATACTATTCCAGAGCTACATCACAAATACCTATGAAATTCTTGGGTTGTATTATCCTTTACCATGAAAATAGGCCACTGTCATGTCAATGGAACCCGTTCCATTGATGGGCTATAATATGGTTTACTACATACAATGGATTTTGTCATGACCTATGGGTGAATGTTACATTTAAACACACTGAAGCAGACAATTAAGGCTGTAGATATATTTTTCGTGGTCTGTAATATATAAAAAAAAAAAAAGAAGAAGAAGAACCTTCATGCAAGGTCCACAGCAGCAAACCCTTGTATGTTAATGATGCATTGTATTCCTGACTTCATTAAGAGCAGGGCACAGTATGATTCATGAGGTAATCATGTTTGTGAATGCCTCTACGTCTTGTAACGGGGGAAGCAATGAGCTGCACTCCACTTAAAAATAAAGGTAACTTGCCACAGCCCATCACATTAATCTTAATACTTTAACCTGTGTAATTAAGCTGCCTTACTCCAGAGACACCCCTTTGTTCTCCGGAATCCGGTCTCAACTTCTGTGCCGTTTAATCAGCAGACCCAGACAGACACTTCTCTGCATCCCGACTATTTGTTTTGTCCCATTCGCTCTGCTTTATCCTTCTAATATTTCTATATTGCACTCATCCATTTTTAAAGAGCTGCTTTCGAGCCATGTCGCGCCTATTATTAAATATGTGCTTTTTGGAATAAATACATCTAAATAAATATGGAGGTGCAAAAGTCATGTCGGGGGGGGGGGGTAAGAAAGATGCCATTGTGATCTCACCGTAATTCTACGGCTTGTTTGTTTAGAATAGATGATTGATTATAAAATGATTTATTATGGCTTTTTTTTGAAAGATTAGAATTAAAATAGCTTATGCAGAATACATTCTTATGCTGAATTGTGTTGCGTGAAAAAGAGTTGTATTTACTACTTTAACTAATACTACTAGTAGTTTTTTGTTTATTGAACAGATTACACCCTCATTCATACCCAGAGCATTGAACAAACGAAACCGGTGCTCAAATCTTCATGCTGACTAGGATTACTGTAACTGTCATTCATTGAGGTGCAGCTCTTAGAAGATCGGGAAATCTTGATACCGGTGAACAAAAGCAAAAACAGGGCGCACTCTCTTCATGCATTACCGTGGTGAAACATGAGTTTATTTAACCACTTCCCATCCAGCCCGTGTATATAAATGGCCAGATCGAAGCAGTGCAGAAGCGGGCTGCCGTTCATATACGGCGCCCACATTTTCAGCCTGTGCGCACTCCCTGGGAGCGCGCGGCACCGCAATCCCGATCGCTGTACGGGACCTCTGTGTGAGGTCCCGATCATGTGATCACTGATTGGCCAATCAGTGATCACATGAAAAGTAGTAAGCAAGATTTCACTTCTGACATCATTGCTTACTACATGTAAAACTTTGTGATTTGTATAGTACTGCTTGGACCTTGAAGAAGGGGACACTCCCCGAAAGCTTGTCCTCAAAATTGTATGTTAGTGCAAATAAAAAAAGTATCACGGACAGTACTCAATTGTTTCTTACTACATGTGAAATCTGTGAATGATCACAGAGATCACATGGTACAAGGCTATTCACAACAGCCTTGTACCATGTGACAAGCTGTGACCAACCACAGCTCATGTGATCACTGATTGGCCAATCAGTGATCACATGAAAAGTAGTAAGCAAGATTTCACTTCTGACATCATTGCTTACTACATGTAAAACTTTGTGATTTGTATAGTACTGCTTGGACCTTGAAGAAAGGGGCACTCCCGAAAGCTTGTCCTCAAAATTGTATGTTAGTGCAAATAAAAAAAGTATCACGGACAGTATTCAATTGTTTCTTACTACATGTGAAATCTGTGAATGATCACAGAGATCACATGGTACAAGGCTATTCGCAACAGCCTTGTACCATGTGACAAGCTGTGACCAACCACAGCTCACACAGTATTTCTCAATGGCTGCAAGAATTGATTGCTTTTACAGCATTTCTGGGTGTAAAAGCAATCAGTGTAAAATAAATAAATCTTCATCACCTCCCACAAGTAGTACAGTGTCACTATGGTGACACTGTACTGCTAGGGTGACAGTATGTTAAAAAAAAAACCAAAAAAATAAATAATATAAAAATATAAAATAAAAATGTAAAAAAAAATTTGAAAAATTATAATTTTTGGTTATAAACTAATTTGGGTTATTTTTTTTTACTAAAAAGATAGCTGAATACGTTTTGGACAAGATTTATGAAGAAAGAGTATTTATTTGCAAAAAACTTTTTTTCAAAATGTTTGGACTTTTTCGATTATATAGCAAAAAAAAATAAAAATCCCAGTGGTGAATAAATACCACCAAAATAAAGTTTTATCTGTTTCCAAAAAATGTAAAAAAATTAATATGGGTACAGAGTTGCATGACTGCGCAATTGTCATTCAAGTGTGACAGAGCTGAAAATTGGCCTGGACAGGAAGGGGGTAAAAGTGTCCGGACTTAAAAGCATAAAAATGCATACTCACAAACCAAAGGGGGGTAAAACAGAGAAGAAGAGTCCGTAATGACGGTCCAAAGTGACGTTAGACCCTTGGTGAGGTAGGTCAACCCATTTCGGGAGATGAAGCTCTGAAGAAGGGAGTTTGTCTCCCTAAACTCGTTAGCTATCTCACCAAGGGTCTACCGTCACTTTGGACCATCATTAAGGACTTTTCTTTGTTTTTTCTCCCCTATGGTTTGTGAGTATGCATTTTTGTGCTTTTAAATAAACTCGTGTTTCACCACGGTAATGCATGAAGAGAGTGCGCCCTGTTTTTTCTTTTGTATACCCTGAGCATTTTGAAATGCATTTCCAGAAGCACTTCAATGCTTGACATCAATGGGTCTGTGAGTGCGCCATGTTTTTGCTTTTGTTCACCAGTATCAAGATTTCCCGATCTTCTATGTATAAAAAATTTGCCAATGTTATTGGCTTCTGAATGCCTGTGCTTTTATTTTTTTTTCTAAGTGGTTGTAAACCCTTACATATACCCAGTGAAGTGACTGGCCTCAGGTGATACACAGAGATATACCAAATCCTCCTACCAGGGGCGGACTGACAACTCGTGGGGCCCCCGGGCAGTAGGGGATCATGGGGCCCCTGTGTCCTTGCCCAAACTCAAAGCACACCCAAAAAAGCCTATAAAAGGTACCAAGGGCAATTCATGGGGCCCCCTACTGACCCCGGGCCCTCGGGCAGTGCCCGAGTGCTCGAATGGTCAGTCCGCCCCTGCCTCCTACATAAGTTGTACCAGTCTTCTCTCTACATCTGTTCAAAGTGGCGAAGTTATATAGGTTGTCTGAGAGTTCAGATAAAAAGGGTGGAGAGCTGAAATTACACACTGCAGATCTCAGTGAGGAAAGCTGATTGAAGGGAAGAGACTCACCTCCTTCACACAGATCACAGGAACAGAGCTGAGGCTGTCAATCTGCTGGAGGTCTCTCCCATGTCACCATTTTCCTCTTGGTGTCAGGAAAACTTGCCAGAAGTGATTCATGCTTATAATAGACACAAAGCAGCAGACAGAAATGACACTTAGTCTTCTGGATTGAGACAAGTACACACTATAGAGGGATATGCTTTGTTCATATTTCATGTCTGAGGTTTAAAACCACTTTTTTTAATGGGAACACCATGCCATGCCCCCGTTTACTTGTATATGTCACGTTACGCCGCATACAATGAGGGGTAATTTTTGCTGCAACGCAAACTATGTATATACCCCTGTGCTCAAAGCAGAACTGATGGTATAAAGTTAAAAATTATGAAGTGGCAGGCTTTTTTTGTGCAGAAGAGACATGCAATGTCACTTCTGAAATAAATTACACTTACCTGCCTGTTCACACTCCCACATCAGAGAATGTACACTGAGCTGCACATGCGCAGTTCAGTTTATAGTCCGACACACTCCCTTTGTGCCAGGACGACTGCACTCCTGCATGAGAGTGACTTCATCCTGTGCTGGCCAATTAAATCCTCTGGAGGGCAAGTGGTTTAAAAACTAAAAAGAACCTAAAACGATAATATCAATCTAATCCTGTCTCATTTTTTGCCTAGTTTTGATGCTGCATGCATTCAGACCACACACCAGGTCCAGTTACTTAGCGGCAGGGGAAGACTGACAACTCATGGGGCCCCCGGCCAATAAAATATAATGGGGCCTCTTGTGTCTCCGCTTACACTCAAGCCAAAGCCACACCCACACATATAAAACATTTGAATATGCAGCGCAAGATGTTGTTATATAAAATCATGATTCATGTATAAAAAGAAAAGATTGATTTAGTCCCAGATACGGAGTCCTCCAAAAACCAAAATTAATATATATCAGAAATGCTCCATAAGGTGATAAAGAAGTCCACCAAGTAGCCAAACTGGTCAGGTGAGAAAATAGCAAATTCCTTGTAGTAATGGTTTTATAATGTGCTTACCAGAACTACATACAAACTGCGCGTTGTATGTAATCTGTAGAAAACATCAGGGTCTGGTCACCGGTATGATGTCATCAGAACGCCTTGGCGGACTCTCAGAGATGATATTTAGTCACGCTCCCGGTCCACCTCAGGACTCACCAATGGGTCCACCGTCGCTCAGACACTAGATGTAGATCCACCTTAAGGAGGCTCGTGAAATAACAAGCCAGGGAAGCAAGATGATGCTAATAGTGTAATATAGCCTCTATTGGGTAGAATGCAAAAATAGTCAAAAGAGGCACTCACATCAAAGCATAAAATCCTGTAGATGATCCATAAGAATAAACAAGCAAAGTCAGCGTCGCATTGAGGGATTCCCCTGACATGTTTCGTGTAAATCACACGTTTTCAAAGGGGTGAATCCACTCAATGGGACGCCATGTAATGAAGAGACAGCGGCGCCTGCGCAGTATGCGCCTTGCGCCGCCGTTTACGATCACGCATGCATACATAACCTCACCTACATATTGCAGCTCAGCTGCATAGAAAGGGCATTAAAAATAATTAAACAAAATAATAAAACTACGCCGTGGGGTCCCCCCTCCATCCATACCAAGCACTTCTGGTCTGGTATGGATTTTGAGGGGAACCCCCATGTCAAAATTAAAAAAAATGGTGTGAGGTCCCCGCCAAGATCCATACCAGACCCTTATCCGAGCATGCAGCCTGGCAGTTCAGGAAAGGGGGGGGGGGCAAGCGAGCGCCCTCCCCTCCTCAACCATACCAGGCCACATGCCCTCAACATGGGGGGTGCTTTGGGGCAGGCCCCCCCAAGCACCTTGTCCCCATGTTGATGGGGACAAGAGCCTCTTCCCCCCAACTTTGGCTTGTTGTTGTGGGGGTCCACGGGCGGGCTTAACGGAATCTGGAAGCTCCCTGATCCCGTCACCCCCATGTGAATGAGTATGGGGTACATGGTACCGCTACCCATTCACAAAAAAAGTCTAGTGTGAAAAAAGACAGGAGACAGTCTTTAACAAGTCCCTTATTAAAAGAGGTAAAATAAAAGAATGTCCCCGAAGTAGATCCAATGTCAATCACGATGCCCACTGCCGCTACCCGCTCGTCCCCCCCTTTCCTGACCTGCGGGCTGCATGCTCGGATAAGGGTCTGGTGCAGGGGCAGACTGACCATTTGGAAACTCGGGCACTTCCCGAGGGCCCGGGGTCAGTAGGGGGCCCCATGAGATGCCCCTGGTACCTTTTTGGTAGACTTTTTTGAGTTTGGGCAAGGACACAGGGGCCCCATGGTCCCCTATTGCCCGGGGGCCCCATGAGTTGTCAGTCCGCTCCTGGGCCCCATGATCCCCTATTGCCCGGGGGCCCCATGAGTTGTCAATCCGCCCCTGGTCTGGTGTGGATTTTGGGGGGGACCCCCAGCCATTTTTTTTTAAATTTTGGCATGGGGATTCCCCTCGAAATCCATACCAGATCCAAAGGGCTTGGTATGGATGGAGGGGGGACCCCACGACATATTTTTATTATTTTTTAAATTATTTTGAATGCCTTTTCTATGGTATGGCTAGGTATAGATGGAGGGGGGAACCCACAACATTTCTTTAATTATTTTTTTAATTGCCTGCAATTCTTTCTTTTACATTCAGCTGTCAGTGGGGAACCCCGCTGACAGCTGAAACATTAACGCATGGTTTTCACTACTAAAATACCGCATGTCTTACCGCATGTCTTGATAAAATAACTCATGCGGTATTTTAGTAGCATTTTTTGGTCAATTCAAGCGTTTTTTTAAATGCTATGCGGTATCCTACCACATACTCGGATGCAGTAAGATACCGCTTAGTGAATTGTGCCCAGTGAGCCTCTCACCGGGCTTCCTACTGACCCTGGGCCCTTGGGCAATACCCGAATGGTCAGTCCGCCCTTGCTCAGCGAGTCAAGACTGGATCATAATAAAAAATGTCCATTGATACCTGTCCGAGAACCTTGATTTGTCTGTTTACAAATGTATTTGTCGATAATCTGGTCCAGTGTTAGAGGGAGCAGTTACATAAAACAGCAGTTTGTGAAATAGACAGTGTAGATTATTAGAACATTTAAAAAGGTAATTTGTCATCTTAGTATACAGTACAAATGTTTACTGTGGTATAAAATCCCTGCTATAGGTGTCACACTAATTTTACAATGAGCTCTCTAAGCAGAACCAGAGTCTGTTTTGTAGTGAAATGAATCGCTGTATAAAGGTCGGAAATTTATTAGGTTGTTAAAAAGATTTAAAATGCTTGTTTGCTTGGAACATTTGAAACCTGAAACTTGTTTGAAAAGCTTCATTTTTTTCTGGATTTGTATTGTGGCTGTCTGTGGGCTACTGGTCTGTACTACTTAAAACGTTCTAAATACTCTGAATTATTAAGTAGTTATTAAGGCAGTATTTATCATCATCTGTTTTAACCACTTGCCCTCCAGAGGATTTACCCCCCTTCCTGCCCAGGCCATTCTTTGCGATACGACGCTGCGTTATTTTAACTGACAATTGCGCGGTCATGCAGTTATATACATAAATGTTAATTATGTCCTTTTTTCCCCACAAATAGAGCTTTCTTTTGATGTTATTTGATCACTTGTGCGGTTTATATTTTTGGTGTTTTTAAAAAAAATACTGACAATTTTGAAAAAGAAAATATTTTTTACTTTTTGCTATAAAACATATCCTGTAAAAAATGTTTAAAAATCAAATTTCTTCATAAATTTAGGCCAAAATGTATTCTGCTACATGTCTTTGCTAAATAAAAAATCCCAATACATGGTTTACGGGAAAGTTATAGCGTCTACAAATGGAGGTATATATACTGGAATTGTAATTGAATTTTGTTTTCATACTAGTAATGGCGGTGATCAGCAAATTATAGCGGGACTGAAGGATTGTGGTGGACATTCTGACACTGGGTGGGAGCTGACTAACTGCCACTGACATCCCAACGACACTGACACTGTACTAATGACACTGGGCAGGAAGGGGTTAACATCTGGGGTGATCAAAGGGTTAACTGTGTGTTGTTTTACATCATGTGCTGTGTGTGTTCAACTAGGGAAACATGCTGCTGTGTATTTCTCTGCTGTGCAGAGAAATACACAGCAGCATGTCCTTACTGGAAAGAGAGAGACCTGTGTTGTTTATACACAGGTCTCTCCCCTGTCAGTTTTACTCAGCGATCGCCGAGGCCCAGCGGGGAATCTCCGTCCGGGACCCGGTGATTGACATCCATAGCAGCCAATGGCAATGGAAAGTCAAAATGTACTTGTGGATTGAAGATGGAAGAAACTTAGAAACACCATATAGCCAGAAGGGTTGCCCAGGAATTAAGTGTTCAATACCACTCAAGCAAGTCCCTCTCAGAGCCACTGGACACTGGGTAGGAAATATCTCGGGTCCAGCATCAGTGAAAATAACCCTGGCCTCAGAGTTGGTGGTCAGTAGGAGGAAGAGTAGTACCCCATTATTGGTACTAATAGGTGGAATAGTGTCCCATGATTGCTGCTAATGGGTGGAATAATGCCCCATCATTGGTATCAGTGGAATAAATAGTGTCCCATTGTTGGCGTTAGTGGGAGTATAAGTGCCTCATATCATTGGCAGAAGTAGTGCCCAAGGGCCGAACAGAGGCTAGCAAAGGGCCACAGTTTGGAGACCCCTGGTATATATTATCATGGACTGCAGAGCTAGCGACCTGTTACATTTACCACCTAGTGGCAGACAACATTTACTACACATCCTGTGCATTGGATCATTTTCCATATGCTGAACAACTCTAACTGCTAAAGTGGAGGAGAAAAGAGTATATCTTTCTGTTTAATCCTTCCACTTATACCTCATGAATTCATTCTTGCTGCTGGATGCCTTTTTGTTAAATAATTAAGTGTTTGTCATTAAATATATTCCACATGCATATTGTAACACTTCATCCTTAGCACTTCCCTGCATCCTGTTTTAACTTTGGTGAACTTCTCCCAACAAAAAGATTAGTTTTTTAGGGACACGGATAAGAGATTGCTAATATGCCTGACATCAAATATTTATTTATTTCAGGTACTTATATAGCGCCGTCAATTTACGCAGCACTTTACATATATATTGTACATTCACATCAGTCCCTAACCCTCAAGGGGTGTGCAATCTAAGGTCCCTAACTTACATTCATACATACACACGCAAGCACAGGGAGAACATGCAAACTCCATGCAGGAGGCGTGATGGTTGGGAATTGAACCCATGACCCATTTACTGCAAGGCAGACGTGCTAATCTCTAAGCCACTGTGTACATATATACAGTCATGGCCGAAATTGTTGGCACCCTTGATATTTCTCCAGGAAATCATGTATTTCTCACGAAACGTATTGCATTAACACATGTTTTGCTATACACATGTTTATTCCCTTTGTGTGTATTGGGACAAAACAAAAAAAGGGAGGAAAGAAAGCAAATTCGACATAATGTCACACAAACCTCCAAAAATGGGCTGGACAAAAGTATTGGCACCCTTTCACAACTGCGGATAAATAAGAATGTTACAAGCATGTGATGCTCCTGTAAACTCACCTGGGGCAAGTAACAGGTGTGGGCAATATAGAAATCACACCTGAAAGCAGATAAAAAGGAGAGACGTTCACTTAACCTTTGCATTGTGTGTCTGTCTGTGCCACACTAAGCATGGACAACAGAAAGAGGAGACGAGAACTGTCTGAGGACCTGAGAACCAAAATTGTGGCAAAATATCAACAATCTCAAGGTTACAAGTCCATCTCCAGAGAACTAGATTTGCCTTTGTCCACAGTGCGCAACATTATCAAGAAGTTTGCAACCCATGGCACTGTAGCTAATCTCCCTGGTCGTGGACGGATGAGGAAAATTGATGAAAGATTGCAACGCAGAATAGTCCGGATGGTGGATAAGCAGCCCCAAACATGTTCCAAAGACATTCAAGCTGTCCTGCAGGCTCAGGGAGCATCAGTGTCAGCGCGAACTATCCGTCGACATTTAAATGAAATGAAACGCTATGGCAGGAGACCCAGGAGGACCCCACTGCTGACACAGAGACATAAAAAAGCAAGACTACAGTTTGCCAAAATGTACTTGAGTAAGCCAAAAGCCTTCTGGGAAAACGTCTTGTGGACAGATGAGACCAAGATAGAGCTTTTCGGTAAAGCACATCATTCTACTGTTTACCGAAAACGGAATGAGGCCTACAAAGAACAAAACACAGTACCTACGGTAAAATATGGTGGAGGTTCAATGATGTTTTGGGGTTGTTTTGCTGCCTCTGGCACTGGGTGCCTTGACTGTGTGCAAGGCATCATGAAATCTGAGGATTACCAAAGGATTTTGGGTCGCACTGTAGGGCCCAGTGTCAGAAAGCTGGGTTTGCGTCCAAGATCCTGGGTCTTCCAGCAGGACAATGACCCCAAACATACGTCAAAAAGCACTCAGAAATGGATGGCAAAGAAGCGCTGGAGAGTTCTGAAGTGGCCAGCAATGAGCCCAGATCTAAATCCCATTGAACACCTGTGGAGAGATCTTAAAATTGCTGTTGGGAAAAGGTGTCCTTCCAATAAGAGAGACCTGGAGCTGTTTGCAAAGGAAGAGTGGTCCAAAATTCCGGGTGAGAGGTGTCAGAAGCTTATTGATGGTTATAGGAAGCGACTGATTTCAGTTATGTTTTCCAAAGGGTGTGCAACCAAATATTAAGTTAAGGGTGCCAATACTTTTGTCCAGCCCATTTTTGGGGTTTTGTGTGACATTATGTCATATTTGCTTTTCTGCCTCTGTTTTATATTTGTTCCAATACATACAAAGGGAATAAACATGTGTATAGCAAAACATGTGTTAATGCAATACCTTTTTTGTGTGAAATACTTGATTTTCAGGAAAAATATCAAGGGTGCCAACAATTTCGGCCATGACTGTATATATATATATATATATATATATAGACACAATTAAAATGTATCATTCATTTCTGCAGAGTCAATCATACAGTAACCTGGCTCAGAATAAAGTCCAGCTCACTAGAAAGTAGTTATTTATCTTCAAAAGTTGTGGCTTGGAGCTTTTACATGGCAAAGTACTCTCTTCCTGAACCCACATGTCTAGCTGTCACATGGTAGGAAGGAGTATAAGTCATATGCTTCCCTATGCCCCAAAGTACAGGGTAGTCTTTCTGACTCCTAAACACAGAAACTGCAACCAATGTAACTATGCATTCTCTGACTGGATGAGGTGGAGAGTGTGATGTCACCACCCCACTTTTCCACCTCAACCAATCACAGAACACTTTTCAATCATTGAGATCTCTGAATGGAACCCGCACCCAGTGGCCAGTCTCCTGTGTTCACAACACAGCAGGGCAGCCGCTTGGCACAGGACCTGGAAGCTAGTGGAGGTCACAGCAGTAGTTTTGCTACTATGGTGATTTCTAGCTTCTAGAGGGATCCCTCAGATAAGAACCCCATTTACTGTTTTTTTGTAAACATGCCTTTTACAGGGGTCTTCTGGTCAGTCATGTAATGTGCATGTTCCTCTTCTCTTCTTGTCCAGTTCTCTAGAGCTTTGTGTGCAGGGTGTGATGGTACACCACAGGGGGTGAGTCAAATGCACTTAGGCCTATAGGAAGTGGGTTGTATATAGTTGCCTGCCATTCAGTCTAGGAGACTAGTGTCAGTAACAAGAGGAAACGATGAGTCTTCAGGGCACATTGCTGGTAAAGCGGTGAATTTTGCAGCAGTCTGCAAAAACTAGAGTTGGGTTTTTGGCTCCATGCATACCAAGTGTTACTAAACCCAGGACCCTGCATTCGCTATATCTGGTCTCCCACAGTACACAGAACATGGAAATGCAATTATTTTAGTAAATATAAATACCTTTTCTAATCAGCAGTATATAGCAGTCTTGTGACTTCTATCAATGTCCAGCCATGCACTTGTTAAAGCTTGTAGGAGGAGTTTTCCTTCTCCTTTGACTATCCTATGAGGCTACATAACCCCTGACCCTCTGTCTGGACAGTGCTGATTGGTCCTGTGCTGATCACATGCATAGAAAAAAGAGAACATCTGAAATAAACAAAAACTCTCTGGCAATACACACTAAACTGAGCATGTGCAGAGCGACTCCTAGAGCTCTGTAGTATCAGCAGATGAATTGGGGACAGTGGAAGAAGGGGAGGATCAGAGAAGACAGGATCAAAAAACCTTTTTACAGAATGTGGAGGATTAACCCCTTAAGTTCCACAGTAAGTATAACAAGCATGCTTTACTGCATAAACAGACTGATTTTACTGTTGTGGGTTTAATAACACTTTTAAAAAAACGCAGCAAAAAAAGTTAATGAGCGTTTTTTGTCCTAGCGTTTAGCAGCGTTCTAGAAAAAATACTCTCAGTAGATGTATTAACCCCCAGAGCGCTGGAAAGTTAACTCTGTAGGGGGTATGGGGAGGGGCGGAGGACGGAATATTTCAGCTATGACAGTAGTCAGCAGCACAAGGGACACTTCTGATTGATTGTAAGTATTGTCCCTTGTGCTGATATTTAAAAAAAATTGAATTAATTTAGACTTCAAGGAAAATGACCAAGTGACAGGTAGTCCTAAATATACATCAACGCCTTCCTGTTCTTCAAAGGGGAATCCGACTGATCCAAAGGGTACAAAAAAAAATGGAATTTCGATAATACCTTTCAGCAATGTTTAGGAACTAGGCTGCAAAAGCCTCCTTGTTCTTCCAGAACAGTGGGTGTAGTAAGAATTCCATTAGGGGGTTTGGTTTATTTTTTTCTGAATAATATACAGTTTTCAAAGTCTAGCTTCTGTGGTTTGAATGGAATCCTCTGGATAAACTTTCAGCTTGGGGAAAACAGAGTTCTCAGTTACAGAACACATAAGACAGGCCTTTGAACAGATCTCTGCCATTTGGGAATGGGATTTTGGTAAAAACTGTGATCCTCCCAGCGAACAGAGCCTTCCCTGGCCAGTCCTGGAAGCCAGGCACTGTATATTTCAATCGGAATTGTCTCATAAACAGGAATTAATGGAGAGCTACACACCCAATTAATAAAGATCTCTTCAGGAATATCAATGACTGTTTTTGGACCTCATCCCTTTAGTTTCCAATGATCTGTTTCAGCAGTTACTGAAGTCAGTGTAATTGGCTGAGACCAATGAAATAATGTAACGCAGAGGCAAAGGGGTTTGGGGGTAGAATCAAACAATTTGCTACTACTTGGTGGAGGATTACATGCTTGACAAACTATCGGTGTACTGCAGACTGCGGTGTTCTGTAGATGAGCTGGTCTGTCTGCAATGGCTGTATTATAGAATGGTATGACAAGGAGCTCTGTGGATACCGGGTTCAGTTTATTTGACCATGTTTATAATAGACAGTACCAGTATGAAATGATCACTTACTTGGTGGCTGCAATTTCACTATGAACTGCACTTTTAAGAGTACAATCAGGTGAAGTATGAAAATTGTGGATTTCATGAGCAAAAATCCAGGCAAGTGAAAACCGATCACTGCTAAGTAAATAATGTATAAAGTATTTTCATGGATCCTGACAAATGGAGCAGTGGGGGAGTGCAGCAAAGGGGAGCATCAGTGGAAATGGATTTGTGTTGTTAAGAGAACCTGTCAGTTTGCTATGAATTGTCAATGTAAAATACAGAGAAGGGTAACCAAACTGATAAGAGGCATAGAGGAGATCAGCTATGAGGAAAGATTAGAGGAACTGAATTTATTCTCTCTTGAGAAGAGGAGATTAAGGGGGGATATGATAAACATGTATAAATACATAAGGAACATGTATAAATACATAAGGGGGAATATGACGAACATGTATAAATACATAAGGGGGATATGATGAACATGTATAAATACATAAGGGGGGATACGATGAACATGTATAAATACATAAATAGGGATATGATCACCATGTATAATACATAAGGGGGATATGATCTCCATGTATAATACATAAGGGGGATATGATCTCCATGTATAAATACCTCAGTGGTTCATATAGTGAACTCGGTGAAGAGTTATTCACCCTGAGGTCATCACAGAGGACAAGGGGACACTCCTAATGTCTGGAGGAAAAGAAATGTAATCTCCAAACACGGAAAGGTTTCTTCACAGTGAGAGCTGGGAAAATGTGGAATAGACTCCCTCAAGAGTTGGTTCTGGCCAGCTCAGTGGATTGCTTTAAAAAGGCATTTATAGGTAAAGTTGATGCAGGGAATATCTGATCGTCTCTCAGGAAGGATTTTTTTCCCCTGCAGGAGCAAATTGGATCGTGCTTTGCTGGGTTTTTTGCCTTCCTCTGGATCAACTGTGGGTGTTTTTTTATGGTTGAACTGCATGGACGTTTTTCGTTTTTTCAGCCAGACTAACTATGTATTGTCTCAGTTTTCTATTATCCCTGCCTCACATTATATAGACATCTTTCTGAAACCTGTTCTTGGTAACTTACCATCTTTCTGTTTGATGTATTCCTACACAGATTCAAACATTCAAGGTATGCACTTGCTTTCTGAGTTTTTTTTGTGGGTATGTAAGGGAATAGCCAGGGTTGTACTGGGGAGGGAGGATACCACCTGAGGTGGCTTTTTTCATTCCTCCCCCATTTGTTGGTTGTTAGGACACTGGAGGCCCAGGCCATACAGCATCTTTGGCCACTAGGGCACTGGTGGCTGTTCAGTGTCCTGGTAGCTGTTCAGTGTCCTTGGTTGTTAGGATGCTGGCAGCCCAGGCCACACAAAATCTTTTGTTGCTAAGATGTTGGTGGTCTGAGCCGTGCAACATCTTTGATAGCTAGGATGCTGGTGATTCAGGCTGTACAGCATCTGTGGTTGCTAGAAAGCAGGTGGCCTGAGCCATGAAATATCCTTGATTGCTGGGATACAAGTGGATTGCATAGCACCTTTGGTTGCTAGGACGCAGGCAGTCGGGCCACACAGCATCATTAGCTGTTATGGTATAAGGTGCAACATAACAGCCAATGACACTGTCCCCTGGACTGAACAAACACAGGAATTAACAGGCACTAAGGATGGAGCGTCCTCAGTTCTGCCCCCACAGTGCCTCCATGAACACCTTAAAGAGGTTCTTCAGTGCCCCCCCCCAAAAAAAAATAAAAGTCAGCAGCTACAAATACTGTAGCTTCTAACTTTTACTATAAGGACACTTACCTGTCCAGGGATCCAGAGCTATCCTCCCCCGGGCCAGTTCTTCTTCATCGGTCTTTAGATCCCTGGTGCTGGCATGTTTACTAAGGGAAGCCGACTGTGAGTTCTAACGGCTTCATAGCTGGCTTTCTTCTGCACATGCGCAAGCTTTCTGGGACCTGTGACGTGTCCTGGGGGGTGAACTTCGACTCGTTTGACCTTTGCGATCCGATTGGAAGTGGGTGCGGGTATCTGTCAAAACTAGTTACACGCTCCCCCCCCCAATAAAAGGGTGTTCAAAAGCGTTAGAGGAGGGAAAGTAAAACTTCCCCTTTTGGGTGAAGTTCTGCTTTAATTGTTCTCATTGGTGGCTTGATGCTTAGTGTAGCTTTCCTGCATTACAAACAGATAAGAAGGATTTCTAGATTTCTAACAAAAAGCAGTGGGTCGTGCTGATTCATCATATCGATGCCTGAATGAAAAACTGCAGACCTGATAAAGTAAAGTTTTGCTTACTGTGTGCAATTCAAGGTTTATATTTTGAACTTTGACTGATTTTTACCATTTAAATTGAGACGGGGCACAGTTGTCTTCTCTTAATGTTATCTTGGCCTCCATTCTCTTCTGCTGCCTAGCCAGCTTGTTTGATTCTGCTGATGTTCTTATTATCTGAACGGTCCAGAATGCAAGTTTATAAAAAAAGGCCAGTGTGTTCATTGGTTCAAACGCCACCAATGAACACACTGAAGTCAGGATTTAAAGGATCGGCCAAGTCCTAGGATAGCAAGGTAGCCTAAGATATCAAGCAGCAGGACACATATTTCCTCATTTTTGGTCATGCTATTTTTCATATGAACATTTTCAGTTAGAAAATATTAGGAAATAAATTGTTCTTTGTGGTCAAGTTATACGCTTTGTTGATTTTCCCAGTTTCCTCCTAGATTGTAAGCTCGTAAGAGTAGGGCCCTCTTACCCCTCGTACGTTGTTTGTTGTTGTTGTACTGTGCCATGTATTGTCCCCCCTATTGTACAGCGCTGAGCAAACCCTTTGGCGCTATATAAACTCGTAGTAATAATAATAATAATTTTCCCAGTTATAAGACAATCTCTATATGAGACAAACATGCGATGTTTGCAAATTTTAATATAGTATTCTTTTTTGAAGAAAACAAAAAAAAAATGTGGCAATTGAAAAGATGTATGCCCCCTGTGAATTAGAACTTGGTAACAACCCTTTGACGGATGTCACATACTCCAGACATTCCTCGTAGCCAGCTATATTTCCATTCTTAATTTAGGAATTTATTTCCAGATTTCCTGTTGAAAGAGTAATTCATAAAATGTTAACAAAAGGGTGGTGTGAGTCTTTGAATGTTTGTTTTTGTATCCTTAGCTCTTCTATAAAATACATTTCTTCATGTTATTTGGCTTTTTCCAAGTGGCTTCTAAAAATGGGCCTATGCGTTTTCAAGAATCATCTTAGTCCCTCGTTCCTCCTATTTCCCTCCTTCCCTTGAATTCTGCAATGCAATAGTCTTCATTCAGTGACCCATGTAGACATGTTGACCCCCAGTATATCCCTTCTCCTAAACTCTGGCATTTGTGCCTGCCAAAATCAAACCCAATGAAGACTCATCACAGATCATCCTGGGTGCTCTTGTGGATCGGGGTGGAGTCTGGTGGAGTTTTACATTTACTAAAGCCCCCAGTGAATGCTTGTATCTGCGATTTAGTGTGTTTGCCTATGAGTTGAATTTAGACAGGAATATCATTACCTATCTAGTTTCAAGCGCCTCAGTGCAAGTCCTTCCTAGTCATATTTTCATGTCTGCTAATAGAAGTGATATGTCGCAATTATTATTTGATTCCGCATCATTGATCCTTACAGACAACAATGAGACCTTGAGTGAACATTATCCATGCTGTTAACTAACAGGGGAATCCTTTTTTTTCCATAAAGCTCTGTGATGTCCTAAGCTGTGTTCTATTGCCAGCCCATTTTTTATTATTATTATAATTTTTTATTTTATTTTTTATTTTTTTTGTGGACACAAATATTTCTTTGAGGTGGAGTCTTCTAGGCTCATACTACCCATTAATCTTGCAGTTGTCAGCTTAGTAGCTTGCTACTGGTCAGGTCAGGTCACATACAATGTGAAACCCCTATGGTTCAGTTAACATTACAACTTAAAAGCTGGATTGAAGTGAACATATAGGTCGAACAACATTTCTACGAATATGAGACAAGGTGGGGAACTTCATTATCAAATGTTCTGAAACAATACTGTGCGGTCAAGGCTTTGTTTGATGTTGACCCTGTCTTTGACACTTGTGTGTGACTACATTCTGAGCTACAACGTACTTATTGGGCATACTAGATATGAATTATTTTGTTTTAAAATAAAAAAAAACTTAAATTTTGTTGATTTAAAGCTGTGCTCCAGACAGATATACAATATAACACCAAACTAATAAACTTATATGTTTATTTAAAAAAAAGGCCTCTTATATTCCCTGTATAGCAGACTAGGATAAAGTGGGGATTCACTAGGTGCTAATCAGGCGTACTGTATGCACTTCTACTAATAGGAGGAGAAAGAAGGGATGAATTCATCAGTCTGCTGCTGATTCTTTACTATCCACTCACAAGCTGGGGGCAGGGAGGTGTATTTAACCCTTTTTCTGCCAGAGCCGTTTTTTTTTTTCATTTTTTGCACATGTTTAAAAAAGTCATTTAGGCCTGAAGATTATACAAAACCCCCAAACCATTATATATTTTCTGAAAGCAGACACCTTAGAGAATAAAATAGTGGTAGTTCCAATTTTTTTATGTCACACAATATTACCCCAGAGGTCTTGGATATAAAAGACGAGGTTGCGCCGAGTAAGTAGTTACCCAACATTCCAAACCTTAAATTCGGGTGCGCCTATGAAATGGCGACAAACTTCAGCACCCTATATTTTCTATAGGTGATGCTTCAAAAGCCCCTATAGATCATCAGTTTAGCATTATGAAGGAGGTCTTGTGCTGGAATTATTGCTCTCAGTCTGGCGTGCGTGGTGATATGTAACATATGTATCGCAATTGTCATTTTCATGCATAGGCGCCATGACGTGTGCATTTAGGTTCATACGTGCGTATATGTGGGGGGGCTCAATTTTTTTTGGGGGGGGTATGGGGTTTATGTGCTTGGGTGTAACTTTATTTTTATGCAATAAAAATAAAAAATTCACTTAACTTTTTTTGTTTTTTATCACACAAC
Source organism: Staurois parvus (assembly GCF_062004578.1). NCBI lineage: Eukaryota > Metazoa > Chordata > Amphibia > Anura > Ranidae > Staurois > Staurois parvus. The sequence continues at coordinate 5,259,856 of NW_028318294.1, read as the reverse complement.
CCCTATGTGATGATTTGTAGGTGACAGGTTCTCTTTATTAAGTCTCTTCTGGGTTCCACTCAATGTATTGCAATGCAGAACGCATTGCAATACACTGCTTCTCTGCTGTGCTAGCTGAGAAAGTGACAGCGGACCCAGAAGTGACATCACACTCCATCATCTTCCGGGTCACAGAAAGAAGGGGAGGAGAGTGGATGTTCATCTGCTCTTCTCTCTCCCCTCCACCCGCCATGGTGCTCCTTGGGCCTGCAGATGGACAAGCGGTGCCCGAATATATGGTAAGAGCACGCACATGGGGGAAGCCTGGTACCGGGGGCTGTGGAAGTGATTGGGCAGGAGAGCAGCCACCCGACTGCTTCCATCTGACAGGCAGGAGTGTTCCTGTCAGTTTTATATAAAATCCCGGTGGCTGTAGCCACCGGATTGTGTATAACCCCCCCCTCGCTATCAGGTCCATAAAACGTACGGACCTGGCGGCGAACGGGTTAAGGTGGAACTTTAGTCAGAAAATTAAGTAACTAAGTCCTGCTAGATCACTTCAGGCTGACTCCTTTTCCAGGTATAGCTATGTAGATATTAAGAATAAGTGCCTATACTGTTTAAAATCCAGTCAAGAACTCTTTCACCCTGCTCTGCACATGCTCAGTTGCTCTCTATTTTTTGGCACTGTGCTGAAAATGTAGAGGCCAATCAGCTGACAGCATAAAGATTTACTGCTGCTCAGTGGCTCTGGGCTTTAGAAAAATGGCAGCTTCCAACAAGAAGAAACAGGAACAATTCTGGAGGCAATTTACAGCACACACTTATTTTAGTAGCATAATTATTAATGCAGACTGTACGTTCCTTGCTAAAGAACATTATTTTTAATCAAGTTATGGGTAAAGTTCTGCTTTAAGTCCCATGTTCACTGGGCATTTAGACAAAGAAGGGTTTGGGGGAGAAAAAAGTGCAAACACCATAGTGCAGTATCACCACTGAAAACTTTTATTATCCGCTTCCTGACCGCCATATAGCAGAACTACTGCTACAGGGTGGCAGAGCTGCGCAAAATCACGTATATATACGTGATTTTGTATTTCCGGGTAGGGGAAATATGTGAGAAAAAGAGGACATAAATTTAATCTGGGTGCAGCGCTGCATGACTGCGCAATTGTCAGTTGCAGTAACGCAGTGCCGTATTGCAAAAAATGGCTCGGTCAGGAAAGGGGGTAAATCCTTTGGAGGGCAAGTGGTTAAGATAATCAATGGTTCTACTCACGGGGGTAAACACCATAAACAGAGGGCACTGTGGCGGAAAGGGGTGAATTGGTTGTAACACCTCCAGGCGCCCTGACCGTGAATGTGAAAAGAGATGAATGAACAGCAACCAGACTGCTATCATGCAGCCAAGGCAGTGAAATCCATTGCCTCCGATCAGACCACCCACATGCAAGAAAAATATATTTGAAACATATTTTAAAAATCTTCTTCCCAAATATATTGACATATATTTGAAACGCTACAATTTTGGCCATATTCAATATGTATCAAAACATATATATATATATATATATATATATATATATACTGCATGTTGAAATGCATTTTTATATATTACAAAATATATGAAAAATATTTTAAAAAATATATATTTTTAAATATATTCTTCAGAAAAAACAGTAATTTCAACATATGTTTTTGCATATGTTTGTAAATGCATTCCAAAAGTGTAGATTTGTATTTTTAAAGACATACAGTATATTTGAAATGTATTTTTAAAAATATCTTTCATATATTTTGTAATAGAAACACATTTCAACATGCAGTATATCTATCTATCTATCTATCTATCTATCTATCTATGTATATAGCAGGGGCAGACTGACCATTTGTTAACTCGGGCACTGCCTGAGGGCCCGGGGTCATTAGGGGGTCCCATGAGATGCCCCTGGTACCTTTTTCATAGGCTTTTTTGGGTGTGGTTTGAGTGTGGGTGAGGACACAGGGGCCCCACGATCCCCTATTGCCCCATGAGTTGTCAGTCCACCCCATATATATATATATATATATATATATAGATATATATATATAGATAGATAGATAGATAGATAGATAGAAATATTTATTGAAATGTATTTTGAAATATATTGAATATGGCCGAAATTGTAGCATTTCAAATATACTGGTATGTCAATATATTTGGGAAGAATATTTTTAAAATATATTTCAAATGTATTTTTCTTCCATATGGGCATCCCCCAAATGACATCACTGTTGTAGCATGAGCAGTTACAGGATGCGTTTCGAGGAGATATCCTGTTTTTCAGCTCTTCCTTTTGCCCCTGTGCATGGGACTCTGGCCCTCAGCAATGGTTTACCATTCAGCTCTGCTGTCGGCAGCTTGTCAAACTCTAGGAAAGGCTGACAACTGCTGTAGCAGGCTTGGGTTGGATGGTGCACCTAGTGGTCCTTCCATTTAGTATGCACCCACTGATGACCCCATGGACCGGGGATATACACCCTGTGTGCCTTAATTTTGCTTATAGCTCTTTTAAATATAGGAGTAGAGAAAATACTTAAAAAAACATAAAAGTAAAGGCTACCAATATACAACGTGATAGTCATGCTGTTTATGGCAAGTGTTTAAAGCATTTTAAGTTAAAACTTGTCCCATTGCTCCAGCTAATTCTCGATGAGACGTTTTCCTCCCCGCTTTGCCTCTCAAGCAGAGCATTACTATCAGTGCGGTTCAGAAAGCCTCGGGCTGTTAAGAAAATAGGCAGAGAAATCAATAGTCCACTTGTTGAGGATAAGTGAATTAGCCTTGTGTTGAATGTAACCGAGTACCTGAACACTTGAGTGAGCAGGCTTTGTGTTTGGAAAATTGTACAGATTGTCTTGGAATGGCGGTAACGATGCAGGCCACAGATTAACTATGCCGCTCAAGATGGACTGAGTCGTTTATTTCAAGTGCTAACACATGAACTTACATTTTGTAACAAACTGTTTTTTTGTTTTTTTTTCTCTCCTCCTTCCTTGTGTCTGTGCATTGTGCAGATCGCTGCATGGTCCCCATCTGTGCGTGAAGCAAATTAAATGACTTAAACATTGAAGCATGGGATTTGACAGCAGTTAAGACAGGCTGGAGAGAGAAGAAGAATTGACTCATAGTGTATCGTACTGAAACTGTATTGAGATGTGGGGCTGAGAAATGGACATGAGTACATACCATATTATTTATACAGGTTTATTCAATAAGGCAGTACAGGGGCCATGGTAACCCATAGCTATCAGACTGTAGTAAAGACTTTGGAGTTGATTTTAAAGTGGAATAACCACAACCATTAATCTTTCTTCCCCTCCTGTTACCTATCCTGCCCACCCTATGAAAAAACGATCTGCAAATTTATCTTTTTTTTGGTCTGCTCCAATCTGGTCATGTGATCCTGCAGCTCCAGATCCCCTGTGTCAGTGAGCGGCGGCTGCAGGGGAGAGGGAGGCATACAGACAACAGCTGGGCTATGGGACCGCATGGTTGACATCACCACTTCCAGAATTTCCAGCCGCTAGAGAGTTCTTGACAACGGCTGGGAATTCCAGGAGCGGTGACATCACTCATAGGCTCCCATAGCCCAGCCATTTTCGTTGCCTTCTCTCCCCTGCAGCCGGCCGCTCACTGACATAGGGGATCATGTGACCACACCAAAGTGAGCTGATAAAAGGTTAGTATCCAAATTTTTTTTTTTTTCGTTGGCAGGAATTCTGATTTAAATATAGACTGTTCAGTTTGCAACAGAGTTTTCCCATAGCTTAGTAAATGTGGTGACAATTCTCTTTGCAAAGAATACTCAATCACATGCAAGGAAGGTTAAAAAACAAAACAGACAAAAACAAAAATGGTGTTTTTGCTTGCACAGTTGGATGATGGACCTCGTTCACTAAACTAAGGGAAAATGCTCTTGCAAAGTGCACATTTCCTTACAAAAGAGAAGAATGGACTTGGAAAAATGCAAACATACATACTCATCCCAATGCTGTAGCATTGGTGTGATGCTGCAGGCATCCCATGGCGGCTTTAGGACTTTAAGTGATCACATGACCACTGATCACTCTGTTCTTGGTCTACTTAGAGTAGAGAGCAGTAACTGTCAGTCACTGCTCTTCAATCTGCCTCCAGCACTTGGGCTGGAGAGAGGGACGGCCATGGCTTCAGCTCTCACCCACGTGCTTAGCCCTCAGGCAGGTGATGCCTGGTGTGCACAGTGCTCACCAAACAAAAGCTGTCTAGTCCATACTGATGTCTCTGCACTGAGAGGAGAGAAAGTCGTGGGGATTTCAAATCCCCAGCTTTTCCTTCTATGGCAGCATGGGTTTGATGCAGGGAGGTTTCCCGAAGCGCTCAGGTTTGGACTCAAGCTATAACAATCCTGAGTTCACAAAGGAGCAGTGAGGAAACCACATGCGATTTGGACAGGGATCACATTCCTGTTCAAATCACATGATATTCTTTGCGGTGCAATTTGCGTCCATACATTTTGTATAGACCCAAATCGCACCTCAAAGTATCGGTTTCAGGTATTAGGATGATTTTCACTAGTACGGGTACTCGTGAAAATACTCGGTATCGGAACCAAAATTGGTATTGTGCATCCCTAGTAGCAATTAAATGAATAAACCTCCAAGTAATGCTATTACTAGTCTGCAGCTAGAGGGAGCTCTAATGATTTGTAGTGTGACTTCAGGAGACTGAGACCAACCAGCTCACATTAAACTCGGAATGCAAGTGAGCAACATGCGTTTGTGCTCTCCTCTTTGATACAGATACTGCAGGCTACATCTTTGTCATACCTTGCGCTCAGATCACTGTTAATCCTGTAACATAAGTGCTATTTAACTGCAGCAAAAAAAATAAGGTCTCCTGCCTTGCCAAACAAGGCTATACTGCATTTCAAAGCTGTGTAAATTTCAAGACTGGGTGTACAGAAATACAAAGTGTTCAACATATAGAACAGCTGCCTTATGTAAATTTTATCTCTTTGCCCTGAGTTCAGTTTTAATCGTATTGCAAAATGATCCAATTTCTGCTCCTAATATTTCCACATTGTATCGTAGGTGGTTAAAAGCAGAACTAGCAACCTAATTATAAAAATATCCTGAAATTGGAGAAAATTGGGAGAAAAGATGCTTCTCTAATTAGACGTACTTCCACATCAGCATTTTCTGCTGCTTTGCATTCATACATCTATAGCCGCTGTATTCAATGAAAGAATTAGCTAGACAGAAACATATGGCAGAGTACATCTGCTAAACCCGAGGTATCGCACACCTTTCTCTACCCGCAACATATGCAAGGACTTTTATTATCCAGTTGGTCCTCTGTACACATGTATGTAGCGTTCTTTGAACTGCCTTTGTGTTCGGCAAATCTTTTTGTGTCCTCCCTCTTTAGTTCATTTGAAGAATAATTTTTCAAAGGTGCTGTTGCGGCAGGGTGGGCAGAAGCAAGTAGAAAGGATTATAGGAGTTCTATTGCTCTTCTGCAGTGCGATACAAGTGCTTTAAAGAGGCATTATTCCTTACACAACCCTCTCTATTTGGACTTTTCAAAGAACTCCAGTTAGTTGGAAGGCCTGCTTGTCTTTGCCTTTATAAATGGGTGTTTAATTGCACAATACCTGCATCTTTTTAAATGATTTTAATTGGCATGAAATGGCTTCAAACGCCGAGTGGATTGCCTTGAAAAACTCCCTGCATAGGCATCAAATAGCTGTTTGAACAACATAAGACTAGAATCATAGCCTATTTTTAAGTAGGGTATATTGAACTTTTTTTGTGTTTGGGAACATAGTTAATTTTGTACAGGTTTATATAACTTTACATTTAATAGTGATCTGTAAAGCTACAGCAGTTGTGTTGCCTCAGCAGAAAATCAGTAAGAGAAGACTGTATTCAGTATGAAGATACACTATATGGCCATGGTTGGCAACATCTCCATCCCAGTTCCCGGGGCACTGTCGCTCATGCCTATGGTCTACACATATCAAGGCCTCATTCTGTGTGATCTTGCCCAGATTATGCTGATTTTCTTGGAGGCCCTTCTTAGAGGTCCTGCCCAGATCATGCCCACTTTCTGGGAGGTCTCATGGCTATTTGCTGGGACTGCTAACTCATAGCATGAGTTACTGCACATGGTCAGGAACTGTAATAACGGTGATGCTGCAATCCCAGGACATATCATCGTCAGGACAGAACACCTAGATACTGGACTATCCCTGCAAATCTGTGACAGTTAGCATCTATGTATGGCAAAAAGTTTGTTGGCCAACTGTATGTGAACACCCCTATAAACTATTGAGTTCAGGTTTTTCCATTGCAGGGTACTTATAAAGGCTAACTAAGGCCATATTTTTTTTTAGTTTTAGATAGAGTGGAATTGGATTATACACCTAGGGCCAGAGTTAGACATTGGAGGTGGTTGGGCACTTAAGCGTTGGTTTACATTCTCAATGACAGTCACACATTTTCAGAATGCATGACACAACATCATTCTGAGGTCGCATGTGCAAACACACATGCAGTCATTGGCTACATTCCTTAAGAGCAAAAGCACTTTATGTGTGGTTCACTTGAGCTGCCAAACTTCATTTTTAAAAAGATACAATATACCAGTCCAGAGTAAAAACTTTTCAGATGATGACAGGCAAAATATTATTTTCCAACATACATTTATTAAAAGAAAATATTTAAATTTTATGCTGTGGTGTTATTATTTATTTTTTTGTTATTTTACATATTTTTTTATATTATTTTATAATTTTTTTGTATAGAGGGGGCCCTTTCTTTGAAGATGTCCAGGGCAGTTTCCCCTTTTGCCCCATATAAATCCGGCACTGAGAATACCTGTCATCTTCTTATCACTGTCTGTGCCCCATTAGGGAAATTCATCCTCTCTATTTATCCTGTTTACCTGTATCACCAGAATTTAAGAAATCTCAAATTTGGATTGTCACCAGAACACAAATAAAGGGGAAAGATTTCAATGGTGACACTTTGGAGGGATTTTCTCTCTGTTCCTATTTTGGTTATGGCACAAGAGGTGGCAGAAAATTTCCTCAACGAAACAAAGATGGTAAAAACTGGCAAGGGTTGTAACCCTACAAAGCGAAACAAAAAAACAAAATATTTATTATTCTTTCTTATTTATTTATTATTCTTTCTTTCTCTTGCATGTTTATCACCATCATTAATATTATTATCATTGTTTTAAATTATATTTATTTATATATATGTATATATATATATATTATATATATACATATTTTTTATCATGTTTTATCTGTGTTTTGATGGTTTGACAATTAGATATTACACTTTGTTGACACCTTGGCCCCTCTTCCCAGCCTGTGACTGCCCAACCCAGAGGGGAGGGTCAATATTTCAGTTCTGGGACATAAATGGGAGCGATCACTCTCAGTCCAGTCAGCTCTGATGAAGAAGGTTTGGCCTTCGAAACGCGTCAGCTGAACTGAGTGTCTACCCCCATGATGGGACTCGCGCTGGCTCCTTATCTTTGAAGTCCCTGTGAGGACTTACATGCCTGATTTTATTCACTGTTTGTGAGTACCTTTCTTATTAATAAATTTTTGTTTACTGAGGTAATGCGCAAGGTTTGTGCGCTTCTCGTTTTTGTTTCGCTTTGTAGTGTTGGTCGGGCTTCCCCAGCCTTGTTTGGAGCTGCACAACTTTCGATGCACTGGTGGTCGCTTTTTTCCAGTTCTGGTTCCATCTATTTGCCACCCGCCTGGGTCCTAGAGCGCAGAAGAAATCGTGTTTGGTCTAAGGGTTATAACCCTCCCATACTCTATCCAAAATGTAAAAATAAACTGTTGACTTTAATTCTACTTTAATGCTAAAGCATGGAAAGAGACTTGGGTGCTTTCAAACTGCATGGATGTGTCAATGTGCACAATAGCAGCTCTATAAAGACATGGTGTGATGAGGCTGGTGTTGATGAACTTAACTGGCCTGCTAGAACTCCCTTTACATTCTTAGTTACCATTAATTTTATTTCTGAGGGCTATATGCCCAAGACATACAATTCAATAAGACTTAGATACATTTAAAAATAATTAAATGAGAAAATGTTATTTCTTTTGTGCTAAGTTGCTGCTGACTCAGCTGGGCCTTCTACGAGTCTCTGTGTATTTCCTGCAATGGTTATAGAAAAACTCATAAACATACTGTTTTTAAAGTATGAGATTCAATAAGTCTGAAGCCCTTACTTGTGACCATTGGGGGCACCTTGCATAGCTCTTCTCACCTGTCAATCACTTGGTTCATATTTTCCTGGCATTGCAGCCAACATGGATACAATACAAGAAATGTAACACAAATTAAATTGCAGGGCTTGGTGAGACGTTCTATAGTAATGGTTAGAAGCATGAAAACTAAGCTGCACTGCTCTGGAGTCCTACATATACAGCCTGTTTATTCTTATCTTTATCCCCTGTGAACGCATTAGCAAAATGCAATATAATGTTGTATTAAGAAGACAGCAAACTTGGTATTATGGTGGCATTACTGTTTGATAAAATTACATGTTAATATTATGGTAAATGGAGTGCACAAATTATTTAACATGCCAGGGTTGTGGATCTGTATGTGGAGCAAGTATGCATATTCTGTTCTACCTATTCATTGTAAGTCATTAGAAAATAAAGAATTAAAATGATAAATTCTGCTTGCCACTAATCCCAGTGATTTTTCTTGAATTTTGTTTTTTTCCCTCAACCTGTTGCACTGCTGCTGCCATATTGGTTTGTTTGACCTATGTTTTTATATCGGGTTTATAACCTCCTAAAATGGACCTAAATGCCAATTTGCACTAACCAATTTTACATGATCATCACTGTGCCATAACCTACTTTGGTACAAAAAAACCTGTGCAATATCTATGAGTAGCTCCAGGGTTTCTCCAGCTGCCACCACAGAAATTTATGTATGTGACCTATACATTATAACCCCTTTACCACCACCTCCCTCTGTGCATTACTGATCTATTATTGATGCACTGTATCTAGTGCACCATTACCAAGTTCCATTTTTCAAGCCCCTCAATACTGGCACGTTTCTTCTTTCAAACTATTGTGGCCAAAAAATCATATCACCTTGGTGTCTTCCTTTCAAAGAGAGGTCATGTTGGGGATATTAATACTGTCCTGGCATTTTTATGGTTAAATAAGTTTTTATTTAACATTTTAGAAAATAGGTCACAAATGTGAGAATGTAATATCAAGATACACAATAAAACAGATAAACAGTACAGGCTTTGGTCATATTGGGGTTTATTTACTAAAGCTGGAGAGTGCAAAATCAGACTCACTTCTGCATAGAAACCAATCAGCTTCCAGGTTTCATTGCCAAAGCTTCATTGAACAAGCTGAGGTTAGAAGCTGATTGGTTTCTATGCAGAAGGGAGTCTGATTTTGGACTCTCCAGCTTTAGTAAATAAACCCCATAGAGTCTTCTTCAAAGGAGAATTGAAAGCCTAACATTAAAACATTCGAGAACCTGAACTGGGTAATGTAGAGTTTCTGGGGCTCAAAGAGTGGCCCCAGAAGATAAAATAGCAACAACAACTGAATATCAAAGCACCTATCAACAACTATAATAGCAGGGGGGAGGGCAAGGAATGGGGGTCAAGAAGATGACCTCCAGTTAACCATGGGATATCCAGACAGGGTTAAAGCCAAACTGAAATGGTCCTATGGGTTGTTCCATAAATGAGAAGTAGAAAATTGGGGGATTAGGAAACTGGAAGATTAGAGAAGCACCCAAAGACACATGCATAAGAGGATAAGGGATGAAGGTTAAGTGAGGAGAGCCTGGAAATCTGCAGAATCGATATATGCTTGCCAACATGTCCATGTAATGCGAGTTGTGTCAGGATCCACGTTGTCTTCTGCTACTAGTGTCTCCATCGCCATTATGTCATTAAGAACCTTGGCCCATTCCAAGAGCGAGGGGGAAAAGGCCGACTTCCATTAATGGGAAATGACCAATCTGGCAGCCAATAGGAGGAGCCGAAGGAAGTCTTTTTTAATTTTGTATATGGGTCCAGGAATCATTGACAAAAGAGCGATTTCAGGGCCAGCTTGGATATCAGAAATACACATAGATCTGTATGCAGTGAAGACATTCTTACTGAGTAATCACACAGCAGCTCCACCAAATGTGTAGGTAGGTACCCACATCCTCTGAGCAATGCCAACAGATGTTTGAAGTAGAAAGATAAATGCGGTGCTTATTCTTGCATTTTTGTTTGATAGGTTTTAAAAAGGAAATTAAGAGAAACTTTTTTTCTGCATTTTCAACACTTTTTCATTTGTATAGTGAAAAAATAAAAAAAAGATTAATCTGTCTCAGAAAATGATATAAAATGAATTATTATTATTATTATTATACAGGATTTATATAGCGCCAACAGTTTGCTCAGCGCTGTACATTATAATGGGAGACAGTACACGAGACAGTACAGTAACAATACAATTCAATACACGAGGGGTTCGAGGGCCCTGCTCCTTGGAGCTTACAATCTAGGAGGGAGGGGATAGTGGTACAAGAGGAAATAGCTGTGGGGGATGGAGTGGTAGGAAGAGCGGAGGAGATCGGCAATTAGGTGAGGGCGGGGTAGGCTTCCCTGAAGAGATGGGTTTTCAGGGTGCGCCTAAAGGTGAGGAGAGTAGGTGATAGTCTGATGGATTGGGGTAGGGAGTTCCAGAGGATGGGGGGAAGCTCTGGAGAAGTGAGGGTACAGGGTTGCATGACCAAGTAATTATCACAGCAGTGATAAAGGGGTATCTACATTCTGCTACATAAGCTGAACTTCAGGTGGAAAAATGGAAAAAAATGCAGTTATGTGTTACTAAAAACATAAATGTATTTTTTAAAAAGCTAGTATAAATATTTGAAATTGACTTGATTTTAGCCTCTTGTAATTCCCTTTACAGCAGTACGTGGGGCCAATCAGGGAAAGGGAGGGTCAGTAGTTAGGGCCAATCAGGTGTCCTGCATTATAAATTGCTGACAGGAGGAAACAGGGGGTGTCCTCTTCAGTCTGCAGCTACTACTTCACGGTCCAATCAAAGGCTGGGAATTGAGAGGTGGCCTAGTTGTGTTGCCTAATTGTAGCAGAGAAAAGTCAGGCCACCACAGGACTGGATGGACAATAATGTCATACCTTTGAAAAGCAAAACAGCTCTGTGTCTTTCAACCCTGTATTTCCTGTAGCTGTATGCCCGGAGGTGATCTTTAACTATCCTCCCCCCAATCCATCCCGGGAAGCCTTTTGCACGCCTTATTTGAGTGGATAAAAATTTTATGCAGCTGCCATTAAACATGTTACTCCGCATTAAACAAGATAAATCGGGCCTATCCCGACCTCTCACTGAGCAGAGGTCAAGTACGGGGCTCGCCCTCCCTGCATCTTCTCTCGCCAGCTTCTTTTCACTGAGGATTTCAAAGAGAACTGTTAAATATGACACTGTAGGACGCTCTCTGTCTTCCCGCCGGCTCTTTTAAAGCTGTGTGTATTCAGTAAAACTAAAATAAGTGGAGTTTTCAAGACTTACCCTTCAGGGATTAGCAGCTGGGAGCAGATACTTTGAGTTTATTTTTTTAAGTGAGGAGCTGCTTGGTGAAAAGAAAGATTTAGTAAAGAAGACAAAGTTCTCCTTTGGGGGCAGATTGGACTGTTTTCTAAAGTGCATGTTAAACATCCTATAAAAGGGAATGCAGTTGTGAAAATGATATATGCAAAATCATTTAATGTAAGCAGATCTGTGAAATGGAGGAACTACACATAGGGTTCCTGTGACGCCTATCATCTTATTCCATTAATCTTCAAATGCCTTAGGCTGTGGTGATGTAGTTCTGCTAGGTCACGGTGTCCCAAGTGTGGTTCTCGGGGGTCTCTAAGTTTTGGTACGCACAGGCATCAAGGCCTGAATTGTGTATGACTTAATATGTACAAGCACTCAGAGCCTGTTTACATCTTTGCACTGCATTAAAGTGGTAGTAAATTCCGCTTTTTTATTTATACCTACAGGTAAGCCTATACTAAAGCTTACCTGTAGGTACAGTAAATATCTCCTAAATGTGCACTGTTTAGGAGACATTTACTGTGGTACCAGCCGGTGACATCACTGGCACACTGCGTTCTTAATGAATGGCATTCCATCCATTGAGAGAACTTTGCCGCGTCCGACTCCCATGCTCATGCACGGGAATGATGTCATTCAAACGGGGACGCCTGTGAACCTGGAAGGAAGACTGGGTGAAGATTGAAGACTTGTCAGCGGTGACAGTGCACCACTGGAGGAATGGAAAGAGAGCCCACTCTGCTCTATGGGTGGCTGGGAGTAACGGACTCCACTGTCCGTTTACACCTAACTATTATTATTATTATAATACAGGATTTATATAGCGCCAACGGTTTGCTCAGTGCTTTACATTATAGTGGGAGACAATACAGTAACAAAACAGTTCAATACAAGAGGAATTTGAGGGCCCTGCTCCTTGGAGCTTACAATCTAGGAGGGGGGGGGGTGAATGGTACAGTAGGTAGTCACTGTGGAGGATGGAGTGGTTGGAAGAGTGGAGGATTCCAGAAATTAGCAGAGGGCGGGATAGGCTTCCTTGAAGAGAAAGGTTTTCAGTGATCGCCGAAAGGCAAGTAGAGTAGGTGATAGTCTGATAGATTGGGGTAGGGAGTTCCAGAGGACGGGTGATGCCCTGGAGAAGTCTTGGAGACGGTCATGGGAGGAGGAGATAAGGGAGCTAGAGAGTAAGAGGTCTTGCGAGGAGCAGAGTGTACGGTTTGGGTGATATTTAGAGATAAGATTGGTTATGTAAATTGGGGCAGTGTTGTGGATGGCTTTATATGTCATTGTTAGAGTTTTGAATTTTATCCGTTGGGCAACTGGGAGCCAGTGGAGGGATTGGCAGAGAGGGGTGGCGGATACAGAACTGTTAGTGAGGTGGATGAGTCTGGCAGCAGCATTCATGATAGACTGGAGGGGGGATAGCCTGCGATGAGGTAGGCCAGTGAGGAGGGAGTTACAATAGTCGAGGCGAGATATAACAAGGGAGTGAATAAGTTACTTAGTGGTTTCTGGGGTTAGGAACGGGCGTATCTTGGAGATGTTGCGGAGGTGAAGTCTACATGATTTGGACAGTGATTGGATCTGGGGCTGGAAGGACAGATTGGAGTCTAGGATTACACCTAGTACCCTGGCATGAGGGGATGGACTGAGGATGATGTTAGCGATATTTATGGTGAAGTCGGGGGGGGGGCGCGGGCTTGGGGGAATACTAGGAGCTCAGTTTTGGAAAGGTTGAGTTTGAGGAAGTGGCGTGACATCCAAGCCGATATGTCGCTTAGTAGGTTAGCGATGCGAGTGGAAACTGAAGGGGTGAGGTGAGGGGTAGACAGATTTGCGTGTGATCCCCTCTACTTAAACTGAAGAGGATGGAGTCCCCTTCTGTTTTTTTTTTTTGTGGACCCAGCGGTGGGTTAGTGTAATCCTCCATAGGGATGAATGGACCTGCATTGTCATAGATACCAGCTGTCCTGGATTTGCCGGTACAGTCCCCCATCTAAATGCTCTGTCCCAGGCTGTATTCAGCTATCATCGCATTAATCTTATGTAACTTACTAAGCATGCACAGTAATTCAAAAAAGAGTAATAGAGAGGGGATCATAACTGCCATTGGGTAGCTAACACATAATTAGGGATGGAACCACCGAACAAGTAGGACTTCGTGGGATGTAGGTGTGAGCTGAGTGGGACCACCCAGTAAAGGAGCTTGATTTATCTGGGCGGGGGTGACAATGTCCCAGGGACTGGAACAAAAATGTTTGCAGGTATGCATTGTCACCCTGTCATGGAATTCTAATGGAGTCTACGGCCGTGCCAACACACCCAAGCCTTATCCATCCTAAGAAATGTCATGCAGCCATCGCTGAAGTGCGTGCGTGTAGACAGGAAGTGGCTGCATAGAGTTGGCAGGAGATCAGCAGCACAGAGATGCAGGAAAGCATAAAAAAGTTAAACAGTATTTAAAAAATACCAACTGTTTATGATAAACAGAGCTTTAGCAATCTAAATGATCATTCAGTTAAGGGCTACGTCTACATTAATTGCTGTCAGTCTGTGATATCCGTGTAGTCAGCATAGCTACACTTCTGGCCCTTTGCTCTGGATCAGACCTATTAATCCTTTCTCTGTCATTGCGAGCCGGGAGAATAAACACCGCAACAATTACCCCCCACCCACTTCATCATCAGAATGCATTTTATTTTGGTTCTTCCTTAAGTATCCATGACGGCGACGACCTTTCTATAGCGGGAGGTAGCTCCTGTGACTGGAGGGATGTCCGATTGTGATCTCGCACAGATTGCTGCTTCAGCAAGGTTCCATTTCTGGTCTCTGGCAAGGTCCTGCTTCAATTTCAAGGTGTCCTCACTAGGTGCTTGTGAAGGTTTCTCTCTCTCTCTTTTTTTTTTTTTTTAATGGATTCGCTTGATATACCATCCAAATGGAGTACTTTGTGCGTTAATTCAGTTTGTGATAAAGATCCCTTTTACCCTTCTTTTCATAATTCTTTCTACAGATATGAAGTACACTAGAAGGTTAGACGTGGCATTTAATTTTTTTTCCCACAAAACCTATCCATACAAGGGAAAGCAGAAAAAAAAAAATTCAATTTCATTACTATTCATGTGTAAGAATATTGAAGGTAGTATACTAAAGAGATAACTATTTCTTCTTCTATCACTGCAAGAGCAAATCTATCTTGGAACAAGGAGCTTGATTCTTATTTAAAAGATAAAAGGTCATCGGCTGCACCTATTACTACAAAGACACGCGCTTCTTGTAGCAGGGCGCTTAACCTCTCCAATCCCAGAAGGCCCTGCAGGGCATAAAATTGTCCGTGGTGACAGGCTCTTCTGAAGATGAGCGGAGTATCTGTTAAAGTATTTCTTTCATTGAATAAAAAAGCAGATTTTTTTTTGTAATTGGAGAGCTGCTGAAATCAATAAATATAACTCATTTTAAAGCAGACATATTTAAAAAATTTGCATGATTTTTTAAAAATACGTAAACTTTACAAAATCACAATTAGTAAGATAAAAAGTATCTGGTTATTGCATTAAATACAAAAAAATAACTATTTCCGAGTGCCTTTGTATGACCTAAGGTAAAAGATGTCTAGGCTTTCAAGAGAATTAAATTTTCTTCCTGCCTGAGACACTAGCACTAGGATAAGCGAAGCAGCAGTTCACAACATTGTGTGCCACTGCTAAAAGTGAATATGTGGGCAGCACAGTGGCTGAGTGGTTAGCACTTCTGCCTAGCAGCACTAGGATCATTGATTTGAATCCAAACCATGGTACTACTTCAGATTGCATGCTCTATTCCGGTTTCCTCCGGGTATTCCGGTTTCCTCCTACACTCCAAAGACATGTTGGTAGGTTAATTGGCTTCTGTCTAAATTGGCCCTAGTATGTATATGTATTTATGAATATGATATTAGATTGTAAGCTCCATGAGGGCAAGGACTGATGTGAATGTACCATATATATGTAAAGCTGCATAAATTGATGGCACTATATAAGTCACTATAATAAATAAATATAAGGGCCCATTTATGCCATTTTCATGGGGTTGCACTGGGCAACCTTGCTTAACATGTAGAAAATGTAAAAAAAAGGCAATTTGCCTTGAGTCGTAGAAATTCAGTTCACAACGCTGTGCTGCAGTGGTAGGCACTAAAAAAAAGTGAGACAGTGCTGTGTGTTGGCGGCATACTACACTGCATCACAACACGTTGTGGTGCATAAAGATTAATTAAATTATTATTAATATTATACAGGATTTATATAGCGCCAACAGTTTGCTCAGCGCTTTCCAATATAACGGGAGACAATACAGCAACAATACGGTTCATTACAAGAGGGATAGGAGGGCCCTGCTCCTTGCAGCTTACAATATAGGAATGTTGTCTTTTGACATTTCAATAAAGTTGAAAAAAAAGTAAACAGTGTTTATTGTTACAACAAATTGGCACCACTCTCTTCACAGTGCACTTCTGCAGCTGCTGAATAACTCGACCACTGGTGTGAACAAGCTTGTCTAATAAAAGCAAGTAGTGCTCTTCATCACTGCAGCACTCTGCAGGAGGTGTGTCAGACCATTGGAGATCCAGATTGCTGCACCCTTTGTTGGACCAGCAGCCAGGATCTTCAGTTTGTTGTTGGACAGTGCAGCTTGATTTAGTTTTGAAAGACAGCAAAAACTAACCGGGAACAAAGACAAAGCAAAAACAAAAAAGAAAGTAGAAAGATAGTAGGAAAGGATCAGCATGGGTGAGGAAGACTGCCTGGGTTCCTAAAAAAGTAAAATCCTATTCTGGATACCTTGGAGGGATCAATATAGGTTAGATTTTGGGTTAGGTCAAAGCAAACCCTATTCATACAATTTAATTGCACAATTTTTATAATTGTTTTTAGATTAACCAAAGCTTTATATAAGCACCACCTATACAATCTCAAGTATTCAATTAGGACCCAGATAGGCAAGCTTTGGTACAACATGTGAAGTGACCTCAGGTTATACACAGAGATGAAAAAAATCCTCCTACATTAATTGTATCTGTTTATCTGCAGTCTTCTCTTATCTACAGCCATTTAAAGTACTGCATTTATAAAGCTTGTTTGAGAGTGCAGAAAAAAGGAGGTGGAAAGCTGAATTTTCACTCTGCAGAGCTCAGTGAAGAGAGCTCTGAGAGCTGATTGGAGGGAAGAGACACACCTCCTCCACACAGCTCACAGGAACAGAGCTGAGGCTGTCAATCTGCTGGAGGTCCCTCCCCTGTTACCCCATTTTCTCTTGGTGTCAGGAAAACAAATTAGAAGTGATTCATGCTGATAGCAGAGGAACAAAACAGCAGATAGAAATTACATTTAGTGCTCTGGATAGACAAGTACACACTGTAGAGCAGGGGCGGACTGACCATTTGTAAACTCGGGCACTGCCTGAGGGCCCGGGGTCAGTAGGGGGCCCCATGAGATGCCCCTGGTACCTTTTTCATAGGCTTTTTTGAGTATGGGCAAGGACACAGGGGCCCCATGATCCCCTATTGCCCGGGGGCCCCATGAGTTGTCAGTCCGCCCCTGCTGTAGAGGGATATGATTTGTTCATATTTAATTTACAACCACTTTAATTGTAGAGAAAAAGGTCATTGTACAATCAGATTGTAACTTGTATAACCATTTAGGAACATGGTACAATCAGGCTGTAATGTGTATGGCCAGCTTTAACGTTAGCATTGCAGCTAAATGCTCAGAATGAATATATTATTTTTTATTTTTCAGCTCTGAAAATGTAATACCAAAAGGACCAGTTCTTGGGTGCCGCACTAAAAATAAACATGGTTTTTAGCAGAGTTCTTCCTTAAAAAGATATTGAAAAGCTATATGGTGACAGAAGCCGTGACACCTGTGTGGTTTGATCTTACGGTGGTCTTAGAATTACAGCATTCAATTGAAAGTGACTAAAACATAAACACAAATGTCTAACCACAAGTGAGTTGAGTGAGGAAATTGAAGTCCCCTTCCCCTCCCGTGTTCCTCTGGGGTTTCTTAGTTCTATTTCAAGAGCAGCAGCTTCTGACTAATCATGTTTTGGAAACGGAGGTTGAGAGGATGTGTAGGCCGTAGCACAATAAGTTCCCCCGGATTCGGAATGACTGAGTAACCTGTGAATGTTAGTTTAGTGTTATCTTCTCATGCTCCATCACACTTGAAGGAGACAAGGCTTACAAGAAGACGGGGAGATGTTGAGAAAGGCACTCCAACCTGAAGAGGGGGAGTGTGGTGGTTATTATTGTGCATTGGTGTCGTTTTTAGGAAACCTTCTGTTGGTTGGTACATGAAATGTGATTCATAAGACTGTAGGGAGCCCTCAAACGTTACTATCTATTAGTGTTTTGGTGAAGGTATCACTGTGCAAATCTCATGCCTTTAGTCTGGTTTTAGAACTGGTGACCTTTGTCATCAAGAAAGAAAATTAGGGGAAATCCACAGTTGTCCCCAGAACAAAATGTAAAGAAAAATCATCCAATTGGGGAAACCACTCACATTGGGAGATAGCCTCTTCATTCTCACTGAGTCTCTGAGACAGAAAGTGAAGAGAAAATACATGAAATTTAGCATCCCCTGTGGAAGGAAAAAAATGGCTACAGGAATTACATTGACCTAACCAAACATGTTATTTTATGTGAGCACCACTCACATAACACTAGAGCAGGGGCGGACTGACCATTTGGAAACTCGGGCACTGCCCGAGGGCCCGGGGTCATTAGGGGGCCCCATGAGATTTCCCTGGTACCTTTTTCATATGCTTTTTTGAGTTTGGGCAAGGACACAGGGGCCCCATGATCCCCTATTGCCCGGGGGCCCCATGAGTTGTCAGTCCGCCCCTGCACTAGAGTAAACTGTAGTTACAGATTAATAAAATGAATTTACATACAAATATAAAGATACATTTACAAGTTAAATATATATCTAAATAAAAATATAGGGCCATCAGCAATTTTGTGGGGGAATATACAGTATCTCACAGAAGTGAGTACACCCCTCACATTTTTGTAAATCTTTTATTCTATCTTTTCATGTGACAACACTGAAGAAATGACACTTTGCTACAATGTAACGTAGTGAGTGTACAGCTTGTATAACAGTGTAAATTGGCAGTCCCCTCAAAATAACTCAACACACAGCCATTAATGTCTAAACCGCTAGCAACAAAAGTGAGTACACCCCTAATGCAGGCCATAGACGGTTCGTTTTTTTTCGGCCGAAAAATGAAACATCGGTCGTTCTGTTGCTACCAATGATTGGGAAAATCTGCAGTTTTTCGCAAATTTTCCAGCATGACTGATAAAAAAAAAATGAGGAGGAACCACGAAAAGTAATCTTTCGGATGAAAAATCGGCCAATAAACGAACCGTCTATGGCCTGCATAAGTGAAAATGTCCAAATTGGGCCCAATTTCCATCCCCAGTGTCATGTGACTCGTTAGTGTTACAAGGTCTCAGGTGTGAATGGGGAGAAGGTGTGTCAAATGTGGTGTTATCACTCTCATTCTCTTATACTGGTCACTGGAAGTTCAGCATGCCACCTCATGGCAAAGAACTCTCTGAGGATCTGAAAAAAATAAGTGTTGCTCTACATAAAGATGGCCTAGGCTATAAGAAAATTGCCAAGACCCTGAAACTGAGCTGCAGCACAGTGGCCAAGACCATACAGCGGTTTAACAGGACAGGTTCCACTCAGAACAGGCCTTGCCATGGTCGACCAAAGAAATTGAGTGCACATGCTCAGCGTCATATCCAGAGGTTGTCTTTGGGAAATATACATACGAGTGCTGCCAGCATTGCTGCAGAGGTTGAAGGGGTGGGGTTCAGCCTGTCAGTGCTCAGACCATACGCCTTACACTGCATCAAATTGGTCTGCATGGCTGTCGAATATTTCTCCCTCACTTCTTGCTTTCTCTAAAAATGTAGGATTTCCACTTTCTGTCTCAGTATAATGGTCATCATGACAAATAGAAGGGTTAATCTACCCAGTAGGACACAGACTGCAGTTTAAAAAATTGACATCAAGTCTAACCCTTTCTTGCTAACCAAAACTAAAAATAGACTTGCAGGCTTCTAACGGACCAGTTGAAATGCATTGGGGTTCCTTTGGCCGAAAATTATATTTTGGGAAATTATATGTAAAATTATTTATGTACAGCTTTCTTCCTTAGGGATAGGGGTATATGTGTCTCTTTTTAACAATTTAATCAGAGCCTTGACAATTTTAGGATGTGATTTTAATGCATAGCTGTAACAATACAAAAAGTTTTTTTTTTTTAATATTATTTTGTGGCTGTGTCTAAAGTCCCATGAGAGAATGATTTAAAGCATGCCTTGTCCGTATAGGGATATTGCAGCACTTGGCTCTATATATTTTTGGTTATTTCCCGCCTCGATTATGGCAAATCCCTCCTCACTGGTCTACCGTTACACATGCTATCCCCCCTTCAGTCTATTATGAATGCTGCTACTAGACTCATACACCTTACCAACCTCTCAGCGACTGCTGCCCCTCTCTGCCAATCCCTCCACTGGCTTCCACTAACCCAGTGTTTCTCAACTCCAGTCCTCATGGACCCCCAACAGGTCATGTTTTCAGGATTTCCCTCAGATGAAACAGCTGTGGTAATTACTAAGGCAGTGAAACTGATCAAATCACCTGTGCAAAATAATGGAAATCCTGAAAACATGACCTGTTGGGGGTCCATGAGGACTGGAGTTGAGAAACACTGCACTAACCCAATGTATAAAATTCAAAATACTAACCACAGCTTACAAAGCCATCCACAACACTGCCCCTAGCTACATCGCCAATCTCATCCACAGATACCGCCCAAATTGCCCACTCCGCTCCTCCCATGATATCCTCCTCTCTATCTCCCTCATCAACTCCTCCCACGCTCGCCTCCAGGACTTCCTCTGGAACTCCCTACCACAGCATGTCCGGTCAGCCCCACCCTGTCTGCCTTTAGGCGATCTTTGAAAACTCACTTCTTCAGGGAAGCCTACCCCACCTCCACCTAGGAACTGTACTTGAATCACCTCCGCCAGATCATCCCCCGCAACTATCACCTTTTGTATCACCTCCCCCTTTCTTTAGATTGTAAGCTCCATGAGCAGTGCCCTCCTATTCCTTCTGTACTGAAATGTATTGTAATTGTACTGTCTCCCTTATATTGTAAAGCGCTGAGCAAACTGTTGGCGCTATATAAATCCTGTATAATAATAATAATAATATATTTGTAAATATTTCAGAAACTAAAAAAAAAAAAAAAAAAAAACCACAGAAATATCTTTACATAAACTTTGGGTGCATGGACAAATAACAGGTTCATTTTAAATTTACTAAACACCTCTATGATAAAGTAAAAAAAAAAATCTTTTGTAATACATTATTTTTTTTTTCTTACACAAGGAAAATGTGTCTTTTATTTTGTACAACTGCTTAACTTCATTGATAGCCACAATATTTCCCGGTGAGCGTCACACCGCTGCTTCCCCCCCCCCCCCCCCCCCCAGGTCCGCATCACTGCTAGTGTCTGCGTGTTTCCTAGTTTAGCCCGCTCTGTATAAACAGACTAATCTAATGGCTTGCTCAACCATCTCACATTGGCAGAATTTCAGAAAATCACTCATTTCTATGACTGGATTTCATGCCAAGGAGCGAAGAAAAAAGCGTAGTTTTATTGCAGAAAGATCTTTCTTAAAGTTATCTTTCATAAATGTTA
Source organism: Staurois parvus (assembly GCF_062004578.1). Lineage (NCBI taxonomy): Eukaryota > Metazoa > Chordata > Amphibia > Anura > Ranidae > Staurois > Staurois parvus. Next base: position 5,238,446 of record NW_028318294.1, on the reverse strand, counting down.
TATAGCTATCATTTGGAATACTGGTGTTGGGTGACTCAAAATAATTTATTGGGCAAAGGCTCAAAACGGAGAGGAAGTACAATATTCTGTATGTAATGTATAGGAGGTGTTTTTAATTCCAGCATATCAAATATTTGACATTGCGCTTTGATGGAGAGAGATAGCTGTCACTATAAAACAAATGTATATCGTCCATTGCTTGGCATCCAGCAAAATTATTTACCCAGCTTTGGATGTGTAGTGTTTTTGTATACGTTTTATTTATTCTGTTCAGAACTAAAAGAAGATTTTTAAAAAGATGAGGTTTTTTTTATTTTTTTTAGTTTATCATTAAAGCTGAACTCAAGACAGTCATAAAAAACACAAATGATTGCAGCTCTGTTTTCATTAATACATTATTAAAGCAACCCTGTTGCTATAGAAAAGTTACAAAGTCAATGCATACCTGTAAAAATTTGCCTTTGCTGCTGCCCACGACACTGCATCAATCTGGGGGAAAAAACACATCTGCTTAAGGTGTCCGTTTATGACACACAGAATAGCTGAGATTCAGAGGATCACAGCTATTCTCTGGTCATTCACAGTTTATAACACCCAGGAGAATATGTTCAGCCCTTCTCTGGAGATCTGTGTTCTCCCTCCAGATTCTCCAGCCCAGAGCTGGAGAATCGGAGGGACCGAAAACTAAGCAGAGATAATTTACCTCTGTTTAGTAAACTGATCTTTTACTGTAATCTCGCGAGATTATAGTAAAATCAGCCATTTTCCAGCGTTTGTAGACCGTTCTCCCTTCGTTTGTAGAACTGATTTACATATGCTTCATAAACGGCATTCACAGGAGAACTGTGTTCTCCGAGAATGCCGGAGAACTGAGCAGTGATCTATTACTGCTGGTTCATAAACGGACACCTAAGTCTGCAGAGAAATTGACTCTTTTGGGAGTTGCAATCTCAGGAGTCCCTGCAGCTCTCATTGGTTTCTCCTGCTGACCTACAAGTCATGCTCAGATATCCTGTAAGTGCAGGTTGTCTTAGGCCTGCCCCTGAGGGAGCATCAACATGGAGCCCTGCATTCAAAGTGTAATGATGCAGAATGCTGACTGATGATTATTTGTCAGCACCACTCTCTTCATGATTGAGGACTCCCCAATGCTGGAAGAAGACCAAAGAGGTGGAAGCACATTGTGTGACCAGCTTGAGGGCATCTATTTTTATCATATTTATAAAAAAATAAGTATTAGATACTGCTCATGGGATGTCCAGAGGGAAGGGAAAGCAGGTCAACTGACCAGGGACTAAGCCCAAAGTTGGGCTTTAGGCCTACCCTGCTTAACCCCCCCAAAAAGTGCCACCATGTATTACCACAAAGTTTCATCTGTGACCAGATTTGGTAGGATGGAAGTGACTGAAACTAAACTTTTAGTGAGTGCCTACCAAAAAAAAAAAATCTATGAATATAGTTAGCTAGCACCATAGGACACCACAGTGTGCCTGTTTTGTAGTGAGGTTAAACACACCCATTTCACTCCCACAAGGCAGTGCTTGGTATCTGAGCCAGCTATTACTAGCTCATGCAGTATCACACAGGGGGCATGCCTAGAGCTATGCAAATACCAACTTATTAAAAGTTGGGGTTAGTATGTGAACATCAGGGAATAATCTAGAAAATGAGGCTATTACAAAACAAATACTCTGAGGCCTGAAGGCACTTGCTTATGAAGTGGGTATATAGAGCTAAAAAATGTGGGATTTTAGGTGCAAAAGTACAACAGAGAACATGTATTAAAAAGATTTTTACAACTTGTATTAGTCACTATAAAAATAAAAATTGATACAATACTGTTGAAACAATGATGGAACTTGGCTGTGTTACTGCGGTTAGAAGTATAATTTCAGTACATGTTTCGCCCAAAAAGGGCTTCCTCAAGGGAAGAAGTTTTTCAACTGCAGTGCAGTCTACAATATATGAAAAAAATATACATCAAAATAAAATTACAACATAGGTCAATCATTTTAGTTGAATACTTCCCTGAGGAAGCCCTTGTTGGGCGAAACATGTAGGGAAATGATACTTCTCCTAACCGCAGTAACACAGCCAAGTTTTCATAATTGTTTCAACAGTACTGTATCAATTTTTATTTTTATAGTGACGAATACAAGTTGTAAAAATCTTTTGATTACATGTTCTCTGTTGTACTTTTGCACCTTTAAAATCCCAAATTTTTTAGCTATATATATCCAATTTCAGGGATGTGGTGTTATGTAAATATTTGGTCACCCACGCATCACTTTTCTCTGTTTTTATGAAGTGGGTAGCGTAAGAAGACAAGGGGCCACGAAATGAAACCGGAGGAGAAGCAGTTTAAACTGCGTAGGGGGTTCTTTACTGTCAGAGCGGTAAGGATGTGGAACATGATGTTATCAACAAAGGCGTAAAGCAAGGCAGTGCAATGCACATCAAATTTCAACGCACTGCAGCACATTGCAATAACCTGTTGTGTATAGAGTTGAATAAACTGTCATTTTGTGACACTTCAATAAAATAAAAAAGAAAAAGAATTGAACAGTATGATGTATTGTAACAGTGCATCGCTCTGCCCCCACACAACACACACAACTTGCACACATAATACAGAATATAACATGCATGGGCCAGTGTGAACGAGCCCAAATGTAGCATACAGGACTCTTTCACCAGTGCACTGCAATTATTTATTATTACAGGTACTTATATAGCTCCGTCAATTTACACAGCACTTTACATATACTGTATATTGTATTCACATCAGTCCCTAACCCTCAAGGGTGTACAATCTAAAGTAAGGCCCCTTTCACACCAAGGGTCTGATGAGCTCCATCTGTCAGTTTTTGAGGTGGATTTGATCGGACGGTCTATTCACCCCTATGGATAGGCATGAAGACAGGTGTAAAAGGACTTGTGTTCGTTTACACCCATCTACCCCTAGTCCACCAAAAAAAAAAGGGGCATCTAGATGGATCAGATCAGAGGGCAATCTGGTGTAAACAGACAGCGGAGCCTGTTTACTCCTGGCTGTTGATAGAGCAGAGCCTTCTCATAAAATGTATGGCAATGCATTCAGTGTGAACAATGCCTTCATGTATTGTGTATAGCCATGCTACTGGTGTACTTTAAACATCTATTTGTGTTAGAACTTTATATTTTAAACAGGTTTATCTTAAATATTTGAACCTTGATAAGGAAATATAATGCATGTGCTAAAAGACGAAGTTCCTAACTTTTGGAAAAAGGAAATGTGGCAATGCCGCATCTCAGACACATGGTTTTAATAATACAATGTTAAAAGCTTTACGTCTTAACAAAACATAGTGTTTGACCTGAACTGGCTTCCTTGGCTCAACTACAAAGTTGTTGTATGAGATGTTTGAAATTAGCAGTATGTGACATAACAGTGACCTAAACATGATTATCTCTTAAAGGGCAGCAAAGTCCATATTGATTATGATACAATGGCGTGTAATGTTTTTACGCAGATGTTAAGGTGTTGTATGTTTTACGTGACTTGTTACAGAGCTGCATAGAAGCAGATCTTTTATGGTTCCAGCCTACAATGTCCTTAGAAGATACTCAGTCACATGGACATGGCTAATTATCGCTAGCGTTTCAATTTACCAGTAGGGCTGAGCCATCCTGATCATGGAGAATCATCACTGTACAGAGCCATACCTTAAAGTTAACCTGTGGCACTTGAGAAATGGCTAAACAGCAATAGGAGGGAGTAGACACTAAGGGGTTTATTTACTAAAGCTGGAGAGTCCAAAATCAGACTCCCTTCTGCATAGAAACCAATCAGCTTCTAACCTCAGCTTGTTCAATGAAGCTTTGGCAAAGAAACCTGGAAGCTGATTGGTTTCTATGCAGAAGGGAGTCTGATTTTGGACTCTCCAGCTTTATTAAATAAACCCCTAAATGTTTTCAGCACGTAGCTTTTTAGCCCCCTCAACCCTGCCTGGGACTCCCCTACAGTGTCTCCAATTCCTTATAGTGTTGATTATGCACAACCTATTTCCCGGAAAGTCTGTATTTGAATAACCCCTTAGGAAGGGATTGTAGGAGAACTGAGAAGACAAAACCTGATGTACATTGTTATTACTGGGGGCTAGTGTACCCTGCATATTGCTTCACAGTCCCCATAAAATTTGTTTTATCAGTTTTGGATAGCTCCTGGGATGTTCAAATTACACACCACTTTCTTGGGACATTGCTGGTGAGATCCTTTAAACTGAGTTGCTTATGAGCCATAGCTTTTACCAAGATCTTTAAATCCCCCTGCTGAATTTCCACATCTTAAATTCTAAAGAATCCAACAAAATGAGTAAGACTATTCTTTCCCAAAGGAGGGATACTGCTGGCCATTTTGTGGCAATTTTTTTAAAACTGTAATCAGTTCTTGACAAGGAGTGGTCCTTGGCAATCTCACACCCAGTGACTTGATTGTTATCTGGTTTTGGCCATCCAGATGTTTCAAACTGGGGAGGAAATCAATGAAAAACTCCTTTCAACAGGCATTGAGGTAGCTTTGATTAATTACCACCGCAGCTTTGATTGTTTAGTCTTTCAAAAATGGGAATCATTTGAAACCTTTGGTGGCAAATTGCTTTAAAAAAAAGTCAGTCTCCTGTTATTTCCATTAAAAGCTGATTATATGTTTTTACAATTGCCACAAAAATGTCTAGTCTGTATCCAATTTGAGACTGTTGATGGGGAAAGGCATTTAAGCCAAAAACCCCAACAAGGGTTCCTACTGCTGGACTGTAGCAAGATGTAAGAAGACAACGGGGCAACTCGGCCCATGACATTCCAGTAATAACTAAAATGAAAGTGACCTGGTCTTCGAAAAATGCCTTTTTATGATGTTGAATATATTTGGGACAATTCTGTTCCTACATCAAGGTTAAATGTGTATGTTGTAGGCTTGGTATCTATTTTTTACTCATCAGTGACATGTGACATTTGTTAATATATCCAGTTTGTCCTTGAACAGAGGTATAGAAAAAACACCTATCATGACTTGTCTTAAGGGTTAATTTGATGTATCAGAAATCGTCGTGTTAAAACGTCTCCATTTTCATAATTCATAACACTGGTAGTAGGCAGATATCATTAAGCTGTTATTTCTTTCAGCTCTCCTCCTGTGCATAATAGCACCTGACTTTTTCAGAATGCCAATGTTAATTGTTACTGACTATAATAGAATATGAATACCAAAGATATTTGACACCGGTGTAATGGTTCTGACTTTTCCCTGTTACACCGAGTAGGAGGCTTGAAGGGATGCAGGGTCAAAGGAGAGATAAAAGCTTTTCTGATTCCATCGTAAAACATTAAAGCTTCTTGATTTTAGATATGCTGCTCGTGGAATGTACTGCTGCCTTATGAATGGACATTAATATACTGCTCAATGAATGACATTTTCACGTACTGTCCTAATTTAGGCTAATTGCTCAGGAAAGAGTACCATTTTGGGTTACTGGAAGCACTACCCTCCTGTAAACCTTCTGATAATGTGTCTATTAAGAACCTTGTACCGAAAATAATGTACATAACGACTATTTTATGTGTTATTTTAAAATCTAATTAGAGTGGAAGAAGTATGCCAGTAAAACAAAGAGGGACAAAATAAAAAATAACTTAAAAGCTCAACTCTAGGGAGTGCTAAAAAACTGAATTTGTTCTTCTTCCCCAGCAGATGAAGATTGATATTGCATGTTTTAAGGCAACACATAGAAATATATAACACAGAGAAATACCTTATCCCTTGGTCCTGTAGTCTTCACAGGTTGTGATGGCCAGTCCTCCAATGCTGCTCTTCTGCTGTCTATAGACACAGGCATCAGGGCTCAAGATCGAGCCCGCACAAGTGCCCCCATAGGAATAGGCTCCCTATAGGGGCACTCGCCAGAGAGGAGGAGCCAGGAGCACCGGCAGGAGACCCCAGAAGAGGAAGTACGAGGCCGCTCTGTGCAATCCCATGGGACAAAACAGGTAAGTATAAACCTGTTTGTTAGTTTTAAAAAATGCATTTGCAATCACTTTAAAACTCAGTTCCAGACAAATATAAAAAAGGCACCTTCACGTTTTGCTACGTGCCTCCCACTAGTTCCAGTACTACCAGTTCACTCTTAAAGTCAAGCTCCAGGCAAATAAAAAAATATCCCTTGTAGTCAGACTACACCTGTGCTGCAACGGTTGATAGCTTTTTTTGTCCAAGGGAGTGGAAAAACAGTTTTACTTTCCTGATCTTTCGCTCCCCAAGCACATGGTGCTCCACCGTGATCCAGAGATGGACTGTCCCTCAGCATCATCACATCCAGAGTAGAGCAATGGACCCTGCTCAGGTCTTGATGATGACATCAAGACTCTAGACCAGTGGAGTATGGGGGTGCAGACTCTATGGGGATTGGTCTAGCTGTAGGGAGCAGCAGACGATCTGATAAATATATTTTATTGTTCCCCCAGACCTAAACAAGCAATTAACCCTTGTAGGGTGTGCATCGCCCCACTGCAAGGGATCATTTTTTATTTACTCAGAGTTGGGCTTAATTTTACCATCATAAAGAGTACTGTTTTCTTTGCTTTGTTTTATTGACCAAATGTTGCAGCCACCTTGACTGTCAACTATATTCTTGTACCCAAAATAAAATTAGAAAAAAAGGTATCTTTATTCCAGTTAAATGACACAGAAAATACAAGGATTGACCTTACCCAACTCCTAAAAAAGGCTAGTTGCCTCTTTCTGGCTCCCAAATGACTTACTCAGAAGAAGCCTACCAACAGAAACGTTCATACTCCTAAATTATAAATAACTTTTTTCAGGGCAGTGACTCAGATTGTATTGGCTGTGCATGACAACCAGGCAACTAGCATTTTCAAAATTAAAGGTCAGCAATGCCAACTTCAGACTGGTGTGACTTGGCATGCGACTTGCGACCAGGGGCGGACTGACCATTTGGAAACTCGGGCACTGCCCAAGGGCCCGGGGTCAGTAGGGGGCCCCATGAGATGCCCCTGGTACCTTTTTCATAGGCTTTTTTGAGTTTGGGCAAGGACACAGGGGACCCATGATCCCCTATTGCCCGAGGGCCCCATGAGTTGTCAGTCCGCCCCTGCTTGCGACACATAGAGTCGCATGACAAGTGAACACCCATTCATTTTAATGACGGCCGTTCCAGTCAATGCAGCTCAAGTTGCATCAACTTTTTATGGATTTTAATGCGACTTGAGTCCAGTAGACACTTAAGTTGCATTACGTCGCATGAAAGTTGCATTGCATAGTCACACTGGAAATCACACGACAATGGGGTTGCAGCAGGGTGAATTGAAGCTAAATGTATTTTCAAATACTGCTAGTGCAAGTTCATGAAATCTGTCTTTATATTAACTAGCCGTACACCCTTGCAGAGCACGACGATCTAAAGGAGAGAATGTTTTTACAAGAGATAAAAGCACTAGAATAACCTCAGTATGCTGCTATCCCTTTGTTGTCTATATAGCAGGCCTGTGGGGACAGCCACTTGTCAGATTGGGGCATGCCAGTAAGTAGGACATACACTCACCGGCCACTTTACTAGGTACAATTGCTTTGTAACACACATTGCTAATTAGCCAATCACATGGTGGCAACTCAATGCATTTAGGCATCTAGACGTGGTGAAGACGACTTTATGAAGTTCAAACCAAGCATCAGAATGAGGGAAAAAAGGGGATTCAAGTGACTTTGAACGTGGCATGGTGCCAGACTGGCTTGTCTTAGTATTTCATAAACTGCTGATCTACTGGGATTTTCACGCACAACCATCTCTAGGGTTTACAGAGAATGGTCAGGAAGAGGGAAAATATCCAATGAGCAGCAGTTGTGTGGACGAAAATGTTGCCTTGCTGATGTCAGCTGAGAATGGGCAGATGGTTCGAGATGATAGAAAGGCAACAGTAACTCATGCCAATATGGACCAAAATCTGGGATCAAACCCACTACTAGCAAGGCGTACTTAATAAAGCGGCGTGTGAGTGTATATGTGGTTCATAAAGCTGAGATCTTGGTATTCCAATTATTGTCTAGAGTTGTGCTTTATGACAATTTCATCCATTGACACTCCATAGACATGCCGGTAGGTCAATTGGCTCCTGTCTAAATTGGCCCCATTATGTGTATGAATGTGAGTTAGGGACCTTAGATTGGGAAGTCCTTGGGGGCAGACTGATATCAATGTACAATATATATGTAAAAGTGCTGTGTAAATTGACGTCATTCTAGAAGTACCTGTAAAAAATAAATAAATTGAATTCATGACAGATACAATATTTGAGATGGACCTGCAGCTTTCTATGACTTTTTTTGCCAAGAAATTAAAATACAGGACACTGAAACAGACATTTAGATTGCTGATTTCCCAGCACAGCCTGATATTAAAACATGAACAATTCCTTACTTGTTTCAATATGATCGACAACACTTGCTACACAGGTATCAGGTGCATTTAAAATGACACATTAGAGAGAAACAAAAATAAATCATAAAATGATTTCAGACATCAAAGATATATCAGTATTTATCAAATTTTCAAATATATTTTTACATTATTTTAGCCTATAAAATTGATTTTTATTTCAGCTAAAAAAAATAACTAATTAAAATATTGGATAACATTAAAAATGTAAATATTCTTTTTCATATTTTAATCTGGCTATTGTGTTTTTTTTTTTACTTGTTTTGTTTATTTATTTATTTATTTGTCTCAGATTAAAAAAAAAAATCAGAGGAAAATAATACAGTGAAAGTGTATTTCAATATAAAAGAAATCTTTTTTAATTAGAGGCTTGGAAAGATATACCCTTTAATTGCTATGGTTGTAATTTGTAGGTCATCAATATCTTTGCTTCTTTCATTAATAAACTGGCAAGTCAAGTAGGAAAACTGCAGAAGTATAATTTTTTCCCCCGAAGCTCTACTTAATCAACAGTAGACTTCATCAAACAGAAAAAAAAGAAAAAAAATGTAAATCAGCTGCATTAATTCTGCTGGCAATAAATAGGGAGAAGAAAACATGAGAGGGAGAGCAAAAAAAAAAAAATTCTCATTTCACAAAGGCTGCTTTGGATTGAACGGAGGGAATTGGTAGTTAAAGTGCCTTTTAAATTGTGAGTGACTAGGGGATGGTAGAGGTTTGTGTATGGATTAGCACAGTGATAGACCCTGAGTAGCCAGCGACAGTGACTAATTACCTGACAGAGCTATGCAGTGTTCGGCTTGGTCATCGAAATTAATTTTCTGTTTTCAAGACAAGCGGAGAACAGATGCAGGATTTCAGCTCAATACTTAAATGAACTAGGAGTCCAAGTTATTACTTTCATTAGAAGGGACAAAGTGGATTTTTGGATATGTTGCAAAAGTCATCTGAATTGCAGATTAATTTCTGAGTTTGCGTGAAGGAGGCTTAGGAGTATGCAATACAAAAATAAGATAAAAAAAGCTCAAAAACATTTTGCAAATAAAAATGGCTACAAGAATACTTTAACAATTTCTCATCCTATGTATGTCCATGTGTGGCTGTTTATTTGTGACTAGTGTCCAAAGGGTGTCTGTTTTAACGCAATGAGGCCAAGTTGGTTTGGTTGCAGGCTGGCTGGTAAGTGTGCTGGGAAATGTTTGTATTGTTTGTTATTGTAAAATTGGTTATATTGTAAATTAGAGTGAGTAGAGGAGAATTTAACATTTAATAAAAGCAAGGTGCATGTAAAGGCTAGAACTATGCTGGTGATTAAATTGGAACTCTACCCAAAAGGGGACATTTCACTTGTCTGCCTGCTCCCCTCCTCCACTGCCACATTTGGCACTTTTTTGGTGGGAGCAGGTACCTGTTTTTGACAGGTACCTGGTCCCATCTCCAGGGCAGATTGCCCCACAGACTTCTGGGACACATCACAGGTCCCAGAAAACTGCAGCCTATTCACAAAGCACAGCACGCTTCGCTCATGCACAGTAGGAAATCAGCTGTGAAATTACAAGGCTTCATTTACGAGTTTCCCTTAGTCAAGATGGTGGTGCCAGCACCTGACAGCAGATTGACAGAAGAATTGGCTCTGGGTGAGGACACCGCTAGATACCTGGACAGGTAATTGTCTTTATATTAAAAGTCAGCAGCTACAGTATTTGTAGCCACTGACTTTTAATTTTTTTGGGGGAGCCTGGAGCTCCACTTTAAATTTCTCTTGGCTGAGAGATTTAACTACTTGTTATAACACTGGGGTGATTTCCATGTGTAGGAGGCAAGAGCAGAATGACAAATAGATGAGCTCAAATATTGTTAATACAGAAAGAGGATCAAGACCAAAATCGTATCAAAGAGTCTATTTTTTTTTTTAAATTCTGTTTATTGAATATCTTGAAGGCAATTGCAAAAATAAAAATTTTGCAAAAGCAAAAAAAACCCCCAAATAACGGCCACAATCTGGACCATATTGGTCATGCAGGACCGTCAAAAGAGAACAAGTATAACCACCCCCTTCAACCTCCAATACCCCCCACCCCAACCCACCTCACAATTGCAATACCCCCTTTTTTTTCCCAAGATAATGGAAAACCGTATATGAAGTGGACCAGAAAGCATGGCTTGCAGGGCTGAGCATTAGTCTTCCAGGGCATACAAACACTTTCCTCACAACTTAAAATAGGCATTTTGGTCAACTCCAAGGAGCATCTCAATAGCAGTGGCAATATTACAGACATGACCCCAGAAGACAGACTCCCATGTGTGCAGTAGGAAAACTTAATCAGTACAAAATATTACAAATATCCGTTTGTAGCTTTCATTGATGTCCAGCTACTCCAACCTTTTCAAATTTCCTAGGACAGCCTTGGTCTATAATGAAATAATTTTAACTGTTGATCAGAAATCATATCAAAGCAGTCAATGCGTTTCAGGAGCAACCCCAGTCATCATTTTGCTGATTACTGACCAGTCACATGTTAGGTTGGACCTATAAACATTATGTTCCTGCAGAAGAGAAAAACTAGGTCTCCTGCGCTGTTGGAATTGGCTGTGCTGAGCAGCAGAACTGTGTAAACTTCAAGTCTGGATGCACAGAAGTACAAATCCTTTGGCAGGAAAATCAGCTCTCTTGTATGTAGTTCATTTATTTAGCTGTTTGCCTTGAATTTAGCTTTAAAGCCCAATGTTGGGTAGATAATAAATGATCTCTTGCAGTGGGGCTGTGCCCACACTGCAAAGTTTAATAGCTTCTTTTGTCTTAGGAAGTCAAGAAACAGTTTTACTTACCTGATCTGGTGCCCCCCCCCCCCCAACCTGTCGGTGGACTATCCCTCTACATCCTCATATTCAGAGCAGGGCTATGCACCCTGTGAGGACTTGATAATGTCAGGACTGTAGACTGCTAGAACAGGGAAGTGCAGAAGCTGCAGGTCCCGGTCTAGCTGTGGGGAGACTCAGGTAAGTACGTTTCTTTTTACTGTTTTACTATTTTACCCCTAGAGCAGTGGTCTCCAAACTGTTGCCCGGGAGCCAGATGTGGACCTTTGCTTGCCCTAATCTGGCCCTTGGTGCACTATTACACCAACTGACACCAATGCTGGGGCAACATTCCCCCTACTGACACAATCAATGGGGCACTAATCTCACTGATATCAATGAGGTACTATCCCTCCCATTAAAACCAATGATGGGGCATTTTCTACTCCCACTGGCCACAATCCGGCCCCCCTAAAGCCTGAAGGACAGTAAACTGGCCCTTTGCTTGGAAGGTTTGGAGACCTCACCCTAGACTAGAACAATACATTAAACCTTGCAGTGTAGGCATAGGTATATATATTTTTTTTTTTACATGCACGGAGCTAGGCTTTAAGTGAGTGTAACTATGAACCCTTACCAAACTTTCTTAAAGCTCATAGCTCTCAACACCCAAGGGTTGATTTTCCAAAGGTAAAGGCAGTTCATTTTGCAGGGTAAGTTGCACATTGCAAGGGAATTTTCCCCAGAGCTTAATGAATATGGCAAAATTTCACTTTGCATAGAATACCTAATCACGTGTAAGGAAAATAAACAGCATTTTTGCTTGCACATGGTTGGATGAAGTAAGTCATTAGAGCTTCACCTCGTTCACTAAGCTCTGGGGAAAATTTCCGTGCAAAGTGAACAGTCTATGCGCCGTTGGTAAATTAACTCCTATGTCATTTTCTGATAAACTAGTGAACACTTGTATACTGGTCACCCAGAGATAAGATAGTGTAAGTAATCTTTTCATTTTATAATTATTATAATACAAACTGAAAGGTCTTGTATGTTCTAGTTTGGGCTGGAGACCATGCGGGACTGACTAGATCAGTTGCTGGTCGTGGGTGGGTGGTTGTGTAGGCAAGGTAGGAAGGAGTTCCTTCTGCAGGTTGTGCCCAGTATTAGATGGCAATGAAACCTCTTTGGGTTTGGGCTGCTGCCTTTCTGGTACAGCCTTATGGTTGTTTCCCCCTGTAGGCTTGGAAAGTAGGAAGGAGCACCCGGTGTCCAAAAGAATGTGAATTAGAAGGTAGGTGTTGAAAGTAGCGAGGGGAAGTCCTGGATCAATGTACTTGTCGCTACTTTCAATGAACACCTTTTAACCTATCTTCTGATTCACATTCTTTTGGATACTGGATGCTTCTTCCTTCCTACTTTTCCTTGTATGTACTATGGATAGGTGGGAGAAATGCCGCAAAGCAAGAGATCTATCAAGTAAATGTTGGTAAAACCATCAGGAAGGAGAGATGTTCAAGATTAGAGGATGCCTGGAAAAGACACACATTTCAAGAGGTTATGTAAAATTCTCTTTGAAAGGACGCTCTTTGTATGTGTATTGACAGACAACATTAGCACCTGACTGCAAGGGGAAAACCTCAAATGAAATGAGTAGAAAAGAAGTTAGGTTTTAAAGGATAAGGACACCATTTAGACAAAAACAATAAATGCACATTTTTTTGCAGGTAAAAAAATGTGCATTTATTATTTTTGTCCAAAAGAGCCTGGAAAGCATTGCACTAGTGACCAGTAGATTGCTGGTGCCATGCAGGTCTCCTGCAGACCTGTCAGAATGTCTGCTTGCTTTACAGGATGCGCCAGCAGGCAGATATACCGACAGGAAGAATCAATGAACTACCACTGCTTTCCACAGCGCTAAGGCTGTCAGGACCTGTAGGCACTCATTCACAGAACATTGAATGTGGAGCTCCACACAGCCGCGCTGTTTTCAAATCTGACAGATAGTACAGGGAAACTTCTACCCGTACTAGCAGTCCCGGGGGGGGCATATCATGTTACATGTTCCATCTTAAAAACAGGTAGAACATGTAACATGTCCCAAAGGCTAACTTATCCTTTAAAATGGACTTATGACAAACCAAAAACTTGTGTGTGAAAAGGCTCAGATAGAAACAGCAATGAGGATTTAATAGCTGGCAGTATTAATGATATCGGTAGCACTATTATTTATTGTGGGTTTTTTTGGATTTTTTTTTTCTTCTCTTATGGTACATTGTTTTCACTCATGCCAGTAAACACCACTTCTTTTCTGGGACTTTTATCGACATCAAGTTTTCAAGTACATTCTATGACTCACTATGAACTCACTTTCAAATGCAGAGGGTTCAGCCGCACAATGGGAACTCAAAGCATATAGTAGCAAGCCAATCAGTTTAAAGTATAAAAAAAATTAAGTATATTTGAAAGCATATTTGAACCCTCACCTTGTAAGACAACCCATTCAGTTTAAAAAAGAAATGAAAGGTAACACATATGTATACAGTTGTGTTCAAAATAATAGCAGTCAGACATCACTAACCTGATCAATCACTGTTTTTGGTAGAAATTATATTTCTACATGGCAAATAAATTACTAGCAGGTGCAGTAGAGTAATAGAAATCCAACAGACCCAACAGTCACGACATGCATCCTGCTGATTCTGTGTAATTGAATCACTAATTGAAAGGGGCGTGTTCAAAATAATAGCAGTGTGGAGTTCTATTAGTGAGGTCATTCATTCTTTGAATAACAGGTGGCAATTATTGCCCTTATTTAAGGAAGGAAGGCAGCAAATGTTGTACATGCTGGTTACAGTGCATTTCCCTCTGAAATTCTGAGGAAAATGGGTTGTTCCAGACATTGTTCAGAAGAACAGCATACGTTGATTAAAAAGTTGATTGGAGAGGGAAAAACATGTAAAGAAGTGCAGAAAATGATAGGCTGCTCAGCTAAAATTATTGCAAATGCTTTAAAATGGCAACCAAAACCTGAAAGACGTGGAAGAAAGCGAAAAACTACCATTCAAGAAGAATAGCCAAAATGGCAAGGACTCAGCCAACAATCAGCTCCAGGAAGACCAAAGAAGGTGTAAAGTTCCCTGTGAGTACTGTTACAATTAGAAGACGCCTATGTGAAGCCAAGCTATCTGCAAGAAGCCCCCGCAAAGTCCCACTGTTGGAAAAAAGACATGTGCTGAAGAGGTTATAATTTGCCAAAGAGCACATTGACTGGCCTAAAGAGAAATGGCGCAACATTTTGTGGACTGATGAAAGTAAGATTGTTCTTTTTGGGTCTAGTGGCCGGAGACAGTTTGTCAGACGACCCCCAAACACTGAATTCAAGCCACAGTACACTGTGAGGACAGTGAAGCATGGTTGCGCAAGCATCATGATATGGGGATGTTTCTCATACTACGGTGTTGGGCCTATTTATCACATACCAGGGATCATGGATCAGTTTGAATACATCAGAATACTTGAAGAGGTCATGCTGCCTTATGCTGAAGAGGAAATGCCCTTGAAATGGGTGTTCCAACAAGACAACGACCCCAAACACACCAGTAAACGTGCAACATCTTGGTTCCAGACCAACAAGATTGACGTTATGGAGTGGCCAGCCCAATCCCCGAATCTTAATCCAATAGAAAACTTGTGGGGTGACATCAAAAATGCAGTTTCTGAGGCAAAACCAAGAAATAGAGA
Source organism: Staurois parvus (assembly GCF_062004578.1). NCBI lineage: Eukaryota > Metazoa > Chordata > Amphibia > Anura > Ranidae > Staurois > Staurois parvus. Next base: position 5,223,420 of record NW_028318294.1, on the reverse strand, counting down.
AGAGCTGCGGAATGTAGTCCAATCATCCTGGGCTGGAATACCTGTTCACAGGTGCCAGAAGTTGGTTGACTCCATGCAACACAGATGTACAGCAGTTCTCAGAAACAGTGCTTATACAACTAAATATTCATTAAGTGATTCAAAGGAAAGCAAAATGTTCAAACATTTTTCAGTTTATATAGTGAATGTTTGAGTTTGAGTTAAAGAAGAATACAAACACTGCTATTTTTTTTGAACAGTCTAATATTCACTTTTCTTCAATTTTCTTAGAGGAACAACACAAATTTGATATATTCTTCTTCATGTTTTGATTTGGAATAGAATGTGTCGTGTTCCCAATGCATTTGTGTGTATGGAAATAAAAGCTATTAGAAGGATTTTGAGCTTTATTCACTTTTTCAACACACTGCTATTATTTTGAACACAACTGTGTATGTATATATATATATATACTATATTTAGGAGTGTGTCTATGGGAATGTTTGACCATTCTTCCAGGAGCACATTTGTGAGATCAGGCACTGATGTCAGATGAGAAGGCCTGGCTCGCAGCCTCCGCTTTAAATCATCCCAAAGGTGTTCTACTGGGTTGACATCAGGACTCTGTGCAGGCGAGTCAAGTTCCTCCACTCATTAATGTCTTTATGGACCTTGCTTTGTGCTCTGGTGCGCAGTCATGTTGGAACAGGAAGGGGCCATCCCCAAACTGTTCCCACACAATTGGGAGCATGATAGAGTCCAAAATGTCTTGGTATGCTGATGCCTTAAGAGTTCCCTTCACTGGAACTAAGGGTCCAAGCACAACCCCTGAAAAACAACCCCACACCATAACCCCCCCTCCACCAAACTTCACACTTGACACAATGCAGTCAGGCAAGTACCTTTGGCAACTGCCAAACCTAGACACGTCCACCAGATTGCCAGGCAGAGAAGTGTAATTCGTCGCTCCAGAGAACATATCTCCACTGCTCTAGAGTCCAGTGGTGGCGTGCTTTACACCACTGTATCCAATGCTTTGCATTGCACTTAGAAAAATGTAGGGCTTGGATGCAGCTGCTCAGCCATGGAAACCCATTACATGAAGCACTGTTGTGCGAATCTGAAGGCCACTTGAAGTTTGAAGTTCTTTAACTATTGACTCTGCAGACAGTTGGCTACTTCTGCGCACTGTTCGCTTCAGTATGCTCTGACCCCGCTCTGTCATTTTACGTGGCCTACCACTTCATGGCTGAGTTGCTGTTGTTCCCAGTTTCTTCCACTTTGTTATAATACCACTAACAGTTGACCGTGGAATATTTAGTAGCAAGGAACTTTCACGGACTGCTTGCACAGGTGGCAACTTAATTCACTGAGCTCCTGAGAACAACCCATTCTTTCACAAATATTTGTAGAAGCAGTCTACGTCTTTGTAGAAGCAGGTGCTTATACACCTGTGGCCATGGAGGTGATTGGAACACCTGAATCCAGTGATTTGGAGGGGTGCCCCAGTACTTTTGGCAATATAGTGTATATATACATTATAAATACCTTTTATTCCCCTTTTTTAGAAGTGATCACATACACTCTGTTCTCAGCTGCATAAGGAGCCTAGAAAGCTGGGGGAGAGGAAACAGCACTGCACTGGTCTTCCCAGTGACTGGCTGTGTAGTGAGGTTGTGTCAGGACAAGTCTGATCATTAGAGAACAGGCTAAGTTCATGGCACAGCTAGAGAACTAACCACATTGTGCTCTCCTGCTTAGTGTGGTCAGTTTTCAATAGGCAAGCAGAGAGACTGGCAGGGACACCAGGTATGTCACACAAAGGAAGGAATACAAAGAGAGCAGGATACTTTGTCATACAAGTAAATGGTACAGAAGGTACATATCAGGAATATGGAATGTTGGGTTTACATGTTCTTTAAGGCTTATCTGTACAGCCAATAATTTGTATTTCTCTCCAATACAAGTCAATGTAGATGCAAAAGCATATAAATCAATTTTGAAGGAAGTCTGAAGCATCCTAAATTCAGGACATTTATGCCCCTGAGCACAAACTCTATAGGGCCTGTTTACACCACCTGCGATGTGTACAATGAATATGAAGTTGGTGTTATTTTTAGGGGTATCTTGAGCCCGACACTGTTTTGGAACTGAATAAATCCAGTGACCATTTCCATTTCTGCGAAGGAGCTGGAACAACCTTCACTGAACAGGTGGGATGGCCTGTCTTCCATATATAATCAGGGGCGGACTGACCATTTGGAAAATCTAAGAATTAACACCTATAAACCTTTTGAGACACCAAGGATGGGATTATGCAACTAGATCAATGTGGTTCCACAATTTGTACACCTCCAATTCCAATTCTTGGACAAAAAATGTCTGCCTATGAAACTTGCTCAAAATTACAGAACAAGTCCAGCTAAATGTGGCTGATGAATAGTAATGCGTTAAAACACGTGTGTGTACAGAGGATCAAGTGCAGATTAAACTGTTTCTCCCTTGGAACACCTAAATATAAATTTTTGGACATGTCCAGTCCATTTGTGAAGCCCCTGAGTTCCTTGCTGAGCAGAAGAAAAGCATGTTTGTAGGGCATGCTTGGTGCGGCAGTAAACATACTGAGTACTTGTATTGAAGAAACGGCCCAAATATACCAACAGCCCAGCTGGAAGTCACCAAGCTGGAAAACACTCACAGTCCTGTGCAACTTGTAGAGTGGAGCAGGTTCTGATGCACCAACAGTATCTGTCTCAGAAGGTGGAATGTGGCCTGGCCAGTCTGAACCCAATGGAGATGATTCTGATGCAGGATGCCGTGTTCCTAGCCTGTCCCTACTTGTCCGGAATTTTTCCATAATGCTATACTTTTCCTGACAGATGGGTCTTTTGTCCCTACGCTATCCAATTTCGAATTGGGTAGCAGCTGCAGCGAGTTAGGGCTTTTTGTAAGCTCTGCCCTCACTAAAGATGAGTCACATGGGACAGAAACATCCAACGAGATTGCTTCTCAGTGACCCAGGAAACCATAAAGGAATAAGTGCCACCTGCAGTGGAGAAAAGAGACTGCACCTGCTTACAAGTGCTAAATGGAAAGTTCGAATAGGAAATAAGGTAATGTTAAAAACCCGAAATATAAAAGTAATTATCCTGAAAAAAGCTTACGTTTCAGACTTTCAACAGGTAATTTACTGTATGTACATTTAAGATTGTAATGGTTTAATAAGGCATTTCATGCTGTTTTTAAATTACTAATTCTAACAAACTAACCCAAATAATGAATACATTGATAAAATAATGCAATCAAGGTGTGCTGCTGTGAATATCACTATTTCGTATAAAAAAAACCGCACTGAATCTATTAGAGTTGCCCTTGTTTTTCTGGCTTTGGGTTCATTCTTCACAGACTAGAACAGCACAGAAGAAAGGAAAACATCTTCTGTTAATTTAAAAGTAGATGATGTGCAGATCGCAGCCAAAATAAAAGCCCCAGAGTATGGTCAGGATATTAAACATACACAAAAGTGTATAACATAGAGGAAAGTAATTTCCCTGTCTTTTGGAAAAAGGTGTTTGGAAAATACATTATGACCCTTTTCATGGGCTCATTCCCTTTGTACTGTCTAGTTATTATGTTGTATCAAAACCATCAGTATTTATATCTACTTCTGTCCCAATTTGAGGCTACTCAAAAGTGGGTGTAACTTGTCCAAAAGTATGGTGGACTTATTGGAACTTCTCAGAACTTTTAGGAACGCAGAGTGGACATTTGTGTTTTGTTAAGGTTGAATTCCAGTAATTCAGCTCCTTTGTAAAAAAAAATGAAGGCACACTATGAGTTAGGTCCAGCAAGGTACATGAGACCTCCTGGACTTAGCTCTATTATTTATATCTGACAGCTTTATAGTACTCCTGGAAGACAGCTATTGCTGTAGTTCCAGGAGCCCGACACTGATCCTTTTGAGCAGCTTGAACAGGAGAGTCACTTTTTCTGCTATGCCCACCCTTCCTTTCCTCCTGTCCAGTGACAGAAGCCTTGGTATTATGTGAACATATTCACAAAATACAAAGGCTTCTGTGAATGGGCAGCAGAGGGGAGTGGTAGGCATATCTGCTTTGTGTGATTCTCTCCTCTTAGGTCTGGCATAGCAATAAATGTTCCAAATGTAAATGAAAGAGATAAGACCAGGAGATTTTGTGCAGCTCCTTGGACTTAACTCTTAGTGCGCCTTCACTTTTTACAAAGTGGCTAAATTCCTGGAATTTAGCTTAAAGAGTGGTGAATACTCAATCTCTGCAGAATGCTTTGGGAAACTGCTAAAGTGCATTCAGTGGAATTTTTCTTTAGTGCAAAGTTCCATGCCCATGACAACCAGTCACATTTATCTTTATTGAAGCTGGCTTATCAAATATTGAATTTTGATTGGCCATTGCTCATTGCCTTACTGAATAAGCCTGAAAGTACTTTTCTTTTTCTGGATTCACATGGCTGAGAAAAAACGCCCAAAAACTTCCATGCAAAGTTTTGAGCGGGTTACACCTGGTAGAACATCAAGTAAACAAAGTGCATTAACTCTTCTTGCCCCTTTGTCCTGACCCAAATGATCCCACCCTCCCTCCTCAGATTTGTATAAACCGGGATCCAATGGCTGCAGACTCCAGTGTTAAAAAATCAAGTGATGAAAGGATCCCTCTCCTGGGCGAACCTGGGCAAGACAATGCCATAGATCCCTACGGGGCTATCTTCCAGCTGGGAGCCTTCTCACTGCCTGAGCAATGCTCTCTGAAGAGCCATCCAAACATGGATGGTTCTTCAGGGAGCATTGCCCATGTGACCAAGTCCTTTTGGTGACACTGCTGTGGCAGTCATGTTTCATAGGTGGCTCCCCACTGGGCATGCACAAGATTATGCTGCACTTTCACACTGGTCCCGCAACCTCCCAGGACATGTGATGTGACCAGGGGCGGACTGACCATTTGGAAACTCGGGCACTGCCCGAGGGCCCGGGGTCAGTAGGGGGCCCCATGAGATGCTTCTGGTACCTTTTTCATATGCTTTTTTGAGTTTGGGCAAGGACACAGGGGCCCCATGATCCCCTATTGCCCGGGGGCCCCATGAGTTGTCAGTCCGCCCCTGGATGTGACCCAGGAGGATGGGTGAGTAGCAAGCATAGGCTAGAATTGTGGACGTGAGAGTGGGTACCTGTCAGAAAAAGGTGCCTTCTCCCAAAGAATAAAAAAATAAAGGTAGAGAAGGGGAGGGAGAGAAGGATGAATGGAACTTTCACTTTTAAGTAAAGTTACGCTTTAAGTACCCAAATGTTACCTGGTACCAGCCCATTGAAATTACCAATACAGCAGAGCTCAGGGTGTGAGAGGAAGAAACTGCAAAAGGGGTAAAGCAGTTCTTATGCTGACAAGGAGCACATTGATAGTAGGAGAAAGCAGAGTAAATGAGAGACAAGCTCATCACTATGCTGCTTCTGCTTCACTGTCCAGGCACAAGCTTATGGTTGGCCAATGATGGCATGGGCTCAGAGGTAGTGGGGATGAACGATGCTGATGATCAATGATTTGGAAGAGTGAGGACATCTTGTGGTGGAGAAGAAATCATGTTAGAGATACTTGTGAATTAAAGCTGAGTATTTACAGTGAAAACTCCTTTGTATTTTAAATTTTAATGAGCTATTCATAATTTATTGTTTTTATTTTCAGCTGGAGTTCTATTTACCAAGTATTTACCCTATTTACAATAGTTACCATATTTATTATATTTACTATTTATCATAATTACCATATGTATTTACTATTTACCTTGCAACAGAGAGCAGTGAAATGCAGATCCAGTCTACGTTTTGTGGGCCAGGGATACCAAAAATATCCAAGGATATCTACTACATAGTGCTGACAGTTTTGCTCATACAGGATCCACACTGGGAAAGCTCACATTGCATCATGGGAGGTGACCGTTATATGCTTTTGGCATTGTATGCTTTTGGCATGTAGTTGGTATATTATTTTTCCTAGGTTAGGTTTTATAATATATTTGAAATCACACCGGGGTTATGATATTTTGCACTTTTCCTATGAATAGTGATGGGGGGGCTCATAACTTTTTTTTTTCCTTTCTAAAATTTCACTTTAGCATTGCTAAGGTGTTAAATAAATAGAAGAAATCTTGCCCTAGCACCTTCTCTAACTGCTTATTTCCTGGATCTGCCATTTGCCTGTTTTTGATTAATCCGAACTTTGGTTCACTCTCTTTACTTAAAAATGTAATTGTGTAGAAACACAATAAAATGCTCAATAGAATAGAACGATTGTAATTTATATTCAGTACAATACATGGAGGACTGTCTCAAAGAAAGCCTGGGCTGTCAGCAGTAATTAAGGGAAAGAGAAGATAAATAAAAGTACACATCTAATTGTATACACTAATGGCTGATCGCAAAACGCCAGTATTCAGTGTATCTCAAATGACGAGCTTCTCTCTTAAAGCTGAACACAAGGTAGATCTAAAAGACACAAATAGATGTAGTTCTGTATTTATTAACAGATTGGACATTGAAGTATTTAAATGTGCTTCAAAGCAAATCCTTCCTGACCTCTTTAGCTGAAGGCACTATGGAGGAATGTATCATCAAATGTCACTGCGGAAGCTTTGATGTTGTCCAAGTCTTTTTTATTCGCAACCAAACTCATCCTGCTCATCCTGCTCCCCCTCCCAGCAGTGACTTTGCAGCCTTTTTACCTTTTATTCTTTAGAAATTAAAGCGGAGGTCCAGCCGAAATTAAATCGGCAGCTACAAAAACTGTAATTTCTGACTTTTAAAAAGCAGACACTCACTTGTCCCTTGATCCCATGGTGTCCTCACACCAGGTTCACTGGCTGTGCTGTGTCCCCAGTGCCGACATCTTCAGTGTGGACACCCGGCTGTGACAGCTTGCAACTTCACAGCCGGGTGCCCACTGCTCATGTGCGGGTAGAGCTGCGCTATCTAAATGGTCCCGTAGTATTCTGGGACCTGTCACGTGTCCCAGAAGACTGTGGGGGGGGGGAGAGTGAGCACCTGTCAAACCTGGGACACCCCCCCCGGCATCAGGCTGACCTCTCAGCACTGGCCCGGAAGCAAATAGAAATCACCAAAGTAGTCGTGCCTACTACAGTTATTTCTAGCTGTCAGGGGCAGGGCCGGTGCTAGACTCTTTTGCACCCTAGGCAAGACCAGCTACTTGCGACCCCCCCCCCCCAAAAAAAAAAAAATATATTAAAAAAAAAAAAACAATAGAAAATATTATATCAACAAAACATGAAACTGCTAAATTTCTTTTAATTTGCAAAAAATAAGTGCCATAAGATGACACCAGCACCAATTTTAAAGACAAAATCAGTGTCATGGATGGACTGTATCTGGTGCTGGCAGTGGCAGGACGACAGTTGCAGTGAGTGGAGGATAATGGATCCCAGGATGGAATTCCTAAGGCGATGGGGGGAGATACAATTCTGTGACAGCAGGCAGTTCAGCCCACCCACACACCTGAACTGAGCGATCCCACACAGTGACAGATCCGACACAACACACCACCACCAACACTGACACAGATCAGCAGGCCCAGCAGGCAATAGAAGAGCAGGCTTTGGGATAGTGATGATATCATCAGTCACTGACAAATTGCACATGTGATGGATGGCCAGCCAGCCGCCTGGGTCACACTCACACAGATACGAAAGATCAGAGTCAGACATTACCTTCCTCCATGGGTGCAGCTCTGCATCCACTGATGAATGGGAAGAGGAGGGCTGGACCTCAGTGATCAGCAGCCGCCAGCTGGCTTGCAATAAGGGACTGAGTCTGAGAGGAACACTGGAATGCGCAGCAGCTCAGCTGCTACACTGGTCCCAGACACCTGGCATCTTCCTCTGTCCTTTCTTCTTTCCCTCTGCTGCCCCTTCTCACAGCTGGAGGATCATTCATGATGTGGTGGCATCCAAACAGAGAGTGCAGCCTGTGCTGCGTTCAGGAACCCCTAGGTGGCAGTGCACTCTAGGTGGTCACCTAGTTTGCCTAGTGGAAGAACCGGTCCTGGTCAGGGGCATGAGCCAGGCATGTTATATATGTAGTGCACACCCGAAAAAGCCGATGGTAAACCTTTTTCTGTTCCCCCAATTAGAGCACTCACAGCCAGGCACACAGCATCTCCTTCACTGGCTCAAAGGAACACTTTAGTGGTATCTTTTTTTTGTTTTATTGGAACATAGAACTAGGATGAGGATAAGGGGAGCATGGGATACCCAGAAACTGAAGAACTGGACAACTTGAGGACTCCTTAGCTATCTTGCTGTACCAAAAACAATATAACATAGAATCTGCATGCTGATGGTGACTATGACTTTTCCCAAGGACCAAAAGCTACACACAGTAACTGACTTCCCAGCACTACGGTCATTTGCCCACACAGCCACAGGATCATCGGTTGCCTCTTTCTGACATCCACCAGGCTCTTCTCAGTGAGGGAGATGAGGACATTTGGATTCCCACCAACCTCTTCCTGGCTCTCTCCATTGAGCTTCTCAAGACCCAATTTGATTCCAGGACTTAAGTTTGCAAATAGGGCTCCAAGCTAACCTACCCGGGACTTTATTGTCTTTCTGATGGCTCCTTCTAGTATTCTGTCTTGGTGCAGAGCCCCTGCACAGGGATCTCCTCCAGCAGGAATAAACCCAGGAACTCTGCTGTTGCTGTCAGGCCTCAGACTATTTATGGGATCTCCAACCTCCTACCGGGGACACCTCCCCAGGGATTGGCTGGAGTTTCCTAAATATTCAGGCTGTTCACTCTGTCCTTCCTTCCACTATAATTCTAGAATCCTCTAGAAGACGGGGAAGTAATCAGAGCAGCAGCCTGTGAGACACTGAACAACCCTAAACAATCAACCCATACTCCTCTGATTACAGAGGAGCCAACTAAATGTACCTAGCAGTCTACACTACACTAGGAGGGTGCTACATATACATATCTATATAGCTGGAGCAATGGTGTATAACATTCCAATGCCTTTCCACAGCTTTACAATTTTTTAAAATATTTATATGGCCTTGGACAGATCAGGAGCCAGAACCTTTGGCTGAAGGTCTCACTTTTAGAGTCTTAGAACTCTCAGCATGCAGGTTGGTGATTTACCCCAACAGTATCTATACTATGTTTAAATATTCATTTTATGTGGATCGAACCTTTAAGTTACATGTACTCCTCATAACACAGCGAGGAGTCAAGTTCCATGATATCATTTTTTTCATGATATCTTCCTGTTTTCTGAGCGCGGTTTTAAAGTGTCCCATTTACTAGTGAAAATGTAGTGAAACAAATTGCCCCATCTATAATACATACGTAATTACAGATACTGTATGTAAATATATCAAGGCTTTCTAAATCCTGTTTACATTTTTTCCCCCTTAATGCTGCTTCTCTAAGACAGCAAATGCTCATCTTGCTAAATAAATATTCAAACAATCTCTAATTCTTTTTCCGTTTTGTTACCATTAACAATTGATGGGATTAATGTTGTGGGATTTTAACTACATAACGGCGCAGCTAAATACTAATAATTGGTTTAGAATTATACAGCCCTCTATATCAACAGAAATTTGAGCGGCTTGCAAAGTGATAAATTATTTACACTTTTTCTGCCTGTTTTGCCATACTGGAGTATTTTCCCGGATGTAAACCTCATAAGAGGAAAAAAATACATTAAATGTAAATGTGTGCGCTGACACATTTGCTCTAAAAGTGTGTGGAAGTTGTACCTATAAAACAGAGAATACTGTTTATGTTGAGATTTGAGATAATAATTAAAGTTAGAAAGCAATCTGTAAGGTTTACTAAACCCAGGACCCTGCATTCACTATATCTGGTCTCTCACAGTACACAGAACATGGAAATGCAATTATTTTAGTAAATATAAACTGCTAAATACCATCAACAGTTAGAGCAGTCCTGTGACTTCTAACAGTGTCGTGCCGAGCAGTGGTTAAAGCTTGTAGGAGGAGTTTTCATTCTCCCCTGATTGTCCTATGAGGCTGCAGGACCCCCGACCCTCTGTCCAGACAGCGCTGATTGGTCCTATACCGATCACATGCACTATCCCAAGAGAAAAAAAACTCTCTAGCTATACACACCAAACTGAGCATGTGCAGCTTGCTACCAAGGCTCTGTTATAGCAGCAGATGGATTGGGGACTGTGGAAGAAGGGGAGGATCAGAGAAGACAGGATCGAACATCTCTTTTACACAATGCAGAGAATAAACCCCTTAGGTTCCACAGTAAGTATAACAAGCATGTTTTATTGCATATACAGACTGATTTTACTGTTGTGGGTTTAGTAACACTTTAACTGTATGCTGACGGTGGGCTGTCTCACTTTATGCATTTCACACATATAACAGACTTGAAAATCAAAAACAAAATCTACATTTTCTGAAAGCAGAGAACCTGTAGAATCAAAAGGTCCCTACCATTGTAAACCTCAAGATATTCCTGCAGTTCTTAAAGAATACTAAAAATACATACAAATTGGCATATACAAATAGTATGGTATCTCAGTGTTGTCCTAATGTAAAGTAAGGCGGTCATGAAAAATATACAGGGTTTTCCATTCCTGTACTGTCCTTAAAGCACAACCTTTTTTAAAAATTAAAATAGACCCCAGAACATACTAAAATTAAAGAAGCAGTTCAGGCTGCAATACTCACCTTCATTCTGGAGCTGTCCTCTGCAGTACTTCTTTGTCGCCACAATATGTCCTCATTCTGAATTGAATGAGACCCAGAATCACGCAGCCCAAAAGACCATGGAGATACTGTAAAGCAGACCATAGATTATACAATTTTCTTTCCTTCCACCATGGGTGGAACACATTCAGTGTTGATGGGAAATCACTCCCACAGTGCTATTGTGCTCTGCAGACAGGGAGTTTTTACCACTGGCATAGCACAATGATCACTGCTAGCGGCTATAGCTGCAGACAGTAATGTATAAAAAATCCAACAGGCTGGTTGCACTAAAGTCGAAAGATGGATCGAATCTCAGCCAGTCCCTGCTGAACCGTAGAGATTTCATCCTTCTATGGCCAGTGTGATGGAGCGTAGGCAGGACAGAACACACAGAGTAGACGGTAAACGCACGAAGCTTTATTGAGGCAAACAGATGACAGTCACCGAATAGGGGAGTTTGCAGGGAGAGTGAATACGCCAGTACAGGGCGACACGGAAGGACCAACACACTTAAAGTCCAACACCGAGAGCCAAGGGAGAGTCTCTGTAGCAAGTAATCCAACAGGGGGTTTGGTGTGAGTCTCTGTAGCAAGTAATCCAACAAGGGGGGGTTGGTGTGAGGTCAGCACAAGAACAGTTCAAGTGAAGCAGGCAGAGAGCATGTACTCATGGATCTCTGGTGTCTAGCAGACAGTCTTCCCCAGGTCTGGGAGAAGGGGGGTCCTAGGCAGCCTTGGGTCTCTGCCGAGCCTGGCCACGAAAGGTCCCAGCCGCAGCCCAGGCCCCTTCCGTCAGCTACACAGCGGTGAATACCTCAGGAGCTCTGGCATCAGCTTCTTAAAATTGATGTCGGACCCCCTAGTCACCTAGGCAACCGGGGGGGGTCGGAGCTGGCGTGGCTCCAGCTTGTCTTAGGAATGCCTTTCATCTTTGCAGGAGGGAAGAGGGGCATGGATGAGAGACGGCAGAGAGAGCAGGGAGAGAGAAAGGGGGCTGAGAGGGGAAAGCAGCTGCGACAGCCGGCTTTAGTTAAATTGGAATTAAAGGCAAACATACGTACATTAGTTCCAATGGTCCGACACCTATGTGGTTCCTTGTCAGGAATGAGTTCGCCTGCTGGTGGCACTGTGGCCCCTGGGCCTGTAAGCTGCAGTTCTGCTGTCCACCAGCAGGTTTCTTCCAGCAGACTGAAGGTCATGGTAAACAGTCATCACCTGAGGCTTGTTACAGAAAGACTATTTAAAGCGGAACTCTACCCAAAAGGGGAAGTTCCGCTTTAAGGACTGCTCCCCATTAAGGATTGGCACCTTTAGGGGGCAGGGGGGAGCAGGTACCCAAATTTGACAGGTACCCACTCCCACTTCCAGTCTGATCGCCTAGGTGATCGCAAGCGGGAGGTGTCCTCCCTCCCTTCTCCCTGTAGTCTTTTGGGACACGTGACAGGTCCCAGAAGACTAAAGGACCATTCATGAAGCGCAGCGCTACTCGCACATGTGCAGTTGGGTACCAGACTGTGAAACCGCAAGCAGTCACAGCCGGATGCCCACACTGAAGATGCCGGCCTCCTGGAATACAGGACGGCCGGTGAAACGGGCTGTGGGGGACACACCACGGGACCGAGGGACAGGTAAGTGACTGTTTTTTAAAAGTCAGCAGCTACAGTTTTTGTAGCTGCTGACTTTTATTTTTTGACAGGGTGAGTGGAACTCTGCTTTAATCCCTGGTGGTTGTCCATGTGCCTCTGATCTGCGTACTGTGTTCCTGCATCCTGCTCCATGCTCCTGATCCTGCATCCTGACTCCTGATTGCGTACTGAAGGGCAAGGGGCTCAGCCCAGAGTTCAGCTTTAAATGCATACTTTGTATACTTGTTCCTGGTCATCAACTCAGTGAATCAAGCCAGGCAGCTAGCATTTTTAGAAGGAAGCAACAACGGCAACCCCGATGTCATATTCCTGGTAGGTTTCCTTTGAAAGATGAAACTGTGTAAGGATAATAAATGGCAAGTACATCTATTCTTAAAGAAAAATTCCAGACTTGAGCAGGTACTATTAATTCTCCAAATCAGGGCACAGTTATCTCCATGCCTAAGATCTAGAGATCTTCTTCCTTTAAGTGAGCAAGTCAGTGCACTTCTGTTTCCTGTGCTCCACCCTACAGTTGTTTTGGAAAATCTCCATAGACATCTATAAGTCAACAACTAATTCCGGCCAACTGCAAAGTAGGATGCGAGGAGTAAAGTGTATTGGGTCAGCCACTTACAGGACAAAGATCTCTGGGTTTTCATTATGCACACTTTATCCAGAACTTAGTTTAGCATCACTGTCTTTTCTTGTGGCTGTACTAAATGCAAACAATGGATGGCCAAAAGTAAAGGTAATCACCATAAGGCTTGGTGAACCTTGGGATCTAAGACCAGAGCAAGTACTGCGAGCTGTAGTATGTCATTTATTTAGCATCCACCCACAATTGAAGGATCAGTTTCAGATGAATGTACCCTTTAAATGGCTAAAAAGTGTAAAACAGGGTTATTTTAAAACATTTAAGTACACCCAAGGTTCAAAAAAAATAACAAATCTGTGGCATCTCATTAAATGACAGTTACAAAGTGGCCTATACATAATGGCTGTGCATATCCCGCTCCCTAAGCTTGGCCCATTTTTTTTTCTATCAATATATCACATTGATTTCCTGTATGACTTTATCTACCTAATACAGAAGAGGATTGAACACTTATTTGTCTAGTTTTTTGCCATTCCTTATCAAACATTTATGATTTAGTGATTGCTGCAGCGCCTTCATGAAAGGTCTCTTTCATATTTATCTCTGCAGTAGCCGTGCGATCATTGTGACACCGACTGTAATAAATCTACGTCTGGAAAAATCCATCACCATCCAGAAAGCAACAGTGTGTGAGTTGATGGAAGGAATGGAAGGGCCATGGAATCAAATTTATGAATTGTTCCTTGTACAAAGGTTTATAGAGAAAAAAATCTGTGCAGTGCATACCAATATAACTGAGAAGCCATCGAAAGGCAACCACTGGGTTCACCTAATATGTTATAGTAGTGTACAATAACCAATCATAAATCAGCTTGTAGCAGGTTAGAAGGGGCTGACCAATGAAAGTTTAATTATAAATGCCTGCTATGGGCATCTGTATACAAAGTTTGTTGGTTTTACATAGTAGTACTCATGTAGACTTCACCTCCGCAACATCTCCAAAATATGTCCGTTCCTAACCCCGGAAACCACTAAGCAACTCATTCACTCCCTCATTATATCACGACTTGACTACTATAACTCCCTCCTCACCGGCTTACCTCACTGCAGGCTATCCCCGCTTCAGTCTATCTTGAATGCCGTGGCCAGACTCATCCACCTTACTAAACGCTCCGTATCCGCCACCCCTCTCTGCCAATTCCTCCAATGGCTTCCGATTGCCCCACGGATAAAATTCAAAATACTAACATTGACGTATAAAGCTGTTCATAATACTGCCCCAAACTACATCACCGATCTGGTATCCAAATACCACCCAAAACGTACTCTCCGCTCCTCACAAGACCTCCTACTCTCTAGTTCCCTGGTCTCCTCCTCCCATGCCCATCTCCAGGACTTCTCCAGGGCTTCCCCCATCCTCTGGAACTCCCTACTCCTATCCATCAGACTATCACCTACTCTCCTCACCTTTAGGCGCACTCTGAAAACCTATCTCTTCAAGGAAGCCTACCCCGCCCTCAGCTAATTACTGAACTCCTCCACTCTTCCTACCACTCCATCCCCCACAGCTATTTCCTCCTGTACCACTATCCCCTCCCTCCTAGATTGTAAGCTCCAAGGAGCAGGGCCCTCGAACCCCTCGTATATTGAATCGTATTGTAACTGTACTGTCTCGTGTACTGTCTCCCATTATAATGTTATAATGTACAGCGCTGAGCAAACTGTTGGCGCTATATAAATCCTGTATAATAATAATAATAATAATAATAGTTTAGTATGTCAGCTAGTGTAGAGGTACCAATTATCATCCAAATATGTTATATTAGGTCTCCTCTACTAATCCTTCTTTGTATGGACTTGTTCCCACATTCAGGGTTGACAAGTATCTGCTAAGACACTGAGGATAGATGATACTATATGCACTTATAAATCTCTGAAAAAAGTTTGTTTTTGCCATCGCAATGGCTGGACAAACCAGTTGTAGATCATCTATACCTATCTGTCAAGTTTCCTTCTTCAGAGCAAAATGATAGAGGTTCTTGCTAGCCCACTACTTGACCCACTTCTATTTACCTTTGCCATGCTCCCCTGCTGCTCCATTGCTCAATTGGAGCCCCTCTGGGATCCATGGTGTTTCCAGGTATGATGGAGCACATGATATCCACTTATGCAGAACCCAATCGCCAAGCCCAAACACTGTCATGTAAGGCAGGGGCCATAGTGAGAGTCTACATATAATGCATGAGCATTGCGTAACTGCTTATCTGTTCTTTTACTTGTGCTGTTTTCAATTAAAAATCGTCAACTTTGGTTTGGTACTTTTTAAAGACCTGTAGTAATTTTCTGGAGTTGACAGAAAACCTAATATGTTGATTATTGTACAAGACACCGTAGAGGATAACCAGTCTAGCGCTAGTGATGTCGCTTTGTTGGGTCACCCTGGTTGGGGAACGTGTCTGTTTTATCAAACCTTAAAACTACAGTGTTTCTTTGGCTTATTTTCATGCACTTAGATGGATATCTTATATTAATAGCCTTCCAGAAAGAAAGTTGCCTTCTGTGATATTGTTGACCCACCAAACATATAATATAAAAATGTGTTTAGTTTCCCAAGATAATTTTACCCCTAAAATGGTTTGTTTTTACACATTAAAATGGGGCTTAAACCTTTAGAGGGTTGTTTAGGAAAGGTATTAATGTACTCTTGCTGGATATGTTTCTTTTTTCTCTGAAAGTTTTAAAGTTTCTTCTATTATCATGAATGGTCATCCAACGAGTAACAAGAATTGACTGTGTCATGTATCACTGTGATAGCTCCAAAACCCGCTCAATATAATGAAGTTGGAAAGGTTTTCTTAATGAAAGGACTGACGTTTTTTGTACGGCACTTGCATTCATCAGGCTCCATAGTGTTCATTACACCACAAAGACCTGCCACTTTCTGTTGTTAAAATAATTTATTAACCAATACTGATGGGAATGTGAGGTAGTCTCAGTAGTGGGTAGGAGAGCTAAGCCTTAGATGGCAGGTCTAAATCATGGTGGGCATTATTACAGGTTCAGTTTGTGAATATATGCCAATGTGTTTTGGTTCAACAAATTATTAATAAACCTTCATGCGTCTTACAGATATTTATATATCGTATGTGTACTAATTTACTGATTCATAATTCTGTACAGTCAATCATGCTGTGCACACTGCACAGCAATGCAGAAAAAAATGTCTTTGTTAAGACATATAGTTTCCTGTGTCATCCTGTTCCTCCAGCTTGTTCAGTGGACACCCAATCAGTGTCAATACCTCCAAAGTCCAATTATGATCCAAGTTGATCCAGGAAGTAACAATATAAAACTAATCGACACAGGACCAAGTCACTGGATCATTAAGGCTGGTAATTCTATATATATATATATATATCTATGAATCCACAGTTCAGTGTTAATAACAATCCACTGGAAAAATGGACATATGCAAACCACAAGAAAATCCTTTTTGTTGTGCACTGGCAAACCGAGGGTATAATTAAATGACAGCAGCAATAATGATGAATTAATAAATGATTTGCAAAGGGCTTCCAAGAAGATCCGTGTCAAAGTGCTTATTATAAAATTGTATAGATAAAATCATGTGGGCAGAATCACAATCTTGTGTAGAAAAAACAAAACCCAGTTTTTCTACACAAGATTATGATTCTGTCCATATGATTTTATCTATATGATTTTATAATTAACACTATGACATGGATCTTCTTGGAAGCCCTTTGCAAATCATTTATTAATTCATCATAATTGCTACTGTCATTTAATTATATCACCGGTTTGCCAATGCGCAACCAAAAGGCTTTTCTTGTGATCCAAGAAGTAGTAGAGTGACCTATTTAGGTTTGCTGTGTGGCAGAGGTGTACATTGTTAAAATTAATATTAAGGTCCAAGTTGTGTGATTGTTATTTACTCAATGTTTACTTTAATCTTTTTCAATTGTTTATTTGCAGTAAATGCCAATAGGATTTGGCAATGAGTGCAATGAGTGCCACTTATTTTTAGACTAGGTCTAATAACAGAACAGATCCAAGCACACATGATCTAGCAGAAAGTCAAATCTTGGTGCCCATGGGACCTTTTGAAAGTAGTCCAACACACAAATTTATATACAGTATATATATATATATATATATATATATATATATATATATGATCCACTTTATTCAATGTATAAAAAACATATAGAAGATTAAAAACATATTTTGCACCAGACTTGTCAAAAGGGGGAGGAACTTGAGGTTGGAGGTACACAAACGTTGGAGCTAGGCTTGAAGCATACTTATAATCAATGTGTATTTTTTCTACAATACGTCCACTACTTTGTGCTGTTAAAGGTTCTCTTTATCTGTGCCCTGTCATGCATTCAGACTGATACCATAGTCTTTGGAAAAAAAACTTTGTTGCTTTTGTAACCTGGAGAATTATCAGGAAAGGTGGTTTTATTATGTTTTTAGTGAGAGAAAAATAGCTTCGTACATATCAGAGAGTGTATCCTTTATTTCTGTCTTATTGTATTCAGTTGTGAAGGAAAAAATAGGGCAGTTGGAGGAACATTGCCGAGTTTTCATGGTTTAAAGTCGGCGTGTCTACGCTTGTCATTTGTACCGATTATGACATGACAGCTTTTGAGTCTACAATGATAACAGCCATCTGACTTGATCTGCGTTCAATGGATTTTCACTAAAATAGAATCATTGCCTTGGTGATGGATAGAAAAGGTAGAGCAATACATCCTGATAAATGTTCCCCGTTCCCCAGTTCTTTCTCTCTCTCTTTCTCGCACACTGCCCTTGTACGATCTATAAGTCAGCCAAGCAGGGCCCGGTACAAAACTGGTAACGTGTCACAACTTTAAAAATGGAAGTAGCCGTTGAGGCCCATCTGTGGTAAGGAAAATGGTCTCAGAAAGTCATGGATCATGCTTAAAGGAAGTGCCGAGTCTGAAGGTCGGAGGCAGATCAGTCTAAACACACATTCATATCTCATGCTCCGCTGGCCTTGGGATCATCAGAGGGTGCACATTAACAAGGGAGAGGGGTTAGTAGTGGTGATCAGGGTTGTGGAATTAAAATTGTATCAGAAAAATCATAGCCCAACCAATCTAGTTAATGCATTTTTTGTTTTGAAAAGGTTCCTCACCTTAAGCTATAAGTCATTGTGCTCTTTAAATAACATACACAGCCTTGTATTTTTTTTAGGTGAGTCCTAAAGTATAGTTTATTGTGGAAACTACTTTAAAGGATAAGTGAACCTTTAAACAAATTGTACCTATCCTTTCCAGACAGTCTTTACAATGCTGGCCGTGCCTACGCAGTAGCTTTTCATAAAGTTCTATAGTGCCAACTTCTGAGCCAGGAGACCATTAGGACAGGGTCATTATCCTTTAAAGAGACCCTGACACCAATTAAAAAAAAATTACAGGAACAAGCACAATAAAATCAAGAATTTTAAATGCTTACTTGCTGTGTTTTTCCTTGTAGCAAATTTGACTACTTGGTGTGAATCTATTCTCCGACAAAGCCCTCTCCCTCAATGCAGGTCAAGGTCCTCTTCTCCTCTGGGAGTGAATAATTAGGTTCTGCACTGACCCAGCTACTGCCCCTCTCCTTGATTCCTTACCTAACCTTTAACATAGCAGCAAGGGGAGGAGTGAAGGTGAATAGTACATAGTGTCACTCTGAGTCTGCTAACATCACATTTAAGATGGCGGCACCTGGCAACAGTCTCAGGGCTTTTGGTTGCCTACACAAAGGACACTTTTACAGGTACATAATATGCCTAAAATATGATAAATGCACTTATATTATGAGAAGATTGCTGCTGAAATTAATGGTCTGGCAACAAAGTCTGTTAAACCGCTGTTCATATATATGGCCGAGGTGGGACAAGCGTTGCTTGGGGAGGATGAACAAGCACAATCTGTGTCCACTGTCCTCCAGATACAGTGGATCACTGATCTGTGTACCAGGCCATTGTGCTCTGCTCTGCTCTCCCTGGTTCCATGTGATTGCAGTGATCAATTACAGCCATCACATGTCCAGTAGTAAACAATGGCTGTCATTCATGATGCCATTACTTATTACTGTGATCTCTATGATTGGTCACGGTAATCACATGATACAGGGCAAATCAGTTATCATAGTAAAAAATGGCATTATGAATGGATGCCATTACACAGTGAAAATGATTGCCTATGTAGTGATCATCAATGTAATAAGCAATCATTGTGTAAAAAAAAAATTCCTGATCACCTCCCTAGAGTAGTACAGTGTCACTTTGGTGACATTGCACTGCTCCGGTGACAATATGTGTAAAAAAAAATAAAATAAAGAATTAAAACTTTTATAACAGAAACTACAAAAAACATGTAATTTTTCAAAACTTAAATTTTTTTTTTCTGCACTTTTATAGCAAAAAAAAAAAAAACCTGTGGTGATTAAATACCACCACAATAAAGCTCTATCTGTCTCAAAAATTATAACAGTTTGGTACAGTGTTGCTTGACTGAATAATTGTTATTCAAAGTGTTACAGCACTGAAAGCTGAAAAATGGCCTGGACAGGAAGGGGGTGAAAGTGTCCGAGCTTGCTATAAACAGGAAAATGCCACCTGAGGAATGATGGCCAAGGAGACATCTGTCATTGTTTCCACCAAAGTGGAATATATGTGGTTAAAAACCCCTCCTCTGTTGGAGCAAATTGGATCATGCTTTATTGTTTTTTTTGCCTTCCTCTGGATTAACTGTGGGTATAGGATAGTGTATATGGAGATTTTCTATTTTTGTGTCTTTTTTTCTCTATAGGTTGAACTGGATGGACTTGTGTCTTTTCTTTTCAACAAGATTAACTATGTAAAAACTTTAAAGAAACATTTTTTGCACATTTTTTGAAAAAAAAAAATAAAGCTTTCAGGTGCAAATTACAGGTACCTGTTCACACCTCCAGCAAGGTCCGAATTATGGACAGTTATAGTAGTGTCAAAGTTGCCTTCTCACTCTCACCCCCTACAGATTCCTAGTAGCCCATATCCACCTCATACCTGGAAGCATTTTATTGTGAAATATTTGATTAGACAGATCATGGGGGTGGGGTGTCCAATTAGATAAGACAAGTCTCAGTAAGCTCTGAATCTTGGAGAAAGTTAAAAGTATAAACATGATTGGATCTTATAAATGACACTTCTGCTTGTGAGTCTTAGCTAGTCTGAAGAGTAATAAATTCAGCAGGCATTTGCAATTCATTTACTAGGCTTCAAACAACTTTTCTGACCCCTTAAAGTGAGCCTATACTTTATCCATCGTAGCAGATTCACAGATTTTCTTTACAGGAAGGACTATAAGCATACTGTACTTTCCTTGACTGAGCACCCCTGCCCCAACCATGTTGCTTAGACCCAGTGACTAGTCACTCACTAGTCATATTTTCTTCCATACATAGATCTACCTTTTTATCGTTGGGCTGGCTTGACACCTGGATGGCACTAGAGCACAGGCAAGATATTGGGTAGTATTAGAGTATCAGTTTATGGTCTCCGCTCCAAGCTGATCCTGTTGTTTTACCCATGTTCAATATGCCTACCACCAACTATTACAAGCTAATGATGTGAAATCACATCAAGATGGGATTAAAGTGGAACTCTAGGAATTCGATAAATTTAACCTTGCACCCGGTCATTCAGTGTAGGGGTACATAATTAAAGAGTACTAGTTACTTTATTCTCCATTTCAGCAGGGTCCCTCCAGCGGTGTGACCTCTCCATCAAAAGTATAGGGCACTTCAGTCCCTCTTTTAATAAAGTACGCAGTTGTGATCTTTTCAACTTCAATTTGATCTTTTCATACGTTCTTCTTTTTATTTGTAGCCTCACTCATATAACACTGAAATCAGAGAAAACCAAATCAAGAATCATCTGAAAAATTAGAATTATTAAAGCCTGATACTGATTTAAAACAAGGTATTAATATAACGTTCTCAAAAGCACCGGAAAACTTTCTCTGGTGTTTTAAGGTTCAAGTACATAACGTTGGAGTTCCCCTTCAAACCACTCGACTGTGTAGGACCTGCACCATATTAGCCTCCGTTATCAAATCCTTGTCTTTCCAAGACTTTGTTTGCTTATCTCTCTCCATTTTTTTCATCCTGCGTGTTCTTTAATTATTTTGCACCACATAAAGCTTTCCTAACTGATTTGTAAATCACGTTTATTTCCTCTACGTCTTCTGCATCCAGCCATTCAGGAGTTTGAACCTACAATAGCTTTCCCTAAAGCAGAGATAACCGAGCGCAGCAGGAGATTTATTACCATTTTATGCAAATGCACTGTTACCGGTCTCCACTTCCTTAATTATCCATGTTAGTTCAACACCAGCCTGTCTTTGATGTCCCTATCCTGTTTTTAAATAGCACACGATGCCTATCGGATCCTCCCATAGAGCATTGCTCCATACAGGGAACTTGCCAGGAGCAGCTATTTTAAAGACTGTTGGGAAATGTTTAATTGGTTAATCCCATATGAGTCAAGCGGACGTATTTACCCCGGCACAGAAAAATCAGAGGCATTCAGAAGACCAGCCAGGAGACGTTTGCTTAAACCTGTGAGGCTTCCCTTATAATGTAACCCTCTAGAATTCTGTGTATCTTGGCAGTTCCCACTGGAGCTTAATTCAAAGGAAATCCCTCCAAGTTTAATGAGATCTGCAAAGTGATGAAATATTTGATGTAATATTATGGATGGCAATCTGAAAAACACAGTAGAATGTTTGTGACGCTTGTAATCCCTGATTTTATAAGGTTTATGTTCAGTAACCTTGGATGTAAGCAGAGTTTTGCGCAAGACTGTGTTATCCAGCTTTGTTTGTAACCAGCTCTCTTTTAAAAATAATGCTAGGTAGCACGTGGACATTTGTGGAGGGGTTAGCTCTTTACCAAATGTAAATCCATCCAGACTTTGACTTGAAGAAAAGCCAACTTTGGCTCTTGCTTAAGCAGGCCAATATTTGAAGAGATGCTTATTCTCATTGAAGTAGCTAAACAAATTTAATACCTAAGCAAGCAAACCTGAATATAATAAAATAATTAAAAAAAATAAATATATATAGTATGTCCTTATTTTATAAAAGTCATTAGAAACTGAGGCACCACAAAGATCTGTGGCCAAAGAGGAAGACACTGTTTAAGAAATAGCCCTGGTTGTGCTGGAGACAGAATGCTGTAGGACCGCAAGAAACCCCTCTCCTCCCCCACCTCCACCACCATCAATACCTATTTAATAGCAATGCAACAAACAAAAGATTTCCCAGCAGCACTTGCCAGCCAGCTTGTGAAACAACCAATTTGGCCTTGTCCAACAGTTTGCTTTAAAAACAGAGGGTTTTGTTTGCACACATTTGCAAATACATGCGTAAGCCACAGTCCCACGTCAAGGGTCCTCTGTATACTGTGGACCTAACTAAATTTCAAAGACTCCATAGTAGGAGCACATGTATAAATAGGTAGGTTAAGGGCAGGTGTGCCTGGAGGAGCCCATCCCTCCTTAAAGATACAGGGATGCACGTGATGCCCAGCTGACCCCAAATGACTGCAAAGGTATCCAGTGCGTCCCTGCGTCCAAGTTGACCAACTACCAAAAAATGGCAACCGTTCCAACCTATAGCCAGCCTTAGCAGTAAAGTGCACATGGAGGGGCAAAGCAGAATGCAGAACAAAGAAAAGATCTCCCAGCAGCATATACCAGCCAGCTTGCGAAACAACCAATTTGGCCCTAACAGTTTGCGTTAAAAACAGAGGGTTTTGTTTGCACACATTTGCAAATACATGCGTATGCCACAGTCCCACGTCAAGGGTCCTCTGTATACTGTGGACCTAACAAAATTTCAAAGCTTCCATAGTAGGAGCACATGTATAAATGGATAGGTTAAGGGCAGGTGTGCTTGGAGGAGCCCATCTCTCCTTAAAGGTACAGGGACGCATGTGATGCCCAGCTGACCAAATGACAGCAAAGGCATCCAGTGCGTCCCTGCGTCCAAGTTGACCAACTACCAAAAAATGGCAACTGTCCCAACCTAAAGCCAGCCTTCGCAGTAAGGTGCAGTAAGGTTAATAGCAAACCTGGCATATGCCTCTCACTTGTACAATCATGATTATAGCCTAAAAGCACACAGCCCAGAGTGTCTGTTAGAACTGTTGCTGTCAAGTGTATTATTGGCATGGGATCCCACAGCTGTTGGTCATGTAACCAGATTGACCAGTCACTGATTCTGCCTGAATTATGATCTTCCTCTTCAGTAGAGTTCACATGACCAATGCCATGGTATTTGGTTATGTGTCCGCACAGAATTTGATCCCAGAGCAGTGATCCTCATAATGAAAGTAAGTATTTCAAACATTCTTTCACCATCTCTGATTTTAAGGGGTTTAATGGATTGGAGAAGAGGGGCTTATTTTGAAGAACAAATCTCATCATACTTTTTGCCAGCCAGCCAGCATTGTCAATAGCACCCCTCCTCCCCCAACTCTGTTCAACCACGCTGCTCACAAACAGACAAATAGGTAGCAAGCGATTGTGATTGGCACCAGGAACATGTTCAAGATGAGCACCACCTCTAGGCATGCAGGGGAAGTGGACATGTCAGGCGGACTGCCAGGAAAAGAAAACAGGCATTCTCACAGCAAAACTGGGCCTGTGCTCCTTATCCATGTGCCATCACTACCGATGCCGTGGGAGGGTAGGGAAAGGATGACACTAGTTGTGCAATCAGTGAGAAGTATGTGATCAGCACATCAAACATCTTCAGAATGGGTCCACAGCCATTTTGCAGGAACATGTGTGCTGGGAATAGTGCATTTGCATTTGGTTGTGTCATCTGATACAAAACAGCAGATACCTGGTGGGGAGGGAAAGCCTCCCCCCTCTTACAGTTAACATACAGCTGGGATCTCCCCAGTACCACAGCAGAAATCCACTCCCATCACTGCCCCTGCAGCCTAGTGGATCACAGCATCCTTGTCTTAGGCCCCGAGACACTTAGACCCAGATTGAATCCAGTTCCACTGGATTGTTTCTTCAAGCAGTGACAGGCTCTAGTGGATCTGCCACCCAGCTATCCAGCTTTATTGGTTGCTGGGATACAGATAGATGCGTTTTAGAGCATCATGCATTTCCATGGTGCAGGCAGCCGCACCTCAAGCACCATAACAACCAGTGACAACATATGACCATGCTGCCCGCACCATGGAAACACATGATGCTGTGCAACCCAAGCGCCTGCATCCTAGCAACCAATAAGGCAAATGAATAAAGCTGGAATTAACCATGTTGCTGATTTAAATGATGTCAATGCTTCCAACAGGCGCACACGCTGAACAGGGGGTGGTAGCAACTGATATTTGTTTTAGCCCAGCAATAGTAACACCCACTAGTCAGGCTTCAGACAGGGAAGGAGCTGACTGGCAGGAATGCAGGAAGAAAAGAAGGGATTTTCTTCACAATCCATTAGTTTTTGCTAGAGAGGCAAAGAAAGGTATTTAAACATGAATGTATAGACCAGTATTTAGATGTATAATGCTCTTGAGAGATCTTCTTTAGCTGCAGATCTATCTAAAATGTATGTATTTTGGGATGTTAAAAACAAAACAATACATGGATTAATCTGGCAAGGTAGTCACTTTAAAGCGATTATTAACAGTAGTATATTAGTGAAATTAATTAAGAGGTTTTTTTGTAACATAAATCATGATAAATCCTTAAAGTTCTCAGCAGGAATTTATTTTATTTTAATTTCCCGGTTATTTGGAAAACAGGGCCTGTGCCAGGGTCTATGCTTTAAAATACAATAACCCTTATCAATGATTAATTCCTAATTAAGTTTAAGAGAGATTACAAATTGATCATAGCAGTCATGCTGCAATGAATAGTCCTTTAGACTGAAATACCGCGTATATTTGACCTCTGGGTTAAACGTCCTTTTGCAGCCTGTCTGGTTCTCTAGTAAAATGTCCCTTACATTTCACTGACCTAATTTTATCTGAATTAGAACTCATTGAAAATTATTGTATATAGATTTGTTCTAAATGGATTGTTGGTACTGTAAAAATAAAAACAATAAATGTTCATTAGTTCCATTTAATTCCTTTCATTGCTATGCCAATTCCCTACCCAGCCTTTAGCCCACCCCATTCTCCAATAGGTATTACTCTTCATATATATGTTCTGCAAAACAAACAGTAGGAGAGAGCATGCCTGGGGAATACTGTATCCTTTGTCCGCTAATGTAGTATTTCTTAAACTTTAGGTCAGGACTCAAATTGGGTTGCCATTATGTTTAGGATGGGCCCCCACTTGACTTTGAGTCCACGTGTGAAATCAATAGATCATTGGTGAGTGATAGCACACTGACTATGATTGATAGAATAGATGCATATGGTGAGCTATGTGGAATGGTGGCAATTACATAGACAAGATTGTAAGGTAAAGAGCCCCAATACTAGTTGAAAATGTCTCTTGACAGGTACACTTTATAAAAGGAACTTTCCATGATGGACCAACAAAAGCAGCACATGCTTACTTGTATCTAAAGTTGCATGCTCTAGGGCTGTCATCCTTAGCCTTCCTGTACAACTTGGTGAGTTAAGAACCTGGAATAAGCATTTGCATATTAGGACCCAACAAGCAGTGAAGCGGAGATGAGCATGAAAGCTCTAGAATATGCACCTACAAAACAAGTCAATGGTGTCAGCTGCCATATCTCTGTCATGCGTAGAGTAATAGATTGATGGTGCTGGAGCCTTAATATGATGGTGAGTGACACTTTGTTGCTCAAAATTTAGGTTATGCTGATGACGTCTTAGTGATGCATCAGGGTCTCAAAGTGATGAATGGACAGCTTCCATGCACCAAGGATCTACCACAATAACCTTGAGATGTGACAATCTGCATTGTTCGAATGTAGAGCCAAAGATATGGTTTTATTCCAAACATCAATTGTGTATTAGAGCCAATGTGTTTCAAGGGCTACATATTTCCCCCTTCATCGGGGCTTGTCAAAATATGAGAATTATTCATATGGACTCTTGAGCGATATATAATCTGAAAGTGTTATGTTGTCAAGAACTCAGTACCGTTTATCTGCTGGTTTTGGTAACAACCTCCTTAGGTAATGATGTCGCTGCCATGACAGATCTTGTTTAGGCTCGCCCCATGCTTTACAATGTGATTTTACAATTTCCTTTAGGTCTACCAACAACATTTAGTTCAGGGGGCTAACTAATCGGGTACACATTGAATGGATAGTTTAGACAGGCCTTCATATTACATTGTTTTGGTAAATCTATGGAAACTAAAGAAACAGATTGTAGCATGGATGGCAAGCTTTAAAGGATAGTATACTTTTAGTACAGTTGTCTTTTATAGTTCCAGCCTTCTTACCCCAGCACTGCCTACAAGTCCTACACATATCCCTGCTCTTCTGAAATCTTCTGCACAGCTTCTTTAAAGTGGTTGTAAACCTCAGGCATGAAATATGAACAAAGCATATCCCTCTATAATGTACTTGTCTCAATTTAAAGCACTAAGGGGTAGATTTACTAAAACTGGTGCACTCAGAATTTGGTGCAGCTGTGGATGGCAGCCAATCAACTTCTAATTTCAGCTTTTTCACCTAAGCTTTGCAAAAAAAACTGGAGGCTGATTGGTTTCTATGCAGAGTTGCACCAGATTTTGCACTCTTTAGAATTTTAGTAAATGACCCACTAAGTGTCATTTCTGCCTGCTGCTCCGTTCCTCTGCTATCAGCATGACTCATTTCTGACAATTGTTCCTGACACCAAGAGAAAAATGGTGAAGGGAGGGACCTCCAGCAGGTTGACAGCTTCAGCTGTGTGAAGGGGGCGTGTCTCTTCCCTCCAATTAGCTCTCAGAGCTCTCCTCACTGACCTCTGTAGACTGTAACTTCAGCTCTCCGCCCCCTTTTTTCTGAACTTCAGAAAGCTTAAAAATTCAGTACTTTGAACCGATGTAGAGAAAAAGAAGACTGTAGATAGAGAGATACAACTTATGTAGAAGGATATATGTGACCTCTGTGTATCATCTGCGGATAGTCACTTCTTTGGGTGTATGTAAGGGTTTACAACCATTTTAACTGTTGCATGCTGTCTGCTTCATCTGTGCATGCGCACCATGATCTTCATTCATTCCTATAGAATGGCGGTCAACTGTTAAAATGAAAGACAGATGACCTATCCATAGTAATGAATTGAGATCACCAAACACGTCTATATTTAAAGTTGAACTCTAGCCTGATATACAAGATACATTTTTCAGCTTTACATGTATAATGCAAGCACACTATGTTCCTGAATTTGATCTGGTATCAGACTCTTGCAGTTCCAGTACAGCAGAGCCTAAAACCAAGCAAAAAACATGCAGCACAAGGAAACAGTTAATTTGCTGATAGGTGCATGGTGATAGGAGGAGAAAGCAGAACAACAGAGATGAGATCATCACTGTGCTGCTTCTCCTTTAATTGTACAGTCACAGGCAGGGGCGTGTCCAGGGTGACCTGGGCTCAGAGCAAGTGGCTCATTATCCTAGAAAAATGAGGATATCTTGGGACAGAAAAGAAGTACTGTGGGCTACAGCTCTGGTTTGAATTTGAGTATTGCAGTAAAAGTTGTATTTTATCTTTGAATGAGTTGTTTTTTTTATTGACTACAATTCTGCTTAAATATAATAAAAATATGAAAGAATAAGTTTACAAAAAATTGGAAGTCATATAAAAAGTTAATTCAAGGTATACACTGCAAAAATGACTCCAAAGCTAGGCACATAGAAAATTCAGTGCAATTCCCCAATAAAATAATTGTCAACATAGGATATACTGTCTATATGGGCACCATCATTGTTTGTTCAAGCAGAATAAAAAACAAATATAGAGCCACCTGGGTCTGTGTCTGTGAATTAAAGTCTCTTTTAACAATGTAGTTTAGTACACATAGAATGACTAGTATAGCTTATTGACAAGTCCACTTATGAAAAATGTTTAAAGTGGACCTGTCATCCCAATCAGAAAGCATCTGAGGCTGTGTCACCAGACTGTATATAATACCGCTGCGGACTCCCAGCCGAAAGGGACTGATCCTTAGTCTGGGCATAATAGATGGTAAGACCTTTTTAGGGATTCCTGTCCCAGTGTCTGCCTTTGACTGCTTTATATTCAATATTGAAATGACAGCTGCATTAGGCATTCTGACAAATGACAACAAAACAACCAACATCCTACTGTAGGTGAATGTATTCTGAACAGATCAATACCTATACACGCACAGACGTAAAAGAACAATAACAAAGCATAATGACAGTGATGTGTAGAATGGTTAAAGGCAGATAATCAGTGTTGCCTAAATAATATATGAGACAGTGAAAAGGAAGAATATAGGAAACAAAGATGATTTTTCTTTTATTTTCTGTGACCTTCTAAGATGAAAGGAATTTTTAATGTTTGAGTATTATAATTTTTTAATTTAAGTGTTCAGTTCTTTTACCATATTATGCCTCCAGTTTTTTTCAGCATTATGCTACCTGTTTAATTTATAAGAGGTCACCAGATAATTTCTTAAAGGATAATTCTATCCAACCGAGAAAATTCATTATCGGTTGTAGCGTAATGTATCAATTAACACCCCAGTGTTTTAATAACTTCTAAAATTAGTGTCATGATATGCTGAATGTACCACTTCCATGTCATTTGCCATAAAATTGCCCTTACAGTCCACAAAAATATGGTTGTCACAGCATCTAGGACACCACACTCAGAGTTCAGGAATTTTCAGCAGTCTCTATTCAGTTGAAACCGCTCTGTGAGTCGTTTTTTTTTTTTTTCTTGTTTTTTACTCAGCAAATTCCTTGAAAAACTGGACTGAGGTTTCCAACATGTGTAAGTATTGAGTGGGTAATTCAGCCTATTGCCTAACAGAAATATCCAATTTAGAGGTGCTCTTGGGTGTAAACATGACATATGCAAACCATGTTGCTGCATCGGGGCCTCAAAGAACTTGGGGGGGCCCTTTCGTTTTGCCATCAAGAGTAGATCCATTGGGGATCTAGGTGTTCCATGATGGGCAGAGTGCTGGGATCTAACTCCCCTCCACAGCTGGTTACCTGGACCCTTTAAGGACAGGCTCACTCTTGTTTTAAACCCATTAGCCCACCCACCACAGACCCTAATGTAGAACCCACACAGAGATGTTTACTTACTTGGCAGCTCCCTCCAATATATACTGTACATTTGTATGCCAACACTTTGGTCCTGGCTGTGCCTGCACAAAAATAGTGCCATATCCATAGCATCTCTACTGTCAGAGAATTCTATCCTTTGAGGAGGGGGGGGGGGTTACTGTGCAAGCATGGCCAGATCCAGAGAAAATTTCATGCCCCATGGTGTACAGACCAGAATGGGCCGCTGCAGTCAAGAAGAGTTAAGTTGTCATCTGGGTGAGGGGATTTTAGGTTAGATTGAGGGAGGAGGCTGGGGAGGGTGGGCTAAAGAGTTTTAGATAAGTAAATTAATCTTTTAAGTGGATGAAAAAGATCCTAATCTGTATAATCTCAGGAGTTCCGGTGATGATAGTATTATTACAGAAAGTAACGTGGATGATATACTACGGAGACAAATGTGCAACTGGAAAAGTATGGTGTAGTGAATAGCCAAAATTGGAAGGGGACTTTAGGGAGTGCAGCATTCTTTTTTAGCAAGTTTCCCACATAGAAACACACATAGGCAAGTTAACACTGATATTATTTCCTTCACGTAGGAAAGTGCCAGATCTCCCAACCTGCACCTTGGAATTACTGAAAAAACAGACCTATATATGGTTATATGGTATCATATACTGCCAGTTTCTCTACTTATCTATGATAGCCCCAGGCTACAGTAATGGAGCTACAAACTTTAGCATTTACAGGATAACAAACAATATTTTATTATGGTGCTTTCAAAGTCTGCTTCTTGCCAAAAACCTCTACGCTGCTTTCTGTAGGGTGTTACAGTGGTTTTAGAAACTACCCCACTGTGAGGATTTGCATATATAATGTCAAACAATTCATATGTGTTATTGAATAGGTCAAGGTGGTGTAGAGGAATCATGAGCGCCAAAGTGGCACCCAAACTTTTTAACTGCCCAGGAACTAGATTCAGCCTAATTTCACCAGCAGGTAGACAAATGTTTAATGCGTTTGTTGGTTAGGTGCAGCGTGGTGTGGCAGTAATGACACTGAGGCCCGGGATGCGAAAACCAGTGTATTGAAGAACTTACATGTATTGCAGAACAGTTACAACAGCCTGGCAGGGAGGATGCCCATCCAGGAACTCACAGTCAATGCAGTGGGGAGTCAGTGGTAGTAAGCCCATGCTGAAGGCAGCGCCAGCTGAGGGAGGTGGAGTGCAGCGTGGCTGGTCCAACTCAAGAGGAAGCCTGCAGAAGTGTAGATGTAGGCCCTACTTTTTCCCTATTTTTCCAGAACCTTTTCATACCACTAGTACTGTCCCTGACAGGCAGATGAGCTTTCCCTACTCTAGCCACTTCATAAATTGGTGCCAAATCCTGGGGACAGGGACTTAAGAAGACTCTGCTTGATCAAAGACAGTCACCAGGGTCACCTGGATACAGCATAGCCAACCAGAACACTGATCCAGAGGACTTCTGAAACCATAGAGACTTCCTCTCCAGCTGCAGTACTTCTTCTTTAGCACACAGGGGCGGACTGACCATTTGAGCTCTCGGGCACTGCCTGAGGGCCCGGGGTCAATAGGGGGCCCCATGAAATGCTCCTGGTACCTTTTTTATAGGCTTTTTTGGGTGTGCTTTGAGTGTGGGCAAGGACACGGGGGCCCCATGATCCCCTATTGCCCAGGGCCCCATGTGTTGTCAGTCCGCCCTGTTAGCATGCCATCTACAGTAGTGAAAACAGATTGTACCTGCCTAAATGTATGTATAACCTCAGCTTTTTTTTCCGCATTTTGGATAGGATAGGGAAGGGTTAAAAGCCCTGTTAGGTTATATTTTGTGAACTGTTGGGGAGATTTCCCTTCGCAATCCATCCCTGAGATGCACCAGGAAGTTTGACAAATTCTACCAAAGTGAGGGGAAATGCCCTCTCAGTCAGTTGTCCCTGGAACAGGTGTCCCCAGAGGAATATTCATCTCACCTCTTGTTCTGGGGACAACCCTAAATTTTAGAATTTCCCGTCATTTTGTGTTTCAGTGACAATGGCTATCAGTACAAACAGAAGTCCATGTCACCTACGGAGACATGGACAGCAAATACCTTCCCCACTCCAAAAGTGGGAAAAAAAGTTTGGCCTTTACAAGCATTTTACTTTTTAAATTTTTACAAAATTGGCTATTAATGTGGACTGTTGGACAAAAGTTGGCAGTTTGCAGAGCTCTATGTATTTTGAAAACATCAACAAGCTGCTGCCCACTGCCACAGGTTCCCTAGACATGAAGAAGGCCATCCTAGCTCCTCAGTCAGCTGTACACAAGCTGCATTTCTCGAAATAACAGCAAATAAACACCTTTCTTGTCTCTGGAGCAATAGGTTAACTTGTTAGAAAGCTGCCGCCAGGAGTACGGATTGTAGAATTTCATCATCGCAAAACACATTGTTCCAACTCAGAAATTATACAGTCCAAAATCATCATCATGTATTTCCATCAGGATGAAATATCGAGAGCCGCGCTTAGTGCGAGCTTTTATTAATGATGTGCTGTCAGACGGTGGATGCTCTGCATATTTGCATATTAAACAGCTGAGTGAAGAAACATTCCTTTTATTGCTGCGGGAAATAAATCAGTTTAAAGCAAGTTTTCATCATTTATACTCCTTTCAGCTAAGTCTTCTTTTATTGAAATAAATTGTTGAAGTGCTTTAATCATTCCTTGAATACTGATGAAATTTACCTTGATAGGGATTGCAAGAATGCCTATGTATGCGTGTCAGTATCTATATAATACAAAAGTGACCTGAGTGTATGTAAGCTATCCTTTAAAATATACAATACCCTTGTATTTGGTAAATAGTGATGTCATCACTTGTGTTTGGAGGGTATTTATTGCCTTTCCAGACAGCAAGTGAAAGTTTCTAATGCTAATGCTAAAATCTCAGTTCATTTATTTTTCAGTTTTCTGTAATCTACTCCATCTACAGCACACACAGACCACCTTACAGGGGCAGTAGGAGTTTACTTTCTAAACATTTTCAACACAGAGGAACCCTTAAAATAACTTTCCAGTCACAGTGAACCCCTTCTAAAAAATAACTATATCTACAACTCAATGATATGTTATTGTGATGGTCAGTGGGAAGTTGTGGACATTGGGAAGAATTACCCCATTATAGATAGCTAAAAAAATGAATGGTGGGCAGCACAGAGTCTAAATGGTTAGCACGTCTGCCTGGCAGTACTAGGGTTGCTGGTTTGAATCCCAACCATGGCACCACCTGCCTGGAGTTTGCATGTTCTCCCTGTGCCTGCGTAGGTTTCCTCTCATACTCCAAAGACATGCTTGTATTTTAATTGGATCCTGTCTATATTGGCCCTAGTATGTGTATTTATGAATGTAAGTTAGGGACCTTAGATCATAAGCTCCTTCAAGGTTAGGGACTGATGTGAATGTACAATATATATGTAAATTGACAGCGCTATATCTGTACCTGTAATAAATAAATAAATAATGGAGTCAGTGGGAACTTATCTGAGAGGCAGAAATTGTGCATTGCTCAAGGAAACCCTAGAAACCACTGGAGGAACCCTGGTTGAGAAACCTATAAAGCATATGCTGGATAACACCCTCTGTTGTCTGCTTCATGCTTGACCAGTCATGTTTAACCACTTGAGCTCCAGAAGGTTTTACCCCCTTCATGACCAGGCCATGTTTTGCTATTTAGCACTGCACTGCTCTATCTGGTAATTTTGCAGGCGTACAATGTACCCTAATTAAATTTATATAATTTTTTTCAAACAAATGGTGGTATTTGATCACTATCAGGTTTTTTATTTATTATATAAATGAAAAAAACTGAACATTTGAAAAAAAAACTATGTTTTTTAATGTTTGCTATAAAACATATCCATTAAAAAAACTTATAAACACATTTCTTCATAAATTTAGGCCAAAATGTGTTCTGCTACATGTCCCAATAAGTGTTTATTAACTGGTTTGTGTGAAAGTTGAAGCATCTGTAAACTATGGTATGTGTACTGGAATTTTTATTTTTTTATACTAGTAATGGTGGTGATCAACAACTTAGATTACGACTGTGATAGTGCGGTGGGCTATCTGACACTATCTGACACTGGGTGGGAACTGACTAACTGGCACTGACATCACCAGTGACACTACCACAGTGATCAACACAATCACTGTACTAATAAAACTGGCTGGGAAGGGGTTAACATCTCAGGGTAATGTGTGCTGCTTTTTCTAAAAATCTTTTTGTTTTTTCTCCCTGCTTTTCATAGAGAAGAAACAAAGAAACCGTTCTCTCTGTACAGAGTCCTCATTGACAGGGACTTGCTGACAAAATGTGATTGTACACAATGGGAGTCGGTGGAGGGCCCTGAACCAGGAAAAAAAAGACAGCGACGTACAGATATGTCGTTGTTGTGCCTGTAGGAGCCACCCATCCACAGTACAATACGGGCGGTCCTAAAGTGGTTAACCTGTTGCTGCCCGTGTAACACATATGTGCGGCAGGAAGAGGGTGGGCTTTAACGCTGGGTGGTCAGTGTCTCTGTGCTTCTCTCTCTGTGCTGAGAGCGCACTCACTGTATGCTCCCAGTACAGAGACTGAGCTGTGAAAGACAGCTCTCGGTCCCAACCAACGGTTGGTAGTTGTCAGGACCGGCTCTCGATCACGTGACCACTGTGACAACCAGTCACACTGGTCACATGACTGCCGATCTTGTCGGACATTTAGAAGATTTGAAAGAAATGTTTGGGCAGGAAGAGGTTACATTTCGAGGTAAAGTAATTCTATTAGCTGCTGTAGGAAGCATCTTAGTACTGGATGTATGAGGCAGTGGAGATGGGGTTCGAGAATCACAAGCAGGGGTCATGGACAGATGGCACTCGGAAACCAGGATTGCTCACAGGTGATAGTAGCTTTTCAATGTTGGGCAGGCAGCTCTCATGTTCACAAAGGTTTCCAAAGCCACTTCAGGGTAGAATCTGAATGATAACAATAAAACAGGAGCTCCACACTAAGTGGTTATAATGGCTTTATTCCATTAAAATTGTATTAGCAAGATTTGTAGAAGCAGCAAACATGTTTCATGAGCCCAGAATAAAACCCTTCATGAAGGCTTAAGTTAAAGTGATTGTAAACCCTTACAAATACCCAGTGAAGTGACTGCCCTCAGGTGACACGCAGAGATTTAACAAATCCTCCTGCATAAGTTGTATCTGTTTATTTGCCATCTTCTCTTCTCTACATCCATTTAAATCCAGAATTTATAAAGCTTGTCTGAGCTTTCAGAAAACAGGGAGCAGAAAGCTGAAATTGCGCACTGCAGAGCTCAGCGAGGAAAGCTCTGAGACCCAATTGGAGGAAAAAGGGGAACACCCCCCTCCACACACCTCACAGGAACAGAGCTGAGGCTGTCAATCACAGGTTGTGTACTGGAGCTCCCTCCCCTTTTTACTTCTTGGTGTCACACAAATTTGTCAGAAGGGATTCATGCTGTCAGCAGCTAATCAGCCAGTTTGTATGCGGCTTTAGCACAGAGTGTTGCTGCATCCAGAGGAGGCATTTAGCAAACTAACCTCACCCCATTGCCCAAGGAAATGTAGCCTAAAAAGAAGAGTACTTTATCATCTGTACATAAAACTTTTACATTTGAATTCCTTTGTGATTTTAGTGTGAAATAAAAAAAATGCTTAATAAACATATTTTAGTGCTTTTGGGCTCAAATGTAGAATATAATTTGTATTAGCCCTAATTAGTTTTTTAATTGTACAATATGTAGTTTAAATGTTAGTTATTTCTTATTAATTGTATTAACTCCTTTAGTCACTTCAATTTATTTTTCTTTGTATACAAGGATTTTTAATTTGTGATAGTTTTTTTTTGTTGTGCTAAATTTAAAATCTTGGGGGAGAAGCACTCTAACCTTGTCAAGTTATATATATATATATATATATATACACACACACACTATATTGCCAAAAGTATTGGGACACCCCTCCAAATCATTGGATTCCGGTGTTCCAATCACATCCATGGCCCCAGGTGTATACAATCAAGCACCTAGGCATGCAGACTGCTTCTACAAACATTTGCAAAAGAATGGGACGCTCTCAGGAACTCAGTGACTTCAAGCGTGGTCCCGTGATAGGTTGCCACCTGTGCAATAAGTCCATTCGTGAAATTTCCTTCCTACTAAATATTCCACAGTCAGCTGTTAGTGGGATTATAACAAAGTGGAAGCAACTGGGAACAACCAGAAGTCGCCAACTGTCTGCAGAGTAAATAGCTAAAGACTTTCAAACTTCATGTGGCCTTCAAACTAGCACAACAGTGCATAGAGAGCTTCATGGAATGGGTTTCCATGGCTGAGCAGCTGCATCCAAGCCTTACATCACCAAGTGCAATGCAAAGCGTTGGATGCAGTGGTGTAAAGCACGCCACTACTGGATGGACTCTAGAGCAGTGGAGACGTGTTATCTGGAGTGACGAATCACGCTTCTCTGTCTGGCAATCCGATGGACGTGTCTGGGTTTGGCTCTTACCAGGAGAACGAGACTTGCCGGACTGCATTGTGCTAAGTGTAATTTTTGTGGAGGGTGGATTATGGTGTGGGGTTGCTTTTCAGGGGTTGGGTTTGGCCCTTTAGTTCCAACGAAGGGAACTCTTAAGGCGTCAGCATGCCAAGACATTTTGGACAATTTCATGCTCTCAACTTTGTGGGAACAGTTTGGAGATGGCCCCTTCCTGTTCCAAAATGACTGCAGACCAGTGCACAAAGCAAGGTCCATAAAGACATAGATGAGCAAGTTTGGGGTGGAGGAACTTGACTGGCCTGCACAGAGTCCTGACCTCAACACGATATAACACCTTGGATGAATAAGAGCGGAGACTGTGAGCCAGGCCTTCTCATCTGACATCAGTGCCTGACCTTTACAAATGCGCTTTTGGAAGAATGGTCAAACATTCCCATAGACACACTCCTAAACCTTGTGGACAGTCTTCCCAAAAGAGTTGAAGATATTATAGCTGCAAAGGGTGGGCCAACATATTATTGAACCCTACGGACTAAGACTGGGATGCCATTAAAGTTCATGTGTGTGTAAAGACAGGCGTCCCAATACTTTTGACAACATAGTGTATATACAGGGGTTAGACAAAAAAATGGAAACATTACATGATTTGCAGGTGTGAAAATGACATATTTTGCATTGAAAGTGGAAGTGATGTAATACGCTTTTTCTTCTGCTGTGTGATGAGACACCTAGCTAAAAGGTGGGAAGCCTCACTTTCGTCATTCACTGAGTGTGCTGCTAGCAATACGGAGCCATGTCAGAGCTTACTGAGCTTCAAAGAGGGCAAATTGTTAGTGTCCGCTTAACTGGTGCCTCTGTGACTGAAGTTGCCAACTTATTTGCCTTGTCACGAGGTACAGTATCAAAGGTTATGACGGCATATACATAAAAATGGTCGAGATGGTCAGCTGACCGAAATAGACAAAAGGACATTGCACATGACCGTGACCCGGAATATGAAAACAACTGATGTATGCTTTGTGGCTATGCAGTGTAGTCTCTCGCTTCTTATATAAGTTATGCCTAAATGTTTTGACTTTTGCACTGTCGTGCTAATTCTTCTAAATAAACAATTAAAAAACAAAAAAAGAAAACAACTGCTGCAAAAGTGACTGCAGAGCTCAATCCCAGTCTTCACAAGCAGCTGCTAATTTCGGCTTTTTTAATTAGGCCCCCTTTACACTTCTGATCCTCCTCTCAGAGCAAAGCAGACTTATAACAGTTCCGTGTCTGCTCAGTTTGTGCAGAGTGGACATGGACAGAGCCCACCACGGGCAGTTGGGTGTATATGGACTCCGCTGTCCATTTACACCTGACTGCCCTCTGATCTGATCTGCTTAGATGGAGGAGGATGGATCCCCTTCTTTTTTTTTAGCAGATCAGATTGGAGATAGGTGGGTGTAAATGGACACAAGTCTGTTTACACCCGCCGGTTCATAGGGCTGAATAAAAGGTCCAATCAGGTCTACCTGAAAAACTGACAGGGGAGCCTGATCGGACCCTTTGTGTGAAAGGGGCCTTAAGCTTTGACAATAAAACCTAGAAGCTGACTGGTTACTATGCACAGGTGCACTACATTCTGTCCGTTTATACTCCGCCTGCACCTGACTGCCCTTCAATCCGATCTGCCAAGATGGAGGGGGACGGATCTCCTTCTGCTTTTAATAAATCTCCCCCATTGTTTCAGAATGATGGATCTATATTGCACAATATGAAATCACATTATTATTTTTAGGGTACCTCCATCTTGCCATGATTAAAAAAATAGTGATCCCCCAGGTCCTAGTCTAGATAGCCTAGGTCATATGGTCTGTGACTACCTGCAGAGGTAGTATTATTTGCAATCTGCAATGAGACAACACAATAAAAAGGATGTTCCCGTGCACATAGATTATTACAAAATCTCTATAGGAACAACATGAAGTCACGCGACATGTGACGCAACATTTTGGGGTGGAGCCTAGTGATGTCACTTCTGGTCATGTTCAAACTGGCACAGGTGAGAGCATGTTCCCGTAAAGGGCCAGAACTAATGAAGTAGCTACTAAGGATTGGCAGT
Organism: Staurois parvus; assembly: GCF_062004578.1. Lineage (NCBI taxonomy): Eukaryota > Metazoa > Chordata > Amphibia > Anura > Ranidae > Staurois > Staurois parvus. The sequence continues at coordinate 5,185,535 of NW_028318294.1, read as the reverse complement.
GGATAAACAGAATCTGGTTTCTTCCCTAAGCGTGTATGACCTTTCTGTTATTTTTTTTTTTTTGGGAGAAAATACTGCACCTGATTTGGAAAATTACTGAAGTTGATATTAGATTAGATCCAGAGACTTGCCTTTTTCACGGTACAGACTTATCAGTTAATAAATATAAAAAATCTGGTATATGGTATTATTTGATTGCAGCAAAGGGTTTGATACCCAAGTTTTGGCAGAGATCGGAGGTGCCGAAAGTAGAGGATTGGGTTGAATGGGTGAACCAAATATTTAGGATGGAGAAACGTTACCATATGAATGAAGATAAGATGGAGAGATATTATGTAAGATGAAACAGATGGGAAGAATTTAAAAGGTTAAAGTTAAATGAGGAATGTATGGGGGTATAATGTAAAATAATATGAGTATGCCTCTCTCTTCTCTTTGGAGGATGTGAGGTCCCAGATGTGAAGGGGGGGGCGGGAAGGAGAGAGGGGAGGAGGGGAGGTGGTTGATAGGAGGTATGGGGGGGGGGTAGGGAAAATAATTGGAATGATATCGGTATTTTAATTGTGTTAACTTTTTTTTAAAAGAATAAGTGTGTATTATTTGTTTGGTTGAAAATCAATAAATATTTAAATTAAAAAAAAAAGTAGAGTACAAAGGACTAGTCACCAGTTGTAGTACGTTGCTATAATAAATATTGATTTAAATTTAAAAAAAAGACCGTTCTGTTTGGTCAGGGTAGAAGCTGAGTGCATGGTGAACCTACTCGGTGATGGGAAACACCACAATATAGTCGGCACAGTGGTTAACCACTTCCTGACCAGGGCAATTTTCAGCTTTTAGCACTGTCACACTTTGAATGACAATTGCGCTGTCATGCAACACTGTACCCAAATTAATTTTTAACCATTTTTTTGAGACAGATAAAGCTTTATTTTGGTGGTATTTATTCACCGCTGGGATTTTTATTTTTTTTGCTATGTAAATGAAAAAGTCCAAAAAATTTTTTAAAAAGTGTTTTTTTAATAAAATTTTGCAAATAAATAATATTTCATCATAAATCTTTGCCAAAATTTATTCCGTTATCTTTTTAGTAAGAAAAAAAATCCAAATTAGTTTAGAACCAAAAATTATAATTTTTAAACATTTTTTTTACATTTTTATTTTATTTTTTTATATTATTATTTTTTGTTTTTATTTTTTTTTTACATACTGTCACCCTAGCAGTACAGTGTCACCATGGTGACACTGTACTACTTGTGGGGGGTGATGAAGATTTTTTTTTATTTTTTTTACACTGATTGCTTTTACACCCATATAGGATGTAAAAGCAATCATTTCTCTTTCTCTCTGTGTGCATTCTTGCACTCATTGACAAGTACTGAGTGAGCTGTGATTGGTCACAGCTTGTCACATGGTACAAGGCTTTTGTGAATAGCCTTGTACCATGTGACCTCTGTGATCATTCACAGATTTCACACGTAGTTAGCAATGATGTCAGAAGTGACATCTTGCATACTTCTTTGCATGTGATCACTGATTGGCCAAGCAGTGATCACATGATCGGGACCTCGTACAGAGGTCCTGTCCGACGATCGGTGTTTCACTGTGTCCGGAGGACACAGCGGGCACCGGATCGCGGTGCTGCGCGCTCCGAGGGAGCGCGCACAAGCAGGGTGCGGGGAGGCCGTTTATAAACGGCCACCCGACTCTGCACTGCCACCGTCCGGCCGTTTATATGCAACGGCCGGTCGGGAAGTGGTTAATGCCTATATGTTCATCATAATTTGGAGTCACATATAATTTGTTTAATGTAAGTGGATATTGTAACACATTTAATTCTTGGTTATATAAAACGGTGTTGCACTATGGTATGTTTTTGTTTTACTTTGCACGGATCTGGAGTTTAAAGAAGCATAATACATGGAAGCAACACGTCACGCATCAGAAATTTTGGAGACACATTTTCCTTATAAAGCGTGTTTATGGCCCATTATTATTTATAGGTCAATGGTCAAGGTGAGCAGGGAGTGGGGCCACAAGTCAAGCACGATGTTGATTATGGCTGGATGTTAATGCAACATATACTGGATTGGATGTTTATTATCTGTTAAGTTTTTTGGACTGTCACTTTATGCTTTCAAAGCTTATTGTTCTATTTATGATGAAATAGTGCACCATATTTTTTTCACATATGTTTAATACATCAATACACATGCAAATGGCGCTTTGATTTTCTTAAAACCTCACGTTCAAGGCTAATTTGCCTATTTGCCAAAACAATGCAATATCTATGCATAAAAGCAATAAGATTTTCAGTGTACTGTTATAGTAACCTTTGTGTGACCTCACGCTGTCCCCGAATGCAACTAAGGCATCTGGCACCCCTCTGTGACTGAGGCATCTGGCGGCTCTCTTACCCTCCCACCCAGCTGTAGACTGGTTATTGCCGCTATGTATATATGTAGCCTCAGAGATCTAATAATACCACAGTCCCTGCAGATGTACACTTTAATTCTGCTTTAGTTTGGAAGGGGTTAATAGCCCAGCCCTGACATTTAATATCAGCTCACCAGTACGTGAAGGTGTAAATAAGACCCCCCCCTCCAGGGGTCTGAAATGATCTAGTTTTATTTATAAGAATGAAGAGCGAGAGGGTAATAAAACACATCATTGTCTGGCTTCTGTCTGCTGGTGGCAGCCTGAGTCTGATGATTTCCATACAAGAGATTTTACAGTTACGGATGGCATAGCGTATTCATACAGGGCTGCTGAGTCGTCTTGTTGGATTCACTGTAAATTTGCATGTTTTGTGGATTTTTTTTGTTAAAGACTTAGTCCACCCAAATGTGCAATTTCAATTTTTGGTTGATGCTGGAGACTAAAGCTATAGTTCAGCAAGGGATGCAACCCCAAACACACAGACACACACAATCACCCCACCACCTTCTAGAAAATCATGGTAGTAAAAAAGAAAAAAGCTAAATGCCCTCAATACTTGCATAAATTTGCAGTTACATGGCTCTAAAGTCTTCTTTTTTTTAATTATTTATTTAATGAAAGGCAAAAGTTCACAGGTACAAATGTCATTTGCATTGACGAGACAGTATAATCACTGCTAAAGTGTCAGAAAAAGGGATAGATACACATTGGTCAGTGGTGAAATGAAGAGGTCGGCCTCCAGTAAAACGAGGGAGGCGGCAAAGGAAAAAAATCTGTGGAATGATATGGGATTGATCCTCCAAAGGAATATAACATGGCTCCCAGACTGGCTGTCTGCCAAAGATCTAAACCCCATAGCTTCCAGAAAAAAAAATCATAGAAATATCTCTAGACAAGAATGAGTACAGATGGAAAAGAGCATAAACTGAGAAAGGTAAGAAAGAGAAAAAAAGGAGGGGGAAGGGAGAGGGGAGTGTGCCAAGGGGAGGGGAAGCTTAGGCTGGCAAAAGTATAGCAGATTAGCGTTTGTAGACCTGATTAAGACAAAGACATAAATGAAGGCTCTTCTACTTCACTGAAGAGTGGGAGCGTCCTTATTCAATATCCACATCACTACCATTAGGCCCATCATCATAGTCCTATTTCTTATAGAGATGGTCTCTAAACCCCAACAATGTAATCTATTTTGGGAATTCAATGGTGAAATATCTAGACTTCAGTTCATGGGTCTGCATACATGATATGGCATTTATGAGGCATTCCCACTCCTGTTGAAGTGTTTTTTTTTTGTTTTTTTTAATTTATATTATGAAGAATGTAAAAACACCCAGGTGGGCAGAAGCAGAGCTAAGAAACAACATTAAGATCTTGTTGGAGTATCCATTAAATTTTAGAATCTAGAAGCTGAGTTGGCCACTCTGAACTGGCTGCTCGTACAGTGTATCCAGAAAGTATTTACAGCGCTTAACTTTGCCACATTTTGTTATGTTACAGCCTTAATTCAAAATGCATTAAATTAATTTTTTTCCTCAAAATTCTACAAACAATACCCCATAATGACAATGAGAAAGAAGTTTGTTTTGAAATATTTGCAATTTATTAAACATAAAAAAACACATGTACATAAGTTTTCACAACTTTTGCCGTGACACTCAAAATGGAGCTGTGGTGCATCCTGTTTCCACTGATCATCCTTGAGATGTTTCCACAACTTGATTGGAGTCCACCTGTGAGAAATTTAGTTGATTGAACATGATTAGGAAAGGCCTATATTTATCTGTATAAGGTCCCACAGTTGGCAGTGCATGTCAGAGCACAAACCAAGCCATGAATTCCAAGGAATTGTCCATAGACCTCCGAGACAGGATTGTATCAAGGAAAAGATCTGGGGAAGGGTACATAAAAATTTCTGCAGCATTGAAGGTCCCAGTAAGCATGGTGGCCTCCATCGTCCGTAAATGTAAAAAGTTTGGAACCACCAGGAATATTTCTAGAGCGGGCCGCCCGGCCAAAATGAGCGATCGAGGGAGAAGGAAGGGCCTTAGCCAGGGAGGTAACCAAGCACCTGATGGTAACTCTAAAAAAGCTCCAGTGTTTCTCTGTGGAGAGAGGAGAACCTTCCAGAAGTACAACCATCTCTGCGGTACTCCACCAATCAGGCCTGTATGGTAGAATGGCCACACGGAAGCCACTCCTCAGTAAAAGGCAAATGGAAGCCCACCTGGAGTTTGCCGAAAGGCACCTAAAGGAACTCTCAGACCGTGAGAAACAAAACTCTCTGGTCTGAAGAAACTAAGATTGAACATTTTGGCCTGAATGTCAAGCATCATGTCTGGAGGAAACCATGCACCACTCACCACCTGGCCAGTACCATCCCTACAGTGAAGCATGGTGGTGTCAGCATCATGCTGTGGGATTTTTTTCAGCGGCAGGAACTGGGAGACTAATCAGGATCGAAGGAAAGATGAATGCAGCAATGTACAGAGACATCCTTTATGAAAACCTGTTCCAGAGCGCTCTGGACCTTAGACTGGGGCGATGGTTCATCTTTCAACAGGACAATGACCCTAAGCACTCAGCCCACATAACAAAGGAGTGGCTACGGCCAACTCTGTGAATGTCCTGGAGTGGCCCAGCCAGAGCCCAGACTTGAACCCGATTAAACATCTCTGGAGAGATCTGAAAATGGCTGTGCACCGATGCTGCCCATCCAACCAGATAGAACTTGAGAGGTACTGCAAAGAAGAATGGGAGAAATTGACCAAAAATAGGTGTGCCAAGCTTGTAGCATCAAAACTAATTGAGGCTATAATTGGTGCTAAAGGGGCTTCAACAAAGTATTGAGCAAAGGCTGTGAATACTTATGTACATGTGTTGTTTTTTTTTGTTTTTTTTTTAATAAATTGCAAAGATTTCAAAACAAACTGCTTTCGCATTGTCATCATGAGGTATTGTTTGTAGAATGTTGAGGAAAATTTAATTTAGTTAATTTTGGAATAAGGCTGTAACATAACAAAATGTGGCAAACGTTAAGCACTGTGAATGCTTTCTGGATGCACTGTAGTTAGACAATCACTTTTGGTTGGACTGACCCTTGGTTTGTTCATAGCTGGGCACATTTACCCCAAAAAATGAAAGGCGGGGTGACCTTTTAACAAAGAGAAGTTGACTTTTGATACTATAATCTCTTTGTATCATCAAGGTGCCAAAACAAATGAATATTGGACCATTGGGCCTATTTTTGGTTTCCTTATCTTTATTGGGCGATGGACCAAATTTGACAAGTTGGGATATTCATTGCCCAAAATATATTTACAGATGGTGAATTGGATGATAGATTAATCAAAAAAGGCTACATGCATATGCAGTTTTCATCATAGCTTAAAGCTAAGGGATCATATTTGTAAAGCATTGAGCATCAGACTGGCCTTTGATGGTCAAGTACAAAGGTGGTGAGTTTTTGGAAATAAACTGAAACAAAAGTTACAAAAATACTTTGGAAGCAGGGGAGTCTTGTATTGTTAATGGTGATGTTCTCACTATGTTTATAGTAAAAAATAATTTTTTTTCTTCTCAAATTGTATTTAGCCCCTTTATAAAGATGCCAAACTTCAAAAGTGAAGCCACGTAGATATTTATTTAATAAATAGGGCAAAAAATAACAAAAATACTGACAACAAACACAAGTACACTAAAAATGTTCAGAAAACAGCTATTCAGCATTTCATAAATACCCCCCTAGTGTTCCAGCGGACATTTGCTCACTTGCCAATTATTCACTGGTTGATTTTCCTGTATGTCATACTTCTCATCTGTACATTTTCATACATTGCAAATGCAATGTTACCATGAACTTCTATAAATTAATAATTCACATGTGATCATCAGCTAAGGGCTTTTAGAAGACTTCATCTCCTCCATTCGAAGGACAGAAGGGAAGAAAGAAGAGAGAGACGACATTTTTTTTGTCATCCCTTTTATAATGCTCTTCCATTCTGAAGAAAAGTATTATTAATCTAGACTGGCTGCTACTTTCATTTACTGTGTAGCCACTCATGGGATTACTGGCACAAAGGTTTCATAAATTTCAAATGAAATATGAACAACTGTGTCAAAACACAGTTATGTTATAAAAGCTCTACTAGATGTAGACCTGTTTTATTATTGTAATATTTATATCTACAGACATTTAGGTATCTCTTTTTTTTGTGGTAAGGAATTTGTGTATTGCTGCGACCTTCATTTTGAGCTTTATGCAAGGGCTTTCTTTGGTAAAATAGATCTGTTACTGAAAGGACATAGAGAGAGTGATCAAAAGATGAGACTTCTAGGAACAAAAAGAATAGCACATAAGTTTACTCACTGCAGGTAGGTGCAACTAGGTCGCCACTCTGGAAATTGAACCTGGAAGTTATTCCCCCTGGAGATAACCTGTTGGTGCAAGAAGATGTGGAGCAACCCTCTGGCCTCACCATCTGCAGGGTGAGGTTTAATGCCACATTCTCTAAGAGATAGACAGGAGCAGAAAAATGGCAGACCACTCAGGTCTGTGCTATAAACAATAACAATAGGATTATTATCTTACTTGCAGGTATAGAGCCTGAGCTGGTGTGGCAGGTAGATCAACTAGATAAAATCAACTTTATATGCATGCACAGCATGGAGTTTGAAACCAAAACCTTTGGGGGTGGTTGCTTGACTACTTAGAAGCTTCTCCAGGTAACAGGTCAAAGTATTAGTTTGAACACACATGGCCTGGCTGATCTCTACACATCTGAAGCTTGTTCCAGTAAACAAGAAGGTTTCCTCTGTGTGGCTGTAGTTTGCATAAAGAATAATTATTTTGTGTGCTATCTGAACAATAGGAGTTAGTACAGCGATCTCCCCGCTGTGCTATTGTGTTCTGCCAGGGGAACTGCCCCCCTTGCCAGAACACACCCATCAGCGCTTGCAGCCATGTGCTACAAGCGCTGATTGAATGCTGATCATCTGCTGTTTTTCCAGTATACCCGGCAGAAGCCAAATGTTCAGCTGGCTTCTTTCGGACTGGCTGCTGTAGGCACGGGCCGAATGCTGGCCGGCCCAACATAGAGCAACCGACATTCGGCCTGTGTGTACCAAGCTTTAGAATTTGTTTGGTGATAGGGATACTTGGATGTGTGTGATTCAGAGGATTTTGCTACCTGACCAAACACAGTGAGCTGTTAATAGACATATGCAAGTCATTGTCCATAACTCATGCCATATTTGTACAAAAAAAAGATGCTTAGGAGTATATTAGGTACCATACTTTTCTGTTTCCAGGCCAATGACTTTATAGTTTTGTACCTAAGTAATGCCATGTGGTGGACAGTTTCAAACAGGCCAGAATCTGGGTAGGGTTGGAAGGTCTAGGAAAACACCCATGGACAATGGCAAAATCTAAAGGAGGATTCTGCTTCTGAGTCTAAATGACTATTTCCAACCAACCTTGGGTGTGGAGTGCAGCAACCAAAGTGGTGTCAGTTGTTGTGATGAGTCTGATACCCGATGGTGAACACCAATGGTGAGAAGGCTCTTAATCTTTAGGTAAACGCCCACAGAGGGGTTTACAGCAGATATTAAAAGCTAAAAAGGCAACACCAAGAGCAGATGGAGAAAAAGCTTCAGCATGGGAAGATTTTGGTAGGACAAGAGATTTTGAGATGGGGGCTCCTCAGTATTACTACTGGACAGAGCCCAGTCATCTCAAATATTTTCTAGGGTAATATCCTTTAAAAGAAAATAAATTTTTGAAAATATATTCTTCTTGATCAGCGCTCAGTCATTTGTTTTGTTGGTCAATTGGGGGGAGAGATGTTGGCTATAATCCAAAAATGTCATCTCCTACTGATAATGCTATTATAATTTTAAAAAAAAAATGATATGGGTTAGACCGTTGCCTTTTGACTTTTTTCACTTTGCATTGTTCAGATACATTTCTGGTATTGTCAGATAAGAGTGTGATCAATGTGGATCCTCCTCCTATATTGCTCTGGCTAAGTGTAGTACATACAAGTGGTAAGAATCAGTCACGCATTCCTTGGCATACACACTGTATGTTATTCTCTCTGTAGAGAAGATCAAAAGAGACAAAACTACTTTATAATAAACAGACTTGTTCAGTGTCGAGCTGGGTATGAATATCAGCTTTGGCATAAAGCACACAAGCCCATGTTTGTGCTCATGACAACATTTTGTAAAGCTGAATGGAACGATGATCTTTGTTAATTGGCTTTGACTAGCTAATTTATTTAAAGGTAATTGTAGGACATGTAAGCTTTGGCATGTACTAAGCTATAAAACAGATCTTACTAAGACTGAGCAGCTCACTGAAGTGTTCACAGACGTATTAGTACTACCCAATACATATACCCTTTTGGCAGATTTTTTGACCTGTCCAAGACAGTTTCACAAAGTTTTTGCATAAAAATCCATAAAACTGCAATAATCCACCTATAGTGAGGATGAATACCACCAAATGATAGTTGTTGGCTGTCTCTGGGTTCTGTCTTTTCTGTGTTACTTACCCAGAACAAGCATGTAGCAAGTAAAACCCAAGTGAAGTCCGAACTGAATTGCATGCTTGTTCCAGATCAGTGATCCAGAAGATGTTGCAGCTGTTTGCAACCGGCATCTTCACAGGAATATGCTTGTTGTCAGTGGTAGCCTCCATGTTACTCTTCAAACAGATGTCCTTCCATTGTTGGGAAAAGGTGAGGGGCTTAGCACGTTGTTAGTAAGGAGATCCTGCCACAAGGTATCAGCCTCAAGTGAAGCTGTTGCATGAATCACCTTATCTGATTCCAACTAGGATCTATAATTCTAGTGGATTGTGGCCTTTAATCTCTGCTGCAACCTCAATGAAATTATATGCAGCACTACCTGCAGGTGAAGGAGGCAAGGCATCTACAAACCATCATATTAGCTACCTTGAGGGAATACACTATACTTGCAAATCTTACTGTAGAGCAATCGTCTCCTAATTGTGGCATGGAGGCCAGATGCAGCATTCACTTGCCTTTATCTGGCCCTTGGGGCACTATTCCTCCCACTGATATGAGAGAATATTCTGCCAACTGACATCAACAGTATTCCTCCTAATGATACCAAAAATGGGGCACTATTCCTGCCCATAATACCAAATATAGTGATGTTTTCTCCCACTGCCAGGACAATTTCCACTGTGGCTGGCCACAGTCCAGCCCCTCAAAGTTTGAAGGACAATAAACTGGCCCTTTATTTAGAAAGTTTGTAGAGTCTCATTTGTTCAGTAAGCTTTTCAAAGTATGTGAAATGTGTAAAAACATTACTTATACCATGTTCCAGTGTATAAAATATGATCATGCCCTTTGCATCTCTCGTGTGATAAAAGAGCCAAGACTTTCTATTCTGTGTCCCACCACTTGATTTGCACAAGCATGCTCCAGCTCAATAGGTTAGCAAATAGCAAAACAAGGATACGTATGACAACACAGCTATGTAAAAGTCAGCATTGTCCTTTATCTATTCTGGAAGGTTCCCTTTAAGATAAAGCTGGGAATGTCATAGGACTCTAAACACATTTGCTATGAGTCCCAGCTGTTTATACTATACTTACTGCTGGGTTACCCATTAGAAGGCCTTAGCAATATTCTGGCTTATTCAGACAAGGTACTTTAAGGTACCTTGATAATCTGCAAAGTAACCCATATAAAGCAATCAAATATCACCTTTAAAACTGGTCATACACTAAAAAAATTTTGTTCAAAATTTTTAATTTTAAGAGTGTTCATTGGATTTCCTAATCATTGGTGGGGTTATGCCATAAAAACTTTAATTTCAATTGCAATGATGAGAAAATACGGAAGGAGCAGGATAGAAACTTTTTCTCGAATTAACACATTTCTAACAGTGTATTTTGTCCAGTAAAAGTAATTCATTCCAAAATCATATGTTAAAGAAGAATTCCAGGCATGGTATATTTTTGCATAGCTACATTGGTCCAGCTTGGACCAATGTAACTATGTACAGTTGATACCATACCTGGCTATTACCCCTGAAAGGTGGAAATCACTGTAGATTGATTTTGCATCACTGCACTGCTTCTCCATCTCTTCCAATCAGGGAAAGCTTTGCATTCATTTAGAAAATGCAAAGCATTCTCTCAAGGGCACCAATGCTGACCTCCTATGTTCATAATGCAACAGGCGGGCCACTCAGCATAGGACCCAGAAGCAAGTGAAGATCATTGAAGTAGCAATATCTATTTGAGTGATTTCCAGCTTCCTGGAGCATCGGATATGACATGTATGCAGTTACATTGATTTAACGCCTGGAACATGCCTGGTATTCTTCTCTATGAGCCAACAAAATTTTTAAGTACTTTACAATGACATTCATGAAGCCATCAGATATACTTAGAATTTTCACAGTATTTTTTGTACCAACATGAGGATCTACTAGCATATAACCAGCTTTAATTCATTACAGCCCAACTCCTGCAAAAAAAATTTCCCCTTGTAGTGGAGCTATGCCCACACTGCATGGGTTGACTGCCCATTTCTGTGTAGGAGATTGGTGAAGGTAGATATATTTACCTAATCTTCCGGTCCTCCCAGCACAAGACTGGCTCCTGCTCCCAACCAGCCCCACCCCCATGGTCTAGTGGCTCTGTGCAGTGGACTGTTCCTGACGTCATCATGGCCTGTAGACCTGCTCTGGACATGAGAACATCAGGAACAGTCCACCGTTGGATCGGGGAAGAGTGCTGTTTGTCTCGAGTATAGGATTGGGTGAGTATTAACTTTGTGTTGGCTCCAGGACAAAATGAGCAGAAAGCTTTTTTTTTGCCCAGAACTGGGCTTTAAACTTTGGTAAAAAAAAAATCTATTTGGTTGCTGTGGGTTACTGCACTTTGAATGTATTGAAGTAGCTAGAAACTCTTCAATAGACTGAGCCTCATAGTTTCTATACACATGCCTGGCACCTCTCAGTCATTTGGCATGAGCCGTATCCAATGCATGACAGTATAAGTCATTTTTGTTGGATGACTGAGCCCATAAATGTTGATGGTTCCAGTAAAAGCTGTCCTCTCTGTTTGTTTTTAACATTCCCTTAAGCTGGGCATGTGTCGTCCAGACAGCCCTTTTCAGGGAAATTTCCATCAGTCTATCACCATGTCCTCTGATCATGTAGCGTACCTGCTGCTCTCTCTGACCTCTGTGTGTTTTTTCCTCACTTCTATTGTGTTCTGTCTCTCAAAACTCAATTACAGAACATTCCACATTCCGCTATGCAGATATTGGCAGATGGAGGTTCCTATTTTCACAGGTACTTTTATTAAGCACCTGTCATAGAGATGTTCTGTATGAAAGACAAGAGGTCATCTGCTGAGAGCCAGGCAAGCACCTCTTTCAATCCAGTAATATCTGCAGTTTGTAGTAGGCAGACCGCCTTTTGTGTCATTTTCAACCTACCATGTTTTGTACTAGTTCATTGTATTTTTCAGGTTTTAGATGAATGAATTAAATGAGAAATAAGAAAATTCAATGAACAGAGTAACAAAATGTATGAATCTTGGTTATCAATTAGCCAAAAAAATAATAACTGGATTCATTTGATTAGCATATCTATATGCATGTGTGATATTTATTATCTGCCAAACATACAAAAAAATAGAAAAATATAAATTTTTTTAATCCAGGTAAATAAAAAAAAATCATGTACATAATTAACCTTTTGCTGCCCAATGTAAGAGAGATCATGGAGACCTTATTCATTTACTTTGGCGTTGCCCCAAGCTCCACCAGTACTTGAAGGGAGTGGTGGACGCCATTAACAATGTATTCCAAGCTACTGTACATTTAGACCCCAAATGCTGGTTGCTGCTGCTTGTTGGGAATTTTGGAAGATGTAGAACCCAGAGAATTCACTCATGAGGAAATTTCCAGAGTTCTCTTTGAAGCCCGCAAATTATTATTGGTCTACTGGCAATCTTTAGATTTTCCCTCCCTAAAGGATTGCATATGTTCTGTAGGTGACACCCTTTGATTAGAAATATATATTTATCAGCATAGGGGAAGATTGGTAAATATGAGATATGGGTGCCTTGGCTTGATATTCCTGGACTCAGTCCACTAGAGTTGGTACAATGCAGATGCGGCAATTCCCTGCAGGTTAAATACTGCCTATGGAATGATTGGTACTGTGGTACTTTTGTGTCAGCTTCATTATGTTTCTATACCATGATACTTGCATGTGATTTTCCTGGAACTGTATTCTGGCTATGTAACCTCATTTTACCTGGACTGCTGTATTAAGATTCGTATTCAATAAATCCTTCTTTGATGTAAAGAAAAACGTTTGCTGCCCACATAGAGAAGATGGGCTTTAATGCCCAAGCACCACACATATGTGTCTATGGGTTGCATAGGTTTCTGTGCTGACAACATGCTCAAGTGAGCGCTCTAGCACAGAGAATGAGCTGTCAAAGACAGTGCTCGGCCTGTCTACATGATTGGAAACCAGTAGAGCTGGCTCCTGATCATGATGCCTCCTCATTGCCTGTCAAATGCCCTCTGAAAAGTCATCCATATGAGGATCACTCTTCAGAAGGCACTGCAGGGCAGCACAAGTCTGAAAGGTCCCTCATCCCTTCAAACTCCACATCATTCGCAAACCAGATACTATCCATCAAAATACAATAGGAATGTAGGTAATCAATGATCAATCCTGAAAGGCCATGATCCCTCAAACACCCAGCTGTGACACCAACACACCAATAAATCTTCCTGTTTCCAGGAAGTACTAGTCTTGTTCTTCAGAAAACGCAATGCAGCTGACATGGCTGACCCTGCCAAAATACACCCAACCCCAGTCTGTCCCAAAAGCAGAAGGCCCAATTGCTTCAGGATGACAGGTGATGACCCACCAAACTTCATCTATAGCAAAATTATCACTTCTGGGTGGACTAATGCTTTAAATACTAAGGGAAGTGAGTCCAAAGAACTAAGTCCCGCCTGCATCACTATATACAGTGCTGTGAAAAAGTATTTATCCCCTTGCTGATTTTTTTTTTTTTTTTGCATATTTGTCACATTGATTCAGATCATCAAACGTCATTAATATTACGCAAGGATAACCTGAGTAAATACACATGCAGCTAATTAAATGATGATTTCTTTTATTAAAAGAAAAAAGTTGTCCAAACCTTCCTGGCCCTACGTAAAAAAAAAAGTAATTGCCCCCTAAATCTAATAACTGGTTTTGCCACCCTTGGCAGCAACAACTGCAATCAAGTGTTTGTGATAACTGACAATGAGTCTTTCACATTGCTGTGGAGGAATTTTGGTCCACTCATTTTTGCAGATTGGTTTTAATTCAGGAAGGGAGCAAATACTTTTTCACTTTTGTGTAGATGTCACCCAAAAAACTAAGAGCAATTATATCTGCTATTGGTATGATTAAGCTAAAATGTACCATATTGCCAAGTTTGTGAACAACTGACCCAGGGCAGATTTGACCATAATACAAATAGGGCATTTGTCTCAAAACCACCAGAATAGCGGACCTATTACCTGACCCCTCAACAGCCTGGTATATTGCTTGTAAGTTTCACTGTTAGTCGAATTAATCAGAGCAGCATGACCCTTCTTGTCCAACACTGTCTATGTCATTGTATAAGTAGAGTCTGGAGAGGAAGGGTCCCATTGCACCAATTACAACAATGGGCTGTAGGAAATATGTGAGACATAGCAAGCTATACCAACAAATCCAGGACTCTTAGGGGGGTCTGGTGGTCATTGTGATCAATAGGGGACCTACCCATGAAGTACTTGTTCTGGGCCAACCTGATTTTTAGAAAGACCCTGACCTGACCATTACATCTACAATACTTGCAAACAGTGTCTTTCAAGACTGACATTAACAAGGACATTTTTGATTTGGCAATAACAATGGCTAGATGATTCCTTTTACTTTATCAGAATAATAGAAAGTAAAGGACATAGGTTGTTACAAAAAAAAATTCTTGTTTTCGGTACCTTCATACATAAAGTGAAAGATGTGCTTCTTAGTTATGCAATTACTATAATTATGGCCTTTGAATGTGATAATATTGCTTTGGGGTGCTATAATTTTCAGTAATTAAAAATCAAAATTCTAATTAAAGGTCTACTCCAGCTGAACAGCTTAGTTCACTGGTAAATCTCATACTGTAGGTACTCTTCTGTGGTTAAAGTTAAAAAATGAATGCATATAATGATCACTACTGTGATATAGGTAGGACACCCAGTCTAAGGCAGGCCATACATTAAGCAATTTTCTTTTCTGCAGATCCAACAGGTTGGTTGTACTGAAGTCGATCAATGGATCAACTTCAGAACAACCTGCCTGCCTATAGATGGATCAAATCTCGGCTGGTCTCTGAGAATCGTTTGGCCCAGCTTGGGAAGGTACGTAAATGGCCTGCAGCTGAGGTATTATTCAGTTTTAAGGTATTATTCAGTTTTAATCAAAGCTGCACAGTTTGAACAAAACCAGTGGATGGCTGCACACCCTTATAAGGATGCTCCAATTATCTTTATTGTAACAATATCCACAAGATTTGTAATAAGATCAAAACAGCACCAGAGCAGAGAAGTGTTAACCCGTTTCATGCTCAAGGGGCTTACTCATATACAAGCTGCTCAGTTGGTGTTCATCTACAGGCACTTTTTTGGGAAAGGTGAGCTAACCCTATAAGTGGCCTAAAGAATGTATTATATATTTTCTGTCAGTTTTTTACTATGGTAATACCAACCATCTCTCAATTCTTATAAAAAACACACAACAATGGCATCTGCACACACAAACTTCACAAACATCCCTGGCATTCCTACACTCCGAGGCCTGATCTTTTATCTGGCCGCTCCAAGTCCACAATCTGCCCCAGTAATCGGCCAAAGTAAACTCCTGCATTCCGCGAAATCAAGGCAGGGGCCCACAAATCTGTCTCTCCCCCAATTATTTCTTAATGAGTAGAGGTAGAATCATCCCGATGCACTCTAGTTATTTCATATCAAAAGGTTTAAAAAAGCACAAAGCCTCTTTTTAAAGCCGAAGAACCCATGTGCATTCACGAAAGCCTTACTAATGAAATCTAAATCCAGCCAGCTCCCTCTGTTAGCCAGAAACCTCTTGTAAAAACTTTATCTCGTCCTGTTATTTTGTCGTTCTCTCCCCCCTTGTCGATGTAGGTAGAGTTCATTAAATGTAAGAAAAAAAATTGGAATGTGGAACTTGCCAGCTGAATGTAGAATCCGTTGTTGAAAAGACCCAGACCTCCTGTTAACACTGTACTTTTATCTGGTAATCACAGCCTGCGGGAGACAAAATAACAATTCATCTGTAAAACGAGATTAACTCATTTAAGGTAGGCAGTGATCAGAGGGAACCACCGAGCTGTTATCTGGCTCTACGAAAGCCTAACACATCGCAGGGGCCATTCCGGTTCAGAGGCTCCATGTAGCAAGCCCTGCTTGTTGAAAGTAATTGGACCCTGTCAGGGTATGTGCCTTTTGTGAGATATGGAAATCACAATGGAATACTATTAATCTCTGACAAATCCCCACTCATCTGATAAAGACTTTCTAGCTCGCTTCTTCATTACTACACCTTGCTAACCACTTTCAAGTCTTTTGCTCCTATGCCCTTTGCAGTGGCAACCCCTTTGCTGCTGGGGACAGGATCAGCATGCTAATGAACATATTCTGATGTTCATGTAGAGATATTCTATATGTGTACCTTGCAGGAAATGTATTACAAAGCAGCTGGAAAGGAACAAACAAATTGAATATATCATTGGATTCTCTGCAAGAGTTGTAGGAAACAATCAATAAAGTCACAACTTAAAGTGAACCTGTACCGTCAATACTAGGCTAAGTAATGGGATCATTTGCAACATATATTTACCAGTTAAAGGTTTTGGCAAATGTTGTGGTGAAAAATAGGTGTGGCTGAATTGTTTATTGGACATGTTAAGGGGTGTTAGTCTCAGATTGGTTCCATCTAGTGAGATTTCTGTTGTAATTATCACTTTTTACCACTAGATGCCCCCACTTTTTCATAGTTCCTTAACCCCTTGCCTACCGGGCACTTTTACCCCCTTCCTGCCGGGCCAATTTTCAGCTTTCAGTGTTGTCACAATTTGACAATTGCGCGGTCATGCAAGACTGTACCCAAACAACATTTTTTTCATTTTTTTAGACAGATAGAGCTTTCTTTTGATGGTATTTATTCACCACTGAGTTTTACTTTTTACTAAACAAATTAAAAAACAGAACATTTTGAAAAAAAAAAATGTTTTTCCTTAGTTTCTGTTATAAAAGTTTGTAAATAAGTAATTTTTCTCCTTCATTGATATGCACTAATGAAGCTGCAGTGATGGGCACTGATAGGCTGCACTAATGGGCACTGATAGGTGGCACTGATGGGCACTGACAGGCATCACCAATGGACACTGAAAGGCAGCACTGATAGGCGATACTGATGAGTACTGATAGGCAGCACTGACTGGCACTGATAGGCGGCACTGACTGGGACTGTTAGGTGGCATTGACTTGCACTGATAGGCGGCCCTGATGGGCACTGATAAGCGGCACTGACTGGCACTTATAGTTGGCACTGAAATGCAGCTCTGATGGGCACTGGTATGTGGCATTGATGGGCAATTGCAGGTGGCATTGAAGAGCACTGACAGGTGGCACTGATGGGGCTACACTGATTATTATGATGCCCAAGATGGCTGTGGTTCCTAGGCCAGTGAGCCAGGGGGTACTAAGGGAGGAACTGTGTCATAGTTAGGAGGGGACCTGGCAGGATGAGTGTGAGACCAGACACTTGTTTGGCTCTGACAGTGGGAGAAGGGTGCAGGGCCCAGGATTTAAAGTAACAGGAGTGGACTGAGCTCATTCATTCTTTCGTTGTATGAGGACAGGATTTTGGTATAGGGACTCTGGAGCCAGGTGCATACAGGCATCATTGGAGTCTGAGGAAGAGACAGCATCTTACACAGCATGGGAATATCCTCCTGCGCTTAATATGGATAAGTCCCTATCCTAACAGCTGCTATCACTTTGCCTTAACCAATAAGTATTAAAGTATCAAACACAAAAATAGTGAAGCGCTAAAGTGAATCCCTATATACACACACAGTGCATATAACATTAGACGAAAAACATACCTCATAAATAAAATAAATCTGTGGTATAAAAAAATAATAAATAAATCAATAAAAAAATCAAAAAAATATAGAAAAAATATAGAGAAAAAATCTTTCCTTGCCCTTAAATGTTTCTTCAAATCAATCAGTGATAAAAAATAGAAAATCCATAATAATGCGAATAAACAGTGATACAAAAATAAAATCTGTGTTAATTAATATTCAAAAAAGAATATATATATATAAGTGATAATTCCAATGATATATGTGACAACCTAACAGAATATAAATAAAAATTCATAAATTGTGATTCTCAATCAAATAAACGTGATTAATATTAATTGTGAAAAAACCAAACATTAAACTATTAAATAAATGATCCACTAAATCTTGTGATGTTTAAATATGAAAATGTGTCCACAAATGAACAAAAACAGTCCATGCGTCGTGACTTCATCAGGTGATGAAGTCACGACGCACGTGACGCAACGCGTCGGAACGCTTTTCCCAGCCAAGAGACACATCACTTCCGGTCACGTGGGGACGGATGTCCGAGCACAGCGGCCATATTGGTTTCCCTATTTACATGTGAATGCACCCAGGGAATGAGGAGGATTGCATTTTTCATTAAGAAAACGCATGTGAGTGGAAACAGTATGTTATATGGAGTGTCTTAAATAAACGGTATTACACTATGGGAAGCTCTGTTTGTGTCCTATATGACGTTTGAGAGGAGGTGGAGTGGAGGTCCTGTGATTCCTTACTGAGCTGCTTGGAAGCAAAGGATTACCTGGAGGAGAGTTATAGCCTTGTGGCCCTTTGCGGGTCGAGTTGGGGAGGTGAGCAGGCATTGCTGCCATTGGAGGATTTCTTCTGTTTTGAGCACTAGAAGTGAAGAACACTGAGTGTCGTTTTCACCTTATTGCATGGACTGTTTTTGTTCATTTGTGGACACATTTTCATATTTAAACATCACAAGATTTAGTGGATCATTTATTTAATAGTTTAATGTTTGGTTTTTTCACAATTAATATTAATCACGTTTATTTGATTGAGAATCACAATTTATGAATTTTTATTTATATTCTGTTAGGTTGTCACTAGAGATGAGCGAAGTATTCAAAAATTCGATTCGACTGATTCGGCGAATTCGTGGAAAAATTTCGATTCGAGTCGAATATATTCGCTGTGAATTTAACTTAAAAAAGGGTGTTTCTAGGCTTCAGAGAGACTTAATATTAGTGCTGAACACTGTACCTTTAATTTAAATGCCCTTGGAGTCTGCTGGGGAAGAGAAATAATACTGTCAGTCAGTATGACATGCAGATGAGTGCCGTCGATCTTAGAATCACCGCACACTTCACTCATTTGGGCAGTCACGGGGCCAAAACCAGAGTGTGGAGCCACAGTGTGGCGGTGGAGGCAGCAGCAATGGGAGGCCATACAGCACCCTATGACAAAAATGGAAACCACCAGCAGTGTGAGGAGACCTGAAAGTGGCACATGGCAGAGTGTGGCGATAGAGACAGCAGCAATGGGAGGCCGTACAGGGACCCATGACACACTCTGGACCTGGCAGCAGCATGAGGAGGCGGTACAGGGGCCCATGGCAGATTACGGGCCTGGCAGCAGCATGAGGAGTCGGTACGGGGGCCCATGGCAGATTACGGGCCTGGCAGCAGCAATGGGAGGCCGTACAGGGACCCATGACACACTCTGGACCTGGCAGCAGCATGGGGAGGCGGTACAGGGGCCCATGACAGATTACGGGCCTGGCAGCAGCATGAGGAGTCGGTACGGGGGCCCATGACACACTCTGGACCTGGCAGCAGCATGAGGAGGCGGTACAGGGGCGCATGACAGATTACGAGCCTGGCAGCAGCAACTTGGACAGGAGGACGTTCAGCTTCTGCACCGTCTGGTGCGTGCTCGCAAACTGTTGTCTCTTGGAAACGGATTCCAAGAAAGACTGCTGACGGAATCCGTGAAGAGGAGTAGCAGGAGAAGGAGCATCTGAACGAGCGGAATATGCCAACAAGCGACAACAGGGGCCCATGACAGATTACGGGCCTGGCAGCAGCATGAGGAGTCGGTACGGGGGCCCATGGCAGATTAGGGGCCTGGCAGCAGCTATGGGAGGCCCGTAATCTGCCAGCACCCTATGACAAAAAATGGAACCCACCAGCAGTGTGAGGAGACCTGAAAGTGGCACATGGCAGAGTGTGGCGATGGAGACAGCAGCAATGGGAGGCCGTACAGGGACCCATGAGAGACTCTGGACCTGGCAGCAGCATGAGGAGGCGGTATAGGGGCCCATGGCAGATTAGGGGCCTGGCAGCAGCTATGGGAGGCCCGTAATCTGCCAGCACCCTATGACAAAAAATGGAATACACCAGCAGTGTGAGGAGACCTGAAAGTGGCACATGGCAGAGTGTGGCGATGGAGACAGCAGCAATGGGAGGCCGTACAGGGACCCATGAGAGACTCTGGACTTGGTAGCAGCATGAGGAGGCGGTATAGGGGCCCATGGCAGATTAGGGGCCTGGCAGCAGCTATGGGAGGCCCGTAATCTGCCAGCACCCTATGACAAAAAATGTAACACACCAGCAGTGTGAGGAGACCTGAAAGTGGCACATGTTTGGGGCATGATTCATGGCGGATTTAGTCAGTTGTGTCAGGAACTGGTGGTTTGAAATCCAGACTAATCCACGCCTGATTCATTTTCACAAACGTCAGTCTCTCCACAGTTTGGGTGGACAGTCGTGTCCTCCGCGGAGTTGCAATACCTCCTGCCGCACTAAACACGCGCTCCGATGCCACGCTACTGGCCGGGCATGACAGCCTTTCAAGGGCAAATTCAGCTAGTTGGGGCCAAAGGTCAAGTTTCGTTGCCCAGTAGTCAAGGGGATTGTCTACCTCGGTTGGCAGGGTGCTGTCCAAGTAGGCCTAAGCCTGTTGTTTGAGGTCCTGCTCCAGGTCCACCTGATGCTGCTGCTGCTGCTGCTGCTGCGGCTGGTTAGTAGTTTCCTCACTGCGCTGGTGAAGAAAGCTACTCATCATCGACTGCAGACTGAGGCAGCCGCTGCTGGTGGAGCTGCCACTGCTCCTACCACCCCACCCCTCCCCTGCTGCCATGGCAGCGGAACGCGAGCGCACAGGGCCCACAGTGTCTGAGGATGGACGTTGGCGCAGACAGGCAGAGACCAGCTGACTACATAGGTAGTTTTTATAGTACGTTATTTTGGCCTCCCTCTCAGCAGGTGTGAAAAAGGCCACCATTTTTGAATGGTAGCGAGGGTCCAACAAGGTGGACAGCCAAAAGTCATCCCTCTGTCTGATGGTTATTATTCGGCTGTCGCTACGCAAGCAACCGAGCATGCTATGGGCCATTTGTGCCAAGGAATGCGAGGGACTCCCTGCCTCCATCTCCACAGCATACTGCCACGGTGCGTCTGGGTCCTCTGTCTCCTCCTCCTCCTCCTCCTCTACCGATGCTCCTGCTCCTCCACTCCTGTCCGCTGAGTGGAAAAACCACCCATTTCACTCAATAATTCCTGAGCACCAATGTCCTCCTCTACCTCCTCCTCTTCTTCCTGTCCTGCCCCCACAGGGGTCATGTGGCGTTGAGATCTGTGCGCCACGTCTACCGCACCCTGACCAGCCATTGTTAACAGCATTTGTTCCAGGACGTGCAACAGAGGAATGACGTCGTTCATCCCATAGTCCTGCCGACTCACGAATAGTGTGGCCTCCTCAAAAGGCCTGAGCAAGCGCCGGTTGTCACGCATGAGCTGCCAATGGCTGACATCTAAGTTACACAGGGAGTACCTTTAGCCGCTTTTAACATCAGGAAATCTGTGATGGCCTTTCGCTGTTCGTAAAGGCGGTCTAACATATGTAGGGTTGAATTCCAACTTGTTGCAACGTCACAGCATGAGGAGTCGGTACGGGGGCCCATGGCAGATTACGTGCCTGGCAGCAGCAATGGGAGGCCCGTAATCTGCCAGCACCCTATGTCAAAAAAATTCTACACACCAGCAGTGTGAGGAGACCTGAAAGTGGCACATGGCAGAGTGTGGCGATGGAGACAGCAGCAATGGGAGGCCGTACAGGGACCCATGAGAGACTCTGGACCTGGCAGCAGCATGAGGAGGCGGTATATAGGGGCCTATGGCAGATTAGGGGCCTGGCAGCAGCTATAGGAGGCCCATAATCTGCCAGCACCCTATGTCAAAAAATTCAACACACCAGCAGTGTGAGGAGACCTGAAAGTGGCACATGGCATGAGACACTGTGGACCTGGCAGCAGCATGAGGAGGCGGTATATAGGGGCCCATGGCAGATTAGGGGCCTGGCAGCAGCTATGGGAGGCCCGTAATCTGCCAGCACCCTATGTCAAAAAATTCTACACACCAGCAGTGTGTGAGGAGACCTGAAAGTGGCACATGGCAGAGTGTGGCGATGGAGACAGCAGCAATGGGAGGCCGTACAGGGACCCATGAGAGACTCTGGACCTGGCAGCAGCATGAGGAGGCGGTATATAGGGGCCTATGGCAGATTAGGGGCCTGGCAGCAGCTATGGGAGGCCCGTAATCTGCCAGCACCCTATGTCAAAAAATTCTACACACCAGCAGTGTGTGAGGAGACCTGAAAGTGGCACATGGCAGAGTGTGGCGATGGAGACAGCAGCAATGGGAGGCCGTACAGGGACCCATGAGAGACCCTGGACTTGGCAGCAGCATGAGGAGGCGGTATAGGGGCCCATGGCAGATTAGGGGCCTGGCAGCAGCAATGGGAGGCCCGTAATCTGCCAGCACCCTATGTCAAAAAATTCTACACACCAGCAGTGTGTGAGGAGACCTGAAAGTGGCACATGGCAGAGTGTGGCGATGGAGACAGCAGCAATGGGAGGCCGTACAGGGACCCATGAGAGACTCTGGACCTGGCAGCAGCATGAGGAGGCGGTATATAGGGGCCTATGGCAGATTAGGGGCCTGGCAGCAGCTATGGGAGGCCCGTAATCTGCCAGCACCCTATGTCAAAAAATTCTACACACCAGCAGTGTGTGAGGAGACCTGAAAGTGGCACATGGCAGAGTGTGGCGATGGAGACAGCAGCAATGGGAGGCCGTACAGGGACCCATGAGAGACCCTGGACTTGGCAGCAGCATGAGGAGGCGGTATAGGGGCCCATGGCAGATTAGGGGCCTGGCAGCAGCAATGGGAGGCCCGTAATCTGCCAGCACCCTATGTCAAAAAATTCTACACACCAGCAGTGTGTGAGGAGACCTGAAAGTGGCACATGGCAGAGTGTGGCGATGGAGACAGCAGCAATGGGAGGCCGAACAGGGACCCATGAGAGACTCTGGACCTGGCAGCAGCATGAGGAGGCGGTATATAGGGGCCTATGGCAGATTAGGGGCCTGGCAGCAGCTATAGGAGGCCCGTAATCTGCCAGCACCCTATGTCAAAAAATTCTACACACCAGCAGTGTGAGGAGACCTGAAAGTGGCACATGGCAGAGTGTGGTGATGGAGACAGCAGCAATGGGAGGCCGTACAGGGACCAATGAGAGACTCTGGACCTGGCAGCAGCATGAGGAGGCGGTATATAGGGGCCTATGGCAGATTAGGGGCCTGGCAGCAGCTATGGGAGGCCCGTAATCTGCCAGCACCCTATGTCAAAAAATTCTACACACCAGCAGTGTGTGAGGAGACCTGAAAGTGGCACATGGCAGAGTGTGGCGATGGAGACAGCAGCAATGGGAGGCCGTACAGGGACCCATGAGAGACCCTGGACTTGGCAGCAGCATGAGGAGGCGGTATAGGGGCCCATGGCAGATTAGGGGCCTGGCAGCAGCAATGGGAGGCCCGTAATCTGCCAGCACCCTATGTCAAAAAATTCTACACACCAGCAGTGTGTGAGGAAACCTGAAAGTGGCACATGGCAGAGTGTGGCGATGGAGACAGCAGCAATGGGAAGCCGTACAGGGACCCATGAGAGACTCTGGACCTGGCAGCAGCATGAGGAGGCGGTATATAGGGGCCTATGGCAGATTAGGGGCCTGGCAGCAGCTATAGGAGGCCCGTAATCTGCCAGCACCCTATGTCAAAAAATTCTACACACCAGCAGTGTGAGGAGACCTGAAAGTGGCACATGGCAGAGTGTGGCGATGGAGACAGCAGCAATGGGAGGCCGTACAGGGACCCATGAGAGACTCTGGACCTGGCAGCAGCATGAGGAGGCGGTATATAGGGGCCTATGGCAGATTAGGGGCCTGGCAGCAGCTATAGGAGGCCCGTAATCTGCCAGCACCCTATGTCAAAAAATTCTACACACCAGCAGTGTGAGGAGACCTGAAAGTGGCACATGGCAGAGTGTGGCGATGGAGACAGCAGCAATGGGAGGCCGTACAGGGACCCATGAGAGACTCTGGACCTGGCAGCAGCATGAGGAGGCGGTATATAGGGGCCTATGGCAGATTAGGGGCCTGGCAGCAGCTATGGGAGGCCCGTAATCTGCCAGCACCCTATGTCAAAAAATTCTACACACCAGCAGTGTGTGAGGAGACCTGAAAGTGGCACATGGCAGAGTGTGGCGATGGAGACAGCAGCAATGGGAGGCCGTACAGGGACCCATGAGAGACCCTGGACTTGGCAGCAGCATGAGGAGGCGGTATAGGGGCCCATGGCAGATTAGGGGCCTGGCAGCAGCAATGGGAGGCCCGTAATCTGCCAGCACCCTATGTCAAAAAATTCTACACACCAGCAGTGTGTGAGGAGACCTGAAAGTGGCACATGGCAGAGTGTGGCGATGGAGACAGCAGCAATGGGAGGCCGTACAGGGACCCATGAGAGACTCTGGACCTGGCAGCAGCATGAGGAGGCGGTATATAGGGGCCTATGGCAGATTAGGGGCCTGGCAGCAGCTATAGGAGGCCCGTAATCTGCCAGCACCCTATGTCAAAAAATTCTACACACCAGCAGTGTGAGGAGACCTGAAAGTGGCACATGGCAGAGTGTGGCGATGGAGACAGCAGCAATGGGAGGCCGTACAGGGACCCATGAGAGACTCTGGACCTGGCAGCAGCATGAGGAGGCGGTATATAGGGGCCTATGGCAGATTAGGGGCCTGGCAGCAGCTATAGGAGGCCCGTAATCTGCCAGCACCCTATGTCAAAAAATTCTACACACCAGCAGTGTGAGGAGACCTGAAAGTGGCACATGGCAGAGTGTGGCGATGGAGACAGCAGCAATGGGAGGCCGTACAGGGAACCATGAGAGACTCTGGACCTGGCAGCAGCATGAGGAGGCGGTATATAGGGGCCTATGGCAGATTAGGGGCCTGGCAGCAGCTATAGGAGGCCCATAATCTGCCAGCACCCTATGTCAAAAAATTCAACACACCAGCAGTGTGAGGAGACCTGAAAGTGGCACATGGCAGAGTGTGGCGATGGAGACAGCAGCAATGGGAGGCCGTACAGGGACCCATGAGAGACTCTGGACCTGGCAGCAGCATGAGGAGGCGGTATATAGGGGCCTATGGCAGATTAGGGGCCTGGCAGCAGCTATAGGAGGCCCGTAATCTGCCAGCACCCTATGTCAAAAAATTCAACACACCAGCAGTGTGTGAGGAGACCTCAAAGTGGCACATGTTTGAGGCATGATTCATGGCGGATTTAGTCAGTTGTGTCAGGAACTGGTGGTTTGAAATCCAGACTAATCCACGCCTGATTCATTTTCACAAACGTGAGTCTCTCCACACTTTGGGTGGACAGTCGTGTCCTCCGCGGAGTTACAATACCTCCTGCCGCACTAAACACGCGCTCCGATGCCACGCTACTGGCCGGGCATGACAGCCTTTCAAGGGCAAATTCAGCTAGTTGGGGCCAAAGGTCAAGTTTCGTTGACCAGTAGTCAAGGGGATTGTCTACCTCGGTTGGCAGGGTGCTGTCCAAGTAGGCCCAAGCCTGTTGTTTGAGGTCCTGCTCCAGGTCCACCTGATGCTGCTGCTGCTGCTGCTGCTGCGGCTGGTTAGTAGTTTCCTCACTGCGCTGGTGAAGAAAGCTACTCATCATCGACTGCAGACTGAGGCAGCCGCTGCTGGTGGAGCTGCCACTGCTCCTACCACCCCACCCCTCCCCTGCTGCCATGGCAGCGGAACGCGAGCGCACAGGGCCCACAGTGTCTGAGGATGGACGTTGGCGCACAAAGGCAGAGACCAACTGACTACATAGGTGGTTTTTATAGTACGTTATTTTGGCCTCCCTCTAAGCAGGTGTGAAAAAGGCCACCATTTTTGAACGGTAGCGAGGGTCCAACAAGGTGGACAGCCAAAAGTCATCCCTCTGTCTGATGGTTATTATTCGGCTGTCGCTACGCAAGCAACCGAGCATGCTATGGGCCATTTGTGCCAAGGAATGCGAGGGACTCCCTGCCTCCATCTCCACAGCATACTGCCACGGTGCGTCTGGGTCCTCTGTCTCCTCCTCCTCCTCCTCTACCAGATGCTCCTGCTCCTCCACTCCTGTCCGCTGAGTGGAAAAACCACCCATTTCACTCAATAATTCCTGAGCACAAATGTCCTCCTCTACCTCCTCCTCTTCTTCCTGTCCTGCCCCCACAGGGGTCATGTGGCGTTGAGATCTGTGCGCCACGTCTACCGCACCCTGACCAGCCATTGTTAACAGCATTTGTTCAAGGACGTGCAACAGAGGAATGACGTCGTTCATCCCATAGTCCTGCCGACTCACGAATAGCGTGGCCTCCTCAAAGGGCCTGAGCAAGCGGCAGGTGTCACGCATGAGCTGCCAATGGCTGACATCGAAGTTACACAGGGGAGTACCTTTATCCGCTTGTAACATCAGGAAATCGGTGATGGCCTTTCGCTGCTCGTAAAGGCGGTCTAACATGTGTAGGGTTGAATTCCACCTTGTTGCAACGTCGCAGATCAGGCGATGATGTGGAATTCCGTTCTGCCGCTGCAGCTCAAGGAGGGTGTGCTTTGCGGTGTAGGAATGGCTGAAATGCATGCAAAGTTTACGTGACATTTTAAGGATGTCTTGCAGTGGGATGGTGGATTTTAGGAACCGCTTGACAACCAGATTGAACACGTGAGCCATGCATGGCGCATGGCACAACCTTCCTTGACGCAGAGCAGACACCATGTTCTTTCCGTTGGCGGTCAACATGGTTCCGATTTTCAGTTTGCGCGGAGACAGCCATCTGTCGATTTCTCTGTTCATTACACTCAGAAGTTCCTCCCCTGTGTGACTACGTTCGCCTGGACCTGGCAGCAGCATGAGGAGGCGGTATAGGGGCCCATGGCAGATTAGGGGCCTGGCAGCAGCTATAGGAGGCCCGTAATCTGCCAGCACCCTATGTCAAAAAATTCAACACACCAGCAGTGTGAGGAGACCTGAAAGTGGCACATGGCATGAGAGACTGTGGACCTGGCAGCAGCATGAGGAGGCGGTATAGGAGCCCATGGCAGATTAGGGGCCTGGCAGCAACTATGGGAGGCCCGTAATCTGCCAGCACCTTATGTCAAAAAATTCAACACACCAGCAGTGTGTGAGGAGACCTGAAAGTGGCACATGGCAGAGTGTGGCGATGGAGACAGCAGCAATGGGAGGCCGTACAGGGACCCATGAGAGACTCTGGACCTGGCAGCAGCATGAGGAGGCGGTATATAGGGGCCTATGGCAGATTAGGGGCCTGGCAGCAGCTATAGGAGGCCCGTAATCTGCCAGCACCCTATGTCAAAAAATTCTACACACCAGCAGTGTGTGAGGAGACCTGAAAGTGGCACATGGCAGAGTGTGGCGATGGAGACAGCAGCAATGGGAGGCTGTACAGGGACCCATGAGAGACTCTGGGCCTGGCAGCAGCATGAGGAGGCGGTATATAGGGGCCCATGGCAGATTAGGGGCCTGGCAGCAGCTATGGGAGGCCCCTAATCTGCCAGCACCCTATGTCAAAAAATTCTACACACCAGCAGTGTGTGAGGAGACCTGAAAGTGGCACATGGCAGAGTGTGGCGATGGAGACAGCAGCAATGGGAGGCCGTACAGGGACCCATGAGAGACTCTGGACCTGGCAGCAGCATGAGGAGGCGGTATATAGGGGCCTATGGCAGATTAGGGGCCTGGCAGCAGCTATTGGAGGCCCGTAATCTGCCAGCACCCTATGTCAAAAAATTCTACACACCAGCAGTGTGAGGAGACCTGAAAGTGGCACATTGCATGAGACACTGTGGACCTGGCAGCAGCATGAGGAGGCGGTATATAGGGGCCCATGGCAGATTAGGGGCCTGGCAGCAGCTATGGGAGGCCCGTAATCTGCCAGCACCCTATGTCAAAAAATTCTACACACCAGCAGTGTGTGAGGAGACCTGAAAGTGGCACATGGCAGAGTGTGGCGATGGAGACAGCAGCAATGGGAGGCCGTACAGGGACCCATGAGAGACTCTGGACTTGGCAGCAGCATGAGGAGGCGGTATAGGGGCCCATGGCAGATTAGGGGCCTGGCAGCAGCAATGGGAGGCCCGTAATCTGCCAGCACCCTATGTCAAAAAATTCTACACACCAGCAGTGTGTGAGGAGACCTGAAAGTGGCACATGGCAGAGTGTGGCGATGGAGACAGCAGCAATGGGAGGCCGTACAGGGACCCATGAGAGACTCTGGACCTGGCAGCAGCATGAGGAGGCGGTATATAGGGGCCTATGGCAGATTAGGGGCCTGGCAGCAGCTATAGGAGGCCCGTAATCTGCCAGCACCCTATGTCAAAAAATTCTACACACCAGCAGTGTGTGAGGAGACCTGAAAGTGGCACATGGCAGAGTGTGGCGATGGAGACAGCAGCAATGGGAGGCCGTACAGGGACCCATGAGAGACTTTGGACTTGGCAGCAGCATGAGGAGGCGGTATATAGGGGCCCATGGCAGATTAGGGGCCTGGCAGCAGCTATTCCTCACTGTACTGGATGACACCGGGAGCACTAGCCTCTGGCTGCGAATAGTGCTGCCTCGACCCCTTCCTCTGCTGCCACGTCTGCTCGCTCCTAAAACATTGCCTCCTCTGCCACTCCTCTGCATGTTGTCTGACATACTCTTTAATTAAACGATTCTGTGTCCCTGAGTAACAATTCTGTGGCCCTAAGTAACGGTTCTGTGGCCCTCAGTAACAGTTCTGTGTCCCTGAGTAACAATTCTGTGTCTGTGCGAGTAACAATTCTGTGGCCCCAAGTAACAGTTCTGTGGCCCTCAGTAACAATTCTGTGTCTGTGCGAGTAACAATTCTGTGTCTGTGAGAGTAACAATTCTGTGGCCCTAACAGTTCTGTGGCCCTCAGTAACAATTCTGTGTCCCTGATTAACGTTTCTGTGGCCCCAAGTAACAGTTCTGTGGCCCTCAGTAACAATTCTGTGTCTGTGCGAGTAACAATTCTGTGTCTGTGCGAGTAACAATTCTGTGGCCCTAAGTAACAGTTCTGTGGCCCTCAGTAACAATTCTGTGTCCCTGAGTAACAATTGTGTCTGTGCGAGTAACAATTCTGTGGCCCTAAGTAACAGTTCTGTGGCCCTCAGTAACAATTCTGTGTCCCTGATTAACGTTTCTGTGGCCCCAAGTAACAGTTCTGTGGCCCTCAGTAACAATTCTGTGTCTGTGCGAGTAACAATTCTGTGTCTGTGCGAGTAACAATTCTGTGGCCCTAAGTAACGGTTCTGTGGCCCTCAGTAACAGTTCTGTGTCCCTGTGTAACAATTCTGTGTCTGTGCGAGTAACAATTCTGTGGCCCTAAATAACAGTTCTGTGGCCCTCAGTAACAATTCTGTGTCTCTGATTAACGTTTCTGTGGCCCCAAGTAACAGTTCTGTGGCCCTCAGTAACAATTCTGTGTCTGTGCGAGTAACAATTCTGTGTCTGTGCGAGTAACAATTCTGTGGCCCTAACTAACAGTTCTGTGGCCCTCAGTAACAATTCTGTGTCTGTGCGAGTAACAATTCTGTGTCTGTGCGAGTAACAATTCTGTGTCTGTGTGAGTAACAATTCTGTGGCCCTAAGTAACGGTTCTGTGGCCCTCAGTAACAGTTCTGTGTCCCTGTGTAACAATTCTGTGTCTGTGCGAGTAACAATTCTGTGGCCCTAAGTAACAGTTCTGTGGCCCTCAGTAACAGTTCTGTGTCCCTGAGTAACAATTGTGTCTGTGCGAGTAACAATTCTGTGGCCCTAAGTAACAGGTCTGTGGCCCTCAGTAACAATTCTGTGTCCCTGATTAACGTTTCTGTGGCCCCAAGTAACAGTTCTGTGGCCCTCAGTAACAATTCTGTGTCTGTGCGAGTAACAATTCTGTGTCTGTGCGAGTAACAATTCTGTGGCCCTAAGTAACGGTTCTGTGGCCCTCAGTAACAGTTCTGTGTCCCTGTGTAACAATTCTGTGTCTGTGCGAGTAACAATTCTGTGGCCCTAAGTAACAGTTCTGTGGCCCTCAGTAACAATTCTGTGTCCCTGATTAACGTTTCTGTGGCCCCAAGTAACAGTTCTGTGGCCCTCAGTAACAATTCTGTGTCTGTGCGAGTAACAATTCTGTGTCTGTGCGAGTAACAATTCTGTGGCCCTAACTAACAGTTCTGTGGCCCTCAGTAACAATTCTGTGTCTGTGCGAGTAACAATTCTGTGTCTGTGCGAGTAAGAATTCTGTGTCTGTGTGAGTAACAATTCTGTGGCCCTAAGTAACGGTTCTGTGGCCCTCAGTAACAGTTCTGTGTCCCTGTGTAACAATTCTGTGTCTGTGCGAGTAACAATTCTG
The DNA here is from genome assembly GCF_062004578.1 of Staurois parvus. Taxonomy (NCBI): domain Eukaryota; kingdom Metazoa; phylum Chordata; class Amphibia; order Anura; family Ranidae; genus Staurois; species Staurois parvus. Next base: position 5,155,089 of record NW_028318294.1, on the reverse strand, counting down.
TGGCCCTAAGTAACAGTTCTGTGGCCCTCAGTAACAATTCTGTGTCTGTGCGAGTAACAATTCTGTGTCTGTGCGAGTAACAGTTCTGTGGCCCTAAGTAACAGTTCTGTGGTCCTCAGTAACAATTCTGTGTCCCTGATTAACGTTTCTGTGGCCCCAAGTAACAGTTCTGTGGCCCTCAGTAACAATTCTGTGTCTGTGCGAGTAACAATTCTGTGTCTGTGCGAGTAACAATTCTGTGGCCCTAACAGTTCTGTGGCCCTCAGTAACAATTCTGTGTCCCTGATTAACGTTTCTGTGGCCCCAAGTAACAGTTCTGTGGCCCTCAGTAACAATTCTGTGTCTGTGCGAGTAACAATTCTGTGTCTGTGCGAGTAACAATTCTGTGGCCCTAACTAACAGTTCTGTGGCCCTAAGTAACAGTTCTGTGTCCCTGAGTAACAATTCTGTGTCTGTGCGAGTAAGAATTCTGTGTCTGTGCGAGCAACAATTCTGTGGCCCTAAGTAACAGTTCTGTGGCCCTCAGTAACAGTTCTGTGTCCCTGAGTAACAATTCTGTGTCTGTGCGAGTAACAATTCTGTGTCTGTGCGAGTAACAATTCTGTGTCTGTGCGAGTAACAATTCTGTGGCCCTAAGTAACGGTTCTGTGGCCCTCAGTAACAGTTCTGTGTCCCTGTGTAACAATTCTGTGTCTGTGCGAGTAACAATTCTGTGGCCCTAAGTAACAGTTCTGTGGCCCTCAGTAACAATTCTGTGTCCCTGATTAACGTTTCTGTGGCCCCAAGTAACAGTTCTGTGGCCCTCAGTAACAATTCTGTGTCTGTGCGAGTAACAATTCTGTGTCTGTGCGAGTAACAATTCTGTGGCCCTAACTAACAGTTCTGTGGCCCTCAGTAACAATTCTGTGTCTGTGCGAGTAACAATTCTGTGTCTGTGCGAGTAACAATTCTGTGGCCCTAAGTAACGGTTCTGTGGCCCTCAGTAACAGTTCTGTGTCCCTGTGTAACAATTCTGTGTCTGTGCGAGTAACAATTCTGTGGCCCTAAGTAACAGTTCTGTGGCCCTCAGTAACAATTCTGTGTCTGTGCGAGTAACAATTCTGTGTCTGTGCGAGTAACAATTCTGTGGCCCTAAGTAACAGTTCTGTTTCCCTCAGTAACAATTCTGTGTCTGTCCCTGAGTAACAATTCTGTGGCCCTAACTAAAGTTTCTGTGGCCCTAAGTAACAATTCTCTGGCACTCAGTAACAATTCTGTCTGTCCCTGAGTAACAATTCTGTGGCCCTAATAACGTTTCTGTGGCCCTAAGTAACAATTATCTGGCACTCAGTAACAATTCCGTCTGTCCCTGAGTAACAATTCTGTGGCCCTAATAACGTTTCTGTGGCCCTAAGTAACAATTCTCTGGCACTCAGTAACAATTCTGTCTGTCCCTGAGTAACAATTCTGTGGCCCTAATAACGTTTCTGTGGCCCTAAATAACAATTCTCTGGCACTCAGTAACAATTCTGTCTGTCCCTGAGTATGAATTCTGTGGCCCTAACTAGCGTTTCTTTGTCCCTAAGTAACGATTCTGTGGCCCTAATTAACAATTCTGTGTCCCTGAGTAATAGTTCTCTGTCCCTAAGTATCGTTTCTCTGTCCCCAAGTATCGTTTCTGTGGCCCTAACTCTGTCCCTGTCCCTAATACAGAGCGGTCTGCCTCTGTTCAATGACTGCAGGCAAATGAAGAATTCCAAAATGGCCGCTATTTATAGCTCGACCATTACACAGTGCTAGCTGGCTGGCTGCTGATTGGCTGATGCGATCACATGTCATTGAGGAATGCATTATGGGTCAGCGCGCCTTGTCTGCGCGCCTTCCCAGACATCCCCGCTCCGTCGCCGCACATGTCAGCCGCCATTTTCGGAAAAATTTTGATTCGCGCGTCCGAATTAGGCTATTTTTCGGATTCGGCGCGAATCAAAATTTTTCCACTTCGGCTACTTCGATTCGCTCATCTCTAGTTGTCACATATATCATTGGAATTATCACTTATATATATATATTCTTTTTTGAATATTAATTAACACAGATTTTATTTTTGTATCACTGTTTATTCGCATTATTATGGATTTTCTATTTTTTATCACTGATTGATTTGAAGAAACATTTAAGGGCAAGGAAAGATTTTTTCTCTATATTTTTTCTATATTTTTTTGATTTTTTTATTGATTTATTTATTATTTTTTTATACCACAGATTTATTTTATTTATGAGGTATGTTTTTCGTCTAATGTTATATGCACTGTGTGTGTATATAGGGATTCACTTTAGCGCTTCACTATTTTTGTGTTTGATATCTTACACAGCATGTAGCAGTGATCGGGTTTAGATGTAAAACGTACGTTGGTGGGAGCGAAAGCATTAAAAACCTGTTTATGTGACAGAAATGCACCAAGTTCCTAAGTCCTGTTGGGGGCTGAAAAGACATAACATTTATGTGGACTAAGTGGTGTCAGCCCTGCCCAATTGTGTTTTGCTGAAATTCCAAACCTTCCCCCCATTCTATTCTCAACAACATATGAACTAATAGTTCTGTAGGTCCAAGATAAGAATTGGACAGGCTATTCAGACTCTTTGATCTAACACAGGAAATATGCGCAGGACAACGCTGAATTTTGGACCAGAATCGTTTTGTACTTATTGAACAGATAAATTAGAAAACTTTCCCTGGTATATTTAACAGAGCAAATGGGAACAAATATGAGATGTTAATGGGTAGGGTTTACACACACTTTAACCTTGTCCTTAAATGATCATGACTGTGCTATGTGCTCTCCTATAGTGCTTATTGGAGTTCTTCATTAAAAAGCAAATCTTCCCCATGCAGGGGAAGGGGGGTGGGGGGTTGCCACAGTTCTGGACAGACTTTTGGAGGGGTTGCCAAGTATAGACTTGGATCTGAGCATACGGGGGTTTGCAGTCTCTCCACATTTGCTTGTGTCCTTTGGTTTTTGGTTGCCCACTTCTTGTGTCATTGTTGACATCTTCCAACCCCTCCTTAAACCACCTATACCATTCAAAAACACTTGATTTCTTCATGGAATATTCACCATAAGTCTTCTGTAACAGAGCTAAAGTTTCACTCGCACTTTTGACAGTTTTCACACAAAATTTGATGTTAATCCGTTGCTCCAGATTTCCATCACTCATTTTCTGGCAACAGCATAATGCAAATGTTATTTCTTCTACTACTCCGTAAAGACTGAGTCAACTGGTCTGTGTCCCAGGTGAACACAATTTAGAACATGTCAGAACACGATCGAGTGCAAATGGCTGTATGACTCAGCATAGTGTTACGCCATAGGCATTCCGGGAATTAAATTGTCACACCCTGTATTCCTAGTAAGAATTTAGAAGACCAGAAACCACAAGCTCTGTATTTTTGGTATCGCAAGTTCCATTTAAAGAACATTAGACTGACTTATGAGGGTTTTACTTTATCCTCCTCTAGAAAAGCAAGGTTTTCTGAGGAGCAGAAGGTCATATTTTAAACATAACCTTGATAATATACCATAAAATGGATTCTCCGTAGGCATATATGCCGTAGTGCTGCCTCTCTTGGTTCTGCTGGGGAAGGTTTGGGTGTTGTGGGGGAGGGGGTGGCAGGGACTTCCCACACAGTAAGCCATGAAGATCACGAGCAGAACCCTCCCTTCAACTAAAAACAGAGAAATTTGTTTTTTGATGGATTTTCTCTTTTACTTCCTCGTATTCGTATGCATGGCTCAGCAGAAGACAAATACAAGAACCTTGACTGACAACTAAGCGAGAAGCAGGGTAGGGGGTGTTTGTCAACAAATACCTTTTTCTCCTTGATAAATTGCACCTTTCTGATTTCAAATGTATTTGATGACATCAAGCTTCTGTGTTCTTTTCGGAATGGGCTAATCCCTTCCGCCTCTCTGGGATGCTGGTTTAGACAGATAGAAGCAATATGCAGCATCTCATCTGAATCGCCTGTACCATCCCTCTCCCTCCTGCTGAGCTGAAACACATGAAAGTCATGTACGGGCAGCAATGTCGTCTTTTGCTACAAGTCACGATATCTCTGTGCAAAGCGTTTGAACAAAAAGCAAAGAGCTTCCTTCTGTCTTTTTTTGGATTGAAAACCAAAAAGTCCACGGAGGCCGATTCTAGGTGCAGAGAGCACTAATCGCCTTCTTTTGAGTTCCTGTCTCTCCATTTACACAAGAAAGCCGATACTACGGGCATTACAAACAGGACATTCTGGAAATGTGCTGACAAAATATACACATATATGAAACACGGTCTGTCATCTTTGAACTACAAGATGTCCCATTTATGTCACAGTTTGTCTTCATTTTGTTGGCACATTTCTCCTTTTTGCAGCTTAAATTTCAAAGGTTCTCTTTTATTATAAAACAGGGCTTTCTACATGAAATATCCATTGGCAGGGAAGTTTAACTTTTCCATTTGGCTTAGTTTTTCCATTATAATGTGGAGGTCTACATTTGGCTTGAATTGATTTAGTCAATAAAAGCCAAGCAAATCTATGTTACAGTTCTGTTTATATGAAGGAATGTTTAGCATGTATCATAGTCTGGATGATGGGTCTTGAACCCACTGGAGGAAACTACCATAAAGGTTGATTTTTAGTATGTTGTACAGCTTGGCCTTCAGGTAGGTATAGGGAACTGTTATCCATCATACAGTCATTTTGTTCTAGTGATTGAGGAGAGAGTTGGGGTCCACCATATGATCCTTTTAACCTCTTTGGGCCTGTCGATGATATCTGACTCTGATATATACAGTATAGAGCAAGTAAGAGTTCCAGGGGCTCACTAGGCCTTAAAACCTTGGAGATAAAATAGCTATATTCTTAGTTCACAGAGATGTTCTTGACCGTAGGATTTTTAGGCTTCCTACTGTGCGTTGACCTCCAGTTTGCCATTCTATGGTCCACTCAAAACAACGAGGAGTGCATTGCCAAAACAAGCATGGCATATTAGCAGTTTGCTGTTAACAAAACACATCTAAGCATTGTTATAGACATAGACTCTGCCAATGGAGGGAACTGCTGCTGTCATAAAGGGCAGGTACCTATAGATACTTGCACATACCGGCAAGAGTCTTCCAAACCTTCCTTTTACAGCCAAACCTCAGACAGGTTCTCACAGACAAAGCTTCATCACTTCTTCATAGTGCTAAGTTTGCCCACTTGATCCTACCACTTGTGCACTCTTAACCTCTTGACCTCTGGAAGGTTTTATCCCCTTCATGACAAGGGCATATTTGCTATTCAGCACTGTGCTACTTTAACTGACAAATTGCTTGGTCATGCAACAATACACCAAAATTTAATTTATATAATTTTTTTTCATACAAACAGAGCTTTCTTTTTGTGGTATTTGATCACCACTGTTTTTTTTTTATTTTTAATTATGTAAATGAAAAAAGACATAAAATTTGTGAAATTAAATTAAATGAAAGCAAACAAACAAATACGTTCTGTTATACAAAATACCAAATAAAAAAAGTTTAAAAAATCAAATTTCTTCATAAATTTAGGCCAAAATGTATTCTGCCCAAAAAGTGTATATTGATCCGTTTGTGTGAAAGTTATAGTGTCTACAAATGATGGTATATATACTAGAATTTATGTAGTTATAACATTATACTGGTAATGGCGGTGATCAGCGACTTGTAGTGGGACTGTGATAGTGCGGCAGGCAATCTGGCACTTATAGACCCATGATGGGAGGTACACTAACTTACTGACACTGATATCACTAGTGACACTAATACAGTCATCAGATATAATACTGTACATTATACTGTACATTGTCACTGTACTGATGACACTAACTGGGAAAGGGTGACTGGTGATCAGCGACTTGTAGTGGGACTGTGATAGTGCGGCAGCAATCTGGCGCTAACAGACCCATGATGGGATGTACACTAACTTACTGACACTGATATCACTAGTGACACTAGTACAGTGATCAGATATAATACTGTACATTGTCACTGTACTAATGACACTGACTGGGAAGGGGTTAAGATCAAGGGGCTAACTGTGTGTCTAATAAGTGTAATGTGTGCTGCTTTTACTAACAGATCTTGCAGAGAGAAGAAACAGCCAGATCACTGATCTGTGTACAGAGTCCTGTGTTGTTTGTGAACTCTGTGCTGTGATTGGCTATAGCCGATCAGCAGGCCTCAGCCATAAATCATTGTCCAGAACCTGCTGTCAAAATCCCGCTGTAGCCACTGACAGTAAGATGCAGCAAGAGGTGTATGCATGCCTGCTCCTAACCCAGAACATGCTGGATGACTTACATATACACGATCCAGCCTGCTTGTGCTGCCCACCCACAGTAAATGCACTGTGGGCAGGCGGAAAGCAGTTAATGACCAGCAAGGTTGTCCATTATAGTTGACAACAGGGATAAGTCATTGGTTGTTAGGATGCCAGCGGGTAGTAACTACTTAACCAGCAACATCCAGTCACCTTCCCCTACCAAAAAACGCAGTAGTATCAAAAACATGACAAAACTAAACCAAGTGTCACTACATGATCATACTGAAAATTGTGGAGAGCCAGAAACTACCTATGTTTTTTTTCTCAGTGGAATTACTGAAAAAAGTAATTTATCTGTAAAAGTGTAGGCATTCAGTGATTGTTACTTGATACCACCCAAATCTGCAGAATAAAGAAGAGTATAGATGCGATCTTATTATTTTTTAAAGCTTTTTACCTAATGGTCTTTTTTCGAATACATTCGTATTAATAAAGATTGCCTCCAATGATCGTGATTACCTCCAGTGTGGCCTCTATGAAGAATGAGGGCCTCTTGGTGATCATTCCTGTTTTATTGCATTTTGTGTTTAGAATGTTTGAAACTCTTCAATGGGTTTTATGGAGATGCGTAAATCTTAGGCTGGCCAGTCACTTTGTCTTTCACTCCTGTATCATACTTTGTCTCGGAGAATTATAGCAAAGTGCTAAAGACACCAGACGCCAATGTTTGTGTGACAGTATTTCAGATGATATGGTGCTTGATGTAAAGGAGTAGGCTCTTTGTTAAAAATAACAGAGCAATTTATTATGCCAGGTAGTAGGCTGTAAATCTCAGTATAAGAAAACAGTTTCTCTTTTTTTTGTGTGTTAAATATATTTTTTTTCATGAACTTTTTTATGGTTCTTACACTTTTAGGGATCTGGAATTTGTAGGACTTATCAGTAGTAGACATGCCTTTCAACATAAAAAAATGGGTCAGTTTAAATGGATTGGAAATGGGCATAATGTGTCTTTTTTAATATTTTGTCCATTAAGTACAGTATATGTGGCTGTTCCTTTTTATTAATATTATTATTACAGGTACTCATATAGCGACATCAATTTACGCAGCGCTTTGCACATATATATTTTACATTCGCATCAGTCCCTGCCCTCATGGAGCTTGCAATCTAAGGTCCGTAACTCACATTCATACATACTAGGGCCAATTTAGACAGCAGCCAATTAACTTGTCTTTGGAGTGTGGGAGGAAACTGGAGTACCCGGAGGAAACCCACGCAGGCACAGGAACTCCAGGCAGGTAGTGTCGTTAAAAGAGGTACCTAAGAACAAAACTAGCTTACCAGTACTTAAATGTGTTGGCTGAATATGTTTATTTTTTCACTCTTTATTTTCCCTTTACTTTAACCTGGTAATCCTGTCATTTTGTCTTTCTAAGGTGACAGCCGTACAGAGCAGTGTTGTCACCCTAGGGCAGGGGGTGTGCTAGGACTATATAACACCTCCCTCTCTTCTCCATATCAGGGGGACGTATTTTGTAATCCACAGAGATGGCAGGAAATAATGCTAACTTATAACAGTCCAAAGGGATAGAACACATGAAGTTATCAGCCCACAAGATGTCTCTGCTTATTTTTGCACTTGTTGAATAGATGTAATAAAACACTTTCAATTGGATATTTACCAGAAAAGGGAGAAAAAGAGAGAATTGTATTGTTAGAGTTTACATACACTTTAATTTTGTTTACAATTGGATTTAGGATAGGTTTACACCTGTGCAGGTGATTGCTGTTGCGGGACCCGCACCTCTTCCCACAGCCGCAAACACCCGCTCAGTGAAACGCAGGACCTGCGGGCGGGTGCCATTTTTTCTAACCGCACACTGACCACACTGGAAATCACACCCACAGTGGAAATGGCACTGTACTTGCTGTTCCCGTGCGGACTGTGATTCCAAAAATAGTGAAGGACTTTTTTTTTTTTCAATTACAAACCGCGGCCCGCACAGCTGAATAGATGTGAACCTAGACTCACATTTGGATTTTTAAGGCATAAGCTCACCAGTTACAGTAAAGTCCATAGGAATGCAACAATCTCTTCATTCAGGCATTTTTCTTAAACATATTGGTTAGAAGAAAACTATTTTGGTACTGTTTCACCTAGCTGTAGCACCCTGCCTTTGGCTGTATAAATTTAGCCTTTGAGTCTGCTGTTTCAGGTCTGTTCAGGTGTATCCCTAAACCTGGGGGTTGATTATTCCTGCCTGACTCTGTAAGAAGCTTCCAGAAATGGGGGGGGGGGGATCAATCTTTGGGCTAAGAATGTTTATCTGACCTCAGCGAATCCCTGGGAGGGGATACCCAGAAGGTGACTGTGGAGAAAATAAATGTTTAGAAAGACTTGTTAAGTGCTCACTTTTCCCGAAGTCTCTGCCCCTTGGAGGTTGCCTGTGCTACTAAAAATCTGTTGCTGTTAGGCCTCAGGACTTGGCTGAGGACCTAAAATATATCTACTGGAGGACACTACCTTATGAAGCTGGGCTAGAGAAAGAACCCCTTTCACCGAAGAAGGGAAGCTGGTTGGAGAGCTGCCTCTGGACATTGTGAGCAAGACCCTTTGCCTAGACCTTGAGGTGTGCATGTGCTTTGAGAGTTAGATACCAGAGATGGATACAAGGACTGTGGCTGCTTACACAGTCTCAGACTGGTCAGCTGTCCCCTGCACCTCCAGCAATGCTTAAAGCTGCTATTGAAAAACTTTGCTTGAGAATGTGTCCTCCTGTACCTGTTTGCAGTTTTGGGAATATTTTGCACACTCTTTCCTATTGCTGGCTAGTGCAGCCGCATACCGAGGGACATTCTTAACAAAGACTTCCTTGAGCTTGTTTTTCTCTAGTATTCAGCCTAGCGACTGTAACATTGTTCCCTGGAAGTAGTGAGAGAAGAACCACTACTGAGAGCAGGTGCTTGTGGGACATGTAGTCCGGGGAGCCATGTCTTTATATGGAGGCAATGCTGCTGAAAACGACAAGGTCCAGCAAACTGAAAAGAAGGGCGGAATGCTGGGATAGGATGATATAGCCTGGCCCAGGAAAAGCTCGCTCTTTTGAGACCACCACCTGAGGTTGAAAGGAGGTGGCCTGATCGCTCTGGAGAGATAGACCAGGTCTTGGGGCTTAGGCAGTGCGGAGAATCTTCAGCAGGTGAGCCATATACCTGCAGGCTTACCATCCACTTCCAGCACAATGCTGGTCAAATGACTGGCCAGGGTCACTCCTATCATTCCCTGTGACAGGCCCAGCTGAAACCCAGCATGGCCAGGTGCACTGTTCAGGCACCTCTCACTGGACATGGATTCTTCATGAGCCTGTTCTGGGATGTCTCCTTGGTCTCATTAGTTTCTTGACTACTGGGGAGCACATTGTTCATGCTGGAATCCAGATCTCAGTGGTGACATAAATACCGGAGAGCAATCTGTGTATATTCAAGAGCAAATTTTTCCAGTCCCACTTGTGCAGGAAGTCAAAGACTTTATGTATACAGTTTTTCCTTCTGCATTTCACCTCCTGTGTGTTTAGGAAATTAGTGGCCTCTGGCAATGTAACTACTGTGGATATACTGGAAGGTCCCAAAGCTAGTTGGCAGTTTAATGGTTAACAAGCACAAGTGATTTTATATCAACAAGAAACTATTATACTTGCAAGAGCATAAGGTTATCAATAACCCAAGTGGAATATGCAAAGTCTTTTTGAAAAACTCCACAATGACGGATTCATAAGCCTAAAATCACTCCACTGGAGACAGAATTTATCACATTTCAGCGGGCTGAGTGCTTAGGCGCACTCCGTGCCCACTGGAGCAAATGGCGATGAACAACAAGGGAAAAAAAAAAAAAAACACAATCCGCTCAAGTATGAAACCATTACAGAGTAGATCCGGTTACACAACATAAATATTGCTAAGAACTCATTCCGGCCTTATTAAAAGTAGGGGCTGGTTTCAGACAACACTGTGCGTTGTTACGCTTGTTTTGTTTGTAAACGTAGAGTTTGATGAAATCTCAGGGAATATCCAGGCCACAGTTAATGCTTAGTTCGGAGTAAAAACCAAAAAAAAGGCAATAAACGAAAATTGATGGTATTTTCTTTCTTGACCTAATCCCTCAAGATGAAATGCTTTTAAAAGCAGAATAAAAAATGAACTTAGGAAGCAGATGCCTTTAATGAGGCCCTCTGTTACATTACCACCTGTAAAACCAGGAGCAAATAGGCTTTATATCAGCGGAATAATAAGGAACTCCACGTAAAACAAAACAAACTGTAAAAAAAAGGAAAGAAAGTCTCTAAACAATAGGAGGGGAAATCTATAGTCAAATGGAGCTTTTCATTCCGCTAGCTTTCAGCTCGGATGGAGATAAAATAACAGGCCTTCTGTGAACAGATGAGAATATGATATCAGCGTGTAATGACAGCAACTCACAAGGGATGTTTACTGAGACATCACTTATAAACCCGGTAGGACGAGTCGAAATAGCCACTTTCTGCCCCAAAGTCCTTCATCATAAAGAGTACCTAATGTCTCTGAGATTGGCAGTGTCATTTTTTCCAAGTAAAATTATGTGTATGCATCTTACAATGGGAGGTATGTTAAGTCTTTTTCCATTAGCTTTATTTTTGAAGAGCTAAGACATATGTTATTTTTGACTGCTGGCTCTGCAGTCCTCTACTATGCATGAAAGAATAAATGCGCTATTAGAGACACCTCCTACTAATACCAGGACCAATAACAGAGATCAATAAAACCTCTAAAGTTACAGTGCACATGTAGTACTTCTGCTTGATACTGGCCTCTCTTGCCACAGGATGACGCCTGAGAAGTTGCAGCTGGATTGTTAGGCTGATAGGCACAGGAACCTCTTTGAGGTCTAGCATATCTTTTAGAACACAATCCTACACACCTAGCTTAGGAGATTCACCAGCTGGGAAAGCTGCAATCTCTGAAGGCCATGCTGCTGGTTCAGTTGCTGTTCACTAGGGTCCTGGCTATGGCAGAGCCTAGGAGCTCTACCTGTAACTCCAGAAACACCTCTGAGACTTCACCATTGAGGATCCAGTCTACTACCACCTCACCAGAAGGCATCTGGAAGCTAAGTTAGGGTGGCTATCCCTAAGTCTCGTGCGTAAATGACTGTTTGCTGATCTGGGTGACGTTTGGAGCTACAAGATCAGAGCCATTAAACCTTAATGGGGTACAGATTGCACAATGAACCCTAATATAGCCTATCTTTTCCGGTCTCAGTGGTCAGGGAGTGCTATTTTCAGGACAGTGAAGTTAGTGTCCTCTTTGGTAAAACCTATACTTGTCGGAGTATCCCATGCCCTACAGCCATCCTCTGTTACTCCATTACTCAGCATTAAAACTTGTATAGACGTCCTGTAGACTGGTCACCGAGGCAGTGTGTATATGGGGTTGTTGAAGTGTGTGTGCTGCCAGCCTCAGCATACTCAAGAGTAGAACTCAGATCATCAACAACATCCTTGTTATTGTACTTCAATCACCTTTAATCATCATCAGTCAGTAGCCCTCACAGGTAAATTTTTACATGGATTTGATTAGACAGACTAAGGTGGGATTTGGGTTGAAGGGAATGAGGTCCTGTCCACATCTATGTGGTCTTCTGAAGTGTGTTAAGGCACATTGGATTAAGGCCACCCATTTATTTAAATGGACTGCTAATAAAATGTCACGCAAACTGTTCTCCTGTTCTTTTTGCTCTGCGCAGGATCTCCTGCTCTCTAGCTCCCACGTTAACACCTCCCATGCTTGCCTCCTCTAGAACTCCATCCTCCAATCTTTTTGGCTTTCTCCTACTTTGTCACCTTTAGGTGATCGCTGTAAACTCATCAATTCAGGGGAGCCTATCCCACCTCTACCAAAAAAATTGAACTTTTACCTTCACCATCATCACTACACAGTTTTTACCTTTTTGTATCTCTTTAGGATTGTAAGGTCTCACAAGCCCGTCTAATCCTCCTGTCTTGCATTATATTGTAACAGTACTGTCTCCCTTTATTTTATTAAGAGCTGCACACACTTTTTGGGTTATATAAATATTGTTTAATAAAATACCAAAAAGGACTGAAAAACAAAACAAGCAAAATGTTCTTCAATGCAATGCAGCACAACTCTTAGTAATGTATTACCATGCAATGTGGTGTATTGCAGGGTGCTATGGTAAATGAATGACACTTATTATTGCTTTGAGGTGTTAAAGGGTCCTTAAAATTGTCCAGATCTGAAATGTTAAAACAGTAACTGGTAAGGTTTTACCCTAAGTAAGACTTAGGTTTATATATTTTCAGAGATGCAACTGTGTAATAGGGCCTCTTTGCAGATCTATTAACCACTTGCCGACCGCGCATAGCCGAATGACGGCTTCACCGCGGCCGGCCAGTTCTGAGTGGACGTCATATGACGTCCTCCCAGAACGCGCTCTCCTGCGCGCCCCAGGGGGCGCGCACCCGGCGATCTCCGTGATCGCTGTGTCCTACGGACACAGCTGATCACGAGATGTGGTGAAAGGCCGATCCCACCGGCCTTTTACCACGTGATCAGCGGTGTCCAATGACACGCTGATCACAGGAAAATGCAAGTGCCGGTTCTCGGCTGCACTTTCCTCACGCTGTCAGATCGTGAGGAAAGTACTGCCGAGAACCGGCAGTTGTCAGAGCGGGGATCGGCACCGATCATCAGGGCACTGATGATCAGTGCCCTGATGATCGGTGCCCAGCAGTGACCCCCGCAAGTTCCGATCAGCTGTGCGCCCACTAGCCCCGCCCACCCATTCCCAGCAGTGCCCCCACCTGTGCCCAGCAGTGCCCCCACCTGTGCCCAGCAGTGCCCCCACCTGTGCCACTCTGCAGTGCCACCTACCTGTGCCCAGCAGTGCCACCTACATGTGCCCAGCAGTGCCACCCACCTGTGCCCACCCACCTGTGCCCACCAGCGCCACCCACCTGTGCCCACCAGTGCCACCCACCTGTGCCCACCCACCAGTGCTGTCCACCAGTGCCACCCACCAGTGCCACCCACCAGTGCTGCCAGTCAGTGCCACCAGTCAGTGCCCAGGGGTTGTGCCAGTCAGTGCCGCCAGTCAGTGCCCAGAAGTGATGCCAGTCAGTGCCGTCTATCAGTACCCATCATCAGTGTCACCTATCAGTGCCGCCTATCAGTGCTGCATATCAGTGCCGCCTATCCGTGACCCCTAATTAGTGCTGTCTATCAGTGCCGCCTATCCGTGCCACCTCATTAGTACTGCCTATCAGTGCCCTTTAGTGCTGCCTATCAGTGCCCATCAGTGCCGCCTATCAGTGCCCATCAGTGCCGCCTCATCAACGCAAATCAGTGAAGGAGAAAAAATACCTGTTTGAAAAATTTTATAAAAGAAACAAACTTTTTTTTTTTTTTCAAATTTTTTGCACTTTTTTTAATTTATAGCGCAAAAAGTAAAGCGCCCAGTGGCGATTAAATACCACCAAAAGAAAGCTCTATTTGTGAGAAAAAAATGATCAAAATTTCATATGGGTACAATGTTGCATGACCGCGCAATTGTCAATCAAAGTGCGGCAGCGCTGAAAGCTGAAAATTGGCCTGGTAAGGAAGGGGGTATAAGTGCCTGGTAGGCAAGTGGTTAAAGGGCCCCCCTTATTCAGTAATTTCCATCTCAAAGGCAATCACGTTCCATAGCAGTCATATAAGGATTCCTAAACTACATGTACAGTACATTCATTTTAATCAGATGTGTTTGCCAAATGTTACTGCTATCTGTGTAATCACTGTGTAGCCAGAAAGTGCTGGGCCCCCTGCACTGCTGGACCCCATAGCATTTGAATGGTCTATTATGGTCATAGTTCAGCCCTTCTCTATTTTACAACCTATCCATATGAAACTACTCTTACAAAAGTATGAGAAGCATGGGTATCTGAATAATCATAATTACATGTCCCATTACATATCTATTGCATATTTTACTAAACACGTTCCCTGTTACAGCCAATGAAGGAATATTTCAAACACTAAGCAGCTTGATATGAAAATGAGAGGTCTATGAATATACGATACTATAAGGGTTTAATTTTCTCTTGCTTTCTTGAGTCATATAAGAGAAGGGGCATCCTCTTTATGTAGTTTTTAATAGATATGTCCATTCAGCAAATGATATATTTATAGCTGTCTACTAAAGAGCCAGGTGGTCCATGGGATATTAATCTGGCCTTGACTGGAATAATAGAAGCCCTTTTCAGCCTCTTGACCTTCATGAATCCAAAAGCATGGCTGAGCATGTTAGTTTTTTAGCATTATTAACTGGCAGAATGAAAGGACATGCAGGCTTGGCTTATTAACCTATTCTTTGTGAGTCTTCTCATAGAGGGCAACACTGCTTACTACATTCTTAGGAGCTATTCGCTATAGGCATCCAAGTAAGGGAGCAGCCCCACGCTACTAAAACAATTTTTTAAGATGATCATCTCTAGATGTCAATTTGTATCTTGTTACCCTTAATATAAATCAATAAATTCAATGAATACATTGATGGAAAAGAGCATTTACTCCATACAAAAAAGGAGGTGATATGCCCTTTTATAGACAATAAACTCAGCAAATTAAGAGATTTGAGAATCTTCAGATAGGTCTTGTGACCATTCATTTGTTGTAATTGAAAAGCTGTCTCATTACTCAGCTGTGACTTGGTTAGAGCTCTGTTTGCTGTTGGTGTTTTCTTTACTAATATGACATATCACACAATTTGATAAATTGCTGGTATCTTTTTCAAATCCCTAAATTATGGGACCCTGACATCTACTGGGAGGTGATACCCTCTGCCCCTCTCCTTGCCCTGAGTCAGTGAAAGTTCAGATGGTCGGACCTAACATTGGCTACTTTGAGAAGAGGCAATTGTTGTGCACATTTTGTGAAAATGAAATATGGGATTAGGAAAAAAAAATCAATATTTTAGTCTGTTTATATGACTGGCAGGAAAGGACAAATTGAATTCCCACCCATAATGTTGTACATTTTAGACATTTATTCAAGGAAGTACAGACCAAATTATTGTGTGAATTTGTTTTCAAAGCCTTAAGGCATTGTGCTTAAAAACCTTGTTTTTAAATGGCAGCTCCACTAAAGTAGGCCATAGATTATGTGATTTTCTTTCCTGCAACCATGGGTAACCACAATATTGTGTTTTCCTGCTGTGAAGCCGTCCCTGCCTGGAGAACACAGTGTTACTGCTAGCGGTTATAGCTGCTGGCAATAATCACTTGCTAAAGATCTGTCATGATGATTGTACCGAAGTCAATCAATGGATCAACGTGGGTTCAATCAGCCTGCCCACAGATGTATTGAATCTCGGCCGGTCTGTTCTGTACTGGCCGACATTTGAACCATCTATGGCAGGCTTAACTATGTTATTGTGAAGGAGGTGAGGTACAGGTATGCAAAGGTCGTTCACTTTTATGCACCAACTCCACTGTTGAGGCAACTCCACTTCAAAGGCCTCTTGTCCTGCAGATTATTCTGTGCACAATGATGGTAGTCCTTGGGATATTTAGTATAAGAGCTGTTAAAAATTAATTTACCTGTAATTACATTTCTTACGTAAAACCCAACTTCAGGAAAAAAACAGTTACTTTATTCCTCAGTCTTGATTCCACACACTTCTTCCTAAGCCATCCTGCAGTGTAATGGATCAAAATCACTGTTTTTGCTATAAGGAATGATAATATCCTACCTGGGGAGCAGACATTTTTCCCAGCTTGTTATATTTACGGGCAATGGTCCCCTCACCAACCCCTGAGTTCTCCTGCATTTGGAGCCTATGAGCCACCAACAGCTGTATGCATCAAGCAGGTCCTAATAATGACACCCAAAGAACGACCCTAGGAAGTAAACAGAAGACAAGAGGTCATCATGTGACTGTGGCTTCTTTTAAGTAAAATTGGAATTCTGATATTTTTGTTCTTCAGAGAGGTTGTTGAGAGAGGTGTGAGGAGGAAGGGTGGGGTTGCTAATACACTGGAGTTGGACTTTTAAGGTTAAGTTTACCTTTGGGAAGATATTACATGTTCCACCCTTTTTAGGGTGGAACATGTAACATGTTCCCACCGCTGCAGCCGCTGGCCGAATCCCCCCCCCCAGTGACAGCAGTAAAGGGAGAAGTCCCCCGTACTAGCTGTCACTATTTGAAAACAGCGCGGCCCACATGGCCACGTCATTGGGAGGGGGGTATCTGGCAGCAGCTGCAGCAGTGGAAACATGTTGCACCCTAAAATTGGGTGGAACATGTAACATGTTCCCAAAGGTGAACTTATCTTTTAAATCAAAGTTTCACTCAAAGGCAGAGGCTCCATGTATTTGCCTCCTCCTCCCCTCCACTGCCATATTTGTCACCTTTTTGGGGGGAAGAGGGAGCGGTTACCTGTTTTTGACTGGTTGTTGGTGCCAGACGGGCTGGTATGAGTATTTAAAAAACTGCTAATCTACTGGGATTTTCATACACAACCATCTCTAGCGTTTACAGAGAATGGTCCAAAAAAGAGAAAAGTGAGTGGCGGTTGTGAGGACGACAATGCCTTGTTGATGTCAGAGGACAGAGGAGAATGGGCAGACTGGTGAGATGATAGAAAGGCAACAGTAACTCATGTCAAAATGGATCAAAATCTCTGAGGAATGTTTCCAACATCTTGTTGAATCTATGGCATGAAGGACTAAGGCAGTTCTGAAGGCAAAAGGGGGTCCAACCTGGTACTGGTGTACATCAGGGGACTCCAAATGTGGCCCTTTGCTACCCTTTATCCGACCTTTGGGACACTATTCCTCTCACTGAGACCAACAATGGGACAGTACTGCTTCCCATGAAACCAATGATGGTGTACTATTCTTCCCACTAATACCAATGGTGGGGCACTACTCCTCCTTGTATTGACTAACAATCCTGAGGCCATGTTGCTAGGGCCAGGACATTTTCTATCCTCACTGGCCCTAATCCGGTCCTCCTGAAGTCTGAAGGACAGTATACTGGCCCTTTGTTTGAGAAGTTTGGAGATCCCTGGTGTACTTAATAGAGTGGCTGGTGAGTGTACGATTACTGTCGGTGGCAATAGGTGCTAGCAGTAATCATTGTGGGGTTTTTGTTCCGACAGGTAATACTCCCCACACACAGAACACAATAGCTCCGTGGGAGAAATTCCACTCAAATCAACACTGATTGCGTTGATGGAGGAAGCGTGGAAAGAAAATTGCGTCATCTATGGCTAAGTGTTGGTGTTGTGCATCAGAACTCATACATACTCATAGGAGATGTGTAAATATATATTAATATGTGCTAAGAGCCAAACATCAGAAGTCTAGTTGTTGTTATCTGATATTTTTTTTCAATACTATATATCTCATGAGATGATGCTACCAACAAGGCGTACCTAATGAAGCAGCCCATGAGTGTATTTTCTGATTCTAGTTCTGGAAAACATAAATGAATGCCCTCTATTGCTGTTGCATTTGGTTGTGTTCAGAGCCTTTGGTATGGGCTTTGCACATGACAATAAGTTTACTATTAGATATTGGGATCTTTCAGCATGTTTTTCTCAATTTTTGTCCTTTAGCAAATTTTTGTATAGTCTGCAAGCATTTGAAACCATTATAAATGGTAAGTGGATTTTGAAGTCCCTTGTGGCAAGTTTGACTGGTATCATGAGGTTCTTCCAGCAACCATATATAAGGATAGTTCTTGCTAGAGCTTGGAGGTTATTTTTGCATCTGTTATTCGTAATTGCTTTGACAGGAGACCATGGAATTGTTTCGAGCTAGGAAGCAAGTTTTTTCCTGTTTGATTTACATATTTTTACATCTCTTTCAAGGTGAAAAAGAAATCTTATAGATTGAAATACTGCAAAAAGTGACTGTAGGGTAACAGCATAGATATAGCCCCAGTGATGATAAAAGGGAATGAGTACATGTTAGCAATATAGAGTTGTAGCTTTCAGAAACTGTCAGAACCTGCTAACCTCTTCTCATTTGTCCGCACCTTTTGTTGTCTAGCCACGTACATTCTTTAGGGCCCACCATCTCTGGGCTGAGATTTGAGATGATGACCATGACATCACAAGTAAAAAACTCTTCTTGGTGCTCTTGGACAGTTCCTAAATTGAAATATTTTCATCTTCCTTAATAGCTCACTGGTGTTAATCCATAATTGTGGTTGTGGTTCTCGTAACCCTTTCCTGTCTTCTGGATTCCGACTGTCTACCTTCAGTTATGTGGTACTAGCCTCAAACTCCATATCTCTGCCTGAACACTGTCTGCCCTAACCACTGCCTACCATACTTTACATCGGACTTTCAGTCTGATAATATACATTGCCTGTCTGCATTGCCAAGCACCCCAATAATGTTGTGCATCTAAATCTTTGTGGCCTTCATGGTTAAGACTGAATGCTTGGTAAATGTCATGGTCAATGAATGTCCCTTCATCATTATGACAGTAAGCAAATGTGGAAGAATAAAAGAACAGGAGACATGAATGAATGC
This sequence comes from Staurois parvus, assembly GCF_062004578.1. Classification (NCBI taxonomy): domain Eukaryota; kingdom Metazoa; phylum Chordata; class Amphibia; order Anura; family Ranidae; genus Staurois; species Staurois parvus. The sequence goes on along the minus strand of NW_028318294.1, from coordinate 5,136,198 downwards.
ACAAGGTATGCTGGGTGTCAACTAGGTCAGCAGACATAAGGAAATTGCACATTTAATGAAAGACTTTTGTTGGGTTAACCCTTTGCTTATAATTACACTGCATTTGTTATTGTGAATATGCATGCAATACCTGTTGTCTTCTGTCTGCTCCTTTGATATTTCTGGAAAATAATTGGATAGTAGTTAGTGTACTATAGGAGATCTGTGTTATATGAAAATTGAAAAAGCTGCTTTTGGATCATTATCTAATTCAACGGTGTTTCGTATCATGTTTAATGACATAAAGCCAGCCATAGATGGATCGGATATCGGCCAGTCCTTGCCTGATCCATCTATGGGCAGGCTGGCTGTCCTGAAGTTGATCCATCTATAGACTTCAGTACAACCAGTCTGTCGGACGTTTTAGATACGATTAGTGTCGGCGACTATAGGGGCTAGCAGTAATCATTGTGCTTTTTGGGCAGATAATGCTTCCCGCCAGCAGAACATGGTCCTTCAACACTGCGTTGAAGGGGGAATCGTGGAAAGAAAATCTCATTGTCTATGGTGTGTTGGTGTTGTGCATCAGAACTCATACGTACACATAGCAGACGTGTGTGAATGTGTATGGATATGTGCTAAGGGCCAAAAATCCAGAAGTCTTGTTGCTGTTATTTGAAAATTTTTTCAATACTTTATACTGTATGTATAGTCAGTCACACATATGCATATGCAAAGTAACCAATAGCAACTGATAAGAATTAACTATACCGAAGCTATTCTATGAAAATGATTGGTCTCTTGGAGGACCATATGAATCAATTTATTATCACATAGTTGTTTGGCTACTTTGTAAATCATAATGATAACAGAAATCACCCAAATTGCCCTAATCTAATACTGGCAGATAATTTGGATGATTTTGCACAAAAGTTGGGCATGGGATGCTCTTGGACGTTCCAGAACAACAACACCTCGAAGCACAAGGCCAACTTGACCCTTTAGTGGCTACAGCAGAAAAAGACGAAGGTGTAAAAGATGAAGGCTCATTTTGAATGGGCTATAACACACCTCATTGTCTGAAAATTTCCTACTGCTTTTATTCCAATGTACTGCATTGCACAAAGAAGAGAAAACTGGAGTCCTCATTGGTGCCAGTGGCCACAAACAACTCCACAGAAATGAGTCAGTGGCAGGAGTATTAAATGTTTTTACATACCCACTCCCCTTGCAGTGGTTTTCAGTTGCAGTGTTTTTAACCCCTTTACTACCCTTCTCCCCCACCCCCCATGCAAATACATTGGTGGTAAGTGCAGTGTTTTTTAAATACTCACTTCCTTTGCATTGCTGATCAATTAAATGTTTTTAACCCCCGTCCCTTTTACATTGGTAATCAGTCGTAGTCTATTTAACCCCCCCTTCCCCCTGCAGTTATAATCATTGAGTTTTTTTAGAGTTCAAATATTTTATCAGGTAACATGAAAGCCATCCCATACAGATTGTTACTCAAAAATGGATAATAGAGATCTCTGCGCAGGGAGAGATGCAGAGAAATGTACAATGAGCAGTTAGCATGTGAGCACTTGTCCCTCTCTGGAGGATGAACTTAGATGTGCTAAAAAGAATCCAGCAGGCGATGGCATATAACAACACTGTAAGCATTTAAAGGTTGAAAAATGCAAAAGAGCGAACAAAGTGGATGGTCCACCCCAGCCACAGCTTGGGGAACAGCAAGGTCTGAAAATCAAGAGAGGAAGTAGAAGAGAGATAGAAAGAGGAGAACAGAAAGGGAAAGGGGGTAGTGATTCCGGGGTATGCACTGGCAAAGGTCCCAGGGCTCAAACAGAAGGGAAAAACATTAGGTTGGTTAAAGCTCCAAGAGTGAGGCCTCAAAGTATCATTGATTCCCCATCTGTTTCAGTGCAGAAAGCCTTTCAGAGCTCAGAATTAGTACTCTACAAAGTCAGCAGGTGCCAAAGAGGTGATGGACCCAGCCCAGGCTATACATAGGTAGACGGCAGGCCATGTGGTGGACACCAGAGATTTAGCTCATATTAGAAAAAACAGCTTTCAAACACAGCTTTCAAAAATGTCTTGCCAGACATTACTGGAAAGATGGATTTGGTTTATTATTATTATTATTATTATTATTACTACCAGTTTATATAGCGCCAAAGGGTTTGCTCAGCGCTGTACAATAGAGGGGGGACAATACATGGCACAGTACAACAACAACAAACAACGTACGAGGGGTAAGAGGGCCCTACTCTTTCGAGCTTACAATCTAGGAGGGAGGGGGTAAAGGTACAGTAGGAAGTGGCTGAGGGGAATGAGGGGTGGGAGGAAAGAGCGAGAATGGCCGTTAGGTGAGGGTGGGGTAGGCTTCCCTGAAGAGATGGGTTTTGAGGGAGCACCTGAATGTGAAGAGGGAAGGCGACAGTCTGATGGATTGGGGCAGTGAGTTCCAGAGGATGGGGGAGGACCTGGAGAAGTCCTGCAGTCGTGCATGGGAGGAGGAGACCAGGGAGCAGGATAGAAGGAGGTCCTGTGAGGAGCGAAGGGTACGGGTAGGGCGGTACTTGGGGATCAGGTTGGTGAGGTAGTCAGGGGTAGTGTTGTGAACGGCTTTGTAGGTCAGGGTTAGGAGTTTAAATTTGATGCGTTGGGCAATCGGGAGCCAGTGGAGGGAGAGGCAGAGGGGGGTGGCAGAGGTGGAGCGGGTGGTGAGGTGGATGAGTCTAGCCGCTGAGTTCAGGATGGTCTGGAGCGTGGAGACCTTGCACTTGGGTAGGCCGGTGAGAAGAGAATTACAGTAGTCAAGGCGTGAGATGATGAGGGAGTGTACTAGAAGTTTGGTGGTGTCAAGGGTGAGGAAGGTACGTATCTTGGCAATGTTGCGAAGATGGAGCCTGCATGTGTTTGTGAGTGATTTGACATGCGGTTGGAAGGAGAGGTTCGAGTCAAGAATGACGCCAAGGACTTTGGCTTGCGGGGCGGGAGTGATAGTGGAGTTGTTGGTGATGATGGATAGGATGGGGGGGGGGGTGTTGGCAGGAGGAAAGACGAGGAGCTCGGTTTTGGAGAGGTTGAGCTTGAGGAAATGTAGCGACATCCAGTCTGAGATGTCATTTAGGAGGTGAGTGATGCGGGCGGAGATAGTGGGGGTGAGGAGAGGGGTGGAGAGGTAGATTTGGGTGTCGTCAGCGTAGAGGTGATAGTTGAAGCCGTGAGAGTGTATGAGTTTGCCCAGGGAGGAGGTGTAGATGGAGAAGAGAAGGGGTCCAAGGACAGAGCCTTGGGGGACCCCAACAGAGAGGGGGAGGGGGAGGTGGCACCATTGTAGGTGACACTGAAGGAGCGTCGGGATAGGTAGGATGAGAACCAAGAGAGAGCAGTATCTCTGATGCCAAGGGAGAGTAGTTTATTAAGGAGGAGGGGGTGGTCAACTGTGTCGAAGGCCGCAGAGAGGTCCAGGAGAAGGAGGACAGAGTAGTCGCCCTTGGCTTTGGCGTTTAGTAGGTAGTTAGTGATTTTGAGGAGGGCAGTTTCAGTGGAGTGTAGGGGACGGAAGCCGGACTGTAGAGGGTCAAGGAGGTTATTGTCTGTAAGGTGGGAGCTTAGGCAATCGTAGAATATGCGTTCAAGGAGCTTGGAGGTGAGTGGCAGCAGGGAGATGGGTCTGAGGTTGTTGGGGTCCGCGGGATCCAGGGAGGGCTTTTTGAGGATGGGGGTGATATGCGCGTGCTTTAGGGGGGAGGGGAATACGCCAGTAGAGAGGGAGAGATTGAAGATGTGGGTGAGGGAGCGGATGAGGGAGGCGGGGGGTCACCGGAGGAGTTGAGAGGGGATAGGGTCCAGGGGGCAGGTAGTGAGGCGGGCTTCTGAGAGGACTTTGGCGACTTCCTCAGTAGTGACAGGGCTGAGGGAGTGCAGTGTGGGGGGGGGTTATGGTGGGCGGGGCATTGGGAGAGGTGGGGGCAGTGCCATTGTGAGGGCAGAGGAAGGGGGAGATGAGGGGGTGACGGGGCTGAGGAGGCTAGGTGGGGAGGTAGATTGCAAGTTGACGATGTCCTTACGGATAGCGTCAATCTTGTTGTGGAAATGGGTGGCAATCTCGTGGGCGGTGAGAGAGGTACTGAGTGGAGGAGGGGGGGGAGAGAGCAGGGAGTTGAAGGTGGAGAAGAGTCGGCGGGGGCAGGAGGAGAGGGTGTTTATTAGGTTAACAAAGTAGGCCTGCTTGGCGGTGTGGAGGGAGGAGGTGTAGATAAGAAATGCAGATTTGTAGAGGGAGAAAGTATGAGGGGACCTGGTTTTGCGCCACAGTCTCTCCAGTGCGCGACTGCGACGCTTGAGGCGTTTAGTGCTGTCAGTCTGCCAGGGTTGAAGCGGTCTGGGTTTGATGATGCGTGTGGTTAGGGGTTCCAGAGAGTCTAGGGCAGCTGACAGTGAGTCATTGTACAAGGTGGTGGCTATGTCAGGACATGACAGTGAGAGGATGCTGTCGTGTAGGCGGTCGGCAGCAGAGTGGAGGGGGGCCGGGTTCAGGTTGCGGAGGTTGCGGCTGGTGATGGTTTGGCGTTTTTGAGGGGGGGAGTTGGGGGAAGGGGAGATGGAGAAGGTGATGAGGTGGTGGTCGGAGAGAGGGAAGGGGGTGTTAGAGAACTGGTTGAGGGTACAGAGGTGGGAGAAGACGAGGTCCAGGGTGTTCCCTCCGATGTGGGTGGAGGATTGAGTGTGCTGTGTGAGCGCGAAGGAGGAGGTTAGGTGGAGGAATTGGGAAGTGGCCGGGTTGTTGTCGTTGATGGGGATGTTGAAGTCCCCGAGGATGATGGTCGGTAACTCAGAGGAGAGGAAGAAGGGGAGCCAGGCGGCGAAGTTGTCCAGGAAGCGGGGTATGGGTCCGGGAGGCCTGTAGATTACTGCGATCCTTAGGGGGGTGGGTGAGAAGAGTCGGATGCAGTGCGCCTCAAAGGAGGGGAAGGAAAGAGAGGGTGGGTTAGGGAGGACCTGGAAGGTGCTAAGCGGTGCTAGGAGCAAGCCGACACCACCACCTCTGCGATCGCTCAGTCTTGGTGAGTGGGTCCAGATGAGACCTCCATGAGTGAGTGCCGCAGGGGAAGTGGAGTCGGTGGCCTGTACCCAGGTTTCGGTGACTGCTAGAAGGTTGAGGGAGCGGGAGATGAAGAGGTCATGGATGGCGGTAAGCTTATTGCAAACCGAACGGGCATTCAGGAGTGCAACCGAGAGAGGGGGGATAGATATGGGGAGGAGGGGTACATGTATGAGGTTGAGGGGGTCGCGTCGGCTGGCGTGAGCAGGGGGGGCTTTGGGGGGGGGGGTGAGGTGGTGAGGGGCCAGGGTTCGGGGAGATGTCTCCAGCTGATATGAGAAGGAGGAGGGTGAGGAAGGTGGCGTGGGAACGGAAGGTGTAGGAGCGCTTGGGTCTGAAAGAGGTGGCAAGTGGGTCTGCGGGGAAGTGGAGTAGCAGGAGGAGGTGGTGGGTGCCGTAGTGGGGAGAGGGGAGAAGTGAGGGGGCGATATAGAGCTGCTTAGCGGTTTACTCTGGTTATATACAGGACAGTATCTACAGCCACAAGTAATATGGCCCATTATGTTTGATGAATAGAGAGACCTCTGCAGCCGCTTTACAAAGACCGTCTTAAAAGAGAAGTATGGAATAAATAAATGTTTATATTGTAAAGCGCTGAGCAAACTGTTGGCGCTATATAAATCCTGTATAATAATAATAATACCCTTGCCTTTATAGAGAACATTTGGATACCGGGCCAAAACTTTCAGCCAGCGTCATTTTCACTGTAATATCTGTCTTTCAATTTTCAGCCTATCCATCTATTATTGCAGTGTTTATTTTTCAAGGTAATATTTTGTGATTATTTGTCCCTCGTGCTTTATCAGACTGTCAGATTGTTGGACTAAACTGAGCTATAGTTGTTCACTCACTTTTGTATAGGTAGTTTCACACCGCCAAGGCAGAGATAAGAACATCTTATAAATAATTTTCATGCAAAAATGTTGCTTTGATTTTTGTTTATGGAGTACCAATGTCAGTATACTGTTGTCAGCTGTAAATAACTTTAGACTGCTACTGACAGACAATGTACCCTCCAACAAAATTTAAACATTTCCCCTTGGGCATCATAGATGATTCAACAGACTGCGGAGACATGAGTCAACAAGACAGGACAAATCTTACATTTTATTTTTAAAATGTTATCTTACTGCACTTTCTTACAGTATCAAATTTGTAAGGGGAAAAAATGTATATATATAGATAGTGTAAAATTTAAGATCTATAAAATTGGGCTTTGTATATTGAACAAGAAACAAACTTGGCTGTCCTTAGAAGCTAAAAAGATTTCCACGCACATAACCATCATATAAAAGGGTTATGTTGAACATAGACATTTCGTGGCTTTGTATGACAGTTTTAGCTTTAGAAAACTTTGTGCTTCTTTTATTTTCCTCAGTCCAGCAATAAGCAGCCAACGGCAGTGCTTGTATGTGAGTATGAATTCAGACTCTCAGGATGGATCCTACACCAACAGAATTCAAAAGACAATGGATAATAATAATCCTTGTTGCATCATTATATTCTGTGCATTGACAGAATTCCAACATGTAAAAACCAAGGGTATAGGCATTATTTCTGGGGCATAATCAAATAGGAATATAGATCCAGTAAAACCTAGTGTTGCACTAGAATATACGAGACACAGTGATAAATAAAATCCTGATGAAAAGATCACCTGAGTGGCCGCTGACTCTTTAAGAATGCCATTCATTTGATCATATGATTTCTGCTGAAGGAAGGATCGTAGTTGACACCTATTGATCCTCCCCCTTAACACAGGTCATGTGATCAGGCGCAATACATACCTCATCCTGGCTCCAGCTTGTGACTGGTCCAGCACTGTCGCCTTTCACCATCACCTGCATAATGTCCACAGTCTCTAACCGTCTCTTGTATCACGCCCATAGTCTTTGACTATATCCTGTTATGAGCAGGTGCTTCCAAGGGGTTATTGTTTTTTTTATTCAATATGACTCAAGATCTGCAGTTATCTGGGTCAAGTCTGCTGTCTTTCCACTGACACTATATTCATCATAATAATAATGCAGCGCAACTCTCTAGGCTACCCACCCTCTTATCAATAATGAACCAATACCCATGTGACAAAAATATATATTAGTGTCCCCCAAACTCAAAGTCCATAAATCATCCAATCAGTGAATATAAATAAATTCCGTGAATATCTTCTCCTTTATCAATGTTCGGTGCTCCTCCACCACACCAGGTGAAAAACCTGCTCACTTCAAAAAGGATGATATGCGCTCATCTGGGTGTTTTCAGACTCCTCAGTCACAGTTGCGAATCTTCCTCTTATCTCCTCTCACCCTTTATATAGATGGTCTCATGTAACAGAAAGACCAATACATAGTGCTCTCCGTATACCACTTTATTGTATCCCCAACTAAAATTACACTTACAAATATAAAACATAAATCACATAAAATGTATTTTCATCCAGTTCACCGCTCTGCTAGCAAGATGGTGGTGGCGTGATAGCACAATTCCGGCTCCTCCTTCCTAGACTCCTTTCACCCTCCACATAGATGGTCTCATGTAACAGAAAGACCAATACATAGTGCTCTCCGTATACCACTTTATTGTATCCCCAACTAAAATTACACTTACAAATATAAAACATAAATCCATAAAATGTGTCTACATCCAGCTCACCGCTCCGCTAGCAAGATGGTGGCGGCATGATAGCACAAATCCGTCTCCTGCTTCCTAGATGCGTTGTGCCCCCTTGCAAGGCTTCCTCAGTAGGTGGGGAGCTATTCTCCCTAAGCCTTTTTATAGCCACATATACAAGACACAGTCAAAATAACCTGTGTCCAATCAAATAACCTGTGTCCAATTGACTATAGAGACACTGGAATTGTGTCATCTTCTTTGGGCAGAAGTGCCAAAACTCGCCTCTTCACTCCTGGCCATCTTAAGTGAGGGAGACAGGAGAGTCCCACCGAACTCCAGCTAAGAACACTTTCTCCCGTACCCACGCCTGCAAACCAGGCACCTTAAAGCGGAGCTCCACCCAAAAGGGGAAGTTCCTCTTTAATGTATTGTCCCCTGCTCCCCATTTTTCTCTTTCACTGATGTGCGCTAATGAGGCTGCAGTGATGAGCGCTGATAGGCTGCACTGATGGGCACTGATAGGTGGCACTGATGGGCACTAATAGGCGGCACTGTTGGGCACTGATGAATAGGCACTGGTAGGTGGAACTGGTGGGCATTGACAGGCATCACCGATGGGCACTGAAAGGCAGCACTCATATATGACACTGATAGGTGGCACTAATAGGTGGCACTGACTGGCACTGCTAGGCGGCACTGATTGGCAGCACTGATGGGCAACACTGATGTGCACTGATAGGCTGCAATGATTGGTAGCACTGATAGGTGGCACTAACTGGCATTAAAAGGTGGCACTGACTGGCACTGATAGGTGGCACTGAAAGGCAGCTAAGACGGACACTGACATGTGGCATTGATGTGCACTGGTATGCACTGATATGTGGCATTGATGTGGCACTGATGGGCACTGGCATGTGGCATTGATGAGCACTGACAGCTGGCATTGATGGACGCTGACAGGTGGCACTGATGGGGCTACAGAGATCATCAGGGGAGACTGATCATCAGTGCCCTGATGATCAGTGTACATGTCCCCTCTGAGGAATGCCGATCAGCGTGCCAGCTCGTGAGGAGAGAAGTGCCGATAACCAGCATTTTCTTATTTACATGGGATCAGCTGTGATTGGACACAGCTGATCTCATGACAGAACCGACGTCTCCGGCTCTTTCCGTTGAACGGTGATCCGCTGTGTCCAAGAGACACAGCGCACCACCGATCGCCGCGTACACGCGGTTAGAGTGGGAGGACAGCATATGACGTCCTCCCAGAATGAGAGAACCGCCTTGCGCCCGTCATTTCCTTATATGGCGGGCGGGAGGCAGTTAAATAGTTTGATCTAGGTAACCAATAGGTTAACAGAAATGTACCGAGTCTAGCCGCAGACACTCCAATATAATAGAGGGAAGTAAGTTACTAGAAGGACTTGTTTCTCAAGTAGTTGTGTCTGTGGTGTTTTGTTCATCGTCCAGCCAGCTCTAATCTTACTTTGTCGGGCTGCCCTCCTCGTTAGTTTAAGACCCACAAAGCTTGCAGTGTATGTGGAATAGACAGCAATTACTATCCCATAAATTCAAAGTCCATTGGGACTTGGCAGAGCTCTGGAACTGCAGGCCTAAGCTTAGCGATAAAACATGCTCCGATATAAAAATGACCTGGTCAGAGCTATATTGAAAATAATATGTTTGGCTCCTCCAGCGACCACTCTGGCTACATTTTTGGAATGCCCAACTATTGTGTGTTTTATTGCTTGGAGCGCAGTCATTTGGGCTTTTTATAGCACTCACAAGCAGGAGTATTTTACAGCAGTAAGGTCAGATGTGTTCGCAGCAGATATTTTTCTCTATACATGTGATTTAGGCCTTTATCAATACTAGTATGCTCCATGTATATAACAGGAGAGAGAAGCAAAATTGAAATTACCTTGTCATACATGAAATATATTTTATACAGACAAAAGAAAGACTTTGTAATCTGCAGTAACAACTCCCAACTTTTTAAATCTAAAATAGCGCCATTTAAATGAGCTTGTACCAGAAATATAGGTTCCTGCTCTTGACGTCTTGATCAAGTGACCAGCTGCCTGGCTGTAATACTCGTCCTGTAATGTGTAGGTAGGCCAGGAGCCAGGGCCATATAATTTATTAGTGAACTATTTAAAAAATAAGCCATCACGTTTCAGCCCTGGTTCACACTGCTGCGACCTATCATGAGACTTGTGATGCATAAAGTCGCATGGCAAGTCAAAACACAATCATTTCAGTGGCTTCCATCTTAATCAAGATGCATCGTCAGAGTGACAAAAAAAAAGGTTCCTGCATTACTTTTCTGGGACTTGAGTGCCATAGACAGAAGTGTTAAAGTGGTTTTAAAACTTTGGGGGTTTTTTTGTATTAAAATAAGAAACTTACCTGCTCTGTGCAGTCTCGATACTCATCTTCTCAGGTCCCCCGCCAGTGCTCTTGGCCCCTCCCACCTGCCAAGTGATTACTCACTCCCAGGCTGGCCTTTTATGTCCTAGAGACATACAGAGCACAGCTTGGGCCCGCTCCTCCTCAGTGGCTATGATTGACAGCAGCAAGAGCCAATGGCTCTGCTGCTGTGTCTCAGCCAAAGAGGAGGTAGGGACCTGGGAGAGCCAAGGCTCTCATGCACTGTGCTGGATCGCGATCAAGCTCAGGTAAGTATTAGGGGGCTGAGCAGGGAGGTGCACACTGAAAATGGCTCTAAAGGCTGAAGGATTTTTACCTTCATGCATGCTATGCTGTCAATCACAGCCAGTCACCCAATAAAGAGGGGGGGTGCAAGGCATGGCTCCGTGTGTGAATGGACACACGGAGCAGCAGGTGCCCCCCATAACAAGCTGCTTGCTATGGGGGCACCTGACAGGAGGGAGAGGACAGGAGAGCCTGCGGGGTACCCAAGAAGAAGAGGATCCAGACTGCTCTATGCAAAACCACTGCACACAGTAGGTAAGTATAGACATTTTTGTTATTTTCCAAAAAAAAAAATGAACCTTTAGAATTGCTTGAAGGTTTTTCACCTCACTGCATAGAATGCCTGAAGGTAACAAACCTTCAGTCTTTACAACCACTTTATATCACATAAGTTGCAAGCAAGTCTCAAGAAAATTGCAAGCAACTTGCAAGGAAATTGCAAGCAAGTCGAACAACTTTGGGGTGGCAGCCCTATTTACTTGTACTGATCAAATTTATCATCATAACTAACTAGACCTCAGATGCAAACAAAGGGCACGCATTACTATCCAGTGGTCAACTCCCTGCTGTGACATCTTTTGAAATGTTGCACAAATGTCAGGGTCAGCATAAAGACTAATAGTTTAAGTACAAGGAGTCTGGCTAAAAATGTGTTAAAGTGGTTATAAACCCTAACATATACCCAGTTAAGTGACTGGCCTCAGTCACAGAGATGAGCTTTTCTGAGAGTTCAGAAAAAAGGGCACGTAAAGCTGAGGTTACTGCAGAGCTTAGTGAGGAGAGCTCTGAAAGCTCATTGGAGGGAAGAGACACACCCCCTCTACACCGCTCATAGGAACAGAGCTGAGGCTGCCAACCTGCCGGAGGTCCCTCCCCTGTCAACCATTTTTTCTCAGTGTCAGGAAAACCTGCCAGAAGTGATGTATGCTGACAGCAAAGGAATGAAGCAGTAGACAGAAATTACACTTAATACTCTGGATGGAGACAAGTACACACTGTAGAGGGATATGTTTTGTTCATATTTCATGTCTGAGGTTTACAATAACTTTAGGAATCACAGCAGGCATATGAACAAATCATGCCAACCAAAATGCAGTTAAAAAAATAACTTTTATTTGCATTGTGTAGCGCTAACTCTGCAGTAGCCACTGAGTTTTGGGTCCCCCTAAACTCTGCACAGCCAGGCAACACGCATTTTCCACCCTTGCATCCAAAGTCAGTAAAAAGTTCATGAGCTTGGTTTTTGTTGTGTTTCAGGGATTAACAACCTGGATGGGGTCTAGGAGTATATTGGATGCCCATTGGAACTGAAACAACTTGGAGGACAAACATGTACAAAAAGCAGAAAATTTTGATGAGCACACAGTCTTTTCTAGGAGCACTTAATCCCCTTTAACTGAACCTTCTTCAGACCCCAAATGAAAATCTCCTCTTCCACCTTGCTGCCATGAAGAATGTCCCACGGCAAGGGAATCCGAAACACATGAGAATGATGTCCCAGGGCGAACTAGTTGGGTATTGCACCTGACTACCCTCTCACATGTAGGCCCAGGGGGTGTAGAGGTACTCACACTGGCCTGTTCCTGTAGCTTTGAAAAGTGAAGCTGCTTTTAGGCTTCACGCTGGGCTGGATTCTTCCTTCCCCTGCTGACAGGCTGTCCCTACCTGTGGACTGTAAAACAGTGGAGGTCCCTCTTTCCAGCTCCCAGCCTGCAGGTAGAACCCCCTCCTCTGGGGCACCCTTCCAGTCTCCACACCAGCAGCACTTCCTCATCTTCTACCCAACTCCCCTGCTGGGCAGGCTCTCTCATACTTATGGGCTGATCCAGCCACATTTCCAGGCTTCCTGCCTGGGTTTGGCCAGACTCCAATAAATATGCAGATCAGCCTTTCCTCACCCCTTCCCACTGGCTTCTAGAAACTTCTCCGAGTCTCTAGAGCAGAGGGAGGTACCAGAGGACTGACCTGTAGAGCCCTCCAGCTCTAACCTAAAGTAACCTTGCTTACTCACTCCCAGGCTGACTCACACCCAGGCTTCTAGCAAGCCTCTAACTATACACAAAAAACCCCATCTACACTGAAGGGCATTACATCTGAAATCTGTCTGTTAAAGCCAAAGTTTAGCTTAATAAAACATTCAATATAGCTTTAGTGATCTAACCTATCTGTGATGAAATATGTCCCACATTTGTCAGGCAGCTGGATCCGTTAGAAATCTCCTGTGCAGGGATACCTTGTCTTCCTGCTGCTGAATCTCCGGTGCTGCAGGGTTTAATAGCTTTTGGTCTTCTGTAAAGCTGCTGTGATAAAGTTCCCAACGCATACACACCCGCTTCCATTGAGAAACATTCTTTCATTGCTTTCCCTGTCTGCAACATGAATTATGACTGGAGAAGGGGATTGGGTGAGTTACAGAATTCTCTCCCCTTTTCACAGAATGTGTTGCAGGTGGTGAAAGCAATGAAAGAAGTTTGGGAGGCGGTTGTGAGTCCGTGTCACAGCAGTTTTACAGAAGACCCAAAGTTATGAACTCCCACAGTGCCAAAAGTTCAGAGACAGGAAGAGGACAGGCATCCCTGCTCAGGATTCATTTGCCTGACAGACATGACACTTCCTTCATTACTGGTAAGCTTGTTCACTAAAAATATGTAAAACACTGTTTTTGTTATGGCTAATTGTATTTATGGTTAATAAACATCCATGTTGCAATAAACTGTGAACATCAGATATGTCATCAGTGAGGGAAACAAAATACTGATTGACAGGTTTTGCAGGACAAGGGGTGATCCTGTCAGTCATTCACTCTTCTCATCCCTTGTCCATTCACAGAACTGCTTGCAGTTTGTGAAGGTAACACAAGGAGTTTAAAGTGATGACTTGACAAAAATAGATTTCCCCCATGTAGATGGGACTTTAAAAGCAGAAACACATTATATTAAAAGTACAATACTCTTTATTCGAATATCATCATACGTTTTTTTTTTCTTATATTGAAAGACTACATAAGTTACCCCTGAAGAAGGAACCATAGTCTCCAAAACGCGTCGGTTATTGATCTTTGTTAACATGTAAAATCTTGAAAAAATTGTTATGTATTACAGTTTTGTACGAATGTATTGTAACGGACAGTATACAATATAAGAAAAAAACTTTTATGATGATAATGGAATAAATGCCTTTAAAGTTCCTTCTATATGGGAGGAATCTTTTTTTTGTATATTCCTTAAATAGGGATGTTGGCAGGTTTATGGGGGTCTTCCCTTATTTGGTATAAAAAATTAAATAATGAATTGGGGGGATGAAATAACAGGACGAATTATGCAAGTCACTGCTCTTAACCCTTAAAGCTCCGAAAGATCACTGCTGTGAGTAGATCCAGCTGTACTGAAAGGAGTATTTTTACAGTAACCAGCAGCAAACAGAATGTAGAATATTCTTCATTAGTGGTAAGTTATGTGACTGGTACTGTACGCCCTCATTTTTTTTTTTACTTGACTTCATCTTTAAGACCTGATAAAGGGGCCCCTTAGAACCTCTGAAGTATGCTTTTTATTAAAAGTTTTTACCAAACCTTACTGCAACAAACATTAACTGGACTATCAAACATACTTTGGTGCTCTCTTTATCTTTAATTCAAAAATGCAAAAGGTTGTTTGAAATCTGCAGAACAAAGGTAGGAAAGAATTTGCAATACAGCATCCAGAAAAGAATTCTCAATATATAGTAAAGATATGAGTTTGATTGACAAAACTAGACTGTTTTCTTAGCAAAGTTCACATAGTTTATTGAAATAGATGAAGCTTTATTCACTTTGAATACTCAATCATGTGTGGGAGCAGTGAAAAACAAAGGATTTGTACTTGCACATGATTGGATGATTGAAGAGAACACAGCTTCACCTTATTTACTAAGCTGAGTGAACATTCACATTGCTAAGTGAACTGTCTCTGTTCTAAGGCTAGGGATTTAATGCGTTGACAGATATATGTGGTGTACATGATATACATGATCCTACTCTTCTCGTCTTTCCTTGGAATAAGTGAAGCTGTTATTGTGTTAGGGGTGACGTAGCCTCTATGATGGGGAGCTCTGCAGAGACAAGTGCACACAGGTGCTCTATGTTAGTGTCTTGGCATAGACTATCTACAAAGACAAATGCTTCACATTAGAACAGGTTTTCATTGAAAACAGCACTCCCAAACAATAGTTGAAAAACAGACGTACCCATTGAAATATTCACACTTCAGAACTCTAAGATTTCTTTTTGATCTGCTATGGATTCTGGTAATCTTATTTTTGATAGCAGAAAGAAATAACCAGGGTAGTTTTTTTTCATACCACAAATTTTCCTTCAAGCAAGATGTTCCCACAGATAGTTTGTAAGGATGCTCTTCAAGAGGAACTTCACCCATACCCATTAATTTCATTTTCCGTATGTTACCTTTGATACACATACTTACAAACCCAGTGAATGCAGAGTTGTCCCTTTTTTTTTACCCCCACTCTTCCATCGCATGTCCTGTCCCACCATTTTGAATCTTCCATAATTGGGAGCTGACTCTATTTTTCATTTGCACAGCCAGCACAGATGATTCTTCCTTGATCCCGCGCATGCTCATGTAGGTAGGTGGTAAAACAAGTCCCCTTCAAGGTGCCTCCTCCCCCTGGGAAAAGATTGGGGGTTTTAGGCAGGACCAGGGAGGGAGGTGGGTCAGACTGGAGAGAAAGAGGCAACAACTATCTGCTGTGCTCCTGCTCTTCCCCCTCTGGGGAAGGGCAAAGTGCCCCATCCTAGTCCCAAGAGAGAAGGAGAGTTACAGTAGGCTATTGCAGGTCTAGAAGAAGACTTTAGGAATTGGTCTACCTCTCGGTCCCTCCCCTACTTATACCAGGGAGAGAAGTGTAGCAGGCCTACAGGGAGTGACTGCCCATTTGCAGAAGACATAAGTAGTCACCGGCAGAGCTTAAGACCAAATGTTTCTTTCTGCTGTCGAATCTGTGTTGAGGTCTGCGACCTGAGAAAAGCCATGTTAATAATTGAGGATTCCCAGTAGAAGAATGTTAACTACATCCAGCCTTGTGGTGCCTTTGTTCAGTCACTCAAAAGAGTGGGGGAGTTCTACTGATGTCCCCTGGCTGTCTGGTCTGAGAAAGGTGAGGCCAGCATCTGGAACCCCTGGGAGTCAGGCTGCACTGTCAGGAAGATAGAGGGGGGGGTCAGTCTCCATCCACCACCTTCACATCAAGAAAAGTCAAGACAAAGGTTGGATAAGTTGAGGATCGGCTTGCCGCTCGCTATGGCCACATGCAAGGCAGCCCTCCAACACACAGATGTGTCGTGAGCCTTAAATGGAGCTCAAAGTATCACAATACTTTGGCTCCATAGCCTCCTGAGATGTGTGGCGTATATATCCCAGGCGGCTTCAGACTGCCGATGCACATCATTATTGTCTACCTGGAAGTGGGGGTTCGCTAATGGAAAAAAATATTTGCTATAAAAAAGAAAAATTAATCTGCAATTGTGAATAAAGAAGGGGCATGGGGGAAGAGGAGAAAAAGTTTGGTTTATGAGTGAAGGTCCGCTTTGAGTTGATAAACTGCAAAACCAGGGAGCATCTTCATACATTCCCCTGCTGGAGACTACAAGTGGCCATGCCAATGCACATTTTGCAAGCATGATCCACTGTTGTCACCATTCGGAATTCGGTACAGAGCAATGATGTGCAATCAACCAACCAACCAAACAATCTTGTATGAAAAAAATGGCTATCCAGAAAACAATGCACAGGGGAACATTTTGTAAAACTGGAGCGCTCAGAATCTGGTGCATCTGTGCATGGTAGCCAATCACCTTCTAACTTCAGCTTGTTAAACTTTGACAATGAAACCTGGAAGCTGGTTTCTATGAGGGTTAGGGACTGATGTGAATGTACAATATATATGTAAAACGCTGCATAAATTGATGGCGCTATGGAAGTACCTGAAATAGATAAATATGCAGAGCTGCAACAGATTGTGAAAGCTCTAATTTAAGTAAATCTCCCCCATAGTGTTTTAGAAAACTAAATTCCACCCAGCTAGGGTTTGATCTACTGTAAGCGGACAGGAGTACAGGAAGCACTTCTACCATAGCACCAATCTGAAAGTGTCCAAAAAACAGATGGGAGGTATATACATGTGTATATATATATATATATAGTGTTTGTACAGCTTTAAATGCACTGTTATAGACTCTTAAAATATGAGCTGCAGAATGTGTAATTTTTTTTTCCAACTCTGTACAAAGTACTGTGAATTCCTAGCAGGGAACCCAGGTGTGCTTCATCTTCTACTGCCTCTAGCCAAGTCTCCATCTGGCAGTGTTTAGTTTGTGTGTGCGTGTGTTATTAGGCAGGGACTGCAGGATACCCAACTGGTCTCCTCAGGTTCTGACCTTCACTGGGGGTCTATCCCTCTCCATCATCTTAACTTGAGATCCTGGGAACAGCTGTTGTATTGCGGAGGTCAGACTTGTGGGGCGGCCCTTGTTCAGCCTTTGGAATTTAGACACCAGTGTAATGTGTATTGCTGGCCACACACACACATCAGTGTTGCATCAGTTTTTGAAAGGAAATGATTGTATCTGAAAATAGTTGCTTTTGAGATGCCACACACCTTTGCCGTTGTCTTCAATTTTTTTTATTTCAATTGTTCATTTTTTGGAGCTTTTCCACAGTATGAAAAGATCAAATAAAAAATACTTATGCTTTGATTTTGTGGGATTTTTTTTATTGATAAAACATGGATGGTAACCTTACGATGAAAACAGCTGTCTGCATTTGCTGGAAGTACTCAAATTTGTACCTCTAACCAGGACTGGGTTGCTTTGATGGCAGATAACTAAAATTCTTCTGGCAATGTCTTCTTTGAAAAGACACTGTCACTTGCCCATGTAGACAATGGGGCAGTGTCTCTGCAATGAGACTCCTAGTCCCCCCCCCATCCTCCCCTTACCAGCAATCCCTTTGCCGCTTCTTCCTCCACCACAGCTTCCGCCAGTGACTTGTGCTGGCAATATGGGGGTGTGGTGATCTAATTTCCCTGCTGATGTGGCAGTGTTCAGGCTTAGTGATTGTCTACTAGAACCAAACACACAGGGACAGGTTCACAGGTTTACATGCTCCTCTACATTCCAAGTGCCGGTTATTGAGGATGTCTACGTGGGAGCACAAGGGGATTGGGGGTGGGACATGTGCAGAGACGCTGTCACTTTGCCATGCATAGGCACGGCTCAAGGTGGGAAACACTGATTGACTGCTGATGAGGAGGTAGCCAATCAGTGCCACTGCTTCACAGAGATCCTCCCCTGAGGTGCGCTTATAAGAAGAAAGTGGCTGCTGATCACCAGAGGGACCTGATTTAGGCTACAGGTAAGTATTTCAGTACTTTTAGTATGTTCTTTAACCTAGTTACTACAAAGGAAAGGGTTCTACTTAAACAGACTTTGATAAAGTCTTGTACACATGGGTGGCAGAGGAGTGATGAAAATAGGCGGTTATATTTGTGATTATTTCCCCCTACACCCACCTGTAAGTTAACATTAGCAGCTGATGTGTCTGTACACAATATTGCTTTTGGCGGACAGTACTGCCACTGCAATCACCTTATTCAAGTGAAGAGCCTGCTTCACATTTATGGCATGCTGCTGAGGGAAGCCCCCCCCCCCCAAAAAAAAAAACAGGCATCCAGGAGGTGGCATATTGCCTACCATCCACCTATCAATTGTCAATATGTATATCTTTCTTGCAGTTGGAAGCCTAATGCACATGTAAAAGCATCTGTGTAGAAAGAATTAAATATCGGTGTAATGTGTACAGTAGTGTGCAGAAATCGGTTAAATATGCTATTGTGTTCTTGCAGGTGAAAAGTGGTTTAAAATGTTTTATATTGTTTTAAATACATTTTAAAGTTCAGCACATCACAATATTTTTATTGCGCTTTCTTGGCCTTTAAAGTGCTTACATTTAGAATTCTTATGCATGTACCCATAATTCCCTTTCAGTAGCTAAATAATGGTTACATATCTAGCATGAGTAGCTATGCGCAGTCCTCACTGAATAAAGGGCATTTTCACAAGGGCTATTATTTATTGGTAGCCCTACTAGCCTGAACATTTAGCATAATATCAAACCTGCAGGTCTACCTTGGAAGAAATCAAGTCATAGATACAGATTCATATTTTTTAATTTAATTCACCTTAAATGGAACCTATATATTACCTATACTGGACAATGAAACAAGTTCACTTTAGAGTGTTAACAACATGGCTGTGCCAGGTGCCCCCCTACCCCAGTCATTGGTTACTAGGAAGCTGGTTGCAATGGTGCTGTGTGGTAAGGGCCATCCTTGCAACAAAGGACACTGTGCAGTAGGGGCCATCTGCTCCTTAGCAACAAAAGACACTGTGCATTAGGGTCTGCATGCATCCTAGCAACCAAAGATTGATTACTAGGGTGCTCGCGGCCAGGTCATACATCATCATTGGTTGCTAGGGCCACACAGCATAACTGGTTATTATGGTTTAGGTAACCACCTGCGCCCATAACAAGCATGATGTTGTGCAGTCTGGGTCTAAACATACATAGTGTTCAACATTTAGGGATGGAGTGTCCAGAACATTCTGTGCACAGCTGCACCAGATTTTGCACACTCAAGTTTTGGTAATTAACCCCCCCCCCCGTCTAAAGAACCGTCAAGGTGGGATCACTAGATAATATTTCAAGGAAAGCTACATATTTAAAAATATTTAAAATTACTTTTGAAATTATATTAACTAGCTTTTGGGATTGCATATATTTTAGGTCAGTCTCACTCCTATTGTTGCATTCCACAAGACCTTTTGATAGACTGGCAGGTGAATGGAAGGCAGGTGATGCTGGGATCTCATTCCTGAAGGCCCCAGTAGGTAATGGAAAATGGTGGGTGGCTCCACATGACAGCATCTGTCTTAGGCAGGCCATAGATTATGCAACTTTCTTTCCTTCCACAATGAGTGGAAAGAAAGTAGATTGCTAGATTCCCCCATCAACAGAGTCAGTGTTAATGAGGGAATCCCCCCTGCAGTGCAATTGTGTTCTGCCAACAGGAAGCCTTTTCTGCTAGCAGAGCACATTGATTGGTGTTGGCAGCTATAGCCAACAGCACTAATCAATTGGGAAACAGGTAGGTAAGGTACCCATACATGGATCAAAATTAGTCCGGTCCCTGCTCAACTGGCTTTAATTTGTAATAATCTGTGAAAATACCTGTTGACGCTACTAGAGACTTGCTCTTGCTTGTTGGTAGCGGCAACACTCTGTGGGATCATCTGCTTTCTGCAGAGTTGCCACCGCTTGTCTGCTTGATTTGGCTGTCTATGGCTTTCTCTGCTTTCCAAAAAACATGGGCCCACCCATTTAGATAGTGTTGCTGGTGACATAGACAGTAGGGTGCCTAACTCTGATTGACATCATCTCCCAAGCATCTTCTGCAGTCTCTACCCCCAGCCCACCAAGCAGCTGGGGACCAAGTGATCAAGTGACCATTGATAAAAGCCTTAATAAAAGGTAGTTGCAGAGGATTTTAATGATGTAAAATAGGGAAAAATCCTTAGTGATGGTGCCAGGTGTTTTCTTTTGCTTTACTGGCTTTGCGGTTACATACACTTTAAGTCAGTTACTAATAATATAAGATTTTCCATTGTCCTGCCTGTAAAGTCCTGACATGGGCAATTGTGAGCATATTTTGTTGCTAGAGCGTGTGAGATGTGAAACTGTAAGTGTTAACTGCCAGCTCTCTAAACAATTTGGTTTGTAAATGGAATGATTTTCTCGTATGGATTTCAGTTAGCTCGTGCATGCATTTGACTCCATCGATTGAAAAGGACAGATCTTTCAGTAAAGGAACCACCTTGGGAGAGACCTCTTGTGTGTGGTCTAAGAGCAAAAGCTTTGCAGCCATCTATTATTTTTCAGCCCATAAAACTTGCCAAGATATGTATCTCAGAGTCCTAGCCCTCAACCGGAATTCAGGCAGTGGTACGCAGGTACCAAATAAAAAGAAAAAAACAGCGATATGACCCTCCAGCATACTGCAATCTATCATAATTATAATTCTCTGTCTCTTGGATCAAGATTTCTCTTCCTCTTCTCTCTTTCCTCTGATTACCGTTACATTTTTTTAAAGATCTCTGTGCACCATCTGGTTGGTTTCAACCCAAAGGACATATCTGGCTCCGTGATTATCTCCCGCACTCCGCTGCGGTCTATTGCAGCTGGGGAAAATCTGAACTTTTAAGAGGTTAAATGCTGATTCTCTTTGCTGCGCCATTTGCACAGCTCTCCAAGAAAATAAAACGTCTTTATTTTGATTCATCTGCCAAGTTGTCACCTATCTGAGATTCTTTTTTTTTTTTGCTTTTCTTTTTCATAAATTGATATTGGAATTGATTGTTTACGTTGCCGTTAGTTTAAACCTGTTTTCCTGCCCCCGCCACCTCCCTTCCGATCATTGCGGCAGCAAATAAATATATTACAATAAGCGGCGAGATGTATGGTACAGTATAACAATGATAAATGGTGTTGTGTGTAATTTTTCTACCATTAACATAAAGTAATATAAACTGAAGGACACTAGACTATTGAGAACGTTAGTAACTAATGTTCCATATCAGATGTGGACAATGTCAGAACTGAATACAGATTAGGCAGTGTCCTTTTTCTCCCTGGGGGAATTAAACTTTGAGACACCACTAGCTGCCAGTGGTTTTTACTGCATTTTGTTGGTGCTTGTGATGCTGCTTCTTTTTTTTTTTTTTTCCTTTTGGTCTATTAATTCTGGAGTGCTAAATGACAATGTGAGTAAAACGCACTTCCAGCGGGATGCATTCTCTTGTATGCTTTTTTGGACGTTCAACACTCATTCTGTCCCTTTTGTCACAGTGAGTGTTTAGAAATTGTTTAGATTGCCTGCGTTTCGTAATTGACCAGAGCGTGTTCTTGTTACAGCAGATTAGAGGAGCAGTTAAGGAGCAGAGAGAGGGATACTAAATCGTCTAGCTTGCAGGCTTACAGGGTCTTTTGGAAAAAAAAAAGCTAAAATGCACACTAGACTTAAAGTGAAACTCAAAGCAGACCTTCACCTTCCCCATCTACTTTCTTCTTGCCACTCCTACCCCTTCTCTCACAACTAGACATTTATTTTTTCCCAAATGTGTTTTTTTCGGGGCCGTGAAAAAAAGGTTAGAACGATATCCCAGTACAAGTTTTAGACAGTCTCTTGGGATTGTCAGGAATGGACTCACCACAGGTGGTGCTGAGGCTCACCTGCTCTGTGGGCTGCAGTACCAGTGCTGGCCAGCAGGTACTCTCAGCAGCCAGAATCTTACTCCTGCAGTCAAGTCATCACCTGAGGCTGATTGCAGGAGGTGTATTTAAGCAATGGCCAGGCCTACAGTCAGCGCCTTGGTGTTTTTTCCTATGAGCCCCTGTACCTGCATCCTGTCTGATATTCCTGCCTGATCGTGACTCTGCTGGAACTCTGCCTGCACCGACCCCGGCTATTCCTGACCACTCTCCTGCCTGCTCCTTTGTACCTTGTCTGACCGATAGTTACCGACCCGGCCTGCCTGACTGCGTCTGTGTTCCCGCACATATTGTGATTTGTTGGAGGTTTGGGTTTTGCACTGTGTGTACTGTATAGTCTTAATAAATTATATTGTTTTACACCATACTTGAAGCCTGCGTTTCCCTGTGTCAGTCCACACATCTCTGGTCATACCTGGATCCCTGACAGGGATACTGATGTCATGCATCCCAGAAAGAATTAGAGTACTTTACAGCACATCTGCTGCTGCAAGTCTTTAGGGGGCCAACTGTCTTCTCCTAGTTCTTGCAGCTGGCCCCCTGATGACTCACCATGGCAAATGTACAAGGGCCAGCTACAGAAACCCAGAAGAAACTGCTAGCCTGTAGGCCGGTGCAGTCTCATTTCTCCTCTGATGGTGGCACTCAACTGCAGCGGTATTGCAGAGGGAGAGGGAGTCAGGAGGAACACAATTCTCTATGGTTTCCTGGGTCACTGGGGAAGTGTTTCAGTTGGATTATGTCGCCCCATGTGACTCTGGTGGCCATCTTGGGTCAGACAGCGTCTATTTAAGATCCTGGCGCATTTTGTGAATGAAAAGTGTAGGGACATGTTACCTGTCTGTCAAGGAAAGTGAATAGCAGTAGGGAAAGGTTCAGGATAGGAACACATAGTTACATAGTTAGTCTGATTGAAAAAAGACCAGGGGCGGACTGACCATTTGGAAACTCGGGCACTGCCCGAGGGCCCGGGGTCAGTACGGGGCCCCGTGAGATGCCCCTGGTACCTTTTTCATAGGCTTTTTTGAGTTTGGGCAAGGATACAGGGGCCCCATGATCCACTATTGCCCAGGGGGCCCCTTGAGTTGTCAGTCCGCCCCTGAAAAATACCATCTAGTTCAACCACTATCCTTTCCAGGAATCCTTCCAATGGAGCAGACACCAGCCAGGTCGTGTTCCACCCTCTGAGACATGCTGTCAGCGTATCAGAACCTGCTCTGCTCTACATTACTGTGAGTGTTCCCAGTTGGGTGCCTTCCCGTTGAGCTGTTTGTATCTTTGGGCTGTTACTTTTATACAAGTTTTTTCATTTGCAACCTGACTCTGTGCATTCACTGCCGATGCACAACACTGTACCCACACACAGGCACCCTAATGACTTAGGTAAAGAAGGTGGTGGTGCATGCCGTGGTGGATAGGCAAATTACAGTAGAACAACGTTGAATTTGTTGAGCAAGTATTTTGAGGATAACCCATTGAAAAAATGATATGAAGTTCCTCTTTAAGGTAAAAAGATGTAGGTGGGGTGTTTTTTTTTTGGGGTAGAAGAGAGTTTTTTTTTTTAATTTTGTGCTCTGCCTGTGGACTGTGGGTAGGGCAATGTAGAATCTCATCATTTGTGAGATGAAAGAAGTAGCCCAGATGCTGCATTATCTAACTCCAGTGGAGGTTTAGGAGTTATGTCACAAGGCAATTTTAGGATGGAGGTGCAGGGTTTTTTTAGAGGCCGAAATTGGGCTTCAATGTATTTTGTGACTATGCATGAAGCTACTATTTTTCATGGGTGAGAAAAGTGGGAGACATGAAAATATGTACTGTAGTATAAAATAACCAAATACCAGTAAAGTAAAAAAAGACACTGCACATACATTTCAGAAGATAACTATAAGACCCTTCAAATCAGATTTCCAACCACAGACCCAGATAACGATTTCTATTGTGAGACATCAACTGTCGTCTCTTTAATTGAAGTGTATTGAAAACATCTCTTGTATTGTTGTATCAATTATTCCAATCAGAAAGACATTATTTAGGTATGCACAGCCCCTGCCTACAGATCTTTACTAAAATCATTTTATGGATTGGTTTAAGGACTGGCTAAGATCTTCTGTTCTTTTTTTCTTTTTAAGAGGGATTTCTGAATTCTGCAGGTCAACGTTAAAATATAATTCATTGAGCTTTTATGATTTGCGGACCAGTTTAAATGATAATTTTTCTTCAAATATTTTATTAAAGCTTTCTCCAGGCTTTTTTTCTTTAAAAATGTCCCCCCTCCCCCTCAAAATAGCCACTCGGATGCAATATTCATCTCCAATCCAAAACTGCCCACGCAGTACCTCTTTTGGGCTGCAAGATTTTTTGCAGTTTTCTGGGCTGAGAACCAGAGTCACTCAACCAGGAAGACTGAGAAAAGACTGTGAGTGCAGGGTGTCGTGGCCCCACCCCCTGAGCACAGTGCCCTGCACATACACTGTACTAATACAGAGAGCAAAACGGATATCATCAAGTCAGTGTCATTCTCTACATCACAGGTGTCAAACTGGCGGCCCTCCAGCTGTTGCCAAACTACAAGTCCCATGAGGCATTGCAAGATTGACAGTTACAAGCATGACTCCCAAAGGCAAAGGCATGATGGGACTTGTAGTTCCGCAACAGCCGGAGGACCGCCAGTTTGACACCCCTGCTGATCAAGGACAACCCATTGGCAGGATAAGACCAAGTGTATTGTCTGACCAGCTATTAGACATCAGAAAAAGATTTGGCAGCATTTTCAATCAATGCGGGAGTGACCCCATAGGAGCAGGTAACTACTCTTACTGGCAATCCTGATTCTGTTGAGTTGCTGCCAGCATTAGAAACTTTAGTGTGACATGCCTGAATGTAAATTGGCAATACAGAACAGTTAGGAGACGCTGCCTTTCTACCCCAGATCATTCTGACCCATGCGTGAGGGCCAAACAGGAGAAGAGGAATTAGAAACTGCCGAGGTCTCATACGGCCTTGTTAGTTGGGATCAAGTTTGATGCTTTCTACAGTTACATCTACATAATTACACTTTGGCAGCATATCAGCTGCCTATTTCATTTATACATATTTTTCTTTAAACAATATCAGTAATCTTGTATTATTTCTATATTGTCTGTTTCATTACCTGAACTTCTGTATTAATGTCTGCATTCACACAATCTGTGCATTACACGGCACGCACTGTCTCTTTTCTTGGTTTTCCTTGGTGTGACCTATTTAAAACCCATTTTCAAGACTGCTGTGCAGTGTGTTTAATAAACGCTCCCTGTATTATTCCTTAAAAAGCCCATTTGAGATGCTCAGGAAGGCCGGGTCTGCCGAGCTGTGCACATCATTATTCATAGGGTGGTCTTTGGTATGATGTGTTTGTCATGCTTCATAAATTTTATCTTTCCACTGGAAACAGGAGAGCGTATCTTCAATGCAATTATAAAAATGTATTAGGATGAGAATTGAGAAATAAATATGGTGCTGGCCGAGGTTTTAATGACCCCCAGCATGTTTGTCATTCCGATGAAGAAAGTTTATATTATCATTATCAGAGCATTGCAAAATTGGCTTACGGTAGCATCAGTGGTAATACCTGTTTAAAAATGGTTTTATTTAAAGGAATTTCATCCAACTCTTATTTTGCATGGTTGATTAAATCACATGCTGACTCTCTTTAACCTTATGTAAAGCAACAAGAATGGGTTTTCCATTTGTCACAGTAGGCTTGTGTCTATAGGCAGCACAGGCAAAGAGATGGTTTTTCCCTGTATGGTCACTGACAACATATTTTTTTCCATAAAGTTATTCACATAGTCATAACGTTTTAAGAAAATAATATGTAAAAAAGGTGACCTTAGCAGAGAGATGTTACTTTGGGTGCCAAATTTGTGTCTACAGGTTCATGTGATTAAAATCTGACCAACCATGAAGACACGTGACAAGGAAATTATAGCCTTGCTTGGGAGGTACAAACAAATTAAATGTTAATGGCAGCACTACAGATGGAAAACCCCTCATTGCTTGGGGTCCACATAATGGCCCAGAAAGAGCTCAGTTTCTTTCTTGTGGAACCAATAACAACAATCAACACATGGAGCCAAGACACCCTTTCGGTCTGGCTGCCTACTTCAGAAAGGGGAAAACGATATTGAAACAAAAGCAAAAAGAAGGCACATTGGTCTAGTGCATTACCATAAGACCTTTTATTATTCAAACAAATTTCAATGTATTCACAAAAGTCCAGGGTAAAGCGCATATATCACAATCCAGTCCAATCATCAGTGCTGCAGGGTGTCCATTCAGAAGAGCGTGGCTTACATGCCTCAAGGGCTGTGCCCTCTTCATTAGAGCTCATACATGGTTCAAGGGCTGTGCACTCTTTATCAGACCTCTTACACTTTTCAAGGGCAGTGCCCTCTTCATCAGAGCCCTTACATGTTTCAAGGGCTGTGCTCTCTTTTTCAGAACTCATACACGTTATAAAGGCTGTGTCCTCTTCATCAGAGCTCATACATGTTTCAAAGGCAGTGCCTTTTATATCAGAGCTCATACACGTTTCAAGGGCTGTGCCCTCTTCATCAGAGCCCTTACGTGTTTCAAGGGCTGTGCCTTCTTTATCAGAGCTCATACATATTTCAAAGACTGTGCCTTTTATATCAGAACTCATACACATTTCAAGACCTGTGCCCTCTTTATTAGAGCTCATACACATTTCAAGGCCTGTGCCCTCTTTATCAGGGCTCATACACATTTCAAGGGCTGTGCCCTCTTTATCAGACCTTTTACACGTTTCAGGGGCTGCGCCATCTTCATCAGAGCAATTATACGTTTCAAGGGCTGTGCCCTCTTCATCAGAGGTCTGAAATGCATAAGCCAGGCTCTTCTGCATGGACATACTATAGCATTGATGATTGGACTGAATTATGACATATGTGCTTTACCCTCTACTTTGTGAGTACATTGAAATTTGTTTTTATTAATAAAAGGTCTTATGGTAGTGCACATTCTTTTTGCTTTTGTCCTCATTTTGGAGAAACAAAACAAAACCTAGCATTGGGGAATCCCACTAGCATTTGGAATTTATGGAGAAACAAGAGGCCACACTTAGCTGAATCTACTGGTATTTACCCATGAAAAGATAACCACTGAAACATATCATTAAAAAAGAGAGAACGTTGTGCAACCAATACCTAAGAGTTGTCCTAGTGTAGGTTAGAAAACTAGAGCAACTTTGTTGCTTTAATAATGTCAGAAAAGAACATAACAATAGCATATAGTTTCCATACAAACTTAGAAAATTAACCCGACAATTTATCTGCAAGAGAATGACATGCGGTAGCACAAGAAATGAGTATTTATTCCCTCCTTTGCAGGCACTTTTTTTTTACTAGCAACTATATTTAAGTCACTTTAAATTTTGATGTCATTGCACTGCTCATTATCAATAGGCAGTACTGTGGCAAATGGTTAGCACACTTGCTTTATATAGGTCTTAGGTTTGATTCCTACCCTGGAAGTTAAATGCATACAGTTTGTGTGCGTTCGCTTCCTTCAGATGCTCTGATCCCCAGTTCCCAATCTGAAAAAAATGCATGTATATTCTTCTATCCAATGTGTTTGTATAGTATGTACACTAGAAAAGCAATTTGTATGTGCAGGTACAAAGTCAGATCTCAAAGACATGAATGACTGCATGAGTTTACAATTCCTTTCCCTTATGTCTAAATCACCTGACACTTGAAGAGGACCTGTATGGCCAGTTGTTACTTACCATAGCAATGCATTCCTACAAAATGCCACTATAACCTACCTGTAAGCAGTGCCTGATATAAAAACTATACTTGGACGTTATTGTGTGTAATGGTATAGAACAGTGATCCTCAAACTTCCTAAATAAAGGGTCAGTTTAATTTCCTTCAGATTTTAGGTGGGCCAGACTTTTGCCAGTTGGAGTAGTAAAAGCCAAAGGGTTGGTAAGTAGCTGGAGTAAAAATAAACCCGCACTTGTGGTTAGTGGGGGAGGAAAGATCCCCATTGTTGGTGTCCTTGGAAGAAATGGTGCCATATTGTTGATATCAGTGGGAGGTATAATGCCCCACTGTGGTGTCATTGAAAGGAATAGTGCCCCATCTTTGTTGTCAGTAGGAGGAATAGTTCCCCATAATTTCTGTCATTGAGAGAAATAGTTCATTGGTGTCATTGAGGGCAATAGTGCCTCATCATTGGTGTCATTGAGAAAAATAGTGCCCCATCATTGGTGTCATTGAGAAAAATACTGTTCATCATTGGTATCATTAAAAGAAGCTGTGCTATCATTTGTTGCTAACATTGAGAGGAATAGTGGCTCACTTGAAGTAGTTGTAAATGCTCAAGGTTTTTTACCTCCATGCATTCTATGCATAAAGGTAAAAAACCTTCTGTGTGCAGCCCCTCCTAATACTTACATACTTATCGCGATCCAGTGATATGACAAGAGCCTCAGCTATCTGGGACTCTCCCTCCTCATTGGCCGAAACAGCAACAGAAGCTATTGGCTCCCCCTGCGGTTAATCATAGTCAGTAAGCGAGGAAAGAGAGGGGGCGGGGTCAAACCACTGCTCTATGTGTTTTAATGGACATGCAGAGCAGCGGCTTGGGAGCGAGCCTGCTTGGGTCCCCCCATAACAAGCTGCTTGCTCTGAGGGCACTCAATAGGAGGGAGTGGCTAGGAGCGTTGGTGGGGGACTGGGGCTGCTCTGTGCAAAACCACTGCACAGAGCAGGTAAGTATAAAGTGTTTATTAATT
Source organism: Staurois parvus (assembly GCF_062004578.1). NCBI lineage: Eukaryota > Metazoa > Chordata > Amphibia > Anura > Ranidae > Staurois > Staurois parvus. The sequence continues at coordinate 5,107,598 of NW_028318294.1, read as the reverse complement.
TAAAAAGAAAAAAATTGCCTTGTTACTTTAAGCAGCCCACAGTGTTTCCAACTCTCTTTCTCAGACCACTAAGCTTCTCGAATACCTAACGCAGGACTTGAACCCATGACCCTGAGATTAAGAGTCTTGTGCTCTACTGACTGAGTTAGTTATGCCACAGGGTGGAGTTTATTGGTACTAGAGAGAGAGCTGGAGACACTGTTGTCTGCTATGCAGCACAGTGATAATGTCACTTGTACTGTTACAAGGTAATATCTGGATTTGTAAGAGCATTTGGCGCACACAAAGCAGATTTATACCCTTTGTGGCTATTGCAGAATACAGTATATTTACAGTTTTTTGTGGCTGAGTATATGTAAACTTTAACAGATGGTTCTATGAGACCCCAAATCCCTCCTCTGCACTTGAAAGTATTCAATCACACCAAGATCGATGTTTTTGAATGCCTTCAGATTTTTAAAAATGGCGCCAAAATTTAATTTTAAACTGGACGTGATGGTAGGTCATTGCTTTCAGTTTACAATAAAAAGAGCTGATCAAAGCCGATTCTATCCAGCCAGCTGGTCACTCGAGGCTCCCGGTGAGATTGGAGAACCCAAGATAGCGGTGTGGGGGGGGGGGGGGGTCAGGGGCTAGTAGCCGCTCTGATTGCTTGTAGAAGAGATCTGACCACCAGCTCTAAAAAACTGTATTGGGGTGATGCCTGCTGCTGAAGGCATCACTCCGGTACAATCACCGAGTATGATGCTGGTTTGGAAGTGGCTGAACCTCAGTGTATAGTATAGGCAAAAAAATATGGTTTTGTTCTCTGCTTGGGAAAGGATACCATTGCAGTCTACTTGCGGAGATTTTACGACGTGTTGAACACAGGCTCTCCTCTCCCACGCAGGAATGCCGCCACCCTTCCAGGTTACCATGATGCTGATTCATTTGTATTGCATTCAGAAAACAAGCTAGAAACGTAACATGCAAATAAGTCAATACATATGTAAAGCCGTGGTCTCACCCCCCTCCACCTCCCGTTGGAGGCATGTTCTCTTTTAATCAGATTTTGATGTCACATCGCACACACGCATCCAGTGCTCCATAGCTTTTAAGGCTTTTTATCTAATTCAGTTCACTTTTAGCTCAGCCTGTAAGTCCATTCGGTTTATTTATGCCACAACAAAAATGTCAAAACATAGCATGTCGGCCTGATATCATTTGCTGCTCGAAGCCATAAACTCTGGCATGCCATTGTTAATTAAACCACCTCACTGTGCAGCACCCTGCATTCATCTGGCCTGATACAGCATTAGGATAAAATACACCACAATTCCGAGTGTTTAATGTAGCACCTCCAGTGTACACTGCCCCTCCTCTGCGTACTTTCTGCAGAATACATTGCACCCTCTGCCATAAATCCCCCATCCTGACACTGTCTAAGTCTGCTGCTCCTTTGGCCTCAATTTCAGTGAGATGGGCTATTGAAAACTCATTACAAGCTGCTTAGACTCTGACTTTGACTCTTGCTCGACAGCGAACAAAAATTAACAGCTCTTCCAAGGAGCCATAAAAAAATAAAATAAAAGGCATTGTGCCAAATAAATAACCGAAAGGAAGGATTGCAACAACATGAGTGACTTAATACTTGCACCAGTTTCCATCTGAAAGGGTTTAATGCCTACAAGAAAAGAAGGCATGGTACAGGTATCGGTCAATGTTGCATGGTATGTACATTTTCAAACAAAATATAATTAGTTTAATCAACAATAAATAGGTTTTATTTTGTATGACACTGCTAGATATGGCAGTACTTGTGGCCTACAGAAGTCCCAGGAGGGGTTATGAAGATGAGGAGATAAGGAGGGGTTATGAAGATGAGGAGATAAGGAGGGGTTATGAAAAATGTGGAGATAAGGAGGAGTTATGAAGATGAGGTGATAAGGAGGGGTTATGAAGATGTGAAGATAAGGAGGGGTTATGAGGATGAGGAGATAAGGAGGGGTTATGAGGATGCAGCAATAAGGAGGGGTTATGAAGATGTGGAGATAAGGAGGTGTTATGAAGATGTGAAGATAAGGAGGGGTTATGAGGATGAGGAGATAAGGAGGGGTTATGAGGATGCAGCAATAAGGAGGGGTTATGAAGGTGTGGCGATAAGGCGGTGTTATGAGGATGTGGAGATAGGGAGGGGTTATGAAAATGTGGAGATAAGGAGGGGTTATGAAGATGTGAAGATAAGGAGGGGTTATGAAGATGTGAAGATGAGAGGTTATGAAGATGAGGTGATAAGGAGAGGTTATGAAGATGTGAAGATAAGGAGGGGTTAGAAGGATGAGGAGATAAGGAGGGGTTATGAAGATGTGAAGATGAGAGGTTATGAAGATGAGGTGATAAGGAGAGGTTATGAAGATGTGAAGATAAGGAGGGGTTAGAAGGATGAGGAGATAAGGAGGGGTTATGAAGATGAGGAGATAAGGAAGGTTTATGAAGATGTGGAGATAAGGAGGGTTTGTGACGATGTAAAGATAAGGAGAGGTTATGCGGATGAGGAGATAAGGAGGGGTTATGAGGATGAGGAGATAAGGAGGGGTTATGAGGATGAGGAGATAAGCAGTGGTTATGAAGATGTGGAGATAAGGAGGGGTTATGAAGATGTGAAGATAAGGAGGGTTTATGAAGATGAGGAGATAAGGAGGGGTTATGAAGATGTGAAGATAAGGAGGTGTTATGAGGATGAGGAGATGAGGGGTTATGAAGATATGGAGATAAGGAGGTGTTATGAAGATGTGAAGATAAGGAGGGTTATGAAGATGAGGAGATAAGGAGGGGTTATGAAGATGTGGAGATAAAGAGGGGTTATGTTGATGTGGAGATAAGGAGGGTTTATGAGAATGAGGAGATAAGGAGGGGTTATGAAGATGTGGACATAAGGAGGGGTTATGAAGATGTGGAGATGAGGGGTTATGAAGATGTGAAGATAAGGAGGGGTTATGAAGATACTTGAACTTACACTTTAAGCTTTTGTGAAACCTACTTACACCCCTCCCTTCAGGAATGTTTTTTTTTTAACATTAAAGAGTCATGCCATTCAAAATTAATATTTTAATTATAGGTAGAGCATTATAGACCAAGTTAGCCCCCAGCTTTACATATACTGTACATGCTTTAAATCCTTTGATTCTTTGTCCCTCTCTACCTGAAAGTACTACAGCATTAACAAAATGTCCGATAGAAAAAGTCAGCCCCTAGCTTCAAATATAGTCCTTGGACACTCCAACATTGGGATCTGACTGCCATAATTCTTTATTCTGTGTCTGGAATTAAATGAGGAGAGGAGGAGCGTCTGCTATCCAAAAAAACTGTGAGCCTGTAAGTCAATTCAAGAATTTTTATTTGAGTAGTAACAAGTACATCAACCAAACGCGTTTCAGGAGAAATGATTTCTCCTTCTTCAGAGCAGTTGCTGTATGCTGGTTGACTGGGAGTATATCCAAGGCTGGCAGAGTAACAGCTGTGGTTGCAGGGTTGCAGCAATCTTTTGTTTTGTTGTACTTGTTGCTACTCTAAATAAACATTCCTGAACTGGCTCACAAACTCGCAATTTTTTTGAATACCGGGCGCTCCTCCTCTTCTCTTTTCGTCCCAGTCTTACATTATGACCTTACGGCTGTACCAAAAAGGCAGCTGCCTAAAACCCAAGAAGGGTTATGAGATATCTCCACCATTGGGCTCATTCCCACTGGAAGGAATCCTTCTGATCCACCCACATAATCACCCACCCAGGACCAGAACAGATTTAGACAGTCCAGTGCATCCTCCAACACATACAAGATATAATTCTGTGTCTGCCTACCTAGGAATCCTAAAGGGATACAGTAAAAAATAATTGTCAGATAAGCCAAGTCAGTCATTTAATGTCGTATGTAGGCATTGAATACTCCAGCATTGAGATCTTCCTGCCATAATTCCTGAATGTGTGTCTATCTACCTGGGAGCCCACGAGAGATACAGTGTAAAAAATTGGCAGGTGGTTTAATTCTCCAGCTTTTATGAAAAATTAAAATAACAACTTTGGGAAGACTGAGAGTGAGCTGCTGAGAGCCTGAGCCATCCACAGCCAGGTGCTCCAGTGATCTTTGGATTGGCAGAGCAAAGATCTGGAGATGGACAGTCATCGGCTCTCTTCTCACTGAAGCGGTCTTTGATAGCTCAGTTCTGGGTCTTAGAGGCAGTGGAGGACAGATGCAGTATTTGATTGATGCTGCATCCACCATGGTGAGTATGTATGTATGTTTTTTTTTTTAATCCTAAACTTCTCTTTTAACTTCTTCCCATCTGTGTAACACACATATGCATCAACTCCTCTGTTTTTTGCTGTGAACACGCTTACTGCATGCTCTCAGTATAGTGATTGAGCTGTCACTGACAGCTCCTGGTCACTGTTTACAAACAGGAGCTGGTTTACCATCATGTGACTGTTGTGACAGCAAATAACATTGGTCACTGGAACTCTGCCTCCCAACTTTCAGAACCACCTAAATGCCTACAGGAGCAGGCACCAGGGGGTTAAGGTACTTTGACATTCTCCTACTAACGTTGGGTGCAGGACATTTTGGGTTGTTGTGACTTCAGTAATCCAGCACATAAAAAACCTACCATCAGATGATTGACAGGTTGTGTAGCCATGGCCCACAAAAATCATATAGCACAGCATGACATGGTGACCCTTATCCCTTCCTCATTGTTTGTCTTGATGTTATTCTCATGTATTGCAATCCTGTCTGAATTCTTTTTTCCTAAATCCCATATTTTGCTGCAGATGTGCATCGTATCCCAAAACTTTGTGTACGTGTAAACCAATGAGCCTTTGAGAGCCGCTTCATAAATTTAACTGTATCTTGTTTAAAAGCAAGGCAGGGTTTTTAATTTAGTGCTTGGTAGTTTTTATGGGAAATGTCTAAGGAGCTATTTATAGCGAGAGTAACCTTGGCTTCTCAGGTACGGAGACAACAGAACTTTTGACGACGAGCGTTTCTGTATTTTCCCGTCACATAAAATGCTATTTGGTTGTATTTATAGCCGCAGGCGAGATGGTAAATCAGTCAATAACGATATAAATTACACAGCGTTATATCTAATACTGCCTTTAATGAAAACACAATTCAGAACCCTAAAACATTGTAGAGCAACGTAAGAGGGAAACAATGGCACTGCCTGACTTAAAGGGTCAGTCCACCCAAAGCTGATATTTAATTGATGGAAAGCCTCTGCTGACCTGAATCGCCTATTTTTTTATGACAATGACAGCAAACAGTCCTGGGAAGGGTGGAGAGATCTGATCACTGAAATAAACTGATATTTTAGATGGATTTGACAACATCTACTCAAAACTAAAATATCCGTATAGGAAAGGCTGATCCTTATAGCAGTATTTCTCAACCAGGGTGCAATTTGGGTTCCCCCAGGGTGCCACGAGTATGGGATGCTTTTTGCCCTGGACCAGCAAAAAGCCTACTGATCAGCACACTCACAGTCCAATCTGCCACAGTGGCAGACAGGACTTGTAGTTCATACATTCATAGATCGCTGTGAAAGAATGATGAAGCTGTGTGGGCGGAGTCCCACATAGTCGTCCCAATTTTAAATGTGAAATGAGGGTGCAGAGGATAAGAACTCATACCTGTGGTCACTTGTATGGGGGGTGGGGGGGCTGAATATGTTAGTCCCCTCTCAGACGAGGCAGACCCATCAGCAGATTTGTTTGCTCGGCGGGGGATCTTTCTCCTGATCCCCACTGAGCAATGGGATGACTTGTCTGTGTTCGCTCCGCTGCTGCAGAGCAGACTCAGACACAGCCCGCTGTTTTCTATGGGGTAGTCGGATGGAAATGGACCGTCTGTCATCCGATCCAATCTGCCAGACAGAAGGGGAACCCCATTTGTCTGTTTTAAGCATACAGGATTGGATCGGATGCCGATGGATGTCAGCGGACACATGTCCGCTGACACCCACCTGGCCATAGAGAGCTCTGGATGGTCCGATTGAGTGCGCCTGAAAAACTAACAGGCGGATCTGGTCAGACTGTCAGTGTGAAAGGGGCCCTACAGTTTACAGTTTGTCTATGTTCAGGGCTATGCATCTGTTCCTGTACAAATATAAACTGTTGGATGTACAGAAAGATCCCTACAGTTACTCCTGTCTGTTCATTGGTAAAGGAAAGGGTTACTTTAAAGCAGTGGTCTCCAAACTATGGCCAGGTGTGGTCCTTTACTTGTCTTTATCCTGCTCTTGGGGCACTATTCCTCTTACTGATGCAAGACACTATTCCTCCCACTGACACCAACATTAGGGCACCATTTCTTCCACTGACACCAACGATGGGACACTATTCCTCCCACTAACACCAATGATGGAACACTATTCCTTCCACTAACACCAATGATGGAACACTATTCCTTTCCCTAACACCAGGGATAAGGCACTATTCCTTCCACTGTCACCAATGATGGGGCACTGTTCCTCCCACCAATGCCAATGATGGGGCATGATTCGTCCTACTTATGACCACAGGCACTATGTAATTTTCTTTCTCCCTCTGACAACCAAATCTGAAGTATTGTTTACTCCCACTGACACTGGGGAATTTTCTACTCCCACTGGCCACAGTCTGGCCCCCCTAATGTCTGAAGGACAGTCAACTGGAAAGTTTGGAGACTCCTGCTTCAAGCAACAGAACATTGACAATTACTGTAGTCTTCTTTGCTGTGGCGGGCAACTACGGAGGTATTTATTCACTATCTACAATGGTAGTTTGCAGCTTGCAATTCTTTTCATTATTGCTTGACCGCTATCTTTACCATACTACATTCATCTCAGTTCACTAAGATGGGTATACATTGTGATTTCTTAGAGATGTTCCCTACTTCATTTTGCCTCTTACCCCAGAGCTACCAATGTCATTCCAGCTTCTATCAGTGTAGGATATGCAGAGCAATGGAAGCTGATATTTGATTGGTCACTGCTGCTCTCTGTACAAATCTACTTTCTGTGTTCTGCTATCTCTTATCCTCCCAATTCATTTTATATATAGAATCTGCTCAAAATCAGTATAATAAATTTCTGTATTTTTGGAGCTGTTGTTTTGATCAGCCTCAAAGTACAGAATATTAACATGTCTTGTAAGTTTAAAATTCAGGTCTGCAACTTGAGAGAATCAAAAAGGAAAATCTTTTTCTTCCAAATCAGAAGAGTGGCCTTGATGTTTAATGGCTGTTTTAAGGTCCATTAATCTTTGAATCATGAGGACATGTAAAAACTGACAGCCTTAACAGTCATTGCCGGGGTTTATTTGGATGGATTTAATGTCAACAGCAATTTTAATTATTACTGTTGTGGCAATAACCTCATTTTTATGTATGGAAGAATATCGGAGCGTACAGATATATAACCTTGTAGTGATGGCGGACGATTATAAAAGCAGAGATACTAAATAGTAGATCGGCGGTGATGGGCAGGTACACACGGGCTATGCACAGTGGAGTGACTGTCAAGTTGAACAGGTAAGATGGCATGGTCTGCAGGCAAGTTGTAGCACATTGCTACTGGTTGTTTCCGTTAAAGACAGACTTTTTACTTGTTTAAAGAAAACCTAGAGCAGCCATTGCTGACCTCACTTTCTGAAAACACTAGATGCCTGGCTGTCATTCTGACCCTCTTGCTTCAATACATGAAATATAAACCTAAAAAAGCTTATAGATAAGAAAGCTTGACTTTCCTAATTTTCATTTTTATATAGGTCAGTGACTCAGAAAGGGTTGAAGTGAGTTACAGACATATGCATTTTGTAACTAAACGATTTTTGAGTGAAAATTTGATTTTCAGAGATTTGGATGTATACAAATCTCTAAACGGAAATAGTAATGAATGTCAATGAATCCAAAAAAGTTATAATAAGATTAATGAATGCATTTGTTTCATTCTTTTCATTCGGATGATGTCACATGATGCAATAGTAGTTTGGACCCATGAGGAAATTAATTCAATTTTCTAATTTTGTAATAATTCAGATTCGAGTAAATTTGTGATTTGAATTGAATTCATACTTTTCACAATCAGTCAGTGCAGTTTCACAGTGTAATTCATTTCTTAGGTTTGAAAAATTCGGGGCCGTGGAATTTTGCATTATTTTTATTTTGTTGCGTCCGAAAATATTGAATAATTTGCATACAGGAATAATGAATCCACCCGGAATATAAAAACTGAAAACTAATATATAGCAATCTTCCAAAAAAAAACTGCTACATTTTTCGAAAACACCCAAACCGACGAATATACAAAACGGATTCTGAAAACTAATCAGTTCACCATAACATCAAAACAAAAATGTGTCAATGAAGGAATCCATCTGTAATGAAACAAAAATTTCTGCCATGCACATATCTAGTGAGTTAGTATAAATATCAGGCAGCTAGCATTTTCAGAAGGGGCTCAGAGGTGGATCATAGGTCCCTGTAGGCAGTTTTGTGCCCACTGGATTGACAGCACAAAGGGTATTTCACATTAAGGTCAGTAGGAGCACAGCTTGGCCAATACCTTCCCCCAAGCCTGCTGATTGTACAATGAAGGAGCAGCAGCACAGCGTTGTCACCATTCTGCTTACTCTGCTCTCTCTCCTCCGGGTGGCACATGTGCATGCCACAGAGCTTGAGTGGCTCCTAGTGTGGCCCTTCCCTCTCTCAGTTTGAGTGCTGCAGTACAGGGAAATAAAGAACACTGATATCGAAATAAGGTTCAGTTACCTCCTTTAGTTGCATTTATCTACCTGGAGTTCAGGTTTACAGTCTGTCTATGGGTAATGTTAAGTATCCTTCTCCCTACCCTCTTATTGTTGTAAATATAAATTTAAAACTTTTTTTTAAAGCGGTAGTAAACCACATCCAAAAATAAAAAAAAAAATCTTCTGCAAGGTAAAGGCATAATGTGCTAGCATGCATCGCATACTAGCACATTATGTAAAACTTACCATAAAACGAAGCCCTCCAGTGGGGCATTGTCACCGCTGTGGAGGCTTCCATCTGCACCTGGTCTTTCATTCGAGTTTGCGAGCTCAGGTCACCTGACTGACTGAGCCACGATGACGTCACTCCAACGCATGTGCAAAGGAGACTCTGGACACAGCACAGTGCTCTGAAGGAATAGCACAGTTATGCTGTTCCTTCAAAGCACATGCACAGACTCTAAAATAAAACCCTGAATATCTCCTAAGCGGTGCGTGTTTAGGCATTAATCATTTTACCTACAGGTAACCTTTATTATAAGCTTACCTGTAGGTAAAAATGAAAACAAGTGGCTTTACTACCACTTTAATAACTTAAGTCCACTGTCACTTGTCTTGCTTCCTGGGGCCTCTTCCAAGAGTGGAGACCAGTTATGAAACATTGCAGTCTCTGGTCACACTGAGCATTCCACTCATCATGCCATCATTACATTCCTGCAATCTTCGAGACCCAAGATAACCCCATCACTTGACAGCCAATAGATAGTGTCCACCTCAGTCAGACAGAAATTTGGTCACTTAATGAAGGACCACCTATTTTGCAATAAGGTAAGACTCAGGATCCTAAAATTTATATGACTAAAGAGTTTGGTATATAAAAGAAGCTTTAACCCCTTTCCATCTATGCCGACATCCCTTTAAAGAGATCTGAACACCCCGGAGGTGGAAAGGGTTGTGACCACTGTGATTGACTGTGACAGCTACCAATAGTTAGTGGAAACCAAGAGCTGTCTATGACAGCTTGTTCTATGTGGGCACTGTCTTTTAAAGGCTTGTTCACATGATTGTCCAGAGTTGTACACTGCCTAGATCAGCGTATTTCTATGGTGAGTACGGCCCGGTGTGTGTGATCAGCTTTGGCCACTTAGCCTGTATTTTGGCAACCCTGATTGCCCACCAACTTCCACCAAGTTGGCCAAGGCCTCCTCCCGTATTCTTCATGCTGGGGATGAGATAGGGTGCACACATACCTGCAATTGGGAGAAATTCTGTCATCTTAGTTACTTACATTCTCCTGGCTTGAAACCCACCTCCGTAGTAAAGGAAGATCCACACAGTCAGTGTGAGTCAGTAATACAGCATCATCCAGCTTTCATCTTTAGTCTAGCATTGGGCTTCACTACAGTGTAAATACATATGAACATAGAATGTCCAGCCATGTGTTCTGCACTCCTCAATACAGATCCCCCCCAAGTGTGTCTTCCTCCAGAGTCTACGTGGGCCTACCTCAAAGTGTTCTCCTCCTCAGGCTACAAACTTGCATAGTGTGTACCAGAGATAGCCTGTTCCCATTACTCCCCTACCTAAGACTCCTGCCACCCCAGAATTTTTAGGGGTCCACAGCTCTACCTAGGGGGGTGGCCTTACTAAAAGGGGTACTAACCCCTGATTACATGTACAAATCAATGATAGGCTAAGAGGCTGCACAGCTGTTCACATGTATTCACAGAAAGAGCAATTGTATGCGGTTAGGGACAGGTGAACGGCCATGGATACAAACATTTGGTCTACAGGACCACTCATCTGTCCCTAACCGCAAGTAATCACTCCTTGGGTGATAACATGCAAAAAGTTGCAGACAGTGTCTGCCTGTCATTGATATGTACAGGCTTAGCCCTAGTTCACACTGCAGCAATTTATCATGCAACTTGCGCCACATATAGTCATGACAAGTCAAAACACATTCATTTCCATGTGTGCCGTTTTAATCAATGCAACTCAAGTCACAGCGACAAAAAAAGAGGTTCCTGCACTACTTTTCTATGACCTCAGTGCGAATTGAGTGTCATGGACTGCAATGTTAAATTACAAAAGTCGCTAGGAAGTCACAAGCACCTTGCATGACTTTGGGGTCTCAGCAGTGTGAACCGAGCCTTACTGTCTGCAGCTGAATGTAGGTGCTATGTAAATCAAAAGTGCAGCGCTAAAAGGGAAATACAGTATGAGTAGTACGCGTATCTACATCGTTAGATAAACAGTTCATTAGGTGACTTGAAGTGACTTCAGGTGCTCTCATGTGACTGTATCCTCCTATTAGTAAGGTGCTGTGATATAAAGTGCGGAAAGAATGCGCACTCACCAGAACGCGCAATTTAATGAGCGTTTGTATATATTTGTCCTGATGTCATCTGCTAGTCTGGGTAGTGTCTGGAATCCAGTATATTCCCTTCAATGGTCCTAGATGTTGTTAGTAGGACATCAAGGTGGTCCACGGTTCCCCTCAGGTGGTAGCTCAGGTACTGCCCTATGGGGGTTGTAAGGGCTCCCTCTCCGGTGGTTAGGTGGGTGGCTGTAAATTAATACTCCCCAGGGGAGTCAAAGCAGAGACATCTCCATAGTGTGGTATAGTATGGGGTTTATTGAGGTATAAATGAACGAAGATTCTTGCAACAAGTAGAATAAAAACAATGTGGACTATGTAGGTGCTGCAGAAATACGCTGACCTGGGTGGTTTACAGTCCTGGATGGCCGTGTGAATGAGCCCTATAGCTAATGTAACATTTCTCTTGGGACATGGCAACTCTCGTTTAATTTTTGTGGAATGTTAATAACAATTCTGACGACCACTAAATATTGCATTTATAAATTTTCAATAGAAAAGTGACAATATAGAACAGCAAACATGTACGTCACACCAGAAATGACTTTTCTGTCAAATGTTACAATATCAACTCAATGTAGATGTATACTGAAAATATACTGTATAGTAGTTTCCCTTTAATTTCTGGTACCACTGAAGACGTGTACAATTCTAGCAGCTGGAAAATGTATGACTATTAAATAGTGTTCTGTCAGACAATTCTAACTTTTCAGTCAAATAAAGAAAGATGACAGCATTGGCTGACAGTGGGGTGATGTGTGAAGCCTTGTTGGGTGAGGGTAGTGTAGCTTAACATCCCACACAACAGTCATTATGTCAGTGCACTCACTGTTGAGTTGGTTCCTTTGTAAGCTGGAAAGACATAGAAACGTCCTAGCTTTCAGCCAGTTTGTAGCAGCAACAATTGGATAATCCGCTAGTTACATCATCAGCAGAGGCTCCAAAAGAAGTGAAACAATCCCACTGAGTGTATCTGTTAATTTAACCCTATCAGAGCATTTCTGCCAAAAAAGAAAAAAAATATTTTTATTTAAATTTTTTGCTCATGTTTTCTGGCAGTCCACTTGTGTATCAGTCATGCACAGTCTTCAGATATGTCAATGCTCTTGAACTCGATGGGCACTCTAACTGAGCTTCACTTGATTCCAGAACATTCACATATCACTAGTGGTTTAGTAGGTGGCAAAATTGCTGCCATGGTGCAGTAAAGTCATTTTCTTGCACCTGCAGATTGGCACAGTGAACCTTCTCTCTGATCTGGAATGTCCTGAAAAATAGAACAGGTTCTGTCATGTAAGGTGAGACACCATTTCTTGAGCCACAGAAGCCTGGATACATGGATTAGGTTCACTGTGTAGCTCGGCATTACACCATTACCAACTTAGGCTGATGTTAGACAGGGAACCCTTCTGATAGCATTCCTACCACTGGCAATTTGTCAATCAGTGGGGCCCATTCTTTAAGGTGGGTCACATCAGTACAGTCCCTTTAAACTCTGCATACGGTGATCTGAAGCCATTAGGTGGATGGTCAGTCTGTCTTTTTCTCAGTCTATTAACACAGTAAGCGCCCGGTCACACAGGAAACCTCAGTCTGGACAAGGTTTCCTGTGTGACCGGGGCTGGTGAGCGGGCGCTTACTGTGTTATAACTGCCAGCAGTCCTTTTGCCTTTGCACTTAAGGAGGATCCCCCTCTTGGTGACTCAGGTCCCAGTTGTCATTTTCATGGTCGCAGTTCCCAGGTAGTGGCTGGCTGGTGCACAAAGTGGAACAGCAACGCACACCCTCTGGTCCCCTCACAGCAAGCTGGGAAAATAGCTCCCTTACTTTTCCTTACAGTCTCTCCGTGGGAATTATAGTCCATACTCCCTTACCCTTATAGTGAATTCCTTTCCCTTGGACTACATGTCCCACAGTTCAGTATGGCCTTCACCAGTTTCCCAAGTTCTTCATGTCAGCTAACTCCCTCTACCAACTGGAGGTTGTAGAAAGTTAACTGAGTCAGCAATAAAGTCTGTTAAGGACATAGAGCAACTGTGACAAAGTGGCTCCCTCTACTAGCCAAGCACCTCCCTACATTCGGTATAGAGATCTTTATAAATAAATGTACTTTTTAACTGCCAACATTGTTTAGATTACAGTAAACATTTTGCAAATCTTTCATATTGTTTCAATGGATAATTTTAAATGCTACTAAAATGGAAAAGTATCAGTGACAAAAGTTATCATTCTTGTGCTTTAATTTGTCATGTCCAAGTGATCAGAGGTTGTGGTTGGTGGTTAGGAGCGGCATTCTACTCTGTCTAAATATTCTATCTTAAAAGTGGTTTCCCTTTCCTGTCTCAAAGGTTTTGGAGATATATTAATGGTAGTGTTGGCTGTGACTTTAAAGTAGTTGTGAAAATAGAGTTGTAATTATGCAGGCATCATAACTGCTTTTGCTTAGTTTCCGTAATGATCTTTCTTAAACTTTTTAACAAGGTTAAAAAGTTCTGTCATGTGACCATGCACCTCTTCTCCCTGATAGTGGGGGGGAGGGGGTTACAGGACACTGTGCAAGCACACAGTCTGCCTTTATTCTATAGTCTTCAGCCTTAGGCAAGATGCAGGTTGTGCTTGAGCAGGGGGGGGTGTTTAAGAGGCAGGCTGTAATTGGCAAGGGGTGTGTGTCAGATAAAGGCTGTGATTAGGAGGTGTGGTGGCTGAACAATACAGGCATGCATTGTGTCCTGTACCCCTGAATAGCCAGCCAAAGGATGAAAACTGACCACACTAACATAGATCAGCTTTTTTTCTTTGTGTGGTCAATTTAGAACAAGGAAGAAAGGTGATTGGCAGGAGTCTATGATTTATAAACTACACATACAGGGGTTGAACAAAAATATGGAAACACTATATGATTTGCAGGTGTGAAAGAGACGATATTTTGCGTTGAAAGCAGAAGTGATGTAACATTCTTTTGCTTCCACTGTGTAATGAGACACCTAACCAACAGATGAAAAGGCTCAGGCACGGAGTCATGTCAGAGCTTACTGAGCTTCAAAGAGGGCAAATTGTTGGTACCCGCTTAGCTGGTGCCTTTGTGACTGAAGTTGCCAATTTATTTGCAGTGTCGCGAGGTACAGTATCAAAGGTTATGATGGCATATACAGTATCCAGGAAAACGTCATCTGATAAGCATAAGCGTGGTCGACATGGTCAACTGACCAAAAGAGAGAAAAGGACATTGTGCAGGATTGTAGCCCAGAATAAGAAAAGAACTGCTGCAAAAGTGACTGCAGAGCTCAATCTCAGTCTTTCAAAAACTGTTCAGAGAGAACTCCACAAGCAAAACATTCATGGGTGAGCTGCGATTGCCAAAACACTAGTGACCAATATTAATGCTCAGAAGAAGAGAGATTGGTACAGCACCCATAAATCGTGGACTATTGATCAATGGAAGACTGTAGCATGGTCCAATGAATCGACCTTCACGCTGCTCCCAATCTCAGCCACCGGACATGTGTACACGAGGCGAACACTGTCCCAAGCTTATGACCAGTACCAGGTCTTGTGCCAGCGGTAAAGCATGGTGGCGATGCAATCATGGTTTGGGCAGCCATATCTTAGCATTCTGCAGGCCCCATCATCAACTTGAAAGGTAGAGTCACTAGCAGCGACTATGCACAAATTTTGGCCGACCATGTGCACCCCATGGTGCAGACATTGTTTCCCGAAGACAGCGCCATTTACCAAAATGATAATGCTCCGATTCACACAGCTGGTGTTGTCAAATCATGGTTTGAAGAGCATGCAGACAAAGTCTCGCACCTTCCCTGGGTACCGCAGTCGCCCTTATGGTCAGTTTTGGAGAACAAGACATAACAAGCATTTAACCCTTGTAGTGCAGAGGAAGGGTGGTGCACTGCAAGGGTGACTTTTTGGTATTCCTGATGTTAGGCTTTAAATAAGCTGCTAGTAGGCATTTAACAAGCTTTAGGCATATCTGTACCCAAGAACATTTTAAAATATTGTCCTAGGGTGACAACACTGTACTCGCTGTACTATATCTATGGAGAAGCAGCATTGTCACCCTAGGACAGGAGTAAAGGACACCCTCCCCTCCTTAGCATAAAGAAGAGAAGTTTGATGTCCTCAAGGATAACTAAGAACAATGAAACTAATATGACTGTAGCACAAGCAAAGAGCACAGGGAATTTATCAGTTGGCAAGGTCAACAGGTATTTTCATGCATTAATCAAACATATATAACAAAACACCATTAATTGTGTATTTAAAGTGTCACTAAACCCAGGACCCTGTCTTAACTATATCTGGTATCCCACAGTACACAGAACATGGAAGTGCAATGTTGGAATACCTTTTCTCATCAGCAGTTATAGTAGTTTTGTGACTTCTATCAGTGTTCAGCAGAGCACTGGTTAAAGCTTGTAGGAGGAGTTTTCATTTTGTTGTAGAAGGATGCAGAACCCCTGACCTGTGTCTGGACAGTGTTGATTGGCCCTGTGCTGATCACATGCACTTTCCCAAGAAAAAAAACCCTCTCTAGCAATACACACCAAACTGAGCATGTGCAGAGTGACTCCACACCACATGTTTTATCCAGAGATAAGAGGGGGACACTGGAAGAAGGGGAGAATCATATAAGTCAGGATCAAACAGCCTTTTTACACAATGCAGTGGATTAACCCCTTAGGTTCCACAGTGAGTATAGCAAGCATGCTTTACTGCATATACAGACTGATTACTAGAGACCCTTTTGAAGGGACACAATGGCTGGGTGGTAAGGGGTTAAATTGTGCTAAACACTTTTGTTTAGATGCCTTTTAATCAGGGGCGGACTGACCACTGAAACTCGGGCACTGCCCGGGGGCCCGGGGTCAGTAGGGGGCCCCATGAGATGCCCCTGGTACCTTTTTCATAGGCTTTTTTGAGTTTTGGCAAGGACACAAGGGCCCCATGATCCCCTATTGCCCAGGGGCCCCATGAGTTGTCAGTCTGCCCCTGCTTTTAATACTTCAGAAGTGGAACTGAAGGGTGTTTTATTGGTTCCAAGAGAGCTTCTCAAAGCCTGCTAAAATATTTGGAAGTGCCTTGCGTCCACAGATTGGAAGATGGGTTTAAAGTTGCTTCCTTTTTAATGTCTATCACTTGGAAGTGGCTCTACAAGTGTGACGATCAAAAGTGCGATGAGAGACAGAGGACAAAGCTCTTTCATCTGATATTGGTAACAAACAGATTTGCTGCCTCTTCTTATCAGCATGTTCATAACTTTCTTCTCTACCCGCCCATCCTTCTCACTCCATACCCTCTGCATCATCTCTGAGCTGTAGCAACCTATTTCAATGCATATCTGTTTCCCTGCAAAACGGTATGCATTGCTTTTCATGTGTCAACATTTATTTAATTTGTCATGTGTCAGACAAATTACACAGCTGACTTAAATTGCGCTTTTTTTTCTTGTTTCCTGCATGTTCGCTTACCCGCTAATTTTGGATTATCAGCAGTTTTTGCATAGTTTGCAGTCGGGTATCTGTCTAAGTCATTTGTCTAGATTAGAATCTGTAGAGTCCTGACTGCTAACCCCACGAGGCTCTTCTTAATATTTTCTGTAGTAAATCTTACACAGAATTTTATAACGAGCTGTTGATTTTTTCTTGTTCTTAAACTGTGCAAATAAACAAGCAGTTTTATGATAAAAATTACTGTTCTAGTGTAATGCCCAAAACAGCTTGTATTCCAGTTTCAGGGCTGGATTTTTTTTATTTTTAACGCGCACCTGTCAGATATTCCTATGGATTAGACCAGGGGTTTCCAAACTGAAGCCTGCTGGCCGGATTGGCCCTTTGCTTGCCTTGGGACACTATTCCTTTCACTGGTACAAGGTACTATCCCTTCCACTGACACCCAAGATGGGACACTATTCCTCCCACTTGGATACTATTCCTCACACTTAAATCAGAGATGGGAAACTAATTATTCCACTGACAACAATTATGGAGCACTATTCCTCCCCCTGACACCAATTGTGGTTCACTATTCCTCCCACTGGCACACATTATGGGGTACTAGTCCTCCCACTGACACCAGTTATGTCCACCAAGCCTTTGGCATTGTTTACTACCACCAATGACAAGGCATTTCTACTCCCACTGGCCACACTCTGGCCCTCCTAAAGTTTACAGGGCAGCAAAGTGGCCCTTTGTTTTGACAGTTCTGAGACTATAAAGAGGTTCTTTCATACTTATTTTTTTTTGAAGCAGAAGGGACCAAGAGCATTTGTCCTTTTGTCAGCCCCCCCAATTCCTATGTTACTGCTCATAATACAATCCAAACAAGTCATTCTGGTAATTGTGGTTCTTTCACAGCTAGAGCATAAAAAGCCATCTAAGCCTTGTCATATTATAACTGTGTAGGAGATCTAGCAGGACAGATCACTGCAAAAGTAGTCTTGTTAACAACAATTTTGTCTTGTTACCTCAGAGGGGATTATATTTAGCATACGAACATGGAGGCAGCCGCGTCAAGACTGGTTTGGGTCAATGTGGTCCATGAACATGAATGCTGGACATAATTATGTCACCACTGACAGGTCAGACTTGTTGCTTTCAGAAAAAATCAAGGAATGAATTATTTTAGAGAGACACTTCTAAAATTAAACCACTCTACTGTTGAAACCTTCCCCACAGGTGGAGTGTGCGCGTGTAAAGAGATTTGTAATAATTAGAGCAGATTAAAACACAATCTGTCATGGAAAATGGCATACATACTGTTTCTGCCACATCTTCCTCATATACAGTTTTCACTTTACCACTTATGCAGAGATCTCTGACAACCGATCAGCATGAAACCCAGTAATTTTAGAGAGGTCCTCTACTCTTAACAAACCTGCCTAAAGCAACAATCAAACTTTTGTTTTCTTCTCGAAAAAGTCTGAAAATGTTAGAACCTCTATGAAGGTTTAGTAGAGTCTTCTTAGTAGTCTTCTGACATTTTAAGGCGAAGGAACGTTCACTTAGGACAATGAGGAACACATTTTGGTAAGATAGAACAACTATAATGTACAGCGCTGAGCAAACTATTGGCGCTATATAAATCCTGTATAATAATAACTATCCCTAAATGGGGTAGAAATCTTTGACACCATCTGTTATCCATTTAGAATGCTATTGTAAAAATCCGTCCCTACCAAATTTGCACCTTAGCCATGTAACTTGAGCAATTAACTCATGGCCCAGAATTGATGGCGCCATGGTGATTGGATTATGAAAATAAAACTGGATGGTTTCACAAATGTTCACACTTTCTGTTGTGTTCTTGTATAACCAACATCTGCCGTGACACACTGCATGAGACCATAGTGATCAGATTAAGGTGACTGAGTGTCTAATAAAAGCTGCAATTTGTTCCGTACACCCATTTGAACCTAGGAAGCCATTTCGATAAGTAGCAAAACAGCTTCAGATTTAAGGAGAATGTCCAACTGAATGGAACTAACTCTTATTAGCCATATAAAGACTTGGATAAACAAAAATATTTACAGACATGTTAGGATACTCTGAAGGTTAATGACCTTTTTGTTTATAGGCTTTTAGGCAAGCTTTCAAAAATGTGCCAAAATTCGTCAAAACGCAACAAAGTCGTACTACATAATAGGACTGAAAATCAGATCAAATCACAGCTGCACTAGTGTTCACCTAGACCTAGCCTAACAGAGATGGATAGGTACAGATTAAGTATATTTGCTGTTTGTAGCAGAAGTAACTAAGCTACGTGTAATTTTGCCCACTTGTCACTGTGTAGTGACAAGCTATAATTGTAATAATAATACCAACAATAGTTCGCCTAAAGTAAGACACAAAGTATGGTATATGTATGTGAAGGTTCTCTATTATTCAGGTCATTATATATGTTCTGTCCTCGCTATACATTTCCCTGTGTAAACTCAACATGCAGCTCAACACTCCTATTCTGCGATAAGCCAGACTGAATGTAATCTTGAAGTTTTATTAACAAAACAAGGTTAGTAAAACTATTGAAAAAAACAGAAGAGAGATTCATACAATCAATGTATGAAGCATACAGAAAACAATTAAATTATTAGGTTGTAGATGGCAATAAGTCCATGCTCATTAGCGATGCTGCCTGTAGGGAATGTAAGTTTAGTCCTCAACATGTGCTTCAGATATGATGGCTGGTTTCCTTTTTCTCTTAGTTCTTAAAATGGAGTCTGAGCTCCCAAGATGCACCTGTTTCCTTTTATTATCATGAAGTATGATGGGCGCGTTTATTAACTAAATAGATTCTGGTTTCTACAAAACAGTGATTTTTTTGGGAGGGGCAATTCTATATACATGTGTGGAAAAGATCAAACGTTTTACTGGTGGGTCACCAACCCAAAAATTAGACACATAGTAGAAAAAATGGGGATAGTGGGTTGTCTAGGTAACTCACTAGTAACAGTTAAAGACTACAGAGATATAAAACATCGACGTTTATTTACAAAACTAGTATGAAACACGCAAACAATGGGTTTACAATCCATATAGATATTCACAATAAAAAGCTTTTGTTTCATCAGAGCAATAATGTTATAAGTTACACTGTCAACATGTTTTGTGGTGAAAAAAACACTTCCTGAGGACTTCATGTTCCCATATGACAAATAATGTATACACAGATTACTTGCTTGATTCTAAAAAATAAAAACATTATATTACAATCATGCATAGGTACATATACAATTAAAGTTTCTCCCAGAGGTTTGTAAATGGGAGTAATCTTACCAGCAGAGGGGGAATAGACTAAAAGGAGGAAAAAAAAACATAAAACAACAATCAACAAAACCACAATAACATACTTTCAAAAAGCAAAAAAGTAAATCCATATAGCCTTGAACCAATAAGGATACTACCACATCAAAAATGAATGAAAAATTACAATTAGCCATAGTTATAAACAGTCACTCACCTCAAGCTATAACCCCGAAAGCCAAGTTTCCAAATGTAACTACTACATCCAAAAGGAAGCCAAGATGGACCACATGATGTGCTGTCCGCCATCGCCAGCATTAAGAAATGGAAGTGACATCATACGCACTGCAGGATGGCTGCCACTCCAGAAATGACGTGGTATAATGTGTCCAATCCCAGAACACATTCTCCAAAATACCAGGTCAAAAGAAATTACAGAAAAAAGGGACCAATGGGGACACAGCCACAACAGATACAAGTCCTATTGGGCGACATTTTGCAGAGAAACATGAGTATCAGTTGGCTTCATTACGTTTTTTGGCATTGGCCTGATTGGTTCAAGGCTATATAGAAGATCCCTTTCCCATCTGACTGGTTCCCAAATTGCCTCCCCACAGCCCGAACAGATCTGATGGCCTTCTGTTTTCTTCTGTTTTGTTTATTTTTTGCTTTTGTAAGTATGTTTATGTTTTTGTGGTTTAGTTGATTTTTGTTTTATGTTTTCTTTTTCTCTCCTTTTAGTCTATTCCACATCTGCTGTTGGTTAGAGTACTTCCATTTAGAAAGATCTGGGAGAAACTTTATTTGTATATGTACTTATGCATGATTGTAATATCGTTTTTTGCTTTTTTAGAATCAAGCAAATAATCTGTGTATAAATTTTGTCATATGGGAGCATGAAACGCGTTGACAGTGTAACTATCACATTATTGCTCTGATGAAACAAAAGCTTTTAATTGTGAATAACGTTGTGATCTATATGGATTGTAAACCCATTTGTTTGGGGGTTTTATACTAGTTTTGCAGTTTTGTAAATAAACTTTGATGTTTTATGCCTGGCAGTACTAGGGTCGCTGGTTCGAATCCCAACCACCTGCCTGGAGTTTGCATGTTCCCCCCATGTCTGCGTGGGTTTCCTCCGGGTACTCCGGTTTTCTCCCACACTCCAAAGACATGCTGGTAGGTGAATTGGCTCCTGTCTAAATTGTCCCTAGTATGTGTATGTATGAATGTGAGTTAGGGACCTTAGATTGTATGCCCCTTGAGGGTTAGGGACTGATGGGAATGTATAATATATATGTAAAGCGCTGCATAAATTAACGTCGCTATATAAGTACCTGAAATAAATAAATAATAAATATATCTGTAGTCTTCAGCTATTACTGGTGAGTCACCCTAGATCACCCGCAATCCCCATTTTTTCTACATTTTTCTGGGTCCCATCTAGTGGCCAAATTTAATATTGCAGGCAGGACAGGCATAATGATTTTTCCTGAATGGGGAAAGAACACAGAGAGGGCGCACAGGCCTAGTGCATTACCATAAAAAATGTTTAATAAAAAATAAAGTAGGTGTTGTACTCACAAACGACAATATAGTCAAGGCACATCATAAAGGAACAGCTGGGTCAACACCGCGCTGAGTAACAGTCCGCAATAGGGAGTTTAGACATCCAAAAGTCTGACGCGTTTCGAGGACTTGCCTCTTCCTCAGAGCCCTTGAAACGCGTAAGTCTTTTGGATGTCTAAACTCCCTATTGCGGATTGTTACTCAGCGCGGTGTTGACCCAGCTGTTCTTTTATGATGTGCCTTGACTATATTGTCGTTTGTGAGTACAACACATACTTTATTTTTTATTAAACATTTTTTATGGTAATGCACTAGGCCTGTGCGCCCTCTCTTTGTTCTTTCCCCATTCAGTATATTTGGATTCCCCCGGTCCATTTGAGGGCAGCAAGGTGTGCATGTTCCAGGACATTCTTAATGTGGTTGTAGCCTGCATCGAGTCCATCCCCAAGCGCAGGAGCATTTGTGTTTGCTGATAATGATTTTTCCTGCTGGTGGTAAAACAGTATAGCTAGTAACAATAATCTACATTCAGGACTTATTCATGAACAGTTGAAGCCACTTGGATGAGAGGTAAAACATATTCAACATTACAGAACAAGCTCAGTTGAATGGGACTAAGTACTATTAAATATCACTCGAATATCAAGGTATATTTGTGTACATTGTTTTTATTAGCACCAACGGTGCACTGCTGATGG
This sequence comes from Staurois parvus, assembly GCF_062004578.1. Classification (NCBI taxonomy): domain Eukaryota; kingdom Metazoa; phylum Chordata; class Amphibia; order Anura; family Ranidae; genus Staurois; species Staurois parvus. Next base: position 5,085,437 of record NW_028318294.1, on the reverse strand, counting down.
GTTGAGGTGTACCTAACACTGTGTGTTTGGAATTTTGTGTTAATTAGATAATTTGTACTCTTTTGCTAATTTTGAATAAAATAATCTAGTTTTTTACTAATCCATGTGAGCCTCTTTTGCCATATATTACCCCTTTTTTGCCACTTTGCCTTAGGGCTTTACCGCATGGAATAGGGTGGTTTTTCCTTTGTTATTTATGGTTATGGGTTACTTTAGCAACACTTAACAAGTAAGTAGGGCTTGTCATCACTTTAGTATTAAGTTATGGATACCCTCTGTTCTAATACTGTAGCCCTAGCTGGTTACCAGTTCAATTCCATATTCCTCTCGAATAGTAGTCTGCAAACTGCAACCCCTGGCTGAATGCAGACATTTGCTTGCCTTCTTTACAGCCCTTGGGGTACTGAAAAGTACTCCCAGTGATACAAGGCAGTATTTTGTCCACTGACACCAATGATGAGGCATCTACCTGCAACTGACATCAACAATGGAGCATTTTTCTCCTATTTTTTTTTCTCCCACTGACCACCAAGCCTGGAACATTGTTTACTTCTTCTGATGCTGGAACATTTTCTATTCCCAATGGCCACAGACTGGCACTCCTAATGTCTGAAGAACAGTAAACTGGCCCTTTGTTTAGAAAGTTTGGAGACCCCTGTTGGCTCATAACTTGCTCTATCTCTGACCTCTTAAGTTAGAATGTTCTTTTAAATAGATGAAGTGGGGGCACATATGTAAAATAATAAAGAGGAAAACAAATTTGTTCATCTCTAGTCATCCATTTGAGTTATATTTTTCAACTGAATGTGCTTGAACTGAAAGCAAATGGTCTATCAACTTTAGTAAGTATTACCCCAAATCGTGAGCTTTCACAATACTGCAATTCAGCCTCATTGTGAAGGCTCAGCTTGTTGGCAGTCCTATGTGAGCGTACACATTTGCATGCTGCTACCCAGAATCTTTGGCTGCTTTAGAAACACTGTACACTGTCTGATAATGTAATATGATGGGATTTGGGAGATGAATGGAACATGCAAATTAGCTTCTTTTTGTTTACAATTTCCTTAGCTACAGGCGGGTTAATCTTCCAGCTACCATACAGGCCAGAAAAGTTACAGGCACAAATAGAAAATCGGATTTTGGCTAAACGGTGGTTGGCATTTGCCAATGAAAATGTGCAAAGCACAGCCAGCCAAGTTGGCCACAGAAGAGGGCTCTCGAGCCAGCGCTAATTATGTCAACATGTAGTTCATGCTTAGCCCTTGTTAAGCCAGGCACATCCATTTGATGAAAGCTAAATGGCGTGCAATCGTACAGGTAGCTGACAGCTGAACAAACTCCTGATTCATTTGGAGAGTATTGCATGGACATTTTCAATAATAAAGGAGAAAAAAATATATACCTTCATTGAACAGTATACAAACCTTTCTGTGATGATTATATTTTTATGGTGTCACCATGGCCAATTCTCATGCACATTTTTATTTCAGTGTAGCTATTTATATTCTTCTGTATGCCATAGCTGAGAAAGTCTAAACAAGTACAAACTACACTAGCTTTATTTGTGTGTTTGGGCATGGTCTTTTGTTGGTTCTTGTTGAGCTTTGGTGTCAGCATGATAGTGGGAAGTTGGGTCCAGGCACATTGCGAAGGTGAAGAAGTACATGAGAGTTGCTAACTTGCAGTTTAATTACTCTCCAGTTGCATAGAACTTTCAGCCCACCTAGAGGTTATTGGTAAAACCTGATGTACTGAGTCACCATTGGCTTCCTATATCTCTGGAGTGAGCTGAAAAGGTAAGTTCTACTCATCCTCCTCCTTCCCTCCCTCCTCTCTCATCATTGTGAACAATAACATGGACCAAAGAGTCTGATGTGAGTGCGAGATCGAGGGCCAAGTGAAACCCTGTGGTGCAGTAAAGATGAGGGACAGGGCACTACGGCTGGATTCCACCACCAGCAATGGCTGGACCACCACTGATCAGGTGGAGCATGAGCACGCATGGCAGGATCTGAAAGATGGTGAACTATGCCTGGGTATGGCGAAGGCAGAGGAAACCCTGGTGGGGGTCCACAGTGGTTGTGATGTGCAAATCGGTTATCCGACCTGGGTATAGAGGTGAAAGACTAAACAAACTGTCTAGTTGCTGGTTCCCTCTGAAGTTTCCACTGGCCAGATACTTAATAATTTTATCTGATTAAGTCAATAGAGGTCTTGGGACCAAAAGGATCTCAACCTATTCTCAAACTTTCAATGGAAAGCTTGGCCTAGAGGCACGTGTGGAATGGAAGTACCCAGTGGGCCACTTTTGGCAAGCAAAATTGTGCTGCAAGGTGAAAATAACACCAGGTTCAGGAGCCCTCAATACCCACAACCTCTTGGGACATGTCTCAGGAAACTGCAAGAATATTGAGAAGGCACTGCACATCTCAGACACGTGCAGTCGGAAGTCAGCAGTGAAACACCAGGAAGTCACAGCTGGCTTTCTCCAAACAAGATGGCGCCGGGAACCCAAAGACCAGTGAAGAACAGCGATGACAGTACTGGATCCCTGGACTGGTAAGTTTCTGTATATTAAAAGTCTGCAGTTACAGTATTTGTAGCTGCTAACTTTTTTTTATAACTGACCAGTGGTTGATTCACTACCAGTGAATGTTTGGCAAAAGTCACATTCACTGCTTTATAATTATGCCTCTGTATTGTAAATACCAATGCAGATCAGAAGCTTCTTTGGTGGCAATCGGCAGACCTGCAGTACAACTGCTCTGCTTACTATGCTTTACCTGAGCTAAGTGGGTATAATACTGTCCCAACACAACCTGCCTGTATAGGCTACAATGGGCAACCATCTCCTGCCCAAATGTTTCTTTTGCTTTGGATAGCGTGAGGAAAGGGTTAAAACCTCTGTCGAGGTTTCTAATTGTAAGGAAATCTTCCAAATAGTTGTAGTCAACTGCAAAAAACCTGACAGTCTAACCATTACCTGCTCTACTGCAGAAAGTACTTTCATTGCTGTATGCTACCATCTGAGAGTATTAGAATGGCTGAAAATCTGTTTTGTTTCCCCTGCACACTATACAGTTTCCTTGCATTGCTTTACACACAGGTTAATGTGCAGTATGTTGAGCATTACTGTGTGCTGTGTTAGGGCAGCCTGATTGTTGAAAATTAGCTGCCAACTCACAGCTATAGAAGAAAAAAACACCCCTACAACAAGTTTTACCTAGTGCACTGCAGTGTTGTCTTGCTTTTGGCCACTAGATGGTGGTACATACCATAGGATAATTATCTATTGCCATCTAGTGGCAAATGATGTATTTTCCATTTTAAATTAATTAAAAACGTTCGACCAGCACAACAAATAGCCTAATAACATTCTTTGTTTTTTTTGCCCCATGCACTTCCGCTGAGCAAATTGCTTTACAAAGTTTTTATAAGTAGACCTCTTAGGTGTAAAGCAAAGTGATGAGTAGTCAAGCTTTTAAATGTATCACGTCTGCAAACGTACTTATATTTTGGTCATGTTTTGAAAGCACGCACAATTTGAGGTTTAGAAAAATGTATTATTTACTAACTCTTCTGTTTGATCTTTTAGATTTAATTATATTATAACAATAACATTGTGTTTGCGGTCACGGTAAACATTTTGATGTCTTTTTTAAACGGAAAATTAAATTTTGAGACACATTTGTGCAAATACTATACATTGCACAAAGTCAGAATTAGTATCTTGGCATTCTGTAGGCGCTCCGTTTCCAAAATGTGTCTTTAATTGAGTATATGAAATATTGAATGAATGAATGAATTTATTAAAAAGATACTTTTAATTGGATATGGGAAATTCCAAAGAATTGTCCTGGTAGCAAAAGATTTAAAGGAGAGTGGTTTAGAGATTCAACAAGTGAACATTGCAGAAGCCTACAATAACTACATCTGCTGTATATATGCCTTATATCTCAGACATCGCATGTTTATGCCTTTAAAAAAGTGTAGTAACCTTGTAGCAACCTCATGACATCATCATTTTTCACCTTCCATCCTTCCTGTGCAGTTCATCCTCTATGAGATGTGGGGGGCAAAAAGGTTTCACAGTTGTGAAAGCGGATACCTTGCATGATAAATGGTTTGGGAAGTCAACTGCATTTTTACCCTGAATAACACAACAGAGTGATTGCTGTTATCCAGCCCTGTTAACCTCCAAAAGCACGCATAGCTGTGGCACAGTTTCAAAGTAAGGATGGGTTTTGAAAATTATTGTTACAGATCCCTGTCCACAAGCCCCTTAAATCCAACCCCAATTCTATTAAATTTGGGAAAACAATACTGATTGTAGCCCCTTTGGTTTATCAGATTTTAAAATTATACTTTTCATGGTCCTCAAAGGGGGTTGAGGCTTTGAAAAGAATTCAACCTTCAAATTCAGACCTATAGCCCATTGAAAGTGAAACATCGCAGTACAGGTTGTATATAACTATGATGATAAGCTAATACTGACATTGTTATATTGGACTAATTATAGCTGTTTTTTGCCCATTTTCAGGGAAAATCAATTTTTTACCATGTTTTTATTGTTGTCTCTCTAGTCCTCAAATTTACACAACTTTTGCACACAGCACATTCCTAGCATAGAGGAACTTATCTCTATAGTTTAACAAATAAAATGTACCTGTTCAGTGTGAGTCAAATGGCATGTATAATAGTGGTATCAGTTCTGCTATGTCAGTTTCCCACTGTCAATGGTTGTTAAGGATGCTGCAAGTGCAGGCATCGCCAAGTCCCTAACAACCAGTGATGCCCCTGGCCCCATTCACTTACATGGCCGGGAATATGGGCTGGGATACTTTATCTAAAACAAAAAAAGATGTGGGGTTACCCCCTTTTTCATACCAGACCCTTTCAGTCTGGTATGGATTTTAAGGTCATACTCCATGCAAAAAAATAGCATAAGTTAATCCAGGACCCTACGAATTTTAAGGACAAAATAATGCATGGGAGTCCCCCTAAAAGTCCATACCAGACCCTTAATGTGAGCATGCAGCCTGGCCAGGAAAGAGTAGTGGATGAAGCTCCCTCCTGAACCATGCCAGGCTACATGCCCTCAGCATGAGGGGGATACCTAGCCAGGGAGACCCCCCTGACAAAGCATCCTGTCCCCATTGATGAAGAAAAGGGCTTCTTCCCCACAACCCTGGCTGGCAGTTGTGGGGTCTGTGGGCAGGTGGCCTTTAACAATAAGGGGGAACCCAGACATTTCCCCCCGCCTTATGTGAATGATTATGAGGTACAAAGTACCCCTATTCATTCAGAAAACAAAAATAGAGACATTTGACAAGTATACAAAATACAAACAAAAATCCCTTGCTGTAAATCCATCATCAATCATGTTGTCCAGTGATGCAGACCCATGTCATCATGATACCCAATGACCACCAACCTGCCAAAAGAGAAAAAAAAAGCCACTTAGACACTTCCTACCAATTGACACCAATTGACAAGTCTGATGGATGACAGCTGTCCAATATAAAGAGGTGTGGTCTCCTGGTGACATCAGCCACCATCATTGAATCATTAATCATTGTTCTCTGAATGTGATCTTTTAACCATTTTTCTATTAGTTTACAAACTGAATTTTCTAAGGCTGTAGACTAATTTACACATTAGCCATGTGTGGGGAACTGTGCCTTATGCTTTTGCGAAGTCCAAGGTTACTATGTCCACAGCCACTCCTTTGTCTAAGTTTTTTCATACCTCTTCAAAAAAAAGAAATCAGGTTTGTTTGGCAACTTTGGTCTTACGTGAATCCATACTTTCTATTGCTTAAAATATTGTTATCTAGCAAAAACTCTTTTATATGGTTATGGATTCCTGCATTTTGCACTCTGACATGGGTAAAAGGCTTTTCAGTTTCCATACATACTCCTGAATTTTATAATTTCCTAGAATTTTCTTTGAAGAATGTTCTCTCTTTTTTATTATTTATTTATGGCTGCCTGTGTGTGATGCTGTTTGTCCTCCTAAGTCTACCTTTGGGTTAGGGTGGACGACATTCATTAGAAATATGCTGTAATGGTCTCAGCAGATGTCCAAGTTTTGTACCCAGAGTCTTCTGCATGCTGGTATTCTGATGAGAAATATTACACCATGGAATCTCAGACCTTCCACCTTCTCGGTGTATTCCACAGACCACAGAGTCACACGCTGTATTTATGATACACACTGGTTACGTCAATTGGTTGTGAAAAAATTTTAGACGCCATATCTGACAAAGAGGCTTCCAGAGCCGTAATTACAAATGGCGTTCATTTTTCAAATGCATAAAATGTTACCTACACCTTCCGAATTCCTTATTTATTTTCCACTTTTTCCTTACTACTTTTAGAGGGTAACCGCAGGGAACCTTAAAAATCAATCAGGTAACTATTAATGTTATTCCAGAAAGATTGTATGCGCTGAAGGCAGAAAATGATAGATAATCTATTGCAATTACATTTATCAGTCTTGTGCCAGTGCTATTGGGTGGACTGTGGGGAAAGTACCTATGGGGGAATTTTACTAAAACTGGTGCACTCAGAATCTGGTGCAGCTGTGCATGGTAACCAATTAGTTTCTAATTTTAGCTTGTTCCATTAAGCTTTCACAATAAAACCTGGAAGCTGATTGGTTTCTATGCAGAGCTGCACCAGATTTTGCACCATGCAGTTTTAGTAAATAACCCCCTATGTGTATTTAAGCATTGCCAGGTTCCCTGACTTTGAATGCGCGTTGGGCACCACAACATCTCATATGCACATGTTCTTTTAACTTCAGTAATGATCTGCAAAGTATAATTATATAATATTAATAGTTATTATGTATATACATATAATAACAACTGGATTTTACCTTCCTGGTGTAGATTGGTCATTTAAGTATATGCATGCTTAAAAAGTAACAGTCTTGCTGTTGTAGCCCACTTGGGGGGGGGGGGGCTTATGAGAAATGGTCCTCCTTAAACAGGATATTACACTAAATGTGTAGGTAAATTAAAGGACCAGAACCTTCACTAAGTGGAAAAGTGGGACTGATAATAAAGCTGGAAGTGCCTCTACCCAGGACAGGGCCACTGTGAACAGAAGGGATTCCCTTCCTGGGAAATTTACCAGTAATCTAATTAAAGTAATTGGAAGCAGAATAACTACTGTAACCAGCATATAACATTAACCATAAGTATATAGATGCACACCGGTATAGAAATAATATAAGCTCCATATAAGAAAATATTAATAGGTACATATATCCAAAGTACAAGCAGATATTATTAGCAAAGGGCCTGATAGGAGTCCTGATGTAATTGTGCACATTTACCCAGGTATATATAGTTATTAATAGAGATACCTACAGATGAACTTTGCAGCAAAGTTCCATTGCATGGGCCTCTGAGGATGATGCAGCACCTGTCTTTGTGTTGGAAACCTGAAGACAAGATCTGTGGTGATGAGGAGACCCACCAGCTGTGACCCAACCAGTCTGGAACGCAGTCCTAATTATCTTGCAATAATTGTCTCTTCTGACCTAGTATAAGTAGCATGGCCAGGACATGTGACTGAGACCTTCTCTCTCTCTGCTTCCTCCCTTCAGGATCTTTTTATAATAACCCCCGAGTCAGGAAGTAACATACATAATTTTACATTACAGTGCGGTATTAGCACCTGAGAGTATAGGGTAGCAGATCCCTACACTGTGCTTGATAAATAAAAGGTGTTAGAACATCTGATTTACTTTTCTGGAGAAAATGCTGCTCCAGACCACTTTCAGTAGTGGTATGTAGTAGTAGAAGGTCTATGGTCTTGTGTTCTGTGCTGAACGATAGGAGCAGCGCTTTGAGATCTGATTGTCCAATTCAGCAGAGATCATGTTATGACCAAGCCTTAAGGTATGTGATCTTGTACTGAAGGGAAGCCAGTGTAGAATTTTCCAAAATGTGTTTCAGTCATTCTGTAAGACCTCACTTGCATTTGCAGTTAGGTGGGTGATAAAAACATGTGGATGAGCTACGTTGTTAGGGCCCCCCACCAACTGCTCCCCTTTTGGCTTCAAAGACAGCAACTGCCTTGCAGTGCAGTGGAGTGGATTTACAGGGATATTTTCCCCATTACTTACCATTTCTTATTCTTCATCGTGTCTCTATGTGGAGGCAGCCATCTTGGTAGAGTCAGGGTTTTTGCTTCCTCATGTTGGCACCTCAAGAAAGCAGATTAGTGAGCAATACAGTAATTAAATCAGGAAATCTCATTCCAAATCTCTTGAGACTAGCAATCTGGGGCAGCAGTGCCTTAGATCACACTATAGCATATACACAGCTATGAGGCTGTAGGGGCAGGAAGTCCACTGCTATTATTCCAAGGGATTCCAGACAAATTGTAAATTTTTCAGGGTACTGCTTAGGCACAAAATACATATCTAAATGTTCCTTATGACATAGAAACTCTTCACTTTTGGAGTTCAGTTCCGCTTCAACAGTGTTGTCATCTGGGATGCTTTCTCCCCTTGTTGGTCAATTTTTTGCAGTTATGGGATCTGAATCTTCCCTCTTTCTATACTTTTGCCACATTGGCAAATTACTGTGTATAATAAATAGTAATTATGATGTTCATAAGTGCATCTTTATTGAATGAAAAGTATTTTCCCCAAAGACACTAATCCCCAGGCTGGTTGGTATCAAACCATGCATATACAGTCCAATTACTTCGATTTGCATTGCTCAACCTTCTAATTGCTGTGTGCCTTGTGTACTCATGTACTACACAGTTTATGGAAAGACAGAGTTAAATATATTAGCATGGCCAAGTGAAAAGGTCTGCTAGTATAAAACTGCTTCATGCTGTGGGCCAGTTATGGGATTTCTAATAGGGATTGTTGAAAAACAGATGGGTCTGCATTGTCTACCAAAGTCAGAGCCAGAAATAGTCAGAGAGCACATGTGTCTGAACTGCAAGTTGTTTTTTTAGCTTGTTGAGGTCTCTAAAAGCTAGATTCCTTCTTGCCAGCTCTGTCCAAAGTTTTACTAGTGAATATTCAGGATTTTATCCCAAGATGCAGACAGACAGTGCATAGACAATCAGTAGAGATAGTCCACATTTCTACACTCCACTATAGGTGGCATTTACATCTGTAACCAATATTCAAAATCTTTGCGAAATCAGTTTGCGTATCTGCAAAAGAATATAAAATTCATACTAGGCTTTGTATTTGACAGTCCCAATATGCTAGCTTTTCTAGATCTATTCTTTTATGTAACAAGACCACACACACAATCCCTGCTTCCTCTAATGTTACAGCCGAAGTTAAAAATGCTGTGGTTGGCCCCTACCCTAGAATTTGCGAGAGTGGAATTAATGGTGATCTGGTTATTTATTTATTTATTTATTTATCGAGTTTATATAGCGCCAAAGGGTTTGCTCAGCGCTGTACAATAGAGGGGGGACAATACATGAAACAGAACAGTAACATCAAACAGCACACGAGGGGTTAGAGGGCCCTACTCTTTCGAGCATGGTTAATAAAAAAATGTGAATATTTCAACTGGTTAGAAGGGTTAGAACCTTTGTCAAAGTGTGATTGCTCACAGTGCTTGAATGCTTCAACACTAGTTTATCTCACAGTTGATAAGTCCCTGAACCCTTAGCGCAAGTGTCCTTGTTTCCAAAAATATGTAGTTTTAAAAACCCTGATTAAGGGGGACCTTTGCAACCCTGGAACAAGTTGGCTGTAACATCTAGACTAAGGACTAATGCATTTGGATTTTGTGAACTCTACAGCATTTCTGGTGGCACTTTGTGTTTTTAAACATTTTGATTAATCCTGGGGTGCTCCCTGATGCTCCCCTGTGAGCTGTCTTAGCTTCATCAATTAGGTTATGATAAAAAAAAGTTCCAGTACTTCATATTCATATTCTTCAATAGGGTTTGGTTGCTGCATGTGTTCCTTGGATTGACTCACCCTCACTTTTGGTCCTGGTGACCATGGAGGAGGTGATAGGAAATGTTCCAATGGGAAAGAGTGTTCTATGAAAGCTACAAAAAAACAAAAGGGCACAAATGCCTAGTGCATTATTTAAAGCACTTTATTAAAAGGTGAAAGATACCAATATACTCACAAGCCCACTGTGAATGATAGCATATCAGAAACTCAGAAACCAGCCTTCAAACCCTATAGGTCCTAACTGATAACATTACCAGCTGATGTGTTTTGGAGGGTAAACCCTATTCCTTAGAGCAGAAACTGGTTTGACACCCTCCTCCACCTCCTTTATCAAGGTGATTGAATATTTGTCCTACCTCCACCAGGAAGAGGAGGGGGGGATAGTACCTCTTCTAATGGTCCTTGATACCCACTGAAAAGTAGCAGTAGCACAAATTATGAAAACAAAAGCGCAAAAAAAACAAACAAATGTTGTATGAAAACTGTTTAGGAGAGGATATCCTGTTGATTTGCAGAACACTTCCATTCTGTCAGGTCTCTGGGACAGGAAGCAAGGGCAAATATCTCCAACAAGGTGCAAACAGAAAAAAGTATCCCTGTTGGGGGTGTTTGCTACTCAGACTGAACTCTATTCAAAACTAAAAAAAAGTTTTGGCTGTAAATAAACTTTAATGAAAACTTGTACTGAGGAAATATGGAAGCTTCTATTGATTTCTACTCCTCTTCAAAAAACTAGATCCATAATTGTCAAGCCAATCCAGTGGCTCCAGTAGTTTTTAAGCCACTGAATCAAAACGTGTAAAGTATTACATTCTTCTTAAGATGCATGTTTGTTCCAGAGCAGTGACCACTAAGTATTGTAATCAGAGACTGCTAGGCAACTAGCATTCTCAGAAGGCAGGCAGCCTCCACATTACATTACAGTATAGGTATTTTCTCATAGCAAGTATGGAAAGTGAAATCAGTCAGTGTTAGGCATGTACATTTCATTAGGATTTGTTTTTCGGACAAAATTTGATTTTCAGAGATTCTGAAATTTCCAAATGGACATATTAACAAACGTCAATTCTGAAAAAAGTTATAAAAAATTAACGACTGCATTTGTTTCATTCAGATTCATTGTGAATAGCTGGTTGTTAAGGAGCAGGCGGCTGCCACATTTTTAATAATGATGACTCATCTACTGTTAGCCCTGCCAGGCTACATGCTTGGATAATGGTCCGGTATGGATTTTTTTTTGGGGGGGGACTCCACGCCATTTAAAAAAAAAAAATTAGAGTGGGCCTCCCCTTAAAATTCATACCAGACCTAAGGGTCTGGTATGGATTTTGGAAGGACACCATGCCATTAAAAAAATCCATATCCAACCCCAGAGGGCCTGGTCTAAATTTGGAGGGACCCCCACACTGTTTTTTAAAAACATTTTTAATACTGGCACTTGTATTGTTTACATCCTGCTGTCAGCAGGGAATCCCATTGACAGCAGAAGAGTCATTGTTGTTAGGGATGTGGCAGCTGCCCACTAATTAACAACCAGCTATTCTGGATGTGCAAAACGAATGCCGAAGATACAAAATTAATTCTGAAAAACAATCGGTTCAACATAAAGAATATGATGAAACAAAATTCTTCAATGAACGAATGCATCTGAAATGAAACGGAAATTTGTGGTGTGCACATGTCTAGTCAGTGTCACCATACTTGTTCCTGGATAGTGGCTTGGTAAATTCTGGAATTAGGGGATCAGCATGATACTTGGCTAGCAATGACCAATCCTATGTAGTTCTCTCCTGACAGAATTCCTTTTGAAGAATCCTTCTCCTACAAATTATATATTTCATTTTCTTTTAAGATATCTCCTATTTTTCTCTTTGTAAATAGAAACAAGGAAAGCTCTAAATTGGAGAGAAAAGGAGAGGTGTTGTGACTGTGAATTTCCACAGGGGGAGTGCTCGCAGTTGTTCCTGAAATGTGCTTGCTCTTCTGTTTTCGGCCAGGGAATACAACCGGTGCACGTGCTTGTGCAGTAGAGGCTGGAACGGGAAGTCGGACATATTTGTTTGTCTGGAGGCCAGGACACATGGGCTGCTGCTGTAATGTACCACCACGAGGTCGTGAGGAACCTAGCCGAAGGTCCACTGTAATATCCTCTCCTGATAGGCCACAAGTGACTGTGCTGAGCTTCTGTATCTATCTGGCATTGTGGCTGCTTCTGGGGCTTCTGCCTCAGCATATGCAACCAAGGATGACCTTGCTTCAGTCTTAGTGGGTTTAGAAGATAAGATCGCTTGGATGATTCCTTGAACCAGTTCTAACTGATTTATGTCTTCCAATCCAGCTGTTGCCGTGTCTCTTACGTAGGATTCCGGAGGAGTATATAACAGTGATACTGATTACTCCAGCCTGGCCCAGGAGGGCCTGGTACATGAACATAGTGAAGATGGCAGTAGACAGGCCATGGGTCCTGCCGTATCGGCTAGACCTGTTTTCTCAAGATCCTATATTGCACCCAGCTTTACGGTCACTAAATTTGATGCGTGGCTATTGAAACCCAGATCCTGAAGGATAGGGGAGTGTCAGGTTCTGTCATCCCCACCATGTTGGGTGCTAGAAAGGAAATTTCTAGAAGCATTTATTACAGAACCTGGAAGGCTTGCATTGCCTGGTGTGAGGTTCACAAATGACACCCACAAAAGTATGTGTTTGGCAGGATTCTGTTGTTTCTTCAAACAGAGTTGCAGAAGAATTTGGCTGTTAGTACCATTAAGGACCAGGTTTCAGCATTTGCTATTTTTTTCCAAGAGGCCCATTGCATTTTACTGTTTGGCGCACACTTTTTTGCCAAGAGAGATATGTATGGCTCCTCCTGTCAGGTGGCCTTTGTGTCCTTGGGACCTGAACTTGGTTCTGGAGGTTTTGCAAAAACCACCATTTGAACCTACTGGAGAGATTCCACTGGTCCTGTTGACTCGTAAGGTGTTGTTTCTAGTGGCAATTACTTCTGCAAGAAAGGTGTTGGAACTGGCAGCTCTATCTTGCAGAAAACCATTTCTAGTTTTGCATCAAAATCCAATTATTCCTAGGTAGAATGTTCATTTAATATTTACTAATATACAGAATGTAAAATGTAAGAAATGTTTTAATTTTTCAACCATCTTAACTGGTTATATAATGGTCCATTGTCCTCCATGAAGAGTTAAATGGCATTGTGCCCTTGAATTTTTCAAATGTTGTCAGCTATGTTTTTCTCAGCTTGCCTATATAACATAAGGCAAACTCCATGTTACACGAACATCTGTGTAATCCAATGTTCCTTATACAAGTTGTTTCATTAAATCATGCTCTTTGTCAGGTCTTCAGCGAAAAAAGTGATCCTTAAGATGTTTTGTGTCATAGACGCAGCACCAAGCTGAGAAGTGTACATCTCCTTGATGATATATTAAAGTCAAGTAACAAATCATTGGCTCTAATTTCACCCACAGACCTTGCACACCCCTTCTGTTTTCTGAAGGAAGATACCCAAGGTCACCAGACAAAACATTTTTTTTTTAAATAAAATTGAGTCTTGGTGAATCCTCGTTCCTAATGCAATTTTAGTAATACCTATTGCTCCTGACAGCTATGGTCACCAATTTGTATTGTGCTGTTCAGTTTTATTTAATAGTGTGAGATGTCATCAGCTTGGATTGGAGGTAGCATCCGAGCCCAGCTTTCTCTCTTGGGGTTTAGTCTTCTCTGCTTTGTATGTGCTGCCTGTTTTTGTGCTGTTTTTCCTTTCCTGATTGTCCTTCAACATTTTTACGGAGATATGAGTAAAGTTAGTGATAACAAAAAGCATTTTTTAAATCAAATTATATTTATATGCACATACATTAAAGAAAATGAGTGATTCAAAAATCTAACCATAGTTGCCAGCTTTAAAATCATTTCCAGGGGCACTTTTCTACTGCATTGGTGTATTTTTTGGGGACAATGTAAAATTGCTCTTGAAGTGGGGCTCCCTCAAACTACTAGGTTTAAAAGCTCATTTTTGACTAGGGTACTGTTTAAATGCAATTTTAGTTACCTATCCCCATCGCGCCCCACGCAACTGGCACTCTCCTCTTCCCTCCAGTGCTCAAGGTTATGAGTGAGCCTTTGAAGTCCTCACTTGCAAGACTGCTGGTCTTGCATTGAACATGGTGATGTCAGGTGTGACCAATGGTCTGAATGCTAAAAAGAAGAGGCTTTAGGGTACCAGTTGTATGGAGTGGAGGAAGCCTGCGGGATCAAGGTGTAAGGCAAGTAAAACTGCATTTAAATGTACCCTAGATCACAATGATCATTATGAGTGGAGTAGCTCCACTGCAAACATGCTTAGGGCAAAGTAAAAGGTTTGTTTTAGCTAAGAATGGTTCGGAGCTAGCAGTAGAAAAAAAAGGAGATGTCTGGTGCACTGATAGAAATGGAGTCCAAGTGGGTTCAGTGGTTTAAGGCAAAAAAGAAAAAGTCTAAATGGTGTCAATATGCTTGAAGAACTAGAGGGGGCTCTGCATTGGGACAAACAGAAAAGAGTGTAGCATCAAAGGGTTTTTTATTTGGAAAAAACAAAATGGCAGGTCAAAATGTATTGGAGATAAAAGCGATCATCTAGTCATGTAACACCATTGCAACAATATGGTCCAGTCCCGTTGATCCCACTGCGGTGGATACCGAAAGCAGCTCCTGGCAGTGCTGGTGGCTCCCAGCACTTCCTGGTAAGTCTGAGTCCCCTGGGGAGGCGGAAGTGATGTCAAAACAGAAAGAGGAAGCAATAGGCTAGGAGCTAGTAGTAGTTGATCACATCCAAATGTACTTGTTCTGTATTGTTGAAGAGGTTTAACAGCTTATCTAAGCAGCTTATTCAGTTCAGAGCTGAAGAAGTAACCTGGTGATGGTAAACTCCTCATCTTATCCTTACCCCTAAATTATTGGTTGTTACAGAAAAAGTGGGAAGAACCACACGAGGTTGTAGTGAAAATGTCTCACTTTACAGATATGACAGATATGTGACAATTTAATTCCAGGAATGCCCACAGAGTAGCACTATGGTGATGAGTTGCACTTGAGCGTGTTTTGACATGTTCGAACTTACATTCGCCTTGGTCTCAGACCAGTTGGCTCAGTCTTAGGGAGTAGTAGAAGAAATAGCACGGGTGTGTGTTGCACTATTGGCAGAAAATTTGTAACTGGAATCTGGAGCAGTGGAATAACATCAAATTTTGCGTTAAAATTGTCAAAAGTGCGAGTGAAACTTTAGCTCTGTTACAACAGGCTTATGGTGAACATTCCGTGAAGAAACCAAGTGCTTTTAAATGGTATAGACAGTTTAAGGGGAGTGGGAAGATGTTTACGATGGAGCAAGGAGTGGCCAGCCAAAAACACAAAGAATGAACAGGGATATAGTGTGGCATATCCTAACATAGGATTTGGGAGTAAGAACGATTTCCACAAAGATTGTGCCTCGAATCTTGACAGATCAGAAAGAAGGTCATCAAATTTTTTCCGATCTTTTGATGAATACAGAGGTGTTTGGCTTTTTTTTTTTTTACAGTCCATTCTGGGAATTCCAGAAATCTAAATCGACACAAAATTTTGTAGGTTCCTTGCTTTATCAAAAAAAAAAGGAAAAAAAGAACAGTTGGCCTTACATATACTTTAAAGGATAAGTTCACCTTTGGGAACCTGGTACATGTTCCACCCATTTTTAGGATGGAACATGTAATATGTTCCCATAGCCGCAGCTGCCCCCATTCCCTCTGACAGTACGGGGAGAAGTTTCCCCGTACTATCTGTCACATTTGAAAACAGTACTACTGGGAATGAATGAACTGCATGTCCCGACAGCCTTAGCGGCTGTCGGCTTTTAGTTTTCAATTAACTACCATGATGCTGTGGAGCGCCGTGTTAGTTCATTGAAGCTTCCTGTCAGAATATCTGCTTTCTTGTACATATTCTGACAGGTCTGCAGGAGACCTGCATGGCATCAGCGATCTACTGATCGTTGATGCAGTGTTTTCCAGGCTCCTGTAGACAAAAATAATAAATGCACATTTTTTTACCTGCAAAAAAATGTGCATTTCTTATTTTTGTCTAAAAGGTGAATTTAGTCTTTAAACTCTTTCCACTTACTATCAAAGGATAGAAACGAAATTGAGGAAAGCTTAATGATTTACAGCCCTCTGAACTTAACTTTCAGCTTGGGCTTTAGATATTCTTTAAAAAAACAGATATTTTCTACAGGCTATATGATTCTTGACTTCTTCATTTCCAAATACTCATTATTGTTCAATCATGAGTTCATCCTCAAATCCCTCTTGTATTGAACTGTATTGTTGCTGTATAGCCTCCCGTTTTATTGTAAAGCGCTGAACAAACTGTTGGCGCTATATAAATCCTGTATAATAATAATAATCCACTACCAATTGACGAGAAGCAATGCACCTTTGTTATGGTTTGCATAATATACAGTGTATGGTTAAGGCTTGCACTACTTCTTTGGCTCATGCAAAGTCAAGGATTAATGGCCATTCCAGTCTCATTTAGCTGCAGCTAAAACAATTAGTTCTTTCCTAAAAGTTGACTTTCTTAATGGAAACATACACCATGGTGTAGCTTTAGAGTTTAAAGTGTTATAGTAGATTCCATTAGCAGTTTGTATTTACTTTGTGGCCAATTAGGACTTCCCCTTCTTTCCAGGGAAAACCGATAATCTCCATTTTTAAAAACTGACTACTTCCTTCAGTCTCCATCAGAACATTTTATCAGTCCTCTGTGACTAGCCTCCCACCATCAGCACACACTCTATCAGCTATTACCAATTTAGAAACCGTCACAGCCAAATACAGTAGTTTCCTCCAATTTACCAGCTAATACACAGATGGCTTGCTTTATTGCATTATTAATAGTTATGTGTAACAGGTGTTTTTTTGTTAAAGTGGATTTGGACCCTATCTGGACAGCTTAGTTTGCTAAAGTCCTGTGCATTATGTACAACTGTTAAGTTTTTTCCATAATATAAAATTTTCACTTTAATTTATTACAGATAATTATATAAAGCCAGCAAATATATAAAAAAACAGCAAGTAAACGAGCGCAAGGTAGAGTTCAAGTAGCCAGCATAAAGGTAAACCTCAAATCCTTCATATAAATATATCCATAAATATGCAGCGCTATAAAATGATAATATGTTAAAATGGGACATAAAACATACAATAAAACAAATGAATACTAAACTGGTAATAATAAAATGGTAAATTCATAAAGAAAGGCGCTAGGGGGCGCCAAAGATAACAGTAGCGTGATCAACATCCAGATATGACGCATAAAGTGCTTAAAGTAATGTGATAAAAAAACTCCAAATATTAAAAGCCTTGTAGTGATGTTTTGTTGCAGTATCGTTTAATAAGGCAGTAAATCCAAGCACAATGTAATAGATATTCACTCACATCTGGCAAAACTGAAACCGCCGGCCTTCCACGAGGAGCGTGCGGCGTGATGTCACCAAAAACAGGGCACCTCCCTAACGCGTTTCGTTATCAAAAGGGAACCTATTGTGCTTGGAATTACTGCCTTATTAAACAAAACTGCTCTATTGGAAGTGTTTTCTCTGGCTTGTTTCTTTACGAGCCCCCCCCCCCCCAAGGTATATTCCTTGGTAGTCCTATGGTACCCACTTGAGTGATTCCTAATGGCTGTTGCTGGATTTATTCACCACTGGAGCCTGGAGATATATGAGGTGGTTTGCCTGTTATGCTGAGGTGTGCCAGATGACCCCCAGAGTCCCGGTTTCCAGATCCAGATGACCAGGAGTTGGTCTGAATTACTCTGGTTAGTGCAATATAATACCGATATATTATCACTGGAATCACGTATCATCACTACAGGGCTTATAATATTTGGACTTTTTTTATCACATCACTTTAAGCACTTTATGCGTTATATCTGGACGTTAATCGCGTTACTGTTATCTTTGGCGCCCCCTAGCGCCTTTCTTCTTGAATTTACCATTTTATTATTACCAGTTTAGTATTCATTTGTTTTATTGTATGTTTTATATCCCATTTTAACATATTATCATTTTATAGCGCTACATATTTATGGATATATTTATATAAAGCCAACAATTTGCATAGTGCTTTTCATATATATTAAAGTCACATCAGTTCCTGCCCGCAGGAGCTTACAATTTAAGGTTCCTACCTTTCATGCATACATGCACATAATAGGGACACTGTAGGTTGGAGCCCATTATCCTACCAGCAGGTCTTTGGAGTGTGGGAGGAAACCCACGTGAGGACAGGGAGAACATACAAACTCCATACAGGTACTGTCCTGGTTGAAATTTTAACCAATGACCCTTGTTCTGCAAGGCATACGTGTTGGCTGCTTTTAGTCTTCTTCAAGCCTTAACACAAGTCCCCTAGTGCATTCTGTTGTGATTTTATTAACATTGACTGCTCAAGCCCTGAAGAAGGGGAGGGGGGCTTTTTCCCCTGAAACGTGTTGGCTGCATTTGATTTATTTGTTCCAAAAAGTCCTTCGAGTGAGATGAATTTTTGTACCAAGTGCTCCTTAGTACAAGAATTTACCGTCTAGCAAGCATGTTGTTTAATGTTATCGGAAACATACCAGCTTAGGCGTAGTATAGGGTCCAACTAGACTATATTTCAATCATAGATCTGCTTCTTTGGAGGACAAATCACTTTACGGTAGATCCACTGGAACTAGCTTTCATTACGCTCAGTCAAGCGTTATCACACACATCAGCATAACCATTATCTTGATGACTGTACCCTTTATGAAAAAAACCTTGTGCAAATATTACCTCCGTAACCCATATAGACTTGTACTTATGTGTTCCTATCAACATTTATAGTGGACCGTCACTCTCAAATGACCTCCGTGCAGCAACCACCCTCCCATCACTGTCTGCAATGTAAAATTTAAAAAATTCTACTTTGGCCTATCCTTCTGCCTCTAAGAAGGACGTGTCCTATTCTTGCAGAATCAAGGGATGACCCCCATCACATATAAGTAGGCTGCTGAAGCAAGGACACACAGTGGCTGGGGTGGTGGACCTGATGGCACATCTTTGGGGGCTGGCTTCAAGAACCTGGAACAGAAAGCTGGCTCCTGATAACAAAGAAAGAAAAGATGGAGGTGCAGGACCTGGCCTACAGCAGATCACAGCAGGACAATGCTACATTCACTGAGCAGGTAAGTATTTTTTCTAAAGAAAGCCATGAATACCTGGTAAAGGGGATTAAAAAAAGCATAAAAGCATAGGGCATTAAGTTTCTCTTACGTATCATAGTCTTTATTCTGACTTCTTCTGATTTCTTCTACGAGTTATCTGAACATTCCTTGATTTAGTTACTTCAATTCTTTGCAGATTCAGTAGTTGTTTATATGCACCAGCATATTGGTGGATCGCTTTGTAAATTTTCTCCCTCACGGCTGCACTCAATAGGAACATTTTTTTTATCATGTTCGTACCCCCCCACAACTGTCATGTGTAAAAGTGATGACCACATATCTGGCAGTGCAGCAAAAATGTGCTACTAACCCAGATCCAGACCAGCAGGTACAGTCTGCACAAAATAATCGTTTGATATTACAAAGTGCTATATGCGTTGTCCATGCAAATTACCTCTTTAAATACCAAGTTATTCATCTCTAGAGGTCACACGGTAAAACTAGTCACATGACTGAAATGTATTTACATGTACGGGGGTCAACTGAAAGAATCGTATTCGATCCATGACGTTTTTAACCCTTTTTTTTTTTTTTTTTTTAGCTCTGTGGAGGTTTGATTGTTACACTGACCCTGGAGACATACAAATTGGCTACAGTTGCTGATGTCTTTTTAATGCTTCGGCATAATAGTCCTTCATAGATTAAATGCAGAGATTTCAATACCCCATAGATTTCTCGTTCATGTATTGTGAAGAGCTGCATGTAAATGAACAAATGAGCCGGTCCCCACTTAATGAAAAAGTGCCTATCCCTTGGGAGAATGTCCGCTATGAAATACATTGCAGTTATGGAAAATAATAGGACGTTCAAAATGGATCTGAAATAAAGTTTTGCTTGGTGGAAAAAAAAAGAATGACTTAGGGTTGATTTACTAAAGACAAATAGACTGTGCAGTTTGCCAGTGCAGTTGCTCCAGAACTTAGTAAATTAGGGGAAGCTCTGCTGACTTCAACCATCCACTCATGTGCAAGAAAAAAATGTACTTTTATTTTCCTTGCATGTGATTGGATATTCTTTGCAAAGTGAAGCATTACCTCATTTACTAAGCTTTGGTGCAACTGAACTTGCAAAGTGCGCAGTCTATTTGCCTTCAGTAAATAAACCCCGTTATGTGTAGACCGTGCAGGGTGTTAAAGCGTTATTCCACCACTGAGTGAGGTTTTAGGAATACATACGCCATAACCAAAATATAATATATACATATACAAGCAATTACAATATACTGTACCTTGAATCATCTTCAATGTGGGTTGTTGACACTCGCTGGCCAGAGGCCACATTTCACCTAAGAGCCTCAAACAAATATTTGAGAGTACTTCTGCTGGTGGCATGATCTTTTCCTACATGTCCCAACACACGACTAAAAGTCATTTTGAGAACCTGGCACTAAACACTCACTTAACTCCACCAGCTTCTCTTGTCTCATTACACTGCATCATTATCTATATTCTGCTTGAAGGCATAAGGGTTTGCACACTACGGCTCTCAGGCCTGGTCCCTTAGAGGGTTCTGTACTGCAGTGGACTTCAGCATGGACCCTTGCATACCATGGCTACCAAGGCCTGGTCCCTAGGAGGGTTCTGTACTGCAGTGGACTTCAGCATGGACCTTTGCACACCATGGCTACACAGACCTGGTCCCTAAGAGGGTTATGTACTGCAGTGGACTTCAACATGGACCCTTGCATACCATGGCTACCAAGGCCTGGTCCCTAGGAGGGTTATGTACTGCAGTGGACTTCAACATGGACCTTTGCACACCATGGCTACCCAGGCCTGGTCCCTAAGAGGGTTCTGTACTGCAGTGGACTTCAACATGGACCCTTGCATACCATGGCTACCAAGGCCTGGTCCCTAAGAGGGTTCTGTACTGCAGTGGACTTCAACATGGACCTTTGCACACCATGGCTACCCAGGCCTGGTCCCTAAGAGGGTTCTGTACTGCAGTGGACTTCAACATGGACCCTTGCATACCATGGCTACCCAGGCCTGGTCCCTAAGAGGGTTCTGTACTGCAGTGGACTTCAACACGGACTCTTGCACACCATGGCTCCCAGGCCTGGTTCCTAAGAGGGTTCTGTACTGCAGTGGACTTCAACATGGAGACCCTGCCACTAAGTGAGGTGCATGAAGTATTAATCTGCCTCTCCCTACCAGAACCTCTGTCACCAGCCATTTCCACTGCTTCTTCTCCCCGCTGGCTGCTTCTCCTTCTCGTTATACTCTTCTTACACCATCAAGAGTTAATTTGTTTTTAATCTAGATGGTTAACATGGCTATGACTCAGTGTTCCCTGTTCTTTGGATACAACATGAAGACACTTAACAGTACACCTTTGTTTCACCTTTTCAGTAATAGAGGCCAGACAACTTCTCTAAAAAAAGGACTTAAACTGGCCATAGACAATTCGAATCTCGGCTGGTTCAACATAGACTGGCAAAGATTCAAACCATGTATGGGCAGGCTGAATGTACTCAAGTTGATCGAACGATCAACCTGGGTACAACCAGCCTGCCAGATTTTATGTGTGATTTTATCACTAGCCCACCCTTGCAATAATGCCTAAAGTCCATCAGTGTTTGCCATGATCAGGTCCCATTAAGAAAGAACACCCTCCCCACCCCCTTCACACAGCTCACAGGGACAGTGAGCTGTCAATCTAATGGAGGTCCCTCCCCTGTCACCATTTCTAAACTGGTGTCAGGAAAATTCATCAGAAATGACTAATACAGATAGCAGAGGAAACACGCAGCAGACAGAAATTACACTTAGTGATCTGGATTGAAACAAGTACATGCTATAGAGGGATATGCTTTGGTATTATTATTATTATACAGGATTTATATAGCGCCAACAGTTTGCTCAGCACTTTACAATATAAAGGGAGACAATACAGCAACTATACAGTTCAATACAAAAGGGTTAGGAGGGCCCTGATCCTGGGAGCTTACAATCTAAGAGACTGATTTCATGTCTGAGGTTTACATCCACTTTATCAAATGGCTTGAGTAGGCACCTGCCTACTTGAGGAACAGTCCACGCCAGGGCATAGGGGGGAGGCAGAGACCACTACCTGCCAGGGGATTGGAGGATCAGGTAAGTAAAATTGTTTTTTTGTGGCCCCCTAGATAAGCAAGCATGTAACTCTTGCAGTGCAGGGGTAGCCAGAGATAGGCATTAACCCTTGCAGTGCAGGGGCAGCCAGAGATAGGCATTAACCCTTGCAGTGCAGGGGCAGCCAGAGATAGGCATTAACCCTTGCAGTGCAGGGGCAGCCAGAGATAGGCATTAACCCTTGCAGCGCAGGGGCAGCCAGAGATAGGCATTAACCCTTGCAGCGCAGTGGCAGCCAGAGATAGGCATTAACCCTTGCAGCGCAGGGGCAGCCAGAGATGAGCATTAACCCTTGCAGCGCAGGGGCAGCCAGAGATAGGCATTAACCCTTGCAGTGCAGGGGCAGTCAGAGATAGGCATTAACCCTTGCAGTGCAGGGGCAGCCAGAGATAGGCATTAACCCTTGCAGTGCAGGGGCAGCCAGAGATAGGCATTAACCCTTGCACTGCAGTGGAAGCCAGAGGTCGGCATTAACCCTTGCAGTGCAGGGGCAGCCAGAGATAGGCATTAACCCTTGCAGTGCAGGGGCAGTCAGAGATAGGCATTAACCCTTGCAGTGCAGGGGCAGCCAGAGATAGGCATTAACCCTTGCAGTGCAGGGGCAGCCAGAGATAGGCATTAACCCTTGCACTGCAGGGGAAGCCAGAGATAGGCATTAACCCTTGCAGTGCAGGGGCAGCCAGAGATAGGCATTAACCCTTGCAGTGCAGGGGCAGCCAGAGATAGGCATTAAAGCTGATGTTTCATTTAACACATAGAGCAGCTACCCCTTCAACACCCTTGGCTCATGTTAAAGGAAGTTCAGGTTTTATAAACCTTGTGCTGTCTGCTGGACTGTAAATGTACATTGTCTTGTAGACATTGTTATGGATGGAGCGATTGAAATGGAAGGAAAGAGGTCCTGCGGGACCTAGCAGCATGAAAAAGATCCCACATTGAGAGAAGACCCTTCTCTTAACAAACCCATTTCCTTAGCCGCAAGCTGTGAGATAATGTTACCTATTGAGAGGCCTGTGAAGGCATCTTTGCTCTAGAACACGCTGAGGTTTTGGTAAAGTCCTTTCCTGCTCGATCTGTAGAGGGAAATGTTAGCGTATTTCGTAGTCAGCTCCACTACAGAGCAGTGATAGTAGGAAATGTATACCTATTACACAAGAAGGCTTACGCTGATGAAACAGAAACTCGAGGGAACAGATAGACACACTGAATGAGCGGTTATGACATTCCTGGAAACACAACCATTTAGATTAGGAATAAAAGTCTTTTTAATGTACCTTACAGTTTGAAGTCATTAGGTAGAATTCAGATGAGTTTAGGAAGAACAACGATTTCAGATTGCTCATGGGGGAGCTTGCAGTTCCTTCCAGGTCTGTGCAAAATCACTGAGAACAAATTTTAGAATAATCAAGGGGTGAGCATAATTACAAGGGATGGTCCCTTGGCAGTGTAGGTGTGTGACACCTTTTTCTCTTGGTGTCAGGAAAACTTGTGAGAAGTGATCCATGCTGATAGTAGAGAAATGAAGCAGTAAAGTGAAATGACACTTAACCTCCCTGGCAGTATTCCGGAGTGTAGCTCGAGGTAAACTTTCAGTACTAAAAGCGGTAACCCCGAGCTACACTTGGGAATACACTGCAGCGTTGCTCCGGGATCCCTGTTTCACTTACCTTGTCCTGCGCTCCCGCGATGTGTCCCCTGCAGCATCCCCAGCCATCTCCTATGGCCGATGTCGGCATCCGTATTCCGGTCCCTGCGAGTGTACGTACGGGGGCTGGAACCAGCGAGAAATTCAAAAATTTTAAAAGTGACATTCACTAATACACTAAAATCACATAGTAAAACATTACTGTATCAAACCATTTCACATACATTTTGTCCCGAGTGCTTTGTCCTGTGTCCTGCCTGCATTTTTCCTGTTCTTTCTGCCTGGAAACTGAGAAAAGTCCATGGCGTCCAAAAAGCGTCCCTTTAGGTCAAAAGCCATTTTAGACCAGCTAGAGAACAGCGATAGTAAATTAGAACCACTTGCAGAATTGAGTGATAATGATTTGTGGGGAATTCGTCATCAGACACTGAAAACGATTTTGCAACTTTGCTTAGTGATGTGCGAACTTGGCGCTATATTTCAAATTTCAGTGTTTTTGGTTTGATTATATTATTGAATTAAATTTATTATTATTATATTATTATTTTTTATGATTATTTATTATATTATAATTTATGATTTTGTGTTTCAAATTTTATCATACCCAGGATGTTTACTAGACTCTTGTTCGGACAGATTTCAGTGAGGTATTCCTAAAAATTACAGGCCTACAATAAAAAAAAAACATATTTCCATACAAAAAAATGTACCGCTTTGAGCACAGAAATATTGACATAATCAGACTGCTAGGGAGGTTAATGCTCTGGATGGAGACAAGTACACACTATAGGGAGATATGCTTTGTTCATAATTCATGTCTCAGGTTTACAACCACTTTAAGCCATTGGCACCAGAGCCTCCTGGCCCTTTAAGGGCTTTGTGACAGCGGGAAGCGGGGGGGTTTAGGGTCATGTGACCACCGTGATTGGTTGTCACATCGGTCACCTGATCGGAAAGGTCCCAATCATAAGTATCGATCGGGACCTTCCCATGAGGCGCTGGTATATGTGCCAGGAGTTGGCAGGGCACGTGCTCTCGACATGTGTGTGTTTTCTTTGGGTACGCAAATATGCAGCCTCTCGGCGTTAAGGCCCAGCTGCCGAAAGGCCACATGTTTGCGGACTATTGGAACCAATAGGGTGAGTTGGGATCCCTTAGACTATGGTTACACTTGTGGCAGTACTTTCCGACCCTTTGTAAAGTGATCTGAGGTCACATTCTCACTGCCTGTTAAATACTGCACCGCAACACGTGGTTGCAGGGTTGTTGTGGCATGACCCTATTTGTTTGAATGGGTCACATTTGGCAATGGTGCTGCTCACCAAATGCGACAGGGGATCATTTGTTTCCATGCCCGTGAAGCAAAGCATGGTGGCCATGGCGTGTGTACACACCCATCTGGCTTCCTTAAGTTGGTCAGATTCTTAATAGGCTTCTATAAAAAAAAAGATTAAAAAAAATATATATATATGTATATATATATATACTTAAGACTTGTTTCAGAAGCCTTCTTTTACTTTACTTCCTAGTCGGGTGTGCATATCACGATGTTTTTGAACTAGAAAAGCTTCCCCTGTCTTGGCCTTGCATGGCTGTCTTACAAGGCAGCATATGCTTTGTGAATTGCTCTTTGATTGCCCAGTCAATGTATCTGTTAGACATCGCGCTCTCCCTGTGAACGTTTATTTAAATGAACACTGCGCATTATTGAGCAAGACGCCAGTTATTTCATATTCTGTCTGTTTGTGTCTGTATCAGTCGTAACAAATTCTTTTTCAAGTCCAATCTGTTTGACTCAGCAATCCTAGAGGCATGAGATTAACAAGTGGTTTAACCTGAACGTATCAATAATGTATAGAAATTTATGCGAAAAATGCTTCAGGTTTTGACTTGAGCTGGCTCTTGTTCCAAAGTCTTATTAACGTTTTACTAATCTAACAATTTTGGGAATCGGGTTAAAGGGAAAGCACAACCTGTCCGTAGTGGCTACAGCATGGTCAGGGGTGTGCCATAAGTTAATGCAAGAGCAGCATTGTATCACTGGCCGATGCAACAGCGGCGTTGTATCACAGGCCCATGCAAGAGCGGCGTTGTATCACAGGCCCATGCATGAGCAGCGTTGTATCACAGGTCCATGCAACAGCGGTGTTGTATCACAGGCCCATGCAAGAGCAGCGTTGTATCCCAGGTCCATGCAACAGCGGCGTTGTATCACAGGCCATGCATCAACAGCATTGTATCACAGGTCCATGCAACAGCGGCGTTGTATCACAGGCCATGCAACAGCAACGTTGTATCACAGGTCCATGCAACAGCGCCGTTGTATCACAGGCTATGCAACAGCAACGTTGTATCACAGGTCCATGCAACAGCAAAGTTGCATCAAAGGTCCATGCAACAGCAACGTTGTATCACAGGCCCATGCAACAGCAACGTTGTATCACAGGCCCATGCAACAGCAACGTTGTATCACAGGCCCATGCAACAGTGACATTGTATCACAGGCCCATGCAACAGTAGCGTTGTATCACAGGTCCATGCAACAGCGGCGTTGTATCACAGGCCCACGCAAGAGCAGCGTTGTATCACAGGTCCATGCAACAGCGGCGTTGTATCACAGGCCATGCAACAGTGGCATTGTATCACAGGTCCATGCAGCAGCGGCGTTGTATCACAGGCCATGCAACAGCGGCATTGTATCACAGGCCATGCATCAGCAGTGTTGTCTCACAGGCCATGCATCAACAGCGTTGTATCACAGGCCATGCAACAGCAACGTTGTATCACAGGTCCATGCAACAGCAAAGTTGTATCACAGGCCATGCAACAGCAACATTGTATCACAGGTCCATGCAACAGCAAAGTTGTATCAAAGGTCCATGCAACAGCAACGTTGTATCACAAGCCCATGCAACAGCAACGTTGTATCACAGGTCCATGCAACAGCAACGTTGTATCACAGGCCCATGCAACAGTGACATTGTATCACAGGCCCATGCAACAGTGGTGTTGTATCACAGGCCCATGCAACAGTGACATTGTATCACAGGTGCATGCAACAGCGGTGTTGTATCACAGGTCCATGCAACAGCAACGTTGTATCACAGGTCCATGCAACAGCAGCGTTGTATCACAAGTCCATGCAACAGCAGCATTGTATCACAGGCCATACAACAGCAACGTTGTATCACAGGCCCATGCAAGAGCGCCATTGTATCACAGGCCCATGCAACAGTGGTGTTGTATCACAGGCCCATGCAACAGCAACGTTGAATCACAGGTTCATGCAACAGCAACGTTGAATCACAGGTCCATGCAACAGCAACGTTGAATCACAGGTCCATGCAACAGCAACGTTGTATCACAGGTTCATGCAACAGCAAAGTTGTATCACAGGTCCATGCAACAGCATCCAAAAAAAAAAATATATATATCCCTTGCAGGGTAAAGGCATATTGTGCTAGTATGCATTGCATACTAGCACATTATGAAGGACCTATCTTAAAACAAAGCTCTCGCTGTCACTGCTGACAAGGCTTCCATCTTCCTTCTGGGTTCATGAGCTCCGGCCATCTGACTGGCCAAGCGTGATGGTGTCACTCCCGCGCATGCACGCAGTAGGCCCGGGCCACAGCACAGTGCTCTGAAGGAACGACATAGGTATACCATTCATTCAGAGCGCATGTTCCGGATATCAAAAAGAGCTAATTCTCCTAAACGGTGCACATTTAGGAGATATTAATTTTACCTACAGGTAAGCTTTATTATAAGCTTACCGGTAGGTAAAAGTATTACTAAACCCAAGACCCTGCATTCACTATATCTGGTCTCCCCGGACCTTGTATTCACTA
This sequence comes from Staurois parvus, assembly GCF_062004578.1. Lineage (NCBI taxonomy): Eukaryota > Metazoa > Chordata > Amphibia > Anura > Ranidae > Staurois > Staurois parvus. The sequence continues at coordinate 5,057,592 of NW_028318294.1, read as the reverse complement.
TATCTGGTCTCCCCGGACCCTGCATTCACTATATCTGGTCTCCCAGGACCCTGCATTCACTATATCCGCTCTCCCCGGACCCTGTATTCACTATATCTGGTCTCCCCGGACCCTGTATTCACTATATCTGATCTCCCCGGATCCTGCATTCACTATATCTGGTCTCCCAGGACCCTGCATTCACTATATCTGGTCTCCCGGACCCTGCATTCACTATATCTGATCTCCCCGGATCCTGCATTCACTATATCTGGTCTCCCAGGACCCTGCATTCACTATATCTGGTCTCCCCGGACCCTGCATTCACTATATCTGGTCTCTCCAGACCCTGCATTCACTATATCTGGTCTCCGGGGATCCTGCATTCACTATATCTGGTCTCCCTGGACCCTGCATTCACTATATCTGGTCTCCCAGGACCCTGCATTCACTATATCTGGTCTCCCCGACCCTGCATTCACTATATCTGATCTCCCCGGATCCTGCATTCACTATATCTGGTCTCCCAGGACCCTGCATTCACTATATCTGGTCTCCCCGGACCCTGCATTCACTATATCTGGTCTCTCCAGACCCTGCATTCACTATATCTGGTCTCCCGGGATCCTGCATTCACTATATCTGGTCTCCCTGGACCCTGCATTCACTATATCTGGTCTCCCAGGACCCTGCATTCACTATATCTGGTCTCCCGGACCCTGCATTCACTATATCTGATCTCCCCGGATCCTGCATTCACTATATCTGGTCTCCCCGGACCCTGCATTCACTATATCTGGTCTCCCTGGACCCTGCATTCACTATATCTGGTCTCTCCAGACCCTGCATTCACTATATCTGGTCTCCCGGGATCCTGCATTCACTATATCTGGTCTCCCTGGACCCTGCATTCACTATATCTGGTCTCCCACAGTACACACAACATGGAAATGCAATTATTTTAGTAAATATAAACTGCTAAATACCTATTCTTATCAGCATTTAGAGCAGTCTTGTGACTTTTATCAGTGTTCAGCAGAGCATAGGTTAAAACTTGTAGGAGGAGTTTTCTTTCTGCTCTAGGAGGATGCAAAACCCCTGACCTCTATCTGGACAGTGCTGACTGTATCTGTGCTGATCACATGCATAGAAAAAAGATCACATCCCAAAGAAACAAAAACTCTCTGGCAATACACACTAAACTGAGCATGTACAGAGTGACTCCTAGAGGTCTGTACTATCAGCAGATGGAAAAAGAAAAAGAAAAAAAAAAAAACTCTAGCAATACACACTAAACTGAGCATGTGCAGAATTGCTACGGTTCAGTCTTTCTTATCAGAAGATAAGACATGGACATTTGAACAAGAGGAGGAGCAGAGAAGCCAGGATCAAACGGCCTTTTTACACAATGCAGAGGATTAACCCCTTAGGTTCCACAGTGAGTATAACAAGCATGCATTACTGTATATACAGACTGATTTTACTGTTGTGGGTTTAGTAACACTTTAAAGAGTTTACTAGCACTTTAACTTCAAGCTTTTGCATATACGTTGCCCTGTATAAATACCGTGCAAGGAGCACGCTCCCAACACGGTAGCCGTAGGGGATTGGCAAGCTCCCAATGCACACTTGCAAAAGCCAATCACAGCGGTCACATGACCCAAATGCCCTCCTCCACCTCCCACCATCTAGAAGCTCTTAAAGGGCCAGGAGGAAATAACGGAAAGGGGTTAACATGCCAGGAGTCTGGCTTAAAATTGCTGACTTGCCATTCTCCGAAATGTTTGTTGCCTGGCTCTCACGCTGACCCTTTGGTTTCGATACCTGGTCATGTAAATAGCCCAGAGCAGAAAACCAGCTTTGAAGAATCAGCTCCATACTTTATTTGCAAATTTAAAAAAAACGGATTCAGGTCAAACGCATTTTATTACAATCCATTTTTCCGATCTCTTTTGAATTTTGTAGTCTAGTTACTGTAGAGATTTTGTAAAGCAGTTTCCGCTCTCTTACATTATGGGAACGTAGGTATTTGTGAATGATACAGCTGTTTTCCCCCGAAATCTGATGCTAAACAAGCATTGTAAGAAAAGCACTTTCCGCTGCGGCGGGAGTAGAGACAAGTGCCCTTTACATTCAGCTTGAATTCATTGGTGGCTTGTTTTTATTCAGACTTTGTTGAGCAGTCAGCAAGCCATGAAATAACAGACTTCCCACATTACAGGCATGGAAATGTAGCTGTGGAATATCTCTCCCACTTCTTCATACATTGTAGAAATATTGTTCCTTCTTCAAATGGGCTCAGCTAAAATACTATCAACGTTTAACCTCCCTATTGGTCTGATTACGTCCATATTTCTGTGCTCAAAGCGGTACATTTTTTTGGAAATATGTATTTTTTTTATTGTAGGCTGTAATTTTTAGAAATAACTCACTGAAATCTGTACGAACAAGAGTCTAGTAAACATCCCGGGTATGATAAAACGTGAAACACAAAATCATAAATTATAATTTAATAAATAATCATAAAAAATAATAATATAATAATAATAATACATTTAATTCAATAATATAATCAAACCAAAAACACTGAAATTTGAAATATAGCGCCAAGTTCGCACATCGTTGAGCAAAGTCGCAGAATCGTTTTCAGTGTCTGATGACGAATTTCCCCACGAATCATTATCACTCAATTCTGCAAGTGGTTCTGATTTACTATCGCTGTTCTCTAGCTGGTCTAAAACCGCTTTTGACCTAAAGGGACGCTTTTTGGACACCATGGACTTTTCTCAGTTTTCAGACAGAAAGAACAGTAAAAATGCAGGCAGGGGACAGGACAAAGCACTCGGGACAAAATGTATGTGAAATGGTTTGATACAGTAATGTTTTACTATGTGATTTTAGTGAATGTCACTTTTTGTCATTTTCAAATTTCCCGCCGTTCTGTCCCCCGTACGTCCCGACGCTCGCAGGGAATGGAAACCAGAAGACAGATGCCGGCATCTGCCGGATTACATTGCCGGGGACACTGCAGGAGGGACATCGTAGGAGCGCAGGACAAGGTAATTGATCGATGGATCGTGGAGCAGCGCCGCATGGTAAGCCCGAGTGTAGCTCGGCAGTTACCGCTTGTGGTACTGAACCTTTACCCCGAGCTACACTCGGGAATACCGCCAGGGAGGCTAATGGATTGATTTATTAAAATCCTTCCTCTTTAGCTGCCATGTTTGTTAACTGCGGGTGAACATCTCATCATTTAGTTGGGCCAATAGGTCCAGAATACGTTTTATAGAAAACAAAAAACATCCCCCTTTAAAGCGGAATTCCACCCACTCTGTAAAAAAAATAAGTCAGCAGCTACAAAAACTATAGCTGCTGACTTTTAAAAAAACAGCCACTCACCTGTCCCATGATTCCGCATTGCCCCGCCGCAGCCCGTTTCACCAGCTGTCCTGTATTCCAGATGCCGGCATCTGCAGTGTGGGCACCCGACTGTGACAGCTTGCGGCTTCACAGCCGGGTGCCCACTGCACATGCGCGAGTAGCGCTGTGCTTCATGAATGGCCCCGTTGTCTTCTGGGACCATCATGTGCCCCACATGACTTTGGGGAGGGAGGGTAGAAGGACATCTTCTGTTTCCGATCGCCTAGGCCAGTGGTCGGCAAGCCGCGGCTCGTGAGCCACATGCGGCTCTTTACACAATTTAATGCGGCTCTTCTGTGTGCCGGGCGCCCGCTCCCCTCCCTCCTCTCGGGCGGCCTCCCCAAAAGTCAGCACTCTGCAGCTAGCCCAGCAATGGGCAAACTACGGCCCGGCGGACCTTTTAATCCGGCCTGCGGAACGTGGCAAACATTGGCTGTCAGGATGTAGGCGGGGCAGCGTGACGAACTCCTCTCCTCTCACAGTCCGCCCTGAAGACCGGAACGGCGTGGGAACACGGCGAGAGGAACGCGCGGAGCAAAGGTAAGTGAATTGACACAATATGGGGAATGAATTACTATAGGGGGGATGAATTACTATATAGGGGATGAATTACTATGGGGGATGAATTACTATATGGGGGATGAATTACTATGGGGGATGAATTACTATGGGGGATGAATTACTATATGGGGGATGAATTACTATGGGGGATGAATTACTATGGGGGATGAATTACTATATGGGGGATGAATTACTATATGGGGGATGAATTACTATGGGGGATGAATTACTATATGGGGGATGAATTACTATGGGGGATGAATTACTATGGGGGATGAATTACTATATGGGGGATGAATTACTATGGGGGATGAATTACTATATGGGGAATGAATTACTATGGGGGATGAATTACTATGGGGGATGAATTACTATATGGGGGATGAATTACTACATGGGGGATGAATTACTACATGGGGGATGAATTACTACATGGGGGATGAATTACTATGGGGGATGAATTACTATGGGGGATGAATTACTATATGAGGGATGTATTTTCAGTTTTAAAAATGTGGCTCTCAAAATAAATTTCAATCGTGGTTTTGGCGAGATTTGGCTTAGTTGAAAAAAAAGGTTGCCCTCCACTGGCCTAGGCGATTGCAGCAGAAGTGGGAGCAGGTACCTGTCAAATTCAGGTACCCATTCCCCAAAGGTGGCAATCCTTAATGGGTAGTGGGGGACCAATCTTTAAAGTGGAACTTCCCCTTTTGGATGGAACTCCGCTTTAAATTCCAGATGAGGCAGTGAGACCATGGATGGGACCAGGGGCGGACTGACAGCTCATGGTGCCCCCGGGCAATAGGGGATCATGGGGCCCCTGTGTCCTTGCCCAAACTCAAAAAAGCCTATGAAAAAGGTACCAGGGGCATTTCATGGGGCCCCCTACTGAACCCGGGTCCTCGGGCAATGCCCAAGTTTCCAAATGCTCAGTCCGCCCCTGGATGGGACTATGTACAATGTGTGCCACTGAGAAATGACACAGAAATTATAAAATAAATTCCAGAAAGATAAAAACAATGTGGTACAAAGCACCATTAAAAAGAGTAAGCTCACATATACAAATATACAATGCATCTTGCAGGACAGGACCAACGCGTTTCACGAAAGGGGTCACATTTTCTTTAGGATCCATGCCTTAAAGTGTTTCTAAACCCTTTACATATACCCAGTGACTGGCCTCAGGTGATACACAGAGATGCAAAAAAAACATAAGTTGTACCTATTTATCAGCGGTCCTCTCTTCTCTATATCCGTTCAAGGTGCTGAATTTTTACAGCATGTCTGATAATTCAGAAAAAAGAGGAACAGAGAGCTGAAGTTACATGCTTCAGAGCTCAGTAAGGAGAATTCTGAGAGGTGAATGGAAGTAAGGAGAGTTCTGAGACGTGAATGGAAGGAAAAGACACACACCCCTTCACACAGCACACAGGAACAGAGCTGAGGATGTCAGTCTGCTGGAGGTCCCTCTCCACTCACCATTTTTCTCGTAGTGTCAGGAAAGCTTGTCAGAAGTGATTCACGCTGATAGCAGAGGAACGAAGCACCAGACGGCAATGACACTTTGTGCTCTGGATTGAGGCAAGTACACGCTACAGATGGATATGCTTTGTTCATTTTTCATGTTTGAGATTTATTTATTACAGGTACTTATATAGCGCTGTGAATATTTATGCAGCGCTTTACATATATATTGTACATTCACATCAGTCCCTAACCCTCAAGGGGTGTACAATCTAAGGTCCCTAACTTACATTCATACATTCACATACTAGGGCCAATTTTAGATCATTCTGATTAACCTACCAGCATGTCTTTGGAGTGTGGGAGGAACCCGGAGTACCCGGAGGGAAACGCACGCAGGCAAGAACATGCAAACTCCAGGCAGGTGGTGCCGTGATTGGGATTTGAACCGACGCCCCTAGTACTGCCAGGCGGAAGTGCTAATCATTTAGCCACTCGACTGTTTACAACCACTTTAATTGTTTATTCTATATCATACACTATACGTTCTCCCAGCACCACTTGTAGATCTTATTCCTCAGAACATGATATATAGACATGGCTGTTCTCTCAGCAATATTGAATAGCAGTGGTCATCAACTCTATGGGGTCACCAACAGGCTAACTCCAAAGACCTCCAGCTATTTTGCTATATCCCCTTATCCTATATAGATGCTCTCCTGTCCTATGTTCAATGCCTCACTATAATTCTACTTATATAAAAAGCCACCATGACCAAGCCGAAGCAACAGGTTTGCTTTAATCTCACATCCCCCAGTTGGACATGTTCCCCTAGTGTTCTGTTTAGCTGTTACAAACAAAACAAAATACTCTGTACTTTATGGTATGAACATGTGACTCCCTGCATGTGACAGTTCTGGTGTTGGAGGTGTGGAGGGCTGGGAGAATCCTTGTCCCTGACTTAGATCTAAGTGGAACAGTTCAGAGCTTATACAAGATCTTTTTCATGCTCCTTTAAGTCTGTGCTGTGGGTCATGCAGGGCTGGTGCTATCACTAGGCAAACTAGGCAGACACCTAGGCCGCAGCCACAGGGTGCTAGGGTGGGCTATGCCCCCCCCCCCCAGATTTTAGTTGTGCTCCCCCCTCAGGCCGGTTTTTCCATGGACGCTTTGTTTGGCTACTTAGTGCCTTCCTCCATCCCCGCACTCACGACTGGGAGAAGGGGAGTGCAGCCTGAGGCAGTGAAGCTTGCAAAGGAGAAATGACAGGAGAGAGCCAGGAGGTGCAGGCTGTGCTCTCCTCTCCTATCTGTGGAGTGATCCTCCATTAGGCAGATGACACAGGATCGCTCTTACATCAGTATGATCAGTGTTTGATTCATTCCCTGGCTCCCTGCTGCTGAGAGGTGAGCGGTCATTGGAGGAGATATAGGTCGGGTTAATCAAAATGTGTACAGTGAGATCCAAGAATGATCTTGTGTGATCTGCTATATGGAGGATCGTTCCACTGACAGGAGGGAGAGCACAACACAACCCACACCTCTACCTGGTTTATTGTGGGGGGGGGGGGCTTACAGGCTGGGGGAACTGTATACAGTGAATGGGGGGGTAACAATTTGTGATGAGGTGCGACGTTTGTGCAGTATAGGGGATGGGGGCTATTTGTGCTGGGAAGGGTAATGGGGTTGATTGGGGGATTTGTGCTTGGAGAAGGAGTGGGGGGATATATTCTAAAAGTAGGAGGGAGGTTTTTTTTTTGGGGGGGGGGACTTATGCTTAAGGGGGGGGGGGGTATTTGAGTAAGGTGGGTGAATTTTTTTCATGTTTTGAAGGAAGTACCTTATAAAATTGTCAGAGGCAGTGTTCTCTAAAAAATATGTATCTTTTATAAGTATGTTTATGGAATAAAGCATGTATCTTCCTTAAAGACGTTTTTATGAGTATATGTACTATGGTCACTGCATTTAAGTCCCATATAGGGGGCCTTCATGTGTAATAATACATTTGATTTCTCTTTATGTCAATTTGCTCTTCACTGTGAACAGCTGAAAACAAAACCTTAACTCTGTCAATTTCTTTTTTTTTTTTTTGCATTGTAGTAAATCACATTTCACATTAAATCAAATTGACAAATATTCAGAATTTAATGAATATTGAATATTCAGCTTTGGAGCGATTGAAGGCTGTGTTGTTTAAATGAAAAAAAATTACGACTCTTTTTATTTTAGGCTTCCTGCCCCGGGCTGACATTGATATATATATCAGGTCCATATTTTTAAGACCAAGAATGTCATACAGTGTCTGTAAAATGAAATCAATATGTGTATTTATGTCCTGTGATTGTAAAGTCTATCAAGATTTAAGACACTATTAAGACAACATCATTTTTATGATCAGTTTATCAATATTGAACTTAGAAGAGTGGGGGGTGTACGGTAAAAGGAGAGACCATTGACAAAGATCTTTATTGATGTTTTATATGATATGACGTATATCTGTATCAGGTCAGTATGCTCTTCATTGCCTCATCAAAAGGTAATAAACCCATTTAGAAATGGATAGTATTAAAAGAGTAAAGGTGAGAAATAAAAAAAAAAACTAGTTCTCTCTCTCTTTACACACACACACATATATATATATACACACACACTGTATTTCCGATTGCAATCAAAAACAGAAATTCAGCACAATTAAAGTCAAAGTTTAATACGTTCATATTTTGCGTTCCCTGGTTCACATCTCATCAACCAGATAATCACATTTAAATAAAATCTTTCCATTTTCATTTCACACCTTATTTTAGTCCTAGTGATGTCATCATAGGGTCTCCGTGCTTCTCTATGCAATGCAGACAGACCATGACTGGTGGGAGGGCATAGCTTCCTGAAAACATCACAGCATCCTGCTTCAGTACTACTCTCCAGAGCCCTCAGAACTGAAGCAAGCAATGGGAGGAGTGATGTTAATATCAAAATATCTTAACCCTTGCTGCCACCACCTCCTGGCCCTTTAAGAGGATTGAAATGCCGTGAGGCGGGCATTCTGATTATATGAATGCTGTGATTGGCTGTCATATGATTGAAAGCTCTTGATCACAATTATACTTTGGGAGCTTTCCATGATGCACTGGGAGTACGCTCTGAGCACAGTAAACTGGTTACCTTTAGACGCATGTATGCGACCGTTTGGTGGTAAGGCCCACCCACTGAGAGGCCGTATATATATGTGCAGCCGGCGGGAAGTGGTTAATGGGTGACTGTCAGTCTGAAGGAAAGGGCAAGTGTATGATCCAAACACACACGTTCCTGCGTTAAAAATGGCTGTGCGTATAAGTGGGTGCTGCAGTGACCGTCGGCTGGAACCGAACAAAATCAGCAAGGAAAAAATGTCACCAGCACACCGAGGATCACCAATATGGGTCCAAAGGTTTTAATAAACCATCACATAGTTACAGCAAGGCAACGTTTCGGAGTCTCGCAGGACCCCTTCGTATGCCTGATGAAGGGGTCCTGCGAGACTCCGAAATGTTGCCTTGCTGTAACTATGTGATGGTTTATTAAAACCTTTGGACCCATATTGGTGATCCTCGGTGTGCTGGTGACATTTTTTCCTTGAAGGAAAGGGCATTCCTAGGCAGGCTGCATTTATTTGTAAACCCCAACATATCATGCTGATTCTCCATGGTTGATAGAACTAAAATCCAGTGAATGAAAGGGGTGGGCCAGGGACAATCAGGCTGGGGAGGAAAAGGCTAGATAATGCTGGATGTCCTCCAGCAAAGAACTGGGACGGGTTCTATCTGACTTGCTCCAAATCGTGTACAGTGAAATCAGACTAAGCAATTTCAGTACAGGAGAAGAGCTTGTACAACCGTGCAAGACTGAAGGGAAGGCCGAAGTTCAGCTTTGAGGGGCTTTAAGGGCCCATTCAGATCTCTGTGTTTCGGCAGCGTGCACTTTTTATCACACGTTATCACAACACACAGTCAGTATGCTCTTCATTGTCCTATAAAAAGGTAATACACCCATCTCTTAGATTGTAAGCTCTAGGGAGCAGGGCCCTCTTTTTCCTCTTGTACCAAATTGTGTTGTAACTGTAATGTCTAAATGAACAAATGACTCTTTTTTCTTTTTTTATCCCTTTTCAAATAAAATCTACATAAATAAAGTAAAACGTAAACCTACAACACAACCGTGCAATAGCAATCAAAAATAAATAAAAATTACAATGCGTTAGAATAAAATAAAATAGTGTCCCAAAATGTCTCTCAAACAATTCCGATCACTCAAAGGTCAAGACCACCACAAAGAGCCCTCCAAGCCAACTCATTGTGACCAGGAAAGAAACATTCTTTTTCTTCATTGTAGTTATTTAAATTTGGGAGTGTTCGCAATAGTGATAACTGTAATGTCTACCTTCAGTTTATAAAGCGCTGAGTAAACTGTTGGCGCTATATAAATCCTGTATAATAATAATATAATAATAAATTAGAAATTAATAGTATTAAAAGATTTAAAGTGAGAAATAAAAAATTCTATTTTTTCTCTCTATTTTTATTATTATTATATAGGATTTATATAGCGCCAACAGTTTGCTCAGTCATAAAATTTAAAGGGAGACAATACAGAACAATACAATTCAATACAAGAGGGATAGGAGGGCCCTGCTCCTTGGAGCTTACAATCTAAGACTATAGATATACTGTATTTATGACTGCAGTAAAGTGTTACTAAACCCACAGCAGTAAAATCAGTCTGTATATGCAGTAAAGCACGCTTGTTATACTCACTGTGGAATCTAAGGGGTTAATTCTCCACATTGTGTAAAAACACTGTTTGATCTTGACTTCTCTGGTCCTCCCCTTCTTCCAGTGCACCCCTCTTATCTGCTGGTAAGACTTATCGTGTGGAGTCACTCTGCACATGCTCAGTTTGTTGTGTATTGCTAGAGAGGTGTTTCTTTTCCTGGGAAAGTACATGTGATCAGCACAGGGCCAATCAGCGTTGTCCAGACAGAGATCAGGGGATTTGCATCCTCCTACAAGCTTTAACCGGTGCTCTGCTGAACACTGATAGAAGTCACAAGACTGCTCTAACTGCTGCTGAGAAAAGGTATTTAGCAGTTTATATACCGCCATTTGTAAGCGCTATAACTTTCACGTAAACTGATTCATTTACACGTATTGGGATTTTGTTTTAGCAAAGACATGTCGCAGAATACATTTTGGCCTAAATTTATAATGAAATTTGATTTTTTAAATGTTTTTACTGGACATGTTTAATAGGAAAAAAGTCAAAAATATTTTTTTCTCAAAATTGTCAGTCTTGTTTTGTTTATAGCTCAAAAAAAAAAAAAAAAACCACACAGGTGATCAAATACCACCAAAAGAAAGCTCTATTTGTGGAAAAAAAAGACGTAAATTTAATTTGGGTGCAGCGTTGCATGACCGTGCAGTTGTCAGTTAATGTAATGCAGCGCCGTATCGCCAAAAACAGCCTGGTCAGGAGGGGGGGTAAATCCTCTGGAGGGCAAGTTGGTAAAGTCTATGGGCACAATTCGGATAGAAGTTGCCTTGAAGTAGTACAGAAACCTTTTCTAAAGTCAGAGCGACTTCAGTAGTGCTAATTAACCTCTTTGCGCCGGCGCTTTCCCGCCCTTTAAGAGTTTCAGAAGCCGGGAGGCGGATGGGGTTTTAGGGTCATGTGACCACCGTGATTCGCCATCACGGTGGTCACATGATCAGAAGGGGAGATTGGGACCTTTCCGTGAGTCACGGACATATGTGCTGGGAGCGCGCAGGGTGCTCACTCTCAGGACATATGTATTTTCTAATTGCACGCAAATATGCGGCCACTCGATGTCAAGGTCCAGATGCCGCAAGGCTGCATATTTGCGTGCGCTCGCCGTCAAGGGGTTAGGACAGCTCTCATTGACTAACATGGGATTTCATGTGTCATGCGACTTGAGGTCTTACAAGTTGGATCCCAAGTCGTGGCAGTTTGAACCGAGCCTTAAAGCGGAAAAAAAAATAAAATAAAAGTCAGCAGCTACTGACTTTTAAAATACAGACTCTTATATGTCCATTGGTCCAGCGGTGTCCTCACCACAGCTGGTTTCACCAGCCATCTTCTCTCCCCAGCGCCGACTACTTCAGTGTGGGCACCCAGCTGTGACTGCTTGCGGTTTCACAGCTGGGTACCCACTGCGCATGTGCGAGAAGCGCTGCACTTTGTGAATGGTCCCGTAGTCTTCTGGGACCTGTCTCGTGTCCCAGAAGACTACGGGGAGGGAGGGAGGACAATTTCTGCTTTCGATTGCCTAGGTGATCGCAGCAGAACTGGGAGCGGGTACCTGTCAAATTCGGGTACCCGCTCCCCAAAGGTGCCAATCCTTAATGGGGAGCGAGGAGACAAAGACTTAAAGCGGAACTTCCCCTTTTGGGTGGAGCTCCGCTTTAACCAGGGGCGGACTGATAACTAATGGGGCCCCCAGGCAATAGGGGATCATGGGGCCCCTGTGTCCTCACATACACTCAAACCACACCCAAAAAAGCCTATGAAAGGTACTAGGGGCATCTCATGGGGCCCCCTATGCCCGAGTCCGCCCCTGGCTTTAACCATTCAATTTTGGAATGAATGGACACAGGCACATTTAGAAATTTGAGAAAAAATTGCCATCCAGCTTCTTCAAATTTCCTTGTCACTTAAAAACAAAAATCGATTAGAATGATTAGAAAATCAATTGAATACATTTAAAATCAAAAACTGTGAAGGAAATTCTACTGGTGTATGGCCAACTTGACGGTGTCCCAGGTTTCGAAGCGCCCTAAACCTGCCTTGCCTTCCACTTCCGGTTTACAGTACCTCTTTTTTGGGGCCCCCTAAATATTTTTAAACAGATTTCCTGTTAATTTATCTTTCGTAAGGTGTCTGGATGGCGGAAAGAGCTTGAAAAATAGATTACTGTCTTCATTAATACAGGTTTGACCTACAAAGTCTTCACGTTCCCAATGATTAAAAACCGAAGCGCTAAATAATAAATTATAAGAATTTATAGTAGACATCATCTTAAAATTAGCTTACTGAAAGTCCTTATCATAATATATCTGAGTGGGTGTCTGATTCACTATTAGTTGACTGAAATTATATGCTACAAGGCAGATAAAGGAAGTTTTTTTTGTGTGTGTGTATACGTTTGAAGACAGATGCAATGAATTTAATGTCAAGCGACCTATAAAGCAAATGCGTTTTGTTGCCCAAACGCTTGACAAACTTTGAAAAAACTTGACGTTACTGAGTCCGTGTAACCATCGTTGTCAATTTGTAAAAACCTGCAGCCTATAAAATATTCTATTTCAGTGACATATTTACATTAACACATGTTGTGCTGACATTATGTACTTCTAGTAACAGCGGCGCCTACTCTGGTGGATTGTAAATTCCTTTTTAACTTGGAGGGAACCAGAACTGGGAGCTTTTATTGCTGTGACATCATCGCCAAATACAGCTTCTGCTTATAGGTAGGTGCTGAATTGTGCTAATACAATGGTACGGTTTCAGTAAATTAACAACTTGCCCCCCTTCCTGACCAGGCCTTTTTTGGCGATACGGCGCTGCGTTACTTTAACTGACAATTGTGCGGTCATGCAACACTGCACCCAAATAGAGCTTTCTTTCATCTTTTATATTTGATCACCTGTGCGATTTTTATTTTTTGCGCTGTAATGACGCACAATTTTGAAAAAAAAAAAAAATTTTTTAACTTTTTGCTATAAAACATATCCAGTAAAAAAAAAAAATTTAAAAAGTCAAATTTTGTCATAAATTTAGGCCAAAATGTATTCTGCTCCATGTCTTTGCTAAAACAAAATCCCAATACGTGTAAATCAATTGGTTTATAACATGTATATATACTGGAATTTAAAATTTTTTTTTATACTAGTAATGGCGGCGACTTATAGCAGGACTGCGGCAGACATTATGACACTGGGGGGGGGGGGGGACTGACCAACTGCCACTGACATCGCAATGACACTAAGGGCTCGTTCACACTTGACTTATTTCTTAACTGTTGCCAAACGCCCCTTAGCGTTTGACAGACGTAAGACAGGCATTTGGGAAGTATTTTAAATGCTCCTCAAACGCCCTATGCCTATGCCTGCCAGGCGTTTGAGGAGCAGCACCATAGACTTGAATAGGAGGCTTCAACTCCTCCTGACTCGACATAATATGTCAGTTTTGCCGCGACTCAATGCGATGTGATGCTAACGCTTCAGTGTGAACAGCACTACGTGCTACCATGTGCAGAATTTTCATAGGCGTTTGAGAAGCATTAAAAACGCTTCCCAAACGCCTGTCTGACGCTTTCTGATAAAGCTAGTGTAAACATGGCCTAATACAGTGATCAGTGTTAATAAAAAGAACTGACACTGTACTAATGGCACTGGGCAGGAAGGGGTTAGCATGTGGGGAGATCAAAGGGTTAACTGTGTGCTGTTTTACTAGGGAAACATACTGCTTTGTATGGCTTTGCTATGCAGAGCCATACAAAGCAGCATGTCAGTGCTGACAGGGCAGATATCTGTGTTGTTTACACACAGGTCTCTCCCCTTTCACTGTTCCTCGGCAATTGCCGGGTGCCGGCGGGGAATCTCCATCCGGGACACAGTGAAAAACAGCTATGGCGGCGCAATTAGGGTGGCATGCGCCCCCTACCCGGAAATGCAAAATCTTGTATATATACGTGATTTTTCACAGGTCTGCCGCCCTGTAGCAGTAGTTCTGGAGGCGGTTAACACTCATAAGAGCCAAGATTAATTACTGAAACTGGTGCACTCAGAATCTGGTGCACCTGCGCATGGTAGCCAATCAACTTCTAACTTCAGCTTGTTCAATTAAGCTTTGACAATAAAAGCTAGAAGCTGATTAGTTTCTTTGTGGATTTGCACCAGATTTTGCACTCACCAGTTTTAGTAAATAACTGCCAGAGTTGGCAAAATTATTGCTCTGTTCACCCAAAATAACTTCTTATTAACATAGTCAGGCATTAATATGTATTTACAGTGTATATATAAGAGGCGTGACAATTTCATTCCCGGAATGGACTGTAAAAAAGAAAAAAAAAGTTTGCTTATCTATACACTAACAACTGTTGTCACCTTCAAAGTAGTCCCCTTTCAGAGCGACACACTTTTCTAGACAACTGTTCCACTGCCGGAAGCATTCCTGGAATTTGTTCTTCTGAACGCTGTGCGGTATCTTTGTTGTGGCACTCTGGACACCTGGAATGTCATGAAATCTGTGTCCTTTTAAGGCATTTTTTAATTTTGGAAACTGCCAAAAGTTGCAGGGTGCTAAGTCAGGGGAGTTAGGTGGTTGGTCAGGTTTCAGAATGGATTTCTGGGCCAGGAACTCGTGAACACTTAACACATTATATGCAGGAGCATTGTCGTGGTAAAGAACCCACTTTCCTCCAAACTGATTCCTGTAACCTTTTCATTTTCCACATTTGCATCTGTCCTTTGCGTTTTTGGCTGTCCACTTCTTGCATCATTATGGACACCTTCCCACCCATTCTTAAACCACCTCTTCCATTCAAAAACACTTTATTTCTTCATGGAAAGTTCACCTGTTGTAACAGAGCTTAAGTTTCACTCGCACTTTTGCCGATTTTCACACAAAATTTGATGTTGATCCAGATTTCTATCACTCATTTTCCACCAACAGCACAATGCACACACATTTTATTTTTTCTACTACTCCATAAAAACTGAGCCAACTGGTCTGAGACCCAGGTAAGTGAAGTTAGAACACATCAGAGTGCGAATGGCTGTCTGACTCACCACCATAGTGTTGTACTGCATGCTTTCCAGGAATTAAATTGCCTATATATATATATATATATATATATATATATATATCTAAATAAGTAAAAAAAAAATTGGGAGCTATAAATTCTCTTAAAAAAACACACAGATAGCTCTCCTAAAACAAATATATAATTGAAGGCAAAGCAGAAGTATTCTGACTATACGGCCTGCAAAACAAAGATCTGGCACAATTTAATTGCATAACTATTTATCTTAAATTTGGAATAAATTTATTCCATGTGCAGATAGTATATTTATTTATTTATTTCAGGTACTTATATACCGTTGTCAATTTATGCAGCGCTTTACACATATATATTGAACATTCACATCAGTCCCTAACCCTCAAGGGGTGTACAATCTAAGGTCCCTAACTTACATTCATACATACCCATATTAGGGCCAATTTTTAGACAGGATCCAATTAACCTACCAGCATGTCTTTGGGGAGTGGGAGGAAACCGGAGTACCCGGAGGAAACCCACGCAAGCACATTGAGAACATGCAAACTCCATGCAGGAGGCGCCATGGTCGGGAATCGAACCTATGACCCATTTACTGCAAGGCAGACATGCTAACCACTAAGCCACTGCCATGTTGCTCTGCGTCCTCTGCCTTCCACTCTTACAACTGGACATAAATGTGTTTTTCTTAATTGTTGGTGTGCTGTATAGCACTTTCACATTTCTTGCCTAGAATTATGGTTTTGTCCCAATCCCCCATCCTGTTCACAAATGTGCCATAGGGCTTCGCGTGCCAAGTGAGCTCTACAGCACATGTGCAAAGACGGCTATCAGGGAACACCCAAACATTTGCTGTCTTTGCACATGGATTATGCAGATATGCCACAAAGTTCTGCCAGGACCTAAAGGCTAGGTAGAGCCTTTTGGCAAAGCTCTGCATACTACACAATGCTGGTGCTGGGGGGAGGGGGAGGAGATCCGCTACATAGGATCAGAGTTGCCTTTTAAGTCTTTAGCCATATTTATAAATCTGGATTCCAGTAAGACATAAAGGACACAAATCAATGCAGCTCTGTTTTTGTTAATACATCATTAAATGTATTTTTAAAGCAACCAGTGTTTGACTTGATATCAGCCTTTGACAATCCCCTACATAGAAATACTCAGCCTGGGAGAGGGAAAAGCAAAATTACAATCCAATCAAGTGTGCTACATGCAAATGTTCTGACAAACACACTGCTAGGAGAAAGTATAATGAGCAGAGGGAAGACCTCATCAATACGTCGCTTCTCTTCCACTGCCTAGTTAGCAAGCTAGGGGTGGAGAGAGAGAACACCATTGTATCCCCTAAATGTATTGGTGTCATCCACTAGGCTGTGCTGTGTGATGGGAGGGAAAGAAATACAAATCCACTAAAAAATCATACATTAAAAGGGATTTTAAATATACCTCCGATAGTAACCAGGACACACAAAATCCAATAAATATATATATATTTCTTTTATTCATAATTCATAATAAAAATTTGTCTATAAGGGCATTAAAACCACATCATCTTGAATATTTCATTAAACAAGAGCACACATGTGGACCAAGAAGACAATATCATACTTACAAAATGAGAGCCAAAGCCTACCCGTTTCGTGGGGAAAATATTGACACAAAGTGAGAAACAACTTATATCAACTTATACCAGCGCAAAACCCACAAAACAATAAATTGCATCACCCAACCCATAAATAATAATTACTAAATATCACAAACTTAAAATACACTGTGACACAAAAATATAAATTAAAATATTAATAAATTAAAAATATATATATATAATTCAAAATTTAAAAAATAATAAGTCCAGTGACAAAATCCAAAAAAACAGTCCCGTGAAAAAATGTATTATATTATATTTTCATGAAAATGGTTTTTATTGTCTTTCTGGTTTTTATTTTGTATGATTTTTTTTTTTGCTAGATGACTTGTTGGGGATGATACCTCCTATTGTACTATTATTATACTTATACCAACGTTCCACCTTCAGCATTTTTATTGGCAGAGATACCAATCCTTTGTCAGATAAAAAAAAGCTTCCATATTTGTATTTCATCTGTTTATTCATCTGTTTGGTAGAAATTCAGCTTTAAGAAAGGGATTAGCAAGAAGTAAGCATTATGGTTTCAACACTGACTTTGGTAGTGGCATGGTCACCAAGATGGAGGGTGGGGAGCCAGAAGGCCATATAATGATTTTGCTATGAAGTACAACATTAATAGTTACACCCTACAACAATGCCTCAAATTACATATTTTATGTTTGATCAATACTTGGCTCTACATGCTCTTTTAGAAGATAAACTTCCCTTTATATGGCCGTGCATGTGCTATTTATTTGTAACAAATAGTCAGGGATAATGATATGTGAAGGTAAGAAAGACTTGCTGCTCCAAAGAAAGGAAAATAGGTTATTCCACCTGACATATAATGCAATGAAAGCGTACGGATGAGAATTCCTGTAGAGCAGGGTGAAACTCGCAGAGAACCTTCTCAGCACCCCCTGCCTGAGACAAAGGATGATTACACTGGCACTGTCATTCATTAGATGGATTATAGGCTCAATGGAAAGAGAAAATGAACAGCCAAATGACTTTGTTTGACTACATGGTAACACCACCTGACAGCCGAATGATCTTTTTATTCCCTTTTTTTTTTTTTGTTGAAGTATGACGCTTGTCCTTTTGTACCATAGATAGAAAGAATAATAAAAAAGCAAGTACATATGATCAAGCTATTTATATTATACATACAGTTTTATTTAGTTCTGTTAGCCCCTTTTTTTGACAGGTTCATTTTATTGATTTCAACTGTGAGTATAGTAACCATCCAACATTACAGTCAGCAATGAAGTCAACTTCCCATTTTCCATGTAATTGTCGTATCTCTTGGTGATTCGATGGGACAACTTTCCCAGTACCATGTCTGATAGGCTTGAGATCCTTTTCCATAGAACCTTCTTAATGAGTTTTTACAAATTAGGACCTTCCTCAACCCTCTCCATTAACATAGTCTTTGGACTGGCATACTAAATATAACACATGTGCATATCCAGTCTATACAGACATACTAGGGCCAGTTAAGACAGGAGCCAAGTAATCTACCAGCATGTCTTTGAAGTGTGGGAAGAAAACAAATTACCCAGGAAAAAACCAACGCAAACCCAGGAACAACATCGATATTATATGGAAATGGTAATATTTTTCTATATTCCAGATAAATATTTATATAAATCAAAACCTTTGTTGATCTACCGCAAAAACACAGAAAAAACGCACAGGCTTTTGCCGTGCTTTTTGAGTGTTTTTATAGGAAAAATTGCATGTGGTTTTCCCACTGCTCCATTAACATAGTCTTTGGACTGGCATACTAAATATAACACATGTGCATATCCAGTTTATGCAGACATACTAGGGCCAGTTAAGACAGGAGCCAAGTAATCTACCAGCATGTCTTTGAAGTGTGGGAAGAAAACAAATTACCCAGAAAAAAACCAACCCAAACCCAGGAACAACATCGATATTATATGGAAATGGTAATATTTTTCTATATTCCAGATAAATATTTATAAAAATCGAAACCTTTGTACCGTGATTACCTATGGCAGTTAGTAATGAACTATCCTGAGATGTGGTAGAGTTTTTGAGCTGCTTGACCATCTTGATGCACAAGTACCCAAGTAGGATTGATCTCATAGTGCAGGTCCAGTTTAGATGGCCTCATCCTCACTGGTTCTGTATGAGATGAATTGTTATGAGGAGTCCTGGAGATAGGCATTGAAACTGTATAACATAGCAACCATTAGCAATTGAAAGACTGTATTCCTGAATTTCCTGATAGAGTGGACTATTCAAATTAGGAAACCATCCAAACACAGGAAAACTGAAATGGTGAGAATGGGCTCAACAATAATATTTGATAGGTCTCAATATATGTCAACAGTATAATTTTCTGGGGAAAAAAAGCTATACCTTTTATTACTAATTAACAGTAGGTTTACCTGAGATGATGTTATCAGTTTGCTGCAGACAAGGCATTTCCTCAGTCTCCTCCCACTACTTATCAGAGTCCAATATTGTTACCTTGTCGCCATCACTAGGTGAGTGGCCCTGCAGGGGCTGAGCTCTGTAGGATATATGTAAACAAAGCCCGGTACTGCACATACACCAGTCTAAGGATGTCTAAGTCAGTATATTTCTCCGGGAAGTAGATCCAGACCCTGGATGATGATGGCTCCATCCTTCTAAAAAGAATGGCAGATTGAGGCATTGGGGGGAGAGTACTTAGATCTTTGTGAGAGGTTTATTGGTACCTGTAAGGCTACTATCACACTGATCTGCCACAAAAACACAGCAAAAACGCACAGGCTTTTGCCGTGCTTTTTGAGTGTTTTTATAGGAAAAATTGCATGCGGTTTTCCCACTGCTCCTCTGTGAACTCAGGCTTGTCATAGCTTGAGTTCACACAGGAGCGATGTGGGAATCCTCCCTGCAGACATTCCATGCTGAGTGTCAGTGGTAAGAGAGTAGAGTAAGCGGCAGGGATTTGCTGTTTTCTTTCCTCTCCTTGCAGCAATGACAGTTTGGGCATCTGATTGGTCAGCAGGCACATGTGTCAACACATAAGGCCCGCAATACAAATCTGGCTGCCAGGCCATGTGTCCCTCACATCTCTCCTGTACCTGTAGGACCCCCTTCGTCTCCACCTCCACCTTGTCTCAGCAGTTGACATCAGAAAGGAGGACAGAACTCCTCCTCCAGATCCTGATTTTCTCTGTACAGCTGCAGAGAGGCTAATTTCTTCCCCCCATCTCAGCAATATGCAGCAGAGAGGAGAACAGAGCTCCTCTTACAGATCCTGTGCCTCTTTGTGCAGCTGCAGCACCCCCTCGTCTTCACTCCCACTGTTCTCAGCATTCAGCAGACTCCGACAACTGATTCCAGCCCTCCTCTGGTCCTCCTGCAGAGATGCACTTTCTGCTTTCCAGCTCTGCCCCCAGCTTCTCCCCGGTAGTAGCACAAGGTAAGGGGGGTGCACTGTGATTTAAGGGAGGGTGGGGTACTCTTCTGATGGTGGGAGGGCTCTTGAAATATAATGTAAGGGGAGGTGGGATGCTCTGGACATCTAGTCTTACAGATACAACCAGCCCTGTGAGGGCAACCATAATGTTGATGCTGCCCACGATTAAATTGAGTTTGACACCGCTGCTTTAAGGTATCCAAATAATCTTCTGCAATTGAAAAAAGTGTTAAAAACATTTTGTCAGTCATTGTTTTCAACAATTTTTATATATCCAGGCAGTTATGTAACAACTGTGGTAGGTAGAATATCATTGTCTTTTGCACATTTGCAAAATAAATAATTTTAAATGAAGTTGTATGAGATGCACAAAATGATTACTAGGCACAGTGGTGTTATCATTCACATACAATTACCCCAATTTTCAAATTGTTAATTTGTAAAATTGTTGTAAAAACCCCAAACTATCATTGGTTCAATTCAAAATTACAAAATCGAACCATCAAGGAAAAAAACCTTTAGATACATGCTGCAAATAGACACTGGCAAATGAAAAAATACACTGTTGGAAAAACCAAGCTGCAAATAATTCCTTCAACTGGAGAGAAAAAAAAAAAAAGAAAAACCTAATCATATACAGTGTAAACGGCTTGCATATTTAACTCCTAGAACTAATAGGAGAAATGCTATCTGACTTCACCATCCAGCACAGAAGACATACACTTATTTTGATGTATGCATCAAAAGGGCATTCCTGTATCAATCTCCGGAGCTATTTAGGGTCTAATGTTCCCCACAGTTACGTTTTATGACGGTCTATCAAGCAGAAAATACAGAACCCGTGCTGTGAACTTACATTTTCCCATTTCAATCTAATATTTCAGACATAATTTTCGAAATTCCAATGGGAACTTAAAAAGTTAATTTACTTTGCATTCAACCTAGAAAAAGCTTGTTCCTGTGGGCTCGACAAGGCTGTTAAACAAAATATCTGTTTTAGTAAAGTATGATACATAAAGCATTTAAGGCACTTTTCCCTTGAATTTTAAGCTCATGATTTTTTATTTAATTTTCTGTGATATGATCCAATTAGGAATAACCGGAGGCTATCCTCAATATGCTGCTTAAGGGATAGCAAATTTTAATAGCCAGAATTGGAGTCTTGCAAAGTTCTCTAGGGAGAAAATACTTTGAACATTAACCAAAGCAAAATAAGCAAAAAAGTGCAGACATTGGGAAAAAAAATAACATTGGAATAATTATTCAGGAGGCAATATTATATTTATAAGATAATGATCTTCTAGAACTGAGTCTAATTTCTTAAAACACAAATATTTAAAATTATAATCAGATTAGATTTTTTGAAGAGGTGTAAAACAGAAAAAGTTGGAAAAAAAAAGAACTAAACTAAAAAAAAAAATGAAGTGTTCACTGTAAGTGCATTTTAAAGGTGGAATAAAGTCAAGATTGATTGTATAGTAAAGCTATTAAATTCTAGTTGTGAGTTTAACATAAATAGAAACAATTTAAAGAGTACCTGTCATTTAAGGCCTTAATGAAGACATATTACTTATATTCATATTTATAAGATAACTCCAACTTTTAGAAATCACTAAATGTGACTAGTTATCACTCTTAAAAAAAAGAACTAAACTAAAAAAAATGAAGTGTTCACTGTAAGTGCATTTTAAAGGTGGAATAAAGTCAAAATTGATTGTATAGTAAATCTATTAAATTCTAGTTGTGAGTTGAACACAAATAGAAACAATTTAAAGAGTACCTGTCATTTTAGGCCTTAATGAAGACATATTACTTATATTCATATTTATAAGATAACTCCAACTTTTAGAAATCACTAAATGTGACTAGTTTTCACTCTAAATTAACTCAGATTTTTTTTTTAATCTTAGATATCAAGGCAAGTTTAGTAGCATTGGTATTTGTTGGTTAACTTGATAATAACTCTATGTGCATGAGATGAGAATGACAAACGTTTCAGTGTTAGCATTCTTTAAAAGTATTTAACCCTTAAAAGTATCTCACCAAAACTAACATTTTTGTTGCTTAAAATTGTACTTGTATCGTAGTGCAGATTACTGGGAAAATCAGTAAACCAATCAAACAAGCAGGAAATTACATTTCTGGGGACGTCTGTACACTGGCAGTATATAGAACACTTCCAGATTGCCATATTGCATTGAATGTTACAGAAAGTTACAATGGCTGCAGTTTGAAAAAGTAAAGGTATTTTTTTTAAATAAATGATATAAACAATAAATTACAATGGGGTTTGTGTAGCAATTGTATACAGCCTGAATTCTCCAGGGATTTGACAAATATAAGTCTTGGATGGTGGATAATGGAATCTGATACCACTCTTCATGCACAAATTGTCCAGTTCTCGCGGAGATGCTGGAGGCAAAAAATGAGCCTGAACCTTGTTCTCCAAAATTGACCATAGTGGCTCTAAGATATTGAGGCTTGGTGACTGCGGTGCCCAGGGAAGGTGCGAGATTTAGTTTGCATGCTCGTCAAACCACGATTTGACAACACCAGAAGTGTGCATTGGAGCATTAACGTCTTGGCAAATGGCACTGTCTTTGGGAAGCAATGTCTGCACTATGGGGTGCACATGGTTGGCCAAAATGTGTACATAGTCACTGGTAGCGACTCTACCTTAAAAAGTGATGATGGGGCCTGCAGAATACCAAGATACGGCTGCCTAAACCATGATTGTACTGCTACCATACTTTACCATTGGCACAAGACATCCTGGTTGAAAGCTTGGCACACATAAACATGTCTGGTGGTTGAGAACAGTGTGAGGCTCGATTAATTGGACCAAATTACAGTCTTCCATTGATCGATAGTCTATGGGTGTTGTACCACTCTCTCTCCTCTTCTGAGCATTAAATTGGTCACTAGTGGTTTGGCAATTGCAGCTCGCCCATGAATGTTTTGCTTATGGAGTTTCCTCCATGCAATTTTTGTGGACACGGGCTTTGGAAGACTGAGATTGAGCTCTGCAGTCACTTTTGCAGTAGTTGTTTTATTATTCCGGATCACAATCCTGCACAATGTCCTTTTGTCTCTTTCGGTCAGTTGACCATGTCAGCCATGCTTATGCTTATCAGACAACATTTTCCTGGAAACTGCATATGCCATCATAACCTTTGATACGCTGTCTGGCAACACAGCAAATAAATTGGCATCTTTAGTCTCAGAGGCACCAGGTGGAAAGACTTTTGTCTTTTTCCAGCCAGACTAACTATGTAACTATGTAAACATAACTTACCTTAATGCAGGGAATGCATTAAGATAAAAAAATGCAGAGGCATTAGAACCACTTTGAATGCAGCTAGTATCCTAGTAGTACCTAGAATCTGTCTTTTACTGTTTCTTTCTGTAATCCCCACACAGCAGCAGTCATGCTATACTGTAGTACACATTTATACAAGTCTAGCGCACAGAGCATGCTGACAGAAGGAGAGAGCAGACTGATAACTAATATCAGTGATCTGTTGCCGCCATGTTGTAAATTGGTAGGCTGGGGGTCCTGGCCTGAACCATGCTGTTGCTACAGTGGTGGTACCAGGGGCAGACTGACCATTTGGAAACTTGGGCACTGCTCGAGGGCCCGGGGTCAGTAGGGGGCCCCATGAGATGCCCCTGGTACCTTTTTCATAAGCTTTTTTGAGTTTGGGCAAGGACACAGGGGCCCCATGATCCCCTATTGCCCGGGGGCCCCATGAGTTGTCAGTCCGCCCCTGGGTGGTACAGAACCCTTTAAGCTGTTCCGTATGGCAGAGTATCTGAATCTCAATATTGTCTTTATAAAGGAAAAAACATTAATATATAAACATGTAAAATGTTTGCATATGGGTGCCTGTTTAGTATTTTCCTGCTAGCCCTAAAGCCATTAAAAGAATGTATCCCATATTTGATTTGTTTTGTTTAATTTTTATGAACGGGTGATTAAATTGATGTGTGTTGAAAAACTGTGAGCTTGTCACCATCTGTTTCTATAACGGTAGTCAAACTAGTTAGACGCTTTGCACATTTGGATGTTTTCTGTGTGTTTTGACAAGTCATAGCATACGTACAATGTTGTCCATTTTAATACTTAAAAACAGAATTAAACAGCTTGGTGGGTTGGACAGCCTCTCTGATTTTTGATTCTATGTTCTGTTAAGTCCTGTTTTGGGCTTTATTATTTTCTTTCCCTTTATAACTCAGCGTCCTTCTCTGTTTATGGGATAAATTGAGTACAGGTTGCAAATATGTCAGTTTGTAGACCATTTAAAATGTTTCCAGTTATTATAAAGAACAAATTGTATCTGAAATCTAAAGGGATTGAATTTAAAAAAAAAAAAAAGCGAAACTGTAGAGTTGAGTTTTCGATGTTACTCCCTTATGAAAGCTTAAAATATTTAATAAATGTTATACCTATCAAATGAGATTGAATATGATTCCAGGCAGAATAAAAGCTTCAATAATAAATACATAGCTTGAATAGCTATTTACTAGTATCTTCTTGCTTTTGCTGCTGGGAACACAGATCTCTGTTCTGCAAAGGATGTGTGCAGCAGCACCCCACTTTATTATATTGTAGACATAAACTAGCTGTTGCACATAATGAACTTTGATTCAGAACCAGGGGTGGACTGACCATTTGGAAACTCGGGCACTGCCCGAGCGCCCGGGGTCAGTAGGGGGCCCCATGAGATGCCCCTGGTACCTTTTTCATAGGCTTTTTTGAGTTTGGGCAAGGACACAGGGGCCCCATGATCCCCTATTACCCAGGGGCCCCATGAGTTGTCAGTCTGCCCCTGTTCAGAACTGAAACCACCCCACAACCAAAGATTGCTTTATGTTTCATGCACACTGAATGTTTAGCCCAGGTACATGAGATCCAGGTTGTTTTGGTAAAGCACTGGAACTGGACTGGGGTGGATGGCGCACAAAGTGGTACTAATGTTTAGGGCACAGGGGCGGACTGACCATTTGGGAACTGGGGCACTGCCCGAGGACCCGGGGTCAGTAGGGGGCCCCATGAGATGCCCCTGGTACTTTTTTCATAGGCTTTTTTGAGTTTGGGCAAGGACACAGGGGCCCCATGATCCCCTATCGCCCGGGGGCCCCATGAGTTGTCAGTCCGCCCCTGTTAGGGCAGTGGACGCAAAGATGAATGCCTGGAACACTGACTGTTTATGTTCCAGGCATTCATGCCACTGCGCATACTGCCCTAAGTGTTAGTACCACCTGGTGCACCATCCAGTTGTAGCAGCTTTCAGCCACTCATAGAGATTTAAAGGCTGCTGGCAGTGGGGCTGGACGGTGTGCCTGTGCCTTCCACCTGCAAAATGCATTGGGGCAAAACACCCACCCATAGCCCTCATCAACACAGACACTGCAGAATTCTGCAGAATTTTCACATAGGATTATACAGTGCATTTATAAATTATTCAGACCCCCTTCACTTTCTTCAATATTGTTAGTTTGCAGCGTGATACTACAGTTGTTTAATTTCATTTTGTTCTCATTAATCTACACTCAGTACCCCATACTGACAAAGTGAAAACAGAATTTTTGAAATGTCTGTGAATTTATTTAAAAGAAAAAACTAAAATATCACATGTATTTAAAGTGTTACTAAACCCACAACAGTAAAATCAGTCTGTATATGCAGTAAATTATGCTTGCTATACTCACTGGGGAACCTAAGGGGTTCATCCTCTGCATTGTGTAAAAAGGCTGTTTGAGCCCGTCTTCTCTGATCCTCCCCTTCTTCCACAGTTCCCAGTCCATCTGCTGATAGTACAGAGCCCTAAGAGAAACTCTGCACATGGTCAATTTGGTGTGTATTGCTAGAGAATTTTTTTATTTTGGGCGGGATGCATGTTATTGACACTGGGCCAATCAGCACTCTACAGACAGAGGGTCAGGGGTCATGAAACCTCATAGGGCAGTCAGGGGAGAATGGCTGCCCTCCTACAAGATTAACCAGCGCTCAGCCAGACACTGATAGAAGTCACAAGACTGCTATATACTGCTGATGATAAAAGTTATTTAGCAGTTTATATTCACTAAAATAATTGCATTTGTGTGGTTTGTGTATTCAAGTCTTTTTGGGTATGACAAAATAAACTTTGCATACCTGGATTGGGGAATTTTCGACCATTCTTCTTTGCAAATCCTCTCAAGCTCAGTCAGGTTGGATGGGGACCATTGGTGGACAGCTATTTTCAGGTCTTTCCATGTTATTCTGACTCCAACTGTTGTAATAGTTACTTATCCCATGCTGAGACCTCTCAGCCTGGCCTGTATAAACAGATACAATCACCGCAGATAGTCTTTATCAGATAGCTGAACTCATCAAATACCATCCAAGGAGATCTTTATTGAATGCGGCAGGTACAGCAGACAACAAGATGTAGCAGATGATTAAAAAGATGGTATTTGCAGGTCAAAACATGGTAATGTGTTCCCTGATGTAAGCAGATTACATGTGGTCTAGAGACTAGCTTCCATATTCATCCCAATAAAGACAGAGTGAAAGGAAATACATCATGTTCCAAGTGGGAGGGAACACAGGATGGAAGATGGAAAAGGATGGTGCAATAACCAAAATATCCACTAGATGGCAGTATATTAACCAACTATACAGAGGCTAGTAAACAATGGTTTAAGTACATTTAATTTCTTAAAATGTAAATTTAAAACATTTTTAAAAAAAAGGAAATGTAAATTCTCAGTGCGCAGTAACATGAACATTAACCATGACTTATTTTCTCATACAGCAAATGTGACAGCACAGATATTCAATAGGGTTCAAGTCAGAGCTCTGCTAGGCCACTTTAGGACATCCACAGAGTTGTCCCTAAGCCTCTCCTGTGTTGTCATGGATGTGTGCTTAGGATCTTTGTTATTTTGGAAGGTGAACATGCAGCCAAGTCTGAGGTCCTGAGCGCCGTGGAACAGGTTTTCATTGAGGATATCTCTGTACTTTCCTCCATTCAGATTCCCCTCAACTCTAACTAGTTTCCCAGTCTGTGCTGCTAAAACAAACTCCCACAGCATGATGCTACCACCACCATGCTTCACTGTTGGAATGGCATTGGGCAGGGGATGATCGGTGCATGGTTTCCTCCAGGCATAACATTTAGAGCTGAGGCCAAACAGTTCAATCTTGGTTTCTTCAGACCAGAGAATCTTGTTCCTCACAGTCTGAGAGTTCTTCAGGTGCTTTTTTGCAAACACCAAGCAGGCTTTCATGTGTTTTGCACTGAGGAGAGGCTTCCGTCTAGCCACTCTGCCAGAAAGCCCAGATCGGTGGAGGGCTGCAGTGATGGTTGTCCTTCCGGAACAGGATCTCTTGAGTTCAGTCCCATTCATTGTATCATTTATGCTGCAATGCATTGTGGCCACACTAATATGTTCTTCCCCTTCTAGGTAAGATTGCACAGTTTAAGGGGATGGTAAAAACGCAGATCAACTGCCTGTTTTTACTGCCCCCTCTGGTCACCCATGTGAAGCTCAGGTTAGCTTTTAGAAAATTGTTTGAGGTGTGTTCAGTTACAAAAAGAACTATCCAGTGCACACAAGCTGATACTGTGCACGTTTTCTGACAATATCTGTACTGATTGGAGTTCTCTTTTAATTCCACCTAATAATGAGGGCATTTCCATACACCTGCTCTGTAATTACCACCAGTGCACCCGAACTGTACATCGCAGGCTGCCGAGGATTGACAGAAAATGCTATTATTTTTGTAGTTTCTATTTTTTCCTCTGTAATATTTTGACCGGTTAAGAAGTTTGTGAGCATGCCCTGGGAAAATATACTGATGATATAATGAACATTTGCATTATAACAGACCCGAAAAAAACCTCAGCTGCATTTTTTCGCTTATTGCCATCTGTATTTCCCATTCTAAATTACGCAGGCTTATGAATATTTGAGTAACATTTGGTCAAGATAAAAATCTTCCTTGTCAGCTCCATAAATGAAAACTTTTTGGCTCTCGAGACCAAACCAATCAGGCAAATTAATTCTGATTTGTTAGAAAATACTTTTCATTTTGTCTAAGCATTTTCTTGGTAGACTTTTTTTTTATGAATAGATGAGGAATCAGGATTTTTGCACACTGATTTCCCTGTGAAACTAATTACAAATAAATTGTAAAATAATTCTCAGCAGGAAGTAATGCAATATACAGTGTATATTTGGAGCCAGACCAATATGTGTTATACAATTTTACAGTATATTAATGCAGAATTTGGAAAGGGTTTTTTCGTATTTAGAATATTACATTTTAGTTTCGAAACTTAAATCTAACTATATAAGGTAATTCTGACAATTGGGTCTTATTAGGCTTATTTTACATTGATGGAACCAGAAGATTGGATAGGCTTCCATATTGACGGTATGTTAGCTTTTGGCACTCGGTTGCCAGATATTAGTTCAGATTTCCTGGCACACAGAATGAAGTTCATAACAGGGGCGGACTGACCGTTTGGAAACTCGGGCACCGCCCGAGGACCCAGGGTCAGTAGGGGGCCCCATGAGATGCCCCTGGTACCTTTTTCATAGGCTTTTTTGAGTTTGGGCAAGGACACAGGGGCCCCATGATCCCCTATTGCCCGGGGGCCCCATGAGTTGTCAGTCCGCCCCTGGTTCATAATTAAAACCACACTTATCCCACAACCCTTAATTTAACCCTCCCACTAACCCTTCCAGCAATCACAACACCTAACACTAGTCCTCATATTAAAGCAGAACTTCATGTAAAAAGGAAAGTTCTGCTTTTTGTCCTCTACCCTCCTACCACATTTGGCACACACTCTTTTTTTAGTGGGGAGCGGGCACCTTTCAAAACTAGCCGATCTGAGCCGAGGTTCACCCACCCCCCCCATCATTTCCTGCAGCCTTTTGGGACATGTCACAAGTCCCAGAAGGCTGTGGGGCCATTCACAAAGCTCAGCAAGGAGTCACATCTGGCTTCCCAAATGAAAGATGCTGGGGACCAGAAGGCCGGCAAAGAATCAGGCCAGGTGAGGTACAGTATTTGTAGCTGCTGACTTTTATTCTTCAGGGTGAAGAACTGCTTTAAGAATTTCTTGTATCTCCAACACTAACCATCACATTCAGAGCTTGTTTACACCTGCTTTTTCCTGTAACCCTAACACTAACTTTTCTTGTAATCATTGTACCAACTCTTCATGTATCCTTAGCAATAACCCCCCCCCCCCCCCATAACTCTAACCCTCACATTAATCCTCACATTATCCCTTCCTGTAATCCTAACACTAACCCTCACACTAATCCTCACATTATCCCTTCCTGTAATCCTAACACTAACCCTCACACTAATCCTCCTATAATCCCTTCCTGTAATCCTAACACTAACCCTCATACTAATTCTCACATTATCCCTTCCTGTAATCCTAACACTAACCCTCATACTAATTCTCACATTATCCCTTCCTGTAATCCTAACACTAACCCTCACACTAATCCTCACATTATCCCTTCCTGTAATCCTAACACTAATCCTCACATTATCCCTTCCTGTAATCCTAACACTAACCCTCACACTAATCCTCACATTATCCCTTCCTGTAATCCTAACACTAACCCTCACACTAATCCTCACATTATCCCTTCCTGTAATCCTAACACTAACCCTCACATTAATCCTCACATTATCCCTTCCTGTAATCCTAACACTAATCCTCACACTGATCCTCACATTATCCCTTCCTGTAATCCTAACACTAACCCTCACATTATCCCTTCCTGTAATCCTAACACTAACCCTCACATTATCCCTTCCTGTAATCCTAACACTAACCCTCACCTTATCCCTTCCTGTAATCCTAACACTAACCCTCACACTAATCCTTACATTATCCCTTCCTGTAATCCTAACACTAACCCTCACACTAGCTTTCCCTATAAGCCCCACCCTAGCACTAACCATCGCACTTCCCCTCATGTAACCCTAAGATTACAGCAGCCTATAGATTCTGCAGTTTCTTTTCCTTCCATCATGGAATTGCTCGATTCCCCCATTAACTCTTACTGTGTTGATGGAGGATGCAGTGCAGTTGATGCAGTGCTATTGTGTTCTGCTGGTGGGGAGCCTTCCCTGCGGCTATAGCTGCCAGCAGTAATCACCTGCAAAAAATCAAACAGGCTAGTTTTATTGGACTCAACTGATGGATCGACTTCAGCACAGCCAGCCTGCCCATAGATGGATCGAACATCAGCTGATCTCTGCTGAACTGGCAGAGATTTGACCCATCTATGGCCGGCTTAAGGCAGAACTCCAGGCAAAAATGTTTTTGCCCATGCAGTGGGACTGTGCCCCCAATGCTCTGGTTAACTGCTCATTTTGTTCTAGGGGAGAGTACAATGGACATATACTTACCTGTCCCGCCGATCCGACCCGCACAAGAACTGTCCCTTCTGCTCCTGCCTTCCCTTTAGAACCACTATAAAGGATAAGTTCACTTTTGGAACATGCTACATGTTCCCATAGCTGCAGCCTCAGCTCACAGCCACACGGCCTCGTCATTCATTCATGGACGTCCGTGAATTAATGAACTGCAAGTCCCGACAGCCCTAGCAGCTGTGAGCTTGTAGTTTTCAATGAACTACCACGGCACTGTGGAGCACCATGGTAGTTCATTGAAGCTTCCTGTCAGAATATCTGCTTGACTGTACATCCCGTATGGCAAGCAGATATTCTGACAGGTCTGCAGGAGACCTGCATGGCATCAGTGATCCACTGATCGCTGGTGCAATGCTATCCATGCTCCTTTGGACAAAAAAAATAAATGCACATTTTTACCTTAAAAAAAATGTGCATTTATTTTTTTTGTCCAAAACGTGAACTTATCCTTTAATCTCCTCATCCCCAGTTATCAGCCTGCAAGTTTTTACCAAGGTGAGAGGCTACAGCAGGGGCTCATCTGTGTCAGACATTTTGCAAACACAGCCAAGAACAGTGCAGGCTCCATGATTTATATCACTTATTCGTCACTAAGCCAGCAGGTGATAGGAAATAGATGCTGATTCGGCATAGTACCCGAACAGAGACCAGTCTGTCCATCCGGGATTGAAAGCAGGAGGCATTGTCTGCAGGAGTAGTGTGATCTGTGTACTAATGTGTACAAAAAATATGTTTTACACTTTGGTTTGCACATGTGCACTTGGCATGAAAAAGTGTATTTGATGCTAGGTTCACTTTAAATATACTAGTTATTTTCACTAGCATTTAATGAATGTGCTGGGTATGAAAATTATTAATTTGTTATTAATAAGCAATCAATTAATTAATTTTAGTCTAAATTATGTATTTCAATTTTAAGTCTTGCAAACTATTTAATCTTGTAGAAAGCGTGCCGCTAACGAAATAGTTGACTGGCACATACCTTTAGCCACTGGCTAGTGTAGGATGCGTCAATAACAATATCATAGTTATTTATGTTAATAGGAGGACTATTCTTTTACATTACTGTTCTATTAGTCACACTTTGTATTTTACAATATTTACTTTAATACCAGGATATCTTTTATCCTCAATAATCAAGTTAAACCTTCTGAGATGACATTTTTACTTCTGAAAGTACAAACATTAAGATATGATTAAATCTATCATTTATTAGCATGCAGACACAGAATTACAGAGATTATTATGTTTGATGCAAATAAATCAACCGTTTTCTTTTCATCCGTCGATAAATAGTATTTCTGTTCTCAGAAAAATTATATATTATGGCATAAAAGTTTAAGAGTGACATTAAAAATACATATTTGTGTATGATAAACAGGGAAGGCATTCAATTTGAAAAGCTAATCAATAGGGTTGGGAGTTCTTGGTGTTTGCATTGCCAGTGCAAGTTGAGGTTGGACAGGAGACATTGAGATAATTGCACATGCTTGTTAACCCCTCTGTAGATGGAGTATTGGAAGAGATCACCAATTATATGAGCTAAGGGGGTGGGGTAAAAACAGGCAGTTAACCTGCATGTTTCGCTAGGAATCTCAGAATTTTCATGGTGGCAGAAGGGTCAGTTCACATTCCCATACTGGGTTAGCAAAATAAAAACAGGCATTCAAGATGTAGTATCCCCTGTAAAGATATCCTGACAAAGTCACGTGGTCCAATCGTGACGTAACGCGTAGATACGTTTGTGGGAGGAGTCGTAGCGGTGACGCGGCTGACACGGTGACGTCACGTCCGACGTAGGCGCCATTTTGGTACACCTTACTAGAATCCATGCATGCAGTACACCCATAGCGTGGTGAAAAAGCCGATATACACCTACAAAAGTGTGAGTAGGAATTTTTAAGTAGTAACAGTGTTTTTATAGAAATAAATGGTTTTACACTATGCTGGATTTCTTTGCCTTGCTGGGAACGTACTTGGAGAGGTTCTAATTTCATTACTAATGAGAGGGTCCCACCACTACTGCTGAGGAGGATCTGACGGTCTGTGGAGGAACAATAAGGCATCTTTGGCTCATTGGTCCTGAGGGGCCTGGGCAGGAAGGTGAGGGGGCACCCCTGTCACTGCGGATTGACACCCCGTTTGTTTGCACTCAGTGTGGAGCACATGCACAAAGAGTCATTCATGTGTCTGATATAGTGTGTGGACTTCACTGTATAGCATTTCTCACAGCACCGAGAGTGGACACAGAAAAACCCCATGATAGGGGCATCACAAATATTGCATGTTTTACATATATGTGTATAAGTATTTTATGTTATAGCGCTGCACTATTAATATATATCCCCTGTAAAGCGGCGGCCAGGACTGCAGCCCATCACAGATCGCTGCAGATCGCAGATCTAGGGTGGTAAAGGCTGCACCTCTGTAAAAGAAGCCTTCAAGTGATGCTTTTAAAACAACCTCCTGCACTCTAGTGTGGTGTTGAGACGTCTATAAACTTTCACTCTTCTACCTTGAAGGTATGTGAGGTCATCATGTTTTGCTGCCCTCTTAGGACTGGGGAAGTCCTGATAGACATAGCACTACAAAAACAAAGAGAAGGTGCAGTAGCCTAGTTCATTATCTTTGATTAATTGATTGATTGATTTATTGATTGATGTGTTATACTCGCAAGCACAACTAAGTACAAGCTTATCAATACACTCCACTCCCATGTGTCCACTTGTCAGGAATGGACTCACCAATGGTGGTGGGACTCACCTGCCTTGTGGGCTGCAGTACCAGGGCTGGCCAGCAGGTGCTCTCAGCAACCAGAAGCTCACTCCTGCAATCAGCCATCACCTGAGGCTGATTGCAGGAGGTGTATTTAAGGAATGGCCAGACCTGCAGTCAGTGCCTTGGTGTATGTTTCCCATGAGCCCCTGTACCATCATCCTGTCTGCTTCCTGCCTGATTCCGCTTTGATCCTGACTCTGAATGAACTCCGCCTGTCCTGACCTCGGTTATTCCTGACCACTCTCCAGCCTGCTCCTTTGGTACCTTGTCTGCCTGATTGTTCCTGACCCAGCCTGTCTGACTACGCTCTGCCTACTCCTTTGTGTCTTGTCTGCCCGATGGTTCCTGACCCGGCGCGCCTGACCACTCCACCTCACCAGCCCTGACTGCTCTTGTCTGTGTACATTCCGTTATCAGTTGGAGGTTTGGTTTTGTTATATTGTGCGTTTATGTTTGTGTATAACCTTTAATAAATTATATTGTTACACCATACTTGAGCCTGCGTTTCCCTGTGTCAGTTCACGCATCTCTGGTCTTACCGGGAGCCCTGACACCACTACACATGTTCCTTGTCATGGGAAGTAGCCACACAGGTACATTAAAGCTGACACGTTTCAAGGGGAGTCCTCTCTTCATCAGTGCCCAAGAGGGAATGAGAGGACTCCCCTTGAAACCTCCCAGATGTGAGTACACCAATGCATTTTGCTTTCTCAACCTATATTTCTTCCAATTATCTGATAAACTGCTACACCATAAGAAACTCTGTCTTTTTTCCTTGTCTTTGGAGGGGAATCCAGGGAATATCTGATTGCCTCTCGAGGGATCAGGAAGGATTTTTTTTTCCTTCAGGAGCAAATTGGATCATGCTTTGCTGAGGGTTTTTTTTGCCTTCCTCTGGATCAACTGTGGGTATAGGATTATAACTTTTTTTTTTAATGGTTGAACTGGATGGACTTTGTCTTTTTATCAGCCAGACTAACTGTAACTATGCGGTACCCCAAATAGTAATTATTTTTCTACTTTTTATAGATGATAATTGCTCTTTAATATGGGGGTTTCACCAATCTAATTTAAGTCAAATGAAATCTGATTGGCTTCTGTGGATATATTTTGCATATCCTCCCTGCTCTTTTGCACTGCCTTATTAAATAAAACCCGCTACTCTCATGCTTGAATAGTCTGCATAAAGTAACATTAAAGGTAGCAGGCTCCGTCCTTCATGTGAATATAATACCCTGATTGACACGTGATCCTCTCCATCTCAGGGCAGTGACAGCACCCGCTGGGTGAACTCACAGCCTTGCCTCTTTAAGTGTTTAACAGTAATTGCTTCATGTCTGGGCATTCATTGAAAATCCCAGACACTTCATGTAAAATCTTCTAATGAGGGGATGAATTTTTCATTCACATTAGAAAGCTCCCTCTGACAAACAATTTCTAAATAAAACTTTGGCGACATGACATCTCGGATTGGACTTGACAAAGAGGACAGGTGCATTAGAATAAAACTATGTGGCGATCCTTCAAGCTGTCATCCATGAATATTTCATTTCTTAATGAATCATCTTTGTGAAATGAACTTTCTTGTTGTAGAGTGGGTGCCATTTACTACAGAGAGGATGTTCTATACTCTGCAGTAGCCAAGGTCTCCTATGAGAAATATTCCGTGATGACTCGTGGGATCATGTGTGTCTCTAGTGTTGCCATCTTTCCTAAAATGATTGTTTTTTTATTGCCTCTGTAGAATGACTTGCACTGGCATCAAGTCACATTTTACTTCTGTGCCAGGAAAAAACAATTTAGGTAGCCATCTTGGTTGCCTTGCAGTTTGGGCCTATCCAGTCACTTGACCCGGCTTTAATACCCTGTAGATTTAAAGCTGAACTTCAGGTATGACCTGTATTCCAATACTTACATTGGTCCAGCTTAGACCATTGTAAGTTTTTTATATTTTATACCTGCTGGGCCACTAGCAAAGCTGATAATCACCATGGCAGCCAGCCCTGGTACAATAATAACCATGGTTTTCCAGGTCCAGTGTCAAGGTGCTTCTCTTCTGCACACTGGCCACAAGGGGACACTTTCTCCACACTTCGACCTTCATAGAATGCCTAGTATTTTTTTTTTCAGTGAATATAAGATGTTCTCTAGTTGGACAAGGAGGACATTTTGACATCACTGCCCCTCCTCTCCATCTCATCCAATCAGAGAATGCTTTGTATTTGTGAAAAGATACAAGGGGTTTTTTCATTGGCAATGGTGCTGAGCTTAATGGCCAGTGTGCAGAGATAAGGATGCACAGAAGATCGTAGCTATCACTGTTGTAGTGATTGTAAACTTCCCCAGCGGACCCTCAAGTATCAGATATGCCTACTTGCATTGACCCAAGCTGGACAAAAGAATATGCAATAAAGATTGTACCTGGAGTTCAGCTTTAATTCCTTAAAGTCACTAACACAAGACAAGAGTTTTCCTGTTGACATTCCTAATGTGCATACATGTTTCAAGTCAGTGTCTTTGGCATAAAAGCCAGGAAACCAGCAATTTGAGATGGTCACCAATGGTATCACCAATATTTCCAAATTAAACCCACCTCTTAGGTCACAAAAACAGTCTATGCTAAAATACTGCTGAACTGGTTGATGGATCCCTTAGGATTCCCTTTGTAATAACTGGATTCCATGCCCATGCTATATATTGTGCGTTGACTGCAGACCGTCAATAAGCCATGCCCTCTCTTCATGCTAAACCACATCCAATCACTTGGTTTTATGCCAGCAAACCTTTTTCACAATTTTTTTCACACTGGACTAGCATCAGTTTGGATGGGTTAGGTAGCACTTTACCTTGTGGGGAGGGGTTCATTGTGACTTCTTGTTAGGGACCAGCCGGTGGTAGCCTCTAGTGTTCCACAGACCAGAATTCCCCAGGGCGTGGAATCTAAGTTCCGACCTGCTTGTTCACCAGAGCCCCTGATGGTGGGGATGGACTTGGAGCAAGCCGAGACCAGGTCGCGGCCCCTGGGTGCAACCAGCTGTGGTAGAGGCACCTGTTGGTGGTACGCAGCAGGTGAGAGTCTGATGTGAGGAGGTAGAGTAAGCGAGGTCAGACAGGCCGGGTCGGTATCAGCGAAGCAGGTCGGTACAAAACAGCAGGCAGAAGAATAAACGGGTCACGGTCTGGGTTTGGCAACAGGAGATCAAAAGTGCAGGAGCAGGCAGGAGGTCAGGCAAGCCAGGGGTCAGAGCAGGAGAAGTCAGCAGATCAGGATCAGGCAGGGTCAGTAGCAAAGTAAACTCACAGGAACACAGGAAAGACCATATGGCACTTGAGCATTGCAAGAGCTGGGTTTAAATAGCCCACCCGACTCCTGACAGGCGCTCCTGGGTCCTAGTGCTTGCCCAGCACCGTCATTGGTGACAGGCGCGCCTGGGTCCTAGTGCCCGCCTTCCTGTACGTTTTGCCAGGATTCAGCGCATGTGCGGATTTGATCGCCGCAGCGATCTTCCCATTCCCTGAAACTTCTCCACTCATGGAGGGATCCTGGTCTTCTGGCACCTTCAAAATGTGATGGCTGTCTCAATAGGTGAGGATTGCCATAAAGAAAGATCTCAGAGAGCTTCTAATTTTTAAAAATCTTGTTTTTTGAAAAATGTGCAAACAGTATCCAACATGTTTCAGGGTTAAACTCCATTTTCTTCTGTTTATGTGTAATCCTGCTGTTGCAGTAATGTCATTGTGGATTCTGTAAGTACTGTTCCATTTTCTCTATTATCTTGACAATAAAAGTTGTTTGGATTAAAAAAAAAAAAGTAAACTCCCTCTTCAGGTCTAAAAACTGATAATAATAGATAACAACCAGGGCTTTTTGTTCTCAGAGAATTGGTGCAGGTAGTCCACCCTTCTGAGTCACCCCTTGTCTCCGCCACCTCTGAGCACCATCCTGTACTTCCACCCCCTACCCACCTCTCAGTACCTCCCCTTTTAGAGAATACAGAAACAAATATAATTTTGTGGTGCTAAGTAATTTGTATGGATTTTTTTGTTGATAACAAGAAGAGCTGTAAAACTGATCCCTTGTAGCATGCAACAACAGATGTCCCCAACAACAGTAGACCCCCATTAAACAGTAGTCCCCCCAGCAACAATTGACTCCCCACAACAAATACCCCCCAGCAACAATAGATGCACTCCAGCAACAATAGACCACTATGAGCAACAATAGATCTCCAAGCAGCCAGCATTAATAGGCCATCTCAGCCAAAAAAATACCCCCAGCAACAATAGATCCTCCACCAGCAACAGCAGACCCCTCCGCAGCAATAGATCCCCAGTAGCCAGCATCAGTAGGACCTTCAGGAGGTGCCTAAACTGCTTTTCCCCACATTCCCACTGAAAAAAAGCCCTGATAAAATCACTTTGGAACTGGAATATTTGGACCAGTTCATGAAAAATTGTCTATAAAAGACAGCATTTGGAGATGGGCTTTTGAAATTTACTTTTAATAGTGTAAACTGAAACGTTTTTGGTTGCTATGGGTTAGTGCACAGTGCATTATTTTCCTGTGCACTATCTTTCCCTGCTTTAGACAAATCTGCAAAAATTCTCTAGTCAGCTGCCTGTTCTCCCCAGTAGAATAATGGTTAAAAGTGGCGGAACCACATAATTAAACCTAAGACATCTGCAAAGAGTAGATGTGACTTGATCATAATCAATAGCAATATGATTACACCCGTGCAGCAATTATAAATTATTTAAAACGGTAGCCCAAGGTTACGGACTGGTTGCCTTTAAATTAAATTCTCTGTCAATAATTGATGCAAAGAATTAATGTGAGAACATCTTCAGTTACATCTTCAGTCACAGAAACTTTTTAAACGTGGCATAAAATATTGAACTGTTGCTTGTTATTAGCGGCCCTGCTGTCTGTTCTAGGTAGTGTAGGGATCAGCTAAAGCATTTTGGAAGGCTCTGCAATCCTTGAAAGATGGCTAGTGAATATTAATGTAATGTTCGGATGTTTTTTAATTCTAACAAAACTACAGATACCATGTTTTGAAAGTATAAATACTTGTTTTAACAATATTTTTTTCTTGCTTGTTTCAGTTATTCATTTTCATCTCTCCAACTTGTCACAAATAGCTTAAATATTTAAAGTGGTTGTATACCCTTACATATACCCACCAGGGGCGGACTGACAACTCATGGGGCCCCTGGGCAATAGGGGATCATGGGGCCCCTGTGTCCTTGCACAAACTCAAAAAAGCCTATGAAAAAGGTACCAGGGGCATGTCATGGGGCCCCCTACTGACCCCGGGCCCTCGGGCAGTGCCCAAGTTTCCAAATGGTCAGTCCATCCCTGATACCCACTGATGTGACTGGCCTTAGGTAATACACAGAGATGAAACAAATCCTCCTATATAAGTTGTACCTGCAGTTCTCTCTCCTCTTCAGCCTCCTAAACCACACCATTTATACAAAATTCCTAAGCTCAAGAAGGAAGGGGGTGGGGATCTGCTGTCACTCCCTGTACAGCATAGAGCAGAGAGTTTAGTGTAATCTGAGACCTGAGTGGAGGGAAAGGACAAACCCCCTTCACACAGTCTCATAGAGAAACATGCACAGCTGTGGCTGTCAATCACATCCTGTGTGCTTGGGGGGGGGGGAGTTAGGCGTCCATCTCTTGGGATTGCTTGGTGTCAGCATAGACTGTCAAAAATGATTCATGCAGATAGCAGAAGAATAAGAGGTCAGACAGAAACCACACACAGTGCTATAGATTGATGTAAGTACACACTATAGAACAGTGGTTCTCAACCTTTCTAATGCCGCGACCCCTTAATACAGTTCCTCATGTTGTGGTGACCCCCAACCATAAAATTATTTTCGTTGCTACTTCATAACTGTAATTTTGCAGTGGGAGGAGTAGTGCCACGTCATTGGTGTCAGTGGGAGGAATAGTGTCCCATCACTGATGTCAATGGGAGGAATAGTGCCCCATCATTGGTATCAGTGGTAGGAATAGTGCCCCATCATTGGTGTCAGTGGTAGGAATAGTGCCCCATCATTGGTGTCAGTGGGAGGAATAGTGCCCCATCATAGGTGTCAGTGGGGGGAATAGTGCCCCATCATTGGTGTCAGTGGGAGGAATAGTGCCCCATCATTGGTGTCAGTGGGAGGAATAGTGCCCCATCATTGGTGTCAGTGGGAGGAATAGTGCCCCATCATAGGTGTCAGTGGGAGGAATAGTGCCCCATCATTGGTGTCAGTGGGAGGAATAGTGCCCCATCATAGGTGTCAGTGGGGGGAATAGTGCCCCATCATTGGTGTCAGTGGGGGGAATAGTGCCCCATCATTGGTGTCAATGGGAGGAATAGTGCCCCATCACTGGTGTCAGTGGGAGGAAAAGTGTCCCATCACTGGTGTCAGTGGGAGGAATAGTGCCCCATCATTGGTATCAGTGGGAGGAATAGTGCCCCATCATTGGTGTCAGTGGGAGGAATAGTGCCCCATCATTGGTATCAGTGGGAGGAATAGTGCCCCCATCATTGGTGTCAGTGGGAGGAATAGTGCCCCATCATTGGTATCAGGGGGAGCAATAGTGCCCCATCATTGGTATCAGGGGGAGCAATAGTGCCCCAACGTTGGTGTCAGTGGGAGGAATAGTGCCCCATCGTTGGTGTCAGTGGGAAGTATAGTGCCCCATCGTTGGTATCAGTGGGAGGAATAGTGCCCCATCGTTGGTATCAGTGGGAGGAATAGTGCCCCATCGTTGGTGTCAGTGGGAGGAATAGTGCCCCATCGTTGGTGTCAGTGGGAGGAATAGTGCCCCATCGTTGGTATCAGTGGGGGGAGGAATAGTGCCCCATCATTGGTGTCAGTGGGGGTAAAAGTGCCCCATCATTGGTGTCAGTGGGGGGAATAGTGCCCCATCATTGGTGTCAGTGGGGGGAATAGTGCCCCATCATTGGTGTCAGTGGGAGGAATAGTGCCCCATCACTGGTGTCAGTGGGAGGAATAGTGTCCCATCAATGATGTCAGTGGGAGGAAAAGTGTCCCATCACTGGTATCAGTGGGAGGAATAGTGCCCCAACACTGGTGTCAGTGGGAGGAATAGTGCCCCATCATTGGTATCAGTGGTAGGAATAGTGCCCCATCATTGGTGTCAGTGGTAGGAATAGTGCCCCATCATTGGTGTCAGTGGGAGGAATAGTGCCCCATCATAGGTGTCAGTGGGGGGAATAGTGCCCCATCATTGGTGTCAGTGGGAGGAATAGTGCCCCATCATTGGTGTCAGTGGGAGGAATAGTGCCCCATCATTGGTGTCAGTGGGAGGAATAGTGCCCCATCATTGGTATCAGGGGGAGCAATAGTGCCCCAACATTGGTGTCAGTGGGAGGAATAGTGCCCCATCGTTGGTATCAGTGGGAAGTATAGTGCCCCATTGTTGGTGTCAGTGGGAGGAATAGTGCCCCATCATTGGTGTCAGTGGGAGGAATAGTGCCCCATCGTTGGTGTCAGTGGGAGGAATAGTGCCCCATCGTTGGTGTCAGTGGGAGGAATAGTGCCCCATCGTTGGTGTCAGTGGGAGGAATAGTGCCCCATCGTTGGTGTCATTGGGAGGAATAGTGCCCCATCGTTGGTGTCAGTGGGAGGAATAGTGCCCCATCGTTGGTGTCAGTGGGAGGAATAGTGCCCCATCGTTGGTATCAGGGGAGCAATAGTGCCCCAACATTGGTGTCATTATTTTCGTTGCTACTTCATAACTGTAATTTTGCAGTGGGAGGAGTAGTGCCATGTCATTGGTGTCAGTGGGAGGAATAGTGTCCCATCACTGATGTCAATGGGAGGAATAGTGCCCCATCATTGGTATCAGTGGTAGGAATAGTGCCCCATCATTGGTGTCAGTGGTAGGAATAGTGCCCCATCATTGGTGTGAGTGGGAGGAATAGTGCCCCATCATAGGTGTCAGTGGGGGGAATAGTGCCCCATCATAGGTGTCAGTGGGGGGAATAGTGCCCCATCATTGGTGTCAGTGGGAGGAATAGTGCCCCATCATTGGTGTCAGTGGGAGGAATAGTGCCCCATCATTGGTGTCAGTGGGAGGAATAGTGCCCCATCATTGGTGTCAGTGGGAGGAATAGTGCCCCATCATAGGTGTCAGTGGGGGGAATAGTGCCCCATCATTGGTGTCAGTGGGGGGAATAGTGCCCCATCATTGGTGTCAGTGGGGGGAATAGTGCCCCATCATTGGTGTCAGTGGGGGGAGGAATAGTGCCCCATCGTTGGTGTCAGTGGGGGGAGGAATAGTGCCCCATCGTTGGTGTCAGTGGGGGGAGGAATAGTGCCCCATCGTTGGTGTCAGTGGGGGGAGGAATAGTGCCCCATCATTGGTGTCAGTGGGGGGAATAGTGCCCCATCATTGGTGTCAGTGGGGGGAATAGTGCCCCATCATTGGTGTCAGTGGGGGGAATAGTGCCCCATCATTGGTGTCAGTGGGAGGAATAGTGCCCCATCACTGGTGTCAGTGGGAGGAATAGTGTCCCATCACTGATGTCAGTGGGAGGAAAAGTGTCCCTTCACTGGTATCAGTGGGAGGAATAGTGCCCCAACACTGGTGTCAGTGGGAGGAATAGTGCCCCATCACTGGTGTCAGTGGGAGGAATAGTGTCCCATCACTGATGTCAGTGGGAGGAAAAGTGTCCCATCACTGGTATCAGTGGGAGGAATAGTGCCCCCATCATTGGTATCAGCGGGAGGAATAGTGCCCCATCATTGGTATCAGTGGGAGGAATAGTGCCCCCATCATTGGTGTCAGTGGGAGGAATAGTGCCCCATCATTGGTATCAGGGGGAGCAATAGTGCCCCAACATTGGTGTCAATGGGAGGAATAGTGCCCCATCGTTGGTATCAGTGGGAAGTATAGTGCCCCATCGTTGGTGTCAGTGGGAGGAATAGTGCCCCATCGTTGGTGTCAGTGGGAGGAATAGTGCCCCATCGTTGGTGTCAGTGGGAGGAATAGTGCCCCATCGTTGGTGTCAGTGGGAGGAATAGTGCCCCATCGTTGGTGTCAGTGGGAGGAATAGTGCCCCATCGTTGGTGTCAGTGGGAGGAATACTGCCCCATCGTTGGTGTCAGTGGGAGGAATACTGCCCCATCGTTGGTATCAGGGGGAGCAATAGTGCCCCAAAATTGGTGTCAGTGGGAGGAATAGTGCCCCATCGTTGGTATCAGTGGGAGGAATAGTGCCCCATCGTTGGTGACAAAGGGGGAGGAATAGTGCCCCATCGTTGGTGTCAGTGGGGGGAGGAATAGTGCCCCATCATTGGTATTAGTGACACCAATGATTGGGCACTATTCCTCCCACTGACACCAATGATACTTACCTTGCTGACCCCTGCTCCAGCCTGGGCTCGCTCGCTCCCTCCCTCTCCCATGGTACAGACACTTACCGGTCAGATGTCTTCCTTCTCCGGCCGCTCTCCTCCTCTTCACTCGCTCGATCTTCGCGGTGCCGCTCGGCTCCTCCTTTCCAAGCTCCACCTCCTCGCCGGTGATTGGCCGCCTGTGTGCCTCTCCTGAGCTACAGTTCCGGCGGCCAATCACCGACGAGGATTGATCCCGGGGGTGTGTCCGGATGACAGGGACTGCATGTCATCCCGCCCACACCTGGAGACGGACAGAGGAGCGGTGTCTCGGTTCCTAAGGCCATCGGAAATATGTGTTTTCCGATGGTCTTAGGCGACCCCTGGGAAAGTGTCGTTCGACCCCCAAAGGGGTCGCGACCCCCAGGTTGAGAACCGCTGCTATAGAAGGTTATACTTACTAGTATGAAGAATCCCCCATTTAAATTTAATTTTAATAAAAGTGTTGCTCAACAAAAATATTACAAAATCGCAGTACTACTTGTGGCCACCAGGTACAGCAGAGGGAAGGTAATTGAATCTACAGGGGCAGCACAGTGGCTAAATGGTTAGCACTTCTGCCTGGCAGTGCTAGGTATTGTTGGTTCAAACCCCCACCACAGCACCACCTGCCTGGAGTTTGCATGTTCTCCCTGTGCCTGCGTGGGTGTCCTCCAGGTAATCCGGTT
Organism: Staurois parvus; assembly: GCF_062004578.1. Classification (NCBI taxonomy): domain Eukaryota; kingdom Metazoa; phylum Chordata; class Amphibia; order Anura; family Ranidae; genus Staurois; species Staurois parvus. The sequence goes on along the minus strand of NW_028318294.1, from coordinate 5,013,944 downwards.
TCCTCCCACACGTCAAAGACATGCTGGTTGGTTAATTGGATCCTGTCTAAATTGGCCATAGTATGTGTATGTATGAATGTGAGTTAGAGGCCTTAGATTGTACTCCCCTTGAGGGTTAGGCACTGATGTGAATGCACTATACTGTACATATGTAAAGGGCTGCGTAAATTGACAGCGCTATATAAGTACCTTAAATAAATAATAAATAAATTAAGCTTGCCATACACGTTTCGAATGTTGGTTGATTCAGCCAAAACTCAAGCTGTGGGTTGCCCTGTTGGCACCACCAATTTTGACAACACGTGATTTTTCAACTGACTTTTATTTGAAGGATCCAGAAGAAAAATTGTCAGCCAAACAGCGCCTGCATCTAGATTCAGTCATTGATCAGGTATTCTGACAGCTGCAGGTGAAGGAATCTATTCATTTCTCTTGCTCACCCATATGCCTCTACATTTTGAGGGCAATTCATTTTAATAGGTTTGGTGGGAGGTAAGGGTTTGCTTCCAACAATGCCATATTTCTGTTGGCTACAACTAAATTGTCTACTGAAATTGGTGCAGCTTATCCTTGTACTATCTTTCCATGGTGGAACTTCTCCTCACTGCTTTGACAGTATCCCAACTGTTTGCCTTTGTCCAGCTCAGGCAGCCAATTGCACAGCAGTAGCAGAGAGGAGCTCAGTCCATCTACACTAGCAGCAGTTAATAAACGGCACCAGTTGCAAGAATACGCTTAGTTAGGATCCACAGAAGCTTGAATTTGGATGTGACGAGAAATACCCTGCTGGTTGCAATTATGACCTTAGTAATCCTGATCCCTGTTTATATGCTGTTGGAATTGGTTATGTGACAGTGATCAAAGAAGTTAAGCTGGCCATACACGGTTCAATGCAGCAGAAATCGGCCAAAATTTGAGCCATGGGTACCATTATGCGCAACAATCTTCGATTGAGAAATCAAAGGCATCAGGTGGAAAGTTGTCAGCTGAACAGTAACTGCATCCATCAGATGCAGTCATTGTTTGGGCAAACAGACATGAGTATCATCAGACTAGAGAGAAAAAATGCAGTAGGTGTATTATGCAAAAGAGTGGTATGGGTTCAATCATTATTTGTAGTCAGCAAAAAACGTTCATAAAGTCCAATTGAAACATCCAGAGTAACTTCTTGCCAGTCTCAGAACACTTGATGCAGACCCCTAGGAGACTGAAGTATCTCTATGTGAACAAATAAGGATCTCAGTGACGCATGTTACATGTGTATTAGGGTAAATACAATTGGCAACTCACATGTAGCAGTGAAAACACATGCTCATCAACATACAGTGGCAACACAACCATGGCAACATCTAATGTTTGTGTAGTATTATATTCAGCAGACTGTGTTATTCTATTGTTGTGACTTTGATGACGTTCGGAGCACATTTTATGCCCAATTCATGCAAAACTCCACATAATCCCAAGGGGTTCACATACTTTTTCTTGCAACTGTGGTACGGTCTCTGGTGGAGAACTCAGCAGAGCAGGGAACAGGGAAGGTTCATCAGCTGGATAACCTATAGAACCGAGAGGACACCAGAGGTTGCCAGACTAAGTGTAGCAGTAACCAGTATAAGTAGGTGCTTGTAATTTGGCTGCTCATATAACAAGAAAAAATAGCTCTTTGAGTCAGAATCCAGCTCACCCTTGTGCTAGGGAAGAGGCAGCCCAACCAAAAATTCTACAGCTTGGTAGTTCCAGTGTTGAGCCGAGGACTGGCTAGGGGTGCAGGAAGATGGCTGATAGCTCCAGGGAGCACCGGTCCAACTGGAAGCGATGTCAGCGGAACATCAGGGGGAGAGGTTATGCATTTCAAGGCTGCCCAGCCTCTTTGTCAAACCACATGCGTCATGGCTGCTTAAATACAATTACTGGCAGGAGAGATTCCTCCATCCATGTTGTTTAGTGTGGATGGAGAAACCTATTGGATTGCTTTCATTCAGCAGAAATCCATGTGTGTATAACTATATTGAGTCCATGCAAATAGCTATAATTACATCAGAGCTCTGCTTGGCTTGATCGAATGGCTAGAGCAGAGGCCATCAAATTTTTTAATTCGAGGGCCACAATGTGCTATATATTGAAAAAAATTTTGTAGGCTGAAAAAAAATCAGTTTTATAAATGAATGAATTGCAATCCAAAAACAAACAAATGAAACCAGCGCTCAAATCTTCATGCAGATTAGAAGGAATTCAGAATGCCAAACGGGGAGGTGCAGCCCTTCAAAGATCGGGAAATCTGGATACTGATGAACAAAAGCAAACAAGGGTGCACTCTCATCGTACATTACCGTGGTACACCACGCGTTTATTGCAAAATCAAATAGATATATACTCACAAACCAAAGGAAAATAAAAGCAGAATAAGTGGTCCGCAATGGCAGTCCAATACAATGCTGTGCCCTAATTAGGGATAAGTTGACGCGTTTCAGGAGACGAACCTCCTTCTTCAGAGCTAAATTGAATTGCATTTAAATAAATAAGTTTTACTTGAAGTTTTTTAGTAATCAGATTGATATTATTATTATTATTATTCAGGATTTATATAGCGCCATCAAAATGAGATATGATGTAGAACAAAATGTAAAAAAAAAAAATCAGTAAAACAAAGCAAAAAAATCTTAACTTAACTTGAGCCCATCAGATTTCCCCCTACATCAGGGTCACATCAGAGCCCCCTTATATCAAAGTACTCACAAAGTCTACCTTATATCAAAATTCCCTTTACATCAGAGTCCCCAGCAGAGTCCCTCCTTACATCAGAGAACCGCAGCCTGGATTTGGATACCCCTGAGCTAGAGGTTCTCAGATGCCAGTGGTGATTTTGTCTCCCTTGTAGCTTAGAATTCTTAGAATCCATAAATTCAACCTGATACAAACGCGTGCAGACTCCACCTCCGCAACATCGCCAAAATCCGCACGTTCCTAACCCCAGAAACCACTAAACAGCTCATCCACTCCCTCATCATATCACGACTCGACTACTGCAACTCCCTCCTCACTGGCCTGCCTCGCCGCTGGCTATCCCCGCTTCAGTCGATCCTGAATACGGCTGCCAGACTCATTCACCTTTCCAACTGCTCCGTTTCCGCCACCCCCCTCTGCCAATCCCTCAACTGGCTCCGATTGCGCAACGGATCAAATTCAAAATCCTAACACTGACGTACAAAGCTGTCCACCATACTGCCCCGAACTACATCACTGACCTAATATCAAAGTACCGCCCAGCACACACACTCCGCTCCTCACAAGACCTCCTTCTCTCTAGTTCCCTGGTCTCCTCCTCCCATGCCCGCCTCCAGGACTTCTCAAGGGTTTCACCCATCCTCTGGAACTCCCTGCCCCAACCCATCAGATTATCACCTACTCTCCTCTCCTTTAGGCGCACCCTGAAAACCCATCTCTTCAGGGAAGCCTACCCCACCCCTTGCTAACTTGACCGACCTCCTCCACTCTTCCTACCACTCCATCCCCCACAGCTATCTCCTCCTGTGCCACCATCCCATCCCTCCTAGATTGTAAGCTCGAAAGAGCAGGGCCCTCAATCCCCTCATGTTTTGCATTGTATTGGTATTGTTCTGCCACATGTTCTGTCCCCCTTTGTAATGTACAGCGCTGAGCGAACTATTGGCGCTTTATAAATACTGTATAATAATAATAATAATTAGGATAAGAAAAATGTAAGTTATAATGATGAATTAACAAAAAAAAGTTGACAAACTTTTGAAGGGAATGTTCACTCCTATGTTTATATGTATTTGACATGAGTGTATAGGGTTCAAGCAAAAGTACAGTAATTGATGACTGTAAAACATTAACCACAAGTTTGTCCTTATAAGAAATGCAATATGTAATACTGCCTACACTAAAAAACTGCAACTGTGACTAAGCGTGGACAAGACAGAGAAAAGGGTTGGTAGATAACACATTAATCATCTAATATGTAAATAGATCGCAAATAGATTTTCTTGCCAGTGCTGGTTAATACAGAAAATATAAAAAAAGTGTTTCTTTTTCGATGCACTTTTTTGACTATGGATACTTTAATTAACATTTCGGTGTCATCTCATGAATTACACATACTTTTGTAATGCACAAAGTCTTAGAATATAAGATCAGTAGCCTACACACAGAATCTTGCGGTCAAAATACATGCTTCCCGTAAGAGTCCAGCCTAGCTTTACAAGAATCAATGAGTCTGCGTGTTTGTTTTGCATCTGAATGCCAAAATTAATTCATTCTAATGTAGTCTCTTTGATATTGTCTCATATGCTGTGCCTTATGCAAATAACAAAAGAACCTGTATGGTAGAGAAGCTTAAAGTATATCTAAAACCAAAACTTGTTTTCAGTTTGAATAGTGTAGGAAAGGGTTGAAATGGCTATCAGGGGTTTTTTTGTCATCTGTGTCCCATTAGGAAGATTTCCCTTCACTTTCTGTCCTGTAAACTCAACAGGAAACAATTGGATATTTTTTCTAGTAGAGGGATATCGCCTCTTGGATGCAGGCTCTGTTTGCCCAACAATTTTCTACACAGCTCCTTCAATTGTGCAGGAAGGTGCTGACAGGCCACTAATGGTGAACATTTTGGCCAGTCCATTACGTTCCAGCCAAAATGTGCTCCATATGTGGCGAGCTTTAAAGTGTTACTAAACCCAGGACCCTGCATTTACTATATCTGGTCTCCCACAGTACACAGAACATGGAAGTGCAATTATTTTAGTAAATATAAACTGCTAAATATCTTTTCTCATCAGCAGTTAGAGCAGTCTTGTGGCTTCAGCTGAGCACTGGATAAAGCTTGTAGGAAGAGTTTTCTTTCTGCTCTAGGAGGATGCAAAACCCCACACTTCTGTCTGGACTAGTGCGGATTGGCCCTGTGCTGATCACATGCACACTCCCAAGAAAAAACAAGCTCTCTATCAATACACACTAAACTGAGCATGTGCATGTGGCTATGGGTTCAGTCTGTCTTATCAGGGGGTTCAGTCTCTCTTATCAGGAGATAAGAAGTGGACATTTGAACAAGAGGAGGGGCAGAGAAGAAAGGGTCAAACTGCCTTTATACACAATGCAGAGGTTTAACCCCTTAGGTTCATAGTGAGTATAACAAGCATGCTTTACTGCATATACAGACTGATTTTACTGTTGTGGGTTTAGTAACACTTTAACTCCTTCCCACCCTCCTGGGCATCCCTTTAAAAAGTTCTGAATGCCAGGGGATGAGAAAGATTGACCAAGAGGCAGGCTAAAGGCAAGCAAAGGGCACATTTGGCCCGGGCTGCAGATTGGAAACCACTGCTTTATAGAGTAACCCCACTTTTGTTGACACAAAAACAATCCCTCAGGAGTGATCAATGTACTTTGAAGGGATTTTAACAAAGTTTGTAGCAAATTCTTTCGTTTTTTCTACGCTGAAGAAATAGCTGTTTGTTTCACCATGTCCTTTGCAGACTGATTCTGAATGGGAGGGTGTGGTTCATTATAATCACCTGGTGCACTTTTGATGCTCTAATGAGAAAAACTGCAGGGTCTGCATCCCTTTAGAAGTATTTAACCTTAGGGAGTATCTTGCCAAAAATGATTTGCGTTGAAAGACAAATTTCTGTTGCAAGGCGTACCTAAAATTTGAGAGATGGAAAGAAAGGAAGATAAAGAATCACATTTAAGGATACAACATGACCTATAAGAAAAGTACTGAATTCCTGTATTATACATACACATTACTTAGCATACATGCACTTAGCATGAAAAATATATGTAATGCAAGGACTACTTTCACAGACTGAAATATTCTTCTGTAAGACAAGAATCCCTAGTGACTTGCTCTTCGGCTTCTCCAACCTCAACAAAAACATCTTCAGCTGTGACTGTATTGATCTACAGAGATGTAACAGAAGATAAGACTCAATGAGACTCCTAGAACACTCATCCAATGAGTCCTGTGCTAAGGGGTTGAAGAGGAACCACAACTGGAGGATATTAAAAGTGGTTCATGGTTGGATCTGCCTTATCACTGGGGCTCTAGGACTGTTAGTTCGGTTAAAATCATAAACCAATAATCATGAATTTGAATTTTAGCTCTGACAGAGATAGCAAAATAAATAACATCTTAGCAAGACTAAGACCCCTTTTACACGGGGCAGATTAAATTTTGATCAGCAGGGGATCAGCTCACGGATAACACATCCATGTCCTCCCAGACACGGACAGAGCCCTCTCTGCTCTACGGGTGGTCAGGAGTAAACAGGTTCCTCTGTCTATTTACACCAGACTACCTTCCAATCCACTCTGCTTAAATGGAAGAGGACGGATCTCCTTTCATTTTTTTTTTTTTTTTTTTTAGGAGACCTGATCACACCCAGAGGAAAGTGGGTGTAAACGGGCTTGTGTTTTTGTTTACACCCCCCTTTCCATAGGGATGAATGGACCTTCCAATCAGTTCTTCCTGAAAAACTGACAAGTGGACCTGATTAGAATGGTCTGTAGAACCCTGAATAATAAAATGTACGCGTCAATATCCTGAGATATATGAGGGGGAATCCCATTTTTTAAAAAGTCTGATTAGTCACCTTAATGTGATGCATTTTTCTCAAGAAAGAACCTAATACAAGACCAGCTTTGAACTATGCTAGCTTCTTGCATTTAATACATCCATGAGATATACTACCAAGGCACGGGATCAACTATATCAGCAAGAGCAGATGATATCTGTAGGTCTGATAGAGTTTATTTTTCTTTAGTCATCAACGATCATGGTGCAAAAGGTTCAGAGTGTGTGTTCATCATCAATATCTGACCAGAAATGTACTCTTTCAAGGTAAATAATTCCACCATCTACATAATGTGCCTTTATTGTAATTCAGTAGTAGCCCCACAGAACATCTTAGTTTCTTATTTCTTGTACGATCATTACATTTACTAGCCACAAGCATAGTCCTGTGACTCATTGCTGACCTGACTCTGGACATATTTTTTTTTTTATATGAGAAAGGATTAAGACTTCTGTCCAATGGGAAGAAAGACAGCAGAAAATCACTTATTTTAATATAGTGAAGAAGGGTTAGAACATCTGTGAGGTTGTTGTCCATATCTTTGAGAGACCCATGCCTCCCTCATTTTCATCTTGGTTTTTTAAGGTTAATAGGCTATTAGAAAGCTCTCTGATGGAGCCACAGACAGCAGCAAAAACAGGACAAGTGCCCTTGCCCTTCCCCACTTTGTTCAAAACCACAAAGATGTTTTGGTTGAACTTGGATGCTGAACTCTAGGTTAAGCAAATATTGCCTCATTACAAGAGTGTGTATTCTTGCTTAAATCTTTGTGTGCTCTGTGCATTTCTTCCAGATCTGTGCAGCAATCCAGAGCCAGGTGGTCCTAGGCAGGGTTGCTGTGTCTAGGTTTAGTAAAGTTGGATGTGATCTGACATCATTAGTGTTTGACTTTCTCTTTTGCAGTTGAGTTCATTGAGAATGATTGAGATCCATTTGGTTGGTACCAGAGGCATTCCAGAGGCAAAGAATTTTCATACAGGCTGAGTGTTGGCATATCTTTACTTGTCTGCTGATGTGTTTACATTCTACTTCCTTCATTAGATGTTTCCAGTTGGCACCTGGTTGGGATCCACACATTGACTGTCTGCTATGCAAACAGCTCTTCTGGATTCCATGGCAACATCCTTCACCGCCCACAAATCAGCCCATTAATGTCACTACATTTCCCATAAATCATGGTAAATGTAGTTCTCTTTGGTGACAGTAAACACAGGGGATGTGAGATATGGCACCTTTGTGGATCATACTCAAAGCATCCAGCCTCACTCAAGATCTTGCCGGCAATGACATTACATTCAACAAAAACTAAGAACTCAGAGAATGTAAAATATAAATTTAAGGAGCTGAGCTTTATAAGACTTGTTCTAAGCAAGATATGTTGTAATAATATTGTTGTAATGTAGTTATTAATGAAGCATGTAAACAATGATTGCAGGCTTCACCTAAATAGATGCCACTGCCAAAATTGCTAGAACACTGACTGGAACCTGGCTGTCAAGAAAGAAAGCGAGGGCTTGGTTTGAAATGTAGAGTACCCTAGGTTCTGACTTTTTGCAGTCAGAAGTCCTTAGCGTTTAAAATTACAAACTCAAGCCAAAGTTTTCTTTAGTTTAGCACATAGTGCGTTAGAATGTTTGACAGGTTTTGAATGTTGTCTATATTATTATTATTATACAGTATTTATAAAGCGCCAATGGTTTGCTCAGCGCTGTACATTACAAAGGGGGACAGAACATGTGACAGAACAATACCAATACAATGCAAAACATGAGGGGATCGAGGGCCCTGCTCTTTCGAGCTTACAATCTATATTCCCATTAATATGATACCCCCTCATTTTCCATTCCCTGGCACTACCAGGTACAGGAAGCATATGACTCTTTCTCCTTCCTGCCATGATACAGTACTGGATGCCTGAGCAGGCAATCTATAGGCCTCTGCAGTCTCATTAAGAATTAAAGGGACACTCCTTTGTTTTGGTTTATGGTTTAGTCCTTTTGCAATAATGTGATAAATGCATTTCAATTATTAAAAGAAAAATGTTAATTATTAAATGTTTGCATTGAAACCTGCAGAACATTGCAATTGTGATAATTGCATCACAAGTGTAATGCACAGGCTCTTGACAACTATTCCCCCAGCCTCAGGTCCATACAGAGATACAGATCTACCATTATACGGCTGGAGGAAGTAAACAATGGTGTGATGTCACTGCACTTGTGCTACATTGAGATCCATTAGTCCCTCTGCCATAGTGGAAGATGGGAATTGTAGTCTTTCCTTTCACAGAAATCTAAATATGGGTGAAACATGAAACATGGTCACAAAGGAGGACTAAAACTGGTCATACATGGTTAGTTGTGTTTCGTTCAGCAAGATATCTCCATTCACACAAACAATGTGGATGGAGGAATTCCTCTTCCTCATCAGGACCTTGTCTTCGGACAGCAGGACCCCATCCACTGTCAGAATACATTGATCAGTGAGTTTGATGTCTTTTTGACAGTTATTGCCGGCTTAAGCCCTTGAGCTCCAGCCCAGCTGACTTATACAGTAACTCTAGGGTACACTAAAACTCAGAACTTAATCAGTACACTAGAGGAACTGCAGGATTCCTTACCCTTGTCTATTAAATCAGGGGTCTCCAAACTTTCTAAACAAAGTGCCACTTTACTGTCCTTCAGGCTTTAGTGGGCCGGATTGTGGAGTAGAAAATGCCTTGGTGTCAGTGAGAATAAACAATAACCCATCATTGGTTTTAGCAGGGGGGATAGTGCCTTATTGTTGGTATTAGTGGGAAGAATAGTTCCCCATTGATGGCGACAGAGGGAAGAATAGTTCCCCATTGATGGCGACAGTGGGAGGAATAGTGCTCCATTATTAGTGTCAATTGGAAAAACAGTGTCCCAAGGGTCGGGTAAAGGCAAGCAAAGGGCTGCATCCCTTCTCCCAGGCCACAGTTTGGAGACCACTGTATTAGATGATTAATATGGACTTTATGGACTATGGGACTAACCAGGCTATAGCTGACAATGCATAGTACACTATTTATATTACGTTTCATAGGACTTACACAGGGTTTTATCACTTGGCTCCAATGGGGCTGCAGAGGAGCATAGGAAATCTAAGTATCAGCAGCAGTGGCAGTAGGCTATTAAGTGAACTTGTTACATTTTTTTGAATGGTATCATTATTTAATTGAAGTATTGTCAGTTATCGCAGTTTCCTTTGTTCCAATATAACAAAGGCCTTTTTCCTTACTGCATTCTTGTTTAACTCTGTAGCTTTGTTCCTGTAATACTTTTCAAAGTATCTAGCACAACATTATTCTAATGTTAGTCTGTGCTTCATACAAGGCTCCCACAGAGCCATGAAAAAACCTTTTATGTTTCCTAATATTTCAAACAGCATGCAGAATACATATATTCCCTTTTAGGTCAGCCGAGTCACTTTGCTATGTTTAATTACGACATAACATATAATGAGATCCCTCTTATTCATCACCGTCCGTACATTGGATGGCTGCGGTTTTTACAAAATAATTTCGCCTCTTGTGGCGACAGAATGGAAGTCGGACTAATGATCTCGGACCATCCATCTTTTTTATATATTTAGTTTTAATACCAGAGCATTGAGCTGATCCATCATATCTCCAAGGACAGGTGCTCACTCTAATATTACAAGTGAGCTGGTAAGTGTTTACTGTATAGGACAGAATAGATTGCTATCATATAGCTCTATGTTCTGTCTCCCATACTCTCCGAGGTGCAGATATTAGCATAAATACAGCCCATTAACACTTGTTCCTCTCTGTCAGGACATAAATTAAGCCTGCAGGTGTTCTGAGAAGCATCACCCTTGGTACTAATTAAGCCTTGATAATTAGGTTTGTTAAATTCAGCCCTTTAAGCTTATATTCCCACTTTGGGTTGGCAAAACGGAGATTTGAAACATGTAAGGGATCTTTTGGCTGGAGGCTGTTTGATTGTATCCTAATGTCTTAGATACTTTCAGCTACTCTGGGTGAAATTATGATTTATTATACCAGACATCAAAGATGTTATGTTTTTTTCTTGATTGCGAAATAGAGTTAATTGTATTTGGTTGTTTACCACCCTGTCTTGTGCTCTAAAGTCAAATAGAGTGTCTTTGATTAGGATAGAAACCCAACAGTACAATAGCCAGCAAAACAGTGGAAGCTTCATACATTTAAAGATTGTAGCTTTTTGGATGTATTAACCATTTTTTCAGGAAAAAAAGTACATTGTTTATTTTTTGCATAGGAGCGTGCAAAGCATTGCAACCTTGATCAGTAGATGGTGAGTGCAATTCCAGGATCCTGCAGACACTTCCTCAGCTCCCTCAGGGTACGGGATTTCAGTTAAAGAGCTGCAGGAAGTGTCAATGGACTACGAGTATGGTGATTACCACACTAATGTTCTATTGAGAACAACAAGTCCATCTGTTGTGGTGTTAGACAAGACTTGCAGTTCATTCATTCTCAGATCTCTGTGAGTGAATGATGCAGATGTGTTGGCCGAACCCTGCACAGCCATGCTGTTTTCAAAAGTGACTGCAGCTGCAGGGGAGAAGACCCTCTTCTCATGCTGTCACTGAGGGAGGTCTGGGGTGGTGGATCCCATTTGCAATAGATATTAAACCAAAATAAATGAGACTTTGAGTATACATCTGATAGTAAACATAACACACTATTAAATAACATATGTTCTTTTATTACAAAACTTCATATTCAAAGATATCATTGGATATTTACAAACAGCAGACATTAAAATTCAATCAAGAATACCAAGATGTCAGTCATGTTAATCAACCCATATACAGAGCACAAACAGGAAATATAAGTAAAGTCGATATGGTGGTCTACGCTTTTCGTGGGACTGCCCTAAGACCTCAAATATCTCTGTGTTGTCAAATGGTGATATACATGATACTGTAAGTGAACAAAATATAACAGATTCATAATAAAATGTGAAGTATATGCTATTCTCCTGGATGGGAGAAAAACAACTGGTGTAATATGGTCCAAAAGGTGGAGTTACTTTTGTGAGTCGGCATTCACTTAATCTGTCTAAAGCAGATATTAAGAGGTGAACAGTCCTCACACAGTGCACCAGTAGTTTGTGACTATAATGGGCAGCTTTACTGGCCAATAGTGATGTTCAGGAGAAGAACAAGCCTGAGTTAAAGACCTCAAGTGCAGGTGGAGATTTGCATCATAGCATGCAGGTGTAATGCTGTTCAGGTTAGCTAAATACGTTTTTTTAGACAGAGGCTGAGTAGCAGCCTGGTATGAGTCAGTCTGAGGAGTGAGGTAGTGAGGTTACCTCAGGACAGGCTAGCAGGCTCTATCAGGTCAAGGCTTCTGAAGCCCTCCCACCTCTCCAGAAACCTAAGAGCTTTCTGGAGGAGGGATGAGGGAGGGGAAGAGGCCCAGATCTACATGTTTGAGAGTCCCTGGCCAATCCCTTGGCAGGAGGCTGGGCATGGTGACCAGGGCAACCTTCAAATGTGCTAGAGCCTGGGGAGCAGGGGCAGTGTCAGGTGGAAGATGGAGTGGGGAGGTCTGGAATGTGGAGCCTACCTACAGGCAGCTTGCTGAAAAAGAGGACCTGCACTGTTCCACCGTCTCCTGGGGAGGACATCCTGAGCAGCAGGGAAGGAGCCAGCCCAGCAAAGGGCCTGAAGGCAGCTACCAACCCACTAAGCTGACAGGAAAGAACAGTGTAAGTACTTTAACACCCCCTGGGCTGGATAAGGGGAGCGGGCAGTCAGGTGGAAAACCCCATTAACTTCTCATCTTGGACTGCTTGTGCTAAATTGGCAGCTTCTGGGCCCCCTTGCCCAGGGAATACCCTCAGTGTAGCTGGGTGAAGAAGAGTAATCATCCAGGGTCTGAGGAGGTCACTAGGAAGAGTCTTTGGAGCTCTTCAAGGAGAGAGACTGTTGCTATCCACGTGTTGCTATCCGCAATTTTGTACATAGTTGCTAGGGAGTTTGTCCTCAAGTCCTGCAGTACCTCAAGTAACTCAAGGACTGTTCTTTGACTCCAGTGTGCAAAGTGTGGAAAATGCGTGTTGCCTGTCCCTGCATAGCTTACGGGGACCCAAAACTCAGCAACTCCTAAGGGATAGTGCTACACAAACTTAGGAACAAAATTTGCTTTTAATAAAGTTTATAAGGTTTAATACAATAGACACTCATCCTCAGTGAATGTTCAACCCTGTCTGCACAGAGCCATTTTCTGTTATGGTGCAGACTGTATCCCCAGCCCATTCAGCTTTTGGTTGAAAGTTGAATGTAAACAATTGGGTCAGGAATACAGACTGACATCATTACTCATATATGGAAATGTCCATATTTGGACAATGACAAGTCACACAGGAGGCAGACCTGGTGGGGAAATAGTCTTGGAGTTCCTCCTCAGGCTCCTCCCATGCAACTCCATGGCTGAAGTACCTGTTAGATGGATGGAGCTTAATGGGGAATTAAGAGATTCGTTCCTGATTAGGTCCACCTCGCTTTTAATTGACAGGGCATGGCAGTGTGTGGATTCCAAAGTCATGCTATGAAAGCTGTCCACTGCTGTGCACTGTCAGTTGAGGTGAACCTCATGGGGAACTAGTTTATGCTCATGCAACTATACAACTCCTTGACCATGTTCTCATTTGTGTGAAGGGCTCAGTGGCCATGGAGAGAACTCAGAAATGCTGAGCTGTACTGAAGATGGAGTATCAAGTATGGACACTCCAGACTTAGTGCCTTCACCTCCTAAGACAGTTTCATGTACCTGTATGTTATCTTTACATTATATTAACATGTATGTGGAAGCATAAGCAACAAAAACCACTGTTTTAAAGTGTACGTACACCTTAACATTTAAATTTGCTTATTTGCTCCTTTGATCTGTTAAATATACAGTTACAAGTGTTTATTTATATCTGTTCTATAAATGCCAAAAATACCCGCTGTTTCTGCCAGTGAGCTGATTTCCTGTGGTCCCCACCTCTGCTGCACTGTTATCAGGTAGTATTGTTCCCATTTCTCTCTGTGGACTACAGAACACCTCTTTTTATATTTCGATGGCAGCAAACAAGTAGCTCTCCACTGCAGGCATCTCTACTCCAAGCAACTCCTTCCTGCCATCACTCAAACCTCGGGTGCTGAAGGCAAAACTAAGGCATTCCTGCTCATAGACTCAATGTAGAAGGAAAGAGCCACCTCACACTGGATAAATAACCCAGTAGGTAGGTGGTAGGACAGGTTCCCCTTTAAGGTGCCTCCTTTCCCTGGGAGTCTAGGCAGGATTTAAGAGGGAGGTGGATCAGACCACAAAAGAAGGCAACATCTGTCTGTGGACTCCCGCCTCGGGGCTCCCCATCCTAGACCCAAGAGTGAAGGAGAGACAGTGACAGCTGGTCAGTGCAGACCCAAGAGAGGACTTTGGAAGTTGCTCTACCCCTATAGTCCCCCGCCCCTTAGCCCAGGAAGAGTAACAGGCCTGAGTGAGTGCCTTTCTGTAGGGACACAAACAGACACCAGCAGGGGCCTGCAAGAGTCTGTATTGCTGCTGGAACTGTTTTGAGGTCTGCGACCCACTGAAGCTGGGTAATTAATTGAGGCTTTCAAGTAAAGAGCGTTAACCACATACAACCTCATGGTGCCTTTATTCAGTCAGAATGCTACTCTGAAGAGAGTGAGTTCAACTGGAGTCCCCTGGCTGTCAGGCCTGATAAGGTAGGCCAGCGTCTGGAGCTCCTGGGAGTGAAGGGCTGAAGCCTTGCAGTCAGGAAGGTCGAGAGGTGGTCGGTCTCCACCTGGCACCGACACATCGCGGGCTAAGAGTTGCATTGCCCTGAAGGTCAGTTTATATTGGGGGTTTGGCTCAGCTGCTTGCTATGGCCACGCATGAGGTAGTCCATCATCCACCAACACATTAGCATCCATGCATATTGCAGAAGACATTGACAATCATGGCAATGAAAGTCCATACCCTAGGGCTGCCTATCTAATGTGGTTCACCCAATAGGGGTTAGTTGAAACACGTTAGAAGGGCAGTCCTAAACTGGGGGCTGTCATTGCTATGCTTGTGGATATCTTACACAATAAACATAGATGTTCTAGGGTGACAACACTGCTTCTCCATATATACAGTACAGTGAGTGAGTGTTGTCACCCTAGGCAGCCATCATATCTAAGGTCTGGTGAACTTATATATACATTGCATGAAATCAGTGAGCTGGAAAACATGGCAAATGTCAGATGCCAGAAACAAATGTCCTGAGATCCAGGGGGAAATCCAAGGTTGCTGTCTGTTCCCATCACTTGCCTTGGTGTTTTCCTCTTATATGATTGATTGTTCCTCAGTCCCATGAACCACTGATTGCTGTCAATGGCAGCAATGTCTGGCCAGTGTTTCATGCTGACCCTTGGTATGTATCAGCTCACTAAAAGCATGTTCCTGCCTCCAGCCTTCTTACAGGCATATGCCAAGCTTGATTATTTAAACAAGAAGCCAATGCTGATTAATTACTTCAAGGACAAAAGGATGAAAACTTTTCTATTTAATGGTTGCAGTACCCTGCAGCTTCATGTCAGGGGGAGAACTTTTAGGTAAATGATTACATCTTTGAAAAATAGACTTGGCTCAGATAGTAGCATTTTTGCAAAAACAAATTCCAGCAGGTTACATCACCTGTCACTCATGTACAGGCCTCTGGAGTGTGTTCCGGGTAAATTGTTCTTGCCTTGCAGCACTGGGGGTCCTGGTTTATTTTTTTTTTTTACCAGAAACAGAATTTGTATGGCTTTTATGTGTTCTTTGCTTGGAGGGATGATTCCTACATGAATGGCTCCTTAAAATTTGACATATTAGCAGGGGTGGACTGACCATTTGGAAACTCGGGCACTGCCCGGGGGCCCGGGGTCAGTAGGGGGCCCCATGAGATGCCCCTGGTACCTTATCCATAGGCTTTTTTGAGTTTAAGCAAGGACACAGGGGCCCCATGATCCCCTATTGCCCGGGGGCCCCATGAGCTGTCAGTCCACCCCTGCATATTAGTATAGAGTGGATTGACTTTTCATGGGATCACTTTCCCCAATTTCAGAGCTAAGCACTTCTTTCATAAGCTAAGCTCTGCCTTCCCACTGTTCTTTTATCCTATATGGGTACCCTTTTTGATCCCTGAAGTGTTTACATCAGACAGGGGGTTGATGGAAGCATAGGCCTTGTGATTGTAACAGCAGACCTTGAAGTAGAGCTTATAGCTTTAACGTTAAAAATGGCTGACAGGTTCACTTTAATATTAATATGAAAGCTTAAGTTTAGTCAAAAAAACAGCACAAGGGACAATACTTACAATCAATGCGAAGTGCCCGTCGTGCACCTGGCTGTGGTTTTAGTTGAAACCCAAAGTCCTTTGATTCCCTCCTACCCCCACAACCACGTTCTTCAGGTGCTACAGGGGTTAATACGAGCTGAAAGACCTGTCATGTTCACTCAACAAAAATGCAGACTATGCTTGCCCTTTCCACCCCCCTCCGCCATTCATAGAAGCTGTACTATAAAAGCGCTGTATGAATGGAAGACGGATGAATGAAAGGTCTGCCTCCTCCATAAATAGATTGTTTTTCATTCACAGAAGCTATAGTATGACTTCTATGAATAAAGGAGATTAGGGGTGCAGGGCCAAAAGGGGATCAGAGGATTTCAGATATCAACTAAACCACAGCCCAAGGGAGACTTCAAATTGATAGTAAATACCATCCCCTGTGCTGATTTTTTTTTTCTTTTTCTAATAATCTTAGGCTTTAATACAAGATATGCTTGTGTGTGTATATATATATATATATATATATATATATATATATATATATATATATATATATGTCAAGCTCATAAGAGTTTTGTGAGCTGTTTATGAATGACTTAAAAAGATGCCTGTATTCAATGCTTGAGATGTATTATTAATAAAAACTGCATTGCTGTCTCCGCATCCCCAAGAGATCTCATCCGATTCCGTACACGTCTCAATTGTTCCGTTTTCAAAGAGATAGAACATCTTTTGTGTCTGGATAAAGAAATACACAGCCCCCACAAAGCCATTTTAAAAGTGGGTAAGCCAGACAAGAGGCCCATATGTTACTGAAAAAGATTACCTTGATAAAATACTGATCTTGCTCTACACAGCAGCCTCCCGGAATCATGTGCACACTGTTCAGCTGTTAAGATTGTTATTAAACTTTATGGTCCATAAAGCTCAGAGAAACAAGGCAAGTGAACAACTATACCATTACAATAGTGTCAAAACAAGAGACATATTTCATATGCTTTGAACTGCTCCTCGACATTCACAATGTAAGTGCTCTCAGACTGACTCAACCTTTTCCTGTGTTTTTCAACCTTAGACTTTAATGCAACATGGCTAATTTATGAACGCCGGAGTCTACATATGCCTTTTAGTTCAAAGCTTAGCCATAAATCCCCCCCATTCACGCGTTTCACTGCCCTGTATTTTAGGCTAGTGCTGCTTCTGCTGAGATGTTTGACACTGGTTTATCAGAGCCTGATCTCTGTTACCCTTTAGTTGCTCTTGGAAGGTATGACTTGCTAAAATGTCTAGATTTGTTAAAACATTTAATACAAAGTAAATATGTTTTAATAGAGTCCCAATTCAAAGAGGTACTCTGAGGCTGTATAAATTCTGGGTCCTTATCTGAAATCATCTGTGCTAATATGGACCTATTAAAAAAGAAGTCCAGATAAGGATATTTTATACATATTTACATTGGTCCACCATGGCCCAATGTAGCTATGTACATATCATACCTCTGGGTTCCCTCTAGAAGCTGGAAATCACTGTAGTAGGCACCACTACTACAGTGATCTCCAGTAGCTTCCAGGGTCCTTTGCTGAGTGGCTGCTCTGTCACATTGTGAACACAGGAGGACGCCCACTTGGCACGGGTGCCATTCAGCAAACGATTTTCATTTTAATAATGAATGCAAAGCATTCTCTGAATGGAAGGTATGGAGGATTTGACATTACCGCCGCCACCTCATTCAATCAGAGAATGCTTTGCATTCATTACGAAAATGCAAAGCAATCTCTGAATGGTGCCTTTGCTCAGCAGGCTACCTCCTGTGTTCATAATGCAACAGAGCAGCCACTTTGTATGGGACTTGAAAGCTAGTGGAGATCACTGGAGTAGTGGTGTCTACTAGAGTGATTTCCATTTTTTAGAGGGATCCCACAGGTATGATGTATGCATAGTTACATTGGTCCAAGCTGGACCAATGTAACTATGTACAATTATCCATACCTGGATTTCTTTTTTAAGGATGGTGTTGCTTATAATTGTACTACTGGATAGGTGTCTATGGCAGCAGACCATGTGGAGTTTCAAAGAGTCCCAGGCTCTTCCATAGAATTTAATAATCTGAATTTAATAATCTGAAGGCTTTAATTCAAAAGCTCACTCAATTGACAGTAGTGAAAAGAATTTAAAGGGTATGTACAGATATTTTGTTTTAGAGAGAGTAAGGAAGGATATCAAGTTATATTTTGCTGTCTGTGTCCTGCCAAGATTTCCCTTCACTTCCATCCTGGAGATGCAAGAATAAAAGAACTGAATTAGCTCCAAAGTGAGGGTAATTTCCATCGCATTCAGTTGCCAATAGAACATGGAAATGTTGGGTTTCCCAGCACTCTGGGGGTTATTTACTAAAACTGGAATGTGCAAAATCTGGTACAACTCTGCATAGAAACCAATTAGCTTCCAGGTTTCATTGCCGAAGCTTAATTGAACAAGCTGAAGTTAGAGCTGATCGGCTACCTTGCATAGCAGCATCAGATTATGAGTGCTCCAGTTTTATTAAATCTTCCCCTTTGTCTTGGTGAATATAGTTACCAGGACAAACAGAGAGGGGAATCCACTAAGAAGAAACAGCAATAAAAGCTTGACAGTGGATCTAACCTTTCCATACTGGATCTAAATCTAAAAATATTGCATTTACATACTCTTTAAGCTATTCCTACAAAAACGTTTTAAAGACGTTTTCCACGTAATCTGCTTTGGGTGGCCTTCAGACTGGCATGATGGCTATAAAAAAGGGGTGTCAACTATCTTTTCTAGCTTGTTTTAGGTACTTAGTCTCAATTACACTCATGGTCATTTTACCTTTGATGGCTTTGATGATTCAGAACTTGACAGTTGTTTTAGGTGAACTACAGAATATTTCCCACCCTGTGTTATGGAGATTGGAGGATGGAGGGGGTGTTTGTAGTTCAAATTAAAGAGTAGCCTAAGGCCCCTTTTCCATTGGCGATAGGAGTCCATTTCAGGTGGACCTGATCGACTGGTGGGTGTAACACAGGTTACCTCCAATCCGATCCACTAAAAAAAAATGGAAGGGGATCCTTCCTCCTCCATCTAGGTGGATCAGCCAGCCTCTCATGTCCATTTACATCCGACTGCCCTTAGAGCAGAGTGGGTTCTGTCTGTGTCCACTCTGCTCTGATTAGCAGGGGATCGGTGAGTGGATCCCCTGCTGATCCAAATGGAGTCTGTCCCATGTGAAAGGGGCCTATGGTGACATCACGTCTCCTTCAAAGATACAGTATAGTGAATGAGCATTGCCATCCTAGAATGGGAAACATGTCACTGACAGAATCACCAAGTGAAAATAAAGGATAAAAGGCATGAAATAAAGAAAGCTAATGCCGCCACCACACCTGCTAAGTAATAGGCTGTAACATATTACATTTCATCTTTGTTCTTGGGTTTAGATACTCTTTAAAAGGTATTTTTCAGTTCAACAAATTTTGTAAAAGTTGTATAATGGTATTTGATATTCTGAGGAATGAATCTGTTTGTTAACCTCAGATATAGCAAATCAGCAATGATGTCCCTGGAAATGATTGTAAAATGTTGGTAATTATGCTGACTGGCCTGATCATGATATCAGGACCACCTACAGTTTGTCACGGGGTTCAATCCCCTGCCCTCATTGATCCCTATTGCACCTTTCAACGTGTTGATCTTTGTTTCCACACCATTTCCAACTCCTGCACCTGACATAAATGATTTCACAAAAATAAATGCAATTCATAAAGAGTCGTTGCGCTTTAAAAAAGAAGATCTGTCACTTCCTGAACACTTCACTTCAGTCATAAAACATAAATATATTAGAGATAAAGTGCCTAATATTTCCAAAACTGCTTTAAATAATAATTCACAGGCACAGCAAAACAGAGTTGCAGTAAATCAAATGGCAATAAACATCCCCGTGTATGTTTCAACTAACCACATTAATCTGTTTCAAGAGAAAGATCAGTGGAGGAAAATTCAAATACTTAGCTTTTAAGTAAACAGTATTTCAAAGTGATCTCACTGCGAGCTGGCGCAGGATCAACATGTCCTGCAGACTAATATTTGCTCAGACATTCGGTGCTGTGTTTTACCTCATTTACTCGTGTATGAATTGTAATATAATCAAATACTTTACACTTATTTTCTTTTTTTTATGTTATCATTTTTTTTGTGCCTGCCTGAAATGAGCCAGATCTTCATTGCTTATAGACAACCAGTGTGGCCAATTACAGTCTGATTAGGGAATGATTGAATATCTATGGTTAGTTTGTGACTGATCTCTTGGGGACAGGACAAATACTTGATTGTTTCCAAAGGCCCTTTCACACTATGTGTTAACCCATATCTGTTAAAGCAACACATTTCTGTTGGATATCTTTGGAGTGTGAGAAAGCCCTTAGGCTCCTTTCATACAGGTGGCCAGAGGACAATCCAAACAGGTGGTTGAACTGCAATTTTAATGCCTTCCAATTGTCCACCTAACTGTGAACATGGTGCTACTTGGATGAGTAAACTTTGCACTGTGGTGTGTCAATTCTGCTGTTACATGCCAAGTATGACAGTTGGTACCCCTTGCCAAACTCTCCCATGGAAATGAATGGGATTGTGCCACAAACACAGTCCAAACACTTGGCTCACAGTTTTGGCATAGTCCCGCAATGCAAAAATGCAGTTCGTCAATTTAAAAAAAAAAAGGCATCTGGTGGCCTTCTGAATGGCTACAAACCTCCTTTTACCATCATCTGAAAAGTGAAACACTGCCACTAGTGTGAATGGAGCCTTAATGTGCAAATGTAATTTTGAAAGGTCTGGCAGTGCACTTTTATACATGAAAACAGACATATTATTAACTCAAAATGCTGACATGCACAGATGGTTCACAATATGTTGTGCTGCACTGTCTAGGTACTTTGGAGTAGTGCATATTTTACTGCATGTTTCTGCAATGTGTTAGTATGACTGTCACTCAACCAGTCACTATTGTTATCTATGTAGCAGTCACCCCTGGAGGGGCCACTGGAAATAGAGAGGATTTCCCTTACCTGTTCTGAGGTTGCCAACCCAGGTACCAGTTCCAGGGCGCACCTGTAAAATTCAGGCTCAGTCTACAGATGCCTGTACGAAGATTTACTGAAGTACTTGAACACAGGTGGGTAGAGGGATAAGGCTGTAGGATACTCCAAATCATTGCTGCTCAACTGAGTACAACAGAGCCAAAAACTAAACTTAACCAGCTTAGTGCAGGGGCTCTACATCTACAGCAAGGGTCTCCAAACTTCCTAAACAAAGGGCCAGTTAACTGTCCTTCAGACTTTAGGGGGGCCAGAGGGAATAGATTTTTTTTTCATCAGTGGGAGTAAACAGTGCCCCATCTGTGGTATTCAGGATAGAATAGTGCCCCATTGCCATGTGTCAGTCGGAAAAATAGCACCCCATTGTTGATGCTAGTGGCAGAAATGATGCCACATTGTTGGGGTGAATAGTACCCCAAGGGCCAGATAAATGCAAGCAAAGGGCCGCATCTGGCCCCCGGACCGCAGTTTGCAGACCACTGATCTAGAGATTAGGTTGGTTCCAGAAGTCTCTACAGTGGCAAGCATGCCAACATGGTTAGTCATTTTTCAGAACAAATATTGATGTTGTTTATAAGTCAATGGTTATACGTTTTAGGGGTTATTGATAGATATAGTTATCTGCAGTCTTATTAGACAATTTGTGAACATTACAGATCACTGCAACCTATGCTGTAAATGACAAAACTTTTGTTTTGTTAAAATGCCCACCACTGTTTACAGCACACATGGACAATTTCTGGGTGCAGATGGAGCCTTTGGGTCACCAGCTTAGATATGGGCTCACCTTGCGATGCAGAGTGGTCTAAATACTGCCTAGTTTTCCCCAGTGGTTCATCTCCCACAGCAATGGGAGCAGAGGTCCCCAGTTTGTGCAAAGGGAAGGAAGCTTAAGAGTTAATTCAAGTGCACCTTGGAGCCCGTACGAGGTGCATGGTGGGGCCCCATTGCGCTACTGGGAGAGATAGTGGCAAACACTGGGCAGGTGGATGTGGATTCGATGTGTCCAACCTAATAGCAAGCAACAGTGAAGGTGTACATTGACACGGGGACCCGAAAGTTAACTGGAGGACAGTTATTATGTATACACAGTATACATCCATCTCTGAAAATAGAGACTGGCCTTAAAGTTGAGTATTCTCCCTGGGTGGCCTCAGCTTTGTCCCAAGGCATTGATAGAGATGACACAGGGTACCCCGTGCGCAATGACTCTGTTGCAGGTGCTTAGCATAGCCCAGAAGAACCCATGCCAGGAGTAGTCCTCTCATCTGACCCAGACTTGGTGCCCAAAGAGTTTATTGGGAAAACATAGAGGAAAGTACCGCCTACACCAGGGGGGTATTTACCACAAGGCAAACAAGGCACTTGCCTATGGTGGCATTTTTCAGGGGGGCAGCACCTCCCCCTAGAAGAAGGGATTAAAGAAGGGACACATGCTCCATGGGAACCCAGTGGGATCTGAGAGAGACTGTGGGCTGCTTGATGGTGTATGTAGAGCCTGACTCTCGTTCCCGGGGATGTCCGGAGATGAAGATGAGTGTCTTTCTCTCTATGGCCGGGGGGGGGGTAGTGGAAGCCTCTCTCAGGTCGGGGCAGGAGTGTTGTTGGTCAATTTCAGGCTTTCTCCATGAGAGGGGCAAGGGGGGGGGGGGTTGGTGTTGGTTGGTGTCCGTGGGGGCGGACGGTTTTTGTGTTGCCTAGGGCAGCACAAAACCTAAATACACCAATGGCCTACACCCTGCCCTGCTCTACAGACATGCATACATGGCCAAAGTGTCTCTGGAATGAGTCATCATGCAGCTGGACTAAACCTTTTTATGGCTGGCAAGGGGGAAAATTTGCAGTGCATAGACTCCTCTGCACCACAACGCGAGCCTATACCTAAGTTGTTAAATGGAGGATACATCTGCTAGCAGGGTGTAGGCCATTGGTGTATTTAGGTTTTGTGCTGCCCTAGGCAACACAAAAACTGTCCGCCTCCACATACACCAACCAACACCATATACCATAGAGAGAAAGACACTCATCTTCATCTCTGGACATCCCCGGGAACATGTATACCAGACCAGAGTGCCTTGGGCCTGAGTCAGCATGCAACCATGGCAAGGCTGGCAAGGGAGAAAGAGTAATACATAGACTCCTTCTGCACCAAAAAGTCAGCCTATATCTAAGCTGGTGACGTGAAGGATTCAGCTGCACCCAATATCAGAGATTTGGCAATGAGAGAAAGCCAACTGGGGGTTCCCTGTTAACCAGGTAAGAGCCTGCATTTTACACATGGGAACTCATCCAAGAGTTGTTCATATAGCAAAATCCTAACCATTGCTTTCATCAAAGGAAACCTAAATAGTCGGCAGATAAGAGCGCCTTGTTCTACTGTTCAGCCCAGAGACATTAATGAACAAACATCCCCCACATGTTAAAACAACAGGCAGACCCCAGCTTCGGATGAAGAATGCACCCTGCCTGGTGATTGTTGTTTCATCACATTTACAACAGAGCAGAGTTATCAGTGTGTACCCACACTTTATAATCGTTCTCATCCTAATCTTCTCACTAGCTGTTTCCGCTGCTAATGAAGAGGAGGAGATTCTACAACATTAATTATTCTCCTCTTGTGTCTTATCAATGTATTCACAACTATGGGCTCATTTCCTTGTGTTAAAGGATTGCTCTTACACATGTACACAGACATGGGTCAGTGATTACAGTCAATGCTGCAAAAATACTAGTTGCCTTTTAAAATGAGCCTAGCCCAGTAATAAAAAATGTAGTCTAGCCACACCTTACCATAATTAGTCCAATCAATGGCTATTCACAATTATTTGTTCATTCCTTGCAAAATTGGCACCTAAATACTTTGTTACAAAAACCAGTAAAAGTCTACTGCATATTTTTACTTTCCTCAGTTCTGATAATATTCAATTAGGACTTACCTTGCTATTTCTCATATGGACCTCTAAGGTCCATTTACACCTGAGAGTTTCCCCACAGATTTCCCTAGATGCAACAAGGCTCCATAGGAAGAATCATACAAGGTCTGACTGGGACGTAAGTAAGAAGCTCTGCTTTCATTATACCAGTCTGAGCAATCCTAGTCTAGGACACACTTATGTGTGTTTCCCACACCTCATTTAGATTGCACTGCCATTGCGATCCGCAGCGGGTGTCATCCCCGATTCACCTTATAACCCACATGTGAATCGCATAGGAACTGCACTGCATTCCTGTTCAATTCACATGCCATTCAGTGTGGTGCGATTTGAGCCCATTCATTTTGAATGGGCTGAAATTGCACCATAAAATAACTATGAGACAACACACACCCACCTTAATACAAAACCCAATTAAGTCGTTTCACAATCCTTCCCTTGAAGTACCAACATAAAATATATAAAACAAACAACATAAATAAACCCAAAGTCCAATAAAAGTCCAAAGCCAGAAAAAATATGCCAAATAAGTCCACAATCTTGAAAAATACACACTGATATCGATGATGAATCCCAAAAATCTTCGTGTACCTCAAACAGAAAAAAACCTCGACATAGTGTATTATCTTAGGTCTCAAAAAGGTGCCACACATGCAACATGCAAACGCTACAGTGCCACAGCAATCGTGAGAGATTCAAATAAGCACAGATTACACCACTGCAAACAATATAGTAAAAGTGCATAATTACCCTAAAATAAATGAAACCAACATGTAATCCATAGTTAGGAATGGAGTTTCCTCAAAATGACAACATCTTCTCCAGACACTTCCCATAGACCTCACAAACAGACCAGGGATCAGCGTATGAATCAAATAATATACAAATTTTATTATAGCAACTTACATTAAAAATCGATAAAATCAGCTTCCAGGTCATAAAGCTGTATATACAGTCGTAATACTCAGCGATGGCTCCCAAAAACGATGATCGTTCAGCTCTAGAGGGGTACCAGATGGTAACTGGAAGTCCCAGGGATATGGACAACCATGTGTTCCAGGATCCAAAATGGCCACCATGGCACTTCCGGGAGCGTCAATGCGTCACTGTGTCATGTGCCCCGGACACGTTTCGTCACATCCGGACAGGGAAATTTGAAATTGCACCATATCACACCAGGCACATTTTTTTAAACCGTTCTGTAACTGGATTGCATGGTCATATGATCCGGTACATATGCATATGTCAAACATATGACATCACAGACAGATGGGAAATGCTCAACATTTTTTGGGGATTTCATTTCGTTCAGTAGGATTACACACAGAAAGTTTCAGGGTTTTATACAATTTGAAGTTTCTAATACAAATATGTTTCTGTAATGAAGCCTAGTTTATAATACGAACCTGTTCTCAGCTGGGTTTCCTGGCTATGAGCTGCTGCAGTCTGACAGTGATGGGAGCCACTGTCAATCAACAAGACAAGGCTGGGCTGAATAGACTACGGAAGATACACTGTACTTCGGAAACCCACGCAGGCACAGGGAGAACATGCAAACTCCAGGCAGGAAGTGCCGTGGCTGGGATTTGAACCAATGACCCTAGTACTGCCAGGCGGAAGTGCTAACCATTTAGCCACTGTGCTGCCCATCACTAGGTATTTATCATAAAAATAAGAAATTACCAGACTAAATATATTAACATCCCCTCCCCATGGACTCAGAGACTTATAGATTAAATAATACATTTTGGGTTCACATATACTTTAAAGTGACCCTGCAGTCATGCTAATAGTGCTATATGGGCAGCAGTTGTGTAAAGCAGGCACATTTGTGCTCTTATGTCTTCTACAATGCCCCAAATCCCGAAACTACCTCTCATGCAAATGTCAGCAAAGCCATGTTCCAGTGTTTGATCCCACCTGTCCAACTGCTCTTTATTGGCCTATAACTTTGATGGGGGGTCTCATGGGCCGATGGAGAGGTGCAGAAGGCAGAAGGGGTGGTGTCCATCTTCTGATGACATACACGAGTTGTTCATGGGATCCCATGCATCAATTAGGAAGATTGGAAGATTAAAAACTAAATCCTGGCTGTGGCTCACTCCTCTTCAGAATGCGATAGCTGTCAGTGGTGCTGGATGAGTGGGAAAATCATGGCTTCCACTGACTCCTACATTGAATAAAGCAAGGTCAGCAAAAAAATAATAAATAGTTTACAATGTTCAGCCAATTTGCATTCAATCATCATGGCCAGCTTCAGAAAATCAAGATTTGTACTAGGTTGTACTTATAAATCCAAACAGCTCTAACTTATAAACTTCAGAAATATGTGTTTAATCTGGAGTACTCCTTTAAACAATATGGGAGTTATTTACTAAAACTGCATGGTGCAAAATCTGGTGCAGCTCTGCACAGAAACCAATCAGCTTCCAGGTTTTATTGTCAAAGCTCAATTGAACAAACTGAAGTTAGAAGCTGATTGGCTACCATGCACAACTGCACCAGATTCTGAATGCTCCAGTTTTAGTAAATCTCCCCCATAGTGTATAAAAGACTATGATGGATATCACACTCTGAATTTTGATTAATTCCTCATGCTGCATGTATTAGCCTGTATGCTGCAGATCACAGTGACTGTATAATGGGGGGAGGGGGTTCACCTAGAGGTGCCTTACTGTAAGGCTTCCCGTGGGAAAAGTTGAATTTGTGAATTGCTTTTGCATGTAAGCAATCAATCAATGTGTTTTTATATGAGATGTGTTTGATATAGAGATATGGTATTTTAGGGGACATGCTTATATATATTTATACAAGAATAGCTGCCAACAGTTTAACTTTATGTGCAAGGACTTTGCTGCAGGGCAGGTGCATGAACATCAATCACCTGTGTCTGGATGGACATTGGTGCACTGAACTTCCCACAACACAGTTCTATATTAATTTTGGTGAACATTACATATCTTTGTGCAATACTTTTTATGACTCTCAAAAAATAGACATGGCTATTCAATGGTAGCTACAGTAGCTAGGAATCTTGCATATACCATTTTTGCTCAGTTATTTGTTTAAAATGGTTATGGTAAAATATGCCGATTGCTCAGTCCCTGATTTAAAACAAAACTTCAGATAGCTTTCTTTCTGTGGCAGCCCCCTGACCTCTTGGGGTTTATTTACTAAAGCTGGAGAGTCCAAAATCAGACTCCCTTCTGCATAGAAACCAATCAGCTTCTAACCTCAGCTTGTTCAATGAAGCTTTGGCAAGGAAACCTGGAAGCTGATTGGTTTCTATGCAGAAGGGAGTCTGATTTTGGACTCTCCAGCTTTAGTAAATAAACCCCCTTGCGTCCCTGGGAGCAGCATGTAACATAATTCTACACACTATCCCGATCACAAGGAAATTTGCCATTGCCATAGTATACCAGTGTGGCTTTTGCTGTAGGGGTCGTGGGTTGAGCAGTTGCAGCTTTTATGTTTTGTTTAACTGTTGTGCTATATTTTGAGACTAAGTTTATGACTGTGGTTATGGCTATGGTTAGAGCTATGGTTGTTACTGTGAGTATAAATAGGGTTAAGGCTATTGTTTTGGCAATGATGATGACTAGGGTATGGCTATGACTAGGATTAAAGATCGGATTGTTGCTCTGGTTATGACTAGGGTTAAGGCCAGTGTTTTGGCTATGGTGATGACTAGGGTTAAGGCTAGTGTTTTGGCTATGGTGATGACTAGGGAGTCAAGGGTTGAGGCGGTGGTCAGGATTAGGGTTGTAGCGGTGGTTATGATTATGGCTAGGCTTGGTATGACTAGCATTAGGGTTTGAGGCTATAGATATGGTTAAAATTAGGGCTTAACTTTTGCCACATTTTGTTATGCTACAGCCTTATTCCAAAATGAATTAAATTAATTTTGTTCCTCAACATTCTACAAACAATACCCCATAATGACGATGTGAAAGAAGTTAGTTTTGAAATCTTTGCAATTTATTAAAAATTAAAAAAAATAAAAAACTACATGTACATAAGTATCCACAGCCTTTGCCATTACACTTGGTGCATCCTGTTCCCATTGTTCATCCTTGAGATGTTTCCACAACTTGATTGGAGTCCACCTATGGGAAATTCAGTTGATTGGACATGATTAGGAAAGACATAAACCTGTCTATATAAGGTCCCACAGTTGACAGTGCATGTCAGAGCACAAACCAAGCCATGAAGTCCAAAGAATTGTCCGTAGACATCCGAGACAGGATTGTATCAAGGCACAGGTATGAGGAAGGGTACAGAAAAATTTGTGCAGCATTGAAGGTCCCAGTGAGCACAGTGACCTCCATCATCCGTAACTGGAAGAAGTCTGGAACCACCAGGAATATTCCTAGAACGGCCCGCCCAGCCAAAATGAGTGGTTGAGGGAGAAGGGCCTTTGCCAGGAAGGTAACCAAGCACCCGATGGCCACTCTGAAAGAGCTCCAGCGTTTCTCTGTGGAGAGAGGAGATCCTTCCAGAAGAACAACCATCTCTGCAGCACTCAACCAATCAGGCCTGTATGGTAGAGTGGTCAGACCAAAGCCACTCCTCAGTAAAAGGCAAATGGCAGCCTGCCTGGAGTTTGCCAAAAGACACTTGAGGGACTCTCAGACCATGAGAACAAAACTCTCTGGTCTGGTGAAACAAAGATTGAACTCTTTGGCCTGAATGCCAAGCGTCATGTCTGGAGGAAACAAGGCACCGCTCACCACCTGGCCAATACTATCCCTACAGTGAAGCATGGTGATGTCAGCATCATGCTGTGGGGATGTTTTTCAGCGGCAGGAACTGGGAGACTAGTCAGGATTGAAGGAAAGATGAATGCAGAGACATCCTTGATGAAAACCTGTTCCAAAGCTCTCTGGACCTTAGACTGGGGCAACGGTTCATCTTTCAACAGAACAATGACCCTAAGCGCACAGCCCACATAAGGAAGGAGTGGCTACGGGCCAACTCTGTGAATGTCCTGGAGTGGCCCAGCCAGAGCCCAGACTTGAACCCGATTGAACATCTCTGGAGAGATCTGAAAATGGCTGTGCACCGATGCTCCCCATCCAACCTGATGGAGGTTCAGAGGTACTGGAAAGAAGAATGGGAGACATTTCCCAAAAATAGGTGTGCCAAGCTTGTAGCATCATACTCCAAACGACTTGAGGCTGTAATTGGTACTAAAAGGGCTTCAACAAAGTATTGAGCAAAGGTTCTGAATACTTATGTACGTGTGTTTTTTAAAAAAAATTTATTTTTAATAAATTGTAAAGATTTCAAAACAAACTTGTCAACGTTGTCATTTTGGGGTATTGTTTGTAGAATGTTGAGGAAAAAAATGAATTAAATCAATTTTGGAATAAGGCTGTAACATAACAAAATGTGGCAAAAGTTAAGCGCTGTGAATAGTTTCTGAATGCACTGTAACTATGTCCAGGGCTGGGGCTGAAGCTGGGGTTATGGCCAGGGTTGTAGCTATGATTAGATTTAGGGCTAGACTTGTGGCTATGGTTATGAATAGAGTTATATATAGAGTTTTTATGAGCAGGGGTTAGAGCTATTGTTTTGGCTATTTTGTAATAGGATTAGGACAAGGCCATGTCTATGGTTTTGACTAGGGCTTTGATTATGGCTAGGGTTGTGGCTATAGTTATGACTAAGGTTAGAGCTAGGGTTGTGGCTATGACTAGGGTTAGGGCAGAACAGTGGATGGGATTAAGACTAGGGTTATGGCTATAGTTAAAACTAAGGTTAGAGCTAGGGTTGTGGCTTTGACTAGGCTTAGGGTTGTGGCTATTGTTATGACTAAACGTAAGGCTAAATTCAGGGTTATTGTTATGACTAGGGTTAGGATTGAGGCTATGGTTGTGATTAAAATTAGGGCTAGGGTTAGGATTATTGTAAGGGTTGAGGCTATGACTAATGTTTAGGTTTTTATTCTGACTAGGGCTTGGGTTGTGGCTATTGTTATTATTAAAGTTAGGGCTAGGGTTGTGGTTATTGTTATTTCTAGGGTTAGTGTTGAGGCAATGGGTATTACTAGGGTTAGGACTATTGTTTTGAATGCAGTCATGACTGTGGTTAGGTGTTGGGCTAAGGATGTGGTCATGGCTAGGGTGACAGCTATGGTTAGAGTTAGGACTATGGCTGCAACTATGATAATGTCTAGAATTAGATCTAGAGTTGTATCTAAATCAGTTAGAGCTAGGGTTTTGGATATAAGCTGTAGAATAAAGTCAAGGCTTTATCTACAGTTATGACTAAGGTTAGGACAAGGTAGTGGCTATTATTATAGCTAGGGTTGTGCCTATGAATTACAACTAAAATTAAGGCTAGGGCTGGGGCTATTGGTATGACCAGGGTTATGGTTGAGGCTATTGTAATGACTAATACTAGGGTTGTAGTTATTGTTATGACCAAGGTTGGGGTTGAGGCTATTGTAATGACTAATACTAGGGTTGTAGTTATTGTTATGACCAAGGTTGGGGTTGAGGCTATTGTAATGACTAATACTAGGGTTGTAGTTATTGTTATGACCAAGGTTGGGGTTGAGTCTATTGTAATGACTAATACTAGGGTTGTAGTTATTGTTATGACCAAGGTTGGGGTTGAGGCTATTGTAATGACTAATACTAGGGTTGTAGTTATTGTTATGACCAAGGTTGGGGTTGAGGCTATTGTAATGACTAATGCTAGGGTTGTAGTTATTGTTATGACCAAGGTTGGGGTTGAGGCTATTGTAATGACTAATACTAGGGTTGTAGTTATTGTTATGACCAAGGTTGGGGTTGAGGCTATTGTAATGACTAATACTAGGGTTGTAGTTATTGTTATGACCAAGGTTGGGGTTGAGGCTATTGTAATGACTAATACTAGGGTTGTAGTTATTGTTATTACCAGGGTTGGGGTTGAGGCTATTGTAATGACTAATACTAGGGTTTTAGTTATTGTTATTACCAAGGTTGGGGTTGAGGCTTTTGTAATGACTAATACTAGGGTTGTAGTTATTGTTATGACCAAGGTTGGGGTTGAGGCTATTGTAATGACTAATACTAGGGTTGTAGTTATTGTTATGACCAAGGTTGGGGTTGAGGCTATTGTAATGACTAATACTAGGGTTGTAGTTATTGTTATGACCAAGGTTGGGGTTGAGGCTATTGTAATGACTAATACTAGGGTTGTAGTTATTGTTATGACCAAGGTTGGGGGTGAGGCTATTGTAATGACTAATACTAGGGTTGTAGTTATTGTTGTGACCAAGGTTGGGGTTGAGGCTATTGTAATGACTAATACTAGGGTTGTAGTTATTGTTATGACCAGGGTTGGGGTTGAGGCTATTGTAATGACTAATACTAGGGTTGTAGTTATTGTTATGAACAAGGTTGGGGTTGAGGCTATTGTAATGACTAATACTAGGGTTGTAGTTATTGTTATGACCAAGGTTGGGGTTGAGGCTATTGTAATGACTAATACTAGGGTTGTAGTTATTGTTATGACCAGGGTTGGGGTTGAGGCTATTTTAATGACTAATACTAGGGTTGTAGTTATTGTTATGACCAGGGTTGGGGTTGAGGCTATTGTAATGACTAATACTAGGGTTGTAGTTATTGTTATGACCAAGGTTGGGGTTGAGGCTATTGTAATGACTAATACTAGGGTTGTAGTTATTGTTATGACCAAGGTTGGGGTTGAGGCTATTGTAATGACTAATACTAGGGTTGTAGTTATTGTTATGACCAGGGTTGGGGTTGAGGCTATTTTAATGACTAATACTAGGGTTGTAGTTATTGTTATGACCAGGGTTGGGGTTGAAGTCTATGGTTATGAATAGAGTTAGAGCTAGGGTTTTGAATGTGGCTATGGTTGTTAGGATGTTTAGGGCTAATGCCATGTTTATGACTGCCGATATGGCTAAGGAAGTGGCTGTGGTTATACGAATAGGATCAGGGCTAGGTTTAAGCTACAGTAAGGCATTGTTAGTTAGAGATGAGCATCCAATACTTGTGTTTTTATGCAGCATTCAGTGTAATTATAGCATGCTGGCAATGTACAAGTGGAGTAAAACTTTAAATGTAGTATCAAAAATATAAGGAAGACCAAGTCTGTAAAAATGGGAAATCATATTAAAAAAGTATTTTAAGGTAAGGCCTGAAGCAACAAGCCAAAATATGCTCTGAAAATTATTATTTTTTTATTCCTGTTGAACTGTTTTAGAATGAAATATTTTGGCTAACGTGCCAATACATGTGCATTATACCAAGTTTCACAAATCAGTTGGGATGAGCAATTTTTTGCACTTCGTATCGACACTGTCATGGAGCACCATATAGTCTGCATATCTATAGCACCACATGCCTCTACGTACAATGTTTTTTTCTGCAACTGACTGCAATTTTTCTTCGCTCTGCTTCTGTGCCACATCTTGTAATAAACATTTACTCTTCGGAAAACAGACAACAGTGAACAGCTGAAATAGTTTAAACCATTTTCTTTAAATGATAACTGAAGGGGCTTTACATAACATTACATCCAGCCAATATGTTCTAAGAAGCATACTTGGAGGGACTAGCGTGAAATGTGCAGAGAAATTTAGGCAAATAACAGCATATACAACTTGTATATCTAATATTGCTCCCCAAGGAGTGAGCAGAGATTTGCTCTGCAGTTTCAGTTTAATTAAAATGTTGCGCAGAATCTAGCTATGGCTTCCACTTACAGACAGATTGTAAAACACTTTTTTTGCCATTGTAGACAATAAATTTCCTTACAGGAACGTGCTTTCAAATTTGGAAGTATTCCCAATACGTTGTGTTTCCTGTGTTTTCGTGTCAGGATACGCTGGGAGGGTAGGGGGGTGAGAAATGGATTTAGGTTAGGATTATCGAACTGTCAGGTGGGGGAGACGGTGAAGCTTTTACAGGGGTCAGTCCATGCTAAACTGATATTTCAGATTTTGGCCCGGCTTCAGCATTGAATCATCTAATACTTTCTTAAGTCTCTCAGGGACTCTGGTGAAGATCGCCGCCCTAAAAGGAAAATGTAGATTTTCTTTGTACTTGAATTTTCAAAAAAAAAAAATTTATATACTGTATATTCTGAGTAATCAAAGTAAACATATCCCTCTTAGATTGTAAGCTTCAAGGAGCAGGGCCCTCCTAACCAGGGGCGGACTGACCATTTGGAAACTCGGGCACTGCTCGAGGGCCCAGGGTCAGTAGGGGGCCCCATGAGATGCCCCTGGTACCTTTTTCATAGGCTTTTTTGAGTTTGGGCAAGGACACAGGGGCCCCATGATCCCCTATTGCCCGGGGGCCCCATGAGTTGTCAGTCCGCCCCTGCTCCTTTCCCTCTTGTATTGTACTGTATTGTTGCTGTATTGTCTCCCGTTATATTGTAAAGCGCTGAGCAAACTGTTGGCGCTATATAAATCCTATATAATAATAATAATATCAGCCAATATTAAACATAGTATAACAGTATAGTTATAAAAAAAAAAAAAGGTATAGAGTGTGGTCCATTGCACTGGAACTATTTAGTGCACCGTGCACACCTATGGTTGCATTATAATGTGACTGCTGGTGTAAACGGGCCCTAAGGGCCGGGTCACACTACATGCATTTCAGTTGCTTTTTTTCTGCATCCAAAACACACAGAAAGTAGGTTATATAGTTGTCAATGTCATAGTTCACATCAGTGCTTACAGTTCTAGTGCGATACAGTCGCAGAAAAAAAAGTAGAACAGGCTGCATTTTTTCTGTACTGGAACGCTGTAAATCGCATTAAAAATGCACTGGAAGGCACCAAAAATGCACATGTCCCTATTTAAATTGAAGAAAAAAAGAGGGGAAAAATGAACTGGAATGCATTAAAAAAGCGTCAAAAACACATAAAAAAAGCACCAGAATGCGGCAAAAATGCGTAAAAAATGTGCATGCAAAAACGCATCCGGAACGCATCCGGACTGCGTTTCTATAGTGTGCACCGGCCCTTAATATCTTGGAATGTGTACAGTACTTATAGCATATAGTGTCCCTGTTAGTAGTGTTACTGTACATTCCAGCTGAATATCTAGGATCAGGATCCCTGTACATTCACACAACAGGTACAGACGACACAATGCTATTCTCACCGAACATATGGCGAAGCCTGCATTTGCAATGATATATTAATTTAAATAACCTGCGCTCCAAGCTATTCTTTCTTGCAACAGCTGTTTGGTTTCCTATAATATATTGTTTTGCTGATAATGAAAGATAAACAATTGCAAGAAGGTAGCAATATCATTTGTAAAAGCCATTTTGAACAATCTGCATCCTGGGAAACAAATCTTGCGTTCCTGCAGCAACAGTGGCACAGGAAGCTGGAATCACATGCGACCGTAATCTATGGCATATAGCGGTGATTATTGGTCTTTAGGAACACAGGCAAGCCTTGGTAGGATCATAACACCCAGTGTGGAACTCTTGCCATGTGCGTGGGGTTTGGGTTGATATTAGCGTCGTTTTTTGACAGGCCTGTAGGAAATTAAACTATAGTAATATGATTCTCTAAATCAGTGTTTCTAAATTTTTTTTCGGTCAAGACACCCTTTAAAATTATAGACAATCCCGAGGCACCCTTTAAAACTATGGACAGTCTTCAGGCACACCATTCTAAAATAGGGTGCCTAAAGACTGTCCACAATTTTAAAAGGGTACCCCATTCTAAAATGTGAAAAACTATTCTAATAGTTTATATAACACAGCAATATCCACACACATAGAACACCCAACATTCGAGGTGATTTATTCTTCCAAAGCAAGTACACTTTTGCACACTGGAACTGACTAGTAGTCCATAGTTTCTCTTCTCCCTCAGTTTTTCTCCATCACTGAGCTGATGTGTCCCCAGCACTGATGGAGAGGGACAGGGGAGGGTCAGCTAGGATGCTGTGCACGCAGCTGACATTATTATTATTATAGAGTATTTATATAGCGCCGAAGGGTTTGCTCAGCGCTGTACATTAGAATGGGGGACAAGACATGAGACAAAACAGTAGCAAAACAATACACGATACACGAGGGTTAGAGGGCCCTGCTCTTTCAAGCTTACAGTCTAGGAGGGAGGGGATGGTGATACAGGAGGAGATTTCTGTGGGGGATGGATTGGAATGAGGAGTGGAGGGGATCAGCTGTTAGGTGAGGGTGAGGTAGGCTTCCCTGAAGAGATGGGTTTTCAGGGTGCGCCTAAAGGTGAGGAGGGTAGGGACATCCTCCTTATCAACTGATGATGTCATTGGTTGTCAGGACGCTGGCGGCTAGAAGGCTGTAATGATGCACAATGAAAACCTGTGACTTTGTGTAACTAAAAGGCAGGCTTGTTCCACCCATTGGCTTGTATACAAGTTTTGGTAAATTTTTAGAAATTTTGCCAAGGCACCCCTGAGGAAACCTCAAGGCACCCTGATTGAGAAAGGCTGCTCTAAATAGACAGCACTGACTTGAAAATATGTAGGCTAAAATGACAACAACGGTGATTAAAAATACTTCTTTCTAATCTTTTAAAGGAATCAAGCAGTCCAGTTCAGGAGCAATGCATTTCAGGCTTGTATAAAAACGGCAACCCTAATATGTGGACAGCAAGCAGTCATTTGGTACAAATCAGAGGCAAGAAATGGGCAATCGTTACAATATGCAAGCAACAAGCAGGCCATTGTAATAATATGTGGGTAACAACTGTGCAATGATTACAACACACAAGCAATTGTTACTTTAGTGGCATAGAAGCCAGTGTGGAGAACCACAGTACACAATACGGAAAGCTAATATTCAGAACAACTGGAAGTGGGGTACACCTGCAGTGGGTGGGAATCAGCCTCACGGAGGATTTTAAGACACAGACCATTAGAAAGATAAATATACAGCATTTTTTGCACAGGATGCTTTACATTGATATTTACCCAGGAGTATGACAGGGCCACTTTAACTCAGGGATCCTCAAACTCTCTAATCAAGGGGTCCTTCAGACTTTAAAGGGGCAAGACTGGGGTTAGTTGGAGTTGGAACAATTCCCCAGGCTCACAAATGTGCCACAGTTGGTGGTCAGCGAAAGTAAAAAATAACCTAGCACCTGCCAGTATGAGGAGAAGACATAGTGCCCCATCTTTGGTGTCAGTGAAAGAAATAGTGCCCCAATATTGGTGTCAGTGGGAGCAATTGCGCCCATTGTTTGTATTGGAGGAATCGTGTCCTGGTAATTATGCCAGTGGGATGAATTGTCGTTGGTGGTAGTGGAAGAAATGATGCCTTCTTGCTGGTGGTAGTGGAAGGAATTGTTTCAAATTGTTGGTTGGAGAGAGAGGAATAGTGCTCCTCTGTTGGTGTTTGTGTGAGGAAAAGTCCCCCATTGATAGTGCCAATGGAAAGCCTGTTGCCCCAATAATAGTATCAATGGTAGGAATTGTGCCCATTTTTGGTGTCATTGAGAGAAATTATACCCAATTAGTGTTGGTGGAAGCAAATGTGCCCAATCATTGGTGTCAGTATGGTGAACTGTTCCTCAATATTTATGCAAAGAGGGGGTACAGCGCTACTAGACTCAACAATGACAAAAATTAAAACAAAATGCATATATAAAGTGACAAGGTGCAAATACATAGGCCACTGGATAGTGGTCGAAGGTGCTAAAGGGTGTTGACTCAGTTATAAAGTCCAGAGAAGTGTTGATGAGATTTCAAATGATCTCAAGGTGTCCAGTAATGCGGACCGTGAATCTGGTGATAAATAATGAGATTGCGCACTCACCAGATACGCAATTCAAATGCGCATAAATAGTAGTAAGCCTCTGGTCATCCAGATGTCATCAAAATAGGTCTGGTCAGATCAGGTCAGATTAATCCTCATTCCCTGGCGGTGTTATCACTCATAGGGGGTCACCACTCAATGGATACAGCCACAGCAATCCGTGCCCGGCCACCGATCCGGCATCTGCCTCCTCCCGCTCACCACCACTCAATATTGATGCTGTGGGAGAAATTTTGCCCTATTTTTGGTGTCAGTGGAATGAATTGTGCCCCATTGTTGGTGTCAGTGGAAATAATATTGCCCTGAGAGTTGCTTGAGTTTGGGGACTACGTTATGAAGTAAACACTACTTATCAATATTCTTTATTGTGCATAGATAATGGATAATGCATCATTGTTATATTTTTGTGCAATCTTTCCCTAATTCTTAACTTTATGTATCATACAAGTGATTTGTGATAGAGTAAACATTGTGGATTTAAGTTCCTAGGATTCGGAAATACAAAGACATTTTTCTTTAACTCTAGAGAAAAAAATAACTGTAATTAAAATCTGCAGACCCAAATTCTTTATAAAGAGACTGTGCAGTGCCAGTGGCGACAATGTAAAGAAATGTCATGAGTACCGGATTGTTAATGTGCTGATTGGTGAGAAAATACATAGAATTATTTAAAAATCAGCTTTGTAGTCACTCAAATGCCATTGACTGTTAGAACAAAGTTTATTGACAGGGAAATGTAATAACTGTAGACTCAACAAATCTTCCAGAGTATTTGCATCTGTAGATTTGCCATTTAAATAAACAATACAAAACAATTTACTACAGTATTAAATTCCAATTCCATCTTTTCACAAAACCTGTGAATATAATATTAGGTACAGAGTGTTTAATTAAGAATCACCGCTGGGTATATTTAAAGTATATTGAAAGCTCAGACTTTATTTTTTAGTTTTAGATGATGATAGGGTTAGACCCTCAAGGTTGGGACACTCCTCCTCCCACTTAATGATGGAGCACTATTTCTTTCACTGACACCAAAGATGGGGCACCATTTCTCCCACTGACATCAACAATGGGGCCCCTCTTCTCCTTTTACTGGCAGGCGCTAGGTCACTTTTTTACTTTCACTGACCACCAACTGTGGGGCATTTTTCCCACTGGTCACCTGGCCTGGGGTATTGTTCAAACTCCAACTGACCACAGTTTGGCCCCTCTAAAGTCTGAAGGACAAAAACTGACCCCTTGATTAGAGAGTTTGAGGATCCTTGAGTTAAAGTGGCCCTGTCACTACTGGGTAAAAAATAGGCCCCTTGCTGTCTGTGCCTCCTCTGGGTAGATTAACCCTCTCTATTAGTCCTGATGACCATTGTCACTGAGACAAGAAGTGACTGGAAACTGAAAATGTTACAGTTGTCCCCAGCAAAAGAAAAAAAGGTTATCCTCTAATGAGGACACCTGTTTCAGTGAAAACTGGCTAAGAGGGGATTTCCCTCACTTTGATTTGATTTCCACACCACTTCCAGTTGTGCCTCTAAGGCTGGAAGAAAGGGAGATTTTGTCCATTTTTCAGGCAGAGCAAATTGGAACCCCATTCTCCTCTGTAAAGCAACAGGTGTAAATGGATATGTGTCCGTTTACATCTGCCAATATCCAATCCGATCCACTAAAAACAGATGGATGGGGATCCAGAGGATTGGATCAAATGGCAGATAAGTGTAAACAAGATAGGTGGTCCGTTTATATTGGACCGCCCCTAGAGGAGAGTCGGCTGTGTCCATGTCCGCTCTGCTTGGACCTGTAATCTGCCTGCTCAGCGGGAATCAGCACACAGATACCCTACTGAGAAAGTAGATCGCAGCCAGAGTTTGCCCCATGAGAAAGGGGCCCATTGTTATGCAGTGTTTTGCTTAGTGTGGAATTGACCCCTCCGTCATCTAGCCAGTGAAGGGGCAACACATGAAAGAAGGTCAGTATTTTCTCTGCCGTTTTTAAATGATGCTTTAATTGGTGAGTTCTAACCAGCGACAGCATTGTTAGTGTTATATGGCATTAATTGTAATAACATTCAAAGAACGAACCCATATGTGTTGTGATATTTTGGATTTTGTATCAACCACCAGCCTACTTTGTAAAACCAAAGGATCTTTTTATTTTCCAAAACAGTGGAAACAAAAATAGCTTTCTTCAGCAGACAAACAAAGCAGTCCATATAGTCTAGAACAACATAAAAAATGTTGGCTCACTGCCAGTAAAGCTTGTCCTTTACCAGGTTTTTAAAGTCTCCATCTATGTCAAGGGGTCCAAAGAAATGGACACCACAACTCAGTTATATCACCACCATGGACAAAACTTAGGTCTGCCTGAAAGCATGTCCTGTTCCATGTCACACCTCACTGACACCTGCAGACTTCTTTATTGCCCTTTTCAGACCTCTCCTGCAGGTGGTTAACCACTTCAGGACTAAGATACTCATAGTCAGGATTGGAGCCCCCCAAAATAAAAAATTATCTCTAAGCCCCTGAATTCTGGGTTCCATATAAGAATTTAACAATCTTAAAGGAATTTGCAAGTCAGTATTTCCCTTTTACTAGAGCACTCCAAATCCCTGACCCTGCACAGGTGGGATTCCCTGAGTACTTGTCATCCCGTTAAAGAGAACCCAACCCAAACAAAAGGGACTCATACCTCTAATCCAGGACCCATCCCTGGTGTCCTTTACAATGTATACATTTCAATATGGGCAGCACAGTGGCTTAGTGTCACTTCCTTATGTATTGCAACACTGGGATCCTTGATTTGAACCCAAGCTAATCTTCATGGAGTTTGTTTGTTTTCCTTGTCCTTGTAAGGATCTCCTTTAGGTATTCTGGTTTCCTTCTAAACTCTAAAGACATTCTAGTAGGTTAATAGGCTCTTGTCTAAATCAGCTCTAGTATGTATGTACATGTGAGTTTAGGGACCTTACGTTGTAAGCTGCTTGACGGCTTAAACATAGACCAGTTTTATATCTAGTATTTTAATTTAATTTAATTTTAATATAATGTAATTGCACACTTAAAGGGACAGTCTATTCAAAACCAATATCATGGTTTTGGATAGTCTCCCATTGGTTAAATCAGCCTCTTGATTCTTCTATATCTCAGACATCTGAGGCAAGACCTCCAAGTCTGATTTACAGTACCTGCCTTAGCTATAAGAAGTTGTAATCTCACAGTGGAATATATTTTGCTTTAAAGAAAATGCAGGAGAGAAGTGAGACTTCTTCTGAAAAAGCAGATATATGACACCAAAGCGGAGGAGTCAAAGGTAGGAACCCTAGTAGTAAAAACAACCAGTGAGTGATACATCCCATCAACTTCCACTAATAACTGAAATATCAATTTTTGCTGGCTTGACCCTTTATTAGCATTTTATGTAAACCAACTAAGGTTGATTCTCTGATTTGCTTTGAGCGCTGCACAATTTGAACTATAATTTTGAAATAATACGTGTAATGTATAGATTTGACATATATGATCCAGCTGCTGCAATTGCACAAAATTTTCAGTATATATTCATATCTGTCTTCAAGCTCATTTCTGGCTTCTACATTAAAAGACGTAACCTCTTTTAAGGATTGTTTACTGTGATATTTTGATTTATGATTTACCTCTGTGTACCAGTGAAGATGAGGAATAAATATGCAAAGCTTGGGAAGACTTTTATAATGGGGTTACCATCCCAGCTGAGTGTTGCTCCACACAAACTGACCTTGAAATTGCTTTTTCAAGACAAGTCAAAATATGCAGATCTGGAAAGAAAGGCAGGCTCTTGGAAAAGGTACGCCACGTTAGAGTTGTGGGGGAGAGAAATCATTAGAAAATTCACATTTTGCAGGTGTGCCTAGTGTGTCAAGAATTTCTCCCAGGCAACTTTGTGTATTCCCGTTCTTAAAGAGACTGTTACTCTGATCTTTCAGGACAATAGTCTCTTTAAAGTTAACCCCTGACCTACTTATATACACCTGCCCCTTGCTCCCCTAATGCTTATAAAAGGCCCATGATGCCCTGCAGGCCTAGCAGGTAGGCTTGAACACTGTCACGTAAGAACGGCTAGGAAATTGTCTGCTAGAGCAATGAAATGGCTTTGGATGGGAAAGTATACATTAGTCAGGGTGGGGTGGGATTTAAAGCCTAATTCCACTCTTTTGGAAATGTATTTAAAAAAAGAATTATGGCTTCTCTTAGATGGCTACAGCACCAATCCCAGCTGCAGCTGTCCCCCGCTGCCTCTAAGGCTGAGAACTGAATGATCAAACACTGCTGATCGCTCAGTTCTCAGTCTTAATTGAGCAAAGACCCTGTGACTGTCAGTCATGGGCTCTCTGCTCTGCCCCTCCAGTGCTCACTGTTGCTTCGGGCTGTGTAGTGGGTGGGAGCGGCTGACTCAGGCTCTCAACAGCTTGCTGAGAGGCTGAGCCAGCTGCTGGTCCAGGCATTTGGGTGGATCCCAACTTTAAAGTCAGGATCTTTCCTGAGCATGAACCAGCTGATTGACGTCAGCAGGCTTTAGCCTCTCTGAGCTCTATCTATCCCCATCGGCTTAGATACAGCAGCAGAAGCCATTGGCTCCTGCTGCTATCAGTCACAGCCAGTGAGGAGGAAGTGGGGGCAGGGCCAAGCCAGGCTCTGTGTGTCTTATGGACATACACAGAGTTGGCTTGGGAGCCAGCACACACAAGTGCCCCCATAGCAAGCAGCTTCCTATAGGGGCACTCAGTGGTGGGGAGGAGCCAGGAACATTTGCGGGGGACCCCACAAGAGGAGGAAAGGGGCTGCTCTGTGCAAAAGCATTACACAGAACAAGTGGGTATGACATGTTTGTTATTTTAATTAAAAAAAAAAATCTAACCTTTACAACCAATTTAATTCTTGCAATAAAGCTCCAGTCTGTGCTCTTTGTCTCTAGTAAATTTGGACCTAGCCTTGCTATTTAAAATTGTCCAGTTTTACACTGCCGTGTCATCTGTGGTCTCAGTAAAACCCTTGCATGTACTCTTTTTCTCTAGTACATTTGGGACAAATAATTGTCCTGCAGCTGGAGAATTTTACACTGCTCTATAATCTGCAGTCACTTAATCCTCAATGCCATATTGATAGAAACTTGCCAGCGGCAAGAGTGTTTTGCATTAGTGAGACCAGTGGACTGCTGGCCAATTTCTATCTGCTGGTGAAAGCAGGGCTATTACTGCTTAATGCAAAAGTATGTATTGCTGCTAAAACATGGGGTGCTGCTGCTGTATAAAAGCCACACTAATCTTAAAAAGGAGAAATCATTTCACAGAACTTCAGTGGAATTCATCAGTAAGTTTGGGTTTGCCAAACTCGCCGAACCCTTGGTGTGTTGAATCTGGAAAGATTCGCCCATCCACAATTGATATGGATCTGACGACTAAAGGATATCACTGCCTGTTGCAGGTCCTGTTTATCACAGTAGCAAGTTGTCACAGTGCCGTGTAAAGAGAAACGATCGAGCAATGACTACAAGATGCAAATTGCCAGTGTAGACATTTCTGGTCTCTTATCAAAACTCCTGGGAGAAAACAGGATTAAGGCCGGCCTATAATTAATGCCTCCACCAGTAAAAAGACATTGGGGATGCTACATGTTTTGATTATTCTTTCATTTTGTGTATATAGGTTTCTTCTCTCTCGCAGCTGTCTGGCCATTGCCAACGAAAGCCCTGGAGACAAAGCCTGAGCTGCCTCCGCTCTGTAACTGCATCATTACCCCGCTCCAAACAAAGTCCTTTTTTGTCAATAGAGGATGAAAACATTATTGGATTCAAGAGCTCATAGTAGGTTTGTAATCAGCTGGGGACAAGGAGGATAGATTTATGAAATGAACCATTTCAAATGGCATTATCTTCCCACAGTGAGCTACACCTTTCATAAATCATTGCAGAGGGCTCGGAAAATAGAGCATTTGTTATTCGCGCTTTGTGGACTATTTGCATCCCCCACACCGTCATTTTGCGAATTGTTTTCTCTCTCGTGCAATGCAATCAGAGCACACTCCACAGACTGGAGAACTCTAGAGAGTTGGCGCACTGGGTAATGGTTCTTTTGTCTTTCTCTTTTTTTCTTTTTATCAGTACAGTCTATACTGTGCGCTAGCAAACAACGGTGGGCTGTTGCGCATTCCAATACAAGAACCAAGTTTGAAATGCTGTGTTTTCCTAAGAATAGACTGCAAATTAAAGGGAAAATTTAGTGTAGTTTCAGTGACTTAATATTTTGAGTTAATAATAGAGTGTTACTTTAAGAATAAGTTCACATGGGCAGCTGGTGGGTGGAAAACCAATCCCCTTTGACCACCTACAATGTAACATGGCAGTCACTCAGGTTTGTTCACATTGCTGTGGCAATTTAACTTGGAATGTCAAGTCATCAAG
Source organism: Staurois parvus (assembly GCF_062004578.1). NCBI lineage: Eukaryota > Metazoa > Chordata > Amphibia > Anura > Ranidae > Staurois > Staurois parvus. The sequence continues at coordinate 4,970,734 of NW_028318294.1, read as the reverse complement.
TGGCACAGACTCACCCATTAAAGTAAATCGGACCACACTGCAACCACATACCAAAGGCTTGGCATTCTGTCGCAGCATGGTATTTCAATGTAAAGTTCCCTTTCAGGGGCATTCAGGAGACGGATCACTTTTCAGACAGCTAGTAGAGCCTGCCATTCATGATTGCAATAAAATGGAGTGTTGTCCAAAACAGTAAATCCCATGAAGAACAACAAAGAAATAGGAAAAATGGGTAAAGAGGTGGGTAAAGAGGTGGGTAGGTAAGGGAGTGGAGGGGGTGGATTCCTGGAGGGCCTGGGTTGCGGCTGAAGAGTTGTGTGGGTTGATGATGCTGCTTACGGTTCAAGCAATGTAGAATGGAAGCCTGAGGGAAGGAATTTGTCCATCCATAGCTGTCCGATTTTAGAAAATTTGGGTAACCGTCATGCAGGGTGGCATCAATTTTGCATTGTAGTGCACATGACACGATTTGTGATGTCTTTAGGTTGGTCACTTCGGTCTTCTCCTGCCTGTATGATGGCATCAACTTTTTTTTGCATCAAAACACTGACACCCTTTACTCAGCTTGTCCCATGTTTTTGGGTTGAGTGATGCTGGGTGTCATTCAACTTGGAAGACTGAGAACACCAATTTGTCAAGGTCCTACCTTTTCCCAGAGATTGTGCTGCTTCATGTGCTGGCGTCCATCTTGGGTTTCTGCAGAGCATGGTGGGAGTCTTTTATGCCTTCAGGCCTCTGAGGTCCATCCCCCAGAGGGGTGTGGCTAATTACATATAAGCCTGTGATCCGCACATGCCCTTTGCACTTGTGTCTTGTGTCTTTGTGTTGCTACAGCTCTGTGTATACTCTCGTGACTCTCCTGGAATCTGACTCAGCTTGTGACTAGACCATTCTCTGTGTTTTGCTTTGATCTGACCTTCCGTTGCTGAACCCGGCCCGTGACCTGTGATTCTTGTCCACTGTTTCTGTACCGTTTTGTCCCGTTGTTGTCGACCCGGCCTGCCTGACTACGCTATTGTCATTCCTACCAGCTACACGCCATTAGCGGCAGCCATTGCCGCAGCCGGGGTGTCTCGGGGGCCGCGACCTGGTTCCTGGCTGCGTCAAGTCCATCCCCACCATCAGGGGCTCTGGTGAAGGGCAGGCTGGGACTTAGACTCCGCGCCCTGAGGGACTTCGGTCTGTGGGTGGTGGTTGTCGTCAGTCAGTGCGTTACCCTGCCACTAGGCCTGCCTGTCCGTTCCACAGCCCCTGCCCTGACACAACTGAAGGAAAACAGGTACTGCGGGGAACAGTTCATGATTGAAAGTGAATATTGCAGGCACAGTTTTTTTTTTCTTTTTACTTCAAAATCTGCAGGGGGTATTTAAAAAATAGCCTAGAGTTGGCCTTTTACCCAGCCAGAGAATTGCATTCACGGGAAGGCTTAACATTTTACATCTGGTAATTCTCATAAATGATATGTATAATAGTACATGTGTGTTTCAATTCAGATTTTTATAGTTCATTGTTTTGGTGGTAACATTTTCAGTGCTGCATAACAGGTTTTTTTTGCAGGAATGCTGTCTACAATTGCTTCAGGATTTTTCTTTCTACAAGAACTATAAAACTTCAACTTTAGTTTGCTGATGTAAAGATAACTCCTAACAGAGCACATGAAACAGCAGGGAATCCAAGAGGAAAAGCTGGTCTCTCATTCAACCAGTGCCACAATCGTCTAGCTTTGCTTCCTCTTACCAGTCTGCAACTCTATACAACAAAGGAGATTTAATGTGTAATTCTCCAATAGAAGTGCTTATTTACATGGTGATGTACAAAGAAACCTCTTTTCTTCAAAGCAAACACCAGTGAAGTCTTTTTTCAGCAGCTGTCACATTGAAACAGTCTGTTATGTAGTATTTGTCTGGGTTGCCTTAAGTACAAATGTCAAAACAAAGATGCTGTCAACCTCTCAATTGGCAATTTTTTTTAATTTTCTCCAACTTTGCTGGAAAACAAGGTAGTAATAGAATACATTTCATTGGAGAGATGTGCTAAAACAACCCTTCTTAATCATAGTTCCATGTATTCGTAGGGTTTCAGCAAAGATTTCTAGGGGCAATTTCTGCAACTTTAGATACATAACCACTGACCATGATGTTTTTAGATATCTGTAAGAAGGACATTCTGCCCGTTCTTCCCATTAACCACCAACATCAGCAGTATTCTTCCCATTGACCACCAATGTAAGCTTCATTCTTTCCACTTACCACCAATGTAAGAAGTGCTTTTCCCTCTGGCTACCAACGTACAGAGTATTCTTCCTGGTGACCACCATGAGTTGCAGACATAGTAATTATTGTTAGGCGTTCCCAGAGACCTGAAAGCTGTTTCAAAGGCTCCTCCTTGTTAAAAGAAGTCCTTAATTGAAGGTGTGGATGCTATGTATTAGAGAGAAGAAGGGAACTAAGGTAAGTATTACAGTTTAGTCCTCTAATCCTAGACCTAATTAGCATTAGAAGTATATGTGAACCCTTACCTTGTAAAGCAACCCACCCAGTTTCATATATGTATATGTCAGCCTACTAAGACATTGTGGACAATTTGATGCTCCCAACTTTGTGGGAACAGTTTGGGGATGGCCCCTTCCTGTTCCAACATGACTGCGCACAAGTTTACAAAGCAAGGTCCATAAGACATGGATTAACAAGTTTGGGGTGGAGGAACTTGACTGGCCTGCACAGAGTCCTGACCTCAACCCGATAGAACACCTTTGGGATGAATTAGAGCGAGCCAGGCCTTCTCGTCCGACATCCGTGACTGATCTCATAAATGTGCTTCTAGAAGAATGGTCAAACATTCCCATAGACACACTCCTAAACCTTGTGGACAGCCTTCCCAGAGGAGTTGAAGCTGTTATAGCTTCAAAGGGCAGGCCAACTCAATATTGAACCCTTCAGACTAAGACTGAGATGCCATTAAAGTTCATGTGTGTGTGTAAAGTCAGGCATCCCAATACTTTTGGCAATATAGTGTGTCAATAATTATAAGTACTTCTTTTTATAAATGCTCACATGACCTCTGTTCTCAGCCGCATAAGGCTTAAAGAGATGGGGGTGGAGACTACAGGGGGGGGGGGGGATGTCAGCACAGAAGCATCAGTACATTGATCTTCCTAGTGAAGAACTGTGCAGGGGCTTGTGTCTGCACAGTTCTTGCCCATTGGAGGACAGACAGACTGTTCTCCCAGCACAGCCAGAAAATTGGCTACACTAGGATGGGTGTGCTTCAAATACCTGGCATGGTAAGTTTGAAATAGGAAAACGGGGGGGGTACTTGCAGGATTACCAGGTATTTCACACGCAAGAAACAATACAAAGAAAACAGGATACTTTTTAACATGGTACAACAGACACATATTAGGAATATGAAATGTTGGGGTAACAAACACCTTAACCCTTGCAATGCAAGGGAGGATGGGGTGGTTGACCCATTGCTTTAAGTAAAATTGTTGCCTTAGTTGGTCCTTCCACCAGGAGACCATTCAAAGACAGATGAAATGGGCTGGAGCCACAACTGATATAAAGTACTGTATTTCTAGAAAGAAAAAGTGAAGATAACCTTTAGTAAGATTCTCATTTTACTCTAGGAATGGCTCTCACTACATTCTTAAACTGTTAACCTGAGCTCACATCGCATTGACTTTGGTGGTTGTAAATGAATGCCACCCCATGAAAGAAGCACAAACCATTTAAGTCTAATGTCAATTTCATTCTGTCCACACTTTTTCTCTTTCTTACTGCTCTTCTGAACTCCTCATATTTTATTTTGCTCATGTCTAGCCTCTTGATTGAAGGCCAGTGTAATCTGTAACCGTGTGGTAATATATAATGATTTTGCCATAACTCTCCAAAGAAATATAGATACACCATGGTGTTTTAGATGTCCTTTATGAAGATCAGTGTCTGAGATTGCAGCAATTGCTTCTTTATGACATCTCCTTTTAAAGTGGATTTTTGTTACACAAGTGTCATCAACATTTAATGTGATAAGCAATACTTTGTCCCTGAGAGACAGTTTTTTCCAGAGTAAGAACCGTATAAATATATATATATATATATATATATATATACACACACACAGATGGGTTGGACAAACAAATGGAAAAACTACATGACTTGCAGGTGTGAACCTGACGACATGTTTCATGTTGAAAGCAGAGGTGATGTTACATTCTTTTGGTTTTGCTGTGTGATGAGACACCTAGCTAACAGGTGAGAAGGCTCACTTCCAACATTCACTGCGTGCATTGCTAGTAATATGGAGTTATGTCAGAGCTTACTGAGCTTCAGAGAGGGAAGATTGCTGGTGACCACTTAGCTGGTGCCTCTGTGATTGAAGTTGCCAATTTATTTGCAGTGTTGTGACGTACAGTGTCAAAGGTTATGACGGTATATAAAGTTTCTGGGAAAACGTCATCTGATAATCATAAGCACAGTCGACATGGTCAATTGACCGAAAGAGACAAAAAGACATTGCACAGGATTGTGACCCGGGACAAGAAAGCAACTGCTGTAAAAGTGACTTCAGAGCTCAGTCTTCACCTCCTGTGAGAGAGTAGTAGAGGCCAGAAGTATGTACCCCCCAAGAGAGGAATGACTTCCAGTCTAAAGAACAGTTCTCTCACAATAACACTGAAGAGGCTGACAATGAATCTCAGGAGAGAAACTACGTAACTTGTAGGCTTAGCAAACAGTCTTTCACAAACTAGAGGGGACTGGTCAGTATGTACCTCTCAGGAGAAGAACTACGTGACCCAGTAATTCCAATTGTGGTAATACAAGAGAAAATCCCAGGTCAGAACAGTACTCATGATGTCCTTTGGGTAAATGGATTTCTCCTTCCAATACCAGCAGAACATATTCCAGTGAGGGAGAGGTTAACACTCAACTTATTACTCTCCAGCAACTCTTCTGACAAGAATCTTAAGCAGAGATCAAAGTAACTTCAAAAAAGGACTAAAGTGTAGATCCCCTAGAGCAAGCCTTAGCTGGGACCTTGATAAGCAGTGGCTTGAGATGAGGGGTAGCCACCCCCCTACCTGAACAGGTGGAATCCTTTGGCAAGAAGACAATGCTGTTCTGCAATTCAGACAATTTATACACCTTCCCAGCCACCATCTGGGCAATCTCTCCAAACGATTGGCTGAAACAGTATAAATATTTGTGCTGCCCATTTGCCTTTTTCCACAGCTCCATTCCAGAACAACCCACAGAAGGCAGGGAAGAGCAATAAAACCTGCACCCCTTCCTCCCTAGCAGCATATGCGTACTTACCATTTTTCTGCTGAGAGCAGAAGTCATCTAGTATGAGCTATGCTATGGACTCTCCTTGTATGATAGTTCTAGTGCTTGGTGATTACCCCAGTGCTGTCACATGGAGCCAGTCACTTGTTTTGCTATACCCCGTAGTAAAACATATGACTGGCTATTTGTTTTTCCCTTTTAGCAGCTAAACAGAGCAGCAGGAGCAATTAAAAAAATATGTGATGCTGGGAAGGGAGGGCTTAAGATAATCTATGTGGGCAAAAGACATGCTTGTGTTAAGGGTACTGTCTGCCATCAAATATGTCCGACATCTTTGAGGGTAAAACAGCTCCCTTCTTCAGGGCTTGAGGAAGGATTTAATATATTATAGAAGGCCTGAATCGAGACTGGATTGAGGCTAGCATGTTCTATCGGCACAATAAGCAGGATATGCTAGACATAATCCAGCCTCAGTTTCTTCTGATTTGGATTATTCTTTATTCATGTTGGTCCAGTGCAATCATACACCTAACAGACCATAAACAGTTTCTTATATGGTCAGTATTGACACATGAATATAAGGTGTTCTGAAAATTCACAAAAGATCTTGCTGTTTACCAACTCCTCCTCTCTTCTCCCTTTGTCGATTCACAAAATGCCTTGTATTCAGTGAACACAGCACAGAGCTTTTTGTGAATAAACAAGGGGAAAGGGAGGTGAGAATGAACTGCATGATCCCGTCACTGTACACTAGCTGGGACTGTCAGTTGCAGGCCTGACAGAACAGCATTGCCTATAGTATCTGGCTACAATGAAACTGTCATTTTTACAGTAAGCAGCAGCACTGAGAATTTAGGATTATCATCACTGAAGTTAAAAGAGAAGTATGGGGTTATAAAGGAAAAAAAAAACATCTATTCTTACCTAGTTGGATGCTGGATCAGTCGCATTCTGTATCTGTCCCTGTCTGCTTCTAAGACTGAGAACTGAGCGATCAAAGACTGCTGATCGCACAGATCTCAGTGTTCAATGAGCAGAAAGCTGATGACTGTCAGTCACCGGCTTTCTGCACTGTCCCTCCAGCGCTCACTGTCTGTGGAGGGGGTGGGAGCGACTGGCTCAGGCTCTCAGCGGTACACTGAGAGACTGAGGTAGCTGTCAGTCCAGGCATGAGGGTGGATTTCAACAATATGGTCAAGGTCTTCTCAGAGCCTGAACTGGCTCTATGACGTCAGCCAACAGTGATATTTAGCTCACTGTTAGCTGAAAATGAGTTACAGGAGTGCAGAACAAACTGAAATACAGGAGTGCAGAACAAACTGAAATAAAATGCTTTGGCTCTACTTCTCCTTTAAGTCAGTTTTCCAGAGCATACTTATTTTTATTATTTATTTATTACAGGTACTTATGTAGGGCTGTCAATTTTACACAGCACTTTACATATACAGTGTATTGTACATTCACATCAGTCCCTAACCCTCAAGGAGTGTACAATCTAAGGTCCCTAACTCACATTCATACATACACATACGAGGGTCAATTTAGAAAGGAGCCAATTAACCTACCAGCATGTCTTTGGAGTGTGGAAGGAAACCAGAGTACCCGGAGAAAAGCCATGCAGGCACAGGGAGAACATGCAAACTCCTTGCAAGTAGTACCCTGTATTGGGATTTGAACCAACGACCCTAGTGCTGCCAGGAGGGAGTGCTAACCACTTAGCCGCTGTGCTGCCCCCGCAGCAAAAAAAATATTTTTTTTAATTGGAATTTTACTTTAATTTCCTTTTAGTTAGCTGGTGGCACTGAGCTGGGAATTTGGAATGTTGGACATGAAGTAAAGTACACTATCCCCTGTGTACTTTCTGCTGATAGTAAAGCAGCTTTGCTCTTTATTTTTCACAAAAAAAGAGTTAACTTGTCTCTATGATACCTTTTACATTGTATGCTACATGTGACAGAAACAAAGTAGCTACCTCCACACTTCATCATATAGTGCCCATCCCCTTGCTTCCTATTTGCCACGCATGGGCGATTTTTGGAGATCACAGGGCAAGACATACCACCACTGGTTACATGGCTGCTCCTGAATAGAGATGCACCGTGCCCTGATCATGACGGATGAAGGAGAGACGAGCTTAGCGTGTAGAGAATAGAGTTGTCACATGTCTTTGTGCCGTGGCTTTTCGGGGCTGCTGTTTTGTCTTTGAGAGTGATGAAGTCCAAGTGCAGCACACCTGGAGTGCCTTTCCTTGAGCATAACCGCTGCGATCAGCCGGACAGACACATTACTCATGAACGTTACGCTAGATGCTATCACTGGGAGCCCAAGTCGAGGGATTTTCATTCAGAGTGTGATTTATGCTCTGCAACTAAAAGGACTTGATATTACAGGGAACGTTACAGCCAGACAATAGAGAGGATTTGTAATAATGTTCACTTCCTCACTCCCACTTCACCTGAAAGACTGCTAAGTATTCCAGGACACAGCAGGACATAGGGAAATATTAAAAAATGGTCCAAAAATGCATCTTTGTGTCAGACGTTCCCCTTTTTTTCAACCTCACTGCCTGCCGCACTCTCTAAAAATAACCCCGCTAAACTCCCGTCAACCAGTATCAAGTTCCATTTACCATAATTACCCTTAAATAGCAAGTTCTGGAGGGTCTGCTGCCAGAAGATATATTATCGTCTACCTTTCCAGAATTCTGCTAAGTCAAACCAAGTTTGGGTTGCTGGCGGAGGCACTGGTGGGAACCAAGGCTGCAGGCCTTTGTAAAACTCTTGACATGAGGAAGATATATTGATGTATGACTTACTGACATCCATAGATCATATATTAACAGGAGTTTCTGTTATTTACATTGATGTACTGTTTTAATATCATCATTTCTCGGTAGCAGGCTCCTGTTTTGTTATGGTTAGAGGAGATCTGCGGGCAAAACATTAAACCAGCCGTTCTCAACTCTTTTTAATATGGAGGAACCCTTCAAATAACTTTCAGGTCTCGGGGAATGCCTACTAGTTATTGTATCTACAGGTCATGTGACGTTAGTGTGAAGAGTGGTTTGAGATATAAGAATTAATAAAATAATGAATGTCTTAGCATGTCTGAAACCCAGAGCTGTTCTTTAAGACAAAATTATGTTCAGTAACACCAATAAAATGAAACAAATAATAAAGACCAAAGAATATACACAGACAGCTACATTGATCATCAATGGCAAAATGGCCCATTGGAGTGGTGGTCACTGGAAAAATACCCCCTTATGTTAGTAGTTATTGTAGTGCCTCATTTTCTTGGTAGTCATTGAAATCCTCCTTTACATTGGTGGTCATTGCAGAAAGAGACCCTAGCTTGGTAGGAGAGGGACCCTCTTGAGTTGCCAGCCATTGAAGAAATACATTGGTGGTCAGTTTGAGGAATGAACCTTACATTGGAGGTCATTTTGAGGAATGCTCCTTACATTGGAGGTCATTTTGAGGAATGCTCCTTACATTGTTGCTCAGTGGGAAGAATACTCCTTACATTGGTGCTCAGTGGGAAGAATGCTCCTTACAATGGTGGTCAGTGGGAAGAATAATCCTTACATTGGTGCTCAGTGGGAAGAATAATCCTTACATTGGTGCTCAGTGGGAAGAATAATCCTTACATTGGTGATCAGTGGGAAGAATAATCCTTACATTGGTGCTCAGTGGGAAGACTGCTCCTTACATTGGTGATCAGTGGGAAGAATACTTCTTACATTGGTGCTAAGTGGGAAGAATGCTCCTTACATTGGTGCTCAATGGGAAAAATACTCCTTAAATTGGTGCTAAGTGGGAAGAATGTTCCTTACATTGGTGCTCAGTGGGAAGGATGCTCCTGACAATGGTGGTCAGTGGGAAGAATACTCCTCGCAATGGTGGTCAGATGGAAAAATGCCTCCCTTTTAAAGAGATCATTGGTGTCAGTGGTTACTTATCTGAAACACAGATATTACTCATTGCTAAAGGAAACCATAATAACCTCTGGAGAAACCTTATGGTTTCAATGAAATCCTGGTTGAGAAAGGCTGTAAAACAAATGGGCATTCAATAATTATTAAAGTGGTTGTAAACCTCAGACTTGAAATATAAACAAAGCATAGCCCTCTATAGTGTGTACTTGTCTCAATTAGGGGCACTAAGTGTCATTTCTGTTTGCTGCTTTGTTCCTCTGCTATCTGCATGAGTCACTTCTGACAAGTTTTCCTGACACCAAGAGATAAATGGTGACAGGAAGGGCAAACCCTGTTATTAACAGCCTCAACTCTGTTTCTGTTTGCTGTGTGGAGGAAGGGGGTTGTTTTCTCCTAATAGAGCTCTGCAGAGTGTAACTTCATCTCTCAGCCCCCTTTTTTCTGAACTCTCAGACAAGCTTTATAAATAAACAGGTACAACTTATATAGGATGATTTATTTTGTCTCTGGGTGTCATCTGAGGCCCGTCACTTCATTGGGTGTATGTGAGGGTTTACAACTATTTTAATCCCTTGATAGCGACCTAACACAAATATGTGGCCTCACTGCACTGGGCTTTATGCTGTGGGGCCGCATATTTGTGTATCTTCCTTTGTGCTGGGTGTGCTCCCAGCAAAAAGCCTGGGGCCTCACCATGAGCTCTAAGTCCCATACTAACGATCGGGACCCAGAACTCCCGATTCCAGTCACCTGAATGCTGTGATTGCCTCTGATTGGCTATCACAGTGATCAGTCACTGTGAAGTCCGCCTCCTGTATTTTATCTCTGGAGGAGAGATTCATTGTATCTGTCTCTGTCCTTTCAGAGAGAGAGAGAGAAAAAAAACCCAACAGTCTCTAAAATAAATAAATAAATAAATATTAAATGGAAAAGAAAAAACAAAGAAAAAATACCTAGAGCAATGTTTAATCTAGGTCAGTGGCAGGGTTAGTGTTTGGGTCCAAGTACGGGTCAAAGGTCAGGGTCAGTAAATTTTGGGCTTTTTAAAATATTGGTAATTTAATAACTGATAATGTGTGCAAAAAATACATCTGTTTGGCATTAAATGCACAAGATCTGAAATATATACTAAACAAAGTATCCCAATACATGTCAGTAGACAGATTGGTCTAAACAGTGTTCACAAGTCCCAGGCCCTGTGTTCTCGTACATTGTTTCCCCATTGCCCGCCTTCCCCCAGCAGAAAAGTCAAATAGTCCATTCAATAACAGATGCAAGATGATCCACTATGTCTAGTGCATATGCAACACAGCCAAAAATTGTCTGTATCCAGCAAAGATGAAACACCACTTATCAGTTTTGAGCATCTTTAAAGTGTCACAAAACCCACAACAGTAAAATCAGTCTGTTTATGCTGTAAAGCATGCTTGTTATACTCACTATGGAACCGAAGGGATTATTCCTCCGCATTGTGTAAAAAAAGGCTTTTTGATCGTGTCTCCTCTGATCCTCCCCTTCTTCTATTGTCCCCAATCCATCTGCTGATAGAACAGAGCCTTGTGGGCAAGCTGCACATGCTCAGCTTGGTGTGTATTGCCAGAGAGGTTTTTTTTTTTTTCTTGGGAGAGTGCATTTGATCAGCACAGGGCAAATCAGCACTGTCCAGACAGAGGGTCAGAGGTTATGCAGCCTCATAGGAGGATCAGAGGAGAATGCAAACTCCTCCTACAAGCTTTAACCAGCTGAACACTGATAAAAGTCATAATACTGCTCTAGCTGCTGATGAGAAAAGGTATTTAGTAGTTTATATTTACTAAAATAATTGCATTTTCATGTCCTGCGTACTGTGGGAGACCAGATATAGTGAATGCAGGGTCTGGGGAGACCAGATATAGTGAATGCAGGGTCTGGGGAGACCAGATATAGTGAATGCATGGTCCTGGGAGACCAGATATAGTGAATGCAGGGTCCGGGGAGACCAGATATAGTGAATGCAGGGTCCTGGGTTTAGGAACACTTTACACATTACTCAGAATTTATGTATCTAGGTTTTACTTTTCATAGGATAAAATATTCAAATATAAACTGTTGCTTTCTTGGCTTTATTTTTTTCCTGCTTAGTGTTGTTACTGAGCAGAAACACCGTTACTTTTTATTTAAGTGTAAAATCCAGTTTAGGATGTAAATATTCTTCTTCACAGATGTGATGTGAAAGAGCATAACAAGAAAGGTATTTGTGTAAGGTAATTTGTCATTTCCCTGTTATATACCTTGCAATAGTTTAATAAAGAACTCATATTTTCCACAAGAAAACTGCCTATTTTTAGGGAAAAATCAGAAGCACATGGAAAAAAAAAAGTAAGCAAAAATGTACCTAAAGTATATGTAATCCTAAACTCTGTGATCTCATTAAGGTGTCTTTCACACTGCAGCTCGAAAAAAGGTCAGTGCAGCATACTGATGATCAGTGGCGGACTGACAACTCATGGGGCCCCTGTATCCTCTCCCATACTCAAACCACACCCAAAAAAGCCTATGAAAGGTACCAGGGGCAACTCATGGGGCCCCTTACTGACTCCAGGCCCTCGGGCAGTGTCCGAGTTTCCGAATGGTCAGTCCGCCCCTGCTGATGATATTTTTATACTGATCTAAAATGCAACACATTGTTTACAATGTGCCTGTACCAGGGGCAGACTGACCATTTGGAAACTCGGGCCCCGCTCGAGGGCCCGGGGGCAGTAGGGGGCCCCATGAGATGCCCCTGGTACCCTTTTCATAGACTTTTTTGAGTTTGGGCAAGGACACAGGGACCCCATGATCCCCTATTGCCCGAGGGCCCCATGAGTTGTCAGTCCGCCCCTGGCCTGTACACACAGGTGTATAAACAAGTGCTGCGTATTCTTGAGTAACAAAAAAAAAAAAATAATGTCCCTGGTCAGTATTTTGTTTATCCGCACAAATACGGGAAAATACAGGCATAGATATCAATGAATTATGCCTAGGAATGTATTGTGCACACAAATGCCGGCAAATACATGCATAATTACCCGCGAATGCGCACAAGACAAGCACCTAAAATGATGTCCAAAAATGCTGATGTTCAAACAAGAGGCCTAAAGCTTTAGCGAGTTAAATCAGACCTTCAGCGATGAAGACTACAAGTGACCATTTCAATACATAATACACAGAAATGATCCACTGTTGTCACCATTAAGAAACCCGCCCTGAGGGATGCCAGATAAGCCATCAGTTTCTGCATGTAGACAGGAGGTGGCTGTAAAGTAGCTGCAGGTGACTAGCTGCATTGAGATGCAACAAAAGATGATAAAGGTGAAAAAAGTACTTTGTAATAAAAATGTTTACGGTACACAGCACCTTACTAAACTAAATGTCATTTAAAGCGGATCTTCACCCAAAAGTAGAAGTTCTGCTTGTTTGCCTCCTCCCCCCCTTCACTGCCACATTTGGCACTTTTTGGGGGGGTGTAGATACCTGGTTTTGATAGGTACCCGCTCCCACTTCCGGGTAAGATGTGACGCGGTGATCTGAGCTAGAAGTTCGGCCCCCCCTCCTTCCCCTGAAACCTTGTGGGACACTTCACAGGTCCCAGAAGACTGCAACTCATTCACAAAGTGCGGCGTGATTCGGACATTCGCAGTATGAAACCTAATGTGACGCTGCAAGGCTTCACTGCCGGTTTCCCTTTCATAAGATGTCGTCCCCTGCACCCAAAGCCAATTGAAGAATCAGCTGCGGTGAGTACATCACTGGATCCCTGGACAGGTAAGTGCAGAAGTGTGAATAAACCCCAGAGTTTAGCACACAGAGTAATTTTTCATGTGCACATGACAAATTCTTTACAGATCTGTTTGGGAAAAAAACCTACTTGTCACAAGTAGTACAGGTGAAACTCGAAAAATTTGAATATCGTGCAAAAGTTCATTTATTTCAGTAATGCAACTTAAAAGGTGAAACTAATATATGAGATAGACTCATTACATGCAAAGCAAGATAGTTCAAGCCGTGATTTGTCATAATTGTGATGATTATGGCTTACAGCTCATGAAAACCCCAAATCCACAATCTCAGAAAATGAGAATATTGTGAAAAGGTGCAATATTCTAGGCTCAAAGTGTCCCACTCTAATCAGCTACTTAAGCCATAACACCTGCAAAGGGTTCCTGAGCCTTTAAATGGTCTCTCAGTCTGGTTCAGTAGGAATCACAATCATGGGAAAGACTGCTGACCTGACAGTTGTGGAGAAAACCATCATTGACACCCTCCATAAGGAGGGAAAGCCTCCTTGCACGATATTCTAATTTTTTGAGTTTCCCCTGTAGGTTAAGCCAGCCATAGACAGATCAAAATTTGATCGGGTCAGCAGGAACCATCTGAATTTCGATTCATCTATGGACCGACAGATTATAGTTTACAGTACCGAAATCAAAAATGTCTTCTCTTTGGCTGCTACCCATTACTGCACATACACATTGCTCTTTGTATTATTACAATAGGTCTTCCGGAGTTCTTTTTTAAACTGACCAATTTTATCAGATTTGCAATGTCTTTGCAATGCCTTTTTGTAAATGACACATTAAAAGAGCTGGTTATAAATCATGTTATTTGGCAGTGAAGACAAAGTAGCAAAGGTCTGTACAGGTCTATCGATCGACTTCAGTACAACCAGCCTGTCGGGGTTTGTTCATGTAATCACTGCTGGTGGCTATATAGCCGCCAGCAGTGATCATTGTGTTCTACTGGCAGGGAAGGCTCTCCGCAATAGCACTGCGGGAGTGATTCCCCCATCAAGGAAAGAAAATTTGGGCTGCTTACCTCTACCCTAGCACAGGTGTCAAACTGGCGGCCCTCCAGCTGTTGCCAAACTACAAGTTCCATGAGGCATTGCAAGACTGACATTTGCAAGCATGACTCCCAAAGTCAGAGGTATGATGAGACTTGTAGTTTCGCAACAGCTGGAGGACCGCCAGTTTGACACCCCTGCACCTATTGGAAACCAAACACCAATACCTGTCTATTCACAAATGTATAACAATTGAAGCAGATGGAAGATTTTCTCTCCAATTGCTCTGCACTGTTTTTGCAAAGAGGTGTGTACTAGGATGGCTTGCAATATCACCGACCTGATATCCATCTACCACCCAAAACGCATTCTCTGCTCCTCACAAGACCTCCTACTTTCTAGTTCCCTGGTCTCCTCCTCCCATGCCCGTCTCCAGGACTTCTCCAGGGTTTCCCCCATCCTCTGGAACTCACTACCCCAATCCATCAGACTGTCACCTACCCTCCTCACCTTTAGGCGCACCCTGAAAACCCATCTCTTCAGAGAAGCCTACCCCGCCCTCACCTAATTGCCGATCTCCTCCGCTCTTCCCACCACTCCATCCCCCATAGCTATTTCCTCCTGTACTACTCTCCCCTCCCTCCTAGATTGTCAACTCCAAGGAGCAGGAACCCCTCGTGTATTGTATTGTATTATTACTGTGCTATCTCGTGTACTGTCTCCCATTATAATGTACAGTGCTGAGCAAACTGTTGGCGCTATATAAATACTGTATAATAATAATAATAATATAGTTTTTTAAATCACTTTATGCCTTGCTCACTGACAACCACCTTTCTGGGTCCAGGGTCAGTTTTCTTTCCTGTTTAATTAAAAAATGAAAACCACCTAGAGTGACCATGCTGCTTTTCTTCTAAACATCCTATAGTATTGTCATCATCAGCACGCATATAACCGCCATCTGTTTGTTAGATGGGTTAATAGAGCAAGGTATAAATATCTATTAGAATCCTGAAACAACTAGAAGAATTCTGCATGAGCATTAGTAAGAATAAATGGGTGGACAGACTAGGCTGTTATCTACTCCGCAGCATGCATGACAACACAAAAGTTTGGGTGGGCTTCAAGGGTGACTGGGTAATCTGTAAATAACAAGCAAAATAGTCAGGGAGTAGCCACAATAACACTGAGCTGTGGTTCCTATGACCTTATCTGCTGTCAGTGTCAAAATTCTGTTCTGCCAAGGCGGGGGAGCAAGATATGTCTTTGTGGGTATCAGAGATCAGAGTGGTTCATGGTATCGAATGGATTGTGGAGGATAAAGCTGATCTCTGCTGAAAGCAGTCATTTTGGTTTAAGTCACCTTTAAAGGGAAACTATGGGGTTGATTTACCAAAGGCAAATAGACGATGCACTTTGAAAAGTGCAGTTGTACTCTGCAAGTGCAGTTGCTCCAGTGCTTAGTAAATGAGCAGAAGTCCTCCTGACTTCCATCATCCAATCTTATGCACGCAAAAATGTTTTTTTTTTAAATTTTATTTGCATTTGATTGAGTATTCTTTGCAAAGTGAAGCTTTACCCCATTTGCTAAGCTGTGGAGAAACTGCACTTGCTGAGTGCAGTTGCACTTTGCAAAGTGCACAGTCTATTTGCCTTTACTAAATCAACCCCTATATTTTTTTTGTTCATTTAATTTTATTTCCAAAGTGCACCTGTTCCTAGACTATAGGCATTAAACTACTTACATATTCTTAAGTGGTAAAAGAGCTTTAGAACATGTCCTCACTGCCCTCTCTAGCTGATTGTACTGTGACGTAAAGAATTCCAAAAGGTCCTCAAAGATGATAACAAAAACTCAGCTTCTAACAGCTTGGAAACCTCTGCTCTGTGCTTACATTAGAGGGCTTCCAACGTACATAAGACTTTTTACTATGCATCTAAGTTGCTTCTTCAATTCAAATGAATGTCAGGAACATACTAGGGTATGTTTCTGGCACTCATTATAACTGATGCTCTCTTCAGACCATAAGGAGAATCAATTTACGAAAGATCATCTAAAAGAAAACAGCTTCTGCTATGTTCTATCTTTAAAGTTTACATCCGCAGTTGCATACATATAGTACCTTGATCCAACTGCCATCCACCCTTTTTTTACATCCAACACCTCGAGTCTTCAGTGTCCCAACGCACCTGCATGCTAGAAAGCGAGTGACCTGCTGTGATTACTGAGCTCCAGCCCAGTCGCTTTCACCAACACTTCAGGGGTGACATCACTATCAGGCTGCAAGTAACATTTCTCAAAAAAGAAGCAGCAGCCACCAGTTGGGAACACGTCATTAGAGGTACCTAGCTAATGCCCCAGTAAAGTTTTTGCTCATGCTAAAGTGGTTCTAAAGTCTAAACATTTTTTTACCTTAATGCATTGCTTGCATTAAGGTAATAAAATGTTTAGGCATCTGTTTTGACTCCTCACCCCCCCCCCCCCCCCAAGTTACCTGAGCTCTCATTCGATACAGTGATGTACATGTCTGTAGCTCTTCTCACTGGCTTACCTGGGTACTGGGAGCCATTGGATCCTGGTGCTCTCAATGAAAGCCAGTGACGAGGGATCAGGGGGCAGGGTCGAGTCCCACTGTCTGTATCAATGGATGCAGCAACGGGACTAGGGAGTGAGGATGCACAAATGCCTCCATAGGAAGCGCCTTCCCATGGGGGCACTGGACAGAGAGGAGGAGCCAAGAGCGCCAGCAGGGGACCCAAGAAGAGGAGGTTTGGGGCCACTCTGTGCTATGGTAAGTATATAGATGTTTTTGTTTTTTTTATGTTTTAGATTTTTTTACAATCACTTTAAGGACACTGCAGTAGAAGTGGTTTCTTCTCAGATGGTCTTTCCCTACATATATTTCATTATGATCTGAGCTGAGGTTCAGTTAAAAGGAGTTTCAGTAACATACCTCAGCATGAGTATTGGTAACATACCTCAGCATGTTCCTGACACTCATTTGAACTGAGGAAGCCACTTAGATGAGTAGCAAATAGTTTTCAACAAGTCTCCAGCATCCTGGCTGGACCTGCATGTTGCAGACCCATCAACCTCTATGAGGACATGTCCCAAGCATCTCTAACCTGAGGAGATGGTCTCCTAGAAGCCTGTGGGGCTGTTTCATGCAGGTGTGGCCAGAGCACTTAAGCTTTCTGGCATTGGATGTAAATAAACAGTGGAGGCCACACTCATCGGATTGAGGTAAGTATACACATGGGGATGGGGTAGGTGGGTTAGGTTAAGTCAGGGAAGGGGAGTTTAAAGGATAAATGCACTTTTGTTTTAAAGTGCACTTATTTTGTTAAGCTAGAGCATAGCAGAAGCTGTTTGCTTTTAGATATCTTTCTTAAATTGAATATTCTTATGATCTGAGCAGAAAATCAGTTAAAATGAGTGTCAGCAACATAACTCAACATGTTTCTGACCCTCATTTGAACCGAGGAAGCCACTTAGATGAGTAGGGTAAAGTCTTCAACAAGTTTCAGTGTCCTGGCTGCAGCTGCACATTACAGACCCATAAACTTCTGTGAGGACTTGTCCCAAGCATCTCTGCCCTCAGAAGATGGCCTCCTAGAAGTCTATGGAGCTGTAACATGAAAGTACACCTAGTGCACTCATGCCTTTTGGAGTTGGATGTAAACAAGCTGCGGAGGCCACTGGCTTCAGATTGAGGTATGTATACATATGCAGTTGGGGAGGGTGGGTTAGGTTAGGCCAGGGAAGGGGAGTTTAAAGGATAAGTTCACTTTGTTTTAAAGTGCACTTAAAGTTTAAAGCTACAACATAGCTCTGCTTGCTTTTAGATAATCTTTCTGAAATTGAATATCCTTATGATCCGAGCAGAAGATCAGTTAAAATGATTGTTAGGAACATAACTCAGCATGTTTCTGCCACTCATTTGAACTGAGGAAGCCACTTAGATAAGCAGCGAAAAGTCTTCAACATGACAGTACCATTGAATGTGACTACTACTAGCTATACCATGACCTGGATAAATGAGAACCTTCACAGACACCTCCAGTGCTACTTCTCTCCATTTCATTGACTGGTACATCATAATATAGAAATCCGTCTCCAGTATGGTTCTCATTATGAACGGCTGACAAGAACGGCAAATGCTGCTACAGCTTTATTTTATCGCATACCAGTAAGAGAACAGAAGTGCTTTGTGCACAGTTTTATATATCCTACATTGCATGCAGAGGTTCCTGTCACACCTCTTTATAGATGGGAGAAAAATAGTGCTTGCTGTTTGTACACGTCTGCTACATACCAGAAGGAGATAATCAAACTGGATACATTTGGGATGGGAGCCAGAGGCTACTTCACTTAACACACTGTGTCACTTAGCCCCCTGCTACTTGTAGTTTAAGCACACTCTCTTCCAGAACAGGGAACGCCGCCGAGCCTCATTCCCCGCACATTCCTGCCCGGCTTTACTTCATTACACCCAAGATTCAGTGCAAGGCAGAGGTGCCACCATGTTTAATTACTGAAATAAAATCTATCCCTACTCATCTTTCCCTCCTTTATTTACAGGAACCTCCAAATATGAGTTTGTTAGACTTAACCCAAGTTGTGTGCCAATTCCACAGCTTTTTGGCTGATTTTAAAGTGACACTAAGCTATAGTTAAGAAAAAAAAAATTCTGTTCACGTATGCATTATGAACTCAAAAAAGTCCCTTCTATTGCTCTCAGCCTCCTCCAATTCTCCAAAGTTCTATTTTTGCTCCTGTGATCTGACTTCCTGTAAAACGGCCACACCAAAGATGGCGTGATCTTCTCCCCTGGAACCATGGGTTGCAGGAAAGAAAATCACTTGATTCCCCCATCAACACAGTCAGTGTTGATGGGGGAATCCCTCCCGCAGAGCTATTGTGTGATTACTGCTAGCAGCTACAATAGGAATAATCGCATGTAAAATCCGACAGGATGGTGGTACCTGAGTTGATCGATGGTTCGAATCTCAGCTGAACCGGCTGAGATTCGGACCATCTACAGCAGGCTTTAGAGGGTGGCTATATTTGTTCTCCATGGTCCTACTGTATGTAGGAACGTAGCCCTCCTCTCTGCTCACTTCTGAGATGGACTATGGACTACTGACTATGGGATGTGTAGCGTGCACAGAGCAGTGCACTTAACAACAACTAACATGTACTGCTTGATCCAAACAAATAGAAGCATTTTCAGTCTTGAATGTTTGTATTTTAGCCAATGGAAAGCTAGTTACTGCTAGGAGAGACAAGAAATTGTGCAAAAATGCACATTATGTATGTTTTCAGGTATATTTCAGATGCTCCCATTAAAATCTATAAGGGTCAAAAATATGCAACCCTGCTCCAAGAAAGAAAAGACCTACAAATCAACCTACAATCACTTTTCAAGGAATATGCTCTTCATATGGCTTGAATGGCTTACAGTAGTCATTCAGCAAGGATGCTAATGCACTTCCTGCAATTAATAGAGAAACCTGTGCATTTGTTCATAAAATACATGTGGTATATTCCTCTCAAACACCACACTGGAATTGACTATGTGATTAAAATGGTGCTGAGGAAACTTCCAACTGGTCTTGGTGTACAACATGAACGAAATATGTCGCCAGCACCCCAACAAGATTTTTTTACAGTGCAAAAGCTCTTTATTCTTGTATAATCACATTGAAAATGAACTTTTCTGGACCACACAGGGACCCTTCCCAAGGCATTTGATCATCGTGTTCCAGAGGAGGGTATCTGTGTGGTCCCGAAACATTTCTTTTTTTATGTGAATAAAGAGCTTTGCACTTTGAAACAAGCTTGTCGGTGTGTTGGCAACATTTTATCCAAGTTCATGAAATCTGATCATGGAAATATGTTACAAGTAAAAGTACTGAAATCATGTTGCAGTCACTTTAAGAAAAAAATTCAATAATATAAAAAATAGAGCTCTTAAAAATATCCTAAAATACAGTCAGGTCCATAAATATTGGGACATCGACACAATTCTAATATTTTTGGCTCTATACACCACCACAATGGATTTGAAATTAAACGAACAAGGTGTGCTTTAACTGCAGACTGTCAGCTTTAATTTGAGGGTATTTACATCCAAATCAGGTGAACAGTGTTGGAATTACAACACTTTGCATATGTGCCTCCCACTTGTTAAGGGACCAAAAATAATGGGACAGAATAATAATCATAAACCAAACTTTCACTTTTTAATACTTGGTTGCAAATCCTTTGCAGTCAATTACAGCCTGAAGTCTGGAACGCATAGACATCACCAGACGCTGGGTTTCATCCCTGGTGATGCTCTGCCAGGCCTCTACTGCAACTGTCTTCAGTTCCTGCTTGTTCTTGGGGCATTTTCCCTTCAGTTTTGTCTTCAGCAAGTGAAATGCATGCTCAATCGGATTCAGGTCAGGTGATTGACTTGGCCATTGCATAACATTCCACTTCTTTCCCTTAAAAAACTCTTTGGTTGCTTTTGCAGTATGCTTTGGGTCATTGTCCATCTGCACTGTGAAGCGGTGTCCAATGAGTTCTGAAGCATTTGGCTGAATATGAGCAGATAATATTGCCCGGAACACTTCAGAATTCATCCTGCTGCTTTTGTCAGCAGTCACATCATCAATAAATACAAGAGAACCAGTTCCATTGGCAGCCATACATGCCCATGCCATGACACTACCACCACCATGCTTCACTGATGAGGTGGTATGCTTAGGATCATGAGCAGTTCCTTCCTTCTCCATACTCTTCTCTTCCCATCACTCTGGTACAAGTTGATCTTGGTCTCATCTGTCCATAGGATGTTGTTCCAGAACTGTGAAGGCTTTTTTAGATGTCGTTTGGCAAACTCTAATCTGGCCTTCCTGTTTTTGAGGCTCACCAATGGTTTACATCTTGTGGTGAACCCTCTGTATTCACTCTGGTGAAGTCTTCTCTTGATTGTTGACTTTGACACACATACACCTACCTCCTGGAGAGTGTTCCTGATCTGGCCAACTGTTGTGAAGGGTGTTTTCTTCACCAGGGAAAGAATTCTTCGGTCATCCACCACAGTTGTTTTCCGTGGTCTTCCGGGTCTTTTGGTGTTGCTGAGCTCACTGGTGCGTTCCTTCTTTTTAAGAATGTTCCAAACAGTTGTTTTGGCCACGCCTAATGTTTTTGCTATCTCTCTGATGGGTTTGTTTTGTTTTTTCAGCCTAATGATGGCTTGCTTCACTGATGGTGACAGCACTTTGGATCTCATCTTGAGAGTTGACAGCAACAGATTCCAAATGCAAATAGCACACTTGAAATGAACTCTGGACCTTTTATCTGCTCATTGTAATTGGGATAATGAGGGAATAACACACACCTGGCCATGGAACAGCTAAGAAGCCAATTGTCCCATTACTTTTGGTCCCTTAAAAAGTGGGAGGCACATATGCAAACTGTTGTAATTCCTACACCGTTCACCTGATTTGGATGTAAATACCCTCAAATTAAAGCTGACCGTCTGCAGTTAAATTACATCTTGTTCGTTTCATTTCAAATCCATTGTGGTGATGTATAGAGCCAAAAATGTTAGAATTGTGTCGATGTCCCAATATTTATGGACCTGACTGTAAGTGAAAATGAACCCAAAAACAAAAATGTATTATACTGTATTAGATGTGGCGACTACATTCATTTATTTTTTTAGGCTTTTTTCCTCTGTTTTTATCTGCTGATCCTGCCAGGAAGTCTGTTATTTTTAACTTCCTTTTTAGACCAAGCTGTCCAGCAAAAGTGGCAGTTGGCAGGTTGAGACAAATCATTTACCACTGACAGGGTTGCTTACAATGACCTGCTGTTAGTTATTTATGAAAAGCATTTATTCTAAAAGGAAAACACAGCATTTGCCTAAAAAAGTGTTAGCTGGAGTTCAGCTTTAATTTGATAGTGACGTCCATCTAAATCTGCTAGTCTAAGGCTGGCCATACATTATACAATTTTCTTAAAATTTTCTGTCCAATTTCTGCCCAATTTTCCTTTAGATTTACCTTCAACTGTGTAGTTCAAGGGCCTGCCTAATTGGATACAACTGAAAGTGTTGTTTGGGTTTGACCTATTATATGGTTTTTGGTAAATCTAAAGCAAAAATCTCAAGAAAATTGTATAGTGTATGGCCAGCCTAACACTACCATCCCCCTAGATTGACAATGTTGCTGTTCAAGGGTGTCTCCATTGCTCCTCTAGTGGAATGGAGAAACTCTAAGGCTGGCCATACATTATACATTTTTGGTTTAGATTTACCAAAAACATATAATAGGAAGTAAAACCTAACAACGCTTTCAATTGTTTCCAATTAGGCAGGCTCTTGCACCACATAGTTGAAGGTAAATCTAAAGGAAATTGGGCAGAAAATTGTATAGTGTATGGCCAGCCTAAGACAGGAAGTGTTGTTGCAGGCTAGATCACCAGCTGAAAAAAGATAAATAGGCCTAAAAAAAGAAAACTAATGCAGCCTCCACATTTAAAGCGGAGTTCCACTCACTCTGTAAAAAAATAAAAGTCAGCAGCTACAAAAACTGAATCTGCTGACTTTTAAAGAACAGCCACTCACCTGTCCCACGATCCCGATGGTGCCTCCGCCGCAGCCCGTTTCACCGGCTGTCCAGGTCTCGACATCTTCAGTGTGGGCACCTGGCTGTGACAGCTTGCGGCTTCACAGCTGGGTGCCCACTACGCATGCGCGAGTAGCTCTGCGCCTCCTGAATGGCCCCGTTGTCTTCTGAGACCTGTCACGTGTCCCACAAGACTTCGGGGAGGGTGGGTAGGAGGACAATTTCCGTTTCCAATCGCCTAGGTGATCGCAGCAAAAGTAGGAGTGGGTACCTGTCAAATACGGGTACCCGCTCCCCCCCCTCCCCAAAGGTGCCAATCTGTAATGGGGAGCGGATAACTAATCTTTAAAGCAGAGCTTCCCCTTTTGGGTGGAACTCCGCTTTAAGGAATGGCACGCCGCAATGTATTACATTTTTGTTTTTTTGGGTTTAATACCATTTTAAGTTCTTAACAATGTTTAATTTAAACACATTTGTAGATAGAGGGTTCTCGCAGGAACAAACTTTCAGACGCATGTAAAAATGGCGTACATCATGCCTACGCCCAACGTACATATTTTTATATTTAAAAGACGTCGGACTTGATTTATGATCCCCTTTATTAATGCACGGCAGATTGGCTAGCCTCTCCTCTGGGATCAAAGACACAGTGCCATTTCTTTTAAATAAATAAAGAAAATCTTGTGTTCGTATTCCCTTCTCCTTTGCAAATGTGAGACCCGAGCAGCCTTTTCCTTCCCGAATGAAAATCCGAGTACAGATAACAGCCCTTATTACAGAAGCAAAGAGCAGAGCTTCTGTTGATGGAAACTCATAATGAGTAATTAAGCTACTTTACAGGAGTCAGGCCTGTCACATTGTGAAATGGATACTCGCTCTCCCTGGTGGATGCAGCTGAGGAATGGCAAGGTGATAAAGGGAGGAATAACACAATTGCTTCACAAAGATCTTTTTCATGTACTGCGGCTTCCAGGCCTCTCCACAGGGCCCAATTTAGAAAGCTTTTTTTTCCCCCTCCTCCTCTCTCTCTTTACCTCTCTTGGTCTCTTTGTAGTGCGCCGTCCAAATACAACGTATTTACTTTGTGCATTAATGTTGATACAGAGGCACCGATAGAACCCATTCTAATTACTGTCAATGTGAAAATGACCTCTTCCTGTAGTTAAACTGATTGCAGGTGCCTTGTGGAAGTTAAAGGGGAACGTCAGCCATGATAAAAACCTTTAACCCTGTTGGAAAGTCTGTTCTTTTTTAAATTGGAACTAAACCCTCTTCTCCTTTCCAGCCAAGGATGCTGCCATCTTGGCCTCTGTTTGATCTTCAACTGCTATGGTGCTGCACATGTGATCAGTTATGACTCCAGCCATTTAATGGCTTGACAGTTTGGTTGAAAACACAAGCAAATGTGACAGTTAGCATTCTCGGAATGTCAGGAATGTAATACCCCTCGTACGTTGTTTGTTATTGTTGTACTGTGCCATGTATTGTCCCGTCCCCCCCCTATTGTACAGCGCTGAGCAAACCCTTTGGCGCTATATAAACTCGATGTAATAATAATAATAATAATTACTTTCTTGAAACTGTTAAATTTTTGGATTTAGTTCCACTTTAAAGTGACACTAAACTCAGTCAATCAAGTATGTATTCTTAAAGTGGAACTAAACCCTCCTCTCCTTTTCAGCCAAGGATGCTGCCATCTTGACCTCTGATCTGCAACTGCTATAGTGCTGCACATGTGATCATTTATGACTCCAGCCATCTGATGGCTTGACAGTTTGGTTGAAAGCACAAACAAATGTGACAGTTAGCATTCCCGGCATGTCAGGAATATAATTACTTTTTTGAAACTGTTAAATTAATGGGTCTAGTTCCACTTTAAAGTGACACTAAACTCAATCAATCAAGTATGTGTTCTTCAAGTGGAACTAAACGCTCCTCTGCTTTTCAGCCAAGGATGCTGCCATCTTGGCCTCTGTTTGATCTGCAACTTCTATGGTGCTGCAATGTGATCAGTTATAACACCAGCCATTTAATGGCTTGATAGTTTGGTTGAAAGCACAAGCAAATGTGACAGTTAGCATTCTCGGCATTGCAGGAATGTAATTCATTTTTTTGTTTAAACTATTAAATTAATGGGTGTAGTTCCACTTTAAAGTGACAGTAAACTCAATCAATCAAGTATGTATTCTTAAAGTGGAACTAAACCCTCCTCTCCTTTTCGGCTAAGGATTCTGCCATATTGGCGTTTGTTTGATCTGCACCTGCTATGGTGTTGCACAGGTGACCAGTTATGACTCCAGCCATTTGATGGCTTGACAGTTTGGTTGAAAGCACAAGAAAATGTGACAGCATTCCCGGCATGCCAGGAATGTAATTGGTTTCTTGAAACTGTTAAATAAATGGGTTTAGTTCCACTTTAAAGTGACACTAAATTCAAAAAGTCAATCAAGTACTGAATTACTGAATTTATTTTCTCTTGAGAAGAGGAGATTAAGGGGAGATATGATCAACATGTATTAATACATCAGTGGTTCATATAGTGAACTCAGTGTAGAGTTATTCACCCTGAGGTCATCACAGAGGACAAGGGGGGACTCTTTATGTCTGGAGGAAAAGAAATTTAATCTCCAAACACGGAAAGGTTTCTTCACAGTTAGAGCTGTGAGAACGTGGAATAGACTCCCTCAAGAGTTGGTTCTGGCCAGCTCATTGGATTGCTTCAAAAAAATCCTGGATTCTTTCTTACATACACAGAATATAACTGGATATAACATTTATAGGTAATGTTGATCCAGGGAATATCCGATTGCCTCTTGGGGGATCAAGAAGGAATTTTTTTCCCTGCAGGAGCAAATTGGATCATTGTCAAGGTCCTACCTTTCCTCAGAGTTGGTGCTGCTCCATGTTCTGGCATCCATCTTAGGTTTCTGCAAAGCATGGTAGGAGCCTTTTATGCTTTCAGGCCTCTGCGGTCCGTCCTCCAGAGGGGTGTGGTTGATCACATTTAAACCTGTTGTCTGCACTTGCTGTTTGCATTCGTGTCCTGTATGATTGTGTTGCAGCAAAGCTCTGGTTCTACTCTCGTTGTTCTCCTGGAAACCGACTCGGCTTTGACTAAGACTATTCTCTGCCTTATCCCTTTATCTGACCTCCCGTTGCTGAACCCGGCTCGTGACCTGTGTATTCTTGCCTACCGTCTTGTACTGTCTGTCCCGCTGTTATCGACCCGGCCTGTCCCACTACACTATCGTTTCCCATCTGGTTCCCACCAGCTATACGCCACTGGCGGCGGCCATTAGCTGGGGTTACTCGGGGGCCGCGACCTGGTCCCTGGCTGTGTAAAGTCCATCCCCACCATCAGGGGCCCTGGTGAAAGGAAGCCTGGGGCTTAGATTCCGCGCCCTGAGGTACTCCGGTCTGTGGGTGGTGGTTGTCGTCAGTCGGTGCGTGACCCTACCATTAGGCCTGCCTGTCCATTCCACCGCTCCTGCCCTGACAATCATGCTTTGCTGTTTTTTTTGCCTTCCTCTGGATCAACTGTGGATATTTATAACTTTTTTTTTTTTAATGGTTGAACTGGATGGACTTTTGTTTTTTTTCAGCCAGACTAACTATGTAACTAAGTATGTATTCTTAAAGCAGAACTAAACCTTCCTATCCTTTTCAGCCAAGGATGCTGCCATATTGGCCTCTGTTTGATCTGCAACTGCTGTGGTGCTGTGCATGTGATCAGTTATGACACCAGCCATTTGATGATTTGACTGTTTGGTTGAAAGCACAAGCAAATGTGACAGTTTCATTCCACGCATGGCAGGAATGTAATATTTTTTTAAACTGTTAACCACTTGCCCTCCACTCTATATAGCATGGCCGCACAAAATCACATATATATATATATATATATATATGTGTGTGTGTGTGATTTTCATCCCTGGGTAGGGAGTGCGCGTGCGCTGCCCTACCCACACCGATATTGGCTGCTGGGAATGTCAATCACTGGGTCTTAGCCAGCGATTCCCGGCCGGGACTTGGCGATCGTCGGCAAAGCTGACAGAGGAGAGGCCTGTGTGTAAACAACACAGGTCTTTCTCCTGTCAGTGTGGACATGCTGCTTTGTATCTCTGCACAGCGCAGAGATACAAAGTAGCATGTCTCCCAAGTAAAACAGCACACAATGTAAAACATACAAAGCACACTGTTAACCCTTTGATTGCCCTAGATGTTAACCCCTTCCTGCCCAGTTTCATTAGTACAGTGTCAGTGCTTTTCATTAGCAGCAATCACTGTATTAGTGTCACTGGGGATGTCAGTGGCAGTTAGTCAGTTCCCCCCAGTTGCAGAATGCTTACCACAGTCCTGCTATAAGTCACTGATCGCCGCCATTACTAGTATATAAAAAAAAAAAAGATAATTCCAGTATATATACCGCCAATTTTAGATGCTATAACTTTCACGTAAACCAATTAATATACAATATTTGGGATTTTTTTTTAGCAAAGACATGTAGCAGAATACATGTTGTCCTAAATTTATGAAGAAAACAGATTTTTTAAATTTTTTTATTGGATATGTTTTATAGCAATAAGTCAAATATTGTTTTTTGTTTTTTTAATTGTTGATAATAAACAAACACATTTTTGTTTATAGCGCAAAAATTAAAAACCGCAGAGATGATTAAATACCAAAAACGAAATCTCTATCTGTGGGAAAAAAAATAACATAAATTTCATTTATTAACAGTGATGCATGATCACGCAATTGTCAGTTAAAGTAATGTAGCGCCGTATCACAAAAAATGGCCCGGTCAGGAAGGGGGGTAAATACTCTGGAGGGCAAGTGGTTAAATTAATGGGTTTAGTTCCACTTTAAAGTGACACTAAGCTCAATCAATCAAGTATGTATTCTTAAGGCGGAACCAAAACTTCCTATCCTTTACATGGAAGCTGCTATCTAGCCTCTGTTAGATCTGCAGTTGCCATGTTGCTATACATGTGATCAGTTATGACACAGCTATATGTTAGTTTGACAGGTTGAGATCCAATGAAGCTGTGACAGGTATCAGTCACAGGTTGCCTTGAGGGCTTGTTCACACCATGGTGCAGAGATGTCTGTTTTTCTGTACGTGTTCTGCAAGGGCACAATGAAATCAATAGTTCTCTATGTGCCTAGTTCACACCACAACGTTAGTATCTATTATCTATTTTTTTCTGCATAGGAATCTGTAACAGGTATAAAACTTATTGAGGCTCACATGTAAACTGATGTCTCTGCAAGTGAAAACTGCATGTCAGTTTCCATCAGTTTTTCTGCACATATGGTGTGACTGAGGCCTGAATGTAACTGTTTTAGGAAACCAATAAATCAATGGGTTTAGCTTTAATTTAAACCGGAACTAAACCTGTCAATTTAACGTTTCAAAAAAAGTTACATTCCAGGCAAGCTGGGAATGCTAACTGTCACATTTTCTTGTGCTCTGAACTGAACTGTCAAACCATCAAATGGCTGGAGCCATAACCGACCACATGTGCAGCACAATGGCAACTGTAGATCAAACAGAGGCTAAGATGGCAGCTTCCTTGGCTGAAAAGGATAGGAGGGTTTAGTTCCACTTTAACTCAAAAAGGACCTTTGTTTCCTCTGAGCCTCCTCCAAATCTCCAAATTCCTTTTTTTTTGTGCTGTGATTTGACTTCCTGTTAGATGGTGGCTGTGTTCATTCTCCATGGTCTCACTGCATGCAGGAACATAGCCACCCTCTATTACTCTCTTCTCAGTGTGAAACCGGAGAATGACAGGTAGATGCAGAGATATAAACAGCTGAATTTGTTTGCTAATCTCAACTGATAATGTGAACGTCCAGCTTGGCCTGCTCTTTTCTCTTCTGAAGTCTCCTTAATACTCATTTAACGTGATGGGCAGATGTAAAGCTGTACTCTACGAAATCTAAAAATCCTTCCTTGCAGTGAGACTGCTCTGCACTGCAAGGGTTAACTGCTCATTTATGTCTAGGGGCACTGAGTACAGCAGTTTTATTTACTCATTCCTCCTCTCTTGCAGGTTCCCTTGCATTGCTAGATTGCTCTCTGCAGCCTCTTCTCCATGTTCTGACAGTCTAAGGATAGCCTGGCATAGGACGGGAGGACACCAAGTAACAGTACACTACTAGAGCATGGGAGAACACCGCTTCTCCATTTTCTAGTGGTCTAAGGATAGCCTGGCATGGGACGGGAGGACACCAAGTAACAGTACACTACTAGAGCATGGGAGAACACCGCTTCTCCATTTTCTAGTGGTCTAAGGATAGCCTGGCATGGGACGGGAGGACACCAAGTAACAGTACACTACTGGAGCATGAGAGAATGCCGCTTCTCCATGTTCTAGTTGTCTAAGGATAGCCTGGCATGGGACGGGAAGACATCAAGTAACAGTACACTACTGGAGCATGGGAGAATGCCGCTTCTCCATGTTCTAGTTGTCTAAGGATAGCCTGGCATGGGACGGGAAGACACCAAGTAACAGTACACTACTAGAGCATGGGAGAATGCTGCTTCTCCATGTTCTAGTTGTCTAAGGATAGCCTGGCATGAGATGGGAGGACATCAAGTAACAGTACACAACTGGAGCATGAGAGAACGGCGCTTCTCCATGTTCTAGTTGTCTAAGGATAGCCTGGCATGGGATGGGAGGACATCAAGTAACAGTACACTAATGGAGCATGGGAGAACACTGCTTTTCCGTGTTCTGGAGATCTAAGGATAGCCTGGCATGGGACGAGAGGACACCAAGTAACTGTACACTACTGGAGCATGGGAGAGTGCCGCTGTCTGCTGGGGGGAGCCGAGGATCAGATAAGTAAAACTGCTGTTCAGTCTCCTTGACAGAAACAGCCAGTTAACCCTTGCAGTGCATGGATAACCCTGCAAAATGGGAGGGTTTTAAGAAACTAGGACAAGGTGGTTCCACACTTTGACAAAACCCACCCTGTTCTTGGACAATAGTATCCACCTTTCACTGGTGATTGGATTAAGGTGTCCGTGCTACCTGTGTGACTATAGATCCTGGGGTATTTTCCTGAAAAAGCTACAAAACATCTTCAAGATTACAGAATAAGTCTAGTTGAATGGAACTAACTACCACTAGATAACTTACCAGAAACCACTCAAACTTTGTCAATATATTGTGCCAATACATTGAGAGGTAATACATTTAAAAAGGTAAACACTGAATTGAACACTGTGCTAAGAAAGCCAAAATCATGGATGCATTTTTTTTTCAATCCGGATACCTACATGATCTGGTTTTTAGCTCGATGAAATGCAGTGGCTGTTACAAAATAAAAATCTTTAATGGACTACACAAGCTGGTATGGCACTCCCATCCTTTCAAAACTGTATTAAGCTACTGTGAGTGTTGGCAGGGGGAGGGATGCCCATGCATGGCCCTAGCAAGCAGCCAAGCCAATCCCAAGTGTGAACTGACCTTCAGATGTAATACAATACCTTTGCTCATGACTCTTCTTGATACGTGGCTCCAGCCATTGGCCTACCTTTCCCAGGCTCAACAGCCAGGGGACAACAGCAGAACTCACTCTCACTCTCTTCGGAGCAGCATTCTGACTGAATAAAGGCACCACAAGGCTAGATTTGGTTAATATTCTTTACTTGAAAGCCTCAGTTAATAACCTGGCTTCAGTGAGTTCAGACCCCAACACAGTTCCAACAGCAATACGGACTCTTGGTCCCAGGCTCTGCCAGTGGCTACTTATGTCCTTACAGAAAGGCACTCACTCCCTGTAGGCTTGTTACTCTTCCTGGGCTAAGGAGGGGAGGGACTGAAGGGTTGACCAACTTCCAAAGTCCTCTTAGGGCTAGGATGGGGAACCCCAGGGCACCCTGCTCTCCCCCCAGGAGTTAGATGTTGCCTCTTTTTCTTCCTCTGCAGTCTGACCCACATCCCTGCCTGGTCCTGCCTAGACTCCCAGCCTTCTCCCAGGAGGAGGAGGCACCTTAAAGGGGAATCTACTCTACCTTCTGCCTACATTTGGGTCCAGGAAGATCCCACAGTTGCAGGCGAGCAACCTCTAGGACTGTAAACCACCCATTGCATTACAATGCATCTCCACAAGGTACAGCACTAGTATCACAAAGATGCTTAATTTTTAGGAACAACTTGAATGGTGAAAGACTCAATAGTCCAGCGTTTTCAGAAGTCACTCAGTCTTTATTGTTTGAAATCAAGAAAGACTCTTCTATTTATAATAAAACAGCAGAGTGCTGGTTTCATAACAGAGGGCAATGACTGGAAAGTATAAACCGTGTACTGTAGACGCAGGTTTACCCACATCCACTGTTGGATTACAGAGACACAAACCAGACATCGGCTTTTTTTGTCTGATGTACTGGACCAAACAGGCAGCCCCGGGTCTCTAAATAGCTGAAGAGAAACAGAAGATAGACGGTAACATTATTCATAATATGAACAGTGAAACAAAGTGTCTTTAATTCATCAAGTGATTGTATTGTTTATGCTTTGAATGACTCAGGTGCCTGGATTCTTAATACTGACTGGTGAGTCTTACCCTGTGAAGACCAACCAGACCCCAAAAAAAGACACATTTGTGCATCTGTCTGATATGTGATGCACATATTTTAAGAAATTCTGGGCTGCGGAAGTATGGACGTCACCATTGTTGACCTTCCCTGTTGAAACCGCTATCTGCCTAGTTCTTATGATGATTGAGTGGTTCCATTTTATTTTGGAGTCACTGACCCGGAACACGTATGGAGATAAGGAGTTGTACCTTGTCCTGATGTGCATACTTTTGTCAGGTCAGTGATTTAGAAAGTATAATGGAGCCATTGGATCAGAAAGACAGTCACTAGTGTTTTCATGGAGGCCAATAGTGGCAGCCTCCATATGTCGCTAAAGCAGGCCATAGATCAGGGGTGGGCAAACTTTTTGACTTGAGGGCCGCAATGGGTTCATATATTGGACCCGGGGGCCGGACCCATAGTAATTCATCCCCCATAGTAATTCATCCCCCATATAGTAATTCATCCCCCCTATAGTAATTAATCCCCCATATAGTAATTCATCCCCCATATAGTAATTCATCCCCCATAGTAATTCATCCCCCCTATAGTAATTCATCCCCCCTATAGTAATTAATCCCCCATATAGTAATTCATCCCCCATAGTAATTCATCCCCCATAGTAATTCATCCCCCCTATAGTAATTAATCCCCCATATAGTAATTCATCCCCCATAGTAATTCATCCCCCATATAGTAATTCATCCCCCCTATAGTAATTAATCCCCCATATAGTAATTCATCCCCCATATTAATTCATCCCCCATATAGTAATTCATCCCCCATAGTAATTCATCCCCCATAGTAATTCATCCCCCATATAGTAATTCATCCCCCCTATAGTAATTCATCCCCCCTATAGTAATTCATTCCCCATATTGTGTCAATTCACTTACCTTTGCTCCGCGCGTTCCTCTCGCCGTGTTCCCGCGCCGTTCCGGTCTTCAGGGCGGACTGTGAGAGGAGCCTAGCTCCCCTCACGTTCGTCACGCTGCCCCGCCTACATCCTGACAGCCAATGTTTGCCACGCTCCGCGGGATGGATTAAGAGGTCCGCCGGGCCGTAGTTTGCCCATTGCTGCCATAGATGGATCGAATCTCAGCTGGTTTAGCAAGGAGCACTGCCCACCTGCAGAACACAATAGCACTGTGGTAGGGATTTCCCCATCACAACTGACTATGTTGATGAGGGAATTTAGCAATTTTTTTCCTTCCACCAGTGGTGAAAGGAAAGAAAATTGCATAATCTGTGGTGTGCTTTAGTGCATGATTTCTGTAAAGGCAATTTCTGGTATACCATAAAGTAAAGTCTAAGCCCAAGAACAAAAATGCGATATATTCCAGCTTAGTGGCTCTTAGATATAGTGGCTGCATTATTTCTTTTAGGATTTTTTTTTCTTTTCCTACCAGTAACACACTTCCTTTCCTAGGGTGACATTGCTCACTCAGTGTACTGAATCTATGGAGGAACAGAGTTGTCACCCTAAGACAGGAAGTATGCTAAGACTTCAGAACATCTTCCCCTTTCCTCTTTTCCATACATGGAGGGAGCTTTTCTGTTGTCCTTATACCCTTCCTAATAAAATTGTTTGAGATAAGACTGTGGAGTGTGCAGGACACAGGACAGCACTAGATTCCTGGCCAGAGCAACAGCCATTTTTTACACTGATCAAACAGATAAAACAGAACATTTTCAAAGATATATTTAACAGACCAATGGAAGTAAATGAGAGAAGTTCCCTAATATAGTATACATCAGCCTGGGAGGAGAGAGCAGGGGGCAGGGCCAAGCCACACTCTGTAAAAGGGGCCCAGGATACCCTTTATACCTCAGGAGGTGCACCGGCACCAGCATAGTACGCACAGGTGGAAATTACATCACCAGTAGGTGAGGCCTGTAGAAGGAGCGGAAGGAGCTGAAGTTCCGAGTGCTTAGCCTATCACAGGTTCTGACCCTATCCTCCTTCCAGTGACGTCATTTTCGCCTGTGCATTCCATGCTGGTTCCAGTGCACTTCCTGAGGTACACAGGGCGCCCCATCTTCAATCTGGATTTCAACGGCGGACACTGCTGGACTTTGGAGTGAGCAGAGACCCAATAATGAAGAGCCTGTAATATTCACATATCTTTTGAGTGCTTTTAATCTTGTATTAATAAATGCTTTTACTAATACTGCACTTAGCTGGCTCCTCCCCTTTTCTTCTTGCACTATCACTTTAATTATTATTATTATTATACAGTATTTATATAGCGCTAAAAGGTTTGCTCAGCGCTGTACATTATAGTGGGGGACAGTAAATGAGACAATACAGTAACAATACAATACACGAGGGGGTCAAGGGCCCTGCTTTTTCGAGCTTACAATCTAGGAGGGAGGGGATAGTGGTACAGGAGGAGATGGCTGTGGGGGATGGAGTGGTAGGAGGAGATCGGCTGTTAGGTGAGGGCGGGGTAGGCTTCCCTGAAGAGATGGGTTTTCAGGGTGCGCCTAAAGGTGAGAAGGGTAGGTGACAGTCTGATGGATTGGGGTAGTGAGTTCCAGAGGATGGGGGAAGTCCTGAAGAAGTCCTGCAGTCGCGCGTGGGAGGTGGAGACCAGGGAGCTAGAAAGTAGGAGGTCTTGTGAGGAGCGAAGATTACGGGTAGGGTGGTATTTGGGTATCAGGTCGGTGAGGTAGTTTGGGGCAGCGTTATGAATGGCTTTGTATGTCAGTGTTAGTAGTTTGAATTTAATGCGTTGGGCAATCGGGAGCCAGTGGAGGGAATGACAGAGGGGGGTGGCAGATGCGAAGCGGTTGGTAAAGTGGATGAGTCTGGCCGCTGAGTTCAGGATAGACTGAAGCGGGGTAGTCTGTGATGAGGTAGGCCGGTGAGAAGGGAGTTGCAGTAGTCCAGACGTGAGATAATAAGGGAGTGAACGAGTAGTTTAGTAGTGTTTGTCTTCGTTCCTAACTCCAGATACTACTAAACTTTAATGTAGCATATATGTTATGTTTCACGCTGATGAACAGAGGGTAAGTGCTAGAATCAGGTGGCATGAAAACATATAGGTAGGTTTACCAAAGTAAACTCAACTTCCCCGTGTTATTTATTTATTTGATCCTTATATTTTATGATGGAATTATCCACGCTAAACATACTCACATGCCCAGTGAATCCAACATTACCATGCTGCAGGATGGGTGGTCTTTCTTTTCTTATGTCATTGGAAGCCATCTGTTTCTTCCTGGTTTTTGCAATCAGCCCTCTGTTGAAGCTCTCAGGTCTGTCTTCTCTCAGCTGCAGTTTGGAAATGATGCCTCCTGGGATATGTGATGTGCATATCCCAGGAGGCTCCAGGTGGAGAGACTTGTTATTCTCACCTAGGCAAGAATGGAGCTGAAGGACAGTCTGAAGGATAGGAAAAAGGACAATAAACAAACAAAAAACAAAACAAAAGGGAAAATTAAGGCATTTTACAGTGTGGAGGGGGAGGATTACAATGATGATAATGGTGAATATTTTACAGGATTTGTTTGTGCAACGCTTTACAATTATATAGGGAGACAGTACAGTTGCAATACAATAAAAAAGAAGAGGGATAAGTGGGCCCTACTCAGAAGAACTTACAATCTAATAGAATGGGCCAAGTGGTACAAAAGGTAATAATGATGTAAACAGGGCTTTTTTTCTCCAAGAATAGGTGCAGGGACTCCTCCCTTCTGAGTCACCCCTGTCTCCACCCACTAGCCACCTCCTAACATTGTCCCTTGGCTCCACCTCCTACTCACCTCCCAATAATACCCTTTTTATAGAATACAGAACCAAGTATTATATTGTTGTGCTAAGTAATTTGGAATTTATTAAAGATTAAGCAGTAGAATAGATCCCCTGCAGCCAGCAACAATAGAACCAATCAACAACAATAGATCCTCCAGCAACATCAAATCTCTAAACCCTCCAGCAACCAGCAATAATAGACCCCTACCTCAACAGTACATCCCTTCCAGCAACAAATGACCCCCCAGATAGATAAGACCCTCCCCTAGCAACAACAGATCCCCCACTAGCAACAATAGACCTCCACTCAAAAATAGATCCACTCCAGCAACAATAGATCCCCTAGCAGCAAACATCAATAGACCCTACAGCACACCCCAGCACCCCTTGCCATTATATACATCCATTGCTGGAGGTACAAGAACTGTGTTCCCCCATGTTCCCGCTGAACAAAAACCCTACTTACATTTTCTGACTGAAAGTCCACTTTAACTTTGCTACTTGTTTCAGACACCAAATACTACCCGGTGACAGGTTCTCGGCAATGAAACCCAGCGTAGAATGGTTAACTACCCTGTGACGGGAGTCACTTTGGGTGGGGGGCCCATGGAACCCAGCTCACTTTGGAGAGGTGGGGAGACCCCTGTCTCAGCTCCCCATATCCCTCTTATGTGTAAGTCACCCTGTGCCTGTTAGGGGTACAGGGCTATCTGCCCTAATATTTTGTAGACATGTCTAGGAGATAGGTGGGGTGGGGGTTGTGGATTTTTTGGTGTTATGTGGTTGCATCCCATTGTTCTATTGTTTGTCTTACTTGGGAGCAAACTATTATGGGATGTATTTGTTTATGTGTATTAGCTTAGTGGGGGGTTGTCTCCAGCAGCCCTCCCTCCTGATGGGACTGTCTCCTGGAGTGAAGTTTGAATACCTGTGTGTCTCTTGTTACTAAATGTAGATTGCCCCACCCTGTGTCATTATGCAGGGAGGACGGATGTGTCCCTTGAGTGACTATATCTTGTATCTGTGTTCAAATAAAACAGTCTACTTTCTTTCTTACTTCAAATCTGTGGTGTCTGTTGTTGGTGTTCAGACAGGGAAGCGGTATTCTAACAGAAGTACTCAGCGCAGGCTGGGAAGGTTCCGTTACATACCCAAATATGTTTTTGGGCTATGGATAAAAATGGAATATTTGAAGCAAACCTTGAAAGAGCATTCAAAGTCCGTGCAGATGGTATTCCACATGAGAATCCAACCTAGGACCCAGCACTGCCAGGTATGAGTGCCAGTCACCACGTTACCTTCTATTCTGCCGGGAACAGCAATATAAAAAAAGGTCTTTTTTTTCCCCCAGTAACCTCCAGTACTCCATCATCCTGCCAACAATCATTAGTGTGAACAGTGCTTAGCCGAGTTATAAAAATGTTAACGCCAACTTTCTCAAATAACAGCAGGCTAACAGTGTTAAATAATAAAACGTTTCATTCTACTAGTGTCATGGATTATATAAGGTATATTTACTCTAATGTCAACACTTTTCAGAACACTGTGCAGATAATTTGTTCGCGCAGTGATAAAAGTAATAACATATGTCACCGTGCAATGGTATCGACATCGCCAAGGGTTTAAACCACTCTGACAAGCTCTAAGGCTCGGCATTGTCACTTTCTGCAAGCTGCATTCACTTGCTGCTTCTTATTTTTCCTCTCATATGCAGATAATTTAAATCTGACTCTGGCATGCAGCAATTAACTTCTGAAGTGAGGTCTGAGCTTTCTAAATAGACCTGTCATAGCAGAGCGAGGCCCTCTCTCTCCGCTGAAATCTGCGCGAACGCACGTAACACGGCTCAGGCAATTAACCATCAAAACTCTCCGTGAATCAGTCTCCTTTCAGTTCATTTTCATATTGTGTGCCTGCTTCTATGTGTCTTTAGACATGCACTGACAGATCCCCACAGTGAATAGACTGGAGTTATCAATTATATGGTTAGCTGTGCGTTGCATTGTATGCCGAGCGACTCCTGAGAATCTCTGACAGAGAAGAGAAAATAGAGATGGGAAGTGAATCATTTTTTTGGGGGGATATTTTTTTTTCCCTTTCTGCTGGCGGATATAGAATTAGTTAAACTAATAAAAAAAAGTGCATCACCATTGAAAGGGATTCTTTGCGGTAGCTGTCAAGAGGCATTTAGTTTTACACTGGTTTATTTAGTGCTAAATCAAATTATTGCCTCTACTTTGTAAGACTTAAAGTGAACTTGAGTGGAGAGAAATACAAGATCTGACATTATTGCTTGTTTTTAAAGTGAACCTGTACTTTGCTCCCGCTGATCATTTCCTTGGCCAAATTGCCCTGATGCTCTACTCACTGCCTGAAGCCAAGTGAGATACCCATCACTGGAGTAGCACAGGGGCTAAAGTCGGCCATAGATGATATGATTTTCTCTACCCATGGTTGCAGGGGAAAAAGAATGCTTGATTACCCCATCAACACAATCAGTGTTGCTGGGGGAATCCCTCCCACTGAGCTATTGTGTTCTCCCAGCAGGGGTAAGGGGTTCTGGGAGCCATCCTTGCTGGGAGAACACAGTGATTATTGCTGGCGGCTGTAGCCGCTGGCAATAATTGCATATAAAAATCCAACATGTTTGTTGTACCCATAGACGTGGGTCCAATCAGCCTGCCCATAGATGGTTCAAATTTCAGCCAGTTTCTGCTGCACTGGATGAGATTTAAACCAGTGGTTAGCACTTCTGCCTAAAGCACTAGGGTTGTTGGTTCAAATCTCAACCACCACACTACCTGCCTGGAGTTTGCATGTTCTCCCTATCCCTGCATAGATTTCCTCAGGGTTCTCCAGTTTTCTCCCACACGCCAAACACATGATGTTAGGTTAATTGGTTCCTGTCTAAATTGGCCCTACTATATGAATGTATGTATGAATGTGAGTTAAGGACCTTAGATTGTAAGCTCCTTGAGGGTTAGGGACTGATGTGAATGTACAATTTATATGTAAAGTGCTGCGTAAGTTGACGACACTATATATATGTAATAAACAAATTACCTGTTTTTTCTATGCATGCACAGAAGACTGGCCAGAAAATTTTGCAGCAGTGGCAGTGGGGCTTCCTGCTGGCTCTACAGCATGAATGTGAAAGGAACCTTTATAGGAAAGGAACCTACAATATATAAGACTTTGGGAGAGGGGGTGGGTGAATTAAAGGATAGCTCTATGAATTACAGTTATCATTTAAGCATTGTCACATGAGTGGGATGAGAGTCCTTAGCCTTGTGTAATCTCTGACTAGGCTGGCTTAAAAAATAAACAGCGCCTTTTTTTATCCAGTGGGCATCAGGGTGGCAAGGGAGAATATTCACTAAATACAAGAACAATGTATATTTTTATTTGAAACTTGGCAGTGGGATGAGGGTCCTTAGCCCTGTGTAAGCTCTGATCAGGCCAAGAAAAAAAACAGGGCCTTTTTATGCCCAATGGACATCGAAGTGGCAATGAAGAATATGAGAATACCAGAACCTTGTGCATTCATATCTGAAACTTGGTGTCATTTGTGTATTTGTCCATTTCTGTGCCATAATTCAACATGAAACAACTTCTGCAACTCTGAGTTTGCTGTAAAAAAAAACCCAGCAGCTTCTGCTCTGTCTACTTGTGCTGGGTGACTGGTCTTGTATCCACTCCCCCCCCCTTTTTTTTTTTAAAGAGCAGTGTGGCTATAATAAGGTCTCCAACTGTGGATTCATGTCGCTGTACAATGCAGAAAAGTGATTAGCTTACAAATCCGCCTAGTGGCAAAAGGGTTGTTGTTTCGAATCCCAAACACAGCACTACCTGCATGTTCTCCCTTTGCCTGTGTGGGTTTCCTCTGGGTACTCTGGTTTTCTCCAACACTCTAAAGACATGCTGGTAGGTTACATACCTCCTGTCTAAGTTGGCTCTAGTATGTGCATGTATAAATGTGAGTTAGAGATCTTAAATTGTAAGCTCCTTGAGGGCCGGGACTGTTGAGAATGTAAAATATATATGTAAAGTGCTGCGTAAATTGATGGTTCTATGTAAGTACCTGTAAGAATTAGAGCTGTCCTTCCATTTCCTAGTCAGAATGCCATTGGGCATCTGGTAAAAGGTAGCTAATACAGAGACAAACTGAGGGCCATAGAGCATTCTGGAGTAACTAGCAGAGCATGGGCTTAAATTTTGACATGCTGGTAGGTTAATTGGCTCCTGTCTAAATTGGCCCTAGTATGTGTATGTATGAATGTGAGTTAGGGCCCTTAGATTGTACGCCCCTTGAGGATTAGGGACTGATGTGAATGTAAAATATATATGTAAAGTGCTGCGTAAATTGATGGTTCTATGTAAGTACCCGTAATAATTAAAGCTGTCCTTCCATTTCGTAGTCAGAATGCCATTGGGCATCTGATAAAAGGTAGCTAATACAGAGACAAACTGAGGGTCATAGAGCATTCTGGAGATACTAGCAGAGCATGGGCTTAAATTTTGACATAACTTTGTTTATAGGGCCTTGATTACACCCTGTAGCTTAGCTTATAAATATAACTGCAGATGATCCTGGGGCTGATTTCTCATTGGTTGCATATTGCCATATGTCATAGGCATTAATGTGTGTATCTTTCATAAGAACCAACTATCTTTTTTCAATCAGATAAGAAACGTTTAGAAAATCCTTTAGCAGCGTTTGATTCTTGTTATCGTACAAAAGGAACCACAGTGTGTAGTTTCATTCAATATTTTTTTAATTAGTTTAGCCATTGTATCAGCCTTTGGATTGAGTTCCACTCTCTTAAGTATTCCAAACACATTATCTCCATCTCAGTCTTTAGGACTCCAAGTCTAGGTGGAAAGCATCCAAGTGTCAAATAAACCTGAAGCCAGAACTCAGTGTGTTCTCTTATCAAAGCAACACGCGCCACAACCTACTGTATGTTTTGAGATCTTCTTTCCCTGATATCAAAGCTGATCTTCGCTTTAGCCACAGGACAGACTCCCCGAGAGTCTGCATTTTTCCTTGCTGTACTCATTGACCCTTTAAGCTTGAAGGATGCACCGTGAGACCATCTGGTTCTGTGATGTAACTGAAATCGCTAGCTAGATAATTGTCAGTCACAAACTAACTTCTTAATTGTTATTGTTTGCTTTCTCTGCAACACCGCCCACTTACCTTGACTAGAAGCATACGGCAAAGTCAAGTTTGTGGATTAAGCTAAATGAACTAGAAAACTATATCATCTGCCTTATTGACAAATTTATGGTTCTCTGGCTTCTATGAGTCAAGGGTAAAAAGGAAAAAAATACATATCTACATATAATTCTTTGTGCAGTACAGGACACAGGCTGGATATTTATAGACCCTGGGTTATAGGCTCATACCTTCAGGTGATCTAACACTGGCAAAGCTTTTGAACATACCCCCCTTGGGCCTACCACTATAGCCCTACCCCATTCTGTGAAACCTCAGTTTTTTGCTAGTGTTTTGTAGCTCAAGGACCTCTTCTCCCTTATAGGGAAGTTCCTATACTTGTTTTAATCATTTATTCTTATTTACTACAAATTCTTCAATTAACTTTTCACTGCCTTCTACTTTAACAATAGAAGCGGTGCACCTGGATCGGTACAACCTCAGTAATACCATGGGAACCATACATGGACTCCCTGTAATGTTGCTTCGGGAACTGGACCTTGCTTGGGCACTCACCTCATAACTGAGTGAATTGCATGAAGTTATCTACTGGGTGCTTTACAGGTCTAGGGCTAGTGTCTATTCTTATGGTCTCCAGGCCATGAATACCCCTACGGGGGTATGCCCCCCAGGAAGGGGTGCAGCCTGAATCTTAATAGGGATCAGCAACGTAGAAATGTAAGACAGGTTTGTCAAACCTAAAAGTGAAAAGAAATACATGGGGGAGACTTTTGCCTATTTTGCAAGCAAACCATGAGGCTGCTAGGTGTGAAGTTTGGGTACAAGCTATGGTTTGGGTGAGGTCATATCTGTGTCGAATTGCCTATTAAAGAAAACCTGTACTCATTTTCTCTCTGGGCAACTTTTGTTCTTTTTTTTGATTGTTCTCCTTACCAAGAAGAGGCCCTGTCACCAACTTAAAAAATTGCAGGTAAAGCACAGGAAAATATTGTTTTTAACTGGTTACTTGCTTTCCTTTTCCTTTCCATGAGTTTATTTTTGTATATTAAAGGGTTATTTGATTGCACAAGGGTAAAAAAACACCAGTAAAGTATAACATTGGAAAGGACATACCATTTAAATGGAAAGTAAGTATGTAGGTCTCACCTACAGACAGTTCACCAAAAATGTGTGATAGATTATTACAATTTCATAGTATATCCCCAAGAATAGTCTAAATGACAGTATGTGGTTCCAGGTAGAAATCATGGTGTCGGGGAGACTACGTTGGGGTACAGGAGAGGGTTTTTTTGATAGAATAGAGTAGTAACTTAGAGGGAGAGAAAGCGGATAGGGGGCAGGGATAGAGGATATGGCATTGGGGTAGTGCTTGAAAGTAGTGGGTTAAAGATTGCGCATTCTTGGAATGGGAAATTTGTAAAATTTTGGATATAGTGGGGTGACATTAGAACGTCTGTCAAGTTTGAAAAACTGTCTGTGTTCTCTTTATGGAAATTCCACTTCTTTTTCCCTAATATAGTCCCTTTCCTCTTTGCATAGCCTTTTCTGCTTCTGGGAGTGTCTACGTAACTACTGTCTGCGCTGGCTGAGCATGTCTACCCTTGCCCTCACCTTCCTGCATGTCCTTTTATTTAGCTGCTGGGGTGAGGGGGTAGCAAAGATGAATACTATAGCATGCCACTTGAATCATCTGGGGCTGTTATCACCTCCAAGATGGCAGTACCCAGCAGCAGTCAGAGGGACTTTGGATGTCTACACAAGGAAAGCTTCTATAGGTAAATTATATGCCTAAAATATATTAAAGAGGAGTTCCAGACTCCCCCCCCAAGTCAGCAGCTACAAAGTATTTTTTAATTTATGGACACTTACCTGTCCATGGCTCCAGTGCCATCCTCACCCGGGTTAGATCTTCACTAGCCTCTGGGTTGCTGGCGCCAGCATTTCAAGTAAGGGAAACTGGAAGTGAAGCCATGCAGCTTCACAGACAGTTTCCTAATGCACATGCACAAGTCGCACTGCGCCTTGCGATTAGCCCCATAGTCTTTTTGGACATGTGAAGTGTCCCAGAAGACTGCAGGGGGGAGGAGGGTGGGCAAACTTCTGGCTCAGTTCATGGTAGAAAACTGAAGCGGAAATGGGAGCAGGTACCTGTCAAAACCAGGTACCCACTCCCCCCCCAAAAAAAAGTGTTGAAATGTGGCAGTGGAGGAGGGGAGGGTGCAAACAAATGGAGCTGCCCCTTTTGGTTGGAGCTCTGCTTTAACTGCACATATGATTTTATGAGAGGCAGCAGGGTCACTTTAAACTTAGCACTTAGCCATCCTTGGATGTATCATGGTGAGCACATGAGGTTTTTTTTTACAATCAAACCTGCCATCTGTCACCATGAATTACAGTGTGTAAATGAACAAATTAATAACTAAAGTTTTAAAATGTGATGTAATATATAACCAATATTATATATAGTGGGGAAAATAACTATTTGATCCCCTGCAGATTCTGTAAGTTTACCCCCTTACAAAAGAAATGAAAGGTCTATCATTTTATCATAGGTGTATTTTAAATGACAGAAGAGACAGAACATCCACCAAAAATCCAGAAAAAAAACACACGATACAAATGTTATAAATTGAGTTGCAGTTCAGGGAGTAAAATAAGTATTTGATCCCCAAGCAAAACATGACTTAGTACTTGGTGGGGGAACCCTTGTTGGCAAGCACAGAGGTAAGACATTTCTTGAAGTTGGTTACCAGGTTTGCACACATCTCGGGAGGGATTTTGGTCCACTCTTCTTTACAGATCTTCTTTAAATCCTTAAGGTTTCTTGGCTGTTGCTTAGCAACTCGAAGTTTCAGCTCCCTCCATACATTTTGTATATGATTAAGGTCAGGAGACTGGTTAGGCCACTCCATGACCTTAATGTGCTTCTTCTTGAGGCACTCCTTTGTTGCCGTGGCGTTATGTTTTGAATCATTGGCATGCTGGAAGACCCATCCACAACCCATCTTCAGTGTTCTGGCTGAGGGAAAATTTTCTCATCCAAGATTTTACAATACATAGCCCTGTCCATTGGTCCCTCAATGTGGCAAAGTCAGTATGTACCTTTAGTAGAAAAACAGCCCCAAAGCATACTGTTTCCACCTCTGTGCTGACTGTAAAGATGGTGTTCTTTGGGTCATAGTCAGCATTTTTCTTCCTCCAAACACGGAGAGTCATGTTAATGCCAAAGAGCTCAATTATCTCAATTTTGGTCTCATCTGACCACATCACTTTCTCCTAATTCTCTGAATCATTTAGATGTTCATTTGCAAACTTCAGAAAGGCCTGTACATGTGCCTTAATGAGGAAGGGGACCTTGCAGGCGCTGCAGGATTTCAAACCATGGCTGTGTATTGTGTTACCAATGCTTTGTTTGGTGACTGTGGTCCCAACTGCCTTGAGATCATTTACAAGCTCCTCCCGTGTAGTTCTGGGTTGATCCCTCACTTTTCTTATGAC
The DNA here is from genome assembly GCF_062004578.1 of Staurois parvus. Lineage (NCBI taxonomy): Eukaryota > Metazoa > Chordata > Amphibia > Anura > Ranidae > Staurois > Staurois parvus. Next base: position 4,927,065 of record NW_028318294.1, on the reverse strand, counting down.
CCTTCTTACCCCAGGAGGCGAAATCTTGCATAGAGCTCCAGACCAAGGGCAATTGTTGGTTATTTTGTATTTCTTCCTTTTACGAATAATCGCTCCAACAGTTGTCTCCTTCTCACCAAGATTCTTGCTGATGGTCTTGTAGCCAATTCCAACCTTGTGCAGGTCTGCAATTTTGTCCCTGATGTCTTTTGACAGCTTTTTGATCTTTCCCATTGTGGTGCCCAAGAAAGAGATTCTGTGGATAGGTGTTTTTTTTACAAATAACAAATTGTCGTTAGGAGCACCTTCTTAAATTGACAGGACTAATCTGTGTACCAAATGAGTACATAGCCAGTCTATGGGAGCCCAAATTATTGTTGGTTGATAGGGGATCAAATACTTATTTTACTCACTGACCTGCAAATCAATTTATAACATTAGTATCTTGTGTTTTTTCTGGATTTTTGGTTGATATTCTGTCTCTATTATTTAAAATATACCTATGATAATAATTATAGACCCTTCATTTCTTTGTAAGTGGGCAAACTTACAAAATCTGCAGGGGATCACATAATTATTTTCCTCACTGTATATTATATACTGTATATAAACAATATAACCAACATTATTTTAAAACACTTTTCCCTTTTTGTCAGCAAAAAACCCCATTGCTCTTTTATTAAAACAGTGAATCAAATAAAAGTGTTTTATTTAAGGAAGAACAGTGGCTAAATGGTCAGCACTTCCACTAGGGTCGCCGGTTCGAATCCTAACCATGGCACCACCTGCCTGGAATTTGCATGTTTTCCCTGTGCCTGCGTGGGTTTCCTCTAGGTACTCCAGTTTCCTCCTACACTCCAAAGACATGCCGGTAGGTTAATTGGCCCATGTCTAAATTGGCCCTAGTATGTGTATGTATGAATGTGAGTTAGGGACCTTAGATTGTCCGTCCCTTGACAGTTAGGGACTGATGTGAATGTACAATATATATGTAAAGTACTGCGTAAATTGACGGCGCTATATAAGTACCTGTAATAAATAAAATAAAAATAAATACATTTCTTTAAAAAAATATTTGTAATTAGAAGGTGGGGGCTATACTAGTTTATGTGGTTTTGAAAGCTGGCATATGTAAATCATATAGTAATAAATACAAAAACATATAGGATGGGACTTTAAATTCCAAAAATCTTTTATTGAATACAAAATGGTAAACCTTAAAATACATAGAAATGCTAAGAGAACATAGCCTCCATGAAATAAAATTATGCAAATATAAATATTTCATCGTTTATCCACAGATCTACAGATTTTTACAACCCATCCTATACACGGAATAGATCTCATTACTTGAAAACAGGGCCACACATTTTAATAAGGGCCTACACGATTTACAGAACTGGACCGCTTCTTTAGGGCCCCTGATTGAATAAGCAGCAGATGTACTTCTTATATGAAGATTGATCTAATAGTGGTCTTAAATCGTGGTATACATACCTGCAGACAACATACATCCATAAGAACAGGATACAGTGCTGTGCCAAAGTAATCTAAATTTGAAGCATCAACCAGTATCAAAAATGATACTTTGAATTACAGATAATACCCTTTAGACACATTTCAAGAGTATACATACAATATACATTATCAGCTAAAACCACTTCAACTTGCCCCCCTGTGCACAATCCCAATATACACAGACGTTTCTTTACCAGGCTTTATGTAGATATACAGTACTTTGTATAATTTGGATCTGAGGAAGGGACAAGAAAAAAGAAGAGAATAACAAGGTAACAGCTCCAAAGTGCAGAGAAAACCCCCTAAGGGAAATATATGATGTTGAATGTGGCCTTGAAACCACAAAATGGTCTCTCGGAACACAGGCTGCATTACCCAACACAGTTAGCAGGAGAAATTAAAAAACAAATCAACATTTTAAGTACGTTTAGGATTTTGTGTTGGGCTGCATTCATAGCTGTCTTAGGTTGCAGGTTGGACATCCCTGTCTTAAACTGTCTGCCAGGACTTGTCTCAGGACTTGAGGACCTGCAGTGGAAGGATCTCCCTGCTTCTTTCATTTTGTAGATCTGTGTTTCCTCCACCTCTCCTACTACTCCATAAATATTTCCCCACCATTCAAAACCTTACTTCACTAAGATGCCCACCTCCATATAGAGAAACCCAGTACAGAACAAGGCAAGGTAAATCAATAATGGGAAAAAGATCTGCTACAGGGGCCCTACTGGAAATACTGGTAATTAGTCCTTTGCCTTATTGGCTTTTTGTGGGCACCGCTTCTGCAGTCTAGATCCACACTCTTTTCACACGAGAGGACAGATCTGTTCCTCCTGTCAGTTTTTCAGCAGGACCCAATTGGACCCTCCATTCTCCTATATGGAATGGCAGGTGTAAATGGACACGTGTCCATTTACACCCTCCCACATCCCATCTGATCCACTAAAAACAGACAGATGGGGATCCCTTCCCCTTCCATCTAGCAGATTGGATAAGAGTTGGGTGTAAACGGACAGGTGGTCTGTTTATATGCATAGAGGAGAGTGGGCTGTGTCTGTATCCACTTTGCACAAGTGGAGTGAATATGGAACAGCCATCCTCCTGCTCAGTGAATGTAGTGTACAGATTCTCTGCTGAGCAAGCGGATTCCTGGCAAAGCCCAACCCACGTGGAAGGGGCCTTGGGCAGTAATTGAAGGTGAAGACCTTACTTTTAATACCTGGAAAAAATGTTCTTGCTTCTTATTGAAACTTTGAACAAGGGTGAATTTGCACAGACATACCATGAAGGAACATAAAGAAGATGACTTCTGCACACCTGTGGGACACCATTTTGCACAATCGGACCACACTATGGAAGACCTCAATATTTTAGTTCCTAAAGGAAATTTCGCTTGAGGTGATGGTAGCTGTATTAGTGCATTTGCGACAGGAACAATTGAGTACTGTCCGTGATACTTTTTTATTTGCACTAACATACAATTTTGAGGACAAGCTTTCGGGGAATGTCCCCTTCTTCAGGTCTAAGCAGTACTGAAACAAAGATTTTGAACTAAGAATGATAATTCTATTTGACACAAGAGATAACGGCCTGAATTTGGACATGGGATTCCTCCATCATTATCCAACAGTTTTATGACTATCAGCTCAAGCATGACTGCCTCTGCTAGTGTTGTTTCCCCCCCCCCCAGACTTTGCTTTTGCTGTGTCTTATCTCTGGGTTCCCCCCCCCCCCATCCCCTACATCTCTTTTAACATTCTGTTAAATCTTTGTTTCAGTACTGCTTAGACCTGAAGAAGGGGACATTCCCTGAAAGCTTGTCCTCAAAATTGTATGTTAGTGCAAATAAAAAAAGTATCACGGACAGTAATCAATTGTTCTTGTCGCAAATGCACTAATATGGCTACAATCACCTCAAGCAAAATTTCCTTTAAGAACTAAAATATTGAGGTCTTCCATAGTGTGGTCCGATTGTGCGATATGGTGTCCCATGGACAGTACTCAACTGTTCCTAAAGGAAATTTCAAAACTATTCAGGAAAGGAAAACCTTTGAACTAAGAATTATATTTCTGTTTGATACAAGAGATAACGGCCCTAATTTGGACATGGGATTCCTCACTCATTATCAAACAGTTTTACAACCCCCTCTGTGAGTGTTGCACCCCCCCTAGTCTTTGCTCTGTCTTATCTCTATTCTAATCCTAGTTTTATAACCATTGTTGTGTCATTTGTTTGTGTGTTTTTTTTCTGGGGGGGGGGTTTTCTCCCTCTTTTAACATTTCTTTAACATTCTGCTAAAACTTTGTCAAGTAGTACTGCCTGGACCTTGAAGAAGTGGACATACCCCGAAAGCTTGTCCTCAAAATTGTATGTTAGTGCAAATAAAAAAAGTATCACGGACAGTACTCAATTGTTTCTGTCACAAGTGCACTAATACGGCTACAATCACCTCTATTGAACCTTTGAAATTTTTTACATGCATGCAACATTTTATGTCACCGCTTTTTATTAAACCCTTTCAATGCAAGGTTCACCATTATGTGAATTTTACACACGAACAAAAGTTGGGACTCTTTTAGAGGATATTCACAAAGATGTATACACAAATGCACTCAGGTTTTCCTTCTGCGCTTTAAAATACAGTCTGCTCCTTAGTCTGATTCTGAAAAAAAAAAATCTTTATTTTCCAGCGAAGTTGGCTGTTTCATCTTTGCACTGTGCAGTTCCCACATGTAATCTTCTTCATATAAATGCATAAGTGGTCCTTATTTTGGTTTGGAAATGTATCTTTTGTGGGAAAAGTGATGTGTTTAAATTACAAAGTTCACATGCCTCGTGTCTGATAATTGCACCAAGATATTGGAACCGCAGCCAGGATTTCTGCTAACAAAGAGAAAATGAAGTCAAGGCTACTGGCGGTAACACCGAATGGATAACACGACCGAAATCCTCCTTGCTTTTTTTTTTTTTTTTTTCCTTGTCAGGAGTGGTAACGAAGGAGGAGGACGGAGATTTCCGAAAAAAAAAACATTCTTCCTTTTTTTTATTTTTTAATTAAAAAGGGAATCTCAGATGTCTTGTATCTTGAATATTTACAATAAAACCTTCAAATGCTTGTCAGGTGGGGGGGATGTGTCATTAGCCGGAGCCTTTGCCTGGGCTTGAGCCTCTTCTCCCGGACATGACAGTGCACCCGGATAACGGAAGAGTAATTATAGTTTAGCAGGGCTGCCAGGTGTGATAAATGAGTAATCAGCACACAGGAGCCTCAGTCCTCAAAGGAGGACTATTACAGTGTTATCAGCTGCAGGCCTTGCTGTACCGCTGCCTTGCACAGAGACAGGCCGGGCCCCAGGGTTGCTAGATACAACGTAGGAGCCTGCAAGATTTCAGCTGCCTTTCGTGTGTGTCGTTGGCTTCTTTGTGTCTTTGCCACATTGCAGGAAAAAAATAAATTCTGTATTTCTGGCAGTTCTTTTGCCCTGTTTTCCGTAATAAAATAAGTTGAAGTCATTGCTTAAAGGGGTTGTGTAGGACAGATGTGACGTTCTCTCATTTGCTGGGGGTAGTACGTTGTTTTGCTTTCTGGAGCTTAGTTCTTCTACTGGACTTAAGTTCTGTTCATTGCTGTTGGAGATGATATATTGTAAAAATCAAAGGGTGTGACGTCACGCAGAGGCTAGCCAATGGTGTGTGGCGTTGGGTCAGGTCACATACACCTTGCTTCTCTTATGCAGGCCATAGACGGTTCGTTTATCGGGCGATTTTTCATCCAAAAAACGAAACATTGTTTGTTCTGTAAACCGATGTTGCCACCAATGATTGGGAAAATCAGCTGTTTTTCACAAATTTTCCAGCAGTATTTATAAAGCGCCAATAGTTCACTCAGCGCTGTACATTACAAGCATGACCGATAAAAGAAATGAGGAGGAACCGCGAAAATCGGACGATGCCATTGGCCCACTAACAGTGCGAAAATCAGCCGATTATTCTTTCGGATGAAAAATCGGCTGATAAACGAACCGTCTATGGCCTGCTTTAGTTATCATGGTCTTCAAAATGTTTCTCTCCTGGCAGGAAAAGAGCAGCTTCAAAAACGCCGCATTTTTCAGACGCATTTAGGCACGTCAAGCTCTTGAGCTTTTTTTTTTCATTTCATTGGCTAGAATAAATTAACCCCTTCACGCCAGTTCCTCCTGGAGATCACCCTCCCTGCCCACATCCAATTCACCCTGCTGCCTGGGCCCCCCTGCTGGTCTGGGCCCCATACAGGAGGACCAATGGTACCCTCTTATCCACAGCCCTGGCTATCAGCATCGTCACTGCACTTTACCTGTAGACTGTCAGTCAGCACCTGGCCATACCTAGTCCTGCCCACTGCTTTTTGGATCAACAGCACTGCCTTTGTTGCTGAAACCCCTGCCCATTGTGATCTGCAGTGGGAGGGGAAGCATTTGAGGAGAATTTGGCTCAGCTTCCCATTTTTACCACTCCTCAACCACTCATCTGAAAAAGACCTACTTCATTAGCAGTTGTACCTGTTAATCCTAGCATGAGGTGTTATCTGTATTTACTTACAGACCTTCCGAGGTCCAAGATTAATGTTGAGCAGAACTAAGTCTGGCCCTCCACAACATATCCAGTTTCTCATGTGTCCCCTTGGGAAAATGAATTGCCCACTCTTCATGACTGTTACTTGTAGCAACAGATCAGGTAAATGAAACACAAGAACTAAATGGGTCCCATCGCCATTCACCCTGCCTTTTTATTTCAGTTTTTAGACATCAGTTCCACATTGTGCTGCTTTTATGCTGATTACATACTTTAATTTGCAAACATATAATATGGTATAAACACCTCGTAGATGATAAATGTACATATGAATGAGTCCATAACAAAAAAATGCACATTTCATTTGGTTAACCTGCTCTTTAGGTATGTACTTCATATAGTAGAAAGAAATGGTGAAATAGCAGTAGTTGATTAAAGTGTTACTAAACCAAGGACCCTGCATTCACTATATCTGGTATCCCACAGTACACACAACATGGAAATACAATTAGTTTAGTAAATATAAACTGCTAAATACCTTTTCTCATCAGCAGTCTTGTGACTTCTCTCAGTGTCCAGCAGAGCACTGGTTAAATCATGTAGAAATAGTTTTAATTCTTCTCCAGGAGGATGCAGGACCCCTGATCCTCTGTCTGGACAGTGCTGATTGGTCCTGTGATGATCACCTGCACTCTTCCAAAGACGAAAAAAATTCTCTATCAATACACACCAAACTGAGCATGTGCAGCTTGCCCCCAAGGCTTTGTTCTATCAGCAAATGGATTGGGGACTGTGGAAGAAGGGGAGGATCAGAGAAGACAGGATCTAACATCTTGTTTACACAGTGCAGAAGTTTAACCCCTTCGGTGCCACAGTGAGTATAACATGCATGCTTTACTGCATATACAGACTGATATTACTGTTGTGGGTTTAGTAACACTTTAATAGCTTGGTTTGTGCACACAGCTGGCACACTGGTGGCATGAAGACTATCAAGGTATACTCAGCTCATAGAAAGGTCTCAGTGCCTCTGCCTTGCAGATTTTGGATAAGTAGCATGGATAGCAATGTCTTTGGCTGCTTTTACATTTGAGCGTTTTGTAGCTTGAAGCTCAAAGCTCTAAAAACGCTCAAACTTAAAGAATCAATTGGTCTCTATGGTGCCTGTTGGCGTGATCAGATGTGAACAAGCACCATAGAGAACAATTGATTTTTTTTAAGTTTGAGCTTTTTTTGGAGCTTCAAGCTACAAAACACTCAAATGTGACTGTAGCCTGACTGTGATCAAGGAGGTTCATTGCCATGTTAGGCTCTTTTTAAACCCAATTACAGCCAATCCTTTAAGTACCATCTCTATGCTGATGACACACAAATCTATCTTTCTACCCCTCACCTCACCCCTTCAGTCTCCTCTCACATCACTAACCTACTAAGTGACATAGCGGCATGGATGTCACTCCACTTCCTCAAACTAAATCTTTCCAAAACTGAGCTCTTAGTATTCACCCCAGCCTGTGCCCCCTCCCCTGACTTCTCCATCAAGATCAAAAACACAGTCATCATTCCCTCCCCTCATGCCAGGGTACTAGGTGTAATCCTAGACTCCCATCTGTCCTTTCAGCCCCAAATCCAATCACTGTCCAAATCTTGTAGACTTCACCTCCACAACATCTCCAAGATACGACCGTTCCTAACCTCGGAAACCACTAAGCAACTTATTCACTCCCTTGTTATATCTCGCCTTGACTATTGTAACTCCCTCCTCATTGGCCTACCGAATCGCAGGCTATCCCCTCTTCAGTCTATCATGAATGCTGCTGCCAGACTCATCCACCTTACTAACCGTTCTGTATCTGCCACCCCTCTCTGCCAATCCCTCCACTGGCTTCCCATTGCCCAATGGATAAAATTCAAAACACTAACAATAACGTATAAAGCCATTTATAACTCTGCCCCAAATTACATCACCGATCTTGTCTCTAAATATCACCCACTCTCTGCTCCTCGCACGACCTCCTACTCTCTAGCTCCCTTGTCTCCTCCTCCCATGCTCGTCTCCAGGACTTCTCCAGAGCTTCCCCCATCCTCTGGAACTTTCTACCCCAATTTATCAGACTATCGCCTACTCTGCTCACTTTTAGGCAATCTCTGAAAACCCATCTCTTCAGGGAAGCCTATCCTGCCCTCAGCTAATACTGGAATCTTCTACTCTTCCAACCAGTCCATCCCCCGCAGTTACTAACTTTTGTACCACTAGCCCCTCCCTCCTAGTTTGTAAGCTCCAAGGAGCAGGGCCCTCAAATCGCTCTTGTTTTGAACTGTATTGTTGCTGTATTGTCTCCCGTTATATTCTAAAGCGCTGAGCAAACTGTTGGCGCTATATAAATCCTGTATAATAATAATAGTCCTTTAAGAGTGTGAAGAGTTAGGACTGCTTTGTTTTTTTTATTGCTGTCCATTGTGTCCTTAGGACCACATGGGAAGTGAGGGATAATCTTCCCAATGGCTACATATACAACCACAAAAACATGATAGACTTTTTAAACTTTTACACATTTTATCTAAAATTATACATGGCATTTTTATGTGGAGCTTGTCTTCAAACCTTCAGAAATTTTTCTTAGATAGCACAAGATATCTTAAATATAAAAGTTGTTTGTTTCTAAGAGCCGACTGCACAAGGACTGCTGTGTTCTTGACTCATTAGTGAACTCATTGGCTAGGGAAGTACAACTGAGTGAACCACAGAGAGAAATCCATATACGTACACAGAGCGAATGTTGAGCACAGACCCTCCTATCTCTTTCTACTGAATACTTCATGTATTAACAACAGAGGGAAATAATATTGCTCCATGCTGACTAAAAAGCAGATCTGATTGAAAAAAAAAAAAAATAAATCCACTTTAAAGGAGAATTGATGTATACATGTTGAATATAAACATGCTTTGAGGTATCCCAAAATAATCCTATGCTATGTACACAGGGCAAAGTAACCCAGCCAAATCTTCCTTCCTAATTCGCTGGTATGTGGGATACTCAAGCCAGAAGACTTCTGGCAAGATTACCTATTGACAACCATCATTGATCACCACTACTACAGTTGCAAGAAAAAGTATGTGAACCCCTTGAGATTACGTGGAGTTTTGCATAAATTGGGCTCCGTGGTGTCCTCCCATGTACTCCATTCTTGTTTAATGTTTTCCTTATTGTAGATGTGTCAACAAAAATGTTAGCATGTGCCAGAGATTTCTGTAGGTCTTTAGCTGACACTCTGGGATTCTTCTTTACCTCATGCAGCATTCTGCGCTGTGCTCTTGCAATCATTTTTACAGGACGACCACACCTAGGGAGAGTAGAAACAGTGCTAAACTTTCTCTATTTGTAGACAGTCTGTCTTACCGTGGACACATGAACATCAAGGCTTTTGGAGATACGTTTGTAACCCTTTCCAGCTTCATGCAATTCTTGATCGTAGGTCTCCTGAGAGCTCTTTTCTGCGAGGCATTGTTCACATCAGACAGTGCTTCTTGAAACCAGTAAACCCCAAACAGGTGTGTGTTTTTTTAAGGGCTGGACAGCTGTCAGCAACACATCCAATATCATCACACTGATTGGAGTCAAGGTTGGCTCACTCCAATTAGCTCTGGGAGAAGTCATTAAGCTAGGGCCTCACATACTTTTTCCTCCCTGCACTGTGAATGTTTACATGTTATGTGCACTTAAACCATGGCAACATGTAATGTTTGTGTAGTATTATGTTCAGCAGACTGTGTTCTTCTATTGTTGTGACTTAGATGACGTTCAGGGCACATTTTATTCCCAATTCATGCAAAACTCCACGTAGTCCCAAGGGGTTCACATACTTTTTCTTGCAACTGTATAAGATAAAGACTGGATAAAGTATCATCAATCAGCCATACCTCCCCTTAATGTTGGTGAACTTAGACATCTTCGGATGGCTTTGCTCACAGGCACTGCGAACAGAGCTGATCTAGCGGCTCTGTACCTTCAGAGGTACTTTCATGATGTACATTAATCCTTTCATCTCCATTCTTCCACAGAATGTGACCTGTTTATTAAACACTTCATCTCCTCCTCCCTTTGTGTTTTACCTGTATATGCTGTATTGAGAGCACCGTTATCTAGCTCCATATTTTAACCCCCCCAATGTCCACTTGTTTCTTCTTTTCTAAACAATTGTGTCAAAAATTAGATCACCATGGGGTGCCTCCTTCCCAAAAGGGGTCATTTTGGGTTGTTTTTGCTCTGCCCTGGTATTTTTATTGAACAGAAAGTAAGGAAAGAAACTTTTCCCCCCTAAAATGCTTGGTCTTTTTTTGTTCATGCAGTAAAGAAAACCTCAGTATTTGATGAACAGCACCCAAAGAGAGCTCTGTCTGCCTCAGAAAATGACATTTGGGTACAGTGATGTATGACGCAGTAATTGTAAACCAAAGTATCACAGCACTGGAAACTGAAAAATGGCCTGGTAATGAAGGGGTGCTACAGGCTGTTACTTAAGAGATTGAAGCAGAGTTCTGCCCCCCCCCCCAAAAAAAAAATTAGAAGTCAGACTTTTAATATTAGGGCGATTACCTGTCCAGGGATCCTCACCCCGGGCTGATTCTTCAATCGTCCATCTGATGTTGGTGCCTCCATTTTGACTAAGGGAAACCAGCAGTGGAACTCCGCTTTAAACAATTGTCAATAAATTGCTATACATGTTTGGAAAACCAGTACCATGTAATGCAAAGTTTATCACAGAATACTTTTCAAAATAATCTTTGCGTAACTGTTTTGTCACTTAAAGTGAGAAGATATAATAATAATATGAATTTGGCGCTTCTGACCTCCAGTTTTGTTCTTGATCAGCCACTCACTGTGTATTAAAGAAATGGCCATGATCAACGTGGCACAGAGTCATGTGATGTGATGAGCTCTGAGGAAAGGGACTCGTCCCCGAAACGTGTCAGCTAGCCAACCACAGTGACAGTCGAATGCCCCGCCATTGTTATGGCCATCTTCACCGTTCTACTGAGCTGTACATTTATGCTATGTTTGTATTTTTTCATCCCTTTTTATACTATAATAAACATTGGATAATGCGCTAGGGGTGTGCGCCTCCTGTTTGCTCTTTTTTTAGAGACATGTGTTTACCCATGATATCTTCCTCTCTAGCTCCCTCATCACCTCCTCCCACGCTCACCTCCAGGACTTCTCCAGAGCCTCTCCCATCCTCTGGAACTCCCTACCACAGCATGTCCGGTCAGCCCCCACCCTGTCTGCCTTTAGGCGATATTTGAAAACTCACTTCTTCAGGGGAGCCTACCCCACCTCCACCTAAGAACTGTACTTGATTCACCTCCGACAGATCATCCCCCGCAGCTATCACCTTTTGTATCACCTCCCCCTTCCTTTAGATTGTAAGCTCCATGAGCAGGGCCCTCCTATTCCTTCTGTACTGAAATGTATTGTAATTGTACTGTCTCCCTTATATTGTAAAGCGCTGCGCAAACCTGTATAATAATAATAATGTGATGGAAGAAACGCCACTCATGACTAAGCCCCGGTGGACGGGTTGATATGCATCAGAGGGGCATGGATTTGGTGGAGACACACAGGCTGAGGCCGCCATTCACTCTTGCTCACAAGGCTTCCTAACCACTATAACTAGCCTCCTGGAGCGACATTTTAACACATCGATACTCTGTCTATCAGAGAGTCCGGGGAAGCGATCACACATCTGCTTGAGCGGCGCCATAATTTGTGTTTACCAGGTCACAGAGACATCCAACATCAATTGTCTTTGGGACCCTTAAATGCTTTGGCCCTATAGGGTATATGAGTTCTGGTTAATTATTTTTTTCTTGTTTTACCAGTAATAATTGTATCAGAACAATATAAGTGATGAATAATACAAATCTCTTTTACCAAGATTAAAGACCCAGTTCAATGGCGCAGCGCAGGGAACTCGCCATCATCACTGATAACCTTGCAGCCATGAACTTGCCATAGTGATTCTAAAGACATCTTTATGAAATAATCGGAGTTTAAGCACAATCAGGTCATCCGGCTATATACCGTTAGCAAAGGGGGAGGGCTGAAATCCAAAGAGGGAAAAAAAACTAATTTCATCGTAGTTAATGGCAAGGAAATGAAAAGAGCATGAGAGAAGGGCTTTTTTTTTTCTTGGCGAGCCGACTTGACAGAGCAAAAGCGCTCCCAACGTTCTGCACCATTTGCTGTTGCACAAACGTTCTGTGTAAGAGCTGTGAAGCTATTATTGTAATGGAAGGAGAAAAGGCAGATAAAACTCTCCCTCCTGGTCATCACAAGGGTAAACTAGGTGCATAATTTTGTCTAGCTAACACCAAAAGGCCAGCAAGGTTTTACCGATTCCCACTGGAAAGGGACCTCAGGGAAATGAAGGAGACAAACTCACGGGCGGCTCTTCCCAGTTCTCTGGTCATGTACTTTTTGACTTTGATACTCAGGGACGAGGTTACAATGCAGTGGAACAGAGCGTTCAAGAAATCCAATGCATTCTCCTAGTTCAGAATTCTCTTTAGTCCCATTGCCCTGTGATCCGTGTCGAGTCTTTCAAGATGTAGGGGAGTTAAAGGCAATGAGTTGTGAAGAAACCAGTTAAACTTAAATAAATGTATGATTTTTTTTTAGGTCCTATATATAAACTCATATCACGAGTCTTATGTAGACAATGCCCTTGACTGTGATGTGGCTAAAATAGAGTGTAGTTCAATGGCGGCTTTATGAAAGAAAGTCATCAATGCTTGTCGCTTGGCTGTCTTTGACTTAACAAAGAATACTTGATCAGAAATCTCTCACGCGCTATCTTTATGCACACTAATAGAAGGATTCAATCAAAATTCTCCAAGCGTTAACTTAAAGCTTAACTCAAGGAACATTAAAAAAAAAAAAAAATTGAATGATGATGTGTATTTATTAAAACAAATATCCACAGTAGCAAAAAAAAAATCACTTTAAATGTAACTAGTATAAATATCACAATGCGTCTTGAGATTAAAGCAGTTCTTGGCCCTGTTTGGAAAAATTTTTAAAGTCAGCAACTATAAATACATACTGTAGCTGTTGAGTTTTAATAAAAGGACAATTACCTGTCCAGGGATCCATCACCATCCTCACTCAAACCAGCTCTTCACTGGTCTTTGGGTCTCCGGTGCTGGCATGTTTACTGTGGACAGCAGGTTGTGATTCCTTGCAGCTTCACAGTCAGCTTCCCACTGCACATGCGTAAGCCGCAGTGCGCTTTTTGAATGGTCCCACAGCCTTAGGGACCTGTGACGTGTCCCAGAAGGTTGCAGGCAGGGAGGGAGGAGGGAGAATTTTTGGTGGATCCGCTGCAGAGATCTGACCTGAAGTGGTACCTGCCAAAACCAGGTAACCCCCCTCCCCAAACAGAAAAGAAAAGGAGGGCATAAAGTGGAACATACCCTTTAGGGTGAAGTTCTGCTTTAAGCTTTTGTTGTCCCCTGTCCAGCTGCTTTAAGGCTGAGACTGGGAGCAGCAGCACTTGGGCCTAATCAGGTATACTGCATTAATATATGCTTACAAGCAAATTCTGCCAGGAGGAGAGAACAGAGGGATAACCTTATTGATCTATTGCTCCTCCTATCCTGTCCAATATCAGGCTACCCAAGATTCAGTGTAAAATGTTGCTGCATATGAATTCATAGAGACATACATCCAATTGTGTCCATATGAGTTGAGTTGCATACATTCTGCACCTGTGCCACTGTCACTGATTATGCACTGAATGAGCCATTCATAGTAGTGAGAAGTGTGTCACCAGCACACCAAGAATCTTGAGAATGGGTCCAAACCTTTATTTATTGATCACATTATAAATACAGAGGCAATATTTCGGAGCCAGGAATAAACCCCTTCATCACGCATGTGAACGACTGTTCATGTGATGCAAGTTTGAAATTACATTGGCCTTCAGTCATTCAAAATGATCAAAGACCAAGGCTATTCTGCACCACCACCTCACGAATGATTAATTCAGAGGAAGCTGTAAACATCAACTGTGTGTAATAAGCAGCGGCAGCACTCTTGCACAATGACTAAAGGCGCGAGTACTTTTGTGCCTGCCCTGCCACTGCTGCCTACATGTTTATTGGTGTTTACATGTGGGCCTTAAATTTACTAGGGTCCATTTACAATGTACAATGTAAACATTAATACAAATGTTGACATGCTTATAGCATAAAATACAGTCTTAAGTGGACAATGAATGCAAAGTTTTCTAGTTTTGGTTTAACCACTTCCCGATCGGCCGTTGTATATAAACAGCCGGACGGTGGCAGTGCAGGGTTGGGTGGCCGTTTATAAATGGCCGCCCGCATCCGAGGCTCGTGCGCGGCTCCTAGAGCGCGCACCCGCGAGCCCGGTGATCGCCGTGTCCCTCGGATACCGGCGATCACCTGACATGGTACAGGACCGTCCTGTACCATGTGACCGACTGTGTCCAATAAGGACACAGTCCTAATGTAAATAGAAGCCGCATGGTGCGGCTTCCGCCCCCTTGACCGCGCACACGCATGCCCAGAGATCGCCGAGTCCCTCAGATACAGGGGATCAGGTAACATGGTACAGGACCAATGAAATCGTCCTGTACCATGTGACCAACTGTGTCCAATAAGGACACAGTCTAAATGTAAATAGAAGCCGCATGGTGCGGCTTCCGCCCCCTTGACCGCGCACGCGCGTGCCCACAGATCGCCGGGTCCCTCAGATACAGGGGATCAGGTAACATGGTACAGGACCAATGAAATTGTCCTGTACCATGTGACCAATTAACTGTAAACAGAAGCCGCATGGTGCGGCTTCCGGCTCCTTCTCCTCACACGGAGTTCTGTCTGTGAGAGAAGGAGCCGGATAGCCAGAGCAAGAGCAAGCCTGATCGCAAGTGTCCCTAATTGTCCCTGATCACAGTGTCCCTGATTGTCCCTGATCACGTGTCCCTGACTGTCTGTCCCTGATCACAAGTGTCCCTGACTGTCCCTGACCACAAGTGTCCCTGACTGTCTGTCCCTGACCACAAGTGTCCCTGATTGTCTGTCCCTGATCACAAGTGTCCTTGACTGTCCCTGACCACAAGTGTCCCTGATCAAAAGTGTCCCTGATCAAAAGTGTCCCTGATCGCCAGTGTCCCTGATCGCCAGTGTCCCTGATCGCCAGTGTCCTGATCGTCAGTGTCTCTGATCGCCAGTGTCCCTGATCGCCAGTGTCCCTGATCGCCAGTGTCCCTGATCGCCAGTGTCTCTGATCGCCAGTGTCTCTGATCGCCAGTGTCCCTGATCGCCAGTGTCCCTGATCGCCAGTGTCCCTGATTGTCAGTGTCCCTGATTGTCAGTGTCCCTGATCACAAGTGTCCCTGATCGTCAGTGTCTCTGATCACAAGTGTCCCTGATCGTCAGTGTCCCTGATCACAAGTGTCCCTGATCACAAGTGTCCCTGATCATCAGTGTCCCTGATCACAAGTGTCCCTGATCGTCAGTGTCTCTGATCACAAGTGTCCCTGATCACAAGTGTCCCTGATCGTCAATGTCCCTGATCGTCAGTGTCCCTGATCGTCAGTGTCCCTGATCACAAGTGTCCCTGATCACAAGTGTCTCTGATCGTCAGTGTCCCTGATCATAAGTGTTCCTGATCGTCAGTGTCTCTGATCATCAGTGTCTCTGATCGTCAGCGTCCCTGATCACAAGTGTCCTTGATTGTCAGTGTCCCTGATCGTCAGTGTCCCTGATCGTCAGTGTCCCTGATTGTCAGTGTCCCTGATTGTCAGTGTCCCTGATCGCCAGTGTCCCTGATCGCCAGTGTCCCTGATCGCCACACAGCGGCCCAGCTGTGTCCCTGATCACTGCATAGCGTCCCAGTGTCCCTGATCTCCACACCAGCAGGTCTTGATCACCTCCACACTACCAGATCCTGATCATCATACCACCAAGTCTTGATCACCGCTACACCTGCAGGTCCCAATCACAGCTATACCAGCGGGTCCTGATCGCCGCCACACTAGCAGATCCTGATCACAGCCATACCAGCAGGTCCTGATCACCACCCCAGCAGATCCTGATCACCACCAAACTAGTGGGTCCTGATCCCCGACATACCAGCGGGTTCTGATCGCCACCACATCATTGGATCCTGATCGCTGCCAAACCCACGGGTCCTGATCACCACCGTACCAGTCCTGATCACCTGAGAGCCATTACAGCAAACTGTGAGTACTTTTTAGTCTTTGCACACAGTTTACACACACACTCACAAAACATTGCCTGCCAGCTCACGGTATCTCTGATCTTTGCCCAACAGCATCTTAAGTAAGCCAACCGCAGACAGCCATCTGTCCCTCACTACAGTAACATCAGACCACTGTACACCAGCACCATCATCCTGATCACCGCCATTCCAGTAGTTCCTGATCACAGTGCCAAAAATATGGCCAAAAGATTATATTCAAGCGAGGAGGCATTTCAAATTCTGAGTATGACAGATGAGAGTGACGGAGAGCTCTCACTGTCAGACTCAGATT
This sequence comes from Staurois parvus, assembly GCF_062004578.1. Classification (NCBI taxonomy): domain Eukaryota; kingdom Metazoa; phylum Chordata; class Amphibia; order Anura; family Ranidae; genus Staurois; species Staurois parvus. Next base: position 4,910,438 of record NW_028318294.1, on the reverse strand, counting down.
CTGTATATGAACCAGTACACAGCAGCGGTTCACTCTCTGAATCAGAAGAAGGTGTTCCAACAAAAAGAATGAGGAGCTCCAAGGACCAGCAAGCAACCACCAGCAGCTCAATATCTTCCTCTGACATGCTAGTACCAGCAGTGTAAGTGCAAGTACTAGTACTCGGGTGTCACGTCAGCAACCAAGGGTCCATACTGCTGTCCCAGATGCACTTTTAAACCCTGTGTGGCTACCTACAGGATCACGAGCACCTATAATTCCCCCATTCATAGCCCAGTCAGGCATTCAGGTAGAAACTCAAAATTTTACAGCCATTGATTTTTTCCATTTATTTTTCACTGAAGATTTTTTGAATTCAGTTGTGCACCATTGCAATCTTTTTGCCCAGCAGTTTATCACCCAAAATCCCAACTCCTTTTATGCCCGTCCATTTGAGTGGAAATGCCTCACAGTTGAAGAATTTAAAGTGTTTCTCGGCCTTGCATTTAATATGGGACTAACAAAAAAAATGAATTACATGCTTATTGGTCAACAAATCCCATTCATCACATGCCGCTCTTTTCTGCCACTATGTCCAGGACCCGCTATAGAACAATAATGCACTTTCTACATTTCAACGATAATTCCATGTGCCCCCCCAGAGATCACCCCGAGTATGACAAACTTTATAAAATTCGGCCACTGATCAATTATTTCAACCAAAGATTTTCAGAAATATATTGTCCTGAAAAAAACATCTGTGTCGATGAATCCCTAATCCATTTCACTGGGAGGCTGATCATAAAACAGTACATTCCAAGCAAACGGGCCAGATATGGTGTGAAAATGAACAAGCTCTGCGAAAGGTCCACAGGATACGTGCACAAGTTCTGTATCTACGAAGGAAAGGACAGTCAGCTAGAGCCCCCTGAATGTCCAGCTTATATGGGGATTAGTGGAAAAATTGTCTGGGACCTGGTATACCCCCTCTTCAACCAGGGGTACCACCTTTACGTGGACAATTTCTACACAAGTCTGCTCCTTTTCCGCCACCTTTATCTCAAGGACATTGTAGCCTGTGGCACAGCTCGACCCAATCGGAAGGGCTTTCCACAACAATTGGTTGCCACCAAGCTAAACAGGGGCGAGTCAGCTAGCTTGCAAAATGAAGAGATCCTGGCCCTTAAGTGGCGAGACAAACGGGATGTTTATGTCCTTTCATCTATCCATAACAGCAGCTCATTGGAAATTCAAGGAAGACGCGGTACCATCCGAAAACCTCAATGCATACACGAATACAACCTGTTCATGGGGGGAGTAGATTTAAATGATCAAATGCTACAGCCCTACATACCCAACAGAAGATCAATCTACTGGTATAAAAAAGTATCCTTCTACCTTTTACATATGGCCCTGTACAATTCCTACATCGTTTACCAGAAGTCCACACAAAGACCTGTCACCTTCTTACAATATCAGGAAGAGATTATCACATCCCTCATCTATCAAGGAAGACCCGTACCTGAACAAATTCGCTCTGATGCAGTGAGCAGATTGCATGAAAGACATTTCCCCAATATCATCCCTACTACCCAAGCAGACCGCCATCCTCAAAAAAAATGTTGTGTATGCTCCAAACATAGAATTCGACGTGACACCCGATACTATTGTCCCCAATGTCCCTCAAAGCCTGGTCTCTGTATAGGAGATTGCTTCCGTATCTACCATACCGCACTACATTATTAGTGAAGTATGGTGAAGATATTTCTGTTTGTCCTCCTACCTGCTATTTCCCTGCCACGTTTCTGCCTGCATTCATTTTCCTGCTTTCCATCTGAACTGACCTCGGCCTGTTAATCGACCATGCCTCTGCCTTCTGCCTGAATTGACCTCGGCCTGTTAATCGACCATGCCTCTGCCTGCTGCCTGAACTGACCTCAGCCTGTTAATCGATTCTGCCTCTGCCTGAACTGACCTCAGCCTGTTAATCGATTCTGCCTCTGCCTGCTGCCTGAACTGACCTCAGCCTGTTAAATCGACCATGCCTCTGCCTGCTGCCTGAACTGACCTTAGCCTGTTAAATCGACCATGCCTCTGCCTGCTGCCTGAACTGACCTCAGCCTGTTAAATCGACCATGCCTCTGCCTGCTGCCTGAACTGACCTCAGCCTGTTAAATCGACCATGCCTCTGCCTGCTGCCTGAACTGACCTCGGCCTGTTAATCAACCATGTTTTCTGCCTGCCTCCTGGACTGATCTTTTTCCCTCCCACTTTAGTAGTGGGATTCAAGACAACACGGGTCTCACTTATGTGAGGGGATCCAGAGTAGTGTTTCCAAGCAGAGAAAACTTTTTTGTTTTCTTTGGGTTTTGTAATTCCCGGATCAGGGTCTGGAGACCAGAGGCTTCGAAGAAATTTGGGTGGGACGAAGCCTCTACTCCTTTGTCCAGTCTTACCTAACCAAGGCCCTAAGCTTTATGTTTCTGCCTGGACCAATCCTTTGATCACGTCTCTGCTTGCTGTCTGTATCGACTGTGGCCTTTTTATGGACCATGTTCCTGTCTTCTTCCTGGACCACTGCTTTGCCTGTTTGCTCACCACGTCTATGCATGACATCGGTACTGACCCATCTGCACATCCCACTGGCTACCTTCCTGCGAGACACTGATGCCCCCATCCTCTATAGACAACTGCACTGAAACCACGGGTACTCTTTGGTTTATCTTTTGTTTAACTTCTTGGTGAGTGAACATAGTGCTATGTGGGCAGCCACGTACCAGTAGATTGAGCTTTTAGGAACAGGCTGTAGGTGAAGCTACACTATGCTTTATGCTATGTTTATTTGCAAAATTTAGTAACATTGCGTTAAAAAAAAATAGATAAATTTCCACATTTTCTGGAAATTTGTGTAAAAAATTAAGTCTTCAGAAGACTCGGCTGCTCCAGGACCTCTTAAAATATACCTTGGAGTGTTTGCTTTCCAAAATGGGGTCATTTTGTGGGTAATTCCATTGTCCTGATGCTCCAGGACCTCCAAAATGGCATTAGGTAGTCAAGAAATTGGATGTGTCATTTTTTCCCCTAGAACTCCAAAAGATGCTTATTGGATGTGGAGCCCCCTATGTGGCCAGACGGTGAAAAAGTCTCACACATTTGGTATCATCATATTCAGGAAGAGTTATAGAATGTGTTTTGGGGTGTAATTTTAAGTATGCCTATGTTGTATAATAGAAATATCTCATAGAATGACAACTTTGCGTAAAAAAAAAAACATTTTCATTTTCTTTTCACATTTTCCAAAAACTTTTGGCAAAAAAATGCAGTCTTCAGAAGACTCCCCATGACTCTTAAAATATACCTTGGGGTGTTTGCTTTCCAAAATGGGGTCATTTTGTGGGTAATTCCATTGTCCTGATGCTCCAGGACCTCCAAAATGGCATTAGGTAGTCAAGAAATTAGATGTGTCATTTTTTCCCCTAGAACTCCAAAAGGTGCTTATTAGATGTGGAGCCCCCCTATGTGGCCAGACTGTGAAAAAGTCTCACACATTTGGTATCGCCATATTCAGAAAGAGTTATAGAATGTGTTTTGGGGTGTAATTTTAAGTATGCCTATGCTGTGTAATAGATATATCTCATAGACTGGCAACTTTGCATAGAAAAAAATACATTTTCATCTTCTTTTCACATTTTCCAAAAACGTTTGGCAAAAAATGAAGTCTTCAGAAGACTTCCCATGCCTCTTAAAACATACCTTGGGGTGTTTTCTTTCCAAAATGGGGTCATTTTGTGGGTAATTCCTTTGTCCTGGTGCTCCAGGACCTCCAAAACTGTGATAGACAGTCAAGAAATTAGATGTGTCATTTTTGCCCCTAGAACGCCTAAGGGTGCTTATTGGATGTGGGGCCCTTCTATGTGGCTAGGCTGTGAAAAAGTTTCACACATTTGGTATCACCATACTCAGGAAGAGTAGCAGAATGTGTTTTGGGGTGTAACTGCAAGTATGCCTATGCCGTGTGAGAGAAAGAACTTGTTAAAATGACAACTTTGTGAAAAAAAAATTAAAATTATTTACTTTCATCATTTCCCCTTAAAAAATTGGCAAAAAATTACAACTTCAAAAAACTCTCCTTGCCTCTCATTAAATACCTCAGACTGTCTACTTTCCAAAAAGGGGTCATTTGGGGGGTATTTGTATTGTCCTGGCATTTTAGGGCCCTGAGAAACTATATAGGTAGTCAGTACATCAGGATTGATAAATTTTCAAATATATCAAATATATATACCGTGGTCTGTGGACTCTATAACTTTAATACAGACTAAATAATACACACTGATTTGGGTTATTTCTACCAAACAAAGGTAGCACAATGGATTTTGGCCTAAATTAATGAAGAAAGTATATTTATTTGCAAAATCTAGTAACAAAAACGAAGAAAAACATGTTTATTTTCAAAATTTTCAGTCTTTTTCCACTTTTCTAGAAAAAAATAAAACCCCCAGTGGTGATTAAATACCACCAAATGAAAGCTCTATTTGTGTGAAAAAAATGATAAAAATTTCATTTGGATACAGTGTCGTATGCCTAAGTAACTGGCATTCACAATGTGAGAGCACTGAAAGCTGAAAATTAGCCTGGTCAGGAAGGGGGTAAAAGTGTCTGGTCTGGAAGTGGTTAAGCAGCTAAATGCTATGAACCAAAATGGAGCAGTGTGAATGGGCCCATAGAATGCAATATTACTACCTTCAGATCAGGAGCAGACTGACCATTCGAGCACTTGGGCACTGCTCGAGGGCCCAGGGTCAGTAGGGGGCCCTATAAAATGCCCCTGGTACCTTTTATAGGCTTTTTTAAGTGCGTTTTGAGTGTGGGCAAGGACACAGGGGCCCCATGATCCCCAACTGCCCAGAGGCCCCATGAGTTGTCAGTCTGCTCCTGCTTCAGATCCATATAGTTTATGGATATGAATGCAGCTTACTATATGCCCTAAATAACTGCACATAATATACTATATGAAAAGGCATTATACTGTATTTGAAAAGGTTTATGTCCGTTGTTAATTTTTTTACTAATCTCCTTGTCCCCACTGGTAGGCTTCATCCTTCTGTTTGTCCTGGTGGCCATTGTTGCAGGAGGTTAGTGGAAATGTAAAAAAATATCAGGTACTAGTCCCTCAACTTCCTCGTATTGACTTACCAAATGAATCCTTGGAGAAGGTTCCTCGAATCACGCAAAAACTGATTTTATTCATGTTCTTGGCGGCCAAGCTCATCTTAGCTCATTCATAGAAGAAGCATACACTACCTTTCTCTATGTTTAAACATAAAATATCCTGGATAATGCTTAATGAAAATCTCGCTAGCACCATTAATGATACCACTAAATGATTTGAAAAGGTGTGGAGCCTGTGGGCCAACTATGTCCATATCGAGCTGTAGTGACTATGGCCATTTTCTGTGCAGACACATCTTGCTCTTTTTTATCCAGGTTTTCCTTCCCTTTCCTTCTCTTTCGTTCCCTCCCCCCCCCCCATTCCATTTTTAAACTGGGTTTTCTCTTCTGCCCCTCATTAATTTCTTCCATGTTCTTACTTCACTCTACTGCTTTCTTCTTTTATTTTTGAAGTATTGCCCCGAATTTAGCACCCTGTACGACTTTTGGAGTTTTGGGGTTGCGGCCTTTCCGTACTCTTTAGGTTAAGCATGGTAAACCTTTCCTGATGCTTTTGATGTCAGAACCGTATTACTCCGCACATTGAGCTGATGTTATTTGTGATGGCAATTTGACTGTGGTTTGTACCCCACTGTTGTGACGTTTCTATTTTGCTCTTTATTCATGACTTGGCTTTTGTTTGGCTTTCTCTTTTGTACCTTACTTTTGATAGTATTATTAACAGAGATTGAAAGTGGAAAAAAAAAATTGAGTAATCTTCTGAGCAATGCATGAGTGAAAATCTTTCAGTAGGACACCTGTTCTTGAGATAAACTATCAAGTGGTAATTCAGTTCACTCTGGAGAGATTTATTTTTATTTCTTTTTTGTATTTCCAGTACAGGAAGTGAAGGGAAATTTCCCATGCTAAAAATAACTTAATATAGTTTTTAACCCATCCCTACTCTATCAAAACCAAAAAAAGGTGTAGGGTTTGCATACACTTTAACGAATCTGTTGACAAAATACTAAAGTTGAACTCTGGGATCGAAAAAGCTTTACCCTTACAGTGGGCCCTCCTTCTCATTTCAAGGGTTAACTATTTGTTTTGCTAAGTAATAATGGAATCCTTACCTTATTCTTTGCTCATCTGTCAGCCGGGGAGCTCCTCTGCCTCGGCGTCCTCCCATACAATGCAGGAATACTGGCCCTACATTGTACAAGAGGATATTAGAAAGCTGTGGTTGGAAGGGAAGAGGTTTCGGGAGAGTGTTTGCAAGAAGAAAAGGAAGCCTGCAGAAGCAAGGAATAGGGAAGAATATCACTTTATTTATCATCCCCTGAGAAAAATGAGAAGTTAACCCTTGCAGTGAGAAGGAAAACCCACTGCAAGGGTAATTGTTTTTCATCCCCAGAGTTCAACTTTAAACATAGATACATAAAACACAGCCAGAGCCGTTGTGTCAGGAGATGGATATCTGCATTGCAATGTGATGCCAATAGGAAGTGTTTGTTAAAATTGAGTATGGCAGAGGCGACCTTTCACCCGCCATCTCTCAGAACAAGAACAAGGGGACTCCAGCCTCTTTGGCAGCTGAGGCACTAAAAAAATCTAATTGAAGATGTGACATTGTTGGGAGTTTTATGGAGAAAGTGAGATTACCCTGTCCACCCTCCAGCAGCTTTCTCCAAAGGTGTGAAAAAGAAAAAGGGACATGGTAGCTTTCAATAAATCACAGTCAAATGTTTATTAACCCGGCAATTTTCTATCTTTTACATTCTCAAGGAATAAAGTCTTTCTACGGCCATGCAGAAAACTATGTGAGCCTCAGGGAATTAGAATGAAAAAAAAATCTCTGCGATTGTGTGATCCTAAATACAAGTATTTCAACATTATTCTGTATTTAGGCTTCTGTGAGAGTGGAGTTGATTTATTAAAGACAAGTCTGTGAACTCGGGTAAGAGATGTGAAAGCAGAAAATGCTCCAGAGAAAATACTTCTAGGTAACTTTTTCTTTCATTATTTAGAGAAATCATGAACTAAAGGTTTCACCAAGGTGAACGCTATGAGAATACAAATCGATGTTTTGCTTGATGTTGAACTCAGGATTAAAGGCAAACAGATACTGTTGTTGTTTGTTACTTGTAGCTAAGATTGGTCCCATTCAGACTATCAGGCTTGAGCAGTATCCTTCAAATGTTACAAGGATTGCACCGAAAGTAATGCAAAAGTGGGCATAACTTTTTCATTAATTTACACAGTTTTTTCAAATTTCACATGTTGCCAGCCATAGATGGATCAAATCTTGACTGGTTCAGCAGGGACAGGCTTAGATTCACTCTAATCTAATCTAATCTAAACTAATCTAGCTGGGCAGGCTGGTATTACTGAAATTGATCCATCGATTGACTTCTGTACAACCAGCCTGTCAAAGTTTTTGGCATTCAATTCCTGCCACTAGCAATGATCATTGTGTTCTGCCAACAGGGAAGGCTCCTTGCAGGTGGAACACAAACAGCACTGCGGGAGGCATTCCCCCATCAACACTGATTGTTGATGGGGAAATCAAGCAATTTTCTGGAAGGAAAGACAATTGTATATTCTATAGCCTGCTTACCTCGTCCTCCATAGTAACTCTTCTTTCTTTTTCATTGCAGGTAGATAATGGATTCCAAGCAGAAGCAGTGTGCCGTCATTGAATTCTTGACAAATGAGGGGTGCAGGCTGTCCAACATTGATGGTCTCCCACTGCTTGGTTTGTATTCAGTGCTGGTTTCCCCTTCCTTAGACTTCTCCATCCATCTATACACATTGCTCTTGTCAATGTGTCATCTCTGTGAACATCCTATAGCTTTCCGGCGATGTCAGACAGCCTGCACCACTCCTTTGTCAAGAACTTAATGTAGGCATGCTGCTTCTGCATGAAATCTATTATTTACCTGCAATGAAATAGAAAAAGAAGAAGAGTTACTATAGAGGAAGCGTTACTGTACCAACATGTGAAATGTGAACTAAGAAAGTTAGAGCAGTAGTAAACTTATAAAAAGGAATCCACAGCAAGCATAAAACCAAATTCTAATGAAGTTATAAACGCAAAGATATGTTATATTTAGAGATGAGCGAATTTCTCAAAAATTCGATTCGGCTGATTCGGCGAATTCCAGTGTGAAATTCGATTCGATGCGAATTTCTTCGCTACGAAGATGACTTATAAAAAGGGTTTCTAGGCTTCAGAGAGCCTTTAAATTAGTGCAGAACACTGTACCTTTAATTTAAATGCCCTTGGAGATGAGGAAAGAGAAGGAGAAGGAGAAGAATGAGAAGAAGGAGAAGGATGAGAAGAAGGAGAAGGATGAGAAGAAGGAGAAGGAGAAGGATGAGAAGAAGGAGAAGGATGAGAAGAAGGAGAAGGAGAAGGATGAGAAGAAGGAGAAGGATGAGGAGAAGAAGGATGAGAAGAAGGAGAAGGATGAGAAGAAGGAGAAGGATGAGAAGAAAGAGAAGGATGAGAAGGAGAAGGATGAGAAGAAGGAGAAGGAGAAGGATGAGAAGAAGGAGAAGGAGAAGGATGAGAAGAAGGAGAAGGATGAGAAGAAGGATGAGAAGAAGGAGAAGGATGAGAAGAAGGAGAAGGAGAAGGATGAGAAGAAGGATGAGAAGAAGGAGAAGGATGAGAAGAAGGAGAAGGAGAAGGATGAGAAGAAGGAGAAGGATGAGAAGAAGGAGAAGGATGAGAAGAAGGAGAAGGAGAAGGATGAGAAGAAGGAGAAGGAGAAGGATGAGAAGAAGGAGAAGGATGAGAAGAAGGATGAGAAGAAGGAGAAGGATGAGAAGAAGGAGAAGGAGAAGGATGAGAAGAAGGAGAAGGATGAGAAGAAGGAGAAGGATGAGAAGAAGGATGAGAAGAAGGAGAAGGATGAGAAGAAGGAGAAGGATGAGAAGGAGAAGGATGAGAAGACGGAGAAGGAGAAGCAGAAGGAGAAGGATGAGAAGAAGGAAAAGGAGAAGGATGAGAAGATGGAGAAGGAGAAGGATGAGAAGAAGGAGAAGGAGAAGGATGAGAAGAAGGAGAAGGAGAAGGATGAGAAGAAGGAGAAGGATGAGAAGAAGGAGAAGGATGAGAAGAAGGAGAAGGATGAGAAGAAGAAGGAGAAGGATGAGAAGAAGGAGAAGGATGAGAAGGATGAGAAGAAGGAGAAGGAGAAGGATGAGAAGAAGGAGAAGGATGAGAAGAAGGAGAAGGATGAGAAGAAGGAGAAGGAGAAGGATGAGAAGAAGGAGAAGGAGAAGGATGAGAAGAAGGAGAAGGATCCATTTATGGAAACAAATACATACAATGTTTCAACCGCTGTATGGAGTGATTGTCCCAGAACTGTCAGAAATAGTCTATTTCTGACAGTTCTGGGACATTCACTCCATACAGCTGTTTCAACCGCTGTATGGAGGGAATGTCATGGAACTGTCAGAGTCCCAGAACTGTCATTAATAGTCTATTTCTGACAGTTCCATGACATTCCCTCCATACAGCGGTTGAAACAGCTGTATGGAGTGAATGTCCCAGAACTGTCAGAAATAGACTATTTATGACAGTTCTGGGACATTCACTCCATACAGCGGTTGAAACATTGTATCTATTTTTTTCCATAAATGACATTCTGCAGATACACTTAGAGGAGCGCTGCAGATACACTTTTTGCCGGCTTGGAATTATTCTTATTTTCATCCTGCTTCTTCTTTTTCTTCTTATGAGGATGAGGATGAGGATGAAGAAGAAGAAGTAGGATGAAAATAAGATTAATTCCAAGCCGGCAAAAAGTGTATCTGCAGCGCTCCTCTAAGTGTATTTGCAGAATGTCATTTATGGAAAAAAATAGATACAATGTTTCAACCGCTGTATGGAGTGAATGTCCCAGAACTGCCATAAATAGTCTATTTCTGACAGTTCTGGGACATTCACTCCATACAGCTGTTTCAACCGCTGTATGGAGGGAATGTCATAGAACTGTCAGAAATAGACTATTAATGACAGTTCTGGGACTGTCCTTCCATACAGCGGTTGAAACATTGTATCTATTTGTTTCCATAAATGGATCCATTTATGGAAACAAATAGATACAATGTTTCAACCGCTGTATGGAAGGACAGTCCCAGAACTGTCATTAATAGTCTATTTCTGACAGTTCTATGACATTCCCTCCATACAGCGGTTGAAACAGCTGTATGGAGTGAATGTCCCAGAACTGTCAGAAATAGACTATTTCTGACAGTTCTGGGACTGTCCTTCCATACAGCGGTTGAAACATTGTATGTATTTGTTTCCATAAATGGATCCATTTATGGAAACAAATACATACAATGTTTCAACCGCTGTATAGAAGGACAGTCCCAGAACTGTCATTAATAGTCTATTTCTGACAGTTCCATGACATTCCCTCCATACAGCGGTTGAAACAGCTGTATGGAGTGAATGTCCCAGAACTGTCAGAAATAGACTATTTATGACAGTTCTGGGACATTCCCTCCATACAGCGGTTTCCGGCAAAAAGTGTATGTGCAGAGTTCCTCTATTCTGCAGATACACTTAGAGGAGCTCTGCAGATACACTTAGAGGAGCTCTGCACATACACTTTTTGCCGGCTTGGAATTATTCTTATTTTCATCCTACTTCTTCTTCTTCTTCTTCTTCTTCTTCTTCTTCATCCTCATCCTCATCCTCTTCTTCTTCTTCTGAGGATGAGGATGAAGAAGAAGAAGAAGAAGAAGAAGTAGGATGAAAATAAGATTAATTCCAAGCCGGCAAAAAGTGTATGTGCAGAGCTCCTCTAAGTGTATCTGCAGAGCTCCTCTAAGTGTATCTGCAGAATAGAGGAACTCTGCACATACACTTTTTGCCGGCTTGCAATTATTCTTATTTTCATCCTACTTCTTCTTCTTCTTCTTCTTCTTCTTCTTCTTCTTCATCCTCTTCTTCTTCTTCTGAGGATGAGGATAAAGAAGAAGAAGAAGAAGAAGAAGTAGGATGAAAATAAGATTAATTCCAAACAGGCAAAAAGTGTATGTGCAGAGCTCCTCTAAGTGTATCTGCAGAATAGAGGAACTCTGCACATACACTTTTTGCCGGCTTGGAATTATTCTTATTTTCATCCTACTGCTTCTTCTTCTTCATCCTCATCCTCATCCTCAGAAGAAGAGGATGAGGATGAAGAAGAAGAAGAAGAAGTAGGATGAAAAGAAGAATAATTCCAAGCCGGCAAAAAGTGTATGTGCAGAGTTCCTCTATTTCTGACAGTTCTCTCACAGCTTCTTCACATGTACAGCGGTTGAAACATCTGTATCCTAAATGTAAACTAATAGATACAATGTTTCAACCGCTAAACATGTGTTCCTTCTGTCAGAGAACTGTCAGAAATAGCGGAGCTCACTGCAGGGACACTTTTGCCGGCTGATCGGGAAATGTTCGATTCGCGCACCCGAAGTAGGCAAAATTTCGGTTTCGCCGCGAATCGAATATTTCCTGAAATTCGACTCGAATTCCGGTTCGCCTGGTTCGATTCGCTCATCTCTAGTTATATTGTTACATAATTCATCTTACTATTTCTGTAGCTTATTATTGCTGTGATTTGTTCTGGCCGAAGCCTGTACCCTTTTTGGGGAAACCTCCTGAACAGGGGCGGACTAACCATTTGGAAACTCGGGCACTGCCGAGGGCCCGGGGACAGTAGGGGGCCCCATGAGATGTCCCTGGTACCTTTTTCATAGGCTTTTTTGAGTTTGGGCAAGGACACAGGGGCCCCATGATCCCCTATTGCCCCATGAGTTGTCAGTCCACCCCTGCTCCTGAAGCTTTTCCTCCTGCACTTCCTCCCTTTCTCAGGAGTATGAAATGTGCAATGAAAGTATACGGAGTAATGTTACTACTTAGAATTCTTGCCGGATTTCACAGTTGTGCCGAGGAATCAGAATGATGTGAAGACGGCACATTGATGTACAGATAGACGGCACACTCAGTATGCTGTGAACAATGTATACGTCATAGACAAAAGGAGTGAGTGATATCTCTTAAATGATATGTCTTGAAAAAGTTTTAAAGATGCCAAATAGTAAGTTAGACTACACTGTTTGGAAATTGAGCTGTCCTCCAGAGTTTACTACCACTTTAAAAATAGTTATGCCAGCTTTTGCATTACTTTTGGTGCAGCCCTTGTAGATATAGCTGATGGCTGAGGGATCATCACATGTAGTTTTAAAGTTAAATTATACCTGAGAGATCCACTACTTACACTTGTGTCTGAAACCTTGTAACCAAAGTAAATTGGATGAGGCATCTCTTTGCACCCTCTGGGAATTGCAACCTCCCAGCATTTTAGGTACTGTTCCTAGTCAACTATAGGTGGCTCTATGCAGTTTACAGCAGCACCCAGGCTTTAAGAGGAAAGAGAAGCACCGTAAGTCATTCAGGTGGACTGCATGCAAATGTGTAGACATAGAACATGCTGCTGCTTTCTCTGTCTTGACAGTCTGGGGTGGACGGAGAACACCATTATATTCTTCGACTGTAAGTTGTGTCTTCCAACTGGCTGTGCATCGTGATAAATCTCAGGGCTGGACAGACAGAAATACAAAGCGACAACACCTCTCTTATTTGTATTTTGTCTTTGTATTTCAATGTTCAGCTTTAAACTAGGGACCTTTTATCATTTTGGTGAGATTCATGCCCCAGACAGTTAATGCATGCAAGCCCAACAAATAATTCTTTACTTGTAAATTTATATTTAGCTTAGAATTTAGTTATTTAAACTAGAAGAAAAATATAGCCCGTAATCTTTACTTAATGAGCGACCTTGTTATCATTTCATTCCCACCTGCCCCCCCCCCCTTCTATAAAAAGTGCATTGAAGGGTTTCCAGTACCTCCAGGGACGTTCAGCAATATTTTTATTCTGTCTGTGCTACACCTGGGCCAGAGAGGATGTGCAAAGCTAATTTGGCTGATTCTTTGCATTGAGCTTTGCACAGGTCAATAGAACATCTGCTGGCCTCCATATGACTGCTCACGGAACATCTTGTACTTCTTTTCAAGGAGTCCTTTCAGCTCGGTGTCTCTCTGATGTTGCCACTGGAACTTTAGATCCATTTTGCCAACCTGCGAAATGTTGTGTTCCATTTGCAGTGTCTCAACTCATCCAAGCATGGCTGGAGAGGTATAGAAAAGCTAGAAGAGAAACGTCTTTACCTTTAACAGGGTAATGGACCACTTAAAAGGACTCTTAGCGTGCACCATGCTGTTTTCAAGCATTTTAAAGGGGCTGCCAGCTTATTATTTTCAAAACATTTAAAACAAACCTTGTTAAAAACTAAAAAATTGAGAAGAGTAAGTTTTGTTATTGCAGAAAAGAAATGCTATGTCTCTCCTGCAACAAAAAATATTTAACTGTCATGGCACCACCTGCCTGGAGTTTGCATGTTCTCCCTGTGCCTGCGTGGGTTTCCTCCGGGTACTCCGGTTTCCTCACACACTCCAAAGACTTGCTGGTAGGTTAATTGGCAGGTTAATTGGCTCCTGTCTAAATTGGCCCTAGAATGTGTATGTATGAATGTAAGTTAGGGACCTTAGATTGTACAGCCCTTGAGGGTTATGGACCGATGTGAATGTACAATATATATGTAAAAGCGGTGCGTAAAATGATGGCGCTATATAAGTACCTGAAATAAATAAGTAAATAACTGTCTACTCGCAAGCCTCTTTAAAATGAGTAGCACCCCTAGCACATGTATGGGAGCTATGTCATCCCATACCGGCCAATCAAGATGGCCAAAGGGAGATGTTAGCGCCAGTGAGTGAGCTTTGCATTGCATCTCTATAGTGAATGTGAGTATTTGTGTACTTTAATTCTGCTTCATAGGGACTCTCAGCTTATACTACATTTTTCCAATGGGAAAAAGTGCAAGAGCTGCAACTTTTTCAGCAGTAGGGAGATAAATGAAGAATACTTTAGTTATGTTATTGATCAAACCAAGGAAGCAAAAGTAAAGCTGGCCATACCTGTAAAGATTTGGACCATTACTTCCTATCCCTATGTACATTAAAGATGTAATTTTTTTTCTTAAATGGAAACACACACTATTCACCTGTTAAAAAGTATGTTATTATTGAGAAAGAGTAAGCACACCTATGCCTGGGCACCCGGAGGTGGTATTAGAAACTGCCCGAGTCACTTCCCTTCATAGCGCAGGATAGTAAACTATTTTTTTTGTTTGTTTTTACTGGTTTGATCTTTACTGGCATACAGGAAATTTATTGATCAAATGAATATTATATTAAAAGTACATCTTGTTAAAAAAAAGTACACCTTGTGGTAAGATAAATCAAGGCATTGTCGTAGCTAGCCTCCTTCTGAAAATACTAATGGCTTGGTTTCATTAACTCCAAGGTCTCTTTCACATGGACAATTCGATCAGGTCTGCTTGTCAGTTTTTCAGGCAGATCTGGTCTGATGGTGCATATATTCCCGTGGACTGGCGGGTGTAAATGGACTTGTGTTCGTTTATATCTGCCCTACCTTCAATCCAATCTGATCCTTTTTAAAAAAATGGATCCGTTCCCTTCTGTCTGGGCAAATTGGATTGGAGGGCAGTCGGGGATAAACTCTGTGTCTGCTCTGCGCAAGCAGAGCAGACACAGACCTTTTTCTGCCTGCTCTGCTCAGCGGGGGATCAGTGGACAGCAGCTCGCTGAGCAAAGCGGATTCTGCCTCGTGTGAAATGGGCCTAAGTGATCGGGTCTAAGAAATAAAAGTCGAAGACAAGTTAGAAATTCTTATCTGCTCACTACCAGTGAGTTAAAAATTTTAAAGCCAAAATATTAGAATGCCAAGTAACTAGCATTTTTGGGATAAGAGGTCAGCAAATGCAGGCTTTGTATTTCCCTAAAGACATTTCCTTAAAATGATTGAAAAATCAGATTGTAGGTCAAATAGAACATTCTTAAAAAACACGTATAAAAAAAACAAAATACAGGGAAAATCCCCCCCCCCCCCCCTTTTTATATTTAATTATTATTTTTTTCTTACCTTTTTTTAATATGTCATGCTGTAAATAAGTACATTATGGTTTAATGGTTTATTAAAGAAACAACCTGTTTTCAGCCTATTTCAGTTAAACAATTGATCCCCTGTATATAATATTCAGCACCACTTTAATTTTTATTTTTTTCTGCTGTCTATTTTTTGGCAATAGTAGGAATTATATTACTTTTTATGGCTCGCTCAGGGCTATTACACATTTAAATGCAGTGCCCAGTAGTTGTGGTGTCCACACAGAATGGTATGCCATTAGATATTTAAATGACCTCGTAATGAGATAGTTGATATTTAGAAGCTGTCAACTTAGAGCTGTTAACACTTACACTGGCTTATTTTAGCCCTGGGACAAACTCTATCTGGTGACTGGAATTACATACTGTTTTGGTCCTTGAAATTCTGTTATGTACATGAAATCTTGATGGTTTATCCAGTGTTTACTTTCCAGCTTCCCATCTTGCCACTTTTCACCTTAGTAGTGGAATGGGCATTTGATAAAGTGGTAACTGACTGTGAGTTATTAATTATTAAATAATAGGGAATCCCATGGTGATAGCTGTTTAGATGCTAGCAGTCTCAATGCCAGTCGTATGTCTTCTAAAGGGTTAATATTGGTGTTTATAATGGTCTAGATCAGCAATGGGCAAACTACGGCCCGTCGGACCTTTTAATCCGGCCCACGGAGCGTGATAAAAAAAAAAAACAGCCAGGGCAGGCAAACATTGGCTGTCAGGATGTGTGTAGGCGGGGCAGCGTGACGAACGTGAGGGGAGCTAGGCTCCTCTCAAAGTCCGCCCTGAAGACCGGAACGGCGCGGGAACACGGTGAGAGGAATGCACGGAGCAAAGGTAAGTAAATTGACACAGGGGGAACTTGGCTTACTACTTGGGGGGGAATAGTACTGTGGGGGATGAAATACTATATGAGGGATGAATTAATATGGGGGATGATTTAATATGGGGAATAAATTACTATAGGGGGGATGAATTACTATAGGGGGGATGAATTACTATATGGGGGATGAATTACTATGGGGGATGAATTACTATGGGGGATGAATTACTATAGGGGGGATGAATTACTAGGGGGGATGAATTACTATAGGGGGGATGAATTACTATATGGGGGATGAATTACTATGGGGGATGAATTACTATATGGGGGATTAATTACTATGCTTACTATGGGGGAATATTACTATACTTACTATGGATGGCATGGTAGTGGCTGGGCCGGCCAGCAGCTAGTGGGGGGCATAAAAGTTTTGTAAAATAACTCTTTTTATGCTTTTCTACCTTAAATTAATCTAAACATTTAATGTTACAAATTTTAATTTAATTTATATTAATTCACACATACACATCATTCATCTACTCTTGGTCCGGCCCCCGGGTCCAATATATGAACCCATTGCGGCCCTCAAGTCAAAAAGTTTGCCCACCCCTGGTCTAGATTGAACTAGGGTCCTCAAACTCTACAGCTCATCAACCCCTTCATAGAGTTTCAGATTGTTCAACCCCCAAACATTTATTTTGTACTTTAATAGCACTGTGTATAAAATTCTAATTTATTAAAAACAATGTTAAATATTTAAAATCTGAAAAATATTTTAAGCACGGTCAAAGCAGAATAGAACATTAACTCTTTTTAATCCTTATGCTACTAGCCTTAGTAAATAGATTGGAAAGTATATTATATTTACTTGTTTTAAACTTTTTTTTTGCATATCTTCAGTAGCTTCCTGGTTTCTGGCCTAGGCCAAAATGATGTCATACATCCCAGGAGTCGTCATAGGCCCTTTTTTTTCTTTCATCTGGAGGAGAGGTTTTCTTTGCTAAGCACACCCTCCTGTCTGCATGTCTGAGCTAAGGGCAAATGGGTTCCATGATGCTACATGAATTATCTGCCCTTACTCAAGATGGCCAGGGCTAGAAATGCTAGGGGGGTGTTTTTCAAAGTGATTCTCAACACAATAAAGCATGGAGACATGGATGGATGGGTGAGTTTGCTTTGAATGTTAGAAATGAATTAAATTGTGTTTTCAGAGTGCTTGTGAATGTATAAAGTGCACTATTGTTTATATATTTTGCATATGCAATCATTATATGCTAATGTTGATTTGTAGTTATGTTATTTGAAGACTAATGGAATTATAAAAAAAAAATTTTTTTTTGGGCTGTGGGTTGGTTTGTGTTTTTATGTTTGTGAATAAATTGTATAAAAGGAAAAAAAGGATTAAAAAAAATCTTTAATAAAGAAAATCTAATTTGCACAAAAATAAAAATGAGGGAGAACAGACAGTAGAGCCCTAATGGTGTAATAATTGGCTGAAAAAATGTTGAATGAATAAAATGAGAAAATGACGGTAAGCGTGAACTCACATCTGGTGAGGTTGCGGATGACCACGTGTGCACAACCTAGGGTGATTTACTTGTGGGGAATACTCCTGTCTCCATGCAGATCTTTGGAGGTCACATTTGTTGCTCTGGGGTGACCCACATACTGCTCTTCTGGTGGAACTTTGAAATGTTCAAAATAGTTAGATGAAGGATGACATCCCTCATCTCAATAATTTATGTAAGCCTTTCTTCAGTTCATAAGCTCAAGGACCGTTTCACATGGCAGGTCTGATTGGTTCTGCCTTTCTGATTTTCAAGAGGACCTGATCGGATAGTACATTCACCCCTGTGTCCATTTATACATCCCTACCTCTGGGTCCGATCCGATCTGTAAAAAAAAAACTAAAGGAGCTCTGTTCTCTTACATTTAGGTAGATTGGATTACATTGGAGGGTAGTTAGGTGTAAACAGACAACAGGGTCCGCTTACTCCCAGATGCCCATAGAGCAGGGCTCTGTTCCTTTCCACACTGCACAAAACTGAATGGATGTGGACCCATCGTCCACCCGCTCTGCTCCGATCAGAAGATGCGGGTCCCATCGAGAGGGGAGACTTTCAGAAAATATCTGACACATTTCGAAGGGTGATCCCTTCTTCCTCAGAGCTCTGAGGAAGAATGGATCACTCTTTGAAATGCGTCAGTTTAATCCTGAGAGTCTCCCCTCTCACTGGGACCCGCACGTGTCTGCTATCCCAGTGCACCGATGTTGGAGTTTATATGCTTTTAATATTGCTACTTTTGTGAGTATATATCTCAATTTAATAAATTCACCCTTTACTTACTGAGGCAATGTGCAAGGTTGGTGCGCTTTTGTTTTTGTTCTTTGTTACAGCTGATTGCTTTGAGGCTATGTACGAGGCTCCCAAGTGCCACGTCCTATTCAAACTATTGGAAAAGAAAAGGGGTCGTTTGGTGGACTCTATAGGCACTACAACAGTGATAAATAAAATTATTGCTTTATTGAACAATAATTCGAGATTTCCGCTCACTTTGGTGAGATCTACTCTCACTTCTTCTTACATTTATTTATTTCAGGTACTTATATAGCGCCGTCAATTTACGCAGCACTTTACATATATATTGTACATTCACATCAGTCTCTAACCCTCAAGGAGTGTACAATCCAAAGTCCCTAACTCACATCCATACTTACACATATTAGAGCCAATTTAGATAGGAGCCAATTAACCTACCAGCATGTCTTTGGAGAGTGGGAGAAAACCGGAATACCCGAAGGAAACCCATGCAGGCACAGGGAGAACATGCAAACTCCAGGCAGGTGGTGCCATGGTCGTGATTTGAACCAGCGACCCCAGTACTGCCAGGAGGAAGTGCTAACCATTTAGCCACTGTGCTTACATGTCTGAGACAAGGAAAAATGGGACAAAAAAAAGCTGAAAGGGGTTTTAATTAACCCGTACTTTATCAAAAACTTAAAATAAAAAAATAGCTTTAGACAAAAAGAGCAACAAGTTTATTTAATGTTTTTAAAATGAATGCCTTTATCTGTGTGTCAGGTTGGTATGTAAAGCGCGCAGAAGTTTTCTTTGTATTCCTTGCTAATTTCCTCTGTTATCCATTTCTATGCCAAGCAGCGAAAGCTTTTATACCAGGATTGGCCTCGACTCTCCAAGGAGGCAAGAGGAGTGTATCAAGCTCCGCTGACTAATCTGCAAACGTCTCCTAAAACATATCTGCAAAACATGTGGGAGTTATCCGCAGCAAAGCAATTGTTAGTTCATTTGTTATTTCCAAGAGCGGATTCTTTATGATTCAAAGCGTGGCGGATAAGAGATGTGAATCTGTTTCTAGGCTGTTTGCAGTCATATATTTTTCATTTGGTTTAACTTGGAATTCTAAAACCTGGCGCCTCCGTAGAGAAATGACGAGGTTGTACAATCTGTGACTTGCTTACTCTCTTTGTCAGGTGGTATGTGATATGCTTGTCGGCCAGTAATTTAGATGCTGTCAGTTTTTCAGTAGTCACCAGAGAGCCTAACGATCGCCAGTTCCCTTTCCTGCACCGTCCATATTTGCACGGGAAGAAAGATCGAGGGTTGGTGAGGTGTTGTCTTGTCAGGCAGTAGAGTTCCTTTTTTATTTTTTTATTTTTTTACATCTTGATTACAGTGAGCCTTTCTGGAGAGAGTCCCAGAACGAGAGGTTGTATATGGTTTAGTAAATGTCATAACACAAATTTGTCTTTGTAGGAAGCTACTCTGCAGGGTAAGCACATAATAACTCAGCACAAATAGGACAAACTGCTAAATTATAGTGCCATGGCTTATTCAAGAGCACTGTTATCTGTGACATGTATTTTCCTTTTATGAAGACAGAAGGATGCAGAATGGGGTAATACATGTGAGAAATCCCCCTATGGGAGATGATGGGATCTTCTGCTGGATGTAGAATAAAAGCAGGAGTGTTACTTTCTATGAAGGCCTTCTTTCAAGTTTTACAATCACCCTAGGTTCACATCGGTACGGGTGGTGCCGCTGTGGATCCACAGGAAAATCCATGCAGCCGCACCACCCGCACAGAGAAATGCGGACCCTCGGGTGGGTGACATTAGTTCTAATGGCACGCCTCCCGCACTGGAAAACGCAACTGTACTGGGAACCGAGGTTCCCTTGTGGGCTGCGTTTTCCAAAGAACTGCAGGGACTTCTTCCCTCGGTGTCACGAGCACGGGAGTCCATTTAAATGAATGGGCTCTCGTGCCCGTGCAAAACGTGGCCCACATATTTATAAACCGGGGTAAACCTGAACTCCAGGCAAGTACAAGTTAAATAAAATAAAACCAGAATATGGCACAAGCAAGAACTTCAAGAGCACCCAGAATTTCCAAAGTAGTTATGAGATTAAATTGAATAAATAGGCACAAAAAATGTATCACAGTCCACTGCGAAAGTCCATAAATGAAAATAAGTTTACTTCATCAGTGGCTGCGGGAGAGATCTCTGCAATACAAGCACAAAACAACAGGGGGCACCAGCATGTAAAATACTTTTTTGGATAAAAGACAATTGGCAACTCACATGATTCTAGGTAATGTGCGCCCATCAGAAAGGATTAATCCAAGCAGAGGTCACATGCCAGTGTGGACTTCCAGGGTAGAAGTGTCCTAAATCCGTCAGTTGTATGGAGCACTGCTCTGTAGCCGGACCAGGAAGCCGTGGAACCACCGTGGAACACACGTCTGGTGCAGAAGTGAAGTCATACCGGGTGAAACCTTCACAAAGAAGCTAGAGCACTCCAAAACATGGAGCCACAGGTCCTCCCTGGTGTGACATCTCTTCCACTTCTGCGCCAGTGTGTGTTCCACTCCAGTCCAGTCACGTGATTTGATCTTCAGTGTAGATGGGGAACAGTGGACAATGGAGGCCCCATAGTAAGTTTATGGGTGTTATCACCACCCAGGCTCTGCAGTTGTTGTTGCTGCTCTCTCCTCTCCCCTGAAGCTGGCTGTTGGGGAGATCACGTGGCTGGACTAAAGCCTCCTTAGATCAGGTAAGTATAGACATCTTCCTTTACATGGTAGTTAGCATATGGGGGTGGGAGTCGGTTTAAACTTAGTCTTTTGCTGGACTTCCACTTTAAGCAAAGCAGAAGCTTTCTCTTATCCAATGCTCCTTACTGATGCATTTCACTTGTAAAACAGGCTTAAAGTGGAAGAAAGTCCTAATTATAACTATTCTAAAACATATTCTCTCTCTCTTCTCCTGTTTATCCTGCCTAGCCTGTATAATAAAAGATCTGTGTACTTACCCATTTTTAATGCACTCCGGTCCGGGTCCTGCAGCTCAATTTTCCATGTCAGTAAGGGGCATCTGCCAGGGGGAGGAGGGAGTGCTGACAACACTGAGTCATAGAAAAAAACAGGGTACACTCTCCTCGTACAATAACGCAATAACCAAAAATGTATTAGAAAGATGCAAAACATACTCACAAGCCTTAAAGGTCATAAAAACAGAGATAAGAAGTGAAAGGTGCCAATCGTGGACAGCATGCATCTTCGAGTAAAGTGCTAACGCATTTCGGGAGTTGAACTCCCTTCCTCAGGGCAATAGATGACATTCTTCACCTTTGACTTCTTGTCTCTGTTTTTATGACCTTTATGGCTTGTGAGTATGTTTTAGCATCTTTTTAATACATTTTTGGTTATTGCTTTAATGCAATAGTAGAGTGCGCCCTGTTTTGTTTTTTTTTCTGCTATTATCAAGATTCCCCAATCTATCGAGGGCGGCACCTCAGCAAGTGCACGATTCCATTTTGAGTGCAGCAAGAGAGATTTGAGCACAGGTTTCTGGTTACTGGGTCATAGGAGCCTATGGGTGATTTCACAGCTTTGGAAATTTACAACCATTGTCAGGCACTCCCTTACAAAGGGAAATCAGAGCTGCAGGATCATATAACTGGACAGGAGCGGATTAAAATAGGTAAGCACACAAAACTTTTTTATATAGGTTAGGTAGGATAGGTAGGGAGGTGGAAACATTTTTAAGAATCAGTCAAGAGAAAAAAAAAGCAACACAAGCGCTCAAGTCTGTGAGCATCCCAGGACCACAGTAACAGTCACTCGCTGAGGTGCAGCCCTCTAAAGATCAGGAAATCTTGATAATACTGGAAGAAAGCAAAGAAGGGGCACATTCTCCTCGTGCATTACTGTGATAAAAAGGAATTTATTTAAAAAAGACAAAAGTATATACTCACAAACCAAGAGCTCTGAAGAAGGGAGTATGTCTACTGAAACGCGTTAACATACCCTGTTGCCAGACTACCGCTTGCTCAGACTGTCACATTGGTTCCTAGCTTGTTTTATGACTCTTGGTTTGTGAGTATATACTTTTGTCATTTTAAAATAAATTTCTTTTTTAATCATGGTAATGCGCGAGGAGAGTGCGCCCCGTCTTTGCTTTCTTCCAACGTTTTTAAGAATAGTTATAGTCAGGGGCGGACTGACCATTTGGAAACTCGGGCACTGCCCGAGGGCCTGGGGTCAGTAGGGGGCCCCATGAGATGCCCCTGGTACCTTTTTCATAGGCTTTTTTGAGTTTGGGCAAGGACACAAGGGCCCCATGATCCCCTATTGCCCGGGGGCCCCATGCCAGTCCGCCCCTGGTTATAGTTATGCTTTTCTTCCACTTTAAAGCTGAACTGCAAACATATATAAAAGACACAAATGAACGTACCTCTGTAATCATTAAAACATCTTTAATTGTATTTTTAAATGCAAGCAGAGTAAGTATCTGAATGTGACCTAGCATCAGGCTCCTGCAGTCCCTGTACAGCAGAGCTGGAGTGTGAGAAGAAGAAGCAGGACAAGGAACCAATGTGTACATGTGCTGACAAGGAGCATGCTGATAGGAGGGGAAATCAAATTGACAGAGAGAGAGAATTACTGGCTGGGGTGCGCCTAAGACAGGGTTTCTCAACTAGAGTTCCTCCAAAGGTTCCTAGGGGTTCCTTGAGCAATGAGCAATTTCTGCCTCTCAGATAAGTTCCTACTGACACCATTGATCTTTTTAGTGATCTGAAAGAAGGTAATTCTTCCAAGGGTCCACCAGTGCAATGAGCATTCTTCCCACTGACCATCACACTGTTTTATGTGTTGTAAATATATTAAATGTTACCAGGGGTTCCTGGAGACTAAAAAGTGTATTTCAAGGGTTCCTCTGTGTTGAAAATGTTGAGAAAGTCTTGTCTAAGATAACCTGGGCTCAAATAAAGAAGGTTGAATCATATTGTCTATCAGACTGAGGACATCTAGCGGCAGAAAAAAGTACTGCAGTGGAAATCTCGGAATGAAGGTGAATATTGCAGCAAACGCTTGGTGTTGTTGTGTTATCTTTCATAGTTATTTTTATCTTGTCATTTTTGCCTGGAGTTCTGCTTTAATCATAGCGTCTACCATTAAGCTCACTAGAAGGAGAGCTCAGCATTGTCAACCACCATGTTTCTCTTATGACAGATTTTTTTTTTAAGTAAACCAGTTTATATCTCAATTATGTGTGTTGCTAGTTTTGGGACCAACTCAAGGAATCAGATTCCCCAGGTTATGGTATATGATCTCCCAGTCCTCTTTGAAAATGGAGCCATAAGAACGTTCTAATATTATAATTAATGTAATTGTTTCTATAGAGCTGGATGTTTGCATCAGAGGCCAACTGTTCATTATCTATAGAGAAGTTTAAATAATAAGTGGTCCTCCGTAGTTCTTGCACTTTTCAGAACAATGTTACAGTAGTTTCATAATGAGCTTGGTCTCCAGGGTCTCCGACTCCTACCAGCTCCTCGAGATGTGAATTGATGTGTATGTTTTGCAAATTAACAAGATTTATGATACTTTTGGGAAATACATCATAACGGAAAATCTGCCTTTCTGTTTATAATTTGAGATATATTAACAGGAAGACCTTTGATCACTTGTGTAGAGTTTCTGTGGTGGATCCTACAAGAAGCAACTTCTCTGTTGTATTTTTGTGTTTAGTTTTCTTTTAAGTGCATGTTTGTGTTTTTCTGTGTTGTATTGAAGCCACTTCAAGAATGATCTTTCGCACTGCAAGCATGCTTTGATATTCCTGAAGTGTACTTCATGTGAAGTAAGGTAGATATGCTTGAAAATATGTGTTATGTCTATAAGGCGAGGTTCATGTCTATTTGTGTCCAATTTTGGCCGTTTTTAGTTCGTCTTTAATGCATTTTCCAAATTCTATTGGGAATCACAATGCATGAAAATGCACATAAAAAATCACATGCCTCATTTTTACCAACATAGCACAACGCAACACTCAGGTGTGATTAGGATCCTTGGATTCAATGTATTTTTAAGATACATACATTTTTGTGTGCTCCAAAATGCACATAAAAATGCAAATGTGTTGATAAGGCCCTAATGTTGATTCTGATGTTTGCTTTACTAATGGCAACCAACCAGAATCTTGTTATTTTCTGGTGCAATTTAAAAATAAATCCTAATAATGGCTTGAATGTGTAGCTCAGATACTCTCCCTCAGTTTTCGGGAGCGTTTCAAAGAAAGTAATGATCCCACAGCATTTCTACCAAATGTAGTCCTCTACCTTTCTTAACTTGCAACTGTCCCATGATGGTCAGGAACCTTCAAGCTCATCCAGCTTTCTTAGGTAAATCAGTTTTCAGATACCCTTGAAGATCCATGGTCATTTTTAAAGGCAATGTTGCTGGATGGCTGCAGGCCAATATGAGTATGGACTAATCATAGGATTGAATGGGGCCATGGTGGGGATGAGCACTAGAAAAAAGATGCAGTCAAAAAATTTGGTTTCAAAGCTGTGCAGTTCCAGGCCAAGGGACACCATTAATAATTTGGAACAGTATTTCTCTGAGGGGTCTAGGGGAGAGGGAAGGATTAACCTAAAGCTCAACTAGAAAGTGAAGTTCTTCGTTAAAGTAGATCTATTGCAATCCTAATCACTAAAATCTGATACAGTCCTATTTATCTACAGCCTTTATTTAAAAAAATACTTAAAGCCCAAATCCTGGCAAACAAAAAAGGTGCCCTCACTGCTCGGGTCAACTGCTCATTTTGTCTAGGGGTTAGGAGAAAGCTTATACTCACTTGATCCTTCTTTCCACTGGAAAATGGTTTTCCCCCTCAGTCAAGCCGTGGACTATTCCTGGTCTATGGAGCCTGTTCTGAGCTTGATGACATCAGCAACAGTCCACAACTCAAGCCCACTGGAGCCCGGGGGTGCCGGACCGGTTTTGTGCTTGGAGGATCGGTAGATCAGGTAAGTATATCTCCTCTCTCCAATCCTCTAGATAAAAATGAGCAGCTAAACCATGCGGTGTGGGCAAAGCCCCACTGCATGGGAAAACTTTTTTTTTGCCCTGTTGGGCCTTAATATTGCTGCCATAAAAGTTCTTGTTCAGGAACTTTCTTTTATTGTGTGACAACTCTCTGTCCCTTTCCTGCCTTGAGCAATGGCCACATGTGGACAAAAAGTGACTGTAAAATGTCTGCAAGAGATCAGCGCTAAGATGCAAAAAAAGGATTTACAGGCAGACTGAAAATTGTATTATTTAAAGGAAAGCAAGGCAGTCTTTAATGATACACTGTGTTCTAGCAAACTAAATGCCATCCAGTTAGTGTTTACACCTATACAAACTTTATTTGTTTAACTTATACTGAAACAGTTTTTTAGGTAGTCCATATATGCTGAGAATGTGTCAGTTATGTCATGTGTAGGGTCATAGGAGCACTTACAAACACATGTTTTCTACTATTTGGAGATGTGTCTGGCTTTTCCTTACCTCACTGGTCTCCATTATAATTCTTGTCAACCCTGACAGGTTGCAATTCAACCTGTATCCACAGAGACCTCACATTTCCTGAGCTTTAACCTGAGCCGTGTCACCTTTGCTGTAACCACTCTCCAGCTGACTTTCCTCCATGTTGTCACATGACCTTGCCACACGAAACTCTGTTTAACCTGGCCCTCTCCAATTTTAATAACATTTCACCCTTTCTTACTACATCTTTGGTTGTTGGAAGAAGCAGCAAACACACTGGAACATGTGTAGTGTTATGTTGATTTTCAGCACTCGGCACAGTAGTTAGTGGCGCCAAGGTTTCAGTTCTGATATAACCCCAAAAAAACTGTTAAGCCCACATTCACACTTGAGGGTGAGCTTCTTTCGGTGATTCTGAAGCTTTTTTGTGTGTTTTTGCATATTATTTTGCGTGCTTTTGTTTAGGCCAATATAAATATCCTTAGGGACTTATTATGTCCTTTGTCTGCTTCTTGGCTTTTCTTTGTGGGGTTGTGGTGCCATGTGCTATCAAAGTTCTTGAGTCATGTCTGCTATGTTCCTAGGCCCTCTGCTGCTTCCCACTGTTCTTGTAGTGGGCATTACTATAGTTGTAGAGGTTCTTGTGAGCCTTCACCAGGTGGATGAAATTGTTCACATCTACCTTAGACACTAATGAATCTTCCATTTTGTGTACTGGCCTGTTAGGAGGAGAGGACTGGTTGTGAAAAATGTACAAAAAATGCACTAAAATGCTTGTGTTGTGCTTTTTAGGTGCTCCAATTGCTGTCTATAAGGCCAAAAATGCAAGATACTGCCTGAATAGTGTCCTGAACATTAAATGCATCCTTAAAACTAAGCATTGGTGTTACATTAAACCAGGGGCGGACTGACAACTCATGGGGCCCCCGGGCAATAGGGGATCATGGGGCCTCTGTGTCCTTGCTCATAGTCAAAAAAGCCTATGAAAAAGGTACCAGGGGCATCTCATGGGGCCCCCTACTGACCCCAGGCCCTCGGGCAGTGCCCGAGTTTCCAAATGGTCAGTCCGCCCCTGCATTAAACATAACATTAGGCTTCCCCAAATAATGAAAAATAGGTCATCTCCAGCCAAAAAAAGAAAAAGAAAATAACTGCCCTTTCCTAATACATTCCCCTTTACCAATCTATAGTTTTTATTTTTTTATTATTTTCTTTTGTCCAGACTGTAGTGTGGAAGGTTCTTCATACAGTGCCCATGTTGCTTTATGGTGATATAGACTCTGCCTATTGGCTGATACAATTGTCCATTCAACAGAGTCCTCTAGTCTGTAAGGGTGTGGTACCATGATACCCGGCATTCACTATATCTGGTCTCCCACAGTACACAGAACATGAAAGTGCAATTATTTTAGTAAATATAAACTCCTAAATACCTTTTCCCATCATCAGTATGTATCAGTCTGGTACCCTCTGTGTCCAGCTGAGCATTGGTTATTCTTGTAGGAGGAGTTTTTTCATTTGACTGTCCTATGAGGTTGCATGACTCCTAACCTTCTGTCTGGACAGTGCTGATTGGCCCTGTGCTGATCACATGCACCCTCCCCCACAAAAATCTCTCTAGCAATTCACACAACCTGAGCATGTACAGAGTGCCTCCTAGGGTTCTGTACTGTCAACAGATTGATTGGGGACTGTGGAAGTAGGGGAGGATCAGAGAAGACAAGATCAAACAGCCTTTATACATAATGTGGAGGATTAACCCCTCAAGTATGCTTTATTGCATATACAGATTGATTTTACTGTTGTGGGTTTAGTAACACTTTAAAGGGTGGCAACAAGACTAGTTATGTGCATGGAGAGCAGCTTCTTATCATTGGTCTCCACCACTGGAAGAGGTGCTGTGGAGGGACACATCATAGCAAAATCAGGTACTTTTTTTTCTTGTTCTTTTCCAGCCTACTAATGACATCTCCACCTAATCGTGTGCATGTACCATACGAGATCTGATGCTATTTTTCATCTTTGGAAAAAATTCCTTCTCTCTGAGATCTCACAAGATTTTGCTAAATCTCTCGAGATCTCACAGATTGCACACAAGATCTCCCTGAAAGACACTGGTGACAAAACCTTCCCAGGTGATTCCTGTGATGTCCTGGCTACGAAAACAATTAAAGTGACACCTAAAATGTCACTTTGTTTTCCACTTCAACATAGCCATTTAAACTCTGGTTCAAAAAAAAATTCTATTCAAGTATGTATTCCTAACTCAAAAAGTACCTTCTATTGCTGTCAGACTCCTCCAAATTTCCAAATTATTATTATTTTCTTTTTTTTTTGCTGCAGTTATCTGACTTTCTGTTAGAGGGTGGGTGCATTCGTTCTCCATGATTCCACTGTATGTAGGAATGTAGCCACCCTGTCTTGGTAATTTTCGAGATGAACTAGAGACTGTGGACGATGGGATTTGTAGTGATTGTGTAGTTGTGGTTTGATCCAATGCTTTAAAGTGCAAATAATATCTGTCACTGCCTATGGTATGCTGTCTCAGGGATGTTGTTCATCTCTTTTGATAGCATATTTAGTACATTTACTCGATGTAACATCTTTTTTGATATTTTACTAAACAGTTGGGTATTATATTGTATTTTTGCGCATGAAAATTTAATTAAGTGTATTTTTTTTCCAAAAAACAAAAACTGCTGCCCAAATATCGTGTGACATTAAATATTGCAACACCCACAATTTTATTTTCTAAGGCCTCCTCTTATATACTGTATATAATATTTTATAGCAAAAAAAAAAAATTTTTACATGTAAACAAAAAGTTTCAGAAAAGGCTTGCTCTTCAATAGGTTAATCTAGCTGCAAAAAGGACCGTCCTAACGAGGGGCCTTAGAGTAGGGGAGAAGTTGTCTATGCCTAAACTGAGGATTGGCTTTTGTAATACACCCTGTACCTTCAGCAAAAAGCCTGAATCTCATGTTCCAATAACTCCTTACATACAGGCATGACCATAACATATGTAGTAATGAACCCATTTGGCCACATCCCCTCCAACATAAGTTATTGCCAGGAATAGAAAACGTAATTATTGTACAAGGTGTTATATACCATCTAAGATGTGAGAAGAGAAAACACCGGCGCCTTGTATATCTCCTAGGTGAATATTAAATTACAAACCCCTTAGCAGCTACTAAAAAATGTATACCCCTACATAACAGTCCAAATGCAAATATATAGAATACAAATAAAAAATATATATACCGTATTTTTCGCTCCATAAGACGCACTTTTTTCCCCCCCAAAAAAGGGGGGAAAATGTCAATGCGTCTTATGGAGCGAATGTAAAGCGGCCGGTCCGGTATTTCTGCCGCCACCATGTCAGAATACCGGGCCGGCCGCTCAGCTGTTCTCTCCTGCAGGGCCTTACCTGTTCCTCGCTCCAGCGCTGCACAGTCTTCCCGCGCTGGCTTCTGTGACAGCCGGGTGCCCACTGCGCATGCGCTGCGCTTTGTGAATGATCCGGTGTTTTCTGGGACACATGACAGGTCCCAGAAGGCGCCGGGCCATTCACAAAGCGCAGCGCTTCTTGCGCATGCGCAGTGGGCACCCGGCTGTCACAGAAGCCGACACGGGAAGAAGAGGGAAAGACAACTCCGCGGAAGTGGGAGCGGGTACCTGTCAAATTCAGGTACTCGCTCCCCCTCCCTCCCCAAAGGTCAGCAGTCTCTGGTCATCCCTTGCACTGTCTGCAGTCTCTGGTTATTTCCTGCACTGTCCGCAGTCTCTGGTCATCTGTACTGTGTCCCTGGTATTTTCCCTGTACTGTGTCCGCAGTCTCTGGTCATCTCCTGTACTGTGTCCGCAGTCTCTGGTCATCTCCTGTACTGTGTCCCTGGTCTCTGGTCATCTCCTGTACTATGTCCGCAGTCTCTGGTCATGTCCTGTACTATGTCCGCAGTCTCTGGTCATCTCCTGTACTATGTCTGCAGTCTCTGGTCATCTCCTGTAGTATGTCTGCAGTCTCTGGTCATCTCCTGTAGTATGTCCGCAGTCTCTGGTCATCTCCTGTACTATGTCCGCAGTCTTTGGTCATCCCCTGTACTATGTCCGCAGTCTCTGGTCATCCCCTGTACTATGTCCGCAGTCTCTGGTCATCTCCTGTACTGTGTCCGCAGTCTCTGGTCATCTCCTGTACTATGTCCGCAGTCTCTGGTCATCTCCTGTACTATGTCTGCAGTCTCTGGTCATCTCCTGTAGTATGTCCGCAGTCTCTGGTCATCTCCTGTACTGTGTCCGCAGTCTCTGGTCATCTCCTGTACTATGTCCGCAGTCTCTGGTCATCCCCTGTACTATGTCTGCAGTCCATTGGTTCAGAATATTTTTTTTCTTGTTTTTCGCCTCTAAAACCTAGGCGCGTCTTATGGAGCGAAAAATACGGTATATTTTATTTAAACATGTAAGATGTATTTTCTGGGATAATCCCCAGTAGTTTTACATTTAGAATATATATAGTTATGTTTGATAGCTTGTGAAGATTACACAGTAAATAGTAAAATGCACAATAAATGGTGAGAAAACTGCAACAAAATAATGTGCTCAAAGCCCACCGAAGTCTGTGACATAATCAGTGCTCTGGGTGCAAAATCACAATAAGCTGAACACAGGATGGGTGACACCAATCCTCCACCAGATCCTCCAAAGGTGTATTCTGACCTTGTAGTTTGACCCTCAATACAAAGATCAGACTCACATGAAGGACACAGAATCTCCAATTCTGCCAGATGGATTCAATCAGCACACAGCACAGCCTTCAGGATTTCACTCCTCTTCATGTTCACTGGTTCACATAGGCTCATATCCTCAAGCTCAACAAAAGAGAAGAACCTCCATAGTGCTCACTGATTATTTTCCTTTATTGAAGGGGAAATACGACCAAAGCTCTTCTGGCTATACTTCTCTTGTGGGTCACAGGAGGGCACTTAGTTCTGCACTCTTTTTTTGACCCATGTTCAGCTGACAGTGGGCTAAAGTCCACTATTGGCTGACATCTCTCAGCCAGTCCAGACTCTGCAGGGATCCCACAGATGTTTAACCGACAATTGGGTCAGCCTCTCAGTACACGGCTGACCAACCCTCTGCTAACTGAGAACTGAGTGATCAGCAGTGTTTGATCACCCAGTTCTCGGTCTTGGAAACAACAGGAGAGGATGCAGCATCGCACTGATGGTGCATCCACCAAGGTGAGCATGCTTGTATGTTTGTATGAGTGTATTTGTTTGTTTTTTTTTAATCCCACACTTTTTTTTAACCTCAAGCTCAGAAAAATCCTCCATAGTTCTCACTGATTATTTTCTTTTATTAATAAATTTAAAAAAATGCATTTGTTTTGTAAATTGAAAAAGAGATGCACCTGCAGTAAACAGAGAGCCACTGCTGCAATTAGATAAGAATCACCCCTCAGGGATGGCTCACTTAAGCAGCCCACATTGTCTCCAGCTCACTTTCCCAGACCACTAAGCTGCATAATGCGGATAAAAAAAAGAAGTGTGTACTTACCTATTTTCAATCTGGTCTGATCATGTGATCCCACATCTTTGACTCCCCTATGTAAGGGAGTGCTCAATATGGCTGTGATTTCTGGGAGCCATTGCCCAGTCATTGTCGGTCCTCCCTTCTCTCCCCTGCAGCAGCCGGTCACTGACACGGGGAAGCTGCAGCTGGGGGATTGTGTGACTGGAGTGGATTAAAATGAGGTAAGTACACACTTCATTTTTATACAGGATAGCAGGGGTGGACTGACAACTCATGGGGCCCCGGGCAATAGGGGATCACTGGACCCCTGTGTCCTCACCCACACTCAAACCCCACCCAAAAAAGCCTATGAAAGGTACCAGGGTCATCTCATGGGGTCCCCTACTGACCCCGAGTGCCTGAGTTCCCAAATGGTTAGTCCGCCCCTGCAGGATAGGTAGGAGGAGGGGGGGAGGGAACATATTTAAGAATAGTTATAGTTAGGCTATTCTTCCACTTTAAAAAGCATGAAGGCCATGAAGGTCTGATATGTTGATGACACTAATGCTGGTGTTCTATTATCACTCCCACTGTTTTGGGTGTCAGTGGTTTGAGGTAGGTGGGTGTCAGTGGTTTGGGCTAGGCTGGTGTCAGTGCTTGGGGGTAGGTGGGTGTCAGTGCTTGGGGGTAGGTTGGTGTCAGTTATTGGTGTCAGTGGTTGGTTGAGTGGTAGGTGGGTGTCAGTCTGAAGTATCAGTTGTTGGGGTGGGAGGTGAGTCTATCGTGTCAGTGCTTGGGGGTGAGAGTAAGTCTAGGGTGTCAGTTGTTGGGGTTAGGTGGGTGTCAATGGTTACAGGTAGGTGGGTGTCAGTTTGGGGTGTCAGTGCTTGGGGGTAGGTGGGTGTCAGTGGTTGGGAGTGATGGATGTCAGTCTGGGGTGTCAGTGGTTGGGGGTGATGGGTGTCAGTCTAGGGTGTCAGTGGTTGGGGGTAGGTGTGTGTCAGTGGTTGGGCACAGGTGAATGTCAATGGCTGGACGTAGACAGACAATAAGGGTTGGTTTACACCATAATATCGGCATTCCGATGCGCTTATGCAGTTTTGATGCATTCCTCTTTTCTGTTCATTCCAGTGCTTTTTGCATGCATTTTTATGCATCCCAGCTGCTTTGTTCCCCTCTTTTTCTTCATCTCAATTCAGGACATGCGCATTTCGGTGCATTTCCATGCATTTACTTGCATTCTGGTGCGTTTCCAGTGCACAAATGTTCAAACCAGTTCATTTTGGGTGCGTTTACATGTATTTCAGTGCATTTACATGCATTCCAGTGCACTTTCTATGCATTTTTGAAGCTTTCAGGTGCATTTTTTTTCTTCACTGAAAAGTACAGGGCTGCATCTGGCCCCAGGGCCACAGTTTGGAGACCACTGTTCTAAACAAATGGAAGGTGAAAAGCATACGTACATTTTTCTGTTTGAATGATTACATATGATTTATGAAATTGTATTTATTTACAATTTTTTACATTGAGCTGTCCTTTTTTTTTGGGGGGGGGGGCTATATGAGTATATAATCATTTTATTTTAAAGGATACCGGCTCTGTTTTTGTTAACTGTTTAAAGAACCCTTTTTTTTTTTTTACTAAAGTAACCCGTCAGCACTGAGACATACTGATCTTCATGTGTTGAAATGTTCATATTATTCATCTTTCTAGGGAGTATATTTATCACCTTAAAAGGCCGGCAAAACCAGGTTAAATTTATAAAACATTTTTGCTTTGCTTTTATGATTTTTTTTATAAAGCATTGATATATTGTCATTGTTGCTTCCTGACCATTTCCATTCATGCATTTAAATGCTTTTGATTGCCTTGGCATGAGTTATAATGTAGTAAGACAATGAGCGAAAAATGAGAGAATCACGAAAATTAGAGACCTTATAGAATATGGCATTGTGGATTATATCAAAAATCTAATGATATACTCAGTGCATAAATCATGCAAATATTCTTCTACATTCTGCTCCACAAATGATAGAAAAGTTATGCTTTTTTTATCACTGATGACTGAAGTTCTGGTCTGTGAGAGCCCTATAATGAGAGCCTTCTGTGATATGTCACAAGGTTTGCAGATGTACCGAGACCTCAGAGTGTGACAGAGTTCCAGCACAAAGCAAATCCCGCTGGATGGAACAATGTCACAGGCTTCATGTCTGCGGCATTTCTACTGTTCTTGTCGGAGAATCATTCGCTGTGCTTGACACATGAGTTCAAAATAATAAAGAAGATAAAAAACAACCGTGATTATTGTACACTATATGGTCAACTTGACCACCACCACTATGAGCTTGTTGAATCTCCCATTCCAAAAGGACAGGTATTTATTTTGAGCTGTACCCACCTCCATTGTAGCTAAATCTTCTGAGTAGGCTTTCCACAAAAGTTTGGTGTTCCTGTGGAAATTTCTGTCCACTCAGCCAAAGAAGCATTTGTGAGGTCAGGTACTGATGTTGGATGGCTTGTAATGCACCTTTCAATTCATCTGCAAGGTTTTTTGTAGAGTTGGGGTCAGGCCTCTTTGAAGGCCACTCAAGTTCCTCCACACCAAACTGATCTAACCATGTCTTTGCGGGGCTGGCTTTTTTTGTACAAAGGCTAAGTGATGCTAAAAGATGTGAAGTGTACTATTATCTAAAATGCCTTTGTATATGCTAGCATTAGATTCCATTTATAACCGAAATAGTACGTTTAGATGGTCTGACATGCATATTTTTTCTGATGAGTGTAGGATTAGCAACATTATGCACTCCTCTAGATTATTAGAGAATTAACTCAATAATTAGGTTTCAGCATAATTTTGGTCATATACTGTAATTTATTCTGTTGTTAATCCTTACACTTTGGAAAATATAGATCAGACTATATGAAAATAGTGGATACAAATGGAGAAACAGAAAAAGGGCGCACCGACCTAGTGCATTATCGTTTAAAATAATCTATTAAAGAAACAAAAATAGGTATCATACTCACAATGGACATAATAACACAGGCATGTCAAACTGAACAAGAGCCTGATTGGCTCTGAGGAACAGGTTGTGTCCTCGAAACGCGTTAGCCAGTTTGTCATCCAGGGTTCCATCGTATGGACTCAGATGTTGTTTGGATCATACATCTTGTGCAGTTTGACATGCCTGTGTTATTATGTCCATTGTGAGTATGATACCTATTTTTGTTTCTTTAACCTCCCTAGCGGTATTCCCGAGTGTAGCTCAGGGTAAAATGTCAGTACCAAAAGCGGTAACCCCGAGCTACACTCGGGCTTACCATGCGGCGTTGCTCAGGGAGTCCCTGCAGCACTTACCTTGTCCTTCGCTCCCGCGATGTGTCCCCTGCAGCGTCCCCGGCCATCTCCTCCGGCTGATGCCGGCATCCGGCTCCTGTGTTCTGGTCCCTGTGACGTCGGGACGTACGGGCGCCGCCGCCGGCGGGAAATCTGAAAATTTTAAAAAAATTTAATTTTTTTAAAAACGATTTTACATAGTAAAACATTGCTGTTTCAACTCATTTCACAGACATTTTGTCCCTAGTGCTTTGTCCTGTCCCCTGTCTGCATTTTGACTGTTCTTTCTGCCTGGAAACTGAGAAACGTCCATGGCGTCCAAAAAGTGTCCCTTTAGGTCAAAAGCGGGTTTAGATCAGCTAGAGAACAGCGATAGTAGATCAGAACCACTTGCAGAATTGAGTGATAATGATTTGTGGGGAAATTCGTCATCAGACACTGAAAACGATTTTGCGACTTTGCTCAGCGATGTGCGAACTTGGCGCTATATTTCAAATTTCAGTGTTTTTGGTTTGATTATATTATTGAATTAAATGTATTATTATTATAATATTATTTTTTATGATTATTTATTAAATTATAATTTATGATTTTGTGTTTCAAATTTTATCATACCCGGGATGTTTAATAGACTCTTGTTCGGACAGATTTCAGTGAGTTATTCCTAAAAATTACAGCCTACAATAAAAAAACTACATATTTCCATGCAAAATAATGGTACCGCTTTCAGCACCAAAAATCTGAAATAATCATACCAGGGAGGTTAATAAATTATTTTAAACGATAATGCACTAGGTCGGTGCGCCCATTTTCTGTTTCTCCATTTGTATCCAGTGTATTCGGACCACCCCGGTCTGTTGAGGGCAGCAAGCAGTGCATATTCCAGAAAATTCCAGAACATTCCTATTGGGTCTACTGAGTCCTTTCCTCGCGCAGGAGTAAAGTGTTTGTTGTGTTATATGAAAATAGTATTTCAGTTATAAATGGAATCTGATTAGATAAGTCTTGGCTGTACCACTGTCTTGTTCTCCTTTCCATAGTTCCTGGCTCTGTACCTTAGCAAGTACCTTACCACTATCCCTGAGAGCTGAACCTACACTCTGCAAGCTTTCCAAGGTGAATACTAAAATGGTTTTGTACATATTGCCTTTATTTACTATCATCAGGATTGCAACAAAAAAATGTAAAAACGTTTTTTGACAGATGAATAAGAAAATTAGCATATTAATATTTTATATTTTCACAGGCAGCCGGTAGAAATATATTTTGGCTTCCATCTCCTAGATTGTAAGCTCAAAAGAGTAGGGCCCTCGAACCCCTCGTGTTTTGTCTTGTTATTGTATTGTCTCATGTACTGTCCCCCACTATAATGTACAGCGCTGAGAAAACCTTTTGGTACTATATAAATAATGTATAATAATAATCATCGTCATCGGTTTCTATTCCTTCTTACCTTCAGTTGATGAACACCTGTTGTTTACAGAGCTCAATAGCTCAAGCTAAAATCTTGACACGCAAATAAAGGTGTCTTTTTATCATGCAGCGGTAAATGATCGCTGCTCAGTTCTCCGGCATTCTCAGAGAACACAGTTCTCCTGTGAATGCCTTTTTATGAAGCGGTGTAGATCAGTTCTATGAATGAAGGGAGAAGCGATCTACAAACGCTGGAAAACGGCTGCTTTTACTATAATATCGTGAGATTACAGTAAGAGATCAGTCAAACACCGTTTACTAAGCAATGGTAAATTATCGCTGCTTTGTTTGCAGATCCTCCTATTCTCCAGCTCTGAGCTGGAGAATCTTGAGGGAGAACAGAGATCGCCAGTGAAGGGCTGACATCGCTCCTTCATACACTGGCCGTCTGTGTGCTGAGATGATCAGCGGAGAACATGTTCTCCGCTGATCATCTCTGTTTCCTAAACCACTAATGATCGGAGATCAGCAACGATCCTCAGGATCACCGATGATCTCTGTTTCATAAAAGGACACCAATGAGCATGAAACTGTGAGTTATCCCCATCTGAACGCTCTTTCTGAGGCTTCAGTGAGGGACATTGTGTCTAAAAGGAAGGTACTTCTGCTCTACTTGTCACTTTGGCTGATCCATTGTTCTCTATAAATACATCATGTTATGTATTAAAGCCCAACTCCAGCTTTATAAAAAAAGAAAATGCCATGCAGTTGTTAAATGAGCTCACACTGCAATTTTTACCTCCTCAGCCAGACTTGTTATCCAGCGCCTGCCGCTTCCAGATTGTATGATGGGCAGCATCAGTCAACCCATTCCTGTGAGCCCAAGACATCGTTGACTTGACCCACCCCCTAGGTGCGCATATTAAAGATGGCCCAGGCTTACAAAAAAATTCTTCCTCACTGCCAGAGGAAAATAAAGATGGAAGAGGATCCTTGCCATCATACAACCTGATCAAGGATCCATTTGAAAAGGGATGTATAAATATATATTTAAAAAAAGGCAGTGGTGGGTCTGGAAATGGAGCCACCCTGAAGTTAGAATGTTTTCTTGAATGGTACTTATATAGTGCCATCAATTTACATTGCGCTTTGCATATATATTGTACATTCACATCAGTCCCTGCCCCTCAAGGGGCATACAATCTAATGTCCTTAACATACATGCATACACATACTAGGGACAATTTAGACAGGATCCAATTAATCTACCAACAAGCCTTTGGAGTGTGGAAGGAAACCGGAGTACCTGAAGGAAACCCATGCAGGAACAGGGAGAACATGCAAACTCTAGGCAGGTGGTGCTGTAGTTGGGATTTGAACCAACAACCCTTGTACTGCCAGGCAGAAGTGCTAACCATTTAACCCCAGAGTTCCCAGCTCCCCGTCTGGCCGCTGACATCTTTTGGCAGCTGGCTTCCAGGTCTTGACCGCTTTCATTGGCTGGGTAGGGATGATGTCACTCCCACACACGTGTGGAGTCCAATCAGATTCGGCATTGCTGAATGTGTACAGTGAGTTTGCCTTTTTTTTTCACTTTTGACATAAAATTCCAAAATTTCAGTTGATGTTTTAACTCAATTCTGCTTATAAGGTTGAAAAAATTTACAGCTTCCAACATCAACCAAGAAAAAAATGTTTTTAATTTTTCTATTTTGTACTTATCATGAAAATCTATATTATGAAATTCTATATGTGAAAATCTGTATGTGAAATCGAATTCCTATGGATTGCTGTACGTGATGGCTCCATGTAATGTCTTATTAAACACAGCTGTGCATATATGTTTTCAAGTGTAGCTATGTCACCTTCCAGCCTTCGGTTTACTACTCACTCTCAGGCTCCAACATGCTCCTTAGGATGTAATATATGAGCTCAGTGTATTTTACAAACACAAACAGCCTTTGATATATTGCAAAATTCACTCTCCTAGTTGCTTGCCATTCATAAACAGTTGAAGCCTTTATACACCAGAGTCCCTCAAGTGAATTACAAGCCCCTATTCACTCTGGGCCATCCATTACTTGATAAATGAAGGCTGTACCTCTTTAGAAAGCTGCATTTTTTGCAAATGATATTCGTCAAGCTTTTACACCGAAGGGTTTTAAGCAATCTGCATTTTCCATCTCCCTCGTTTTATTAAAGAGAAATCTACTATGTCTGTACAGTAGTCAATTCCCTTACAGTAATGGTAAGATGGTGCTTATTGAATGTTTATGAAAATTTACAGATCTATCTATCTATCTATCTATCTATCTATCTATCTATCTATCCTTCCCATATCTATCTATCTATCTATCTATCTATCTATCTATCTATCTATCTATCTATCTATATCTCTATCTATCTATCTATCTATCTATCTATCTATCTACAGTATCTATCTATCTATCTACAGTATCTATCTATCTATCTATCTATCTTCTATCAATCTATCTATCTATCTATCTATCTATCTATCTATCTATCTATCTATCTATCTATCTATCTGCCTGTCTATCTATCTATCTATCTATCTATCTATCTATCTATCTATCTATATCTCTATCTATCTATCTATCTATCTATCTATCTATCTATCTATCTATCTATCTATCTTCTATCAATCTATCTATCTATCTATCTATCTATCTATCTATCTATCTATCTATCTATCTATCTATCTATCTATCTACAGTATCTATCTATCTATCTATCTATCTATCTATCTATCTATCTATTAGCTATCTATCTATCTATCTATCTATCTATCTATCTATCTATCTATCTATCTATCTATCTATCTATCCTTCCCATATCTATCTATCTATCTATCTATATCTCTATCTATCTATCTATCTATCTATCTATCTATCTATCTATCTATCTATCTACAGTATCTATCTATCTATCTACAGTATCTATCTATCTATCTGTCTTCTATCAATCTATCTATCTATCTATCTATCTATCTATCTATCTATCTATCTATCTTCTATCAATCTATCTATCTATCTATCTATCTATCTATCTATCTATCTATCTATCTATCTATCTATCTATCTATCTATCTATCTATCGTATCTATCTATCTATCTATCTATCTATCTATCTATCTATCTGTCTGTCTGTCTGTCTGTCTGTCTGTCTGTCTGTCTATCTATCATTCATACAACATATGCAAATTATCCTGTATAATGTAATATTTGAAGTTCATCAAGTCATTCATTTTGGTTGAATAGTGATGTCACAACTATAATATTTGATTTATACTTGTCATCATTTTAACTGGAAAGGATACTGATATATTGAATATGTTCATAACAGTTAAATCATTGCTTACGTATGTATTACTGGGCTATGTACAAGTACACAGTCTGCGTATTGGCCTGACACCTGCCCGCCCACCCCTCCACCCACGCTCATTGGGGTCTTGAATATCCAGGGGGGGATTGCATATAAACATAACTGCAGCTTTTATGCAGTTTAGGACACACCTTTCTCGTAGGCGGTGTAATAAGTCTTCGTGCTTTTTTTTTTCAAAAGCACGAGGTGTCCCTACTGTCTCACATTTCAGTGTGATGGATAGTGCATCCCCCAGTGGGCGCTGTGGTTCTGTAATGATTTTTTTTTTAATATATTGTCTGTATTTATTATGGTCAGGATTAAGCTAGAAATCACTGTAATATATTTATTACCCCCTGCACAATATTATATACTGAACATAATTATTTAATATTTTCCACTTGCATCAAGCACTTGTGCCAACTTTCATGCTTTTTATTATTACGCTGTGAATAGCCCTTGTATTTTTTTAAGTCTATTCAAACCACGCCTGCAAAGAACACTGCCTCCCTATTGCTAGCTTTTAAAGACCCATATAGACAGAAAGAGTTAACAAGTTGGCAGTACTGGGCTTTCTGTTTAGAAAGCCAAGCATATTCTGCAATTTGTCATACAGTAAATTGATTGTAAACCTTCATGTTTTTCTTTTAAGTAATAAACATGTTATAATTACCTGCTTTGTGCAATTGTTTTGCATAGAGCAGCCCCAATCCTCCTCTTTTGGGGTCCCCAGCCAGTGCTCCAGGCTCCTGCATAGGAAGTTGCTTTGTATGGGGGCACTCACGCGGTCTTGAT
Organism: Staurois parvus; assembly: GCF_062004578.1. Classification (NCBI taxonomy): domain Eukaryota; kingdom Metazoa; phylum Chordata; class Amphibia; order Anura; family Ranidae; genus Staurois; species Staurois parvus. The sequence continues at coordinate 4,870,119 of NW_028318294.1, read as the reverse complement.
CCTGAGCCGCTCTGTCTGTGTCTATAGACACAGACAGTGCGGCTTTGCAGCTGCCCCCCCTACTCCTTTGTCACAGAATATGACAGTGGAGGCTCGCTGTTCTTTGTTCTCTTCTCTCTTCTGCTCTTATCTTTCACCATCCTCCCACTTCATCCTCTTCTCCCCCTTCAACCTATGTAGTTTTTCTTTTGCCAGCCTGGGGAGGCCCGTGGGACCGCTGGTTGGTCACCATACGACCTCCTGGCCTGATAGCTACAGTCATGGCCGAAATTGTTGGCACCCTTGATATTTCTCCAGGAAATCATGTATTTCTCACGAAACGTATTGCATTAACACATGTTTTGCTATACACATGTTTATTCCCTTTGTGTGTATTGGGACAAAACAAAAAAAGGGAGGAAAGAAAGCAAATTCGACATAATGTCACACAAACCTCCAAAAATGGGCTGGACAAAAGTATTGGCACCCTTTCACAACTGCGGATAAATAAGAATGTTACAAGCATGTGATGCTCCTGTAAACTCACCTGGGGCAAGTAACAGGTGTGGGCAATATAGAAATCACACCTGAAAGCAGATAAAAAGGAGAGACGTTCACTTAACCTTTGCATTGTGTGTCTGTCTGTGCCACACTAAGCATGGACAACAGAAAGAGGAGACGAGAACTGTCTGAGGACCTGAGAACCAAAATTGTGGCAAAATATCAACAATCTCAAGGTTACAAGTCCATCTCCAGAGAACTAGATTTGCCTTTGTCCACAGTGCGCAACATTATCAAGAAGTTTGCAACCCATGGCACTGTAGCTAATCTCCCTGGTCGTGGACGGATGAGGAAAATTGATGAAAGATTGCAACGCAGAATAGTCCGGATGGTGGATAAGCAGCCCCAAACATGTTCCAAAGACATTCAAGCTGTCCTGCAGGCTCAGGGAGCATCAGTGTCAGCGCGAACTATCCGTCGACATTTAAATGAAATGAAACGCTATGGCAGGAGACCCAGGAGGACCCCACTGCTGACACAGAGACATAAAAAAGCAAGACTACAGTTTGCCAAAATGTACTTGAGTAAGCCAAAAGCCTTCTGGGAAAACGTCTTGTGGACAGATGAGACCAAGATAGAGCTTTTCGGTAAAGCACATCATTCTACTGTTTACCGAAAACGGAATGAGGCCTACAAAGAACAAAACACAGTACCTACGGTAAAATATGGTGGAGGTTCAATGATGTTTTGGGGTTGTTTTGCTGCCTCTGGCACTGGGTGCCTTGACTGTGTGCAAGGCATCATGAAATCTGAGGATTACCAAAGGATTTTGGGTCGCACTGTAGGGCCCAGTGTCAGAAAGCTGGGTTTGCGTCCAAGATCCTGGGTCTTCCAGCAGGACAATGACCCCAAACATACGTCAAAAAGCACTCAGAAATGGATGGCAAAGAAGCGCTGGAGAGTTCTGAAGTGGCCAGCAATGAGCCCAGATCTAAATCCCATTGAACACCTGTGGAGAGATCTTAAAATTGCTGTTGGGAAAAGGTGTCCTTCCAATAAGAGAGACCTGGAGCTGTTTGCAAAGGAAGAGTGGTCCAAAATTCCGGGTGAGAGGTGTCAGAAGCTTATTGATGGTTATAGGAAGCGACTGATTTCAGTTATGTTTTCCAAAGGGTGTGCAACCAAATATTAAGTTAAGGGTGCCAATACTTTTGTCCAGCCCATTTTTGGGGTTTTGTGTGACATTATGTCATATTTGCTTTTCTGCCTCTGTTTTATATTTGTTCCAATACATACAAAGGGAATAAACATGTGTATAGCAAAACATGTGTTAATGCAATACCTTTTTTGTGTGAAATACTTGATTTTCAGGAAAAATATCAAGGGTGCCAACAATTTCGGCCATGACTGTATGTATGCACACAAGAAAACATACTTTCATGCACAACCTAGGGCAGAGGAGGCCTCTCAGTTTGGCCAAGGGTAACCCTGGACTCTAGTAGTTCTCAGAAGAGAATACATCAGATGCAAGGGGGACCCAAGTTCTTAGTTCATAACATCTTACATTAGCGGTTTTTTAAGCAACATTGCAGGCTATGTAGGCCATTGTATATGCTGATGTCTTTACTTACTGTTTGTACATGGTTTTGGATTTATACTGTTTAAAACCTTAATAAAAATGAATGGAAATAAAAATATCAGGCAAACACTAGGATTGATTAAAAAACCCTTAACTGACTTGTAAATATAAAAAAACACTATGAATTATATTTTTGTATTTATTAGTCTTTGGAGCCTGTGAAAAAATACCCATACTGAAGATACATCGCACAGCATGACATGCTGTACCCTGGCTGCGTACTTTCATCTTGATTGGTTGTGAGCTGCTCCTGGGAGGCAGGCTTACAATTAAATGCAGAGCAGGATTCCTGCCTTTAAACATCGCCATCTAGTGGTAGGTTAGGAGCACATTTTTCAAACCAAACACAGCTATGAGAGGCTGCAGGCCAGGCTTCTTCAAACAACATTTCTAACTATCACAATGGCATTTTGTAGAGACTGCAGAGACTACTTATAGTCAAAGTACACTTACCCTGTAAGACTTCTACCACAAGATACATCTGATTGGGTTTATTTCAGAAGTCTATAGTTACCCGTAGTTGCCCAATCCTTTCATCTTTACCAGACATACATGAGCTTTTTTTGATATCTGCATTTATGGGCATTACAGGTACAATTTATTCCAGTAAGAAATGCCTCACATTTATGTTTATATTAATATAATGCAGACATCTGCTGTACTTCATGCGTTTCCCACATAGTATCATGGCAAGAAATGGATAAGGCATATTCTGTCTGAGAATATAGAAACCTTTGGGTATTTACTGTATCCCTCTGCTGATCTCTGCTTATAATTAGAAAGTCCGGGCTATAAAATGTGATAGATTACCAGAAATGCTTCACTTGCCCTTTTTTACATGCTGTAAAACTTCGGACCTTTGACCCCCTTTTATTAAGTTTAAGTTGTTCCCAAGTGGTTTTAAATTAGTTTATGTGTGTACCATCTGCACAGAAAGGCAATTCCCCGGCTCTACTACTTTTATGACAACCCAGCTTGATGCAAAGAGCAAATAGAATACACACAATGCAGTAACCCATAGTAACATATTCATTCAGTTTACTGTAGTGTGATTCACAGTGATATAGTGAATAAGTCCCATTGTTCCAAAATAGATGAATAGGGGATCACTGAGCTCCTAATCACTCTATTCTAGTGCAACATATTAGTGTCTTTTGCAGGTTGGGCTGCCCATTCATTTTAACAGGCTGCCTTATAGATGACAAATACTGCAAAAAAATGTTCATGCACCTTTTTGATCCATGCGTTCATCCATGTCTGTTGCACAATCTTACATGTGAAAAAATTTACTTTTTGAATGGTTTCTTTTGGTTGCCATTAACAATTAATGTGTGAATGTCCTCTGAAGCAGGTGAAAAGGGAACTTACTTTGGAAAAGAAAATATAGCTGCAGTCATACATTTTTATTCCAAATATTATTTGATTATTATTAATAATAATAATAATAATAATAATAATAATAATAATAAATAATAATAATATTTCAAATATACTTTACACTTCACTTTTACATAAATCTGTCACAGATCGGGGCTAGTCAAACTGAGCCTATGATGGAAAAAGTAGAAGCTACCTTTAGCAAAAACTGCATGTCAAAAAGATTAGTATATTTAGATCAATAGACAGCTGAAGTTATATGCAAATCTTGATGTTCCTTTAACAAGCAAGCTTTGCCATACTCAATATTGAACACAGGAACAGCGAGCGCTCAAGATTCTGATGTCAGCAGCAAATTCACTAAAAAGGAACCCTAGACCTTATATAAAACATAAACAAAAATTGGTGCAGCACTAAAAAAATTAACATATAAAAGCGCAAAACTCAAAATATTATTGATCTGAAGATAATAAATACAAGTGATAACACAGAAGTGAATGAAGCACTGCAATGAGCGTAATTACACAAGTGTAGCTATGAAAGTCATAAAACGAAAAAAGTGTTCATATGATGGTGAGGGTCTGACAAACACCGGTCAGAAAATTGTGCTGCACATGAATCCTGTTGCACAGGTGGTATCAGATTATTCTCCGTGCAGAGAATTGATAAAAATGCACACTCACCAGATGCGCATAGTAAAAGTGCAATGTGTTGAATCGTATATTGACCAAGGATCTGCAGGAAGCCCCCTTTAAATGGACCAGACAGACAGCATGGGAAGAGACTCCCTCCTCTGGATCTGTGACTGCTCTGCAACCGTTATCCAACTGGAGTCCTGGAAATCGTTTAGCTCAATAGAGAGCCAAAAAAGAAGGTGCTCATAATGTAGTAATTTATCAGATTTATTTAGATAAAAAATTAGTACATCTTCAACGTGGAAATAGTGGCAAAAACACAGTTTAAAAAAATGGAACTGACCAGCCACTCTCTAAGATGGCCGCCGGACCTTCGTGAGGCTCCAGCGGCGTGACGCCATGGCGTACGGCTCCTCCTACCTTCCAATCCTCATTATTGGTTATTTACAATGATGGACACCATCGCTGTCCAATAGAGGGCAGGAGGTGACCCTTTGGAAAACAAAGCCTGCCTGGGACCCTATGTTTCCTGCCTTCAACCAGCTATTATAGACAGTGTTGTGTGGCTTAACAGTTTACAAACTCTGATTCCAGTGGTCTGATAACCTGTTGGGAACTTATTTTTGAACCTTCAGTGCAGGTACCTTTGCAGGTAAAAATACCTCATACCTACTATCTAACTTAAAATCTAACTAAAGATAAAACTTACTTTTGTAGATGGGTAGATTGGTGTGGGGGTTAGAACCCCTGTCAGGTTTTTTATTGCTATCTGTATTCCCAGTAATGAAGCATACTCACACTAGATGATCTGTATCGTGCACAAGCACATTTGAGCCCCCAAAGTTCAGTTCAGTTGACTAATTTGATCACGCCGAACCATTTTTAGGCATCCCCTTGCCTACTTAAAGAGGACACAATTCACTTGGAGTCAAGAGCAATGCGTATCGGTGTGATCGCTAATCATCCCAAGCATAGAATTCTCACAGACAGGATCCGGGCTAGGGGTGGACAGGAGGGGAAACCGCCCAGGACACAGCAGTGGGGTAGGGCACCCCCTTACCACATGAAAATTCCAGATCAAAGGCTAGCAACCAGGGACCGCAGTTTCACATCTGCTCTGACAGCTGCTGCTATCCCGCCATGGCCAGCATACCCAATCTCCACCTCAATCATCCACAGCTGACACAAAAGCACACTGTGCATGTGCAACTACCTTCTAGCCACAAGAAAGCAAGGGAATGGCCATGCGGGGGCAATGCACACTCCATGCCAACCATAGACAGTTGGAACAAGGGGACAAAAAAATGGGTACAAGGTGGTAACCAGTTCTATAGCATGCATCAGGAAGGAGAAGCAGGTCTGCAGCCTTGCCCTGGGCACTGGACGAACCTGTACCAGTACTACTCACAGCTCAATGAGCACTCATGGAGCATAGATGCAAGGATCACTATGATTTGGCTGGCAGAGGTGTTTATGTAAGCATGTTTGGACCCAGCACAATGTGAGAATAGGCCAGCAGGCAATCATAAAGCCACTGACACTTCCAGGGCTCAAAGTTCCACCAAGGCAAAAAAGAGCCACAAATGGTTTGTGTTATATGGTGAAACCATGAACTTTGCTGGAAATGTATAGTAGATGCAGCCCTCCTCAGATGGGGACATCTCGTATCAGCTACAGAAAGAACAAACAGGAGGGCATAAACATCTAGTGCATTAACAATGATTTATTGTTTAACAGGGAATCATACTCAGGGACAGTTCAAGGCAACTGTGCCCAGTGAAGGTATGCATTAAATTCACAGGCTGTTACTGGTTTGCCTTCAGTTGTCATTTAAAGTGGTTTTCTGCTTTACCCATTGGTTTATCCAATTACCTTTTCAATGTCTCATTTTTTAAAGACAAGGGCACTGATTCTTTCAGGATTTAAATGCTTCTGCAAAATTAGCCCCTGTTTTTTTGCATATATTTCCCTGCTGGTGGGTGACTAGAGTGAGCCCAAAAGTCATGTACTGTGGATGTTCAGAAACCTGAATGGCCTTGGATTCTAAGGATTTGGACAGCTGCAAGGTAGCATAGACACACTTCTTCCGTTGTAGCTTTTATCTCTCAGATCAGTAATCTTAAAGTCAGAATCTTTTGCGTACCATAAAAATATATATAGAAGCCCATAATGTGCAAAGGGAGAGTACACCAGCACACATGATCACTGCAAAAAAAATCGCTCATCTATTAAAAAACTTACAACGGCTTTTTGTACAGATAAGAGATAACGTGAGATCACGTGCCAATTGCCTGAAACAATACACTTCCATGTTTTAGTGCTCATGGTTACTGTTGACTATGCGCCTGGAAGACTAAGAGACAGACTTTGTATTCCAGTGAGAAAGCAGCTGGACAAAGTATACTGTAAAAGGGGACTCTACATGTATAACTGACACAAGATCTAGTCTCCTAAGCGTAACTCTAAGCGGGACCCACTTGGCTGATACGATTAATAATTAATGTGATTTCTAGGAGAGATTTAAATTGTTTATGATGCCTTTCAACCCACAACTGACCAAGCTTAAAATTACTTAAAAAAAAGGTACAAGATCTCTTTCTGTCCGTGAAACAGCCCTTGAGGTTTTAACCAGATGGTATTATACCCTATCAAGACTACATGTATTTTTCCCTCAGGTGTCCCCTTTGTGTTTTCGGGGCTGTGGTCTCACAGGTACTTTGGTTCATATATTCTGGGATTGCCCCACCATATCTTGGATTTGGCGTAAGATACCTGAGGTTGCTGCCTCACTGGCGGGTACCCCGGTACGATTATCCATGCAGGCCTGCCTATTGGGGGCTCATGTCCCGGGGATCCCTGTTGCCACTATGAGACTGATACATGCTATTTGTGTTGCCACCTTATGGGCTATTGCCTTACACTGGAAGTCCAATACTGTACCCTTGGCCTCCATTTTACACAGGGTTGATGCCGTGATGCCCATGGAATGAGTTCATTATACCTTACTGGATGAGATGCACTTATTTGATAAAAAAATGGGAATCATGGAGGGATTGTAGACATTTATTGCATGATTAACAACATTCCAAGTGAAGGTTGACTGGTATATACTGTTGACAGGTGTATCATTCAGCCTACTTTATTGTCTACATATATTTTATGTACTTGCAATCTATTCTTTTCTATTTCCTCTTTTTTTTATGTTAATATACTTTTCTGCATTGTAGCTTTCAAAAGTGCTTTGTTTTTGCTGTGAGAATCATTTGAAAATGTACCGTTGTTTTACAGTTTACTTTTGCAAAATAAAACCGTTTGTAAACAAAAAAAAGGTACAAATAGTAGGCACCTAAAGCTGCCCGCACAACTGCAGCAGCTTTTATTGTCCCCGCTAAATGAAAATCCCGAGCTGTTTTGATTGGACAAAAATATGACACATCCAAGTAATTTTGGAGCTTCTCTGCCATTGTCCACAGATTTCTTTTGGCCCATCTATGTGATTGACTGCCACACTGGCCATTTTTAAACTTATTTTAAAGTGACTGATTCACTTTAATCTGGGCCAGTTTTAAATCCAACAGTATACAGTGATAGTGGATCTTGGTGGTGAATTTCCGTTTAATGGCTTTGCATTTCAGTTTAGTTTATAAGCATACAGTACATTAAAATATAATATATTAGCTTGGCAGCTGTGCATTGTTTCAGAACATGATACAAAGTGGAATTCCCCCTTAAGTCCTTTGTGTTGTTGGAAGACACAGATGTTCAGCATATGTGGAGCTGTGTTTGGTTCCGGGTTGTAAGTCCGTACTCCTTGGGGTGTAATGTTATTGTAGCTCCATGCTGGGAGGGTAGTCGATGCAATGGTCTTGTTTCTCTTCTCTTTTCAGCTGGCTGAGCTGCCAGATCATTTAGTGAATTGCAGCATTTTCTGTTTCTTAAATGGCAATCAGACACAGAGCGGCCTGGGAAATACAAGACACGTTACATTTAGGTTATTTACAAACAACAGCGTAAGACTGCGCATATTTAACTGCTATGGCTAGTAATGTTATTACAGTCACAAATTCTAGATCAAAGTGGAACGCCACTAAGTCGTATTTGTAACTGAACTCGCCATGCGATTCCAATGTCATTTCAGAAAATCTCCAACCTTGGAAAAAAATCACTGATGTTTGTGAAATCTCATACATCTAAGATACTTGTGGAAAATTTCAAAAAATGACAGTTGGTGTTAGTTCAGTCTTCCGTCTTGGCATGGCATAACTGAGCAGTTCTAAAACTAAACAGAGACATTGGGCCAAGTTGTGCTGTCAGTATACATGATGATGGACACCGCCACAAACCTTTGGGGAAGAATTATAGCCTGGATTTGGAGATGAATGCCCTCCAATAAAGGAATGGCCCACATGTGTTTGCCAACTTTAATGAAGATGAAGGCAGAAAAAAGGGGTTAACTCCTTCCCCATGCTATACATAAAGTATACATAATGATGGACACCGCCACAAACCTTTGGGAAGAATTATAGCCTGGATTTGGAGATGAATGCCCTCCAATAAAGGAATGGCCCACATGTGTTTGCCAACTTCAATGAAGATGAAGGCAGAAAAAAGGGGTTAACTCCTTCCCCTTCCCCATGCTACCCAATGCTGTCTATACCATCTCCAACTCTTGTTGATGCAACGGTTTCTTTTTTTTTTTTTAGAGTTGCGGCCAGTAAACAAACCATTTGAAAGTTGCCAAATAGCCATTATTAGTAGGATGTAATATGCTCCCCTTTGTCTTCAGTGATTGGTCACTAGTCTGTAGGGCCCCATACAATTTTTGTTGGCAACAAGATCCTGCGTAAAAAGTGGTCCATACTCCACTCCAACACATATGACTTATACATACTTATGTCCTTATGAGTTGAAATGAGTACTATGTAAAGTTTTTCTGGCCAATGTTAATATTTTCATGTTGCCCTGAATGAGTCATTGACACAGTGGCAACGTAGGTGAAGAATTACCCCAGCTTTCCATCAGTTTGAATGACTAAAGGCTGAGGTCATTCTGCCCCTGCACCTCCATAAAAATTGCACTTCAGACACAGAATATTCTTGTTTTGTAGTAAACAGTTAATAATGCTGCGGGTCACAATTGAGCTGAGTGAATGGGCCTATAGCGTGTAATACTGCTGCTTTCAGATCTATATATATATATACACATATACAGTGAGGAACAGAAGTATTTGAACACCCTGCGATTTTGCAAGTTCTCCCACTTAGAAATCATGGAGGGGTCTGAAATTCACATTGTAGGTGCATTCACACTCTGAGAGACAGAATAAAAAAAAAATTCAGGAAATCACATTGTATGATTTTTAAAGAATTTATTTGTCTTGAACTGCTGAACATAAGTATTTGAACACCTGAGAAACAGCAAGAATTCTGGCTCTCAAAGACCTGTTACTGTGCCTTTAAAAAGTCCACCTCTACTCCACTCATTAATCTAACTTAGTAGCACCTGTCTGAGCTCTTTAAAGACACCTGTCCACCCCACAGTCAGTCAGACGCCAACTACTACCATGGGCAAGACCAAAGGGCTGTCAAAAGACACCAGAGACAAAATCGTGGACCTCCACAAGGCTGGGAAGGGCTACGGGGCAATTGTCAAGCAGCTTGGTGAAAATAAATCAACTGTTGGAGCAATTGTTAGAAAATGGAAGAGGCTAAAGACGACTGTCAGTCTCCCTCGGACTGGGGCTCCATGCAAGATCTCACCTCGTGGGTTATCACTGATGATAAGAAAGGTGAGGAATCAGCCCAGAACTACAAGGGAGGAGCTGGTCAATGACATGAAGAGAGCTGGGACCACAGTTTCAAAGGTCACTGTCGGTAGAACACTATGCCGTCATGGTTTCAAATCATGCATTGCACGGAAGGTTCCCCTGCTCAAGTCATCACATGTCCAGGCCCGTCTGATGTTTGCCAATGACCATCTGGATGATCCAGAGGAGGCATGGGAGAAAGTCATGTGTTCAGATGAGACCAAAGTAGAACTTTTTGGTCTAAACTTCACTCGTCGTGTTTGGAGGAAAAAGAAGAATGAGTTGCATCCCAAGAACACCATCCCTACTGTGAAGCATGGGGGTGGCAATATCATACTTTGGGGGTGCTTTTCTGCGAAGGGGACAGGGTGACTGCACTGTATTAAGGAGAGGATGAATGGGGCCATTTATTGTGAGATTTTGAGCAACAGAGCATTGAAGATGGGTCGTGGCTGGGTCTTCCAACATGACAACGACCCGAAGCACACAGCCAGGATAACCAAGGAGTGTCTCCGTAAGAAGCATATCAAGGTTCTGGAGTGGCCTAGCCAGTCTCCAGACCTAAATCCAATAGAACATCTTTGGAGGGAGCTGAAACTCCGTGTTGCTCAGCGACAGCCCCGAAACCTGACAGATCTAGAAGAGATCTGTGTGGAGGAGTGGGCCAAAATCCCTGTTGCAGTGTGTGCAAACCTGGTCAAGAACTACAAGAAACGTTTGACCTCTGTAATTGCAAACAAAGGCTTCTGTACCAAATATTAACACTGATTTTCTCAGGTGTTCAAATACTTATGTTCAGCAGTGCAAGACAAATAAATTCTTTAAAAATCATACAATTTGATTTCCTGAATTTTTTTTTAAATTCTGTCTCTTAGAGTGGCAATGCACCTACAATGTGAATTTCAGACCCCTCCATGATTTCTAAGTGGGAGAACTTGCAAAATCGCAGGGTGTTCAAATACTTCTGTTCCTCACTGTATATGTGTTTTTTTTTATGGAGCTCCATGGCGTACTTTTTAGTTGATCCCCATTGAGCAAAAAAGTGAATCGTGAATCACAACATTCAAAAAAGTTCATGAGGGTAGAGAATAGGACCAACCTCTACAGACTAAGGGCCTCAACCCCTGAAACCTCTGGGCCTCAAGGATCCTGACAGGGGCAAGGCAACCTATGGTCTACCTAGGTTAAAGCCAAGTGGACCCCACTCCTTAGGGACCTACCGAAGCTGATCCCTTGGTGAGGGCTCTCCCAATGAGAGACCCATGGATGGTTAGAGGAAGAAGATCTGAGATGCGCAGATCCTCTTCCCAACATCAGGGGAAAAAAAAAAGTACTTTCTGTTCAAGTGCCCAGGATGAATAGGTTTAATAAATACAAACTGCCAAGTGTATTACACAAGGCAAGCTGCTATAAAAAATTGCTCTGGCTGCTATAAAAAATTGCTCTGAGCTATCCCCACCACAGCAGTACCTATACAGAGTTTGCATGTTCTCCCTGTGCCTGTGTGGATTTCCTACTCTGGTTTCCTACCACACTTCAAAGACATGCTGGTAGGTTAGTTGGCTCTAATCTAAATTGGCCCCTAGTATGTGTATGTATGAATGTGAGTTAGGGACCTTAGATTATACCATCCTTAAGGGTTAGGGACTGATGTGAACAATACTGTGTGTGTATATATATATATATATATATATATATATATGTAAAGCGCTACCTGTAATAAATTGGCCCTAGCATGTGTATGTATGAATGTGAGTTAGGGATCTTAGATTGTGAGCTCCTTGAGGGCAAGGACTGATGAATGTATAATACATATGAAAAGCAATGTGTAAATTGATAGCAATATATAAGTACCTGAAATAAATAAATAACCAATACCTGAAATAAATAAATGACCTGCCCAAGAAGCATGTGCAAAGTAGCAAAGTGGCATATCCTAGTGCCGGTAAAACTCAGTGGGGTCCCAAAATTCATAGGATTTGTCCATACTCCTAGAGTGCCACTCCCAGGGGGCACATCACCAAGATGTCCTTGCACCTCTCAGCCCCTGACTAGACAAATGCAGCAGCCATCCCTACCAGAAAGGCATTAACACATAGGGAGAGCCTGACTATAACTGGGGACAAGTCTAGCAAACCAGGCCAGATTCTACCCTGAAGGAAAGGATCCCTTCCCCAGTACCCACCTTATTACATCAAGAATTACTGACCGCACCTCCCCAGTGTAGGGGACACCATCTTTCTGTTCCCTAAAACTGATAGGAACACATACTACACACTTGATCTTAACCAAAATGCCAAGACGCAGTTCAGGTGTATATAAATTACTGATCTGAATGCAGAATACTATACAGTACGTGCTGTGCATGAGCCCTGAGGATGGGTTCTTGGCCCTTTTTTCTACTCTTTCCCTCTCCATATAGTTAGCAGAAACAGTCACGCTGGTCTTGTAACACAGTGCATCATAGAGGTAGAATGGCACCACTTTGGCAGCCTAAGGGTAGCAAGATGGCTAAGTGGTTAGCACTTCCACCTGGCAGCATTAGGGTCGTTGGTTCAAATCCCAATCACGGAACTACCTGCCTGGAGTTTGCATGTTCTCCTTGTGCCTATATTGGTTTCCTCTGGATACTTCGGTTTCCTCCCACACTTCAAAGATATGCTGGTAGGTTAATTATCTCCTGTCTAAATTGGCCCTAGTATGTATATGTATGAATGTGAGTTAGGGACCTTAGATTGTACACCCCTTGAGGGTTAGTGACTGATGTGAATGTACAATATACAGTACATCTAAAGCCCTGCGTACGTTGACAGCACTATATAAGGACTTGTAATAAATAAGTTAAAAAAATACAACCTGGCTACAGTCTATATTCAGACAGAATCTAATATTTTACCGAACAGAGACTTGCTTTTGCATACACAAAACAGAAATTTACATTTCTTTACTCATTTCAATACAGATTATCTGTCAAATCTTTTGAAAATACAATGCCTTTAGTTGCGTACTGATACATTTCCATACATTATACTTAAAAGGATATAAGCAATAAACTACAAAAAATGATATGTATAAAATTTTATAGGTAAGGATTTCCATTACTGGCAAGCTCTCTTTCCGATGTCAGTTCTAGCAATGGAAATTCATGCAGCCTTCCTGACCCTACTAGCGTCTGCTCCTGTATGGTCACTGATGACTATAGCACTGACATTTTGGGTGGAGAAGACATTGGTCAGGTACCTGGGTCAGTGATGTCGGGTCAGTGTCTCCTCTTAGGGCTGATGACAACATATATGCATTGTATTATTTCTAGTTTAGAAATAAAATGTATTTTTTTGTTATTTAGAAGTATATTAGTGTTTAGTATACTGTACATGCCATACATGAACTTTAAAGTGACCCTGTCACATAAAAAATAGCTTGGTACATCACTATGATGGATAGCCTCACTTGCCAGTTAGAAGGCACATGGGGCAAAATGTGTGATGCAAGATTTACTACTCCCAGGAATTGCCAGAGCTTTGTCCAATCAGAATGGCCTGGGATGTGGCTTTTGCAGTAGGGATTGCAGGCTGCTGAAGTATCTGTACGTATTTACAGGACCCTGAACTTTAAGCCCCATGTACACGGGACACTTCTGAATGATGGAAACTGACTGCTGGAAAACGTAGGTTAAAAAACATCTGTTTAGCCACATTTGCATAATGCGGTTATGTGCGTTTGCGTTTAGAAGTGTTTTTAAAGATTAGCACAGGAGAACCCCCCAGATGCCCAGAATGCACTGAAACATGGTAACTTATTAACTATTTCAGACTGTTTCAGAGAAATACAGAGAGTAGAAGCAGAGACAGCAGTATGTGTTGCGATTAGCTTAGGTGTGAGTTGCTCATTAACGTTTCTTTTGTTTCCTTATACCTGATAGCAGCTTTTATTTTAAGCAGACCTTTGGCCAGAGACAACACAATAATATGAATAGCCCATTAAAAAAGTAAAATAACAAAACCAAACGTTTGCCACTAGATGTCCTTAGTTTGATGGCCTGCATCATTCAACTCACCTTTTCTGAGCCCAGGTGGTTCTGAGCACACCCTATCCTGGGACTGGAGAAGCAGCACAGTAAGGAACTTATCTATCTGTCATTCTGCTCTCTCCTCCTATCAGCATGCTCTTGGTCAGAAGCACTAAGTCCTTGTGTTGCTTCTTCCTCTCACACTTCAGCTCTGCTGCACAGGGACTGAAAGAGGCCGATATCAGGTCAAATCCAGGTACTTACACAGCTGGTACTTAAAAAATAAATTAAATGATGCAATAATGATTACAAACCTGCATTCATTTGTGTATTACTTTCTGCTTGGAGTTTAGCCTAAAAGTGTTATTAAAAGTGATATTAAAGCTTCTTTTTTTTTTTTTAATAACAAACATGCCTACTTACCTGTGAAAAATGGCATCAGAATCCTTGCTGGTTAACAAAGACAAAAGCTACCAGCACCATATTCCGATACAAAGAATTTACAAACCATATATATAAAATGAAGCGCTAAATATCAAATATATTATAAAGTTCAAACCGTAATAATGAAAAAAGGAAAACGTGAAAAGCCACTGTAAAGTGATTAAATGAGTCCCAGTGCCAAAGGACACTATAAAATGTCCTTAAAGCGGAGCTCCAGTCCCCCTAAAAATTTTTTGTTAAAAGCAGATCCACGATGACCTTACAAATAGCATTAACAATTGGAATAATTCAATATTAAAAGGATTGTAATTACTTAGAAAATCGTAAACATTTACCAGGATCTCGGAAGCAGGCAGGCGCCATGATGGCTGTGGGCATCTGAAACCCGCAGGTATTTATTTCCTGGAATCGTGCTGCTGGCTATCCCAGCATGCACCACTCGTTCTCGCGCATGCGCAGTACAGACACTGCTCGTCGCGGCGTGTGCAGTACAGGTTGCCATATCAATGGTGGGGACGGATGAAATTCCTGCCCCCATCAGGCAACCTGTACAGCACTGTACTGCAAGGAACAGAATATATCATGGACTCTGGTAAAATGGCTCGGAACAGCTCCCATTCGCATCATTTCTGGTTTCCAAGTCCCATGATTACAGGAAATCAAAGGACTCCTGGGATACATGAAACGACATCCCAGGAGACCTTGCAAATCGCTTTACGACGTCATCGTCTAGGAAGTCGGGACCGGAACTACGGGCTTGCAGTGGATTAAAAGGTATGTATAATAATAAAAAAAAAATCCAACTTGTGATTTATTTCACAGGGACTAATTAATAAGGTAAAGTATTAAAAATGGGTGGAACTCCGCTTTAAAAACAATCACGTGTCTTCAATAACTAAGATGATCCAGTGTATCTAAATGCACCATGTGTCACCCCACTCAGTGATCATAGGAGGCTTACCAGATAAATCTGATCATCATAATATAGAGTGGTCAAATAGGGCACAAATAAATTCATGTAGCAACTGCTCCAGCCTCCTCTACAGAAGAGGGAAAAGGAGAGCTATTGTTTGTTTGGCCAAACTAGACAAAACCCCAATGATTGGGCATTGGAGGAGCAGCGGCAATCTGAAGAGATCATCCTGCTGTCATCTCCATTTACTGTCAGCTCATTATTATTATTATACAGTATTTATAAAGCGCCAATAGTTCGCTCAGCGCTGTACATTACAAAGGGGGACAGAACACGTGACAGAACAATACCAATACAATGCAAAACATGAGGGAATTGAGGGCCCTGCTCCTTGGAGCTTACAATTTAGGAGGGATGGGATGGTGGCACAGGAGGAGAAAGCTGTGGGGGATGGAGTGGTAGGAAGAGTGGAGGAGGTCGACAATTAGCAGGGGGTGGGGTAGACTTCCCTGAAGAGGTGGGTTTTCAGGGTGCGCCTAAAGGAGAGGAGAGTAGGTGATAATCTGATGGGTTGGGGCAGGGAGTTCCAGAGGATGGGTGACACCCTGGAGAAGTCCTGGAGGCGGGCGTGGGAAGAGGAGACCGGGGAACTAGAGAGAAGGAGGTCTTGTGAGGAGCAGAGTGTGCATGCTGGGCGGTACTTGGATATTAGGTCAGTGATGTAGTTCGGGGCAGTATGGTGGATAGCTCCTTATACTGCTTTTCCTTTTCCCAGTCTGAGTTCTGCTGTACAGTGGATTACAGGAGGCTGATATAAGGAAAAATTCTGCTACTTGCATTTAAAAATATACATTTTAAATGCACATGTAACAGCATTCACTGTTTCGTGGATCTCTGTCTGATGTTCATATTTTACATTTCATCCTTTTCTGGTATGGTGAGGCTGAATGACAATAACTTCTCACAAGCTCCCTGCATTCTGATGTGTAATATACCAAATATTGACTGTGATATCACTTGTGTTTTATTTTGCTATTCATAGCCCATAAATTCATTTCAGTTATATACGATTTTACATATTTAATGCTTCCCAGAATTGCAATTAATATTCCTGCGGGAGAAGACATCTTGGAAGATCAGAGAAGCGCTTTGTCTGTAGCCAGTTGCAGTTTCATGTCTCCATATACTGCAAAGATGATCGTTGCAGTAGCTTCAGAGTCGTCTTTGGAAGGTCTGACCTAAAAAGATCCTAATGATTTTCAGATTGGCAAGCTGGACATATGTGACGCTGGACCTAGATTCTGTTTTATAATCTTTATTCAGTTAGTAGGAAAGAAATGTAAAGTGTTCAATATCAATAGTAAAGGAATTCAAAGTGTTATATATAAAGACTTTAATAGGGCCTGGTTTTGTGGGTTTAGCTACAAATGGGGAGGCATGGTTTTGTGGGTACAGCTTTAAATGGGGGTACAGTCAGTAGGGTGTCCCGAGATTAAATTTTGAAAATCTGGTAATCTCAGCTAAAGGAGTCCCAGATCCCATGTTTAGTTCAATAGCTTGATCAAATGCTTGATCCACCAACAATTTTCTGCCCAGCTCCTTCAATTGTGCAGGGAGGTGCTGACAGGCCACCTATGGTGAACATTTTGACCAGTCCATTACAATCCAGCCAAAATGTGCTCCACATCTGGCCAGCTCAACAAGGTGCCCCACATGGACTAGAACTCATTCTTATCCAATAACCATCTATCTCTAGAGTGGTCTGTAACGCTTTAGGGACAGTCTCCAATAAGCCAGTTGTCTCTAGATCTCTGCAAGTTTGGGATACACATGTCACCAGAAAAAAAGCAAAGAAAGAGGAAACTTCCCCGCCATCAGAATACAAGGATCAGTGTTGCCAGCTATAGCCAGCGTCACTGATCATTCTGCAAAAACTCAACAGGCTGGTTGTTGATCAATAGATTGATTTATGTACAAGCAGCCTGCCCATACATGGCTTGACATTTGGCCAGTCCCAGCCAAATTTTGATCCAGGTAGGCCTGCTTAAAGTGTTACTAAACCCAGGACTCTGCATTCACTATATCTGGTCTCCCTGGACCCTGCATTCACTATATCTGGTCTCCCACAGTACACACAACATGGAAATGCAATTATTTTAGTAAATATAAATGGCTAAATACCTTTTCTCATCAGCAGGTAGAGCAGTCTTGTGACTTCTATCAATGTTCAGCTGAGCACTGGTTAAAGCTTGGAGGAGTTTTCTTTCTGCTCTAGGAGGATGCAGAACCCCTGTCTGGACAGTGTTAATTGGCCCTGTGCTGATCACATGCACTCTCCCAAGAAAAAAAAAACCTCTAGCAGTACACACTAAACTGAACATGTGCAAAGTGTCTCCACACGGTATGTCTTATCAGGTAATAAGAGGGGGACAGTAGAAGAAGGGCAGGATCAAAGAAAACAGGATCAAACAGCCTTGTGCACAATGCGGAGGATTAACCCCTTGCGTTCCACAGTGAATATAACAAGCATGCTTTACTGCATATACAGACTGATTTCACTGTTGTAGGTTTAGTAACACTTTAACTACATGCCGCCCAGCCACTGTACATATACGGCGGCAGGGCGGCACTCGCAGGCAAAACCACGTTTTAAAATGTGTGTTTTGTAAACAAATAGGGGGCGTGCGCGAGGCGCGCCGCCGCCCTATCTGTCCCGCGGATCACCGCCGCAGATGTCAGTCTCCGGGTCACAGTCGCTCCTTAGCGGCTATGTCCCGGCGATCGGCGGCAAACAGTGACAGAGAGCACAGCTGCAGTAGCTGTGCTGTCTGTCACTTCCCTGTCAGCTCGAGGATGATCTGATCGAGAAAGAACAGTTTCTCTTTCTCAATCAGCCTTGTCCCGTCCAGTACACACCCCCGCCCCCTAGTAAAACACTCCCCTCACTCCTATAACCCTTCCCTGCAAAATAAAGTTAACCCCTTCCTCCCCAGTGCCATTAGTACAGTATCAGTGTTTTTTTTTTTGCACTGATCACTGTATTAGTGTTTTTGGGGATGTCAGTGACCCCAAGTCAGTACCCCCCAATGTCAGAATGTCTGCCGCAGTCCTGCAGTCCCGCCATAAGTCGCTGGTCGCTGCCATAAGTCCCTGATCGCCGCCATAATTTGCTGATCGCCGCCATTATTAGTATAAAAAAAACCTAAAAATCCCAGTATCTTTCCCGCCATTTGTAAACGCTATAACTTTCACGTAAACCAATTAATTTACACGTATTGGGTTTTTTTTTTTAGCAAAGACATGTCGCAGAATGCATTTTGGCAGAAATTTATGACTAAATTTGATTTTTGCATTTTTTTTTTACTGGACATGTTTTATAGCAAAAAGTCCAAAATATTGTTTTTTTTTCCTCAAAATTGTCAGCCTTTTTTTTTTATAGCGCAAAAAATAAAAACCACACAGGCGATCAAAACCACCGAAAGAAAGCTCAATTTGTGGGGAAAAAAAGGATGTAAATTTCATTTATGTACCATATTGCATGACCGCGCAATTGTCTGTTAAACTAGCGCAGCGCTGTATAGCAGAAAAATGGCGTAAATTGCAGTATTTATACCATAGTTTGTAGACGCTATAACTTCCACACAAAGCAATCAATATACACTTATTGGGATTTTTTTTTACCAAAAACATGGAGCAGAATACATTTTGGCCTAAATTTATAACCAACTTTGAGTTTACTATATATTTTTTATAGCTGAAAGTAAAAAATATTGTTTTTCTTCAAAATTTTTGCCCTTTTTTTGTTTATAGCGTGAAAAATAAAAAGCGCACAGGTGATCAAATTACACCGAAAGAAAGCTCTGTTTGTGTGAAAAAAAGGATGTAAATTTCGTTTGGGTGCAGCATTGCATGACCGCGCAATTATCAGTTGAATTAGTGCAGCGCCGAGTAGCAAAAAGAGGCCTGGTCATTAAGGGGGGTAAATCCTCTGGAGCTCAAGTGGTTAACTCCTTGCCAGTGTCATTAGTACAGTGATAGTGTATAGTGTTATCACTGATCACTGTATTAATGACACTGGTTACGTCAGTGGCAGTTAGTGTCAGATTGCCTGACACATTCCCACAGCCACATTATAGGTCGCTGCTCGCAGCCATTAGTAGTAGTAGTAGTGAAAAAAAAATCCAATATATACTATAATTTGTAGGTGCTATAACTTCTACACAAACCAATCAATATACACATATTGGGGTTTTTTTTGTTTTCGAAGACATGTACCAGAAGAAATTCGATTTTTTTTTAAATTTTTCTCTTATGTTTTATAGCAGAAAGTAAAAATATTGATTTTTTGTATTTTCTAAACATTTTTCTTTTATATCACAAAAAGATGAAAAACCCAGCCGTGATCAAATACCACCAAATGAAAGCTCTATTTGTGTGAAAAAAAATTATATAAATTTTGTTTGGGTGCAGTGTTGCATGACTACACAATTACCAGATAAGATAGTGTATAGCAAAAATTGGCCTGGTTATGAAGGGGTAAAATCTGAAGTGGTTAACCACTTCCTGTCCGGACACTTTCACTCCCTTCCTGTCCAGGCTAATTTTCAGCTTTCAGCATTATCACACCTTGAATGACAATTGCGCGGTCATGCAACACTGTACCTATGTGAATTTTTTAGCATTTTTTGAGACAGATAAAGCTTTATTTTAGTGGTATTTATTCACCACTGGGATTTTATTTTTTTTGCTATTTAAATGAAAAAGTCTAAAAATTTTGAAAAAAAGTGTTTTTCTTATAAAATTTTGCAAATAAATAATATTTCATCATAAATCTTGGCCAAAATTTATTCAGTTATCTTTTTAGTAAAAAAAAAAATAACACAAATTAGTTTATAACCAAAAATTATAATTTAAAAAAAAATTATTTTACATTTTTTTTTATTTTCTTATATTATTATTTATGGTTTTTTTTGGTTTTTTTTTACATACTGTCTCCCTAGCAGTACAGTGTCACCATGGTGACACTGTACTACTTGTGGGGTGTGATGAAGATTTTTTTTTTTTTTTTTTACACTGATTGCTTTTACACCCATAAAGGCTGTAAAAGCAATCATTTCTCCTTCTCTCTGGCTGCATTCTTACAGCCATTGAGAACTACTGAGTGAGCTGTGATTGGTCACAGCTTGTCACATGGTACAAGGCTGTTGTGAATAGCCTTGTACCATGTGACCTCTGTGATCATTCACAAGTTTCACACGTAGTAAGCAATGATGTCACAAGTGACATCTTGCTTACTACTTTGCATATGATCACTGATTGGCCAATCAGTGATCACATGATCGGGACCTCACACAGAGGTCCCGTCCGACGATCGGTGTTCCACTGTGTCAGGAGGACACAGCGGGCACCGGATCGTGGTGCTGCGCGCTCCGAGGGAGCGCACACAACTAGAAAATGTGGGTGCCATTTATGAACGGCAACCCGCCCCTTGAGTGACACCGTCCTGCCGTTTAAAAACAGTAGGCGGACGGCAAGTAGTTATAGAAGAATTCTGGGATATACCAGACTAATCAGAAAAATGCTCCTTCCTGCCTTCTAACATCGTGCATTTGTGAAGTGGCTAGTGTAGGCAGAGTACACCCCCCTGTCAGGGACAGCATTAGCGGTAGGGACAGGGGCGGACTGACAACTCATGGGGCCCCCAGGCAATAGGGGATCATGGGGCCCGTGTCCTTGCCCAAACTCAAAAAAGCCTATGAAAAAGGTAAAAGGATTATCTCATGGGGCCCACTACTGACCCCAAGCCCTCGGGCAGTGCCTGAGTTTCCAAATGATCAGTCCACCCCTGGGTAGGGAGAGGTTCTGGAGGAGTAGAGATAGAGCTGGGCCTACGTCTGCACTTCCACAAGCTCCCTCTTGGGTTGGACCAGCCACACCTCACTCCACCTCTGCTGATTCTCCTCTGCATTGACTGTGAGTTCCCAGCTGGGTGGCCTCCCCATCGTTCTGTCGTACTGTTCTGCAAGTTCTTCAATATGTTGATCTATGCATTCTGCTCCTCAGTGTGATTACTGCCGTTGTACCACGCTGCACCCATCCCACAAGCCCAATAGTGACCCTGTACATGGCCATGTTTAATAAAATTTTACTGTGACAATAAGGACCATGGTCAGTTCTTCAATCCTTGCTAGAACAGGACAGGTTCCCTTTAAAGGTGCAATGTCAAAGGAGAATGATGCTATCAGGAAAAACTTTTTTTTGCCAGCCTGATAGCATTGCGATGAATATTGCAGTTTTTATTCTTCTCCCAAGACCAAGTTTTCCATTGTACATTAACCAGGCCTTATTAATTACTCATGAGCCCTAATTTCTGTTCTTGCTTGTTTTGTTTAAAAATGCATATCCTGACAAGCTGTATAATGCTTTTACAACACACTCTCTTGTTTATAAACAATAGGAAAGATGCATAAAGATCGCATTACAGCAGTCCTGTCCAGGTTGTTGTTACAGTGCATGTTCCAACCATTCTCAACACATAAATATGTAATATTAAAGGGAGATGGTTTAATGGTAACACAATATGTTAGTGATGCTAATGAGATAATACCATGTATATTATGTTATGCTATGAGATGAGCGTTGTCGGAATATGTTAGATGGCAAAGAAATTTTCCAGGCTATAATACAGAGTAAAAAATTCATTAGCAACAACTTAAAAACAATGTATACATACACTATATTGCCAAAAGTATTGGGACGCCTGTCTTTACACACACATGAGCTTTAATGGCATTCCAGTCTTAGTTCGTAGGGTTCAATATTGAGTTGGCCCACCCTTTACAGCTACAACAGCTTCAACTCTTCTGGGAAGGCTGTCCACAAGGTCTGGGAGGGTGTCTGTGGGAATGTTTGACCATTCTTCCAGAAGCGCATTTTTGAGGTCAGGCACTGATGTCGAACGAGAAGGCCTGGCTTGCAGTCTCTGCTCTAATTCATCCCAAAGGTGTTCTATTGGGTTGAGTGCATGCCAGTCAAGTTCCTCCACCCCAAACTCACTCATCCATGTTTTTATGGACCTTTCTGTGTGCACTGGTGCACAGTCATGTTGGAGCAGAAAGGGGCCATCCCCAAACTGTTCCCACAAAGTTGGGAGCATGAAATTGTCCAAAATGTCTTGGTATGCGGATACCTGAAGAGTTCCCTTTACTGGAACTAAGGGCCCAAGTCCAACCTCGGAAAAATAACTTCACACTATAATCCCCCCTCTACCAAACTTTAAACTTGACGCAATACAGTCAGGCAAGTACCGTTCTCCTGGCAACCACCAAACCCAGAAACGTTCATTGGATTGCCAGACAGAGAAGTGTGATTCGCCATTCCAGAGAACACGTCTCCACTGCTCTAGAGTCCAGTGGCAGTGTGCTTTACACCACTGCATCTGGAGCTTTGCATTGCACTTGATAATGTAAGGCTTGGATGCAGCTGCTCGGCCATGGAAACCCATTCCATGAAGCTCTCTATGCACTGTTGTTGTGCTAAACTGAAGACCACATAATGTTTGGAGGTCTTTAGCTATTGACTCTGCAGACAGTTGGCGACTTCTATGCACTGTGCGTTTCAGCATGTGCTGACCACGCTGTCATTTCACATTGCCTACCACTTGGTGGCTGAGTTGCTGTTGTTCCCAGATACTTCCACTTTGTTATAATACCACTGACAGTTGACCGTGGAATATTTAGTAGCCAGGAAATGTCACGGATGGACTTATTGCACAGGCGGCAACCTATCACGGGACCACGCTTGAATTCACTGAGCTCCTGAGAGCGACCCATTCTTTCACAAATGTTTGTAGAAGCGGTCTGCATGCCTAGGTGCTTGATTTTATATACCTGTGGACATGGAGGTGATTGGAGCACCTGAATTCAATGAACTGGAGGGGGGTCCCATACTTACAAACCAAAGGGAGATAAAAACTGAGATACAGAGTCTGTGGTGACGGTCCAAAGTGACGGTGGACCTCTAGTGCGGTAGGCTAACACGTTTTGGGAGATGTACTCCTCTTTGAGCTCTGAAGAAGGGAGTATGTCTCCCGAAACGTGTTAGCCTACCTCACTAAGGGTCCACCGTCACTTTGGACCGTCACCACAGACTCTGTATCTCTGTTTTTATCTCCCTTTGGTTTGTGAGTATGCATTTTTATGCTTTTAAATAAACTCGTGTTTCACCATGGTAATGCTTGAAGAGAGTGTGCCCTGTTCTGCTTTTGTTCACCAGTATCCTCTGTGCAGTGCTATACTATCTGGTCTGCTTTGTTTCTCTCCTCGTGTCTTTTGCTACCCTAATTTCATTGTTGAGCTGATTGCAGGCTGGGTTGTGATCCGTGCCAAGCTGGCCATTTCCATCCTGTGGACACTTTCAGTATATGTAAGAGCTCAGTTGGTAGGGGTCATGCATTTCTGCTATGAGGCTTTTTCTCTTGATGGTGGTGCACTGGAGTTGGCACTTGTGGAGTATTGATTTGCACATGCTATTTTCAGTGGACACATGCTTATTGGATGTTTATGAAGTTTTTTCACTGGACATATGCTTATTAGACTATTTTCTCACATGACTGCATATTTATTTCATTTCCTTTCATTATTCACGGTGATGTTTTCTTTAAGAGCATAAGTTGTCTTAAGTTAAACATTTAAATTTGAAGCACAGCAAGGTTTTTTTTTGCACTAGAAGACTGCAATCATTTGAAAAAAATCTACGCCATTGACTTAGCAGAAGAGTAATTTGTCGTTTGTCCAACATCTGAGTCTTAGGTGTCAGGATAAGGCTTGGACTCGTAGTGGAAAACATGCAAATAAAGAGCGCGCCACATAGTGTAAAACCATAATGGTGCCCCTGATGACGTTACCTGTGACGAAACACGTAGGAAGGAGCCACGAACACACGCTACTGCGTATGCTTAAACAGATGGCAACCATTTTGGAAACTGGAAAGTTTGGATTTTTTTTGCCAATCAATGCCTAATGATGTTTGCTTACATGTGAGTGCAATCATATTGTAAATAAATGTTGTGATTATGGTTTTATATTATGTGGAACGTTTATGTGTTTATTGTTTATTGCCTAGTATCAGGGTATTTGTGTTCAGCTGCTATATGTTATACACTTCATTTTTTGATTATTGGCTATCTATTGTGGTTCTCATTTGTGCAGGTTTATATATATATTTATCCTAGCATATTTAAACATGCTTGGGACAAACAGATCTATACTCAGACAAAAACGTTAAAAAAAAACAACCCCTTCCCACAAAAATATATCAATTAAAAAGGGGGGCAGACTTGGGGGGAGACATACTAAAGCTGGAACACTCAGAATCTGTACAGCTGTGCATGGTAGCTAATCAGCTTCTACTTTCAGGTTGTTCAATTACTCTTTACAGTTCATTTAACATGATTTCCTATAGATCTAGTTCACATCTGTGGATTTTGTACTGATGCGGATTTGTGAAAAAAGGGCAGGGACTATTTTTCCCGCAACAGATTGCGTTTTGTGCATAAGACTTTAATGGAACTGCACCAAAAAAATCAAGTAATGGAGTTTTTATGTGTTTTTTAATGTATTTTGCACCGAATGACCCCTCCCCCTTGTGACATGATCCACCAGGGCATGCTGGGTCAATGACGTCACAAGGGGTGGGGTCACCCGGTGATATCACCGGATGGCTCTGCCCCTTGGCTTATTTAAGAGCCGCCAAACTGCCAAGCTGTCAGATGGCAAGAGCCTTTGCCGGGTCAGCGGCAATGGTGGTGTTCATTGTGATAATGTTGGATCTACTTCGGGGGACAATATAATTTTTTTTTTTTTTTTTTACTTTTTTTAAGAAAAAACTGTCATTGAGTTTTCATTCACTTTTGACACTTTTTTGGTGAATAAGTAGGGGTGCTATGGGCAGGATGGATTGGGGTTCCCCATGCTGTTTTTTTCTGATTTAAAAATTTTTTTTAATTGCTGGCAATAGGTTTGCTTATATTTAGCTGTCAGCGGGTTTCCCCACTGACAGCTAATGGCTCATCGGCTGTTAACCACTTGCCCTCCAGAGGATTTACCCCCCTTCCTGACCAGGCAATTTTTTGCAAAACGGCACTGCGTTACTTTACCTGACAATTGTGCGGTCATGCAACGCTGCACTGAAATGAAATTTCCATCCTTTTTTTCCACAAATAGAGCTTCCTTTCCGTGGTATTTGATCGCCTGTGCAGTTTTTATTTTTTGCGCTATAAACAAAAAAAGACTGAGAAAAAAAACAATATTTTTTACTTTTTGCTATTAAAAACATGTCCAGTAAAGAAGTTTTAAAAAATAAAATTTCGGCAGAAAATTACGCCAAAATGTATTCTGCGACATGTCTTTGCTAAAACAAATCCCAATACGTGTAAATTAATTGGTTACGTGAAAGTTATTTACAAATGGCGGTAGATACTGAAATTTTTTTTCTTTTTTTACTAGTAATGGTGGCATTCTGACACTGGGGGGAACTGACTTGGTGTCACTGACATCCCCAGTGACACCGATACAGTGATCAGTGCTAATAAAAAGCACTGACACTGTACTAATGACCCCGGACAGGAAGGGGTCAACATCTGTGTGCTTTAACAACTGTGTGCTTTATGTGTTTTATATTGTGTGCTGTTTTACTTGGGAGACATGCTGCTTTGTATCTCTCTGTTGCGCAGAGAAATACAAAGGAGCATGTCCTTACTGACAGGAAAGAGACCCTGTCAGCTCTGCTGAGGATTATTAGAGTCCTGGCTGAAAATCACCATAACATGATCTGCATGCTGTTAACAGCATCTGTGCTGTTTCACTATGGGGGTTGTGTGTGTGCTTCACTGTAAGCACACTGCTTTGTATGGCCCTGCTATGCAGAGCCATACAAAGCAGTGTGTAGGAGCTGACAGGGGAGAGATCTGAGTTGTTTATACACAGGTCTCTTCCCCTTCGGAGATACTCGGTGATCACCGGTTGCCAGCGACAAATCACCGGCGAGTGACAGCCGAAGCCTCAAATGGCGAAGGTAGGGGGTGTGTGTGCCCCCTACCCGGTACTGCAAAATCACATATATATATACGCGATTTAGTGCACCCGTGCCACCCTGTAGCAGTACAGTACTACAGGGCGGCGTGGAACCGGTTAAAGATGCAACGGCCGCCCGGTCCTTAACAACCATGTTGTTTACTGGTTGTTAAGGATGCTGGCAGCCGTCTGCTCCTTTACAACCAGCAGAAATCACACAAAATGCAAAATGCTTAAAAAATTCAAACAAAAACATGCATTAAAAAAAAACACATAATGCACCTAGAAAATGCATCAACCGCAATCTGCATAGATGTTAACCCTCTCTAAAACCTGTAAACTGATTGGTTTCTGTACAGAGCTGCACCAGATTTTGCACCATGAAGTTTTAATAAATCTCTTGGTCTTTTAAGTGACATCACTCTTCTATGTTTCTATGTAAAAAAGTAGAAATATGGACTGTGAATACGAATGCCTTTTAAGCTTTTGCATGTGATTTGTCATTTTGTGCTGAGAGGAATTCCCTTTCAGAACCAAATATCATTCAGTAATTAGTTAACCGTCTTCTGCCATTGGTTAAAACTGCGCATTGACAGGCACTCAGTAGGAATTGTGACATTGATTTCCTCCCCTTCCCCGCTCCGCTAGGAACAGCTGGGTCTGTGAGCTAATTACAGGGAATCCTCCAGAGTTTACCTCAAGTCCCACAAAACAGGTTACAAACTGAAAATCAATTACATTTACAGCATTTACGTAATCATAGCAACAGCTCTTTCTATCAATGCTGCAGCTTCCAACCCTGACACACTGGAACGTCTCATAATTAAAGTGGTATTAAACCCAAAAGCAAACATTTGTTATATTTCAGCTTACCAGTTCTTAGATGTGATGGCTGCATTCGTTTTCTTTTTTAGACGTTCTATTTTTTTTCTTCACCTGGTGATACTGCCAGTAAGTCCATTATTTTTAATCAGAAACGGTCCTGCAGATGTAGCAATTAGAGGGTTGAGACAAGCCATTTACCACTGGCAGGGGTGTTTACAATGATCAGCTTATATTCATTTATTGAAAACGTATATCCCAAAAGGAAATGCTGCTGTAACTGCTTATAAAGTATTAGCTGCAGTTTCTATTTGTTAGTGTATCTAAACCTGCTAGTACATCTTACACTTCCCTCCCCCCAGAGTGTGAATATATATATTTTTTTCAATGATAATATATATGATAATGCATATGTGCACAAAACATCTAAGAACAAATATTTCTGAAAATTTTTTTTGAGCAGTGTAATATATATATAATAAGAATGTCTATATCTATAGTTATATATTGGTTTGAATATAGTCTCTTATATAGAGTAGGCAGTAAAAACACATTGAGTTTGATTTGCTAAAGGCAAATAGGCTGTTCTCTTTGCAAGGAAAGTTGTACTTTCCATGGGAATGGCCTCCAGAGCTTAGTGATTGCGATGAAATTTTACTTTGCAAAGAATACCCAATCATGTGCAAGGAAAATATAAAAAGCATTTTTGCTTGCACATGATTGGACGATGGAAGTCATCACAGCTTCACCACATTCACTTAGCTCTGGGGGCAATTCTCTTGCAAAGTGCAACTTTCCCTTTAAAATGAACAGTCGTTTTGCCTTTGTTAGATAAATCCCATTGTTACCTACAAATTAAGTCACATGGGTGGGTAAAGACGCCAAATACATATAGCAAACACAGAATATTGTAGTAAGGGACTTTAACCCCTTCATGCCTAAGGGTAAAACAAATCTAAATGCCTAAGCACAATTTTGAAACGTTGACATGTGTAAGTAAAACCGTACATATCATCACAACTGCTTTGTACATCCAGGTGAATTATACCTTGTTTTTTCAGGACAAATTGGGCTTTCATTTGGTGGTAAATTGTAATGGATCTCTCCTGATTTTTTTTTTATTATCAAAGGAAAACTGGCTCAAAATAATTAAAAAATATTTTTTTTTTTATTTAGCTGTGTGTTTCTTGTTACTACCATAACCTACCACCAAAGAACAACCCAAAATAAATTCTCCAGCTCTTGACGATCGCAGCGATACCATACATGTGTATGTTATTTGTTGTTTGTACCCGTAGTACAGCCCAGAAAAAATAGTGCACATTTTATTTTTGTCTTTTTTTTTTTTACCTAAAACACACTGACACTAACTGACATTGACGCCATTTTTTTGTTTTAAATCCTGACCTTTGACCTTTGACCCTGACCTTGACCCAAACACTAACCCTGGCACTGAACTAGATCAAACCGTGATCTAGGTATTTTTTCTTTATTTTTTCTTTTCTTTTTTATTATTTATTTCTCTTTTTTTTTTTACAAACTTTTTTTTTTCTCTCTATGTAAAGAGTTAGAGAGATTATTATTATACAGTATTTATAAAGCGCCTATGGTTCGCTCAGCGCTGTACATTACAAAGGGGGACAGAACATGTGACAGAACAATACCAATACAATGCAAAACATGAGGGGATCGTGGGCCCTGCTCTTTCGAGCTTACAATCTCTCTCCTCCATTCATACAGAGAGAAAAACAAGGGGGCCGGGCTGTACACCGACTGATCACTGTGATAGCCAATCAAAGGCTATCACAGCGATCATGTGACCCGGAATCGGGAATCCCGGGTCCCGATCGTTAGAATGGGACCCGGGGCTCTTAGTGACACCGCGGTCTTTGTGCTGGGAGAACACAGTGCGGCGTGCTCCCAGCACAAAGACAGGTACACAAATATGCGGTCCCACGGAAAAAAGCTCAGTTCTGTGAGGCCGCATATTTGTGTTACGTCGGCATCAAGGGGTTAAATGAAAGCACCTCTGAATAAGCAGGTGGGCTTTAAGGCTGAGGGGTCGCATATATGCGTTTATATGTAAACCGTTTACTGTGCTGGGAGTGTACCCGTGCCCTGCGCGCTCCCAGCACAGTAAGTAAACTATCACGGAATGCATACTTACAATCAGGAGCTTTCGATCATGTGACTGCTGTGACAGCCAATCATAGTGGTCACATGATCGGAATACCTGCCTCCACCTCCTGCCATTTCAATTCACATAAAGGTCAGGAAGGTGGCAGTGGGGAGAAGAATAGAATTTTTGACACCTCAAAGTAATGGATTTAGCGGCAACTAAAATCCCATGAAGAGCTACAGCCCAACTGACATTGGAGTATCTTGTGAGAAGGCTTGCATTGTTTACTTTTTTAAATATTTTTAAAAAATTTTAAATTTTAAATATAATTTTTATTATTAATATAATTTTTTTTAAATAGAACGGCTTTATATATTAACCTGTATAATACAATTATATTAAAGCCTGATTTTTAAACTAAAAAAAAAAATTCTGCTCATGTATATTCTGTTGATAAATACATTTATTGTAGCATAGCATGTAAAGGCTGTTTCCATTTTTCCCGTCACATTGGGCTCAGGCTTTCAACAGAAATCAGGTGATATTCCTTTTCTTATAGTTATTCCAAATTATTTAAATTAAAAAGTAGATTTGTCCAAGTGGTGACTTATCTCTGTAGATCTTGGATTTGTGTGAGCGATTAATTGGCGTAAGTTCTAATGGAATATCTTGCAATTCTGTTCGGAAAGTGAAAATTTCAGGAGATGAAATATATGTATGTATATTTTTTTTATCTCTACACTGTAGCTCATCTTTCTCTGCAAATATATATCAGCACTGCTATCTTCAACAAGGGTATTTTAATTACCAATTTAGGCACTATATATAATTAACTGCCAGCACGTATTTAAGTCAAAATTCTGTGCATTACTGAAAATCAAGTTCATTTTTATTCCATTTTTCAGTCTAAAAGTACTCTGTTGCTTGCCTTAAGATTATTTAGTAGCATTTAAAATTATATTGGTGCTATTACATTCCTGGATCAAGGCCTTTAATATATTTGCATTCATGAGCCAAAGCCGGAGTCCATTATCATTTCAAGAATTACTGACCGAATCGAAGCAAATTTAAGCAGGCCACTTTCATTCTGATAAAGAGAGACTAATTTCCTGGCATTCTGCTATTTGAAGTCATGGCCGATGCAGGTCATTGTATTTTGTGAAGAAACAAAAATGTTTTATCCCCCCAATCAGGAACAGGTCAGGGGGCCTTGAGACGTCTGTTTTTTTGACATTGCTTTGTAAGTTCAAACACTGTCTTCTGAACACCATTTGTAGACATATTATTAATGCTTTGATCTAAACGTTGACCTGTATTCAAATATAATATGCTATGTTAAAAATATGATAAGACTGGGTAATTAAGCGTAATAAAAATCTAAAATACACACCTTTCCTGGAGACAATGTTGTCCCACACTGTTGTTAGCAATGCCAAAACCCTAGGCATTTATCCATGTGATATGAGTTTATCTTGACTGATCCTGCCTTTAACAAAGATTAGGTGACCAAATGCCCAGTCTTTGCATTAATACATTTATTGTAGTATAACATATAAAGGCTGTTTCTATTTTTCGCCATCACGTTGTGCTGCCTTTCA
This sequence comes from Staurois parvus, assembly GCF_062004578.1. NCBI lineage: Eukaryota > Metazoa > Chordata > Amphibia > Anura > Ranidae > Staurois > Staurois parvus. The sequence goes on along the minus strand of NW_028318294.1, from coordinate 4,839,205 downwards.
ACAGAAATCAGGTGACATTCTTTTTCTTTTGAATATTACAAATCATTTAAATTAGAAAGTAGATGTGTCCAAGTGGTGACTTAACCCTGTAGATTTCGGATTTGTGTAAGCAATTAATTGATGTAAGTTCCAATGGAATAACTTACAATTCTGTTCAGAAAGGGAACATTTTAGGGGTTGAAATATATGTACAGTATATATGTTTCAAGCCAAAAACATTTTTTTCGGCTTTGATAGAGTAGGGAAAGATTTTACTTTTTGGTGGGGAGGAAGGTTTTTTCTTTTATCTGGAGTTCCATTAGAGAGATTTTGCATTGTCTATTACAACCTATAACCTGGTTGATGAAGAATAATGCAACCTGATCTGTGGGCTGCTTGTAGGGAGGTGCAATCTGTTTTCTCCACTGTAGGTGGTGCTCGTCCAGAGCAGTACAGCAGCTGGAGGGGAAGTCAAGGGAAACTTGGTTTCTCTATGGTTCCCTTGGTTTCCTGGGGCAGCGTTCAGGTTGATACACTGCAACCAAGTGACCCTGTTGGGTCACTTTTTAAGTCCCTGTCCCCAGGTTTTGGCATTTGCGAAGTGGCTAGTGTAGGGAAAGCATACCTGTTTGTTAGGGACAGAAAAAACAACAGGGAGAGTAGAGAAAGCTCAGGGCCTACATCTGCACTCCAGCAAGCTTCCTTTTGGGTCGAACCGGTTAGGCCCTATTCCACTCTCCTTGGCAAGCACTGTTTTCAGTTCAGAAGAGTAGAGAAAGCTCAGGGCCTACATCTGTACTCCAGCAAGCTTCTTTTTGGGTCGAACCGATTAGGCCCCATTCCACTCTTTTTGGCAAGCACTGTTTTCAGTTCAGAAGAGTAGAGAAAGCTCAAGGCCTACATCTGTACTCCAGCAAGCTTCTTTTTGGGTCGAACCGGTTAGGCCCCATTCCACTCTCCTTGGCAAGCACTGTTTTCAGTTCAGGCCTACTACCACTGATTCTCCACTACATTGACTGCAAGTCGCCGGTCAGTCGCTCTCCCCTTGCTGGGCTGTTATACTGTTCTTCAATACATCAGTTACTGCACTTGGGGCCTCTGTGTATTTACTGCCTTCGCACACACTCCACATGCATTTGGAGGTAGTCACAAAAAAATTATTCAGAATTTCAGTTACGGTTTTTGGGTTTTAGGCTCGTTTTGGCACCGACTGATCTCTATAGTTTCCTCTGTCTTATTTACTTGATATTTCTCTTCTAGAAGCCACCCACAACTGCTTCTTGTTGGGTCTCGATGTTTGGGGTAGACACGAGAATCTTCAAACACCTAGCCCCTGCTATTCATCCTTTTTCAAATTTCAACTGTTCCTAAGCTTTTATGTTTCAAAAAACTATATTTATCCTTTGTACATAATTAATCAAATTAGTTAAACATCCCAATGTTCCACATTCATTGGCTTGAGCATTCTATCTTGTATTACCGCTTACGGAATCTCTAGTTTAATTAATCAGTGTTCATTTAGCATATATGCCATGAATTGTAAGAACAGGTATATTGATATTGACTGAGTATTAAAAGAGAAGTTCAGGATTACAAAAAAATAAACATTCATACTCACCTAGGTGGATGCAGCATTAGTTCAATGCTGCATCTGTCCCCCCTGCATCGAAGTCTCAGAACTGGAGTGCAAGGCTGTGGGGATGGGGCAGGCTCGGGCTCTCAGCGGCTCGCTGACCTTCAGGTCCAGGCATCAGGGTGAATCCCAACTTTAAATTTGGGATCTTTCCAGAGCCTGGACCGGCTCCGTGATGTCAGCTGACAGCAGACTTTAGCCTGCTGACAGCTGTAATTGGGTCACAGGAGTGCAGAACTAAGTGCACTCCTGTGATCTATAGAAATAGGGCCAAAAGAGCATTGACCCTACTTCTCCTTTAAGCAATGGACGGAAGTTGAACATCAAGAAAATTGTTTAAATACACCATTTAAAAACATACATTTGCACTTTCTTACCTGCCAGAGATTTGTAATTCTATTTAGCCATCACTGTGACATCACTTTTCCCCACTGCAGTTACCCAAAACAGCTTTGTCACTAAACCACCCCCAGCCTGCTGACAAAAAAAATGAACCAAAACTGAAGAAGCATCATTGTGCTCACTCTGCTCCATCCTTCTGTCTGCAAGCTGTCAGACAGGAGAAGCTAATTAGCACACCCTTCTATTACTCTGTATTATGGTATGCTGGGAATTACAGGAAGATAATATAAAGATAGATTCAGACGCTATCTGTATTTAAAATGCATTAAATTTATTTTAGTAATACACTTGCCATTAGAGGAAATAGGTAAGCTGCCATGGCTGCCCTACTAAATATGCCAGTTGCCTTTTTTTTTGACTTTGATACTTTCTGTGCATTTGAACAAGCCTTCAGCACATCCTTTTTATACCTATACTAATCCCAGGTCAGTGAGGGAAAAAAGTATTGAAGCCAAAAGATCAGCACGACAGCCAGGCAACCTTTTCGACAGAAGTCAGGATTGGTAGTCTACAAATTTCACCATGATAGGTCGCCTTTAAATAGTTTTTTTTATGTTAGTCAGGAGTTCAGTTTTAAAGAGGAGCTTCAGCATCCCCTCCCCAAAAAAATTGAAAGCCAACAGTTATAAATACTGTAGCTGCTGACTTTTAATAAAAGGACACTTACCTGTCTAAGGATCCAGTGCTGTCCTCACCCAGACTAGTTCTTGACCAGTCTTTGGGTGCCAGCACCTTTACTAATGGAAATATGTGCAAGCCATGAATGGTCCCCAAGGGTGGACTGACCATTTGGAAACTCGGGCACTGCCCGAGGGCCCAGGGTCAGTAGGGGGCCCCATGAGATAATCCTGGTACCTTTTTCATAGGCTTTTTTGAGGATTGAAGAACTGACCATGGTCCTTATTGTCACAGTCAAATTTTATTAAACATGGCCATGTACAGGGTCACTATTGGGCTTGTGGGATGGGTGCAGCGTGATACGGCGGCAGTAAACACACTGAGGAGCAGAATGCATAGATCAATGTATTGAAGAACTTGCAGAACAGTACGACAGCACGATGAGGAGGCCACCCAACCGGGAACTCACAGTCAATGCAAAGGAGAATCAGCAGAGGTGGAGTGAGGTGTGGCTGGTCCAACCCAAGAGGGAGCTTGTGGAAGTGCAGACGTAGGCCCGGCTCTTTTTCTACTCCTCCAGAACCTCTCCCTACCCAGGAGCGGACTGATCATTTGGAAACTCAGGCACTGCCCGAGGGCCCGGGGTCAGTAGGGGGCCCCATGAGATGCCCCTGGTACCTTTGTCATAGGCTTTTTTGAGTTTGGGCAAGGACACAGGGGCCCTATGATCCCCTATTGCCCGGGGGCCCCATGAGTTGTCAGTCTGCCCCTGATGGTCCCACAGCCTTTCGGGACCTGTGACATGTCCCAGGAGGCCGCGGGGAAAGGGGGGTGAACTTCCACTCTGATTACTTAGGCAATCCGAGTGGAAATATATAAAACATCAATCAGCGCAAATAAAATACAATAAATATTAAATGAAAGAAATAAACAAAAAAAAAAACTTATATTGCATAAAAATACAAAATAAAGATCAAAAATATATAAATTAAATAGAATAGTCCCACTCCAAATTATTAAAAGGAATAAGGTGAATGAAATATAATTGAAAAGTCCTTCTCCAAAAAAGCCTTTGACCCGTGTTAACAATGTGTAAGTGCTCAGATAACATACCGCACTCACCAGATATTGGTGAAAAAACGCCTTTTTAGGGTTTTGTTGGGATCCTAGACCCAATCAATACAGCCTCCAATCTCCGGGTTTATCTTGGACTTCCCCCACTCCAGGTAGGATATAAGCCTTAGACCTCCAAAACGTGATATAAACCAGCCTCCAACCTCCAGGATCAACAGAAATCACTTGCCAAAAAGGATACAATTTATGCAGAGGAAAAAAAAAAAAAAAAATATATATATATATATATATATAGTGTAATACTGCAAAACTCAGACAGGATCAATTTCCAAATACCAAACCATTCACATTGTCAAAAGATATAATCAGCATTTATTGTTTTAAATGGAGCCAAAATGCCACATCACCAAGGTTTTTTAGGATCCGAGTGGAAGGGATAGTGTGGACCAATCAAAACCAGGTACTGCCCCCCCCTAAAAATTAAAGTGTACAAAAGTTG